>NC_138575.1:89687245-90887245 GCF_964289735.1 Phaethon aethereus | reverse complement strand
TAAAACCACAGTTGCTTTAATATGGTTCAAGCTCTTGCACAATGTGGTTGGTTGTCCAGCCCTCTTCACTCTGTTGTTTGTTTGTTTGTTTTTTTTAAATCTCACTCCCATACAAATATATCTCCTAGCACTCAGAAGTAGCTCCCAAGGACTAGGCTTTTTACGTATGGAGACCCTTCTCAACTGCTTGTTGAAGCTGACCTGTTTGTTCTGCAATAATTATATTTTCTTCAAGAGAAAGCAGTAGAACTTACGGGTACATAGCTGTCATTGGCCTGTGAAATATGAGGCCTAGTTTCTAGTTCTGGCTCCAATGAACGCTTGTACATTTTTACTAGTCAGTCACTGGATGAAGCACATAAACAGGGATGCCAGTCTGAGTCTTCTCTCTCCCAAGTGCATTTGTGTTGGAGTGACTGTTCTTACTTAGCACTGGTGATTTATTCAATTTGTTTCAAACTGCTATAGACTCAAGCAATAAGCTCTGAATCGGGTCAATTTGGACACAACAACAAAGTGCAAAAATAATACAAGCTAACATTGTTTGTGCTCTGGAGGGCAGCCATGGAAAAAATACGGGCTCCTGGAAATGCTGTGGTCCAGTCTGATTCAGCCCCTCACATAGACAGAGCATCATTGCAAGCATGCTCCTTGATTTGGCTCTTGTAAATTATCATGCATCTAGATTTAAAGTCCTTTTCTTGACAGATGAAAATAATCAGTCTACCAACGGCCAAGCAAACCTATGCTGAGATCAAAAATGAGGGAGCTTTTTCTCACTTGCCAAGACTTTCAGTGCTAAATGTTTTTCCAGTTGTGCTGTGCTCAGCCAAACATCATGTTTTCTCCAGATGCCGTTCTTCTAACCATGTGTTTAAATGAGTGAGACCTTCTTGGTATTGAGTATTTTCTTTTTGGCCTTCAGGCCATTTACCTAGGCATATAAATAAAAGTGCTGGAAAGCTCTTGTTTTCATGAACGTTGGCCAAAGGTAGTTTTTCAAGATGGTGGGACATCCTGATTGAAACAATAGATTGGTGTTGTAGTTTAGTGATGGATAAAACATAGTTATAGAGGAAAAATACCCTTTGCAGATGCTTGGAAATGGTCTAATGAAATATTTTATGTTTAAATCATGATGCATTGAACTTGTACTATTTCAGTGAATTTCCAGGGAACAATACATAGATTTAGAACTCAAAATGCCAGTTTTCCTGCCCAACATCTCAGTCAACTCTCCTGGGAGTCTCAGAGCCGATGCAGCCAGGGCTCCCAGGTTCCTGCCCCCCTGCCACCCTCTGAGCTGACCATTATGAACTTGGAAATTTCCAGTCTTTCTGAACAGCTCACCACACCAGATGCCAGTGATCTTGGCAATGCTAGAAGCCCTGCTATATGATTTATCTTTGCTATCCAGTGGCTTGCTTCTTCACAACAGCTGCAAAACTGACTGGATTCTTGTGAATTCGCTAGTTGAAGCTGGTCAGTGGTGGGTAGCAGCATGATAATCTCAGCATTTTTCAGAATTTCCTGCATCCTCAGCTAGCGATAATGAAGTGATTGCTTTCTTTGGAAATGCTACACTGCAGCCTGACAAGATCCAGGTTGTAAATAATTTTGGATTTCAAAAATCTTCCCAGGTTGAGAGAACTCCTTTCTAGCAAAAGCTATCTGCCTTTTTCTGACACGTCTGGTCTGGCCACAAATGGAAAAAAGATACTAGGCTTTATAAACCACTGGACATGATCCAAATGCTATGCTTAGTTTGGAAAGGATAAAAACCTTTAACTTGCTTGCTATGAAGTGCAGGCCCAAGGCTAATGTGAGAATGTGTGGCAGTCAGAACAAGCAGCATAGGCATTTGGAGCATTTTTGAGCCTGCCAAGTATTGATCGGTGAGGGGTGGGAATGAGTGGAGAAGCATTTCAATTTGGCATCCATATGTGATTCTGACGCTGTCACAGTGAATTAGCAGTGCTTTCTTTTCCCTGTGGTCCATCCCAGGCTCTTGTCATTGAAGCATCCCCTTTGCCCGTACCTACTTGTTAAAAAATGACAGAGTTAAAAAACCCCAAATAAATTCACAGAACTTGTGCCCCCAAAAAAGCCTGATTATGTTATGCTAGTATCCTCTGCACGGAGACTGACCAGTACTGAACCATTGCTGCTGAAGATTGTTACAGCATAAATGTTTTAGGGGATTCAAGCTACAATTATTCACTTTGTACAGTCACTTAATCCACTAATGGGGAGAAATGGGGCAACAGTTTAAGAAGGCAAGAGACCTGTCAGAGATCATTAAACCTACTGGGATGATTTGTTTTGGTAGTCTCTTTTGACCCAAGTATAGGCTTCAGCTAATGCAACAGACTTAATGCCTCTGGTAATTAGAGCAAGAAGTGATGGGTCATCATTAACAACTGCAAATTAAGGGTTGTATTTCATCTGGAAGGCAGCATCTTCAACTGGCTTATTTGTTGCCACTGCAGATCATCTGTGAGTCAAGTGGTACATTGAACTGACTCATTTGTGTGATTTAGTAGAGGCTTTTTAATACATGTTTACTGTTCCGTATGAGTAGTTTTTCTAAATAGTTGACAAACAGAAAATGCCGCAATATTGGACTTTCCCCATACAGTTAATACTACTGCTCTTATTTACGTGATGTTGGTAATTTTTTTATTGTTGTACAGTTCACAGGTCAGATGATTTTTGATTGTAGGTTTGAAGTATATTTGTCATATCTACGAAACTGAAGAGTGAAGAAAGGAAAGCCAGGTAAGCATGGAAAGCATCAGTAACTGGCAGCTTCAGAAGATACAAGAGCTAATCTAATACCATTCAAGGTATACACTTACAGAATACTTTTACGTGGGTTTCACAGATCCACAATCAAATCCAGTTCTGAATATTACCAAAGGCATGAATGAAGATGATGTATCATAGATTTGGTATTTTTGCAGATACAAGGAAATCCCTAAATCTCTTTAGAAGAATACTGATAAGCAAATGAAGACAAAGGTACAAAGGTACAAAGGAAATTAGCCACAAACTGAACTCCATTACAAGGTGCTATGAGGTGAGCACTAAAATAAAACAAATGGGGGGTTAACCTGAATCACTTCAGATAAACTCATGCAGATCAGTAGGCAGGGAACTATGACTTGAGAAGATCAAGATACTGAAGTGTGGCTTGAAAATGCTTGAGAAAAGCTGGATTAATCAATGGATGCTCATCAAGCAGACTTTGGTGGACTGTCTGTGGTCAGCTGGCTGTGTAAGTGATGCTGATAACCTCCTGAGGGACACAAAAGAGGGAAGGAAGGTTGCAGTGCCCTCAGCAAGAACTGTCTGAGGGTGAGCCTCCCTCTCAGAAATATGCCCAGACCCCAATGGGGGCTTAAGCCTCTTTCAAAAATCAAGAGAAAAGAAAGGGGTTTAGAGGTGTCAGAAATGTAGCCATTCTCAGTGCAGATAGGAATCTCCTGAGAAACAAGTACACTTGAGGGATTTACTTTGTTAAACTAACAAAGCTCAAAAGCTCTTTCCAGTGCTCAGACCCATGATATCTGATGGACTGTGAGCTAATGAGAACCGAAGAGGCCTTTTCTATTTGCATCTTCATGTCATTGCCTGGCTTCAGCAGGGTGCTTTGTATCTCCCTGAAGCAGTTGTGAGCTTTTCCCATCTGTGCAGTGAACGGCTGGCTCGGCCATCAGGCTGACACTTGGGAGAGCTGGATGGGAACACATGGCCCTGGCTGATACTTTGTGAAGACACGTTTCTGTGGCAGGCCATGGCCTCCCCTGCTCAGGGTGTTGCTAGCAGTGCGTAAGCTGCTTAAAAAGCAACAGTTAGCAAACGTTCTCCTTCAAAGAACAACATATGCCTGGTTCTGGAGAAAGGAGGAGAGTCTAAGTGACAAGAGGGGTGTTCTTTCCCTCTGTGTTTCTCAAAGAATGACGAAGAAGAAATAGCCTTTTTTCACACCCTCTTGCTGGTGTGCCTGGGGCATTAAGTTCTTGCAAGTTCAGAGGATATGTTTTCTCAGGAGATTGTGTTTATTAGCCTTTGGAGCTTGGGTCTGTCCCAGGTTTTCTCCATTTGTAATCTTACTTTCCTATACAAGCACTGTCAGGATGGATGCTCCCTGAGAAGGACCAGCCTGGAGCATGGGTTTGCTTCTGTAGTTTTGCTAGTTAATTGGAGGGGAAAAAAAAGTAGACAAGCTAGAAATCCTGAGCTTTGAATGGGGTGAGCTGCAAAAGCCATGACTACTGGCTGAAGATAGATGAATGTGTCACTGCAACAACACTGCATCAGTTCAGCAGATCTCACTGGAGGAGCCTGAATTCTTCCCACTTTGGGTCTATGTCGTCATTTATTTCTGCAGACATTTCTTTCTCTGCACTCCTCTTTCTCTTTTTCCCTTCTGATGCAGATTTTTTCCACACTAATATTCCCTCCTCAAACATGGCCATCTGTGTCTACTTTTCTCCTGTGTTCTGTGCTATCTGGTCCTCGTGTAACAAATGAGAGCCCTTGTGATGTCCATTTTCCTCAGTGAGGTCAAAACTGGCTGCTGTCTCCCATACCAGCATGCTGCTTTTCCCTTTACAGAAGGGCCTGTTGCTACTCTAACCTGTACTATATTTTGCTGGTGGTGTAAGGGCCTTTGTTGGTTGCAGTATCTTCTCTCAGTCAGATAGCACTCCTCTGATCCTATAAGTAGCATAACAAAATCCATAGGCACTCAACTGGCAAGTTGTCCATCTGCTATGATCTCCTGCATCCAATTCTTGTTACTGCTCTTCTTTCTTTCTTTCTTTCTTTGAATTCATTGAAGTCCAAGGAAATTATGAAGCATCAAATTCTTACAGCTGGAGCAAGGAGTTTTCAGAGTTGAGAAAAACCTGTTTGATGTTACATTTGATGCTGGATTTCTTGTTGCTTTTTCCTCAGCTGTCTCCCCTTCTACTGCCTTAACAGTGATGGTAAGGGAGAGTTATTTATTCCCTTCAGGTGGCAGGAGCAGGCGGGAACTGTTGCTTAGATCCTTGGACTTCAGCATAAACTTGGACTTGAACTTAAATATGCTTGAACATAACAGAAAAAAACAGTCCTTATCCAAGACTTTATGCCACCTTCCCTCACTATGAAGAGGGGGAGCTGGGGACATCCAGATCCTCTTGGAGAAGTGCTTCCCAATACAAAAAGGATTACAAACATAAGGTGTGTTATTGTATACAAGAAAAATGACCAAAACCATGTTCCTCATCTGTCTGCCAGCACCTATGACTCTGGACAGCTTTCATGAGGAGACATAGGTGCAAGAAAGTGAGACCCTTAATCTCCCCTTGCTTCCTAATACACATCTGATGTTCTGGGTATTAAAGTAATATATGGTAGTGTTAAGGAAGTTGTCTTCTGTTATGTACAGGTAGCTGCTTGAGAGGGCACAAGGAAGTTAATGTTTTAGGGACACACTTTTAAAGGAATCTGACCATTTAAAAGGCTCATTCTCTTCCCTTGCACACTCTGCTTGGACTTAATCCCATACAACCTGCCCCTAAATGCCTACATGTCTTTCTGAAGGAATCCCCAAGTCTCTCAGCAAAAAGATGAAGGCAGATGCCTGGGAGGCACAGAGAAAGGTTTGAGTTGTAGATTCTGGGGAATCAGATGTCCTGCAGGTATTGGTATTCCATTAATGTACTTAGTATTTGACTGTGAAGAAGAAACGTCATGAAGGATAACTAGCAACAACAGTGCCTGCCCTGAGGTAGCACCCAGTGCCTACCCCAGTGCTGTCTTTTGCCAGTTGCTGTAGAGTTGATAAATTAGTCAAGGGATGTCAAAGTTCAGTTTCGAGGGGAAAATAATGATTTTACTCAAAAATGGAGTGTGCCTGCCTTAATAAGGGACACTTAGCAGCATGGGATCTCATCTTTATACTTCACTCCCTTCCATGTGCTGATGTACCCTTTTTTATAAAAGCCACCAACCCTCACTGGATCAATGAGGCCTGATCAATTGTTTTTCCCTCTGAATTATCCATATGGGGTTGTTAGCTGAGCTGCTGGCAGAAAACAAGAGACAGCTTTCTGTCTGTTTACTGTAAAGAAAGCAAAGCAAACTATAGGAGGGGACAGGCTGCAGGATATTTACTGTCAATACAGCCGGAGAGAGAGAGGAGATATAAGGAGAGGGGAGCAGAGGCTGCAGACTGCAACCCAAATGAATGATCTGAGTGTAAAAATACCCGTGCAGTTTCAGACGGAAAGTGGGTAGATTGAAGTCAACAAGGGATAGCTGAGAGTGTTTAACAAATGGTTTAGTTAAGCAAGGCAATACTTGTGGCACACAGAATAATAATGCTGTGCACGAGCATGCTGAATCTGCAGTGCAATCTGAAAGGCAATTCCAGATCAGCCCTGAGACAGAGCAGTAGCTGGGATATTTTTGTATGTGCCTGCATGCAAGAACCACAATTTAAAAGTAATCAGATGAATAATAATGATTGAACTTAGAAAACAATAACTGGAGCTAGTTTTCTGAAGCAGCTGGATGTCACCATTGTAACTCAGACAGGAATTTTTTTTTTTAAAATAGGCATACATCCTTGCTTCTCTCTCCTCTTCTTCATCCACAGAGGAATTAGGTGACCTCAGCCTCGCTGGGAAAGAAGGCTCTGAGCAGCTCGCTCTGAGTGTCCCTCTACTTCCAGAGACAGGTGAACGAGCGAAGAGTGGATTCACACTCTAGAGAGCAGCGAAGACCATCTTGCCATGAAACCATTCACAGATGAAGATGTAGAAATCTACATCCAGAGCAAGGTAAGGCTTTATCTGTCCAGATTTTCTGTCTCCCACACTAGGTGTTGATTCTGAAGGGTGCCAAACTTGACAGTTAGTTTCTTGCCTGCTGTCTTCATTTCTGAGTCAAGACTGGGTGACGTTTCATAAGAACTGTATTTCTAATGAGATTTCTAGGTTTCTGTAGCAGAATGTTATCAGGGATCTCAGCTGGTGAGAGCCTAATTTTTCAAGGTGCTTGTCCTCCTCTTCTTCACATGTCCTGAATTTTTGCTCCTGATCTGGAATTCCAGATGTGAGATTAGCTGTAGTTGCCAGCATTTAATCTAAGGAAAGGTCCTTGTCTCTGTCCTTGTCCAGTGGTCTTAGCTTGGCAGAAAGAAGACCAAAACCGCACCAGGGGCTGTCTCTAAGAAAGATGTATGTAGGAACTAGAGAGACAGATATTGTTAGAATTCACCCATCAGTCTCTTACCTCAGCTAAGGATACTTCTCTATTATATCGTGATTAAAATAACATGCCTCATTAGCACATGCAGGCTGGAACCATGTTTTCTATTTTACAAGATATTACAGCACTCAATTTTTTTTCACGTCATGAAATGAAGTAACAGAATAAAATAATCAATGAAACAATACTGTTTAATAAAAGTAACTCTGAGACATAACATTTTTTAAAGCTGACATGTTTCATCACAGTACTTAACTAGTTCCTATTTTATAGTCTGCTTTCCCCAACAAAATGCGAAACACCGAAGTGAAAATTAATTTCAAATGGAAAGCTTTCTTTTCTGTAAAGGATGACATATTCTAGTGCCATGAAGGGGCTGGTAAGAAAGGTTTGTTTTCTCTATGGAAATGTTTTGGTGACAAGTAGGTGTATTTCTGTGAGAACTTTCATTTTCAGCCATGCAGTGTGGTGCACCGGAAAATCATTCCATGAGAATCTGTTCAGTGAGCTATAATAGTGAACATTTCTCTGAAGATTTATAAAGCGAAGCTACAAAGGAGGGAACAGAGGGAAGTCATGCACAGGAAGATGCTCATATGACTGCCATAAGTATGAGGAGCAGAAGCAGAGTGTACTTAAGTGAGGCTTGTAGTTGCCAATATTTTAGATTCTACTGAAAGTCTGTTTTGTAGCAGCCTTCCATGGCTGGATTCCTAGTTTCTGCCAGCTCCTGAATCTCCTGTCCAAGTGAGGCTGCCTAACCTTCAGGCAGCCCCAGTTCTGCTTGTCAAATGCTGCCTGTTTTTGAAAATAGGTCAACCACCTGGTGCAATGAATCTCTACGATACCAAAGATTTCTTCCTTAAGCCACTCAGCAAAGCAAAAACTCAAGTGCATATGGAGTGAATGTGACTGAGTAAATAAGAACAAACCCAAATGTTCTTAACAATCCCCAGTAAATCCCAGTCCTGCTTCCTTCATCCATGATAAAACCTTAATTGACCTTGTTCTGGTTTTGTGCATTTGTTTTGGCATGATATCCAAAGTTAAGACCTGGGGAATGCCAGTAGGTGGTAGAAGTGGCCGTCTAACAAAGAGCTTATTCTGTCTCTTCTCCCAACATGTCCATGCTGGTGCTAAAGACATCTTAGATAACTGTCTTGTCTCTTCAGAAGCTGCATTCACTCACTCATGTTCTGTCTTCTTTTATGCCTTCCGTTCTGTAGGAACACTATATCTTCCAATAGCATGATTAGGGAGCTAATTGCGGTTAGCCACAGTTAGCACCATCTGTCACATGCCCATTGTTCTTTTATCCCTGCCCCCGTGATGAGGAGTACATGCAGAAAGAGGTGTTTAGTGGTACCTCCCTTAACAGGTTTTTTGAGTGTCTATACTCTCTTAGAGATTTCATGACAACTGCTGTAGCCCAGCCAGTAGGTGATGAAGGCAAAATTAAATGAGGCCAGGCTGGGTTGGATGGATTCTCCCAGGATACCGGCGATGGCAGAACGTGTTTCTAGCAGGTGCCTCTTAGAGAGAACATAGCATAAGCAATGTGTACAGGGACACTCTTAGACCTCCATTTGAGCTGACCCACAGTGATAGTGTACTTTCAACAGAAAAAATCTGTGGTTTCTGTCTAAAAACTCTTACGGATGGACAACTTTCTCTACCACTCATACCGTTTGCTTTTTGAGAAACCATTAGGTGTCTTGCTGAGCAAATCAAGCTTATTGAACTTATTGGACTAAGGATTTTTTCTGGATGAGCAAAAACATGGCACAGAAAATAGCTATAGCTACAGATGGAGACGTGCCATAAATGAAAGCTGAGATAAGGAGGTGAAAATGAATGTGGACTACAATTTTTCAGTATAAATTAAAAAAAAAAAAAAAGTACATGTAAGCTACTTAAAACTAGTCTCAGAGAACAAGGATGAATTGGAATGAGGAGGAGGGTGAATTACTAGGGAAATTAAAGGGTATTATATAAACATAAGGAACTATGTGTTTTTAACATAGCAAAGAATCAGGATGCCAAGTGTAGATGAGAGCCCAGCAAAGGGAATATAATACTGCTGTCTGATGTATTTTCCACTTGCAAAAACTATTCAGGCTTAGTAAAAATACCATTAACTTTGTTGGTTGGGGGTGAGGTATTCAAACTCTGCTCATCTTCAGGTTCAGTGTTTGTCAGTTGCTCTTTGTTGGTTAATTGATCTTAGGCAAGCACTAGTCCTTTTTAGTCCGTTGTATGGCCTGTTGTTGTGAAGAAGTGCAGCTATTTGTCACCTCCCAGGGTTTGGGGACACACTTGAACACACCTGAGTGTTTTGTCTGACGGTTCAGCATTTGACATAAAGGTGCCCAAATGGACTTTTAATAAAGTGCTTGTCAGTGGTATTTTCTAAAAGGGAAAAGAGTGTTGCTTAGATGCTGAAGCAGATGCTAAGCAAGCAGGACAGGAGTTTTAGAACAGAACCACAGAATGGTTTGCATTGGAAGGGACCTTTAAAGATTGCCTAGTCCGCCCCCCCCGCCATGGGCAGGGACATCTTTCACTAGATCAGATTGCTCAAACCCTCATCCAATTTGACTTTGAAAACTTCCAGGGATGGGGCATCCACAATTTCTCTGGGCAACCTGTCTCAGCGTCTCACTATCCTCATTGTAAAAAAATTCTTCCTTATGCTTTTGCTTCCTTTTGCTTTGGTCTTTGATAATAACAAAATACTGTAGCAATTATGTTTGACTATGGCAATTATGCTTGATCATTCACTTTAGCCAAGCTGTTAATGATCTAAACACTCTTGTTTAATGCCTGCAAGTAGCCCAACTGTGATTTTAGTTCTAGCTTCAGGTGGGTTTTCATTTTCTGATCTAGTCTTTTCAAACCTCTCTTCTGTTTCTGAATTTTGTTCTTGCCTCTGAACAATGAGATTTAGTAGAACGTGATGAGAAAAAAGAAAAAAAAAGCAAGAAGAATTAAAGCAAGAATTTCAACCAAATGAAAGCAAGCATTAGTATGCAAAAAAGCACAGTAGGTGGTCTTCATATCTCACCCTGCATAGGTAATTCTGGATGAATAAGTAACGAGGAATATTTTCATGAATGTCATCAACAGTAGCTGAATCTCCTCCTCACTTTGGTAAATGTATAAGGATCTTTGGGAAAAATTTAAATGTTCTTTACTAACATGGTTCCTCCATGTTCCTCCTGTTGAATATTCTTGTTCAGATTTTGACCATCCCCTTATGCTCTATTCATTTTCAGTAGTGTGTGAAGGATCAATGATCTGTATTTTTCTGAGTTGACCATACTTCATCTCAGTCTTTCCAAGACCCAGACCTTCCATTGAAATAATTTATAATAAATTATGCTACTACTGCTTGAATTGAAGGACTATCCATCAAGTCACACAAATATCTAATCCCCAGTGGGACTACCTGTGGAAAGATACCTTCTCCCCATCTAGGAATGGACTTTCATCTGTACTTCAGATACGAAGACAGTATGGATACTTTCAACATATTATGTAGGCATCTAAACGCTAATGCACAGGGTATCTGTAATTCTTGAAGTCTTGTCAGCTCTTCAAATGAAACATCCTGGCTCTGAGAATGGCAAGTATATGCAGGGGAATAGCTGGGTATTCTGCATTAAAATGGGTAAAGAATGAGACTGTAGCTGTTGATAGCAAATTTATCCACAAAGTGAAATTCTTCCCTTCCATCCAATAGTATTGGCATGGAAATATCAATTAATGCTTGGCAGTCTTGAGTACTGGCCCTTTGCTGTTCACAAGCAAGAGCTCTGCTTCATGGTAAGTTGGTTGTAACATTCAAGGAACGGTAAGTTTTATTCCCAGCTCAGCACAAGCACAAATGTTTTGGGATGCTTTAAGTCAATTGTCTGTTTTCTCCTGGAGACAAAGACTGTAGTTACCTGTAATATGAAGTATCTTTCTCGGAACTGACAGGTGGAACGGCGACATTATCTGGTTTCCAAAGCAGTGGAGGAGGTGCAGAAAATCATCCAGCAACTGACTGCGGAAATCAGCTATAAGGGCACACGATTCCAGGCTATCTCCAACTCTGGAATTCACAATGAGAATATTAAGGTATGAACAAGAACTCTAGTGTACTCTCTGGCAGCTTGTAGGCAGTCAGTAAGTAATTTCTCCATTGTATAAGTGTCTGTATGGACAGGTACCTCACCCAAAACACCACAGACAATGCGTTGATGCTTCACTGTGGAAGGTCTAGTGACTCACTGGGTCATAGGGACTTACTCATGGGCATCTTACAACTAGAAGAGCATCAGAGAGGGCCAGGTAAATCAGGCTGAGCCTCTTTTTACAGCTGCTGCTCTTACAAAGAGAGTCTATTGCCAGAGCTGTCAATCGGCAAGCAGAAGCCAAACTCTTTGAGAGACAGAAAGAAAAACTTGCACAGCCCTAATATAAGAAGAAAAAAAATGTTCATGCCTTCATGAGCTATGACTCACATTTTTCACAGGTGGAAAACCTATCAAGTCACCAAAAAAAGAAAAAAAAATCAAAAGCCCTTTTCCCGCTATGAACATTAGAAAGCTCCTTCAGAAAAATATGGTTTTTCTTGCTCACGGATTGGAACTTCTTTTTTACTGAGAAGAAATACGCTTATTGGTGGGAGAAGTTAAATGTCTCCTCATTTTAGACCTTCAAATACCAAAATAATATCATTCTATTCCAGCTGTGAGCAGACTGGTTATTTCCTGTGACTACTTAAGAATAACTAGGGTAAGGATATAAGAAACAAACATAGCAATGGCAACTTCAGACAAAAATGATCTTTTTCATCTGAAGTAGTTCACATACTCTAGCTATCTCAACCCTTACACTAAAATGCAGCCTGTTACAGATCAAAACACACCAAACATGTAAAAGCATGAGGCTGTCTAGGATTGAAAGGGGAGAGCTCTGTGTGTATCAAGATGCTGAAAGGAGGTGGAGGCAGAATATAACAATCCCGTCTGAAATGTGGCTATTGCTCTGGGGACAAAAATGTCCAGATTTATCTTTCCTGGAATTTCTTGTAACCTAGGGCATGTGGCCTTGCCAGCAGGAATGACCACTGTGAAGTAAAACGGTGCCACATCCTGGTCCATGTGTTCCTTAGTGCCATAGTCTGCCATCCACCTCTCATACTGGAACAAACCTGCTTGGCTAATGAAGTCTGACAAGACAAGGGTCAGGGTAAAGTTGGAGGACAATGCAGAACAAAACCAAGGCAATCTATTCTGAACAGTAATTTGGTATTATGATAGGCTGATCTGAACAAACTCCGCTTAAAAGGAATCCCCAAAATTTATTTTCTTAAAAAGTAGCAGATTTGTTATTCGTACTTAACTGAACCCAGTGCTATAAATCTGTGATAGTCACGCTAGGAAGGCCTGGGTAACTGTCCTGTAGGTATGGGGCAGAAAGAATAGGTTAGTAATAAATTTGGGGGGGGCTTGGGCTGTTTTGCTTCCAAAAAACAGAATCTTAAATATCACTGCTGACATAACTCAACATAGAGGAGACTTGTGTCAGGGGAAAGCCAATGTATTAACTATTCTGTGTTTAATTTTGCAAGATCTTTTTTGCTGTCAATTAAATTTACAGAAATGCTTCAGAACCTTCAGCTTCTGATTGCAAGGACTTAATTTAACATGGCGAGGGGTCTAGATTTGTTGAGAAGCTACAAGCCTCCTAATAAATATGCAGGTCTGGGTGAGGAATATGAAAGAAAAGTCTTTAGATATTCAACGTTTTTCTGTAACGCTGGGGACAAAAAGTCAAAATCTTTAATTAAAAAATTGAAATAAAATTCAGATGGACAAAATGCAATATTTTATTTTTAAAACTCTTAAGTCTTTGTTTTCAGTTGTGGCCCCACCATTTTTGCAGCTGTGGACGGTGCAGGGCTGATGCAAAGGCTGTAGAGGCTTCAGTAAGGCGGAACGAGCAGGTTGGCGTCCAGAGTAACTACTAGTACGGCACTGCCCAACGGCATTGCCAAGCGTTTCGGTTCATGGCGGGGCGGGGGGTGGGGGGGTGCCTTTTCCTTTAACAACAAGGCTCCAAGGAAGCTTGCAGCATTGCTCCGTGAAGGAATGACCTGGCACGTGCTTTCTCTCTGTTCTGTGTACTTCTTGTTTTCCTTTCTGCTTCTCTCAGGATCAGCCAGCTTTACTGGCCAAGTGGTCAGCTCTGCTTCGGGGGAAGCGCCCATTCCACCCATCCATCCAGGTACAAAAGCCCTCCTGCCACCTGGTGCCTGCCGGCCCGCGTGCCTGCTTCTTCCTCGCCCACCCTCTTCTCCAGACCACCTTACCCACCTAACCAATCCTCCCACAACTATTTCATCCTCTCTGCAAGAGACTCGCTTTTTTTTGCTCGAAGTGTAAATATTTTATTTCTAACCTAATGCTTCTGCCTCCCTGGGATATCCTGGCCAGGATCGCAAGAGCGAGGCTGAATTTAATTTGCCCAGCATACTACAGGCAGGTTTTTGATACAGCAGGATTGACCATAAGTTACACACCCCAGGATCTGAGGCTCTTGTTCAAGCATGTGACTGGCTGGGGTCCGTGGCCTGTATGTGGCGCGTAAGACCATCGTGTGACAGAGCATCGGCGTGGGACTGGGATTTGTTTAGGCCAGGAGGACACCAGCTGCCCAGCTTTACAGTGCCAGCCCCAGCCTTGTGATTTCTGGTGTTGCCTGGTAAGGCACCCATGGAGGAGCCTTGTGACTTGTATTTCAAGGCACTCACATAACATCTGCAGCTCTTCTCTTTAAAATCTGTTGGGTGCCGGTGTGTACAAGTCAGCATCTGGCTGTGGGAAGGAATGGTTGTTTATCTGCAAATGTGGCCAAAGCAGTGAGATGAGCAGTAACTGCATGACAGCCATTGTATTTTTTCCTTATGGACCCTACCACTTAGTTAGTGAGTGGCTCACAGGATGTCTCAGCCCAACCAAACCTGACTTGTGCAGGTCAGCGTGGTCTGCAGTGTCATCCTTGCAGTATGCTCCTGCATTTAGGTGGTTTATATTCGACAACAGAAGGCCTTTCTGCTGTTTCCTTTGCCATTTCTGTTCTTCTTGCTGGCCATCTTTTGTATTTCAAATCTCTTGCCAGGGACTAGAGAAGACTAGCTGCTCCCTGTAGGAGAGGGAGCCAGGAGGTGAGTGTGACAACATGGCAGTGCCTGCCCCATGGTCCTGGGTGAGGCAGACCTAGGGATGGCAGCTGGGGTCAGCTGGGAGTCTGGATCATCAGGCAAGTCTGTGCTGATAAGGCAGGTCTGAATCAAGCCAGGAGCACTCATCAGGGTCAAGATCAGACCCAATGGCAGTAACTAAGGTCAGATGCAGTCTATTGATTTGCACGCAGGTCAGTAGTGGCCAGGTAGGTCTGCGGTCAGGCCAGGAAAGCAGCTGCAGGTAGGACAACAAGGTCTGTGTAAAGGCACAGACATAGCTGTCACACAGCTGGAGACCACCACTCCTACAACACAGATGGGCGCTGAGCTGAAATGGGGATCCCAGGCCCATGGGCAAAAGGTGTAGGTAGAAGCCCCAGAAAGGCTGCTCAGGGCCATCAAAGCCTGTTAGTGCCCTCAGGACGATGGCACCTCTGCAGTAATATTTTAAATCAGCTGAGCAAACCAGGAAGGCCACCAGAATGTTTTGGTTTATTACAGGAGAGTGACAAGGACATTTCATTCACCTTGAGGTAACCACCTCGCAGCAACAGCTGCCACTTCACATCCTGCTCGTGCAGCAGCTTCACCTTATTAGTGCCCATGTAAGTTAGGCTCGGTAGCAAGTGGAGTTGAAAAGCTTCTGAATCAACACAGTAAAAGTTGAAGGAGTTCGAACGCCCTCTCTGAATACTTGGACCTACAATCACTGAATGCTTCCAAACTACTGTTTGGAGATGTCTGGCTATGCCCTGGGCTAGTATGGGGTTTCATGGTGTTTGTGTCACCTTATTTACTCTTTGCAAATGGTGGTTCAGCACTGGTTTTATTGGAAAACAGTCGTTCCCACAGTGAGACCAACTAGCTGACTTGCAAACAAGCCTGTTCGAGGGTTTGTGTCCATTGGTCACTGTTTCCATCCTTACACTGTTTCTGGCTTCCGCGCCACAGGAGATGCAGATTCATCTGGCCATCTACAGCTGGCCAAGACCTGGGTTTATTTCTGAGTGCCACTGCCTATGTAGGCTCAGACGTGTCACTTGCCTCACATCCCTGTCTCCTGAAGGACAGTCATGCAGAGCGAAACACTTGTAAAATGAATTTTTACTAATTTACTTATTTTACTAATGTCCATAGTGGACTTTGAAAGAAATCAGAAAAGTGTACTTTTTGCCATAGTTATTACTACTATTGAACTCTAGGCTCATCTCTAGTAACAATTCTGAGGTAATAACTTGCATTATTTTGTTTCCCTTTGCTGGATCTCAAAACATGTTTTCCTGCTCCTTGGAAGTTGCTAGTTATTACATCTCATGCAATTGGAGGCTCGAAATAAAAAGGAATGGGAGAAACCATGGCAGCTGTGGTGGCAAATGGTTCAGTGTGCTCTTGTCTTCTAGGGGCCCATGGCTGCCACGTCAGACTGCTTCTAAGACAATTTCCTTTTAGTCTGTGTGCCTCCAAAGTAACCCTCAGACAGGCATAGAACAGGTCCTGGCTGTAACCAATTGCTTCCATCATACCATGGCTTTTCCTTCTCTCCAAAGCTCCCAGTTTTACCTATTACTTCCTTAACCTTCTTTTCTTTACTCCAGGTTCACGAATCTGCCCTTGTCTCCTCTCTCAATCTCTCTGCACTCTCCTAGGTCTTAGCACCCAGCCAATTCCTCATCACAGTCCCTCTGCGCGGCCTGACTGGGTACAGGGAATGCCAGGTACGGCACTGGCGTTATTACACTGTGCATGGAGCCAAGCTCCTCTCCTCTGTGCGGGACCCTGAGGAACTGCATCAATGGCTAGAGGTGGAGCAGTTCTCAAAAAGCCTTCAGCAGTGGCATGAAACGGATGTGAACATCGAAGGTGATCTCGTTCCAGCCAAAGTCCTTATCGTCTTCCGGGAGCTGGTGGAGAAGTCGATTATCTCCTGTAACCTCTCCAGTGAGTTTAGTGGGGAAAAGTATAAGGGGAACTGTCTGTCTTCTGCAGCTGATAGAGGGGAAGCCATCACACACACAAAGTGTTTGTTTGGTTGACATGATCAGAAGTTAAAAAGCAACAAGCCCCTCCAAAATCAGGGAGCCTTTAGCCCATTTCAGAGGTGCATGTAGACCTGCATTGAGGATATAATACAGTAGTTCTTGGCCTTTTCATACCCAAGATGTTGCTCCTTTCTTAGGAATTTGGGTAGGGTCTCCAGCAATATCACCCTCACAGTTCAGCCAAGAGGCAACACAGATTTTCAGAACATTTAGGAATTTGTTTGGGAAAAATCTTTTTTCTACTACAGCAGCCATGATATATCTAGATTAGCAAGGAAGACATTATAGGAAAATTGGATACAGGGAAGATACATAAGTAGGAGGAGAAAGTGCTTGAAGATGATTATAGGGCAGATAATGCTCTGGGGCAACCTCAGCTGCCCATAGCTTTCCAGCATGGGGTGGTGAGAACTAAGTAGAAGGACTTCTACTTAAGCAAAGTCTGTTGGACAAGTACACTTTCCCTAGCATGCAGGCTGCTCCAGGCCTGTTCAGCAGAACTGGACTCAGGAAGTTTGCTTTCAGTAGTGGCACTGATCCCTCTGTGAGCAATCCAAAGTGCCTGTTTATTTCCTGTGGTGATTTATACTGGAAGCACTTGATCACTGACAAAATGCAATCAGTGGCGCATGCAACATGGCTTCATAGCTACAACATCTGTAGCAAGATGCTGCCTGAACAGTGATCTTCATGCTTAATTCTTAGCATCCTAGAGGTGTGTTATAGACTTCAGCTAATGAACACTTGGCTTGGTTCAAGCTAAATAGTCTATGTATGTCCATCATTTCACATTAAGATAGTGTGACATTATCAAATCCAGACTGTGGCACCTCTTCCCATAGCATGTTTCCAGGATGACTTTACTCAGCAGCAGCCTGATATGGTCTTCTGTAGTCCAGAGAAATAGGAGCCATTTCCACGCGTCTGATTGCACTCTGAATTTTAGTTACAGGAGAAAACTTGTCAATGTTTCTTTTCTTCTGAAAACAGGAGAAAGTAAATCTCAGCTATATCATTACATTCTTCCAAGAAATATTTGTTATCATAGAAATGAAAAGGTTGATGGGAATGAAATTTCATTGTTGAAGCTCAGAGAAAAGACCAGATGGAATGGGCTTGCATCTGAGGCTTTTACTTACGTGAAAGACATTGTGTTGAAGTGAAAACCTGCCATTGTATCTAGCGGCAGTACATCAAGTTGTTGAGCCAGAAGAGGTACTTCTAAGGGACCCAGGGAGTGATGTTTGGGTTGATGATTCTGATGCCTTTTTTATAAAGCCATCTGGGAGGAGGCTAACACAGAGGAGATGAGCTAAGATGAAGTCAGGGGGAGTAATTAGCAATTTTGTTTGCTTCTGTGAGGAGTGAACTTCCTTCATCCCACAGTACAACCAAAGTTACAGAAAAATTTAACTGATTTAATTGCTTCCCTTTTTTTTAATTCTTTGAGCATCAGCAAAGACAATTTTTGAGGTGTCTCACTTTTCATTGGTGGAAAAATAGGTAGCATGATGGCAATGTTTTTGGAAATACTGTGAATATGTTTACATGCTAACAGAACTTGTTATAGTGCTTTTCAGCTGCTAGGGATCCCTGCTGAGGGCTTGGGAGCTGTACGGTTCTTGTTTTGGTGCAAGGCTTGGCTCAGCAGGGAAATAACATGCAGATTTTATGGAGGTTTATAAAGTTCTGGTTGTGATGGTCTCCACCATTTGCAAGGTAATTCACCCCTGTGCTTCCTGCAGGAGATGCTAAATTACCATTGGGAGTAGGCAGATACTTCCTCTGTGAGGGTAGATGTTCATCACTGTCTCTTCAAGTCTGTTGTGTGGGCTCCTTGTGGAATTGCTCCTTAGCCCACACCAGTCAAAATGAGGTGGGTTAACATGCTACTATTTAACCTGCTTGTGGTAATCTGCTGTCTTTTACTTCAGTAGGTTAGAGCATAATCACGTAATTGGCTCAAATGGTAAAGTTGAAGGGACAGTGATCCTGCCAGAGGGACAGGCGAAGCTGGGGACAGAAACTTCTTCCATGAACACATCTGGACCAACAGGAAACATTTCACTAAGTCCATTAGTTGCAGCTTTCATTCCTTTGCTCTCTTAGAGCACATTGTTCCTGGAGATGAGCCGCTCTTCTTTCACTGAGGAAACTTCTTTCCTCCCAATCACCACGGAACTAACACTTTTTGACACTCAGCAGTCCCACTGAGGCAAGCAGTTAGCCCAGTTAGCCCTTAGTACGACTGCTCTGTACAACAGGCCATAAATTCTGGCATTGTCTTCAGTGCAAATGCATCTCCAGAAACAAAACTTACGGATACCCCGCAAAACATTCTGAATGACTGGCAAGGGTAAGTAATTTGTCTTGACCATGGGTTCTCTGAAGGAATAAGAAGATCTTTAGATATGAAGTGTTCACCTGGTCCCCTCTAATCTTCAGTGTTCTGCTTGTTGTATTGTACCATTAGAAATGTTAGGTTGCACTAGTTCTCTACCTGTATTTTTAAGAAGCTGGTCCTAGGATTTAAGAGGACCCACAAAGGAAAAAAAAAAAGCAAGGTAACTGAGTGTAAAACTGAGAACTTAGTTGTTCCTTCATCTTCTTCCTATTCCCATTCCCTAGGGCAGATTAAGATGGTAACATTTTTCTTGTATTCTGCTTATGGCACTGAAGAGAAAGAGTGTTAAGACAAAACAATAGAACTGCAAGGTCCTAGATGGCCCTTTGCTTGGCTTGTGGAAAAAAACCTTTTCCTCTTTATTATCTTCTGTTGCTGTTCCTTCACAGGTAAAGTGACAGTGCTGGAGAGCTTCAGCTCAGTTGTCCGGGTGGCTGTGGAGACATCAGAATCCCAGGTCGAGGTGGAGCTGGTCCCTGCTGTGGAGATTCCAACTTGCTGGCCTGAGAAAGCCCGGTGGCCTCGTTGCCTTAAGCGTTGGCCTTCCCCGGAAAAAGTGCAGTGCATCAAGGTGAACAGTGTAAAAAGGATGATTATCTCTGTGCTGGAGTTTACCTTAGAGGTGACTGACAGGGCTGACAGTGGTTTCCCAACTGAAGGATGCATGGCAGGCAACAGCATCGTTGGAAGGAAGCGATATTTCAAAGCACTCTGTCAGATTTTATTGGGATTTTTTCCCCCCCTACAGTGGTGTATTCTATGGAAGAAAAATTAAGTTAACTGTTTATTGCATGAGTCTCTCGCACACAGCTCTGCCTGTGTAGCTCAGTGCTGATATGCATCGTTCTTGCTGTTCTGCTCTGCCTCATGCAAGCCTTCTGCAAATGGGCTGCTATCTTGCAGTTTTCCTGCTGGCCCAATCCCTTCTTTCCCTACAAAGCTCATGGCTGGATTCTGGCACTCCAGCTCAGCCCCAGCTGCCATGTTCCTGCAGGTCCAGTTATGCCTTCCAGTCCTGCTCCCCTCTCATGCACGACCTGCTGCTCCTTGGCAAAGTGCCTGCAGAGCTGTGCCTCTGCTTTAGTAGCACTGCTGGTATTGCTGCTGGCTCTAGAGCTGGGTCTCCTGGGAGTAATTCATGTCAGCACATGAGGAGACAAAACAAATGGCAGTCATTTGGCTAGGAATTAGGATGAGAGCATGACCCATGTTTGCTGCCTCTGCTAACCCTGTTTAGAATACACTTTGAGAGATATCACACATCCTTTTGGTAATATCTCTGTGTGGCTCAGAGAAGTTTGCCTCTGATCTGGTGTTGCGCTTACCCTTTTGTCCACAGTCGCTTGGTTTTGACCTTTTGGCCCGCTCCAATTATCACTGGCAGCTGTGCTTCTCCCGTGCTGAGCATATACTCATGGAAGGACTTGATGAAGATGGTGGTTGTCGCATGAAGTGCTTCAGGGTCATGAGGCAGATGAAGGAAGATGTCTGGTGTGCTGGAAATAAGCCTGTCATCACAGCTTATCACCTTCAGGTAGTCATCACCATGATACCAAAATACAGTCTCAGTATCTGTTGCAGGGGCTTCCACCCAGTCATGTCAAAATATCATGGCATAAATAGCTGTAGTCTATATACTTTCTAAGGTAATTGTCAAAATTGCAGTACCATTTCATTGCTTTACAGTGGCAAGTAGTTCAGTAAATATATGTTCCAAACTTCAACAAGAAACTAAAGTCTTCAGCAATATTATGATTGAAGCAACATAAGTAATGTTAGAGTTGAGGCCTGTTCCGTTTTGACTTCACATGAGCATCATAATATTGTCTCTAATTGCACGGTTACGTCCTGCTTTTTGACTATCCCAGCCATCCACATCTATCTATCTGTCTGGAGGAAAATTGTGCATTTGTCTTTGTGGATGTGCACCAAACAAAATTATCTTAGGTGAGCATTATTTCGTGAATGAGGTGCAAACTGACAATTCTGGTGGTGTTTCACCTGAGGTGGGAACGGAAGAAAGAGGTAAAGGGGTGGTAGCATCCTCCCTACATGTACTTCAGGGTTCAAGATGGCTTCAAACAACATTTGTGAAGAGGAGACAGAAGGCTCTGCTATGACTGTGTCCCCCCATCTAACAGCTGCAGACACTGATGGACCACAGACAGTAAAGCAATCCCGTTTTCTGGGCCTCCATCCTCCTGGAGCTGCCAGGGAGGGGCTGCTCTTCTCCAACCTTGAAGTCTCAAGCTACCAGGCTTCCACAGTAGTTACTGATCTTCTTGTGTCCAAAACCAGATGCAATGCCAAGATTTCTCCTAAAGAAAAGGTTGCAACTATCAAATGCTATTATAGTCATGGGACTAATCTAAGTCAGGACAGACTCAAAAAAGAGTTGATGAAGCTGGTTATAGCTTAGCAGAATGTAAGACTTCTCAGTGTCTGTAAGAACAACCTGGTGGAAAAACTGTCATAGGAAGGAGAAAGTGGAAAACCATTTAACCATTAGTAATGATCTCTTTCTCTGACTGAAGAAGAGGTGCAGGAAGTGCTATTGCATGGACTCTTGATCAAAATAAAAAGCTCTTTAGAAGCTCTCCAATTCTTTACTGTAACTGTACTTCAGGCTTTTACTGCAAGAGAGGATTGGTTTACCAGACAGAAGGAATTACCTACATCACCTACAATTAAAAAAAAAAAAAGAAAAGAAAAGAAAAAAAAAGAACAGGAAAACAACAGAGAGAAACAGACAGTGGATAAACCAGCAGTTGAGCAGAGGCTTGATATTATGATCAAGTTTCCCCTGTCAGAGGTATCCAACAAGTATTATTAAACAAGATTCCACATGAAAAAGGCGCTTAATGACAGAGAAAATCTTCCCCCAGAAGTTGTGAAAGCCTTAGAGGACCAAGTAAGGGCACTCATTATGCTTACCTCCATAGGAATGAAGTTCAAGATCTGGAAGACCGAAAGACCTAGGTACATTTTGAAAGCCAACTCTATGCCTCTGGTAGAGAGCTGGCAGTTAGGGATGGTTCAGCAAATGCTGGGCATAGATGACCTGTTTGTCACCTGACTGGAAGAGCAGTGCTATTTTCCTTGCCACCAGAAACTTCATTGCAAATGATGCCCATGGATCTTGCTGAAGTAGCTTTAGTGTGTTGAAAGGTAACTGCTCTGCAAGTTTCCAAGGAGTAGCTCTCGCACAGTTACAGCTTGAATTTCTCACTATACCTTTTATTCCCTGGCAACATTAAAAAAAAAATCTTTGTGGTTATTGCAGCTGTGAACAAAAAATTGTTCAAATTTGAAAAGCTGTATGAAAACACGTTTGTCAGCAATACAACTATTGCAAGGTCTACTAGAGAAAAAAAAAACAAACCAGGCAATCCAGAAGAGTGTGGCTTATTTTGATGAAATTCTACCTCTGAAGAAACAGAAGAGTTGAAGGCTGTAGTTTGGCCATGTCTCACAGTGTCTGTGGGTCTCTTTTTGTGCCACTGAATCTGCAAAATAAAATTGGGATTCAGAGGATAGTAAGAAACTTAGCAGAATTATTGATCCCAAGGTGGGTGACTACTTTAAAAACTGATTTCAGGTTGACCAAGGCAGTCAGTATGACTTTTTTAGTACAGTAACTGTAAGTACCTCAAGAAAATTCTTCTCAGTCGTAGGTAAGTCTGAAGAATGCAACGTGGGCAGTGTAAAAATAATACTATAAGAGCAATAATCATATGCATTTTGTTATTTTAACTGTATTTCTCGAATGTGAAATAACATAAAATAAACTTGGGGAAACAAAACATAACACCTGCTGTAAGTATCATGTGTCAGAGAAGAAAAAAGCTGCGCTTGACCAGAAAGCATGCCCTGCACCTGCTATGGTTGCTTGGAATCTCAGTATGTTTGGGATGCAGATCTGTGCTCATCTTCAGCACAAATACAGCTGAAGCTAACAAATAATTATGCTAATCTGATTAGTCTTCTCTCCTTCCTTGCACCTACTGGCTTCTACACTTGTATAATAGACCATTTTCTACTGCCCAAAATGCCTGGCATTTCTACAGAGGCTCCTGCTGGAGGATGGCAAATAAGCTAAGATTATTTTAGCAACACCGTTTTCCTTGGGCTCCTGGCTCAGTCAATGGAGAGGGGCTCCTCTGGGGAGAGATCCTAACCAGGCACATCAGAGTTGCTCTGCCTGATTTCCAGAGGAGGCTTTAGTTGTGATCCCTCCATCGCAGAAATGTTAACACAGGGAGATAGCAGTGCAAGTATCTCTGATTTCCAAGGCTGCCAGCCATTTACCAGCACTAAAACTGCCTTAGTAAGCTGTGTGAGCCCTCAGCAGAACCTCTAACACCTTTTCTCTCCCATATGCTTCTTGCAGACAGTGCTATTCTGGACGTGTGAAAAATACCCACGCACCAAGGATTGGAGCTGCTTCCCCGAAGCCTTTCTGAGGCTGGTGCAGAAGCTGCACAAGTGTGTAAGCCAGCACTTCCTCAAGCATTACTTTGTCAAGAACACCAATCTGCTCAAATATGCCAACACCAGTGACCTGGACCTGGTGGCCAGCAAGCTCACAGTCTTCTTGGAGAACCCCGTCTTCTGCCTGGACTAAGGCAGGAAAAGACCTCCTCACCCCAACCCTGAGCAGATCCCCTGCCTCCTCTCCCCACCTATGGTTGTTCTTCGTGTCCTTCCGGTAGATGTTGCAGCTGGCTTTGTAAGACAGTTGGCACATGCAGCATGCAAGAGAAGTGTCAAGCTGGCAGCAGTGGGCGGTGAAAACTGATGGGAGGTATCACTTGATGCCCAGCTGATCTAATTTGCTTTCAACAGTGACAGCCTGCCTGGAAGCTACAGCCAGTGAAACCCAACTTTCTGTGTCAGTCAGAGCAGGCAACTGCCTTGTTCTCTGTCTCTAGTCTTGTGGCACCTAAGCAGAAAGACGGTGCAAGAGAAGTCTTGCTCTGCTGCCTACCGGCCGCGTAACTTAACACATGTATTGTTGCTACCTCCCCCTTTCTCACAAGGACAGAGGGTTTAATTCCCTGCTTGCCTCACAGGCTGGGTCTGCAGAAGAGCAGAGGAACATTTCTGAAGTGTACTGAAGCTGGAAGGCTTCTCAGAGGCACTTTGATGCCTCCGTCTCCAATTAAATGGGATTCTGCTCCAGTACGAAGATAACCATGCTGCTGGTGTTGGATAGCTCAAGGGAAGCAAGAGGAGGAATGGTGGTTTTTGCCTCCTCCTTGTTTTTCTCATGTCTGCTTCCAGTTTTCGTCCAATTGCTTCAAACATGTTTTCTTCGTGTTTGACTTTGCCAGTTGTGTTAGTGCCACACAACCAGGGGGCTTTGCCAGAGCAGATTTCATTCCCATCCCTGGCTCTATCCAGCAGGCTGGAGGAAGAGCAGGTCTTTCCCTAGTTGTTAACACCCATGTATTTTTTGGTGGTGTACAGAAGAAGAGTATTTTTCAAAGGCTGTTAGCTCCAAAACCCTCAGTGCTGTTAATATTACGGATGTTTAAAAAGAAAATCAGTTTTAGTGTTTCAAAAGAACAGAGTTCTAGAACAAGTATAAAGAATGTTGGTTTTAATGTTATTAAATCTGAAAATAAACCAGAGTGGGCTTTTTTTTTTCCTTACACCTGCGCAGGAAAGTAAACAAGTGTCTCCTCTGCCAGGGGAGGTGGCAGAGACAGGATTTGCAACCTCCAGGGAGCTGCTACAATGGATGGCCTGCAAGATGACCATCCGTGGCAGAGCATCTCCCCCTTGTGTCAAATTGTGGTCTAACCATGCATCTTCAGTTCAGCCTCTGCTTTCTGGCTTGATTTTGTACACGGGAGTATGTTCACAGATCCACGGGGCCTGATGGGATTCACCCCAAAGTAGGAAGGAGCTAGTGGATGTTACAGCAGGGCCCCTCTCGATCGTCTGCCAAAGGTCTTGGGAGTCTGCAGAGGTCCCTGCTGACTGGAAGCTGGCCAATGTTATTCTGACCTACAAAAAGGGCATGAGGGAAGAGTCCAGGGAACTCTACGGACCTGTTAGTCTAACCTCAATTCCTGAAAAATTTATGGATAAGATTATACTGAGTACTATTGGAAGGCATTTAAAGAATAATGCAATCATCAGGCACAGTCAGCATGGGTTCACAAAGGGAAAGTCCTGTTTAACTCATTTGATAACCTTCTGTGATAAGGTCACCCAACTAGTGGACAAAGGGAAGGCAGTGGGTGTAGTTTTTCTGGATTTTAGTAAGGCTTTTGATACTGTCCCTCACGGCATCCTTCTGGACAAGTTGTCCAACCGTGGGATGAGCAGGTTCACAGTGTGCTGGGTGAACAACTGGCTGAAGCGCAGAACTCAAAGGGTTGTGGTGAATGGGGCTACATCCGGTTGATGACTGGTCACCAGCGGTGTTCCTCAGGGATCAAACCTAGGGCCAGTTCTATTCAATATATTTATCAATGAGCTGGATGCAGGATTTGAATGTGTGATTAGCAAGCTTGCTGATGATACCGAACTGGAGGTGCTGTCAAGATGCCTTGCAGAGGGATGTAAATAGGTTGGAGCACTGGGCAATAATTTATGGGATGAAATTTAACAATTCCAAATGCCGGATTCTGCATCTGGGGTGGAGTAACACCAGGCACGAGTATAAACTGGTAGAGGAGGGCTGGAGAGCAGCCCCACAGAAAGGGACCCGGGGGTGCTGGCTGGCAGCAGGCTCAGTATGCGCCGGCTGTGTGTCCTGGCAGCCCAGAGGGCAACCCGCACCCTGGGGTGCGTCAAACACAGCGTAACCAACCGGGCAAAAAGAGGGGATTATCCCGCTGTATTCAGCGCTGGTGCGGCCTCACCTCGAGTGCTGGGTGCAGTTCCGGGCCCTGCAATTTAAAAAGGTTGTGAAGGTCCTTGAATATCTCCAGAGGAGGGCAACAAAGCTGGTGAAAGGGCTGGAAGGCATGTCGTGTGGGAGCGGCTAAGGACTGTGGGCTTGTCTGGTTTGGAGAGGAGGAGGCTGAGGGGTGACCTCATGGCTCTCTCCAGCTTCCTGAGGAGGGGACGTGGGGACAGAGGTGCTGAGCTCTTCTCCCCGGTATCCGGCGATAGGACACGTGGGAATGGTTCAAACAGGGGAGGTTTAAAATGGACATTCGGAAGCATTTCTTTACCAAGAGGGTGGTCAAACACTGGAACAGGCTTCCTAGAGAGGTTCTTAATGCCCCAGGCCTGTTAGCGTTTAAGAGACATTTGGACAATGCCCTTAATAACATGCTTTAACTTGGTCAGCCCTGAAGTGGTCAGACAGTTGGACTACATGATCACTGTAAGTCCCTTCCAACTGAAATAGTCTATTCTGTTCTGTGCTGTTCTGTCTCTGCTGTTCTGTTCTATTCTCCCTTGTCCTTCATACAAGTGTAGGAGGAGGCTTTCTTCTACAGTTCATGCTTTAGCAAAGAAGATACAGGTCAGGCAGGATCCCAGCTTCGTGGTCATTCTTGCACTGCTTTTCTGTATCAGATCTCACTGCGTGCAGACCTGAGCCTACCATGAAACCAGCACCTTCTTTGCTCAGGACTTGGGAATACCCACCAAGTCACCTTTCCACATGGGTAACCACACTGTGTGGAACTGTTTTGAACAGGTGACTTCACTTGCTAAACCTTTGTTCTCCAGGCTCATCTCTAAATAGGGCACAAGTGGCAGTTTTGTGATGACATCCCCACTGTTAAAGCTTGGCTTTCCGGTTTCCAGTGAGCAGAGCTGTTTCGGTAAAGAGCAAAGAGATGCCAATCTGCTGAGCAGAATCAGGCAGCTGTGACTATGAAGTAATGTCTCCTGTTTCATCTTGGTTTTGTCTTGTGGTTGAAATGCTAGCTTCTGAAGTTGGAGGAGGGCAAAAGCAGTTTGAAAGGACAGTGAAAAATGTTCAGAGCTCTTAATCCCAAATTTGATATTTTTAGGGCCCTGATGCATGATCCATTTGGGATTTAGTTGTGGCTGTTGAAGAATTTATCTCCCTTTGTAGCCAGGGGAGAAAGTGTTTTAGTGGTGATAACTTAGCTGCAGCTGTGTATCGGAGTCCTCAGTTGCTGTGGTTCACAGCCTGCTATGAAGTGAAATCGTGGGCATGCACCGTCTGCTGCAGAGCCACGAGGTGGAAGGTACTGCTGCTCTGCCAGGGCGGCAGCTCTCACAGCCAGGAATGAATCAGCAAAGCCAGTAAGTAAGCACATAATGATGGATACCTGCTTTGAGCCAAGTCTGACCATTTTTCCCTCTCTTTTCTTCTTGACGCACAGGCAAATGCATCAGCTGCAGAAAGTATCATCGTGACCATATGAATCTAAAGATCTGCCCCAGAAGGTACATTGCTACTGACCACAAAGGCAGAGAACGATCCCCAGCTTTTTCTCCAGAACAGCAAGACACGATACAGCTGGCCGCTAGCGAAGGGTGAGGGAATAGGCTTTGAAGGAAGTTTGAATCAGTTGAATATGAGAAGTAATTCTATCTCAGAGATAGCTTGGGGTTGTAATACATACTACCTTGTATCATCTAGTGCAGGTCTGGCTGGGTGTGTGGGGTTTCTTTGCAAGGCAGTTTTTTGTGGTGGTGGGAGAGTTGTGCAGGAGGTCTCTGATAAAAAACCTTGCCAAATGTACTTGTTGCATTTCTTATCACAGTAAACTTTCCTCCGAAAAAGGATTTCACATTGTGTTTTGGCTACAGAATAAGTTGTATGTTTCATATTTTTTTAAGTTTTTCTTTAAAAAAAGTGAGCATCCTGACAAATACAGACTTTCTTGAAATACGTTAAATTTAATCAAACGCTCTTTGTTCAGGGCATCTGGAAGGAATGTGATGACCATTCAGTCTCCCTCTCTTTTTAATTGCTTTCATGAGTATTTGCTGACTCTCATAGGCCCTATCAGGGAAAGAAGGAGAATTCTTGACTTTCATAATTTCTTTATGGTTGACTGTGACTTTCTGCTTACCTCTCAATTTTGTTTTCTCTCCTTAACTGAATTACTGTCTTTAAAACAAGAAGGGGCAAACAGTGGCCAAAGGGGAACTGTCTTGCGTGCATGTGAAGCACAGCACTCAAGAACAACAAACATTCCCAAATCATTCACATAAACAGAAGAGGGAGAAGTTAAAATGCATGTTTGTGATGAGACATGGGGTACAATGAGTGTTTACAGGAATCCTCTGTTCAGGAGACATGAAACAGCAACTACGAGAGAACTTTGGCCGAGTCATGGCCGAGCTCTTGGCCACCGTTGCCTTTGCACAAGGTGATGGCACTCAGGCCGAGTGTTAACTGAGAGTGTTTTTCAAGGTATTTGAAAGGTAGCGTGTTCAAGGTAGCTTGATCCTAGCTGCTGGCTGGGCAGGAGAGGTGTACGTGATCCTCACTGTCGTGCCATGTGCTGGAACCTTAACTGGGACAAGGGATGCTTGAGATAGCTCGTGGTGGGTGCTAAGGGCCTCCTTACAGCTACGGGGCGTTCTGAGCACTCACCACGGAGACCATTGCTTCATCTGTCAGAAACTTGAATTTGAGAAGCATGGCTCTGGTACCATATAAAACCTTACAGAACTTGTGATGTTTTAGTCCTTTTACATTGCCTGCCTTTACGTCACTAGAGGGCAATGTCTCTCTCAAAGACGCACACTGAGCCAGGCCTCTCCCTTGCTCTTAAAATCGGCATCGTGTTAGTTATCATTGAACTGAGACAAATGAGCTCGATTAATTTAATGCTAAATTCTGTTGCCAAAAAGGAGAGAAGGAAAGAGACCATGGGAGAGCTTTCTAATAAATAGCAAGACTCGGGTAAAAAGTCTCTAAACTCCGGGAATCACTCCAAGAGCCAGATTATGGATTTATTGTTTTCTGCAGCAAAAGATGGGCTTGCAGTAATTCCCAACAGCCTTGGTTTGGGCAGAGCACCGACAAGCAAAGTGCAGGCAGGGTTCTGGGAAGGAGGGAACTTGCGGGAATAAGCCAGCACCCTGCTCCATTAGAACACGTGTCCTGCCCTCTCTCCATGGGGCTGGGCCATGGGCCCACTGGGAACGCAACGTGACCGTGACTCCCCCATGTGCTGACCTCCCATGCACCTCTGTCTCCCTCTTCTTCTCCTTCTGCATGCTCTGCCTGCCCCCCCCCCCCAAACAGGTTTTCTGATGGCTCTGGTGGGAATGGTCATTTCTGAGTGCACATCGTCTCTCCTTTACGTCACGGGACCCAGGTGTACACAGAGGCCATTAGAGACCATCTACACCTCCCCCCCCCCCCCCTTATGCTCCATCTTTAGGTTGGCATGATGCTCGGCAATGAAGTACCTTGCAAACTGCATTCCCAGTGGGAGCAGCCTGGTCTCTCTGAGCAAAACTGGGGCATGGACAGTGATAGATAACAGGCTAATTCTGCCTTCACACTAAGTATTTTTCTCCTTACTACTGCTAGGATTGCAGGTTTTGAGGATAAACATGTATTTTATTATTATTCCCCTCCCCCTGCACCCCTCAGAATCATGGAATCATAGAATCATTGAGGTTGGAATAGACCTTTCATCTGAAGCCCTTACAATGTCACATGAGACAGTGACACAGCACCAATGTTCAAAACACGGTAAGAGATCCCACTTGCCCTATCAGAGCAGAGGAGGTGTGAGGTCAACCCCCTCGACCTCTTTGGGGTCCGACTTCTCTGGCTGGGGGAATATGCGCAATGTCAAAGGAAATTAAACAGCTCCAGGTAGCAAATGTATTTTAGCCTGTTCTGACCCAAGCACAAAGAAATGGAGAATGATTTCATCGTGATACAGGTATTTGCCAGTTCTGCTCCAAGCAACGCCTTTGGTCTGAAAGAAAGGACAGGATCGGAACCTGGCTTTGAAAGCATCTCCTGGATGGGTGATGAGGAATGCACAGATGCTACCAGAGACCAGACCTGTGGAGAGTGCAGAATGTATTTTCCATGGGAAAGATTCTCTGATTTACCCTTAGCATCCTCACAAATAGAAATTACAAGGAAATGCATCAAGGAAAGAATTAATCAAATTGAAAGGCTTTGTAGTAATTAGAAAAAAAGAATGGCATCTTCTCAGGCTCCCCTGGGTGGTGGTAATTACCAGCTGCACAACTGCAGTTTGTGCAACTTAAAGTTTTCTGGATTGTAAAGCTAAATATCTTCTTGTTTCCTTTCTCAGAGAAGCCACTCTTGGAATCAGGCAGCTACATAGGCCAACAGCTCAGAGAAACGTGCACCGAGCCTCCTTCAGCCCAGCAGGCCACAACTTCACATGCAGGGTTGTCCCAAGCCTGGTCCTAAACCATGGCCCAAGTTGCATCTGGTCCATCGTATTTTTGCTGTTGCCTCGGAAGAGATGGGTACCATTTGTTGTCCAGCAACCCAAACAGCCAAAACCCTTCTGCCACAGCTGCAGGCAACCTTAGACCCATCTGCTTCTGCACCACATCCCAGCAGCAAGGCCAGGTCATAGCCTCTTCTGGTGCTGATACTGTCACTGTCACGGCTGGGGGACCTGAGGGGCAAGGTTGCATGCGCTGTAACTGAAGGGGACTAGGTAACGCTTTCCAGAGAAGGGATTTTATTAATTTAAGAGAGCTTACAGAAGGCCGTTTCCAAGTGAAGTAGTGATCCAAAAAGAAAGCGCAGCTCATGGGAAATAAAAAAAATCCCTTGCAAAAAGATTTTTAGAGGAAATTAATATCCAGTGGTGAATTCCTGTGATCCCCTGCTTAGAAGGGTAAGATCACAGAGCTGGGAGTGATCTCATCAACCACCTAATCCATCCTTTGCTCTTTTTGGTCCTTTCAGCAGATGAACAGACAGGTGTTTCAAAGGTAGTTAGATACTTTGCCCTGTCTCCTCAGGCAGGCAAACTGTTTTGGACCCACAGAGGTCATTAGGAGCTTTCTTTGATCTTTCAGCCTAAATGTGTTCACAAACAGCATTGTCTGGTTTGTACCAATACAGATCAAGCTGCTGCTCTCCCTCCATAGGGTTTGTTGTCTGTGCAACCATCACAAGGGCAATCCTAAATTCCCTTGTCTTTAGCTGAGCGTGACTAGGTATGCCAAACTCTTATGGTCTCTTTTTCTCTGATAAAACCTCTGTTCCAGTCCTGCTCTGCACCTTTTCCAAGTGTAATCATCTCAGCATGGATAACCAGGGTGGCTTGCAGCATTACAGATGGGGTCTCATCAGTATCTCCTATAACGGCACATCACATAGATAGTACTAACCCATGCAGCATATCTCCTGTGCTGAAGAGGAAAGCACACCCAAGGGTCAAGTTCCCTTACAAAATAACTGCAACTTCAAAGGAGGAGTGACTATCATCAATGATTTGCTTTGGCAAACCAGATTAGGCTGGTTGAAAGGCTTGCCATGGTCCGGTTGTCTTAGAAGTGAACCAAATTCCCAAGGCTCTGAGCCAACAGATTCTTCATCTCTGTGAGATGTGAGCTCAGGCCAGAATCAATGAGTCTGTTTCAGTGTGTTCCTCTCTGCGGTCCCCAGTCAACAGCCGGCTCTGGGCTGTGTTTCTCCCTGACTTCTTTCCCTCAAGTCAGTGGTAGACACCGTCCCTCCTTGTAACACAAATCTGGCTTTTTACCACTAAGCTGAAGATTTTGGCTGTTTTCTAGCTGTGTCATTAAAATACCATAGGCTGGAGAGGCAACAGATCAGTGACCAGAGCTAATAGCAGCAAAAAGGATTAAATGAACAATAGGTCTTGAGCGTAATTTATGAATGCCATTAGCTGCTGAGAGAGAATTGCGTTATGGCTGCAGTCCTGAGGGGGAAGGGTGGGCCTTATCTAGGCAGGAAGAAAAAAATATGTGTTTGATTGCATTTGGATTAACAAACAATGATATTGATTCGCCATGTGATGCATCTAGTGCTGTTATGTTTAGATCAGATCTAATAACATCTGAACAAAGACAAGCTGCATTTTCTGTATTTTGCGTTCAGATCTCCATGGCCAGCAAACATTGTGTTTGTATCTCAGGGCTTCTGGTTGCGCAGCATCTGCCACCCTGCCTGGCAAGGTGTTATTCTCCATCAAAACTCTTGCAGAAAGGCAGGTTTTCTTCTATTCTCTAAGAGGCACAACATTAGTTGCACGAGCATTTCCCTGCAGCATGTGCACCACATCCCGGGGACGGGACTGAGCAAGAAATGCCTTCGTTTGCAGTATCTCCTCTGCCTTTCGTCTGATAGCCAACACGGTATCTCGTTAAGCTGCTTAGTTTGGCAGCTGGGGCCATTTGTTATAGTGTGATATGAAGGATCGTAATCAGATTAAACCTCCGGATGATATTGTGGAGGGAGAGATTAGACTGGAGAATAAAGTGAAAGTTTAATTTTGTGTGACAGTGCAGAGTTGCTTCTACTTGGAGGGGGACAGAAAGCGATTGAGGAGGCTCGAGCTGGGGAGGATTTGTTTCACTGGCTCCCTCCTCAGTTTTGAGCAGAAGGGTTTCAGCACCCACTTTGAAATGTGGGGTAGCTCCGCAGCAACCAGCCCGCCACAGGGTTGGTTCACTCTGCTTTGCTTCCCAGATGAGGATTTGAATTGCGGGCTTGCATGGGGAAGGAAAACCCAGGGGGTGTAAAAGATGCCGGAAGCCAAAGCTGTGTGTGCGCTGAACCACGGTACTTCTGGGAGGGGGATGCCCTTGGCACTAGCCCCTGAATTCTCATTTTCTCTGTGCTGGAGGCCCAGGCCCTTGAGCTGAACTGCTGTTCCCCAGCTCCTTCCCACGCCAGTGCGGTTAGCACAGCATCCTATGAGTCCTCCAGCAGCCTGGGGGCAGGAGGCAGGAGCCTCACAGTGCGACTACACAAGGTAGGAGGTCTTCTGTGAGCTCCTCTGAGCAGATCTAGCTAGTATTAAAAGTAGCAACCAGAGAAAAGTTGGCAGGTTGGGAAAGCAACATGCAGATGGATTTCTGGCATCTCTGCCACCAGAGAGAAATGTGATGGTGGGTCAGAGCAGTTCTGCTCTCTCTCCTGAGTTCATTTAACAGGCAGGTCTCATGGAGCCACCCCAGCTACCACCAACTTCAGAAACAAATTCAGACTTCTGGGCATTCTCCATGGGCATTGCAATGGGCAGCAGGTATTTTTTAAAATGTTGGCTGCCATAGTGCAGCTCGGGAATCTCTGTCCTGTATTTTTTCCCCTTAGGCAGCGGACAGTTGAAGCCAATGAGGGGGCAAAATCTGTAGAGAGAACTGCTTTGGCTCGGGGGAGCTCCAGGTTCAGAGGAGGTGCGTGCACTCATATAATCACAAGCACGTCCTGTCATCACCAGTGAAACCAGTGGGAACATATAAATATACCCACTTTCAAAAATGGTGGCTACGCTGAGTCCTATCCCAAATGAAGTAAACAGCTGTCAAAAAAGTGGAGATAAAAATTGGTATATACATTTTTTAAAACCATACCTAAGACAATTGTAAGCTCTATTCCCACACTCTCACTGCTACTTGCCCAGAAGATACACTTAATGAATAATATATCCTCTAATCAGCTTGATCTTTTGCTCAGATATTGTACCCTGTTCCTTCTCCTTTGTCTGCTCTCCTTTCCCTAGAGACTAAGTACTTTAGGGCAGAAGCCTGGCACAGAAAGATCTTCAGTGTCATTGTGCTTCCTGAAACTTAACACAATGCAAACCCCTAGCAAAACGTCGGAGTAACGAAGAAGATCCTGATCTAACCAGCTGGAAAGTCACCAGAGCCTTTCCAGCCACCCAAGATGACTTCTGGGGTGATGAGGAGGCACTTGCAGGAGGAGCGCATGGATGAGAAACTCGCACCCTGCTCCACGTGAGTGCCACAGCCATCACTAATGACGTCCTCCGGTTTGCAATGATGAAATGCCAGCGTGCAGGGAATGGTGGTGCCAGATGCTCAGTAAATGGCTTGGGGGAACTCGCATCTAACATTAACAGCCCCAAAAAGACAGCAACAGACTGCCTTCCCCTCCTGGTGCCTGTCAGAAATTGAGAAAGGGCACTCGCACAACGGGAAAGCATAAATCTAGCCATGACACTCTCTACCCTTGCAGCAGGATGAGAGGACACCCATTGCTCTCCCCGCGCCCAGCTGGAGTCCTGGGCTGGCCCCAGGACCTCCATGCAGCATGTTGGCTTTGGGCAAGCTCCTGGCCCCATGAGGAGCTGGGGAGGCTGCTCTGGAGGCAGAGCCCTGTGGCAGCGCTTGAAGGTTTTTCTGCTCAGCACACAGCAATGGTGGGAGCAGAGCAGGGGCAGAAATCCTGCTCCTCAGGATTTTCCTCCAGAAATCCTGTGCCTCAGGAGCTCCTCCCTCTGTGGCACCCCACGCTCCCAAAACATCCCTGATGACGAAAGACGTTGCTCTCAGCAAAGGCATCTCAGATCTTGCTGAAGGTTTTAGGAAGTGATGATGGTCATATGCAATATGGATATGATATAGATTATATAGTGTATGTACCAATCCGGCCAGACCTATGCTGTATTTTCCTCCAGCACTTTCTATAGTTACACGGGCAACATGTATTAGGGGCAGAGCCCAAGCTCTCTCTGCCAGTCCACCCAGCTGGAACTGAAGGTGGCTGCCCCATGAGCACATTGCAAACTACACTGCCAAGAGGAGGATGCTGACCCCATCAGACGTTGTCCTCCCGTTGCCCTGGTGACTTTGTCAGATAAGGTAGCCTGCACCCAGGCACTCTATGTTCCTATATTAAAGGCTCTTAAAGGCAGTGATCCTGCTAAAGCCCCCCATGCAGAGAGGCCACTGCCTTTATTATACCACTGCCACAACACAAGAGCTTGTTTGAAAATGGTTTCAATTAGGTTCCACCAGGCACTGCCCCTGAGAAAGAGGAATCTGAGGCATATCAGTGAGACATCAGAGGTGGTAAAGTCAAACCCCATGATGCACACAGACTTGAGACCTATGAAAAGGGGACAGCAACAGCTAAAAATATGGGTACGAACCTTCTGGCAAGTAAAGTAATTCAAGAATTGTTAAAAAGAATCCAACGCAAGAGCAAAGACCTCAGATGATCCCTGCTCTTCCTACTGTGTGTGCAACAGCCATGTGGTGAGCTGGACTGACAGAGGTGGGGTTGTGAAGGGGATCGGGAGATGAGAGCAGTTGGCATGAGAAGGGGGTCAGGATGTGAAGGAGATTGGGGCATGGAGGTGGCAGCAACCTCATCAGGCAGCCTGGACAAAGCCATTAAGGGTACTGAGGGAGCTGGCGGAAGTGTTCATCAAGACACTTTCCACCATTTATCAGCAGTCCTGGCTAACCTGGGAGGTCTCAGTTGACTGGAAGTTAGCAAATGTGATGCCCATCTACAAGAAGGATCTGGGGAACTACAGACTTGTCAGTCTGACTTGGATGCCACAGAAGGTTATGGAGCAAATCATCTTGAATGCCACCATGCAGCACATACAGGACAACCAGGTGATCAGGCCCAGTCAGCATGAGTTTATGAAAGGCAAGTCCTGCTGACCCACTTAGTGGATGAGGGAAAGGCTGTGGATGTTGTCTACCTAGACTTTAGTAAAGCCTTTGACACCATTTCCCACAGCATTCTCCTGGAGAAACTGGCTGCTCATGGCTTGGACGGGTGTACTCTTTGCTGGGTAAAAAAACGGCTGGATGGCCAGGCCCAAAGTGTTGTGGTGAATGGAGTTAAATCCAGTTGGTGATCGGTCACAAGTGGTGTTCCCCAGGGCTCAGTATTGGGGCCAGTTCTGTTTAATATATTTGTCAATGACCTGGACGAGGGAATCGAGTTCTCCCTCAGTAAGTTTGCAGACACCACCAAGCTGGGTGGGAGTGTTGATCTGCTGGAGGGTAGGAGGGCTCTGCAGAGGGATCTGGACAGGCCGGATCGATGGGCTGAGGCCAACTGTATGAGGTTTAATCAGGCCAAATGCAGGGTCCTGCACTTCAGCCACAACAACCCCATGCAACGCTACAGGCTTGGGGAGGAGTGGCTGGAGAGCTGCCCAGCAGAAAGGGACCTGGGGGTGCTGGTTGATAGCCGGCTGAGCATGAGCCAGCAGTGTGCCCAGGTGGCCAAGAAAGCCAACAGCGTCCTGGCCTGTATCAGAAATAGTGTGGCCAGCAGGAGTAGGGAAGTGATCGTGCCCCTGTACTCGGCACTGGTGAAGGCCACACCTTGAAGACTGTGTTCAGTTTTGGGCCCGTCACTACAAGGACATTGAGGTGCTTGAGCATGTCCAGAGAAGGGCAACGAAGCTGGTGAGGGGTCTGGAGCACAAGTCTTATGAGGAGCGGCTGAGGGAACTGGGGTTGTTCAGTCTGGAGAAGAGGAGGCTGAGGGGAGACCTTATCGCTCTCTACAACTACCTGAAAGGAGGTTGGAGTGAGGTGGGTGTCGGTCTCTTGTCCCAAGGAACAAGTGACAGGACAAGAGGAAATGGCCTCAAGTTGCGCCAGGGGAGGTTTAGATTGGATATTAGGAAAAATTTCTTCACCAAAAGGGTTGTCAAGCATTGGAACAGGCTGCCCAGGGAGGTGGTGGAGTCGCTGTCTCTGGAAGTATTTAAAAGACGTGTAGATGTGGTGCTTAGGGACATGGTTTAGTAGTGGACTTGGCAGTGCTAGGTTAACAGTTGGACTTGATGATCTTAAAGGTCTTTTCCAACCTAAATGATTCCATGATCCTATGATTAATGAGATCTCAGCGTGGAGAAGCTGTAGCAACTGGTTGCTTTCATTTGCTAGGATTTAATGAGAGCAGAGTTTTTCCACGCAAAGTGGAGGACCACATCCCTGTTTGTGTTACAGTATTTAACTTTCCTCTTTTACTTAGGAAACCACAGCAAAGGTCACTCTTGGTGTTCTCAAATTAAATTTCTTTGAACCTTCAGCCTACAATCAAAACAAGAAAACAGAAAACAGTGCTTCAACAAATAGTCACTGTTTACATCCAAAATACATGTCATTTATGAAAAACATGCTAGCATCCAAATCCAATGTCTGCTGCATAACGTAGTTAGCAAACAGGAGAGCTCTGAGGGTCTGGGTCTGTTTTTCTGAACAGGAAATAAGAACAAACACAAATTTTGGCAATACTCAGGAGTTAAAATACAGCCTAAAGCAGTCTGGGAGAGCCCTAGTATATATTTCTGGTTTATCCTGTGTCACAGGCACCACAGGTGTGACATAGCTCTTTGAGAGGCTGCTCGTGTACCCACAAACTTGCTGCACTAAGCCTACGCTGAAATTTTGCACAAAACTCAGAGGCACGAAGAGGTGCATCCCTTTCCCTGTTCACAGAAAGACTGCTCTGGTCTGTGACTAATGATAAAGGAAAACTATAATATGTGCCAAATTCTCAGGCTTAATAGACAGAAACACTAATGTCAGCCCAGCAAGAGTCTTGTAATGCTGACAGCAGAGTTATGTGGGAACAATATAATGGTTCTTATTTACATACACTGGGCAACAGCTCAGTCTAAATATCACTCTACAAGAGGCTGCAATTCAAACTTAAATTTTATTGATTTTTATTTTTTTTCCCCAGTGGTCAGCTCTTACGAGCTGGAAAAGCCCTATAACAAAACCCTGGTCCAATGAAACGCAGGTGCTGGAGTCTCACTGGAAACACTTGTGATGTAAAGCACATGGTAGTGCTTTGAAAGAAGATCACCATTAGTTTCCCTCTTTTTCTTCCTTCCATTTCCATGTCATTACAACATCCCCACAAGCATTCTTAGACCCTCTCCTCTCCCTGGCCTGGGCAAGACATGAATGCACTGTAAGTATTGACCCACCTCCGAGAGTCTGCAAGCACCAGGTAAGACTTGAGCTGGATTTAGCAGGACTTTCAAGGTGGGGGAGCTGTAGTTTCTCCTTCCAAGCACGGCCATTTGGCACAGGTAGTACTGTGCGCCATTTTGGGAGAGGGGGGAGAGGCGTGACTGTGGTGTTGCATATTTTAGACTTCTCCTTACTTGTTTTGCTGCATGGGGCGAAAGGATGGCCAATGGGTTGTCCAAGGTGATGCAGTGGAGGGGTGGGAGAGGCAGACCTGGACTCAGCTCTCCCAGCCCTCCGGCCTGACTCCTTAGCATGTACTGAGCTGAGAAAGTCATCTGTGACTGTACAGCTGCTGCTGTTGTTCGTGATGCCATGTTGTTTTTCTCTCTGTTGTTATTTGATATTCTTAATGGTATGGTTTCCTTCCTGTTTGTTTAAGTCTTTCCTGGTGATTACAGAGCCGTCTCTTTTCAAATTGCAGTGCTCTGTCTGCAACAGTTCTTGTGCCTTGGATGTAAATAGCTTTTATTAGTTTCAATAGTTTCTGGCTGTAAATGCAAGATTGTCATGAGGAGAGCATTACAGATACTGCTGCCCTGGCTGCTGTTTAAAAGCCAGTCCTGCAACAGGGCAGGAGGGACTGGAAAGATGCTATTTCTCAGACTGACCAGAAATAGCAGTATTTGTAGTAGTTCTGTTTCTCTAGCCTGGGCAGGAAGCTATCCGAGTATCTGGACCACCGTCATCATCTGCCCAGAAACACAGTGGCAGCATGTGAACGGGTGCTACCCCCCTCACCCGCTGCGGGGAGGCCATGCTGCTTTGCCACCCGGCCCACAGGGCTTGGGCAAGAGCCCTGCCGTGGGCTGCCGGTGTCTCGGCCCCACGAAAACAACCAGGGGCCTGATGCTGTCTTTAGGAGACAGTTTCTGCACTGCAGCCGCATCTCCAGGTGGAGGACCTCCCCGTGTTTAGTTATTCCCTCACCTGGGGCAGGGCATCTATCTGGCCCTGCTGCTGGGTCCTCTGGTGTCCATCAGGGTGACAGCGGGTGTGCAGCTCTGGCAGTTTGAGCTCTGCCCACTGTCTTCCAGGAAGAGCCCTCCCTGTTCTCCTCCCTCCGCTCCCTGAGCTTGCAGGGTCTGGTGTGTACGAGCCGGGGAGGGGGCAGGTGGGTCACCCCTCAGATGCCCTACAGCCTGCGTGTGCCCACTCGTGCCCTTCAGAGTGTGCAATCCCCCCACCGCTTCCCCCGGGAGAGCCGTGAGCGCTGGGGAGAATCACAGAATCACAGAATCACTAGGTTGGAAAGGACCTTTAAGATCATCAAGTCCAACCATTAATCCAGCACCACCATGTCCCCTAAACCATGTCCTGAAGCGCCACATCCACACGTTTTTTGAACACTTCCAGAGATGGCGACTCCACCACCTCCCTGGGCAGCCTGTTCCAATGGCTGACCACCCTCTCAGTGAAGAAATTTTTCCTAATATCCAATCTAAACCTCCCCTGGCGCAACTTGAGGCCATTTCCTCTTGTCCTATCACTAGTTACTTGGGAGAAGAGACCAACACCCTCGTCACCACAACCCCCTTTCACGTAGTTGTAGAGAGCGATAAGGTCTCCTCTCAGCCTCCTCTTCTCCAGACTAAACAACCCCAGTTCCCTCAGCCGCTCCTCATAAGACTTGTGCTCCAGATCCCTCACCAGCTTCGTTGCCCTTCTCTGGACATGCTCCAGCACCTCAACATCCTTCTTGTAGTGAGGGGCCCAAAACTGAACACAGTATTCAAGGTGCGGCCTCACCAGTGCCCTACTCCTGCTGGCCACACTATTCCTGATACAGGCCAGGACGCTGTTGGCCTTCTTGGCCACCTGGGCACACTGCCGGCTCATATTCAGCCGGCTGTCAACCAGCACCCCCAGGTCCCTTTCCGCCGGGCTGCTCTCCAGCAACTCCTCCCCAAGCCTGTAGCATTGCATGGGGTTGTTGTGGCCAAAGTGCAGGACCCTGCACTTGGCCTTATTAAACCTCATACAGTTGGCCTCTGCCCATCGATCCAGCCTGTCCAGATCCCTCTGCAGAGCCCTCCTACCCTCCAGGAGATCAACACTCCCACTCAACTTGGTGTCATCTGCAAACTTACTGAGGGAGCACTCAATTCCCTCATCCAGATCATCAATAAAGATATTGAATAAGACCGGCCCCAGAACCGAGCCCTGGGGAACACCGCTTTGTGACCAGCCGCCAGCCGGATTTAACGCCATTCACCACAACTCTCTGGGCTCGGCCATCCAGCCAGTTCCTCACACAGCGAAGAGTAAACCCGTCTAAGCCACGAGCCGCCAGTTTCTCCAGGAGAATGCTGTGGGAGACGCTGTCAAAGGCTTTACTAAAGTCCAGGTAGACAACGTCCACAGCCTTTCCCTCATCCACTAGGCGGGTCACCTGGTCATAGAAGGAGATCAGGTTGGTCAAGCAGGACCTGCCTTTCATGAACCCATGCTGGCTGGGCCTGATCCTTTGGTTGTCCTGCAGATGCCCTGTGAGCACTCTCAAGACCAACCGCTCCATAATCTTCCCTGGTACAGAGGTCAGGCTGACAGGCCTGTAGTTCCCAGGATCCTCCTTCCGGCCTTTCTTGTAGACGGGCGTCACATTGGCAAGCCTCCAGTCTTCTGGGACCTCTCCTGTTAACCAGGACTGCTGATAGATGATGGAGAGTGGCTTGGCAAGCTCCTCCGCCAGCTCTCTCAGTACTCTCGGGTGGATCTCATCAGGCCCCATAGACTTGTGGGTGTCCAGGTGGCTTAGCATGTCCTTGACTGCTTCCTCCTGGATTATGAGGAGTACATTGTGCTCTCCATCCCCGTCTTCCAGCTCAGGGGGCTGAATATCCTGTGGATACCTGGACTGGCTATTAAAGACTGAGGCGAAGAAGGCATTAAGTACCTCAGCCTTGTCCTTGTCCTTGGAGACAATGTTCCCCGCCATATCCAGTAGGGGATGGAGATTCTCCTTGCCTCTCTTTTTGTTGTTAATATATTTGTAAAAACATTTTTTATTATCCTTTACGACTGTGGCCAGACTGAGCTCTAGCTGGGCTTTTGCCTTTCTAATTTTGTCCCTGCTTGACCTAACGAGATCCTTGTACTCTTTGTGAGTTGCCTGGCCCTTCTTCCAGAGGTGATAAACTCTCCTCTTTTCCCTGAGTCCCAGCAAAATCTCCCTGTTCAGCCAGGCCGGTCGCCTTTCCCGCCAGCTCTTCTTATGGCACATGGGGACCGCCTGCTCCTGCGCCTTTAAGATTTCCTTCTTGAAGACTGTCCAGCCTTCCTGGACCCCTTTGTCCTTCAGGACTGTCTCCCAAGGGACTCTCTCAACCAGTGACCTGAACAGGCCAAAGTCTGCCCTCTGGAAGTCCATGATAGCAGTTTTGCTGACCCCTCTCCTTACTTCCCTCACAACCGAGAATTCTATCATGTCGTGGTTGCTAAGCCCAAGACAGCCTCCGACCACCACATCTCTCACCAGTCCTTCTCTGTTTGTAAACAGCAGGTCCAGTAAGGCATCTCCCCTGGTGGGCTCACTCACCAGCTGTGTCAGGAAGTTATCCTCCACACACTCCGGGAACCTCCTAGACTGTTTCCTCTCTGCCGTGTTATACTTCCAGCAGATGTCCGGTAGGTTGAAGTCCCCCGCAAGAACAAGGGCCAGCGAATGCGAGACCTCCGCCAGTCGCTTATAGAACGTCTCATCCGTCTCTTCATCCTGGTTGGGTGGCCTGTAACAGACTCCCAGCAGGATATCTGCCTCATTGGCCTTCCCCCTCATCCTTACCCACAAGCACTCTACTTGGTCTTCACAATCTTCGATTTCTATGCAATCAAAACACTCCCTAACATACAGAGCCACCCCACCGCCTCTCCTTCCCTGCCTATCCCTTCGGAAGAGCTTATAGCCATCCATTGCAGCACTCCAGTCATGAGAAGCATCCCACCATGTTTCTGTGATGGCAACTACGTCATAGCTGTCACGCTGCACAATGGCTTCCAGCTCCTCCTGTTTGGTGCCCATGCTGTGTGCATTGGTGTAGATGCACCTGAGCTGGGCCATCGATTTCAACTCTGGCACGTTGAACCTACCCCTAGGTTCAACTCTAGTGAGCCCGGTTTTAGCCCCTCCCCCCTCCAAATCTAGTTTAAAGCCCTCTCAATGAGGCCTGCCAGCTCATGAGCAAGAATCCTTTTGCCCCTCGGCGTCAGTTGCACTCCATCAGCTGCGAGTAGGCCCGGTGCCGTATAAACCGCCCCGTGGTCAAAAAACCCAAAATTCTGATGACGGCACCAGCCCCTGAGCCACGTGTTGATCAGGTGTGCTTTCCTGTTCCTTTCAGCGTTCTTCCCCGTCACTGAAGGGATTGACGAAAACACTACCTGCGCTCCCGCTCCATTGACCAGTCGCCCCAGTGCTCTCAAGTCCTTTTTGACTGCCTTTGGGCTTCTTAGCGCAACCTCATCGTTGCCAACCTGCATGACCAACAGCGGGTAGTAATCAGTGGGCCGAACCAGACCAGGGAGTTTCCTGGTGACGTCTCTCACCCAGGCCCCAGGGAGGCAGCAGACTTCCCTGTGAGTTGGGTCTGGTCGACATATTGGGCCCTCTGTACCCCTTAGGAGGGAGTCACCTACAACAATCACCCTCCTCTTTTTCTTAACTAAGGACGTCTTGATGCGTGGGGCTCGTTGACTCACCCTAGGCACCCCCTCGGACGGACCTTCGTCAGGGTCCTCATGTTCCTGTCCCTCATGTTCCAGAGCCCCATACCTGTTGTGTAAGGGCAGCTGGGACGGTGAGGGAGGCCGGGAGGGAATTCGCTGACCTCTCTGAGGAGGGACCTGCTTCCATTTCCCCTCATCTCTTAGGTCCTCTCCTTCTGCCCGGCAGCAAGAGGACAGGGGATCTCCTGCTGCTTGTGGAGCCTCCACCAGCTGCCCCTGACTCAGGGCCGCCAGGGTGTGGCTCCACCAATCTATCTCCCTCTCACACTCCCTAATGCTCCTCAGCCTCTCCACTTCCTCTTTCAGCTCTGCTACCAGGCTGAGCAGGTCGCTGACCTGGTCGCACCGCACGCAGGTAGTGTCCCCGTCGGTCTCTGGTACAACCGACAGGCTCAGGCACTCTCTGCAGCCGGATACTTGGACAGCCGCGTGCCTGAGTGGGAGCTCCGTCTGTGTCGCCAAGAAGGGGCTGGTGGGGCTCCAGGTTGCCTCGGTTTTGTTCTCCCTTGTCCCCCATGTCTCTTTGAGGGTGTGGAAGAAGGTGCTGCCAAGCTGCCTGCTCCATTTACTCCCTTTGAGGCATACACACATGTCCTTACCTGCTGCGAGCAGCCCCCGGCTCCCCGAACCTTGCGCCCATGGTCCTTGCGCAAGCTCTTCCTTAGGCTGCAGAGCTGCGCTGTGTTGCTGGAGGGAGGCTGGGACGGAGGGGAGACGGGACCACAGGAGCACCCTTCTGGCATCAAAGTGGCCTTAATCCTGAAAAGGGTTTTCTGACAGAGAGGTGTCGGTGGCGCACAGAAAGGTGCCGGGGAGGGCTGCTGGCCACAGGCAGGCGCTGGGTGCTCTCGGAGCGGGGAGGCCCCTGAGGATGCTCCAAGGGATGCAGAGGGGAGTCCTCATCCCACGCCCCCGCCTTGGGCTGCCTGTACAGGGCACCCCACGGCCTCATTTTGTGGGGAGAGCAGCTCTGGGCACCTGCCGTGGGGCAAATGACAGGGTCTGGCACCATCTTCCCTCTCTGGCTCCTGCATGTAGGAGCCATCAGGATGGCTGAGGGCTGCTTGAAAATAGCTGTCCACATGCACATAAACCTCCTTCTTTCTCCCCAAAACCTCCTTCTATTATCCCAAAACCTGATGTGGGGAATGCAGACCTCTGGAAAGCATACCATTAGGAATAAGGCCCATTTATGGGGAGTGGCAGAAGGCTCCCGGGCAGGTAGAGCTGAGCCTCCATCCCGCTACCTGCGCTTTGAGCAGCGGGCCCCTAGATTTCAGGGTAATCCAGCATTGGAGCGATCCCTGCCACGGCCGTCCAAAGTAAAACGTGCCCTCCCTGGACAGAAGCCACAGCTGAGCATGTCTGCACCCTGGCCATTTCATCCAAAGGTGCACTTTTTTTTTTCCCCCCCACCTGCTCTGATCCAAGCCTAAATTTTTCTCTGCATTAGCTCTGCCAGCATGAGCAAGTGGGCTCTCCCTGGGCGGCAAGCATGCCCGTTGCCCCGTGCCCGCCCCGTTGCCCTGTGCCCCTCCTTGGCCTCAGCTTGGGCCAAGAACATCATGTACCTGCTGGTGGGTGGTGCACGTCAGCACCTCCACTGCACTGTTATGTTCCTCAGGCCAACACCAGAAGCTGGCCTTTTTCCTTTTTTTTTTTTTCCCCTGAGTGTGCTAGATTTATTGGGCAATGGAAACTTTCCATTCCAAATGACTCAAGTGAAACTGGAAACTGAAATATTTAAATATTTCTCAGCAGCCTTTTACACAGCTCACTCTTGTTCCTTCTCTCTGGAAGAGCTTTTAAACCCGCAGATGAACTGGGGGGAGCCGCTCGTTGCCCCTTCCTTTCCCCTGACAGCGGGGCAGGCTCCAGGCTGCGGAGCGCTGCAGCCCCGCTCGCTTGGCGCGAGGTGCCTTCAGCCAGCACGGGGTCCGGGTGCAGCCAGGCCCTTTGGATGCAATCGCTAGTCTCAATGCCAGACTTGCGCCTTTGCTAGCGCTGCGACGGCGGCGTGTCCCTCCTTAAAGCAGCGCTGTGCGCTGGTAATCGGATCCACTGGGTCCAAATTCCTTCCCACCCGCCCGGATACCAGCTCAGGGAGGTATCTGGTGCTGTGCCAGCCCGCAGGAAAGCCCACACGTGAGGGTAGCCGGTGTGGGGGTGTCCCTGTATTACTTAGCATAGCGCTTCCGCCCCCCTGATCTGATTTGGGGCACCCCTGGGCTCCCCTGATCCCATGTAGCAGTGCGACAAAGTCGGGGTGATGTCGTGTGGAAACTGTAGGCAGTAGCTTGGTATGTGCTTTAAGCCTCATCTGTCTCAAAGAGCTTGTCTATAAATGGAGTTAATTTCAGAGTAGGGGAAAAGCACTTGCTCTTCCTCCACATGTAGTGTTACTTAGGTGGAGTAATTAATATGCAAATGCTACTTGCATCCAAATGAATTGCTGAGCAAGGGCATGCCCTGTGTCAGCAAGTCAGCCCAACCCTGGGTGACATGACTTCGGAAGGCAGCACTCCGCCCGACGGGCAGCTGGGGCACCGAGAGCGGTGGGCTGTAGGTGAGACTCTCTGCGGGCGCTCGGTGCAGCCGGGCTCAGCCCTGCGGCCGGTGCCTGGGCTGCTGCTCCCCGGCTGTGTGCCCCGTCAGCAATCCCCCTCCCTGCCATCAGCCCCAAAACCTGCAGCAACCCCTGGGGTGCAGCCGGGCAGGGGTGACCCCAGCAGGGATACCTCTCCTCCCGCACCCCCTTGCAGCACTGCAGCCAGCCCTGCCCGGTGAGCAAGGTGATGGGGTGTGGGAAATAGGATGTCAGGGTGACCTGGCCCTGGTGGGTGCCCCCTGCTCGAGCGAATTGCAGTAAAATTGTGCTCCCTTGCTGTGGCTGGCTGCTGGCGGGGAGACGGGTACCCCTCGTCGAGCCTGCCGGCAGGTCCCCAGTACACACATCTCCTGTCCCACAAGGCAGGCATGTCCCCGTGCCACAGCCTGGCGTTTCCAGCTGCAGGCACGGGGACCGCAGAGGATGAGCGTGGCCCCGTTGCGGCCAGCGGGGTGAGGACAATCTGCACAGCTGGGCCAGCTGCAGGGAGCCCAAAGCATTTGACCTCACGCTGGTGTGACCAAATGACTCATGTCACCCTGGTTTTCCGAAGAAATAACAGGCGTCGGCAAGCCGGGGTGAGGCTGAGTCGTTCTGGCTGGAGCGGGCGTACGCGAAGTGCAAGGGGCCGGGGCCGCCTCCGACCCGCCCGCAGCGGGGGCGCTGCCGTAGTCAGATCTGTACGGCCGCGGGCTGCGGGGTGGGACCAGGGGCAGGGGCTGGAGCCGCGCCGCAGCGGGAAGAGCCTCGGGCCGGCGTGCTGCCTGTTGCAGCGCGGCTGGAGGCTTGCCTCGGAACGAGAGGTTAAAATAATCCCTCCCGGTCCTTCGGGGGGGTTGGATTCCCACTACAGAAACATCAGCTTGGACGGCAAATTTCTGACTGAAGTGCTGCTTTTCTGCAGGGCGATGGAGAGAGCATGTAGTGACTATTTCTTTTATTATTATTATTATTTCCGCCTTCCCCCGCCCCGGCTCTAGCACCATGCATGCTATTTGCTGTCCTCCCCTCAATCTGCATGCAAACCTTCTTCTGCATCCCACTGGGAGTTTTGCCTGTGTTACCTCCAGGGAAACTTTTAAATCTGGGAAGTCCCCCTCTTGATAGTGATAATTTTTCAAAATGAAACAAACAAACAAAAACTTTTCAATTTGTACTGTTTTGTACATCAAACCTGTATCAACAATCACAATCATTTGTAAATCACTTCTATGGTTTTCATATTAAATATTACTTCTCAAAGCCCTAAACAGAAGATGAGACCTTGCTCTTCATCTTAAATGTGATGGAAACCTCAAGATTTCTGCACAGGTAGCTGCACTGGGCAGCACTGACAAGCACGCACAGTAGTTACTCCAGTAAAGCTCCACCGCTTGGAGCCATGCAATTATGAAAAAAAGTCACATTTTCACTTAAAAATAATAAAGTATCTCTTGAGGCCTGGGGGGTGTGTGTGTGGGGAAGTGTGAAAAATGAGCCTACAAGCCTCGCATTTCTCAAACTAAGCAGCAAATAAAACCCCTACAGATTTCTTTAAAAAAAAACAAAAACAAAAAACAAACTTGGCTTTTTTTTTAGCCGTCTTCAGAACACTGTAAAGCCTCACACATGATTTCCCCCCACACACCCTGGAAGCTGAGGAGCTGGCAATAAAAAGGCAGCCATTAATCCACCCATCAAGTGGTTCTGAAAATACAGCCTGTGGCAACGTACCTGAGATGGATGGTGGTGCCGGGCTGGCTGTGTACATAGCCAGGGAGGAGCCTTCTATATTTAAAAGGTTAATATGGTGGTTAGAGCAGAAAATAAGACAAGTGAGTCTGTTAATTAGGAATAGAAAGCCTCAGTCCCTGCAGCTCTGGTACACATCACACTTTCCTCCAGCCCTTGGCTTTGTCTCCACCCTGATTATTTCCTCTTTCTTGTTCGGCTTATATTTGGTTATGAGGTCTTGGAGCAAAGGCTTTCTTGTCCCAGCGCAGCAGGGCAGTCAGATGTAACATCCTTTCCTACCCTTCAGGTCCCTAAAAGCATTACTCGGTGATCCCTATAATAAGTGGCAATAGCTCTCGCTAGCGCTCAGTGTAAGGCGAGATGCCTTTGACCTCAGGGTGCCATTTAATAGCAAAGGATCTTCTGGTGCCAGTGTTAGCAAACAGGAAATGGCATTTCTTTGAGGTTTTGACTTCCAAAATTTTCCTGTACCCAGTGTCATAGTGATGTTCTGCTTGAGCAGCCTTGAAAAAGCCAAAATATTTGATCTTCAAGATTTCAAAATCAATGAGTTTTGTAACTTGTGGCTCCATGTGGGACTAAAGGAGTCATACCAAAATTGGGGAGAACAAGCACTGCTGTGTTGGTTTTGGCCTGGTATTAGAAGCAGGAAGTGCCCGAGGTCTCAGGAAGCCAGTTTCCACAAATCCAACCTAATTTTGGCAAATTCAGGAGACTTGGAAACGACAGCCAGCTCTTGCATGACCTTCATAATGTGGAAGCGGGAGGGTGGGAAGAAGGGGTTGTTCAGCCTGGAGAAGAGGAGGCTCCAGGGAGACCTTCTTGCAGCCTTCCAGTACTTAAAGGGAGCCTATAAGAAAGATGGGGACAGACTTTTTATCAGGGCTTGTTGCAATAGGATGAGGGGCAATGGTTTTAAACTAAAAGAAGGCAGATTTAGACTAGTTATAAGGAAGAAATTTTTCACAGTGAGGGTGGTGAAACCCTGGCACAGGTCGCCCAGAGAGGTGGTAGATGCCCCATCCCTGGAAGCATTCAAGCTCAGGTTGGATGAGGCTCTGAGCAACCTGATCTGTTTGAAGATGACCCTGCTCATTGCAGGGGGGTTGGACTAGATGGCCTTTAAAGGTCCCTTCCCACCCAAAGATTCTATGATTCTAAGCCTGGTTCCACAGTATTAGAGGGTTTCCTCGTTGCTGACAAAGAGGCCGGGTTTTGCAGAACAAACGCTGCGCGCGTCTGTCCCAGCTAGCCAGAGATGCTAAGCCTCCGGCTCTGTGTGCGGTACCCGCTTGCACCTCTGCTGCATGTGAGTCTCAAAAGCACCACGCAAGGTGATGGTGTTTCCCCACGTCTCAGAAAGGCTTTTTCTTTGTAAGCTAGCAAGGCCAGTTTACGCGCTCTGGTGAGACAGGGAAAGGCTGTTTTGGGCTCATTCAGCAAAAGCAAAGGCTAGATTGTGGATATGCTTGGAGAACAGGGTGGGAGGGGTTATGTCCCCATCACATGCTTACTATAAGGCTCCCAAAGGCTGCAATGGACTACCAAAACCAGTAATTCCCTGGGGCGATGATGGTCTGTACCACACTCACGCCAGCTGCTTTGTGTTGCTCCACAGCTGAGAAACCATCCTGTGACAATCGGGTGGTTTTCCATCAGAGATCCATTACACTTAATACTAGCCACCTGTAAAGTACTCTGCTCCATCTGCAGCCTTAAGATATCTCTTCTCCTTAATAATTCAGTGCCTTTAGAGATGGACAGTAAAGATTTGGCTCCTTTCAGTGGAGACTCTGCCTCCCAAGCAGCAAGCAGAGGTCTCTCGGTGTGGTAGTGTTGCCCTTTCCCTCTGGGATGGGCTTGCCTCGCTGGATACTGGAGGCTGAAATGCAGCTTTCCCCTCGGTGCTGGAGAGCTGCCATCCCCACCTGAACCTCCCTGAAAAAGCCAGTTTTAGCAAAGCTGTAACCCTCCACATTTGCTCTCCTGCTGCGATTGCTGGTGGAATCCAACATGGGGCATCCTGGGGCTTCCCAACAACAGCCCATGTGGGGCTGCCCCATCAGCATGAGGCTGATGGGGCAGCCCCGCACCCCTGGCAGCTTCCTATGGCTGGTGGTGCTGAGCTGACTTATTGTCCGTGGTTCCCTCTGTCCCACGACTGCTCCCAGCTGTGCCAGCACCCGGAGTGAAAGAGCCCGTTGTTCCCCGCAAGGGCTATAGCCTTGCCAGGTATATCATGTCCTCTTTAGGGGAGGGCTGCTTATCTCCTAACCTGTGGTGGAGATTGAAACGTGCCCTTGGTTATGTCTCCATCCAACCATACAAAGCAGCTGGAGCCTGGACGCGGGGAGCGTGGGGTGCACACACGCAGACGCATGCTCCTTCCCTGCGGCCGGCCGAGGACTGGGCGATGTGCGCACCCCCCACACCAGCCTTCTGCCCCGACACACAGTCATCTGAGGAAATTTAATTAGACAGCAAGAAACAAGCGGAAGGCATGGGGAGTTAAGTGGGTGGTTAAGAGAGGGAAAAGTAGTGAGATTTTTTTTTTTTTTTAGCCTTCCCCCGTGTGCAGTGAAGATGCCCCTTGCTGCTGTACCTGAAAGCACTGATAGCTGCAGGCATCCCTCTCTTGACCTTTAGTCTCAGCTGCACTGATTTTTTTTTTAATTTCTCTTACATTAACTGCTAGTCATATGTGAAGAAAGGCCATAAACAAGCTGAAAATCCAAGCTGCCCACCAGCTGATGTGCCCAGTGTGAACAGGAGCCTGGGACAGGGCTCCTCTCCTCCGGCTTCACTGCTTTTACTGAATCCCCAAGAGCATCAGGAGTGCTGCAGGAGGGGGAGGAAAAAAACACCCACCCTTAAATTAGCATGCCAGCCAAAGGAAAAAGGCCAAACCCTGCTGCCCTCCTCGCCGGTGGGCCTCGCAGGCTGGTCTGCAGGCGGGCACCCCTGCGGGGAGGGTGGGACGTAGCCGCCGAGGACAGAGATGTGCGTCTCCAGGTACCCGAGCAGAGGAGCTGGCTGCTCTCGGGCAAGCTGGCCCCAGCTGCGGGGGACAAGGGACACCCGGAAAGCCACGCAGGGAGCCGGGAGGGCTGGCAGACACCGGGTCTGGGTCCGGCAGCACGGCCCCTCTGCCGGGCATCACAGCCGGTCTCACCAGCTCTCCCGCCTGCCCGGTGCGTGGCCACGTCTGTGACTTCTGCTGCAGTAGTTTTCCATCGGGGAACGTGTGCGAGGCTGGGTATTTTCCAGAAAGTGAGGCAGGAACGTTGACATCTTCCAGGACATCCCTAGTCATCAGCTGATACAGCTGACTCATTTTTGTCCTGTTTTGAGGGCTGTGCCTGCCTGTATGCCTCTCCCTCCCTCCCCACCCCTGCGTCTCACCCCAGCACAGCCGCTGCCTTGCCCCCCTGCACACGCGAACGCCGCCGGCACCCTGGGGTGGCTCTGACCACTTGTGTGGCCTGTGCCACGCAGGAGGCGAGAGCCAGCCTGCTCCATCCCTCCTCCCAGCTACATCTCCAGAAACCTTGCCAGTCCCTCCTTCCCCCAGGGTTTCTCACCTGGCCTCTGTGCATCCCCTAATTTGGCCCATCAAGGTCCTCTGCACTCTCCGAGCTGTCCACAACTCCCCTGCCCTTTGCTAGTGCTTTCGGATGCTTAGTTCTGCCTTGCCTTCGTTGGAGTATCCTCTCTCCTCATCCTCCTGCCCACCCCACCATGCCTGTGGGCCAGGCGAGGAAGCCCCCGCTGTGGGTGGCAATGCGGCTGGTGTGTGATGTGATGGCCAGCATCATCGTGTGGAGCACAAAGCTTTAACCAAGGCTCTTGCAGAGGTATTTACAAGCTAGGTCATGCAGACCCCTTCTCTGCGAGGGAGGCTGCCCAGAGAGGTTGTGGAGTCTCCTCTGGAGACCTTCAAAACCCGACTGGCATGTTCCTGTGCAGCCTGCCCCAGGTGATCCTGCCTTGGCGGTGGGGTTGGACCTGCTTATCTTCAGAGGTGCCTTCCAACCCCTACCCTTCTGTGATTCTGTAATATTACTCCTGTTTTAAGTGGCTTTAATTGCTCACCCTGCATTTTTCTGAAATTGGAGTATTTTTGCCTTGCATCTGCCTTTTCCAACCCCCTGCAGCCCTCCCCGCTCGGCTGACCTCTAGTGCGCATCTGTGTCCCCACCCTCGACCCCCATTAGCCCCAGAGAGGCGGCAGCCTCGGGACACCCTTGCCCTTTCTTGTCTCGGAGGGTGAACCAGAGCTGCAGAGTTTCACCAGCGTGGTGGCTTGCAGCTCCACGGGCACCCAGTCATTATCTTAATGAGCAGGCTTATCTCAGGATCTTTTCCATAAGAGCCGTGCAGAGGCAACAAGAAGGTGGGCTGTCCCCTAGGCCTTTTCCAATAGCCCTTTCGCTCCCCTTCGCGTTCCCCCTCCTCCTCCCCACCCCTCCATCTCCGCTCTCAGCCGGGCGCGATTCCAGCCGACTCGGCCGCGCGTGGCTTGGGTGCACGTGTCTGCCCTGTTTACCACGACAAAAAGAGCCCGTGGAGGGAGATGCACAAACGCAAGCAGAGATGCAGGCAAGCGCTGGAAGGCGGACGGCGGGGACAGGCGCACGAGGGTAACCGAGCTGAAAACTACAGATGCGTGTAGGCGTGCGTGTAGCCGCTAGGCAACCTGGGCAATTATTAAGAGCAAGACACGTGCTGGGGCTAAAGGAGACACGGAAACGTGGGTGCACACGTGCAGGCAAGTACATGGGGACAGAACATCTGCAAACACCTAGGAAGAGACAGACGGAGCCAAGCAGAGAAATACCAGGCAGGTAAAGAGGGACAAGGATGGGAGGAGTTGCAGAGCGACGTGGTGAGGGGATGCGGCAGGAGCTGCTGTGCCAGGTGTGCGCACAGGCGAGTGCCACGGCCCCTTTTCCCAGGGGAAGGGGTGAGCAGATAGACGAGTCCAGCCTCCTCCCTGGCAGGACCCCGACCATAGACAGCAGCTGCTTTCAGCGCCGGGACCCACCCGGAGCAGTCGCGCTCATTTATAGACAGTTTCCTGCCCTTGGCCGCCTTACAAAACCTTGCAGCGAAAATTATGGTGAAAGAAGCTTTTTGAATATTGAATGCTGGACCTGCACAAGCCCAAACCCGACGGCCCAGAAATGTGGGCTCATTAGTGGCTCCTTGCATGATGAGGAGAGAAAGTAAAATCCTTACTCAGTCGGGAAATTTTGGGGCTGTCTCCCAGCTGGAGTACTTGGTTGGCAGCTCCAGCCTCTTGCTATAGACTTGACCTGCCTAATCCTTTTCCTCTTGGCTCCTCATCTCCCAGACCCATCTCCCCTCCCTCCCCCAAGCAGGTGAACGATAAAGTCCCAGTCTCCAACAAGAAGGTTTATGGAGCCCTGTTGTAACAGGAGCTCCAGACCAGGTGAGAGCTGCGAATGGGGCTGCCCAGAGGTGCCCTGCTCGGAGCTTGCCCTCACACACCTCCTCCTCTTGCTGCTCCGGCACTGCGGATGGGAAACCAAACCCCCGCCGCTCGCTCTGAGCCACCCGGGTCTGCTCGTGGCCCCTTCCTGGAGACAATGGCTCTATTCCTTGGACCAGTGGACAGCTTTTGGCACGGGAGCCAAATCAGTGAATGGAAACATCCTCCCTGCAAGCTGCAGTGACATCCTGCTATTGTTGGCATCCCTTGGCAGGTTTTTTCAGCTGCTTTGTACCAGTTGACATCTCCGGGCTTTCATCAGTGCGTCGGTATCACCATAAGGCACACGGGCTTCCTGACCCAGTGCCCAAGGAAAGCCCTCTTCTCCTGTTTACGGTCAGGATGCGAAAGTAAAGGAAGTTGAAACGCTACTCAGGAATCCACTCCAGGCTTTAATCACTACTGTTACTGCTAGAAGACGTGGGGAATGTTGAAAAATAATCACCGTGCTGTGTAATAGGATGCAGATGTTCAGGTTGTGATCCATCCAGACACTGTGACCTCCTGGCTACTGGAAGACAAGCCCTAATCAAAACTCTAGAGCTGAAAAAAAATTACTCCCACAAGCCTCCAAGAAATCGGGAAGAGCTTTGTGTGTGATTAGTAGATGCACGGTGGCTTTGAATAGGACTTTGTTTGGGGTAGGACAGACCTCTCTGTCGACAGAGGGAGAGCTGCGGTGGCTTCTCCTTGTTGTGGCATGGCTGCCTGGGGGGACGGGACCGAATCGCTGCCCGGTGCTGGAGTTCACCCCCCACCTAAGCCATAAACATGCACAGATGCTATTTAGTGGATATGGGAGGAATCTGTTCGCATGCTGCCGGGGTATTCCCAGCTGCAACCGAGGGGGTAGAGGTGACATTCCTGTAGTGGCAGCTCCTTTCTCCCCCACGCAGCCCACTTCTGGGTACAGCATAGGGCAGCCCGGGTTAACCACAGCTGGAGCTGGTTTGGAAAGGCCCCTAGCAAGACAAGAAAATCAAAATTATGAGTTTCTTGTAAGCTGTAGGGTATTAAGGTACACGCACGTGTATACATACAACACGTGTACACCCACACCTCCCTGTGGAGGAGTGTGGGTTGATGAAGCCCTTCCCTTTCTGTGCACGGGGGCTGTGTTTGTCCCGTGCTTCTCTTTCCCACGCTGGAGCCGGCTGTCTGGGAGTCGGCAGGGCAGCTTTGGGAAGAGCAGAGGAGGAAACTGCCTCCTCCTGTGGACCATCGCGGTCCTGCCATGCCTGTGGGAGGCAAAATTAGGCAGGCTGCCAGAGTGAGCCTTCCCGCACCCATGAGAGAGCTGGGATGGGGCGAAAAGGTCCAGACCAGCAGCTGGTGGTGCCATCCATCCTGGCCTCCTTCTCCCCTCTCCTCCAGCCCTCAGCACTCCTGGCGATACCTACGCTGGCCATCTCAGCCGGGGACTGCTGAGCTGCTGCGGGCGGGCAGGGCAGCACTGCTCCCCGAGGAGGAAGAGGAGGCAGAGAGCTGAGGGGATAAGGACTCCCTTCTGCATCTTCCCGCAGTACCCAAACTCCCAGTTAACAACAGAGGCAGCGGCCAAAAATACCAGCCAAGCAGCACAGGCGCTCTCCCCTCTGTACACAGGCTATCGGTGCAGACAGCTATGGCAAATCCAAAAATAGCAAAGCTAGATAAATACAGAGAAAAAAGTTTACAAATTTCTGAGAGGGTGAGAAACAACAGTGCTTGCTAAGGAGGGGAGCTTTTTTTAACCTGAAGGTCTTCTCTTCCTGCAGAATCTTTCTCCACACAGAATAAAAGATAATTTACTCTTAAAGCAAAGTGACCTGAAACTTGAAGACTGTTCGACTGACAGAAAGTGATGCTGGGGGCTGCACTGCAGCAGAGAGAAAATTTGTGGCAAATACATGCCTGCAAGACAAAGAACAGCCTGAGCCTCAAGTTTTCTTTTTCAGAACTCCATCGCTTTCTGCCTGCTGAAAGCCTGACTAAAAAACTACTCAGCTATTTAGGAAGCATCTAGGGAAAGAAATATGTAATCTAACTGGAGCAGGGAACAGAGATGCCTGCTTTTTCTCCCAGCTCTGCTGAAAGCTTCCTGCAAGAGCTGGATAAATCACCTTGCTTTGACGTACCTGCATGGATACAGATCATGGTACCACCTTCACTGGAGTCCGTGAGGCACGTTCACCTGCCATTTAAAGTCAGCAGCACCTGGAAAACCTTCACACACTGCAAACAGGCTATTTTTAAATCAGTATTTTTGGTCATATTTGATCCTTGTGCCGTACTCGGTAAGGATGAGGGAAATGCACGGCCGTACGTTGCTTGCTGGGGATGCACCATGCTCTGCCAGTGCTCCAAGAAGGCACAGGGGTGCAGCTGAGGTTAGGGTGAGGCGGGGAGAAGGGCTGGACGCCCGCCTCATTTTAGAGACAAATAGGCTCTGGGTGCTTGCAAACGCTCCAGTGGAGAAGCCGAAACTCCTTCCTGAGCTCCTGTGCTTTCGGTGACGGGGCCACCATGTACAGGGCAGCCTGGCGGACGCTCACCCAGCTGAGCCGTGGCTCGGCTTTCAAACCAGACCGGGTGCACTGGGTGTACCGGAGACCCTGCCGGTGCCCCTTTCTGAAAGGAGCATTGTTATTCCACGGAAATGACCTTTGGAGTCCAAACGTCTTCATTTAAAATGAAACAAAACCAACGCCAACCGCTCTTTAAGCAAAAACAAATTAGCTGTTATTGCTGCACAACTCTAAATACGCTGCACTGCTGCTGTAATCTTCCATGCTTCTCTCTCTGACAGGTTGGTCAATACGTGGTGCTGCTTTAACTCATTGCTACTGCCGCTCCCACGCAGGTGGGAACAGCAGGGAAACCAGCGGGTCTCCTCCCGCGCCTCATATTTACTTTTCCCTCAGGAAAAAAGATCTTAAAATGACCAGAAAGAGAGGAAAGCAGTTGTGCTGGTTTAGAACTGTTGAGCAGGAAGCAAAAACCACTGCAAGTCTGAAGTATATTATTTTATATTTTAAAAAACCCACTGTTGTCTCACTAGGGCTATCCTCTTTCTTCTTTTCCTGCCATGAGTCGCTGGCTGTTTTCAAGCATCTCCCTTTGCTTTCATTCCAGCAGAAGGTCACAGAAGCTCTGCTTCATCCCCCCCTTGGCTGCATGGTGAAAATGAACCGTAAAAAGCAAATTTGGAAATCAGTTGCTCTGGCTGTGTTGCTTGTTCGCTTTCTTTTTAGAGCATCTAACTCTTTGCTTGGACCTTTATGGCCAGAGAGAGCGAAGCACAAAGAGTTTCCCAGCCCAGCTGTGTGGTAGCAAAAGAGGTGTCTGCTCCTATTCCTTCTCTGCCTCCCTCCTCTTGTACAGCCCCGGCCAAACGTGTTACATGTTAAAAGTTTGTGACCCTTGCGTGGTAATTTTTGAGCCTTTCCAAGCCAAATCCAGAGACTTTGTTAACAAACAAACTTGAATTTTCCACTGGGGGCTGGATAATCGCAGTGCAGAGGAGGACGCTAAAACCACTTCTTGTGCTCTGGAGTCGCATATGTCTGTAGCATCCCTCATCCGGGAAAAATCCCAAAAGCCTGACGAAGGGCACGTTGCCAGCTGCGAGAGGCGGCCAGTCAAGCAACCTGCTTGCCTTGAGGACGTTGGTATTCGAGCGGCTGTTTTAGGAGGCAGGAGGGGGCTGCCCAGGGCAGCCAGGAGAGGAGTGCTGACCTGGGGAGAGGGCTCTGGTGGGGCCGTGCAACCGCAACGGCAAGCACGAAGCACCACCGGACACCGCATCCCGGCACCGGAGAGCAAAGCCCCCTGCTCTTCCATGGAGGAAATCTCTGTGGGTACTGTCAGGGCCTGCCCTTGGGGCGTTTGGCACGCCGTGGGTGCGAGTCAAGGGGGGGCTGTGCGGCGGGGCACGGAGCAGCCGGCACGTTTCTGCACCAGCCCCTGCGCGAGCCTGTGTCAGTAGCAGAAGGAGGCTTCCCAGCCCAGGCAGACATGCTGTCTCCTCTCTCTAATTGCAGCCTTGCGCAGGGCTCGCCATGTCCCAGAGCGGGAACTGGCTCTTTCCCCTCCATCGCATTGTCTCTTCCCACAGCCCGGCTCCCGCGGGGCTCACAGCTTTTCCTCTCCGGCTCCCAGCCCGGCTCTGCCTCGCCCCTGGCATCTCAGCGTCGCCTGCTCTCCTTTCCCCCTCCTCTTCATTCAGATTTTCCTTTTTTTAGCACCCGCCTTAGCGCCCTCCCTTACACCGTCTTTTGCGCAGCAGTCCAAAAAGCGGTGGGGCTGTGCCGGGGAGACACAAAGGTGGGCTGCCCACTCCGGAGGCTTGCCTCCGTCCTCTTCACCTTGTCATCTGCGCTGCTAGGCCATGGAGGTCCTGACCGCTGCCTGCCTGGCGGGGGTGAGAGGCCCCGGGGCCCGGCTGGACAATAGCGGCACTGGGCTGGAGAAGGCAGCTCTGTCCGGCTGCCACCGCGCTCCGCATCCGCCCGGCACGTGGGAGGGGTAGGGCGTCCCTCCGCTCCCCACGCGCTGCTCGCTGAGCAAAATCAGGGAGAAGATGGAGGGATCAGTGGCCAAGACCGGTGTCACCCCGCTCTCCCATGCATGGCAAAGGCTGGTGCCGCTTGGCAGGGACTTGGGTGGCTCTGCCTTCGCCAGGCGCTGGCTGGGTCAGAGCCTGGACCTTCACTCTGCTACAGGCTCCCAGGGGAACCTCAGGCTGGTCCCTTGGGCCATACTGGTGCGTCATGATCCCTGCAAGGCATTGAGGCTGCCCGGGCCAGCCGCACAGCTGGGTCCCTGCACCTCCACGCTCGAGGTCTGGGCAGGGACCTGGGGCGTGGAGCCACCCTGGCACGCTCCAGCCCCAGGCCGGCACCATGCACAGGGCCGTGAGGTACAGCAGCTCGGGGGTCTCTGAGGCAGCCCCAGGCCGTGTGGGTTGGGAAGACCCACAGACTCGCTCTGTGTCTTTTGCCCTGGCGGCAGTGGAGGGGACAGCAGCACAGCTCCACTCATGGGGGCCCATCAGACAGACCTTCTCCAGATCCTGGCTGCGCTTCTGACAGCACTGCTGGGCTGGTATAAAAGGTGGCTTTCTCAGCCCCCTCCTCATCCATTAGCACTTCACGAAGCAATGAGTTACCGTAAAGGAGTGGTTGCAGCATCAAAATGACATGGCTGCCACTTGTGAAGCTGCAGTTAGACCCAACGCCCCTGAAGACTTGCATCAACGAGGTGATGGCGGAGCTGGGTGGGTGGCAGGGGCTGGCTGCTTCACTCCATCGGCTTGCGGCAGCCCTGGGAGGGACACGAATTGGGGGCAATACGGGGGTTTGCCCACACGTAGGCATTCCCAGCTGTGTGGCTGACCTAGAGAAAGAAAAGGCAGCTCTTTCCAGGCTCATCGATGCCTGCCATCATCACAGGGGAAGAGATCACAGCTTCCTTCCTTCTGAGCTGTCCCTAAAGTGTAGTTTATGCTGAGGCAGACACAACCTTGAAAAGAGACTTTCCCATCAGAGCTATAAACCCCCTTCGAACCCTGACTTGGAAAACACTCAGATTTCTTTTCCTTCCTCTAAGGATCCCACCGTAAAAATCATTTGTAGAGCTCGCTGCTTCGCAGCTTGGGGCTGTAAGGCGGTACGGGGGTTTTAGACTCAAGAAGATTGGTGCTGCGCTTCGTTAAGCTGGGGCCCTTCCTAAGTGCTGGCCTTCTCACTCTGGCTCACCCAGGCAAGCAGTGGGTTGGCTTGATGGCATTGGGGAGAAGATGTGCTGCTGGGTTATTGCAGGGCAGCTCGAGATCCTGCAGACGGCTGACCTGTATGTGCAGGCTTATTATTGCAGGCTTGCTCTCGAGCACCGCTGTGTGCCCACTTATTTAGTGGGTGGCAGTGATGGTCTTATGATGGCTGAATCACTGGTATCTCATCTCCCACATCTTCCTCTTTCCTTCCCACCTCCTGAAGGCCACGTTTTGGAGAAAGAGGAAACACAAAGGGGTCCATAAACCCATGGCAAGGAATGAAGGGACTGTTTGGGTTTCCCTGCATGCCCTGACGCCTTCCATGCACACATATGCACACGCATGCCATGGGCAGCATCCCTGTGCAAAAGCCTCCTCTGCAAGCTTTCCTTTAGTCCTTAGAGAAAGAAAACATCTCCTTTGCTTCAATTCATGCGTTGAATTGACGGTGGGTCTTCCTGCTCCTCCCTGCGGGGACTAGAGGACCAGGGAAGGAGTTAGGGACCAGGAGGAAGCAGGGGTGTCCCAGCTGTCCTCTCCCATCCATGGGGGCTGTGGTGGAGCCACCCCCTTGCAGCTGCAGGCGTGCGGGGAAGCTTGCTCACGCGAGGTGAGCACAGCTCATACCGGGATATCCCAGGACTGGTCCTTCTTTCGCCCTCATCAAAAGGGGTCCAAATCCAGCTGGCTTCCTGGCAGCGGAGCTAAGAAGGGCCTGAGCAACCATCAGGCTGGTGAGCCAGTCGCTTTGTGACGGCACGACGCCTGCAAAGCCTGGTTCCTCAGCTCCAGCAAGCCCTCCGTCTGGGACAAAAGCCCCGAAACAATGGCCTGGCTTCCCAGCGGCCAGTGACCCAGAGGATGCCGCGTGCTGAGGCAGTCAAGCACACAAGGATTAATGACAGCTAGAGGAAGCCGCTCTCCGGCTGTACTGCCATGGGATTTGGCAGTACAATAGCCAGAAGGAGCACGGGGGCTCCTTGGCTTTTTCTCAGGCCTAGGTAAATAATCCCCTTCCAAGGGAGCTGTATGGATTCCCATAAAGCTGAATAGCAAAAGCAGTTCCCAGGCTTATGGTTAATAATCACTGTTTCCCAGGCCACGTAATTATTATTTTGACTGTCAGGAACCTGGGAGAGAGAGAGCACAGACACAGTATTTTCCCAGTCAGCTCATGGACAGCAACTTAATTCCCCTTAAAAGGAGCCAGCTGTGAAAAAGTACACCCTGACCTTGGGAAAGGAGCACGGCCGGTGCCCACGTCCCTGCGGACCCACGTCCCCCTGCGCTAGCGAGGACTCAGCGCTAACGGCACGTGACAGAAACCATATCTCCCCATCTCATGAATTTGTCTCCAGGTCTCGGGATGCCACAAAAATGCTTTGGAAATTGCTGCAGGGCAGAGCGAAGTCGGGGCGGGGGGGAAGGAATGTGCTCAACCCGGCAGGGGAAAGCATGGCAGCTTCTGCACAAGGGCTAGGAAGAAGCAGGGCACGGGGCTTTCTGCAGCCAAGGTGCAAATATTTTGCATGGCTCAGGCATGAGGAAGCAGCCAGCAGCAGACGGAGGCCGGGTCCCTCCGGCTATGGGGAGCTGGCAACTCGGGGGCTCTGAGCAGGGAGAGGAGGAGGACAGGAATCCCAGCAGCTCCAACGTGCGTAGATAGTGCAGAGCACCAGGTTAGATCACGCTTCTTGGTTACCAGCAAATTAATTTGCATGGCTGGAGAAAAACAATGCTGTGGGCAAAATCCTGCCTTTACACGTTGGAGCGATTACGCCGGCAGCTGGGGTGGGACCAGCCTCAGACGTCGCCCGTGAGCAGACGGGGGGGCTCGAGCCCGTACGGTCCCACCACGCCGCGGTGCGCAGGCCAGCGGGCCTGTGCAGGGAAGCAGGATGCACGCCGTGCCGCTCGCACGTGCCGGAGCCGGCCTGCCGCAGCCAAACCCTGCCCTTGGGAGCAGCGGGGCTCCGGCTGGCGGAGGAGCTGGCTCTGCGGCGCGGTGCGGCGCGCTCGCCAGGGCAACGCGTGGCGAGGTTCGTGAGGCTGCACATCGCCCGGCACCCGCCCCGCTCTGCCCAGGGGACCTCCTGCACTTGCATGCGGGGGTGGCATTGGGAGAGGGAAGACACGACGCAATTTCCGTGGGCGCGTGGCTGACTTGACCACTTTGGAGACCAAGAGATGCTTGAAACACGTGCAAGGGTGAAGAGCATCTGTGTGGATCTCCTGTCTGGTGGCTTTTTGGACTTGGAGAGGTAAACTGCCCCGTTTACCGGCAGCACTGTCACCTTGTTGTGCAGATCTGTCCGTGCTTCATGGCGGAGACGGTTTGGGAGAACAGCTGGGAGAGAGATGGTCACCCGAGTGGATTCTTCCATCTCCTCTCTCTCGGGCTCCTGTGGGGATGTGTGGGTGCTCACCCCAGGGATCGAAGCCTCCCACCTGTATCTCCTTTCACATCCCCCTGCCTAAAGGGTTTCACCTCCTGGTTATTGTGCAACCGCTTTCCCGTGCCAGCACCAATTTTGGCTGCTCCGGTTACAGGACGACCGCAAGAGCCGTTTGAAGTAGAGCGGCGGTGTTTAAAGGCTGCGGCTGCGCAGCCCCGGAGGGTCTGCTTGTAGCAGCACGGCTGCAAAATCTGGCGGCTCAATGCAAAGGCTGTGCTGGGCTTGCAGAGGTGTCCACGTTCTTGGGGTGTTAAAGAGCAAGACCAGGAAAGGTTACGTTCAGCAGGTTTGAGGTGCAGGCAGCCGAGGCGGGGGCTTGCCGGAGGTTACAGGCAGCAGCGGGGTGTAAACACAGCCTCCTCCCTGGCGTTAGGGCCGGTGTGCTTTTGGCTGCAGCCCGGCTTCAAGGCAGTTCATGGTGACGGTTGTTCTTGGAGCCATGCTATGGAGCGAAGAGATGTTGTGTTTTCTGCTGCCAGGTCTGAGCAAAGGGTTCTCCAGCTTCAAGATTTTTCTTGCAAGCAAGCGCATGATTGCTCTGAGGCTTGTGGGAGCTGTGATTCCCTCAGCCCCTGCAGCTCTGCCAGTGAAGGGGGAGCCAGTTCAGGGGTCTGCCTTGTGCCCATTGCCAGGATGGGAACATTGCCAGTCAAATGCAGAAAAATGCCTTTTCCCTGGATCCAGTTTTAAGGCAGATCGGCCGTCATGGGTCCCATGGGTGATATTCTGGCTCAGACGGGAATCTTCTCCAAATAGACCTTCTCCAGGGACTTTCCTGGCATCATATCCTCTGCAAACCTTTCTGTGCAGACTGTGACACTGTCATGGAAATGGGCTGCTGAAGTTGCTGGACTGTTGGAGCGGAGCACGGATAACCCATGTGCTCTAGCCCTCCTGCTGCACGGGGATGGAGGGAGGCAGGTGGTGCAGGAGACCTGCCGGCAGGTTGCTTGATGGACACATTGCGTCCCTGAGCCCCATGCTGCTGCGTAGCCCTCGGGAAGGTAGGGCACAGCCCAGCAGTGGCAAAGCAACCTTTCCCCATGCGTGCCCCTTTGCAGGACAAGACCTGTCTGGATCACTCACTCTTTGGATGTTCAGCTGAGCCAGCCAGAAGAGGGGCCATGTCGGACCAGTTGGCAAGGACTGTTTTTTTTAGGGGAGGTAGGTGCCAATGACATTCAGCTTCTGCCAAAGACAATTTGGAGGTGGTGCTGCAGGAGATGGCACCTTCTATATGGTTTGGGCTTTGAGCAATGGGCTTGTTGACGCCTCACAAAGATGCCTGGCCCCTGTGAGCAGCCAGAAGCTGCTCCCAGCAACACAGGCGACAATAACATTCCTGTTGCCTTCAATTGCTGTCGTATTTGAGCCATTGTGTCTGTTGACAATATGCTGTGGGGAGAGCTGAGGCGCTTCCAAAAACATCTCTTCAGAGCCAGCCTGTGAGTGATATAATTCGTTGGTGCCCTGACGAGGTACCAGCACAAACATCAGCTCAGCACCCTGAATGGCAGCGGTGGTGGGATGCTGGAGAGAAAGCAAGATGGGGGGGATGAAAGACAGAAGAAGGTGTGAGTGAGAGGATGGAGACTATAACCCAGACCTTCTTGCTTTTCTCTGTCTGACAATGCTCCTCTCCTGTGGTACTTCTGGTGAGAGAACTTGTTTATATCTTGTTTCTGTTCTGTTTCTCTCTTTGGGCTTGATAGGAGAAGAAAAAAAAAAAGGCAGCAGATGCAATGGAAAAACGAAGTGAGAACAGCAATGCTCCTAGGTCACCCTCTTTTTCCTTTCCACTGTGCTTGCCAAGCACAACCCATTTCGGTCTCTGCTAACAATGCTCCGTGCTGCACTACAGCGTGCTCCAGCCCCCCGGGGCATGAGCTGAAACAGAAACTCCTGGCAGCCCCCCCCCGGGAAATGCAGCAGTGAGGAACTCGTATGACCACCACGAGGCTCTTATTCCAAGTCCCAAGCTGTGGGGTGTCACTGTCGTGAGATGTGTCCGTCAGCGTGCTTCATGAGGGTTGCAAATGGCCTAGGAAGACACCACATCCAGCATTTGAGCGAACGGCCAGCGACATCTCTGAGTGCGTGAGAAATGGCGTGGTAGTTTTGATGAGGTTGTTGATGAGCCCCGGGGGGTTTATAGACCAGTCTGTCGTTGTTAATCAAAAAGATGTATTTTTTTCCCTCTGCCTGTCCACAGTCTTCTTGCGTCTGAACTGCTTGCTTTTTGGTCTGTCCCAAAGAAGAGCTTCAAAATACAAAACGCTCCCTGGGAGCGTAATCCAAGGTATGACCTGGATTATACTGACTCCAGGCAACATCATGTTCAGATGCCTGATCCCTTGCACTTGGTTTTAAAGAGATTAAATCTGAAATCTCTTCAGCAAAGTGACCTTTGGCCTGTGGTCTGCAGAGCCCCTATTTCTGAAAGGTCCATGAAAAGTAATTAAAGAGAGCAAGCCTTTTGCTGCCCAGTTTAAATTCATCATATGGGGCCTGCGTCTTCAAAGGGTGAAAATCCTGTGAAGATCTATAATCAGAAAGGTTGAAAACCACTGGTCCAAGAAACTGGAGGCACTTAACAGGAGAGATGGCTGTGCTTGCTGAGGTGTATCTTTTTGTTCACAACAGAGAAGTTTTGCCTGCTTTTAGAAAGCACTGCAGGGCCTGGTTCCTCGCACAGTCCTCCCTTAAGTATTGGCTACGGAGTAAATGGAGGATGTTTTCCTTCCCTGAAAATCTATTTCCTTCCCAAATAAACCACGGGGGTGAGTCTGTTGGTGTTTTCTTTATGGAAGAAGCACAAACCAGTAGGGATCTTACAAAGCTTTTGATAGCTGCATTTGGTCCCTGGGTACTATGAAGATTGGCAAAATCACTGAACACAGAATAGGAAAGGACCTTGGGATCAGCTAACCCATCCTCCTCTCCAAGGCAGGATTAACTAAACCTAGCCCATGCCTGACATGTTTTTTGACATGTCTTTAACAGCCCTCCGACCCTCCAGCCTACTCAGGAAGTGATTCTCTCACCTTATTATTTAGAGACGGTTCATGGTATTGACTTGGATCTTCTTACTGTGTTTTAGGCACGTGAGTTTGACTTTTCCCCAGTGGGAAAAGAGAGCTGCTTATTCTCTTGCCTTCTGCTGTGACCTTTCACATGTTTGAAGCCTATTGCTGCGGCTCCTCTCTGTCTCCTGTAGATTGGATGAAAACACAAGCCATGCTTTCTAGACCCCCCATCGCAGTCGGGGGCGGGCTGTGGTGGGAAAAACAGCTGGGCAACCCTTTGTGCAATTCCTCCTCTGTCTGTGATGGTGATGATACAGAGGGAGTGGATAAAAGTAGGAGAGGTTGAATGCCACCCGTGCTCTGTACTCGCAGAGCTCAGCTGAGAGCAATTCACGTGCATCAGCACCAAGATGCCTTTTTGCAAACCATCCAAAGGCCTGAAGCTATGATTCTGCAAAACTCCCCTCGTCCTCATGAGTCACAGGACAAAGGAGCTGCTGGATTTGGACTCTGTTACCTGGCCTGTAGTCTCTACTGATATGAACCCTGTGATCTCTTCTGCTCTGACTCTTACCTCTTACACCACTGAGCTTCCAGGAAGGCTTGGACTGAGACTTCAACACCCGCTCTGCGTGGGCAAGTTCAGACACAGGTTTTTGCAAGCAGGTCTTTGCTTCACCCATGGACAATTTTCATCTGGATGGTTTGCCTCCAGCCCCATCTGTTGTTGTGGCCCTCACACATACAGCTCGTGGCTTGTTCTTGCCTCCTACTCCTCGGCCTGCCCAAGTCCCATCCCTATTGCAAATACCATAGCCCTGAAGCAGCCAGGTACAGTGCTCCTCTCATGTTACAGTAAAATCGATCCTTGTCACCCACAGAGAACTAGCACTGCATTGAACTATTTTCTGAGTCAGCGCCACTCTTGAAGCTAATGAAATGTCAGGATTTGGTCCATGGTTTCTGCAAGGCTGTAATATGGTAAACCTAGGCTGATCTCTTCTACGTAGGTGAGGCCAAACTTTGTTTATGTGAGGACATTGCTCCATATCTGACCTATTGCATGGACACACTTTCTATCTCTCATGTTATTGTCTAACCCTCCTACACTTAAGACCCGGTGTCACCCCATCAATATTGCAGTGGAGTCCAATATTGTCACGCTGTATTCAGCAAGACAAAATCATGTTTGCAAGTAACATTTCAACAGCTCTCCTTAGCCAGGCTGAAGCCTGGGGCATGTTTAAGGTGTTTGGCTAAGTGTAGATAGCTTCATTTTGACATGTTGACAGGACCTAACACTCTGGCACGGTCCTCCAAAGGTTTCCCCTTAGCTACAGTGCAGTGTCACAGCACCCTTTCTGCCACCACACAGACATCCCGAATGGCATGCCTTGTGCTTCTCCTGCGGCCAGGACCGTGGCCTGTATCACCTACATGTGCTTGTACTGGTATCATCCTCTTCAAGTGCTCAGAAAGGGGAGCCTCTGACCCACCAACAGTGTGGTGATGAAATGGTGGGTTTGGTCATACAAGTGGCCTGGGAAATGCCCAGCTATAGGGTTCCCTCTGCCAGGTGTTCCTTGCCTCTATCAGAAAAGATTTTGCCGGTGCAGCTAGATGTGGCATCCATGCTAGCATTGAAGTACTACTGCTGGGGAGGTTCTGCCCTGCAAAACCAGTGTGAGGCCCCTGCGCTGGGCCTTTTGCTGGGGTACAGTTGTCATTGCACGGTAGACCTTTGTGACCGCCCCCAGTACATACTTGTGTGTCGTGATCTAACCCCAGCCAGCAGATGAGCACCACCAGCCGCTCGCTCACTCTGCGCCGGTGGGACGGGGGAGATAATCAGAAGAGTAAAAGTGAGAAAACTCAAGGTTTGAGCTAAAGACAGTTTAATAGGTAAAGCAAAAGCTGCACACACAAGCAAAGCAAAACAAGGAATTCATTCACCACTTCGCATCGGCAGGGAGGGGTTCAGCCATCTCCAGGAAAGCAGGGCTCCATCACACATAATGGTTACTTCGGAAGACGAACGCCATCACTCCAACTGTCCCCCGCTTCCTTCTTCTTCCCCCAGCTTTATATGCTGAGCATGACATCATATGGTATGGAATATCCCTTTTGGTCAGTCGGGGTCAGGTCTCCCGGCTGTGTCCCCTCCCAACTTCTTGTGCACTCCCAGCCTACTCACTGGTGAGGTGGTGTGAGAAGCAGAAAAGGCCTTGACTCTGTGTAAGCACTGCTCAGCAATCAGTCAAACATCCCTGTATTATCAACACTGTTTTCAGCACAAATCCAAAACATAGCCCCATAGGAGCTACTATGAAGAAAATTAATTCTATCCCAGCCAAAACCAGCACATTGTACAAGCTTTCAGGAGCAGGTAAGTGCTTTTCACAACCAGAGCAATTGCATGCTGCAGATCAGGGTTACTTCATGCTGGTGGTCGGGTGCCCCCTCCCAATGGCAGTTTTCGGTTGGTCACTGACACACATGGGGACCACGCCATGTCCTCAGCAACCAGCACAGCAGTGCCTCTGACAGCTCGGCCTCTCTGTGCTCGGCGCTGAACGGCTTCAGCTCCGTCCCCAGAGCAGCTGTTTCACTGGCCTTGGAGCTGTGGTCGACCTCACGGGTCCACACTCAGGCTGCATGCAAAAGAAACATCCCCAAAACCATAAATGATCATGTATTACTTCTATTGAGGGCACAACTGTGAGTCCCTGCCCTGAGGTGAGAATTTTCCAGTGGAGATCTGTGCAAGCGGACATGCTCTGTGCAAACTCCTGTGCCGGTCTGCTTTCCACCTGGGATCTGAACGAGTCACATCTCTACTGTGGAAATGCAGTTGCCAATACAAACTCTCCTGATGCATACAGACCAAACACTGCTTGTCTTGTTGGGTTCTCAGCTCCAAATGATGATTTTTGAAGTCCCTGGCAAAATTTATTCTGAATTCATACTCCAAAAGGGCAGAAACTGTTCCTTATTCCAGAAAAGGCAGAAAAACTCTTGTATGGTGACCTACCCTTTAACATGCTGCTTTTGTTCAGAGGGTTTCTTACACCAAAAGCCAGGTTCCAATGCTTGCTTAGCTGCTCTGAGCGGTGTGAAAATGTTGTATTATGTGGTTGTCAGAAAACCATGATGAGGCTTGTCCACTTGGGAAATTTTACTGACATAACTTCTTTGACTGTATGAATTACGCTGGCATAGCTAAACAGATTATAGATATGACCACATATTATATGTCATTCCTAGGCTAACAATACCGTGCAAAGAACATGTTGTGGGCAATACCCTGTTTTGATGTCTCTGGCCTGCACAGACGGCGGCTTCCTCAGACTGCAATCAATCCCCAAGATTGCACAAAGGTTCTGGACTGCCTCCAAGCTTCCAGTTGGGGACCGCTGTTGTGTGTAGGGGTATAGTAATAGCTAAACTATATAATTACTGCTGATCACATTCACATCAGGGACTTTATGACCAGGCCTTCGCTACATCTGCTATCGGTTAACGCTGGGAAGAAGCATGATCTTTTGCTTACTGAGCTGCGTCAGCCAGCCCCTGCTGTGTTGTATATGGGGGAGCTGAAATAAACTACAACTGGTGGTTAGTGTGAAGCCCCCCGTGTTTTGCTGTACGATACAGCAGTGAGCTGCCTTTCGAAAGGGTTTCTTAATACAGACCCTGCCAAGAGAGTGGCCAGCCGAGAGGGTTTTGCAGCTAGCAGCCTGCACTCAGCCTCTCCAAGCACCTGCAGGACGAAAGGCTACGGGTTGTGTGGTCTGAAGGGCAGCAGAAACAGGTCCCAAAGAGACCATGTCCTGCGAAGTCCAAGCAGGGCTCAGATCCACGCAGTGAGCTGTTCGACACCAAAGCCAAACAACCTTTCCGTCCTGCCTGGTCCTCCCTGCCCAGGGACGCCTTGCCGGCTGCACCGGCTGGCGGGGGAAGCAGGCTCCCAGCAAAGAGAAGCGGGATAGCCCTCTTCCACGCCGCTCCGTCCCGGGTCACTTAGCCTGACCAGCTCCATCTGGACACTGTCAGCTCCAGAGATGGGCGAGACACAAACACAACAAGTAGAAATGTAAGACTTTTTTTTTTCTTTTTGCTGCAAGGAACAAGTAGACTTCGGTCTTTTGCGCTCCCTCATGGAAAGGGCAAAGCTGGGAGGCTGAGCGCCCCGGGTGTAACGAAGATCCGCGTTATGCTAATGAGAAGCTTTGCTACACATGGTGCCATTTGTTATGCCGCTGTTTGGCCAGGCTCCTGCTGCTCAGCCGGTCACGCAACAGCCTCTCACTCTCATTAATGCCAGATTGGGTTCCCACCGCCGCTCTCCCGCTGCTTTTGAGCATGTGGCCACTGGCCAAGGACTGCTGGGGAAAACCCTACCCTGCAGGCTGGGTGTCAGCTGATCCTAATTGAAACCGTATAGCTCTTGGGGGGGGGAGGCATAAGGGAAAACAGCAGAAATGGGGCAATTCATGGGAGAAAAAGGATGAAGGTCAGAGGGTTAAAAGAGCAAGAACAGGGAGCCAGGAGGGGACACAGAGCAGAGCCCCGCCATTCATGTCAACCTCTCCCTTGCGAGCATCTGAAGTGCAGGGAGAGAAATAGTCACTGTGGTCCCCCCGCTTCATCCTCCTCCTCCTCCTGGGGCTGCAGGTGGTCAGCCTGAACGGGGCCAAGAGGAGGCTGACAAGGTCTTGTGGAGAGGCTGTGAGTAGAAAGGTGGGGAGAAAAACAGGTAGCCCTTGGGGGAGATAGGAGAGGGGCTGGAGCATGCCAGGTGCATGCGTGCCAGGGTCTCTCTCATGCTGCAGGAGGGATTTGTGGCCAGGGACCCCATAAACCATGCTGTGACCGTGGCTGTGCCTGCTGCTCTGAGGGGTGTGGAGCTGACCCATGAAGCTAACAGTTCTGCTGGTATCCTTCAACATCTTCTAGGGGTAAGGGCTGACTCCATTTAGGGTTTGGAAAAGGGAGCGAGTGGAGTCAAACCACTTGTAGTGCAGAAAGGCTCTGATTTTGGTGACACCTGCCAGGACTGTCTTCTGGAGCACTGTGGTCTCTCTGTCACCTGCACACAAGAGGTGGAGGATCCACAGTGTGGACTCAACAAGGGCATCCCACCTCTGCCCTTTGGTGGTTGCAGGAGACCTTGTTGCTCTGAGATGTTCGCTCTGGGATGGAGCGGAGCCAATGGCAGAGACAGGCCTGGGAGAGCATGGAGGTGGTGTCCCCAGGGATGGCACAGAGCACAGGCAAAGGGACCCTTGTGGCTGGCACTCTTGGCCCCACTGATGTGGGCAGGGGAGGTTGCCGTGCAGGTGACCAGACAGTCTCCACGTGCACCAGGTCTGCTGGGTGAGGAGGAACGCTCTTCTGCATATGCCATGAGCAGCACCTCCAGGCCCACCTCTCAGCACAAGTCCCCTCGCCTTGCTGTGCAGAGAGGCAGGGGTCCCTGGCAATTCAGAAGATCCAGCCTGGCAAGGCCAGCCCAGAAGCACTTGCTGTACTGGAGTACCATTGTAGCAGTGGTACTGCGGTGGTATTTTTAGGGGCGATGACACTTGTGTTCCCAGGTATACAGACACAAGGTCTGTCTGACCCTCACACTCCTTCCTATTCCCCATGCCCAGGAAGTTCCCCACACAGGCCTTCTGAATTGCTCACCAGCCTCCTAATTGTCCCTAACAATCCCCACTGTCTACACACAAGGGACACAGGCCACCTGAACAAAAGGACAGTGTGGTGTGTTGACCATGGCCAGACCCCCACCAAGCCACTCTTTCACTCCCCCCACCTCAAAAGGACAGACGAAAAAAGTAAGATAAAAAAAAAACACATGGTCAAGATAGTGACAGTTTAACAAGAAAAGCAAGAGCTGCATATGGAAGCAAAGCAAAAAGAGGAATTCATTCACTACTCTCCATCGGTAGGCAGATGTCCAGCCACATCCTGGGAAGCAGGACGTCAGTACGTGTGGTGGTGGCTTTGGAAGACTAACACCATAACCACAAACACCCCTCCTTCCTCCTTTTCCTCAGCTTTTATTGCTGAGTATATGATATATGGTATAGCTATACAGTATAGAATATCCCTTTGGTCAGTTTGGGTCAGCCGTCCTGGCTGTCCCCTTCCAACCTCTTGTCCACCCCCAGCCTACTTACTTGTGGGGTGCAGGGAGGAGAGAGGCAAAGCCTTGACACTGTGCGAGCATCCTTCAGCTGTAGCCAAAACACTGGTCTGCTATCAACACTGTTTTAGCCACAAATCCAAAGCACAGCACCATATGGGCTGCTGTGAAGAAAGTTAACTCCCTAACTCCATCCCAGACAGGCCCATTAGAGACAGTAGGCATGTCTTGTCTCTTTTGTACATACACTTACAATTACTCCCCCTTTTTTTTTTTTGCACACTCTTGCTGTCTCACTTGGACCTGGGTCTGCCTCCCCAGTGATACCCATTTCTTAAATGCCACTGTGTCAGCTCTGTATCATGCATACAATGACCCATTCTCTGATGTCCTCAACAACCTCAGGAGTGCTCCCACTCAGCGATGCCCATTTCCCTCGTGCACACTACCATGAACACCTGCAAATGAGCCATTACACTCATTTGTGCTCATACACACTCCGTTGTCCCTACCACAAATACAACTCAAACACTAGACTGACTGCACTGTTGAGCAGCACTTACAATAAAAATCACGTTAGCTTCCCTCCTGGCTTCCCATCCAGACAACGTGGCAGCCTGGGAGTCATGTTAGGTCAAGAGATGTAGAAGTCTGAACTAGCTGCAGCTGCCTCAAACAGCTCTGGGGGGATCTTCGTCTTTGTTCAGTTTTGATCCTGCTTTAATAGGCAAGAGTAATTGGTTTAAGGCAGCATGCAGAGTCCCTGGGAAACCCACTGCTAGAGCAGAGGCTTGGCTTTGTCCACCGCCTGGGCACCTCATGCAGAATGGGGACTTTGTGTTTGCTCTTAGAAGATGACTAATTCATATAGTTTCATGAATATTCAGCTTGTACTTAGGGTTGGGGTGAACAATCCCTAAAACAGAGAGGCAAATTCTTTTATTCTTCATTTGGGGGAATGCAGTTTTCAGCCTGCAGGCTGCGAGTAGCCTGCGGTCCCTGTCTGTCACAGTAGGATCCATTAACGGCCTGTGTTTTTCCAAGCCTGAGCGTGCATCGCTTGTGAAAAACAGATGCAGTCAGTGAGGGCTTGGAGTTAATGTTTCTGGATGAAGGAGAGTTTGGAGGTGAGTCCAAGAGCATAAGGAGCCAGGCTGAAGTTGGTCAATCTGGCTGTTGCAGCCTTTCTGGCTTCGTCCCCTTTCTGTAGCTGTACCTCTGCTGGAAAGCTGTGGCAGAGAAGTCTCCCAGCAGCGTGGACATGGCTTTTTCTGCATAGCTACTGCAGCTATTCCCCTGTGCAATGAAAAACAACCGGTGAAGGCTTTGTCTTCACCAAGAGGTTTGTCAGCAGCATGCTATTCCCAAGGTTGTATATGGCCTCCTCCCCCATTTTCCTTGCACAGCAAACATTTTAGAGCTTAGACACACTGTCAAGTATGTATTGATGGTAACACACTACTAATAAATAATGATTGTACCTTGTTCATCTATGTTCAATGACCCTGCACGTGTTGTCAACTCAGATATTCCTTCCCAGGCAATATGCAGCTGATGAAGCAGGAGTTTGCTATGCCACAGCGACCTGGGTGCATATCTAGGCTCTTGTATACATACTTCTCCATACAAAGCAGTTATTGACGATGTTTGCAGGAATTTCCAATTGAAATAAGCTTTCCTGGTTAAAGTGCTCTTTTGCAGCATAACTGTACCTACACTTAGGTTGTTACTGCTCTGACAAAGTGCTGTCTTCCCTCCTCTTCCCAGCCCCCTTCTAAAATTATTCCACTGTTAACACTTTTAAGTACAGCCTTGTTTTCCTTGTCTTCATCCTCACAGGAACTCTCCAGGCTCCTGTAACTGTTCCGTGCTGTCCAACCAAAGCGGTAGAACAAGTTGGGTGACCACTGTGTGACTGATCACCACCCCACAGCAGCGAAGGCCAATAGTTGGGGCTTGAGCTGGGCGAAGTGGGCACTGCTTGCACCAAATGAAGGTGGTGGTACTCTGGTGGATCTCTGGTCTGGTCCCAAAACTCTGCTCCAACAGTGGCAGGTGAAGACAATTGCTAAATGTGTACATCAGTGCTACCTCCTGGGTGTTCAAGGCACCTGCCCAGAGATATGTGTGCTGGGAAGGAGGCTCCATGTGACCTCTCATCTTTTCCCACTTGCCAGGAAATGTGTGTGACACCAGCCTGCGTTGCCAGGTCCTCCTCCATACTTCCACCCATTGCCTTTCTTTTGCAAGCGTGTCTGTGTGCTCCTTCCCTCTTTTACCCCAGGATCTCCACTTCCTCTTTCGGCTCAGCTCCAGCTTTTCCATCCCACCCCATACTGCAACCCTCCATTCCCCCTGCCTTCCTCCAACCCTCTCTTCCCCCTCCATCACCACTCCTCTTTTTGTTTTCCCAGGAGAGGGGCTGTTCAGGCTGTCCATCTGTTGACCAACGAGGAGGAACGGGGATGAAGGAAAGACCTGGTCCGTGGGCAGCTGCGCTTGGTGCGGCATAACCGTACGCTGCTTTTGCCCCATGCGGTGATGGAGAGGGCTGTCACACTGTTATTGTTGTGTTGGCATGGCAAAGGTGAGAGGGAGGAGGTAGGGGATGGGGGGAGGGACTTGAAACTTCAGCTGCCCCTTTGTCTTTTCACCTCCTCCAGTTTAGCTGGTGCCCTGTGGAATTTATGATCCTCCCCCCTGCAAAGGGCTGTTGTGTTTCAAGTCAGAGAGTGCCTTCCAGCCGGGTGATAGACCTTGTGTCGTTCAGCCAGCTAGTCTGCCCTTTGACAACCTTGATGGGCTTAATGAGCAATAACAAACTTTCTCCTAGCAACAGATTTGGGAAGACTGATTATCTCTGTTTTACAAGTGGGGAAGCAGTGTTGAGCCAGTCCAAGTCTCTGTGGTGGAGCTGGGCAATGGATACAGCCCCGGATTTCTCATACATTACTCTGAGGCTGCTAATGATCCCTTGTCCTTTCCCCCTCCATGCTCAGCTGGATATTTGCCTGACTTAGGGAGAGTAAGGACATTAACTCTTCACATTTGAAGAGGCAGAGAACAGGTAAAGCGGAGGAGAAAAGGAGCGAGTCCAGCAGAAGCCAGCCAGAAAAATCCCATCTCAGTAGCAGGAGTTATCATCTAGGTATTGTTTTTCAGGTAACCCAGGTGAAGGATCTTAGGAGTGTCAACCTTTTGTGTTTCTCATCTCATTGCTATAGTGTGTTGCAAAGGGGATCAGAGGCATGGTTTGAGAGGACGTGGCCCCTGCAACCTGCAATTGGAAAACCACAGCTTCCAGAGCAGTTCTGCCAGCAATGGTTTTTACAGAGCAGCTCCTCAGTGAAGTCCCAATGCCAGCAAGCACGGAGGGCAGCCCCCCACCCCATGTCAGATCACTGAGCAGGGTCCACCTTCTTCTCCTCCTGGCAAGGTCATGTGTGGCATGGGCCCCAGCAGCACCAGGACAGCCCTGGCAGCAGGCCTTCTGAGCACCACGCCTTTTTCTGATTAACGGGACACAACTGAGAGGCCTTGGGAATTAGAGATAAGTCCCAGCACTGGGAGCATGTCTTCTGCTAGCCCTGTGGCATGGTGGGAGAGGTAGGTGAATGCAGAGATGTGGTGGTTACACCCTCTGCACAAGGTTTAAGGCATTGCCAGCTCTGGAGGAGGGACGTGAGACCGGAGTACCTAGGGATGCGGCAAGCTGACCAGAAGCCCTCCAAGGACATGGGTAGGTGCTGATGCAGCCACCTGCATGCATGCTGGTGAAGCACCAGGTGCCCCAGCTTCTGGGGCAGGTGTGGGACTGCATGGTATCCTGTGTGGCTGGTGGCTCCGTGCCCCTCGCCAGCCTCAGCCAGGGGTGGAAGGACACCCAGAGCTTGGGCAAGCAGGGTGCCTGGCAGGTATGGCTTTCTCTGAGCATTACCAGCTCAGCCTACTTTGCCTGGGCACTGGGGGTGGCTTTACTACAGTGGTACAAAATGCAGCTGCCCCAGTGTGGCTGTGTGCTGCCTGAGAGCCCTTTCCTGCCACCAGAGCACCCCAGGCACGCTGAACCCTCCCTGTTCCCTACCTCTGCAGCAGCCCGGGGGCCATCAACCCACCCCCCCGCCACTCCTTTCTGTCTAAGCAGGTACGGTGCCTTCAGGCTGTAACGGGTAGCTCTAAGGCTGTTAACTCCTTCCTCCCTGTCTGGAGAGGGAAACACACAGATGCAGTTATGCCAGGCAGAGCTTCCCTGCAGCCGAGACCCAGACAGCCAGCTTGACAGGAGTGGCCACCTCTGTGTGCCACCCAGCACTCCAGATGTGTCAGTCTTCCTCCTGGATGCTAAGTTTCAGAGGTCAAGCTGACGCCCATGACATTCAGCTCTCTTGCTCTCGCTTTCCTACACACACTCTTGGAGATTCTCAGTGCCTGAGATGGGGACATATCAGCTGCAGACTCACTGGGTTTGCATTTATTTTTATGTTCATAAAACGTGAAAAGCCTGTTCTTCAATAGTGTCTGATAATTGCTGTACTGACATCCTCTCAGTGGGATTTGCAACAGGATAGCTGGTGGACTGCACGTTTCTTGGACTGATTTCAGCTTGCCTTCCTGGTGGCTCTGCCATGGCTCCTCTGGTTACCACGGGTAGATGTGCTGAAGCCCAGATTAGTAATGCACACCTTCTGCCGCCCGCGCTTGGGGGAGAGCGAGAAGGAATGCCACCTGCGAAGGCTCCTCCACCTCTGCTGCCACAGAGGGGTCCTGCAAGCCTCAGTGCTACGACCTGCAACTCAATCCGTGGGCATGACCTTTTTGGTAAATCAAGCTGAGTGTCCCAAGTTTCTAATTCTTCTGCATTATTAATGTTTTGCTCAGGAATTAATGTGGGTCGGGCTCTGCTTGTGGGCCCATGTGCTCATTTCAAGTGTAAGCTTATCCAGAGTTTGGAGATAGCTAAAGGCAGGATTTTGACTCAGTCTTTCTTTCTTAAAAAAGACCCTATGAAGTTATGACCCAGGGTCAAGTATCTTCCCTATAGTATCTATCCCTATAGATGGATAGGACCCATGTTTCAGTTTTGTTTCTATTCTCTCCTTGGTGAAATTGTTCATTTAGGGCCATGGGGAATTTTATGTTGGGGTCAGAATTCAGACTAAATTTGCATTATATTGGAGAGGTGAGTAAAAACTTTAACAGAAGGCAGCAAGCTGGGCATAAGGCTCAGAAACCATGACCTCTGAGGAACATGTAATAGTCTGGCGTGTTTTCCTTTAGACACAACAACTGGGGAGAGGCCAGAAAACCTGCCCTTTCATAAAAGTTGTGATGTATTATTCTCAATGTCCAGAGAGGCAAGGCAGGTATGGCTTGATTTACAATAAGGGTGATCTATGGTAGGAATTGGGGAAATATTTTCAAATTTTTAAGGGTTGCTAGCCCTCCAATAAGTACCCACAGGCTCTGTGGCTGGATTGGCACCCATCAGTTCTTAAAAGTCTCTGCAGTTCAGGCAGGGTGGTGTACCCTTAGTATCCTTGATCCTGTCTCAGAGCAATGGGTGGGTTTGATCAGCATGAGGTGAGCCATCACCTAATAGGGTACAGCCCATGGCCTTTTTCCTTGGAAGAAGGCGGTTTTTGGGGTATGCGTTCAGTCAGCATCCCTTCATTCAGCTGTGTGGGGCTGGGTGATGAGGGCCAGAGATCTGCCCACTGTACCACTGTAGGAGAAGGCATGGGGGCACCTTGTATACAAGTGCATGTCCCAGTGGGGAACTACAGTTTTCCATTTAGGACATAGCTGGAGTTTCCTGGGCTCTGTGGTGGATCCTCACCAATTAGTACATGGTGCTTTGGACTTAAGTATGGCTAGAAGTGGGGCGATGCCTGTGTAGTGAAGCTTACAGCTTGATTTCTTCATGGTTCAGCTCTAAACCCTACTATTTGGATCAAACTCTTCTTTCTCTTTCAGATTTAGGGTAGAAATCTAGCCTCAGACTAGTATAAAGGTCTAGTAAGTGAGTAACATCTCGGCTACACAGTGCTAAGCACAGAATTAGGTGCAGTACTTGGATTACCTTTTTTATTACACTACAATCTTCCTTCAAGGCATTCCCTTTCATAGTGGCAATGACCCAGTTCATACTCATTAACTTGGGTGGACTGACAGCAAGGAGCTTGGCTTTCCTGCCCCAACCACATCAAACAAACAAAAATCCTGCATCAACAGAGGCACAAGCATTACTTGCCAGCAGGAACCAAAGGTGTAACCTGCATCCACTTGCACAGTTGTTTTCCACCTCAGCCTTCTCTCAGCATTACATTTGCTAATGGCATTGCATCTGCAAAAGACATTTTTCTACACACTGCATGGCTCCTGAGCAGGGGAAATGAGGCTCCACAGGGCATAACATGAGAGTGGAAATTTAAAAAGTTAACAGGACAAGGTGGGGTACCAGTTATGCCCTGGTCCCTCTGCAGTCCGGAAGACCTTGAGATGAAGAAGGGGAGCTGACATCTTTGTTGTTGTGCTCCAGATTTCCACAGCTGCCTCATGGCACTCTGCCTGGAGTCCCCATCTCTGATTACACACTGGTCCTTGTTGTGCTGTGATATTTTTTTAATTATTTTTTTTTCTGGACATCTTATAAGCTGATTTTAGGATTGCTAGATGGCCACGGATCATGAAGGCACCTGTGTTTTGCTGTCAAGGACTCCAAAAGCACTGCTAGAATCTATCTGACCCCTAATACACTGCTGCCTGTGTTGGCAATGTGGACAAAAAGTATTTCCAAAACTCAAATGCAGAGCAGTATCCATCTTTAGAAGAGCAATACACAAATCTCCACTTTTAGCGAAACAATCCCTCACACACTTCTTGGGGGGGTTATGCCTTTTATCACCCTGTCTGTTCTCTGTCACGTGGGAGAGGCAGAAAACCCAACATGACAGACTCGTCTTTCTTAGGGTAGACGCTCTCCCCAAACCCTCAGCACATTCATGAAATCCAATACCTCAGAGAACCACCCACCTCACTCATGCTGAAACCACTTCTTGAAAGATTGCATGAAACAGTCTGTTGTGCAATTCTCAGAACATCAAATAACCCCCTTATTTATAGTATATACACTTAAAACAATCAACCTCCCTTTTGAACTGCATTGGCCAATGTAGATTTTAAAGGCTTTTTTCCTTTTAATCAACATCTCAATTTGTTGTTTAAGCATTCAGTGCTTTGGCTTGAGAGGAGCTGGTCTCGTGACTTCCCGTAGGACTAGTTGATTAGGTTTGCAAAAATGTCTGTTTCCTCTGCTGTGGCTCTCTGGAAGAAGATGGTACTGCTCCAATTTAGTAATGCCAGCTTCTTGCTCAATAGGCTCAGCTTGCATCAGGAAGCCTATGTTTTGAGTTTGGAAGTATACCTGGGAAATGTTACCCCAAAAATGAAGGAAGAAAAAAAAGGATATTTCCTCAAGCTGTTAAGCAACATTAAAAAATATCTGTAAAATTCAAGAGGCCCTTTCTGTAATAGCTCCAGCCTGTAAAGGCCAGCAGCAGAGCATCAACTGCTTGCAAGCAGTCCCCTCCATGTCCACCACAACTCCTTTGGTCAGTCAGCTGAAATTATGTGTTTCTGCCAATGCCCTGGGCACTAAGTCAGGCCCCAGAAGTCACATATTTCTCTTAGCTCCAAGCTGGCAGCCTTGGCCGAGGGCAGCTGGTCCTTGGCCAGATGAAGTCCCTCCAGGATGGCCAAGAGAGTCAGGCCACCTCAGGCTGGGTGGCAGGTTCTGGCCAGACACAGCGCCTCAGCCACCCTGGTCCTGCCGGATCGGCAGCACCCTGAGCCCACCCAAAGGCCACCACAGCTGATCAGCTCGGGGTGTACTGAGCCAGGAGGGGGGGCCTCTGCCCCACTCCTCGGTCCTGCTGGCCAGCATGGCTTCTCCATCACCCAGCTTATTCCAGTCCCCTGTTACTTCAGCTAGGGAAGAGCCGACTCCCTCCAGTTCTTCCCCAGCCTTTTCCATTTCTTCATTGCCGGTGACCTCCTCAGGGCAAGGAAATACTTTCTTTTACGCATTGGTACAATACTTTGGGAATGATTTGCATGCTTTTATGGGTGGTGCGTGCCCTTGCCTGGAGATGTAGGAAAAGAGGATTGCATGGGCGTGACATGCATTAGCTCTTCAGAACATACCTCGGGAGGCTGTCTGGTGAGTTTGGCAATGCCCTTGGAGAGGCTTGTGTGCACGCTGTGAGGGTAATAAGCTCCAAAGAATGAAGACAAGGCTGGCGATGTTTGTTCCTGCTGTCTTCCTACTCATTTGGGGCATAAATAACAGAGAGGAAGCTCCCACTGTTTATGTAGGAACTGGAAGGAAAGCAAAGCTTTCTCATCTGTCCATTGGGATAGACTGGTGATGACTCAGGCTGTTTTCCTCCCTACCTCTTTGCAATATATATATTTATACACATATTTACTTCAGCAAAGTCTTACTCTTAAAATTTCCAGGTGTAAGTATTCCAGAAGAGCTATCCCAGCAAACCTTCCTCGTGGGAGTACTGCTTTTGCTGTCACAAGACAGTTCTGTTGGTTTAGCTGCTTTCAATAACTGAAACAAAAATTGACAAAAAGACTTATAAGTGGATTCAACAGCATTTGCACTAAGGTTTTTGCCGTTATGGAAATTTCAACTTCAAAAAAAAAAAAAAAAAAAAAAAGGCGGGGGTAAAAAAAGATGTTCCTTAACAATATTGCTATTCTGGCACAAAAAAAGAGTTTTACAGACCTGTCTTAAAATTAATTTTCCCAGGTATTCACTCAACTCACAATTACCCTCTCTCCAATAACACTTTCAATGTACCCAGAGACCAGGCTTGAAACAAGCTGGTGTATCCAGCAGTCCTCCAGAACGCTCATATATGGGAACAAGATCTGAACTCTGACACTGAGCCCTCAAACCAGAATAAAATCCTCAGGCTCTTTAGAACTGGGAAAATTCAGCTCTGGAAATGCTGGTTCTGGTGTTTTTTGCTTTTATCTGCAACAGAGGAATCTGCTGGATTTGAGCATTAGATCAGAACATCTTGAGGCTTGAGGGTGGATCTCAGTTATGTAGCTCAGGTCTATCACTAACTTTAATGGACTCTCTGCAACGTTTCTTGAGGACATGCCCGTGCAGACAATAGCTATGCGCTGGCAAGCCAAGGTCTAAATGTCTCTAAACACTATATAATCATAAAAAAACCCCACACTGGGGGATAGGGAGCTGTGCTGCTGTACTGCATGTACTTGGCAGATACCTGTGCGCTGTACAGAGCAATGTCATTCGAGGAGCAAAGCATGTTCTCCTGGGACATGCGGTTCCTCAGAGCTGCTCCCCTGGTCTACCTTCTCCACTGTAATTGCCTCTTGAAGTGCTAGATGTTAATGCTGTGGCCCCAGGGAATGCTGCCTTTTCAGCAGCCTGTGGGAAAGAACGAAGAGGGTGACAGGAGAGCGCCAGGAGCAAACCACAGCGGTAGGCACCTTGCTCTTATTGGGAAGAAGCCCAAGCTACAAGTCAGCAGACTTACCACAACTTCAGGTGCTGTTAACCCAATATTGCAGTCCTGGTACATGTATGTGTTGCATGAAAGTAAAGCTGCACTTGCCCAAAAGCAGCCAATGTCAGAAGAACGCTGAAAAGAACCATTAGTATCCTGGTGAAGAACTGATACCCACCTAAACAAAGGCTGGGCTTTTAGGTTTGCCTGGAACTGTGATCCCAAGCAGAATATGGGCCATGAACTTTCCAAGAAGCTCAGGCAAGACAAATTTTGGTGCAATTCACTGCCCCTAACTTTAGCTTATTCAAAAGTTTAGGTCTTTGAACAGGGCCAAAGTTAGTGGAGAAACATGGGGTCTTCCAGAGTGACACTTTAGGTTCAGTGGCGAATGCCAGTAGAATTAATTGCTCTTTGGAGAGGTGCTCTCTAGTGAGTATGGAAACAACACAAATCCCACCCTTGTCCCTCTGTGCTGTGCTTCTTTCTCCCTCCTGTACAATGGAGACAATGGCACGATGAGGCTCTTAGTGTGGGACTACAACTGGAGATACAATTTGCCAGCTGGGTAAATCCACAAGTGGCTAATGCAGTGCATCAAAGTGGCTATGAGAGCACAAGCAAGCTTTCAGAAGGGTGTACCATGCACACCTCCTGTTACTCATGCCAAATGGACAACATCCTCCCCTCAGCAAGCATTGCCTTGGGCAGCCAAGGGAACTGATGATCATAAATCCACACGCTCTTCCCCGGCAGTAACTTGTTCCCATGTGCACGGTCTGTGCTCCTGTTGTCTGCCAGCTCATACTTCAGACTTTTGCTAATTTGATTAAACGAAGGGCCACTTTTTCTTAGTGTGGGTGTAATCTCTCAGACAGAGCCCATCACAGCCTCTGGCCGATGAGCAACTCTTTTATCTAGGACAGCCAGAAGCGCTGCCCGAGAGTGTGATGGCTGCACGATAGTCTGCCTGGTACAATGGGGTGGAGATGGGCAGCCCCTAGTTGGGAAGAAAGGACCTGCCACCCTGTTCCCCTCAACAGCATGGAGGGACCACTGAGGTGCCTTGCTGGCACAGGGAGTGCCTGGGGCAGTCTGAAAGTTATAACTCAGAAGCACATCTGGACAGATAACTCTGAGCAGCCTTTTGGCCATCTCAGAGCAGGGCTGAAAATCTCCTCAGCCTGCAAAGCCACTGATTAAGAGAAGGTGGAGGAAGAAATGGAGCAGCATCCTCCCCAGAGCTTCTTCTCGGTGTCTGGCTCTGCCCTGCCAACAAGGACCATGTGATTTGCGTGCCTGGGGGAGACAACGTGGGTCGTTCCCTGGTTTGAGTTGGCTCTGTGCTAACTTTTGGAAAGATGCTGAGCTCCCTACTGCTCTGCTCTGCTGTCAGACCATGGCAATGCTCAGCATAGTGTCGCGCAGGGGTGCCAGGCTGGCAGTGTCCAGACACACTCCTGTGGCTATGTCATACGTCCGTGCCCACTCAAACCCTTTCTTTGCAGCATGTGCTGAAGCTGATTAAAGTATGAGACCCTCCGTGTCCTCTGGTCTTCACACAGCGTAAGCAGCAATACAGACAACACTTGCTAGGACTTTGCTCTAATTTTCCCAGGTCTAACAAACTTCATCCACAGTAAAGGTGAAACTGCAGGTTTATGCAGGTTCTTTTTGAAACTGTAGGGGAACTACATCTTGTCCTTCCCATTGCAGTTAAGCAGTCATCCCCGGCTTATTTAAAAAATGAAGCAAACGTATATGCATGCATTTGTGTGAAACTGCTGGAAAAATCTCTTGTAAGCTCTTGTAAGACTTGACAGAATGGATTTCTAAGTATTTGCTTTTGAAGAGATGTAGTACCTCTCCACTGCGCAGAGGAACCCTTGTCAAGAACTCAATTACCGCTAGCTGAAGCTGCTTTTTAGGCACTCTTGTTTGGGTTCTGAACACGTAGACACAAAATTTTTAAAATTACTTTTTTTTAAAAGCCAGCAACCTTGTCAGCTATGCCTGTCATCTCAGTTCTCTCTTTCACTCATCAATTCTCTTCTTGAAATTAATTTTCTTACTTTTTTATGGGGTAATTATTACAGAGTGTTGATAAGCAGCTCTTTTCTTTTGCCCCAGAACAGTGATCAGTGCAAACAGGTAGGTTTTAAAATCCTTGAAGAGAAAGATGTTCTGCAAGCAGAACTTGTTACTGAATTAAAATTGTGTTGGAGATACTGAAGACTCATAAACTTGAAGCAAAAATCTATACCTGGTCAGCGCTTTGCTTGCTCATGCTTATTTGAGTTGCTCACAGCAGTAAACACTCTGGGAATACAACACATCCTTGGGCTACAGCCCATCTGCATAGAACAATTTTGCTGCTGAATGTGCACTTCTTACTAAGGGTAACTGCTCATCTCAAGGCTATAATGATACTGATGCACTCACGCCATGAACTGCAACCCACTGTTCTGGCAGTTCTCTTGTTTTATTTCCCTGCCGCAAGAGCTGGAATGAATTGTATTTGTTGGTGAAGCTTATTTTTGCTGGTTTTCCATCTCAGGCAGTGGATGATTTTATGGAGATATCTTGTCTGTTGCAAAATCTTTTTTTAATCACCCTTTTTCCCAGCAATTACATTGTCCTGAAATAGTCCTGTATTATAAACACCAACCATGCATATGTGCTTCATGTTTCCCGGGGTACAAAACTCCCTCTACACAGTTTAGGAGAACTACTGTGAGCCCGTGCCTTCTGGCCACCAGGCTGTCTGGCTGCGGCGGGTGTAGGCGACATCCTTGCTCTTTCCTAGACTTCTTGTGCATCTCAGCTAAGATGACAAGCAATTTCTCTGCACGTAAACTCCAGGACTCAAGAGTACTTCCAAGCATCATGGATTTGGACCATACTCAGACTGTCCCAAATCCAGATGGGGGTGTTTCCTAGCCCCTTTCCTGGCTCTGTCACTTCTGCAGGACCCCAGGGACATCCTACTTGAGGCCCTACCTCTGTGCCTCAGGGTAATGTGAATTTCCTTACTAATTCCAGGTGGGCAGAATGCTTCTCCTAACAGCTGTGAAGCACTTGGCCATTATAAGCTAAGGGACCCATATAAGAACTATACTCAATTACTAGCAAATCTGTGGGCTCCTGGTTCCCACACTGTGGTGGCAATGCCAGTTTACGGCAATGCTGCCTTGTGCTGGCACTGCTGTTTGTGCAGACTTGATGTGAGAGCAGATCCCCGAATAAAAAACTCTAAGGAGAAAAATGGGGGATGCTTTCTGCATGTTTGTTTCAAGTGGGATCAGTTCTGCAACCTGTTTCACAGTGTTTGTCCACAGCACTTGGGCCAACACAGCTGCTGGGAGAGATGGGAAGAGCCAGGGCAGCAGAAGGAAGGGACAGGGGATTATGGTGGTGAGGCAAAGTTTTTGCCCTGCTAGTGCTGATGGATGTTTTGAGACATCCAGGCACAGCCCCAGACTCCTGAATGATGAGATTACCCTCCCTCTTTCTTAGTGAGACATCCTTCAAATGTACTGGGGGGATATGGCTTTTTTTCATTTTGCTTTCCTCGTTACCACACGCTGCTTTTTAGACAATTATGTAGAGGCACTACTAAAATGTCTGCTCTGTAGTACTTATCACAATACCTGGTTTTGTAGCTTTTTGCAAAATTCTTCTGGATTATGGATTTGGGCTGGATTATCCCAAAAGTGAACGGGCACAATGACTGGCTCCATTTCAGAGCCCAATAGTTTCAAACTTTTCTCTATAATCCTGAGGCTGTGTAGAAGAATATCCCTGATTCAGGAAAAAAAACAAAAGAAAACAAAACAAATTAGTACCACTTCTAACGAACAACTAGCTCCTTCCCAAAGCTCAAGCACTCCCATGCCAGTTTGATAACTACCAGCTGAAAAATGCATTTGGTGGAAGACCCAGAGTGAGAGTCTGGGCCTTGAGAACAGGGTCTTAATCCATAACCTATTACCGTGTGCAGCACTTGCCAAGAGAGCCCACGCAGTGAGGTAAGGTTGCACCATGGTCTCTCCTTCCTTGAATAAAAAGTGCCTGCTCTAATGAGAAGCAAGTCCCTGATTCAGCAAAGCACTTAAGTGTTTTGATGAACCAGGGCCAGACTGAACATCTTGTGCAGAACTCAGTTGTCTAGCGAACAATATCAAATATTTTATTGATGGATGCAGACTTACATGAAAATTAAAGATGTGGCTATTTAAGGCTATAGGTGCCCAAACTCATATTGTTCATTTTTTATTGTCTTAAAGTAATCATTTGTACGGGAACAGAAGCAGCCACCTCCAGAAAATCCATCCCTGTCATGCTGGGAAAAATATTCTGAGTCCTCCCCCAGCACCCTGTCAATTTGATGGCTTATGTAGCTTGCTTAGAAACTTGTCACATTCAGGCTATTTCAGATCAACAAGTTTCAGCCATATCCTCTCTTTTCCTAGCAAGAACGCCCAGCTTTGGTACCCCTATTGGCTGCAGAAGGTAGCCAGAGGCTGCAGAAGGAAGTACGCCTTCTCCTGCAGAAGGGAAGTGAGGCACGGCCTCCCGTAGGCCAGATCAGATATTGGAAGGTATGATCAACACAGTGGAGCACCGCAGGTCTTGAGATCCTGCCGTCACCCTTACTTGGCTGTCGGTCAACAGGTAGGACACTGAGCTCCATGCTGACCTCCGTCTCCGAAGTTGCAGCCAGCGAGGGTCCCCACCAGCCTGCTCTCCTTTCTCTAACACCTCCGGCCATCCTGCTGAGGGGAGCGCTCAAACTCAGAGAACATTAGTCTTGGAAAACGAAGCATTATGGCAGGTGAAGATAAGCCTTGATCTATTACAGCTGGCTCCCTCTCATTCATTGTGCAGCATTTCACCTGAAATGCTGGATGCAGCAGCGTGTTGCAACTGAAGGCTGCACCACAGTGCAGGCAGACAGGTGGAGAGAGCAGAGGCTGGACTTTGGCACATGCTGACTTTTCTCTTTGGAAGCATCTTATTTTTCTATCAAAAATTTTTAATGGAAAGATATCAGTGCCTTTTATATGTTTGAAAATATATCTGCAGCATAGTAAAAAGCCAAAGAGAGCTGTTTCTATTATGGCACCATACACTTTATTTTTTTGTCCTTGTCCACCCTAGAGCAACAATCTTCAACTCCCTTTTACTTACCAATAATACACCCACTTGCCCTCTCAGCTTGGTAAAAAACAGCTGAAGTATGAATTAAAAAAAAAAGAAATCTGACATTTTTCACCAGTATGTATATACTTAGATGCAATCACCTCCCTGCCATGGAATACAGGCAGGTGGAAATGGGAAGAAAAGGAGGAAAAACAAAGAGTATATGCAGACATTTTTGTCTCAACGTTACACTCTTTTAGATATATTCCCATACAGCTACTAGTGCTCAAATAATTTGCAGAGAAGGCGTAAGTTACGTGGTGCTCAGTTTATCTGCTCTGGAATGGTAAAGTGCACATACAGATATACACTGTGGTTCCAGGGAGTCTAGGGATTTCAAAGCTGCTTTATCTCCCAGATAACTCACTGGCAGAGAAGGGTGAATTAAAAACAGTGTTGGTAACTAAAAATGGAATGATAGATTAAGATTATGGGCTTTAAAAAAGAAGTGTCACTTAAATGCATGTTACAGATTTGTCCAGAGCACGAGTTTAACCCTTTATTTTTTTGATTTGTGGATTGCTAAATATTTTTCCTGGAAAAGTGCAAATCCTTAAATAGTGTATCTCAATCTATTGGCAATGGCTTTGCTTTTCATATTCTCACAGCATCCTCCCCTCCAAGTAGTCTTTGGGGATTTGTGAACCAGTAGTAAAAACCTGTCTCCTAGCAGTCGGGCAGGAACCACGCTCTCCTAAATCCCACACATTGATCTGATTCACTGTATGACTCTGGTAAGCCTCCACCTCCTCTCTGGTAAAACACAAAAAATCCACAGTTTTTAAGTTCTTGGGCTGAGGCACTTTGAACTTACTATTGAGAAAGGCTGAGCAGCCGAAGTTCCCACCTACAGAAGTGCCAAGTGCCCAGGAATTTTGTACAGGCACAGCACTGAGGCACTTGAAATGATGGGAATGCTGCGTAGTTCTGCCCTTCGCCTCTGCAGTTCGCGACCTCATCGCTCTGAAGGAAGGTAATACCATTTATATGCAATGACAAAGGCCAGAGCCCTAATTTTCAGGGGGGCTTTGAGGAGCCTTTATCACCTTTTTGCAATGGTATTTGAATGACTTGGAAGGCTTCAGAAAAACGCAAAATACTGTAAAAAATGCAAAACGTTTGTATCCCTCAGTGAGGGGGAGGAAAAAAGCGCAGAAAGCTCAGCCAAGCCTGACCGGGTATAGTGGATCTTGATCTTTGCTCACCCGATAGTTAGATATTGTTTTCCCCCCCTCATTTAATGGAGTCACTGCCTTATCTCTTAAAGTGATCTCATTAAAGGCAGGGGACAAGACAGCAGGGGGTGTGAGACCTGTAATTACAGAGGGAAGGTCGATAGAAATACAGTCACCTTGTCTGCTCTAGGACCCCTCTAAAGGGAATTACCCTTCAAAAAGCATGAACCCCTTCTGACCACCTTTCTGAACCACACTGATAGAGACCTCATGGTGGAGCACATCTCGCTTTATCTGCACTGCTGCCGCTTTTGTTGCCTGCTTTAGTCTGCTGTAGGTAACCCCATCCTCTGGAGACTCTTGAGATAAGGTACAAGTGGATGAGGGAAAATAGCTTATTTCAGCCCAGCTCCATTCTTTTTTTTTTTTTCTTTTTTTTGCTGAGGAAATGGGAGCCACAGGAACTTTTATTCTCTGCTGGGAAGGGCACTGTACTGTCCATAGGCAAACTGCCCCAACGTGTACATTTTAATTGCTGCTGAAGAAGCGGCTGTGGTTTTCAAGGTGAAGGCCAAAGTGTGGCTCTTGCTGCAACACATGCAGAACACTGGTGAACACGGGAGATGTCCCGGAAAGAAAAAACAGGTGGGAGATGACATTCCTTCCTATTCTGGATACTACCTACTAGTGGGTAGTATCTACTGCTGGGATCCTAGTTTTCCCAGCAAAGGCAGGCCTCGGCTGTGGCAATTGCAAAGGGATAAAGATTTGCTTCTCTGCGTCGAGCTACACACAGTCTGTTACTGAAAGCAGGAATATGCCTGGGCAGAAGCTGTGGTATCTAGCAGCAGGAGCAAAGGGCTTTCAGACCCTTGGACTCTTAATTAGAACCTGCTAAAGCTTTTCTGCATGCCTGCCTTCCCTCTCTGTGACTCTGTTTTCCCTTCCCTATAATGGCCATAATAAAACTCCCTGCTGTAAAACACTCCCAGCTTCTTGAAGTAAAAAACACTGCAGAAGGGCTGTGTGATGCCCACAGCCACAGACATTCACATAATGCCCTGCAGTGTTTACCTAAGGCCCAACCCTTCTCCTTTCATCGCACCCTGGGCTACCTACCCCTGGAATTCAACTGCTGTTCAGCAGCCCACAACCGCACCACAAACAGCAAGCGGTCCAAAGGGAAAAACAATGTATTGGTGCAAATCTGCAAAATAATGATTCACGATTACTCCCCAGATGAACCGAGAGGGACACACAAGCCAAAGAACAGGAATTTTCAGGTATTAAAACCTGATTTGGATCTGACCCGCTGGCAGGAGTGCAGTTCCCTGTATGTTATCTCTGCTTTTCTCAGTCACTCTGCCAATGTACCCAAAAGCGTTTGTAATTGCTTATAGATACTGAAAACAGAGCTCTCCTGATTTTTCTTAAGCTAATCTCACTGATACCTATTACAGGAGGAGAACACAAGTACTTTACCCTCCCTGCCTGGTTTGACATAATAAAATTTCCTTTGACCCGTATGGATTTGCTCTCTGTTTAAATCACTGCCAGTAACAGAACTGAGACCCATTTTTCTCCAGAAAGAGACAGTAGGACTGACTTTACAGCATCACAGTTGCATGCTTCAGTTTCATGTTGTAAAGAAACAGCAACGCATCAACTATCCCTAGGCAAAAGATGGATCAAACCGATAGTGTGCCAAATTGACTACACTGGTTAGGTGGCACTTCAAGGGGCAATATGGCTCAGAAGTTGTCTGGAGGTCTTCTTTTAGTGTCCTATTGATAATGCTTCACTGCCACACAGAAATAAACCCAAGTTTGGTAACAGTGGGTTGCTCTTAAGGAGTGAAATGCTGTTAAGGAGAGAAAATGAAATGAATAGGTGATTTCAGGCTCTGCAATTTCTACCCAGTTCCTAATGCCTATCCCCTTCTCCCCACCCACCCGCAAGAGCCAGGCCTTTCATGGGAAGTCTTAAAAGAAAACCTCAAAGATGAGTAATGAGAGCTAAATGAGAGCGCTGCCTCAGGGTCAAGACAGTGCAGCTTAGGAGGGAGACGGCTGCCCAGGTGCCATGTATGTTCTAGGTAAACCGAAACCTTCAGTCTCCCAGTCTGTCAACACAGTGCCAGATCCAATAAAGACCATCAGAGGCACAAAATGAAGCTTATGCAGAAGACTAAAAAAGTGTCTCTAAAATGCTGGCCTGCTGTCTAGAATCCCATCTGACCTCACTGCTGGTTTTTACTTTAAAGTTCACTATGTTCAACCCCAGAAGCACCCCAGTACTGAGCGGGTCGAGCTGTTTATAAGTCCAGCTGGAATCACAAAGTTGTAGTGTCTTGCACATCCCCAAGTCCCAGATCCATCAAAGCTCTAAAAGCAGGTCTAGGGCACAGTGACAGGACCAAGTTCCACCACCACTGTGGTGCCTCCACCACCTTTTAAAAAACATGTGATGGTTGGGGTGGCATCCTTTCCCCTTACATACATGGTGCTGTGGGCAAACAGTTTGATGAGCAAGGTCTTGTGCAGGATGATTAAGGCCTGAATTCAGTTCCCTTCTCCTGCGGAGGGTAGTTGCAAGTCCTGCTTAGCAGGGAAGTACCATACCTTCCTCCTCAGCAAGAAAGTTCCCAGCTAGTATTTGGGGCCCTCAGCAGGTGACACCTCCTAGAAATTCTCATTTCCAAGCTCATACAGGGGTCCTGGAGGTTTGTTCTACTAAGTCACCAAGAACGAAAAAAGAGCAGGAGCCAATTTTCTTTGCCAGAGAATCTAGACAGAAGTAAAAAGTGGTCAAACGCACAGTCACAACTTCTGCATCTGTTTTTCCCAGAATTTGAAGTGCAAGGGAAGGCAGCCTTTCAGTACTTGAAAGGGAGCTTGTAAGAAAGACAGGGACTGACTTTTTAGCAGGGCCTGTAGCAATAGGACGAGGGGTAATGGCTTTAAACTAAAAGAGGGCAGATTTAGACTAGACATAAGGAAGAAATGTTTCACAGTGAGGATGGTGAAAGACTGGCACAGGTCGCCCAGAGAGGTGGTAGATGCCCCATCCCTGGAAACATTCCAGGTCAGGTTGGGCGGGGCTCTGAGCAACCTGATCTAGTTGAAGATGTCCCTGCTCATTGCAGGGGGGTTGGGCTAGATGGCCTTTAAAGGTCCCTTCAACCCCAAACTATTCTATGATTCTGTGATGATGATCCCCTGGCCAGGCTCCCTGAGCGGCAGAGGGCACAGAAAGACTCCCCGTAACTCCTCGCCAAGTCCTTGATCACCAAGCATAGCAACCGCCACCCTTTAAGGCCGGTTCTGGCAGCCATACGGACATCTCCCAGCGTACCGAGCGCGCTTTCGCCGACGCTCGAAGCGTCGCGGCCGCCATGCCACCAACGCCTGCCCCTCACAGCTCACCAACGCAGCCCCCTGGGCAGCCGCACAAGGCTCCGCTTTGGGTGGTCTTGTGCTCTTCCGTGAGCGGCGGCAGTGCTGGCGAGCCCCGCGGGAAACTCACGGGGTATACCCCGAAACTTCAGGCGGCTGCGAACGGCGGGACGGGCTCCCGCCATGACCGTGGGCGGCGGTCACGAGGGATAAACCACCAAACACTCGGGGGGGGCTGGGGGGCAGCAGAGGGGAGGCGCGGCCTGGCATGGCGGTGGCGCTGGGGCCCGGCGCCCTCCGGCGGCCTCGCCCCTGGGAGGAGCCTTCCCCGCCGCGGAAGGAGCCCCCACGGCCCGACCCGCCTTCCCCCACCGCGGCGAGGTGCGACTGGGGCAGCCGAGGTGAGCCCCAAGGTGTACCCGCGGCCGGGCCCCCGAGCACCGCTCCCGCCCACAGCTTTACCGCCCCCCCCCCCCCGACTCCAGTCCCGTCCCGTCTCCGCCTGCCCGTAGCCTCGGAGGGGCGGGGCGGCGGGCCGGACCGGGGCGGGGCGGCGCGGCGTGGCGAGGGTTCTTTATGCGGCGGGAAGCCGGCGGCTCTCGGAGCTGCGGGCGGCTGCGGCGACAGAGAGGAGCAGCGACCCGGACGAGGGCAGAGGGGGGCGAGGCGAAGGAGAGGAGTTGCGGAGGGAGGAAGAGGAAGGCGAGCGGCGGCCGGGGCGCTGCTATTGTTCCGCACCTGCCGCCGGCCGGGACACGTGGCGCCGCTGAGCCCCGCTCCTCGCAGCCAGCCGCCTCACCCGCACGCAGTCGCCCGACACCATGGGCAAGGGGGTGAGCGGCGGGGCCCGGGCGGGCGGGCTGGGGCGGAGCGGCTGGCCGGGGCGTGGGCGTGTGGCCGGGAGTGGGAAATTCAAGGTGCCGGAGCGTGGTCGGTTCCCCCCTTCCCCTCGGCTGGGGGTGGGCGGGTCTCGGCTTTGTCTGCGCCGGGCTGAGGCGGCGGGGCCGCCACGTCGTGTGTGAGGGCGGCGGGACCGGGGCGGGCGGTAGCGGCCGTTAGAGGGCGGCGGCGGGGCCGCCTGCCCCCGAGCAACGTGCCTTGGCGGCCGCGGGCGGGAGAGGAAGTAACGGGCGGGGCGGGGCGCGGGCGGCCTCTCCCCGCGGGCACGGCCGCCGAGGGGGCCCTGTGCCGCTGAGCCCGCCGCCTGCCCCTTGACGCCCCGAAAAGGGGCCTCTCCCCCCCCGGCGTGAGAGGCCCGCCGCCCCCGGGGCTGGTGTTATCTTGATGCCCTTTTGGAGCTGAGCTGCGGAGCGTGGCTGCTCCCCGCTCTCCTGTAAGAGTACTTTAGACTTCTCGAGACACGAGGGCCCGGGGGGTGGTGGCGGGGAGTTGGCGGGATTATTAGGGCTAATTTGCCTCTTGGTAGCAGTGAGGGCGTGATGGGAGCTGGTGGCAGGAGGGAAGTGATCGCCCCAGACTTCATCGTGTGTCTCCTCTTAATTCCGGGGATAAAAGCCTCACAGAAGGCTGTGCAGCGGCTTCTGCCCTGTACGGGAGTTGTTTCTACCTTATAGCCCACGAGGAGAAGTCCTTAATTCAGATCATGTCTTTTAACTGAAGAAAAGCGTATGTGAAAAATCTTGAAAGCAGGAGTGAAGACTTCTTGAAGTTGGATGTTGTGATCAAACGCCCATGTGTGGAGCAGAAACACCTTTTGGGTTGCTCCGGTTTTATTTTATGTTGAAAAAGTAAAGACCAGTTTCTGGGTTTCATTGTTTGGATGTTTGTGGTTTTTTCCCCTTCAAATACTTCCCTGTGTATATTGTATCATTGGAGGTGTGTATACTTTTATTTACTTTTGTTTTAGACTCACTCCTGGAAAATGCCTAGGAGTCTCTCCACTTCTCCAGGAGAGGGTGACCGTGCAGGGCTTTGAGATGCAGAGGTGGTAGCGCTGACCCTGCTACAGGTGTTCTGTGCTTCCCAAGCGCTGTTCAAACATTGACTTGACTTTGCGTTGTCCTCATCGGCATGGTACAATGGCAGCAATGTTGACATAACCACATGAATAGTAAGGGAGCCGCAAGAACATGGCTGAACAGACAGTTACTTGGAAAAGGGGGTTGAGGATTATGTGGAGTGGGTTTTGGGGATTTTCTTTTTGTGTGGGTTTTTTTTTTCCTCCAGTGAAGTTCCTTGGATGCTTGGCAGCCCAGTGTGATGTATTTTGGTCTGGTGGGCAACAGGCAGTGTGCACAATAAGACGTCATCTAAGAGATAAAACATTGAGGGAGGATTTGGTGGTGTTGCAGTCTTGCAGGTGGTTTAAATCATCAAAGAATCTTGCCTTAGGGTTGTGTGCATGTATGTATGACTGCAGTGCAAAAGGCTTCAGGGTCTTGGGCTGCCATGGCTGGACTAATAGGAGGTACAAATGCTTTCTAATAATAGAAGGCTGTTAGCTGTCTCACTTCCATTTTGGATTTCATAGGTTGCATGGATAATAAAGCAATTGGCCTGAAACTGAACCCTGACAGGAGGCATAATTGAACAGTGTACAGCTGCCTCAGGCTTTCTGGTAGCAGGTCACAAGATTTGCTCATTTAGTGATGAGAATGCGTGTGGGTCATTGGGGACCCCCTGAAAAATGGGGATGTGAGCAAGGTTGTGAAAAAGCCAGTGTGTGGCTGCAACACTGAATAGCGTGTGCCTGCCCTGAGTTAGGGTGCCTGAAAAGGCATGGGAGCATGAGATGGAAGAGAAAGTAAGAGCCTAAGTGTTCCTTGTCTCTGCGGCTGTGAGGAGAAGCTGAGCAGAGCATCTGTTTTTACTTTAAATGGTAACGGGACGATGGGAGAGCTGTGAGTTGCCTGGGTATGTTGTTCAGCCCAAAAAGCACGTTATCCAAGGGGGTGTGGATTATCCAAGGGGGTAGTGGAGGAAAGCAGACAGGATTTCATTTCTGTTCAGTGCTGCCTGGAAACTGTCTGCGAACAGCAGCATGTTTCACTCTGTCTCCCTCGCTGCACTGGCGTAGCACACAGTCAGTGCGTGCTTTGAGCTGCTTCTGGAGGTCAGTGCTAATGCCTGAACCCCAGTTAAGAGTTTTTTCCTGTCAGAAGCTAGGAAGGCTTATTGCATAATGGACAAACTGAGGCAAAATTATGCAAATCAAAGCAGTCCTTATCTGCTGCAGTTAAGAAATCTTACTATATTGCTCTCCCATCCTTTTCATTCCCACTTCTTATTACTATGGCTAGAGGATGCTTCTTTTGCAAAACAAAACCCTGGACCTAGTCAATGCACATTTTTGCAAAAGCGGCGTACAGGATGAAGTGTCTCTGCCTGTGGGTTGCAGTCCCACAACCCAGTGGGATCTTGACCTGCTGAAAACTGCAGAAGGTTGCTAGCTGAAGTAGCTGAAGTCACTAGCTCCTCTAGGGGAGAACCATGTCCAGCCCACTCATTTTCATGTGTTTGACAACTACTAGAGATGTCTGTATTGATGATAAAGATGCACTGATATTCCAGGCAAAGAAGTGTGGGAGATGACACTTGGTAGTTGGCACAGCACCAAAAAACCTGGAAGGGCTGTGTAGCGGTGGCATTTGGAAAGCCAGCTCCACACTTGGGTCTTCATGCAGCTCCATGAGAAGTGGAGATGTTTGTCCTAATATCCAGAGAAGACTTAAGGTGTGTGGGTGGTCCTGTTTCTACCCTGATGATGAAAACATTGCAACATTTAGATCCCTTGTCATGGGAGGAGAGCTTGTCCTTCCATTATTTGGGAAGCAGCAGTCCGCTCACAAAGAGCAATTACTAGCTGTTGAGTAAAAACTGCTTCATACTGTGCTAGATGCTGAGAGTCTGTTCAATTGATGCAGTTGATTAGACTTTTGATTAAAGGTAGGAGATTGAACAAGCTCTTGGGAGGCAGTAAGAAGGATCCAGAGAAGGCATTTGCATCCCTTGCTAATACGTGGTCATGGAGTGGTGTTTCTAGTCCAATAGGCATTGTCCTATCATGACTCATCTGGTTAATATATTTTCTGAAGACTGTCTCATGAGGCAGCAGGACAGTAACTTTTCTGTTTTCTCTGCACAGTTGATTATAATGACATAAGTACTAGAACAGCCCAGACCTCCAGAGACTGCGTAATTTATTTTGGCACTTACTTGATGTTTCTTGTTGGATTAGGTGATGTTAGAATAGGCTACTTCTGAGCTTGTCTGCTGTTTTGCACCACTCCCGTTTCCTGGTCAATCATGGCTTGTGTTGAGAACATCAGCTCAATTAATCCAGAGTGGAAAAGCATAAGCTGTATCTGAAAGACAATAGGATTTTCTGGGGGCTGTATAAAACTTCTTACACTGGTGTACACAAATGTTGTGCTTAAGCCAATGGAAAAAAAAAATCTTGCATGGAAAAAAAAAAAGCTGTGGTGTTTTTGCTGTGGCAGTTTTGATGAGTCAGAGTTCCTAGGCTAAGTCAAGTAACAGGGGTGACATTTCTGATGAGACAGGCCTTCCGTTGTGTTCAGGCCATGTGATTAATTCTCGATAAGATGTGTATCTGGAGTGCCGTAGGCTGCCTTCTCATTGTACGGCAGGAAAAGGAGGGGAGAGCAGGGAAATTCTACAGTGCTGAGGGGTGGATGAACCCCTTGTCCCCTGGCAGCCCAGCCAGCAGAAGCCTTTGTTGAACAGGTTGGGTTAATCTTGCTGGAAGAGAGGCAATGGCCCTGAAAGCACAGGACAGGGGCAGGACTTTGATCTATGTGTCAAGTTCAGATTTGAATGACAGAGCAGGAAGTTCAGACTCTGCATGAAATGATCCTATAGCAAGAGCTGAAACCGATGCTACTGACTTACCTTTTCAGTAAAAGTGGGATGCAGTACTAAAAGCAACAGAAGGGAAGGTATTGTACTTGTTTTTTTTTTTTTTAAACCAAGGAATTCTGAGCTCCTAGGTAAGGTGGATTTGATTAAGACCCAAATACTTGAGTGCTTAAAGAAACTCTATCTGCTTTTTGTCTTGACTGCAGCTGATTGCTGGGGTTTTTGTTCAGGTTTTTTAAGCAAATCGTGCTTGAACAAGGGCAGTGAGCCTTTTCATGTTTGCCCACTTGTAGGTCCCCTCTGCAGCAGAAAGAACTAAACACTGTTAATATTCTTGGGCTGTTCACCGCTGCCCCGATAAGCTGAGTAACTGTACTTCTCACAGAAGTTTCAAAGAACCAGGAGGCTTTTGGATCATCTGCAAGAGCTTGCCAAGCTTTTCTGGGGGGAAGGAGTGAAGCTACTGTGGACTGCTAGTCAACGCACCAGCTCCTTCACCTTTGTCAGAAATAATTTCTCATCTCAAGCAGTAATCCAGAAGCATGTATTTTGTGCAGGACTGTGTTTGGACTTGTCTGGCAGAGCTGTAGCAGAAATCAAAGTTGTTTCCTTCAGAGGCAGAAGGAGAGAGATGCTTCATGGTGACTTTTTGTGAATTGCCCCGTGGCAAATTCTTGTGATGCTGGAATGTGAGGACCGTGCTGGTTTAAGTTCTGTGGCTTTTGCTTTAAGTGAAATGGGGGTTTAGGTACAGGGAAGAGAATGTCAGGAATGCTGACAGTCTGTAGTCCTGTGTCCTTTTCCTGGATGAGAGGAGGCAAACAGCTCGGCTCCGCTCCACTTACTAAAAACTTTCCATTGCACAGCTCTGTAGCTGCATGCACGGATATGGGGGATGCAAAGCCTGCCTTTACTGAACAGGGCAAGAGAAGGCTTCTGTGCGTGTGAAATGTGTGACTATGGCTGCAGAGTGGTGTGCACAGCGCTTTCTCAGAACAATGAAAGTCCTTGTCTAGATGTGACTGACAGGTTCAGGTTCCTTTAGAAAAGTTGTGATTGTTTTCTTTTTACCCCCTTTTTTGTGTAGTTTCACTTTTGGCTTCTACTTCTCTTGGGGTAAATAATAAAAATTGCCTGTGGTGTTGAGCAAAACAGGGCAGTTCTTGGATCCTAACAATAGTTTCTGTGTCCAGGATTGCTCTCAGGAATCCGATTTGTGATTTGAGGTGTTTGTGCAAAGATCAAGCAAGGTGATGTCTTTGAAACCTTCTCTTAATCTTGTTAATGGTTTGACTCTGGTGCCACTAACTGCTGTTTCATCTTGGAATACTTCTCAGGGATCTTATTGGGTGCAAATCTCATCGCATAAAACTTGGCAGGGATGTAATAGGTCCCATGCAGAAGGGAAGCGAGGGGAAAGATGCTATTGGAGCCCTGTGAGAGTCTGGAAAAGTGTGTAGTACGTAATGAACTGCACTGCAAGGCTGTACTGCTGCCTAGTTTTGGTACCTTGCAGGGTGCCCAAACTTCTTGCAGTTTGGGATTATTTCTGCCTGTAACTCATCTGTACTTTTTTTTCTTTTAAGTGGTGTTTATATGTACTAGGTCATGATTTGTTTGTCCTTGGATGCTTATTTACCCCATTGTGACAAGATCCAAATCTCTGCATGATTTCATGTAGAATTAACCATAACGAAAGTGAATGAAAATCCATCTGGATAAAGAGGCTTTAAAGCGAATCATCTGCTCTGTGAAGTGTAAGCAGGACTGAGTACAGACTGAATCTGCAAAAGAGTACTACTGCTGTGTATACCATTCTCGCTGGTCAAACTGCCATAAATTGAAACCAGATTTCTGTTGCGTAACCAACCAGCTAGAGTGCCAAACTGAGAATGAGAGTGTTGGAACTTATCCCCCAGATTTGACCAGTCAGAGTACCACCTCTTATGTATCTTCAGTCTGCTCCTTGCCAGAGGATGTGGAGGACTGAGAGGGGTGAGGAGGAGTTAATGCCTTGAAGGGAACATACGTATGCACTCAGGAATTGGTTTCTTCTGCTCTTCATTACTTTTTCAGCTTGAGCTGGGGCTCACACATCAAGACTGAATAACATATAGCTTACTTTACTCCTAGCTAGACTTCCACAATGTCTGGCTGTCATCTGTGTATTGGGGATGCTGTTGAGCAGACTGGTCTGCTCACTAGCTCATTTCTTTTATTTATTGAAGTGGCATAACTTTAAGTCATAATCATTTTGTCCGTCTGGCAGTCTCATGTGCATAGTTCATGTTAGAAGTTGACTGTAAGGTATTTCTAACAGTACTGTGTCTTCTTTTGCAGGCTGGAAGAGACAAGTATGAGCCCACTGCTACATCAGAGCATGGCACAAAGAAGAAAAAGGGGAAGAAGGAGAGGGACATGGATGAGCTTAAAAAGGAAGTCTCGATGGTAAGAGTGTAGGGCACAGGAAGAGCAGGTTTAAGAACATTCACTACCCCCAAAGCCCTGTGCCTCATGTGACTAAAAGAGAAAAGAGCTGGTATGCTGACAGCATAGTGTGATCGAAGGCAGTGATCTCCGTTATCCCTTCTGTCTCCAAGCCACAGACATGCTGCAAGTGTTTCAGCATCAAGATGACCATGCAGTAGGCCCTGAAAACATCACCTCTCAAAAGGCACTTGACACAGAACCCAAGTCTCTGCTTGCCTGCATTGCCCATAGTACAGTGTAGCTACATTTCCTCACCCAGGCAAGCACTGTCTGGATAGCAGCATTGCAGGCTTTATTGTGCTGTCATGTGAGTGAGAGTGCTGTTTTCATTCCAGCTAAGGAGTTGAGTCTGTACAGCTCCATTTACTGCCGGCCTCTGCTCAGATTGATCTCAGTATTATTCCCTTTAATCATGTTTGAGGCTGTGGGGAGTGTCTCCTGTCCCTGTCTGTGAATGTTGGATGATGCTATACATCTGTCTATGAGCATCAACCAGCTTAGATCTTATCTCCTTGAAGATGATGCAGGTTTTGTTTCTGTGCTGTGGGTTTGAGTCTGGGCTTTCACATTTTTGGCCCCTCTGTTAGCGAGAGGGAACACTAAAGCTTGCGCCAAGATGAGGTTTTTGTGTTCAGTAGCGATGCTAACTTAAAGTGTCTGCTCCCTCCAGTACAACCTTTTAAGTGAGGTGGGATGTGCTCTGCACATCATCCCACTGAAAAATAGCCTGGCTGTGAAAAGGAGCCTCTTTGGGGAAACAAACACTGCTTAAGCTGGCTGCATTACTTTAAAATCTGTAAAATTACCGGGTCAATCTTCCGTACATTCCTACCTTCCTTTCCAACTCCTTTCCTTTCCCTTCTTCCCTCACACCCCGACTCCGCCCCCCCCCCCCCCCAACCACCCCAAAAATATGAAACCCCAAAAAACACTGAGGCTTCACAGAATCTGCTGGGGGTGTAAAGACTTCACTGAGATACAGTCAAAGTTTGTTTAAAAAGGTGTCATGTTGTACCCAAATAGTCACACGAATGCTAAAGATGAGACTGCTTTGAGTTGTGGAATGAGATTGAGATTCTCCTCACAGAGAGTATGAGCTAGATTTTTGCTATCTTGCCAGATTGTTACAGATAGGAAACCTGGGGTGGGGGATAGAACCGCTGAGCTCTTGCTGATCAGCGTGCAGGGACTGTGATCTCTTCCCCTCCAATCATTTCTTGTCTTTCAGGATGACCACAAGCTGAGCCTCGATGAACTTCATCGTAAATATGGAACAGACTTGAGTCGGGTAGGTGGACTTTGTTTTCCCTCCCTCCTTGCCCTGATCTGAAAAGGAACAGTCTCGTCTCGGAGCACTTCACAAAGGGAGATCTGGGTGGTCTGATTTTGAGTTGTTTTTTTTACCTTTTTTGTTTAATCTCCCCTCCTCCAGTTAAGTTTCCCAGGCTTGGAGAGCGCTATTGAGCTTACAAATACTTCTGTTCATCCTCCCACTGTACAGCCTGGCTGCAACACTTTAGTGACTTTGTTTCTAACAAAGTCATTGTTATCTGCCTCTGAATTGTTCCAAGGTCAAGTTGATTCTTGGATTAATTTTTTTTTTCCCCAAGGAGCTTATAATAAAGGCAAATGTTTGTTCTATTGCAGATGTAATCTAGTGAGCTAGCACATGCCCAGAGACTTAATGATGGCTAGTAGCAGTTAAAATTTTACCCTTTTATAGTAAGAGGTGTGCAAATGTCCTAGCTAACCTCAAAGTCCAGAGCAGAAATACTGCAGTGGTTTTGCACCTTTAGTCTTGTTTGCTTAATGCATTTTTTGCATGATTGCATATAGCAACAAGTCTCCTCTTACTCTGTGACAGCAGAGACTTGCATATTTCTTTCAAAGACCTTGGCTTCTGAAAGCTGAACTTCCTGGAAGTCCAATCCAAAGTGTCATCATCTTTATGGCCCCAGCTTTCACTTGTTCCATAATTTGATAGGATGGATTGCACTGGGCTGTTCTTCAGGAGCTCAAAGTCTGCTGCTGTAGCCTTCTTGTCCTGCCCTTCTTCCGTGTTTGTAGCCCCATGGCCTGCAGGCTCCTCAAGTAGCATCCAATGTCCTGTAGCTCCTCTCTTGGCATTCAGCTTTCACATCCTGCACTTGTGTTGCAGAGCCCTGGCAGCTGTGGGGATCTCCATTACCTGTTAGCATCTCCTTGTTGCTGTGGTAGAACACGAACAAACTCAGAGCTACCTTCCCCAGTCAGTCTTGCCACAATGCTTTTAAAAGGAACCTCTCTTCTAGGGTTTGACTTCTGCACGTGCAGCTGAGATTTTGGCTCGTGATGGCCCAAATTCCCTGACACCCCCACCCACCACTCCTGAATGGGTAAAGTTCTGTCGGCAGCTCTTTGGAGGATTCTCACTCCTGTTGTGGATTGGTGCTATTCTATGTTTTCTGGCTTATGGCATACAAAGTGTGATGGAGGAGGAGCCCAACAAAGATAATGTAAGTAAAAATGTCTGTTTCACCTCAAAGGCAGGCTGAGCAGCTTGTTTGGCTCAAAGCAGATTAACTTCCTCTAAGCATTCAGTCCAGAAGCTTTTCCCATAAGTATGGGAAATTCAGTGTGTGAGCTTAATATGTCTTGGAGTGCTTCCACATAATGAAATAATGGCAGACTTCCTTCATGTTGTGTTAACAACACTAGCTTGTGGGTGACCTTTGCATACAAAATGTATGGAGACTGCAAGTACCTCCATATTTTGTAATGGGGCACTTAAATACCAAGCAATTTATCTGGACAAACTGGAAGCCTTTCAGGCAGATTGTCCTCTGACTCACTTTCTCTACTCCTTGTAGCTGTACCTGGGTGTTGTGTTGGCAGCTGTGGTTATCATTACTGGCTGTTTCTCTTATTACCAAGAAGCAAAAAGTTCCAAGATCATGGAATCCTTCAAGAACATGGTACCTCAGGTATGGAATACCTCATTTCCTTGATCTGCCAAGCTGTAGCTTGCTTAAAGTTATTAACTGTTTTAAACATTAGCTTCAAATGCAAAAGCCCTGGCTGTTAGTGTGGGTTACTAGCTCTTGCTTTCGAGGGGTCTATGACACTCCTTCCTCTTTCTGCTCCAGGTAACTAGGCTAATAGGCCAAGGCTGTTCCTGGCACCCTGTGAGTTCCACCAGCTTATTAACATTCGTAGGACACTTTCTCGATAAGTCTGGGGAGCTCAGTAACTAGTGTGATAAGCACTAAAACTCAGATTCCTTCATGGAGTCTGTAACATACCTAATTATCTTACTGTCACCTTGGCAACAAGCAACTTTAATATCAAGAAAAGAGAAATGGCTATTTTACTTAAATAACATACATATTGGAGATAATCAGTACAAGTAGAAACCTTGTAGAACCATAGCACAACTATATTAAGATACTCAGATCTTTTGAACCCCTTCTTAAGAGTTGCTTTTGACATAAGTTGTTTCTTTACTGTCTTTCAGCAAGCTCTTGTAGTCAGAAACGGTGAGAAGATCAGCATAAATGCTGAAGGTGTTGTAGTTGGAGATCTCGTGGAGGTGAAAGGAGGAGACAGGATTCCAGCCGACCTTCGTATCATATCTGCACATGGTTGCAAGGTACAGCAGTGACAGGCTGTCTGAAGACTTCATTATGAAGTATGATGAATGAGTCTGGTTTCAAAAAATGTCTTCTATGCTGTTAATGGTGGTGGAGGGGAAGAGAAGGGTGGGGGGTGTGCCTAGTGTTTTATCTGCTTTCATTGCTGAAGGCATCTGCCTGCTTGTATATAACAAAGTACTCTCTTTCATGTAGGTGGATAACTCCTCTCTTACCGGTGAATCAGAGCCTCAGACCAGGTCTCCAGACTTCTCCAATGAGAACCCGCTGGAGACCAGGAACATTGCCTTCTTTTCCACCAACTGTGTGGAAGGTATGTGACTCTCCTACTTCCCTGAAGTATTAACAATGCTAGGGATTGAACTGCATAGGTAAGCAATGCAAACACTGTGTGAGTTTAGTGTATCAGGTAACCTACTCCTACTATGCAAGAGCAGGCTGGAAGTTCCCAGCAAAGGTTTTGCCCATTCCAATTGCAATACTGTACAGTGGGCAAAGATGATGCTACAACACTACTGTTTTTTTCTTTCTTGCTCCTCCTAGAGAAGCAGCTATGTGGTGTGTCTTTGACCATCACTGCCTTATTACAGCAGTGTTAAAGTGCAGGTAACATAATGTGAACCAAGATGGTTAGGCAGAGCTGTAAGAAATACAGCTGCTGCAGAAAGCAGGAGTTTCAAAGATCTCTGGCAGAATTTCCTGTTGCAGCTCTGAGTATGGTGGTATGTGCTCTTTGTGTTGAAGCCCAGAGCATCTTTTCCATACCCACAGGGTGTCAAGGTGTTACTGTTGTTACTGTTCAGTGATGGTGTAGAATTCTGCCCAACTCCTATTGTGTCCTCTCCTGACAGATTTGTGCCAGCAGACTGTCCTCTGCTCTTTCCCACCCCTCAAAAAAACCCAACACAGCAAAACTGAAGGATATTCTCCATCTTAAGAGCCTCAGGTAGAGAAAATGGGCCTCACCTTAAAGGAGGGAAGAGGACAGTGTGTACTTCTTGAAGATGGCTTCTTCCAGTTCCCTGCAATTGGCACTTGATTCCCTGGGATAGAAGGGAGAGGGCATACAGCTTGGCCAGTCACACAAGAATCCTGTGCAGCACTTTTCTCCATTTATTTCTCATGCTGCTAGAGAGTGGAAAAAAATCTGACTTTGGCCACTGAATGCCTACCTGCATTAGCAAGCTTTGCCCAAGATAAACTCTAGGACAGGCTGAGCAACCTCAGTTTAGGGTGTTTTGGGAAGGGTTTTTGTTTTCTAAAACCTGTCTCTCTTCTAGGCACTGCCCGTGGCATTGTCATTAGCACTGGGGATCGCACTGTGATGGGCCGTATTGCCAGTCTGGCTTCTGGACTGGAAGGGGGGAAAACTCCAATTGCCATGGAGATTGAGCACTTTATCCACCTCATCACTGGAGTGGCTGTGTTCCTGGGTGTCTCCTTCTTCATCCTTTCTCTCATCCTTGAGTACACCTGGCTGGAGGCTGTAATCTTCCTGATCGGGATCATTGTTGCCAATGTCCCTGAGGGGCTGCTTGCAACGGTCACGGTGAGTGAAGCTGGAAGAAACATTGAATGAGTTACGTATGTGGTTCTTAAGGAGGTGGATTGCTTCATGCTCAGTGTGCATTCAGAGGTAAACACTAAAGTAATGGAAGGTACTCTGTGGCATGTGTGTGGGGCTAGGCTTTATAAATTTGGTGTACTCAGACTAGTTGCCCAATCAGTGTTCTGCAGCTGTTTATCTAATGAAGATGGGTCCCTAACTTAGACCTGAACAGCAGCTTGGCATTGTAGAACTGAAGTGAGCAAGACTAGGAGTTCTGGACTTGTCTTGCCTTTTTTTGTGGCAAGAAGGGGCCTTCCTGTTACAACTGTCAGGGTTTCTACACCCATATGCACACCAGCCCCTCCAACCTTGATGGGCTGGCAGAGCATCCAGCAAGCTTCACTCTAGTCCCAGCTTTTGATCTGGGACCTGGCAGAGATTCGTGTAAGTTTGGTTTCCCAAAGAGATGGTGGGAATATCTATGTGTGCTCAGCTGTGTAGAGGGTGGTGGTGGACAGGGCTAGAGGCCTCCATTCAGCCTTAGGAAGCAGAGCGGCAACTGAGCTGAGGAATGAACAGTTGGGAGCTGGAATGAGGTAATAGCCTCTGGTAAGAAAGGGTACTTGGGACTGCTCGATTCCTGCACCAGTAAGCTGCAGGCCTATTATCAGCAGAGCTATTTTGTGACTTCTCATACGTGGCCCGCTCCCACTTATTTTGACAGTTCCTATGATAGGCAACTGCAACTTCAACTAAAATGTTAGTCCATGGAGTGTTATTTCCTTCCTAATACAGTGAGAAACAGGAGACTGAAGCCTTGTGACTCATTTTCTGGAGGCTTTTGTGATGAAGAAAATATATCATTTAAACCTAGCAGTTGGGCCTAAATGTTGCTGTTCATTTTGCACTGGCAGGGTGAACATGGAGTTAAGGAATCACTGCAGGGCACGTAAGCCGGTTGTCATTCTGTGCCCACAGTGAGTTGGGTAGCAGTGTATTAGTGCACAAGCACATTAACCTGTCATGTTCTTCCTTGTCAGGTATGTCTGACACTAACAGCCAAGCGTATGGCTCGTAAGAACTGCTTGGTGAAGAACCTGGAAGCTGTGGAAACCCTAGGCTCCACATCCACTATCTGTTCGGACAAAACAGGCACTCTGACACAGAATCGCATGACAGTTGCGCACATGTGGTTTGACAATCAGATTCATGAGGCTGATACTACAGAGAACCAGAGTGGTAAGACCACTTCTTTATGCTTGAGACATTTCATTAAAAAATGGCTTTTTCTGGGGTTTCCTGTACACCTGCACTTCAAAGAACCTGTGTTTCTAGCTCTCCAGCCCAAGTGAAGTTCACTGGGCAAGGACTTCTAACATATGATCTACGATGAGCATTAAAAGACTTGGAAGTGACACATAGAAAACTTTACACTTTTCCACAGTTCTGTTTAGTCCTTAAACTCCATATAGGCTGCTTTTGCTCAAAATTACTTCATTGGAATTTGAGCCTCTTGAATGTTCAGCCCCTTTGTGTTTGTCCTGTACATAGAAGTATTTGCCGTTATGTACTTCAGAGTACCTGATTACTTTTGCCAAAATGTATCTGATGAAATTGCCCCATCTTAAGTCTGCTGAAAGTGTGGACAGCAGAGGTACTGACCCTGATAGTAAGTTGCTTGAGACTGGACATAAATGGACATTTCCCGTGTTGAACTAGATGGCTGTCCTTGAACAGGGGTTTTCCCGGAACATCCTGGTTGTGTTTGCAGAGTGGTAGAAATGAGTGAAGTGACTGTAAGTCTTCAATGGGCAGTTTCTTCCAGATACTGATAAGAATCTGAAATCTTGGTGTGCTGTGCAACTGAGAGGGGTACTTATCTCTCCAGAACTGCATAGTACAACCAAATTCAGGAGTTTCCTACCTGTCATCTACCTTGAGAAATGTTGTGCTTGCAACACACTATTAGCATAAACTTTTTACAGTGGTGCGGCTGCACCCTAACCACTCCAAAAATATTGTGCTTGTCTGAACCACTTAAAAAAGCTGCTTTACCGTTCTTGGTCTTTAACACTGGTGCAAAGTAACAAGCTATAAATAAAGCGTTATTTGGAAGCAGTTGGTTTTGGCCTGGCAACAGTTGGCTTGGCTGGAGTAGAAATAAACCTAGAAGATTTCACTTCATGGAAAGTACTTTAGCTTATCAGTTAATTGTTAAATTCACCTCCCTTGAAGCCAGTTTAGGAGCCAGTATGGGAGAAGCAGTATCTTTCTTTATTTAAGCATTCTTTCTTTGGGAGCCATTTCATACACTTCCTGGGTGATGGATAAAGTAAGACAAGCCCCTTGGAAAGAACGTTATCTGTCCAGAAGTCCTTGGCTTTATCAGCATGGCCTCTGCTGCTGGATGCAGCTGCTACTGGAATCTTGAAAGCAGAGGTGTTCTCTTGCACTGTTGCTGTTTCACCCGTGGCTCTTAAAATAATCAGCTGCTCATCAAGTACCTAGGAAGGGAGGAGGATTGAAAGAGATGTAGTGTGCGAACAGCTCTAAGCTGTAGTGTTTCCTGTTTCTGAGGTAAAGGCTTCTTGCTCTTCAGCCTGTGGGATTTTAGGCTTATGTGATTTTTTTTTTTTTTTTTTTGGGGGGGTGAGGGGCTTTTTGACGTTCTTCCTCTGCTTTCAGGTGCCTCCTTTGACAAGAGCTCAGCTACTTGGAGTGCTTTGTCCAGAGTTGCAGGTCTCTGCAACCGTGCTGTGTTTCAGGCCAACCAGGAAAATGTACCAATTCTTAAGGTGAGTTCCTAAAAGAAATGTTTGTCCTGTTCCCCATCACTGCCCTCCCATAATGGTAGTGAGGTCAGAGGAACCTGCAAAGCAAAGGTATCAGCCACTCTTAATCTTTTCTGCAGTCTAGCACTCTTATGGGAGATGTGCTGTGGGCAAAGGAGTTGAGACTGGGAAGACACATTTCCCACAGCAGGCTCCCTGCTATGCAGTAGTATCTATAGCCTGTGTGGGAGGTCAGACACTTTAGACAGGGCTAGGAAAGACCAGAAAGCTTTACTAGGCATTTCCCAATGTCTGGCTGTTCCAAGAATTGTTCTCTCTGGCATTTGTACACTTAAAAGCTACAAACACCGGGTTCTGGGAGCTGGGAGAGATAGACACCAGCGCTGGGGGAGCAACAGTTGTGGGTGACTGTCTTTGCCAGGGAGAACTGACTGGCTGAGTCTTGGCTTTTTAAGCTTTTGCTGGTTCAGCGCTGGTGCAAATGCCACCATAACATCAATTCAGATTCCCACTTCTGAACTGTGACCCAGCCAGGGCTGAAATTAACTGTACAGTGCCTATAATCTGTAAAATGTTAGTCATGTTGTTTAGCAGACTTCTTCCCAAGGGTATTCTGATGCTGTGGTAATAGAAATGATGGAACAAACTTTTTTCCCTAGCACTCCTGACTACAACTTCAGATCATGTTTTTTTAGACCGAAGATAAAAAGCTGGAGTTCTTCCCATCTAAGGAAGACTTAGGAAGGGGGAATTTTGAAAAGTCTTTAGGTATCAAAGCAGTACAAAAATGAAAAAAATTTCTCATGGACAAAGAGACCAGAAGGGCAAGAAATATTTGGTTTAAATTGCAGCAAAGGAAACTCAAGCAGGACATTGAGCACACAGAGATCTCCAGGGCTGAGAACCCCTATCTACGCTCTCTAGCAGTGCTAACCTTACAGGGGAGGAGGCATGGACAGATTCAGTCTCCTCTGCCAGAGACTTGATGAGCTGATGTTATATTGGGGTGGGGGAGCACATGCAAGTGTTTCTGTGTGCATGTCATTAGTCTTCATCTCACAGTTGCTGTTCTTCATGGCAAGCACCTTAGAGCAGTTCGCCAAGTTTACCTTTCTTTCTCTGACTGCACCTGGTTATCTGATTTTCTCTGCCTTTTAAAAGGACTTCTTGACTTTGGCACCAGAAGATTGCTGCTCTCTCAGGCTGGCATTCTGAAATGCAGTATTTCTCAGCACTAGATAATAGAATTATTTATTCTTTGCTCTCATATCATGTTATGTAGAAGCTGGGACTAGGCTTAGATGAATATACCTTTTTGTTTTGTTTTTTGAAATACCTGCTTTTGTGTGGTGAATGACACTGGGATGTATGCTTTGATAGTTGTCTCTTTCCTCAGAGAGCAGTGGCGGGAGATGCTTCCGAGTCTGCACTTCTGAAATGCATTGAATTGTGCTGTGGTTCTGTCAAGGAGATGAGAGAAAGGTATCCCAAAGTGGTGGAAATACCATTTAACTCTACCAACAAGTACCAGGTAAGCATGTGCCCTCTTGAGGGAGAGCTGCTGTGTGAAGCATTTAAGTAAGGTGTGCCTCAAAACTTATTCTGGCACCAAAATATTGTCTAGCCATTGCTTGCTTGTAGACTGCTCAAGACTATGGATTTAGGTTAATGGACCATACTTGGTTACACTGTGTAACTGCTGCTGGAGCTGCCTTGACTCTAAAGTGTCAGCTGCTGAGAGAAGTCCAGACATGCTTTCCCACCTGTGCGGCAGTAGTGCACGGAGAGTGGAAGAACTCAAATTTGGGAATAGGAATGAACTGCTGGGAAGTCACCTTAACAGGTGGAACTTGGATACAAAATAGGCCATTGCATCACTTGTAGTTACATGTTGATGTTAGAGAGTACATGATAATTCCTTAGTTTGTGAGCTTGTTTAAAGTGCGGGTGAATGAAAACTAGAGCAGAATATCACAAACTGTCCTGAGCTACTATAGTCACAAAACACTAAGTGAAGGTGATTACTTGTGACCTTCACAGTATGTGTCTATAAAACAATTTCATTTCTTCCACCCTAGCTGTCTATCCACAAAAATGCAAATCCATCAGAATCCCGTTACTTGCTGGTGATGAAGGGAGCTCCAGAGAGGATCTTGGATCGCTGCGGCACCATTCTTATTCATGGCAAAGAGCAACCACTGGATGAGGAAATGAAAGATGCTTTTCAGAATGCCTACCTTGAGTTGGGAGGCCTTGGGGAGAGAGTGTTAGGTAAGGAAAAGCAGCTTTAATAAATTGGAAAAAGATTTGTCCCTCATGTTCCTGTGCAGAGTCCACACAGATTAAGTGGAGGGTTGTACTCTGTTCCTACAGCGTAACCATAGTGTTGGGTCAAGGTTACTTCAGCAATTCATACAGGAACAGTCCTGCCTTTAATCTAAAAGGCAGCCTGCAGGGTCTCGTCTTGCCCAGTGGCTGGGTCACCTAGATGAAAATGAAGGAAAGCATTTGGGACCTTCAGTCTCCATGGGGCCACATGGTATTAGATTTGCTCTACTGCATGTGAACCAAGCTCTGTCTAACAGCTATTAGTTATCAGAATATGAGTGTGACTCCTGCCTCAATAGCCCTGGCCAAACCTCTGATGCTGCCCTGTTATTCTTGCGTAGCTGTTTGCAGAAGCAATAAGCATTCACGCTCTCGGCCTCCTGATATGCAGGAACAGAGTAAACATGGGTTTGATGTGTTACAGGATTCTGTCACTTGGCTCTGCCTGACGATCAGTTCCCTGAAGGCTTCCAATTTGATACAGACGACATGAACTTTCCTGTAGACAAACTCTGCTTTGTAGGACTGATGTCTATGATTGACCCTCCTCGTGCTGCTGTGCCAGATGCTGTTGGCAAATGCAGAAGCGCTGGGATCAAGGTAGTTTATTTCTGAGTTGAAAATCACCTTGCTCTGTACCTGTGGATGTAGAGGGCTTCGCTTAAACTCTGTTACTGTAATGTGAGTGAGAAAAGTATTGATCAGGATTTAACTAGTACTAGTTCAGGCTTCATTTCCAAGTTGAAGTGACTGTACGTTAATGGACCTAAAAATGAGTTAGACTCCAAACTGCTAGGGCACTGGCAGGTGCTGATGGCATGGTGTCCCAAAGCATGGGATCTCGCTCAGGTGTGTTCCACATGTCCCACAGTACTAAGTGAGATGAGAGGGTGAAGCACAGGCTGGAAACGGAACTGGATCTATTGCCTTAGAATTAACAATCTTCTTTCTCTTCCAGTCACCTCAATCCCTTGCATACTGGTAACAGATTACTGTCCTGTACCTCAGGCTTGCCCTGGGCCAGGGCTCACTAGTGGAACAATAGCCACGTGGCCTTTCCAGTATCGAGAGACCCTGCCTTTTGGGCAGTGTTGCTCTGCACCACAAGCAAGGCTTTCACGGCAGTCTGTTTGCGTTTCAGGTTATCATGGTTACTGGAGACCATCCGATCACAGCCAAAGCCATTGCCAAGGGTGTCGGCATCATCTCTGAGGGCAATGAAACAGTAGAAGATATTGCTGCTCGACTCAACATTCCTGTCAGCCAGGTCAACCCTAGGTACTGTCTGGTGGGGAAGGCCAGAGCTGTTCAAAAAATTAAGCATTTGCCTCTCTCCTTGCCTTGGATAATAACTCAGCATCTCTCCTTAGAGATGACAAGCTTGGCATCTTCTTAGCCTAGCCTGGTGTGGATCTTCAATGTGTATCGTGAGTTATGCGAAGAATGCACAAGACTGTCTTGAATATGCATGTCTCTTGTGCATGGGGAGTAGTTAGGAGTAAGCCCTATACAGAAAACTCGGGCAGTTTCTTCTGTCCCTTGTCTGCCCTGTAGCTGCCTGTCCTGATGGCCTGTCCCTGCACAGGGGGAAAGAAACAGCTGGCTGGATGGAGTCTTTCAGGGGCTAATTTTTCCCCCTGAGCTGACCATTTGCCCTGCCTGGTTCATGTCATTGCACAAGCACCATGAACTGGCCCAATGTAGCAGGCAGGAAAAAGTATCTAAAGTGGTATGGTGGGGGGCGGGTAGCTGTTTGGGGACTGTTTTGAGCAATGCTGCTGCAGGGCAGGAAACTGTGTACCTCTGATTCCAGATCTTTAAATAGAAGCTAGGTCTAGTTTTCCCCAAGCATATACTTAGTCAAGCTTATTTAGTACGATAACGTACAGGTTTGTGGGAAAACTGGTAAAAAGTAAATGCCTAGTGTGTTAGTCACAATCCAGACTGAATGGGCTACCGAAAGTGAACTCTGTTTAACTGTTTCATACTCTTTAGAGAAAAGAGCTGAAATACCATCTATAAATTTGATCACTCAAAGCCCAGTTCTGGCCCTCTTGCTCTCAAGCTCTCTTCTGGGTCTGATTGCAGGTGAGCAAAGGGAGCAGTACTTGAGCTGAGTAGAGGAATTGACACTAGTCAGTAGCTACAAGCAGAATAAATGTGAAAATGGAATTCCTTCCTTTTAAGGGTTAATGTTTGCCTTCATAGCCTAGTGCAGAACTGAGGCATCCTCAGAAAATGTGCTTTGGCATAAGCGGGCTGTTTGCAGAATGGCTGAACTGTCTGCATTGCTCAGCTTGACCCAGCCTGTGTTTGGGCTGGAGGTTAGCCATGTAGCTTATGAACTGTGAATAAGAGACACCCTGTGGAATGAAATTGCTTGGGGAAGACAAGTATTGTGGCTGAATTTTTTTGAGGGTAACTTCACAACATAGCCATGCAGGCTGGGGATCACTGGGCTGTGTGACTGAGCAGGTCAGCAGCTGGCTGTAAGGGTGGGGAAGGAATTTCCCTGTCTAAACTGGGTGATGTCATGAGCCGTATGGATAGTGTCCTAGACCTATAAGGGATGGTATGCTGAGTTAGAGAGGTGTTATTTTGCTGTAGCATGCAGGGTACCAAACCATTCTAAATATAACACTGCATGCTTTTGTTGCTAAAGAGTGTGAAATAGTCTGAATTGGCATAGTGTGAGCTCTCCCTGTGAAGAGCCATCTGTAGGTCATCAGTCTGTTGCAAAAAGGGTTGCCTGCAGAAGACCACAGCATCTCTTATGACGTTGGAAGCTAACTGCCTGAACCAGGGGCTCCTTTCTTGCAGAGAGTCCAAGAGCTGGGGAAACAACTAGTCTTTGCCTTGATACATTTTTAAAAAGCTGTAGAAAGAATTAGTCCGCTCATGGGCCTTTTTGTCTGCTGCTGGGTGCTGTCATCTTGTCTTTTTCTTTGTGTTCCCCATCTATCTTTTAAACTTGGAGCATCAAGCTTCTGTGCAGAGGATGCCTAAATACTCAAGAGTATTCAGTCACAACAGGAGTTGTTTTTTCCCTAAAGCACTGAAGAGCCATAGTTTATGGGGCAAATACAAGTAATGAGAAACTTTGTTTAGCTTGTGAAGTAAAACATACTGTTTCTTGATTACAGGGATGCTAAAGCTTGTGTTGTTCATGGCTCAGATTTGAAGGATATGACTAGTGAGCAACTGGATGACATCCTGATTCATCACACAGAAATTGTCTTTGCCAGGACATCTCCTCAGCAGAAGCTTATAATTGTGGAAGGCTGTCAGCGACAGGTAAAAAGAGGGAGTCCAAGGATTTCATATCCGAGAAATCCCCAGACATATATATATATATGGGGGAGTTTATATATAAACTACCAAGCAGTGCTGCCTTCTGAAGTGGCAGGGCTTAGTCTTTTCTGTGCCCTCAGGTAAAGGGCCAGATTAGATCTCAGTCTGTCAGCAGCCTTCAACTGCTGATGTCAAGCTGCGCTACAATACATAAATACAAGGGTCTTGCAGGAAAACGTCTTCAGTTTGTACTGAGGCTTTCGTCTGATCCTAGGATAGTTGTTAACACACTTGATTCCTAGATGTTCTGGAGCTGCGTGGGAGAGGATGATTCAACATTTATAGATTGTCCAACATCTTTGGAGAGAGCAGCATAATTCTCTGATAAGCTTGATCAGAACGGGGAAAAGGGTGAGGGGAGGACAAGAAGAAACTGAGGTTTCTTTACAGCAAAGTGAAATAGGTTTTTATGCTTTATCTCATGAAAGATAGGAGGAAGCTTTTCTGCCCAAAACATCTTATATGATGATTTGAGTCTTTTCTATCTCTCTCTTTGTGACTAGGGTGCCATTGTAGCAGTCACAGGTGACGGTGTGAATGATTCCCCAGCCCTGAAGAAGGCTGACATTGGTGTTGCTATGGGTATTGCTGGCTCAGATGTCTCCAAGCAGGCAGCTGACATGATTCTGCTGGATGATAACTTTGCCTCCATTGTCACAGGGGTTGAAGAAGGTGAGTTGACAACTTGTGCACAGTGGTGGCAAAGTGGCATACTTGAGCAATGTTACTTACTGAGTCCCTCTGAAATAGAGACCTCTGGAGAGCTCTTCTTTATTTGAGCTTGTATCTGTGACAAGTGCTGCTCTCCTTGAAAATACTTTTCTCCTCCCTTCAAAGTCTTCTCCCTTTCCATGGGACCACAGTTACTCTTTGGGAGGGGTGACAGTAGGAAGCAGCTGAGTAACAAAAGCTACTTTGTCCTTTTGCCTAACAGTGACCCTACAGTCATCCTTGCCAGCTGAATCTGACACATTTTCCTCTCTGATGGAGCAATGGCTCTCAAACAGGAGCAAGACGGAGCATACTTCCAGGGGCTCTGTAGGACTTCGTATCCTAGTGCTGTATGCAGTGAACCCTGATTACTGTGACCAAAAATATTACTCTGTGTGGGTGATGCTGTGGAGCACACAGTCTCACCCTTACATGCAAGAGAACTCCATTTGCTGCACTAGCTTTTTGCCTTTCAGTGTTACCACTGAAGCTGCCTATAAGCTACTTAGCTGCCTTCTGCTGCTAAGTGAGAGTTATGTTGTTCTCTCTTCCTTGCCCCAGGGCGTTTGATCTTTGATAACCTGAAGAAGTCTATTGCTTACACCTTGACCAGTAACATCCCTGAAATCACCCCGTTCCTGATCTTCATCATTGCGAACATACCCCTTCCACTGGGAACAGTCACCATCCTCTGCATTGACTTGGGCACTGACATGGTGAATGTTGTTTTTTGTCTCAAGAAGAAATGTGGGTGTTCCTAGGTACCCTAAAGAAAGGACAGGTGGAAGGAAAATGCTTAAATATAACTTTCTCTAGTGTTCAGACTTAAAATAAGTGACCATTTGATAATCCCTCAGTCCACACTCCCTGTCTTGTGGCTCTCAGTCTGAGGATCCTTTAGTTCCATGTAAGGACAAACTGGGGATGGGAAGGGGGTAAGGTCATTCCTAAATACTACAGCTAGGGCTTTTGGGCAGTGCTGTTTCTCAGGCTGAAAACATGGGGTCAGGGAAGGCTATATACAGTGGAAAATTGAAACTGTTCTAACAGTGGTCCTACCACCTCCAAAGGTCCCTGCTATCTCCTTGGCATATGAGCAAGCAGAGAGTGACATCATGAAGAGGCAGCCCAGAAATCCTAAAACAGACAAGCTGGTGAATGAACGGCTGATCAGCATGGCCTATGGGCAGATTGGTAAGCTGGTCTGTTTTCTCTGGCACAGATTTGAACTCTGTGGTAAGCAGGGGTTATACACCATCCTGAGTCAGTGACTGTTCTGCTTATTTTGGTAGGGTTGAGGTTTGGGATGTGTAAACCAGAACCTCAGGCTGTTAAGAATTTGCCATGATTCTGCCCCTATGGCACATAGCGGTGGCTTGTGCAGCTTGATCCATTGAATTGCTTTCACAGTAATTTTGTTTAATTGCGTAGCGCTGTAAAGGAACTGGCTGACAACCAGCTCTCCTCTGGTTCAGACTTGTTCAGCAAGAACATAGATCCCATTGTTAGTTTAATTAGAAGTAAAGGATTCTCTCCAGCATATCCCTAAACACACAGTATTAGGAGCCTTGATTAAAGGCAGCTACAGAGACATGCCCAGTTCACAAGACAGGAGCTCATGCTTAATTGCAGCAGACCTTGGGAACCTTCTATACTGTATTTTGCAAGGCTTGGGGGTGGGCAAGGCTTAATGAAAATACAAAGGGAGTTTTATCTTGTGTCCTTGAGTACCATGCCATCACAGCACAGGGCAGAACAGAAGTAACTCTGTACAGAGTTGGGAGCAGAAGCTGCTCAGCAAAAGGGTTGCAGCTGAGTTTGATGTTAGTGTAAACTGTTTCTACAGTTTCTACAGCTGCTGCTTGGGAGACTGAATTCCACAAGGAGTAATTTTTTAGGTAGTTGGGGTTTCCTGCAAACTGCTTTCTGTTAAGTAGCTTCATCAGTTTTATCATCCTTTCTTATCTCTTTAGGTATGATCCAGGCCCTTGGAGGTTTCTTCACCTATTTTGTAATCATGGCAGAGAATGGGTTCTGGCCTTCTGGCTTGTTAGGGATCAGAGTTCAGTGGGATGACCGATGGATTAATGATGTGGAAGACAGCTATGGGCAGCAATGGGTAAGTTCTGAGGCACAGCTTAGAGACTGCCAGCCAGAATACTAATGCTTGCTGAACTTTGTGTGAGCACCAGAGAGCAAAGGCAGCATGTCTGAACGAATGCTCTCTGCTTTGCTTCCTAGACCTATGAACAAAGGAAAATAGTGGAGTTCACTTGCCATACAGCCTTCTTTGTCAGCATTGTGGTTGTGCAGTGGGCAGACTTGATCATTTGTAAGACCCGAAGAAACTCTGTCTTCCAGCAGGGGATGAAGTAAGTCTGGCTGTCCATGGAAGATTTAGAATTGGACGCCATGTATTCTTTAGTACATGGTATTCTAGTTCTTTGTCCCAGCAGTGTCTGGGCATCTTGGCATAAGCCTTGAACAGTCTGGTGCCTGGATAAAAGAGGGACTGGGTGCTCTTTCTTGTAGTGTCTGCTACAGTCATCAGGCTGAGATAAAGTGAAATGCTGACTTCTGCTGGCATTGCCTGTGGGAGGTAGCTCACCTCAAAGTCAGTGACACACTCCAGCACACAGCCTTGTGCAGCAGCAGAGCAGCTGATGTATCAAGAGATCTGGTGGCATGAACCCCAGCTGCCTCCTGAACTTGTGATGAAAGCAATTGCTGTTTGACTTAGCTGTGAACTGGAATATCTCTGTCTACAGACATAAAAGACCCTTGTGACAACTGTGTCATCAGCTTGGATCGCCTGATAGTCCCCACCTGATGGACTTCTGGGCTAGACCAGAATGTGTTTCCATTCACTACTGTGTAGCAACTAGGTGGTTTTTAGGATGCCACCTGTGAAAGTACTTTGTCCCTGACTGCTTTCCTGTTTCTACTAGGAACAAGATCTTAATATTTGGTCTCTTTGAGGAGACTGCTCTGGCTGCCTTCCTCTCCTACTGCCCTGGGATGGATGTTGCTCTAAGGATGTATCCTCTCAAGTAAGTTGCATCATGCTTTTTGTGCAGCAGGCTGTACTGCAGAACAGTAGTGCTTGGGTGGGAAGATGGATAAAAGTAGTTGTGAGCTTGTGGAGCATGAAAGCATAGTCTTAACTGAGAAGAGCTCAGGCTAGAGGGTGTGAGTGATCCTTTTGCTGTAGTGTGGCACACTAGGGGTTTGCTTTTCTTCACTGCATATGGAATGTTTATGGGGAGCCTGCAGTTTGGTGCCCCACTAAAAAGTAGCAACACAACTTCAGTGGTAGCAGTGTGCTGTAGTACAGCTGCTCTTGTACTTACTTGCATGTAGTATTTTTATGGGTGGGGACTGCACTTCCAAAGAAAGCCGGTTGAATTGCTCTAAAACATAGGTCAGGTGACTCTTCTTTACTAAAGAACTGGCGATGACCTCTTATGCTGCCTTCTGCCTTCCACAGAAATAGCACCAGTGGTAAAATCTTTTGAAAGATGCTGCATAGGTGCAGATGAACAGTTGGTTCGTAGTAGCTTTCCTAACAGTTGGGAGGGTGCCAATATCTTAAGCATTGCTCAACAGCATTGCAACATTTCATGGCAGGGTTTAGTCTCAAACTTTGAACAGTCCTCTAGCTTAAGTGCCATGAAATTTTCATTGCCAAAAAATCCTGGTACATCTTGCATTCCATTGAAAAGCGTTGTCTGCAGTTTGGTGCTGAAGTGAGAGCATTTCCTAACAAGAAAGCTGGCCTCTGCCCAATGCCTGCAGCAGCTAGATGTTAGCACATGTAAATCATAAGGGAAACCAAATGCAGTTCAAGTGAGCAAGGCTGTGGGCACAAAGGTTATGTGTATGTAGAGGAAATATTGCCAGATTGATAGATTGGGAGGCGCTGGTACAGAGATGAACAAAGGTGCTATGACACAGCTCGTGTTGGAATTGATATCCAAAAGTGGATTGACCTATTGCAGCAGAAAACTTGGCGTAATTCTTGGCTTGGAGGAGTCTGGGCTGAACTGCAGCCTTGTGGGAGCTGGCACACTGGCAAGCTGGGACATGCCAGCCTTCCTGCACTCTTCTGTGTCATCAAGTTGGAGCTCTGCTAGTCAAAGAGCATCTCTGCTGCCTGTGTTCTCACTGTTTTCTCTCCCAAACAGGCCGACCTGGTGGTTCTGTGCTTTCCCATACTCACTCCTCATATTCCTGTATGATGAAGTCAGAAAGCTCATTATCAGACGCAACCCTGGTGGTAAGATTATGCTGCTAATCTGTGTGTTTTCTTCCCCATCTCTTCATGCTGCTGAGTTCTGTAGAAGCTCTGGCCATGCTTCAGGGACCCCCAAGTGCCAAGCACTATGCAGGGGTGTATTTTGCTGTGTTTCTCCCTTCCTCAATGTTAACAGAGCATTTAGTTCAGATTAAGGACTTTCTCTGTCCCTCTCCCTGCATTCTCCCACAGTATATGAAAGTACCAATGCACTGAAATAGAAGGAGAAGACTGATTAATGCTCGGGTAGTTCCAAAAAGCTGGAACAGGGCCTGAAAGCTGCAGCAAATCAACAAATTGGCAAGACTTTTCCATTGTGATGGGTCACTTACTAGCTCGGGTGCTACAGTGCAGGTTTTTAGAGCCTAAAAGGAGCTCTCATGAACCTTATACCTTTATACCTGGTCTGCCTTAAAACTAACTCTGCTTTTCTCCCTCCTTTTCTTTTAGGTTGGGTGGAAAAAGAGACCTACTACTAAAAAGCGCCTGTAAAACATTCCACGCACAGCCCATGCCACCTCTCCACCATCTCCCTTGTGTGTGTACTTCATCTTTGCAAGCGCAGAACTGTGCCTGGGCAGGAGTGAGCTGAAACTAAAGGAAACATGAAGAAATATGGACTGGAGGAGAAAGCAAGGGGGAGGTTGGGGTGGGGGAGTGTCTGACCATCAGTCCATGGGGATGAGAGTTTGAGTAGTTTTATGTGCCTTTTTGTTTTTGTAAAAGGAAACCGAAGATTTTATATGTGGATTTTTACAAATAAAGATGGATTATAAGAGGATGCCCCCACATGGTCTTAGGTGAATGTTTTTCTCAAGGCAAAAACTGATTTGGGGCAGCCACCCTTCCCTGCTTAGGGTGTGGTGGTGACAGCATGGGTCAGGCCATGGCTTCCCATTTTTGTAGCAGGGAGGCAGAGCTGCTTGACCCAGAGACAATGGCATACACAGTTTTTAAAAGCCCTGGCACATCCCACTCTCTATCTCAGGGCCTACTTGTCTCAAACTGCTTGCAAGCAATTGCATTTTCAAAGCCTAAAGCTGGGGAAACTTACTGGCCTCTAACTGCACCTTTGCTATGTTCTACAAATGTAGCATTGAGTGGAGCAAAGAGCCAGTGGCTGGATGTCTGCTCTGGCCTGCTTTAGGAGGCTGTGACTTGCTTGCTAGGTTCAGAAGGAGAACAGGCTTCCACAGAATGGCACTTGGACCCAAGCAGCCTTGTTCTCAAAATTCTGACACAGTTTCCTGCTTGCTTTGCCAAGTGAGGGATAGAGTTTCCTAGTGTCCTCTGCGCATGCACGTGCTTGTTCCAGCATGGCACTTGCCCCATCCTGGGACTGGCTTGTGCCTGCAGTGGGGTGAGGGCATGGGTGCAGGATCCTACATCTACTTTTTAGGAAGGCAGTGCTGTTAGGTGGGCTAACAGCCACATTGATGCAGCTGGGCTTGAGGTGATCCTAGCCGGGTAGGGGAGATGAGTTGCACTAAGGGAGGAAGGAAGAAATTGGGATGAATTTTACTGGCTCTGATGATGAAGCAGTAATGCAGAAATGACACATTTGTTCCACCCAGGCATGACACTTGTGTGAACTTTTTGATTAATGTCAGGGAGTTCCTCAGAGTCCCACTGCAAAGAAGTTGCAAAATCAGTGTTGCCTGCCTGATGCATGCAAAAAAAAAAAAAACAAACCCACAAACCTGTTCTTCTTCCCCCTGGCATTTCAGCTTTGAACAGCCTTAGTAGTCAGCTTCCTGCTAGAATTAAAAGATGTGGGTGAGGAGGGACCCCTGATGGTCCAGCTGCCTCCTCAAAGCACAGCTATTTGCAAAGCGTGGTGAGGTTGCTGAGGGCCTTGTTGAGCTGAGCTCTGAATATTGGCAGGGAGGATGGGGGTCCCATACCTCTCAGCACCTGTGCCAGAGCTGAACCCACACCCTGCAAGCTCACATGTCCTTGTGCTGCAGTGTAGCTGAAGCCCCTTAACAGCTAGGTCCAAGCCATGTCTTGCAGGAATGCTTCTTTGCTATGCTTGCTGATCAGGAGTGACATCTCACACCACTCTGGGAGCATCTCTTGCATTTTGTGCTGTCACTCACCAGTCTAGTTGTGACCTCCCAAAAGAAAACTATGCTGAAGCCGAGCCTGGAGTAAGCACTGGCTAATGTTAAAGGACATCTGCTGTGACTCCTTTAACATCCTTGCCTGGATAAGGGACGATGGAGCTGTGACTGGGGCAAATGGGACTCATGCTTAGGGGCAGAATCACAGAATCATTAAGGTTGGAAAAGACCTTCAAGTTCAACCGTTAACCCAACACCACCATGCCCCTAAAACCATGTCCCGAAGCGCCACATCTACGTGTTTTTTGAACACTTCCAGTGATGGTGACTCCACCACCTCCCTGGGCAGCCCGTTCCAATGCTCGACGGCTCTCTCGGTGAAGAAATTTTTCCTAATATCCAATCTAAACCTCCCCTGGTGCAACTTGAGGCCATTTCCTCTTGTCCTATCGCTAGTCACTTGGGAGAAGAGACCAACACCCTCGTTGCCACAACCCCCTTTCAGGTAGTTGTAGAGAGCGATAAGGTCTCCCCTCAGCCTCCTCCAGACTGAACAACCCCAGTTCCCTCAGCTGGTCTTCATCAGACTTCTCTAGACCCCTCACCAGCTTCATTGCCCTTCTTTGGACACGCTCAAGCACCTCAACATCCTTGTAGTGAGGGGCTCAAAACTGGACACAGTTCAGAAGCGAATACCCAGGGCCAGGGTGGTGGTGAAGGCAACACAAAATGTTTTTTATTGTCCCTAGAGGTTGGTTAATATTTACAAGCTAAGCAGTATATAGTAATTAGAGACTAAAATTATTAAACATCACCAAAAGCGGAGTATAAGGTTTGGGCTAAAAAAGTTACAGGTTTTTATAATGGTTGACCTGAACGTGCTCCTCATACCACTTTGGAGAACTGGTCCTGGGAGGTCATGAAACTCTGTGAAGAAGGGCAGGCAAAGCTCTTCTTTCCCATCATGGTGCAGAAGTGGAACTGCTGTTTGAACACAAGTTCATTTCAGCATTTTTTGCAGCGCTGAGACCACCATGGTAACAGTACCTGCTCTGTTCCGCTTGCATTTATAGTGCCAGCATCAACTGCATGGGACTGCATGGCTGCTGCCATGATGTTGAGTCTACTGTGGATGGGCTGGGTCTGGCCAGAGCCTGGTCCTAGCTGGAGCAGCGGGCATGGACCATCAGCTAGACTTATGATCATGAAGGTGATGAGCCCGGGCTGCACTGGGCATTGTGCTTGCTGTTCCATCCAGATGCATAGAGCAAGTCAGCATCCAGGCCTGCAGGGCCTGCAGGGGTGGGAGCGCAGCGCTGTGGCTGCACCGTCCCCACCACTTGGCCCATGGGCATGGCTGAACCAAGCGGCTCTCCGCCTCTGCCCCTGCTGCTGGACTTGGAGCACCAGCGGACGCAACGTCAGTTGGCCTCTGCCAGAGCGCGGCGTGGCACAGCCTCCCGGCCGGAGGGTGCTGCCACTTCACTTGGGGTCCCCACGCAGAGGTGGGCGGGTGGTGAGATGGGGCTTTGACAGCCCATGATGGAGGGGCTCAGCACCCACCTCCGGGTGTCTTCAGGGGCGCTGGCAGTGCCCAGTCACCACTCTCCCATGCACCCCTGACAAAGCTGCTGCGTGCCCCTCGTGTCTGCAGGCTGAGGCGTTGCCTGCCAAGCCTGGCTCAAGCCTTGCAGCCCACCTGCTTTTTTTGGGAAGCCAGCTTGGCAACCCCACAGCACGCAGAGGCGCAGGGTAGCCACATCTGTGGCAGCAGCACGCTCCGTCTTCGCCAGCTGAAGGGAGGTGAAAAAGCCCAACTGGAAACCACCTGAATTTGCTGCACCGGTGCCAGGCATGGAGGTTTAATCGCTGCCCCGCGGGCTTGGCAGCCCAGCCAAGCATGAGCAGCAGGCGCCTTGCACAAACAGTGCAGGGGAAAAGCTGGAGCTGCTCCGCTCCCGTGACCTTGGCTTCGGCAAGAGGCTCCTTCCCCAGCCCGGATGAGTGAGTTAGGCTTGGAGGGCAGCCCTTTTTGGGAGAGGTTGTGTGCATGCAGAAGCCCGCCACGCCGATGCACAGGCAGGTGGGCAAAGCCATGGAGGGTCCCCGCTGGGTCCCTCTGCAGCCCCCGGCAGGGAAGGGGAGGCAGGGCTGAGTCGTGGGCTGCGGGACGGCCGGGGCGGCTGGAGGCGGGCTGGTGCAAGGACGGTTTTGAATAACAGGAAGGTTGTCACATCTGCCGTGATTAAACAACGCCGGACCTTGAGTGTCTGTCGCCAGACACCCAGTGTTGGCTGGGTGTCATCGCACCGCCGGTGTTGTTTTGCCTGTGGTTTTGTCTCCTTGCCGGGGACAGAGCTGAAGACAGCCCAGGTTTTGTTCGCTCCTTTTCATGCAACTTATGAGCCCTGAACAAGGCTCTGGGTGCCCTTCTGTTCCCCTCCTAGGACCTGGGAGCTTTCTGAGACACTCTACACGTTGTCTCCTCTGCGAGACTTGCGGGATGAGCATTGCGGTGGTTTTCTAGAGGAATGAAGGCTTTTTTAGGGACAGGTTTAGAAACCACCTCTTGTGTGGCACACTGAAGGGGTCAGACCCATCCTTGACCTTGCAAGCACAAAGGTGTTAGAGCAAACATCTGCTTGGCGAGCCTTGAGCTCAGGAGGTCCAAGGTGGTAGAACAGCCACTGGTGGCATGTCCCATGGCTATGTAACAGCCCCCACAAAAAAGCACTTCACCCACAGGACTGGCAGGAGGGGCAGCATTTACAGAAGCTTCCCCTTTGCACAAATGTCTCTTGACACATTGCTGAGCTCATCGTCCTGACGTCCATCCTCAGAGGGCAGAGTGTGCTTCTGATGGCAACAGCATCTTTTTCAACCCAAAGTGACAAGGAAGACTTGGCATGAGATGCCCATGACTCATCTCCTCCCAGCCAGCAGAGAGACCTGAAATAGCAACAGCCACTGAGCAGATGGGTGCAGAAGGGTGCCCACAACACAAAGTTCATAGGGGACAGAGGGACAGTAGAGGTGTGTGCCCGACCCACGCATCTGCTTTGCTTGAGGTGGGGCCTCGAGGCAGAAGGGTGAGGGCAGGGCTTGGGAACAGCCGGGGATGGTGCCCACCAGGATTTGGGAGCCTCAGCAGATCCCTACAAAACAGTTACCTCTCTTAGTGCCAGGGTCTAGCTGAGGTAGGTTTTCTCCCCGGTAATCCTTCGTTTTCATGAGATAATTAGTGAGAAGAAAGGCACTAGTCCCTCCTGGGAGCCGACTCCCCAGCACTGTTCCTCAAGGGATAAAGCACTTTTCTGCCAGACCTGACAGCAGGCAGCTCTGAGCCCCTCCACAGCAGCCGCCTTCCCCTGACTCCACGGCCTGAAAACAGGAGGAGGGCAAAACACCCCCTCCAACCTATTAGGCCTCTGAACCAGCTGATTAACCAAAACACAAAGCAGATTAACCCCAATTAGGTAGACATGTATAAACAAACATACTCAGTAAAGCCTTTTGGATAGGCTCCCCCGGAGCCTGGCTTTGAACACACCTCCCAGGGACCTCCCATAGCGCCCACTCACAGCTTCATACTCCATCAGCTCCCGAAGAGTGCAGGGCCTTTGGGACCTCTTCTGTGCTCTCCCGTAGCTCCCTGCTGCAGGCTTGCTCAGACCCTGCCTGCACTTGCTTCAGATGTTGCTGTCTCCTCTCCTCTCCTTCTCCTTCTCCTTCTCCTTCTCCTTCTCCTTCTCCTTCTCCTTCTCCTTCTCCTTCTCCTTCTCCTTCTCCTTCTCCTTCTCCTTCTCCTTCTCCTCTCCATCTTCTGCAGCCTTCCTCCCTCTCTTTCTCCCTTATTCCACATGCCACCCCAAGAGCCTCTGGACCCCTGAGCTTTGCTAAAGGTGGAGGGCCTGTACCTATGGGAAGTTTTACTTCTCTCCCTGTCCCTCTCATCACACTCATCTTTCCTCTCATGAGATCATCTGTCTCCCTGCTTCTTTCATCTGGCTTCCCAAACACAGTAACATCTTCACCTGCATGAACCTTTGAGCCTTCTGACTCTTCAGAAGGCTGGAAAGTAAATAGGGCCAGTTTGCCCAGCTCTGGTAACAGCAGCAAAGGGATCTTGCGTTTCTATGTTTCCTTTCACTTTAAAAGGACTCAAATTTCCTGCACAGTACACACAAAAATTCCCTCTGCCTCTGGGAGGCTTGTGCTGCTGTCAGGCAAACAGCCAGTTCAAACAACCCAGAGGGGAGATTTGATCAGGAGGGAGATACTAAAAAACCTCTCCAGTGAAATGCCAGCGGAACTTTCCTACTATAGCTGGAAAAAAGCTGCGCTTCCCAAGGAGCACGGGACTCCATTCCCCATGCCTGGGAAAGTTGGTGTCACCTCCCAGAGGCTCGCCCAGCCAGCATCCCCATGTCCAGTGCACTTGCCAAACTGGATCCCCGATGCGCAAAATCAAGCCAGAAAGTGAGGGATGGTTTGAAAACCATCAGCCATGAGAAATGGGAAACCTCTCCACAAGCAGAGCAGCTCAGCTCCTCCCCGTACTGCTGCAGAGAGGAGGTTGAACAGCCAGCAGAAAACATTCACAGTAGTTTTTTAAATGTTAAAGCGAAAAAAAAAAAGGATGCTTGACAGCATGTCACGTGCATGGATTGGGACCCACAGCTGACTGGAATCAGGTTTAAAAATAGACATCGGCACTAATGGGCTCAGAGCAGCCTTCGGTAAATGAGTCCCAAGGTGAATTATGAAATCTAACACACATTCTCTCCCTAACAAGTGTGGTTTCTGTTGAGGGTTATTTACCTTGGTCTTCATACCTGCTGGACATAGGCTACTACCCTCAGGTTTCACAAGTAAACAGATCTGGGCCTGGTGGGGAAAAGGCCAAGAAGTTGACAGAAGCACCGCTGTGGAGGATGCAGCTCCACACGACTTCTCAGCAGCAGCACCAGCCAAAGGATCTTCTGGTTGTGGATCCTTGCCCAGGCATACTGACCCAGCGAAGTAGTGATGCCACTTGGCAAACCTGGCTTTCAGATAACCTCCTGAAACCCTTAATTCGTACAACACCAACCTGTCTATCCACACATCTATTTTGTGAGATCACAGAATCACTGAATCATTAAGGTTGGAAGAGACCTTTAAGATCGTCAAGTCCAACCATCAACCCAACACCACCATGCCCACTAAGCCATGTCCTGAAGTGCCACGTCCACATATTTTTTGAATTAGGTGGTGAGGGTCAGATCATTTATATCCAACCAATACCTGCTTGCATTGCCCATCATTATAAATCTGGCTTGGCTGAGGCACGGTAACAGGGCTGCATTTCTGTCGAATGAGCTAGAGCATCGCATGGTGCTCATCATGTCTTCATCCCACATGTGGGAGGACAGGCAGCACCTGATCCAGAAAAAAACCAGAGCAGCACAGGCATGAAGCCTGGCTGTGCAAGAATTACTGTCGCAAAAATTCACAAAAGATTTTGAACCAACAAGGGTATACTCATCTGCCCTGTGGATGGCATGGCGGGGGTGTGTTTGATCTGATGACAGGAGCCGTACAGGCAGGTTTACCACATCGTCAAGCTACAACCTGAAATGGCTGGGAAGAGTCTCCCCACAGCTCAGTGCTGCCCCAGCACCCAAAGCTGGGCCCACAGGCAGAGGAGAGGGGGAAGAGGCTTAGGGGGCAGTTGGATTTTCTTTTCAGCAGCTAGGCTATTTTCCCCTGTTGTTTTCAGTTGTAATTACAGCTAATCATCCAGGCACTTTTTTCCTGTTCCTTTTTTTTTTTTTTTAAATACTTTCTAAAAGCAAATCAGTGCAACAGCCAGTCTGAAACATGGTTGTCCCCAGCCGCCTCTTTCTCACATGTGGTCACCCACATGCTCTTAATTCTCTGCTCTCCCAGGTTTTTTAGGAGGTGATTCATCCCTAGAGAGATTAAAATAGAAATTAAGAGATTTTTTTCCTTGGAGAGAAGAATATTTCTGAATGATCATCTTTCTCCTCCTCAGTGAAAAATTACCATCTTGCCTGAATTGCTCCCAAAGCAACAGACACCACTTGCAGGCTTCAAGCAAAGTCTTCTCATTTTACAGTAGACCAGGGGTGTGGGCATCCAGCGCAACCTGGTGGAAACAGGGTGGTCACGTGGAAATATGAGGGTATGGCAGGAAAGAAAACTTAATACTGGGATGAGCACCCTTAGGATCTGCTGGGCAAGATCTCTTCTGGTCACAGATAGAGCAGTCAAGGCAGGATCCTCACTACCTCCTCTGGAAACAGATAGCTACAGTTTATCTGAGCCTTCCTCTTTTTCATTCTGGATTTCAGTGTGTTTTTGCAATCAGCTGTCTGAACTCATCAACATCTTTAAATCCCCATGTGTCATTACTGGCATCAAGGAACTTGCACTGGTGTCAGCAGGGTCCCTTTTCACGCTCTCATGACATAGCCGGTTTCATTTTATCACTGAGGCTGTGTGAAATCCCCAAATTACTACCAAATTTGGAAGAAGCACTAATCATCTCTTCCTCCTCTCTGTTCCTCATCCTCGAGTTAGCCCCTCGTGTGAAGCTCTCCGCTCACACTGCTGCATGCACGTGGTTGCTGGATCCTCAGCCAACACACATGAACCCACCTCCCCAAAACATACACATGTGGTATGTAACAACCATGCTGTAAGAGGACTTCTCTGTTCATATTATCCTTAAGGATTGTCCTGTCTTCACTCACATCAGTGGAATATTAACACCTGAACACTCAGGCAAGATCTAGTTGTTTAAATACATGACCACAGAAGTCCTATAGCTACAGATGTATAAAATACAGCTAAAGCTGTATAAATACAGCTACATTAATACACTTTTGCCTGACCACCGTTCAGGCTTGAATGGGCTTGTCCCGCACAGCAATGCTATTGCTCCCAGGGTATCAGTGGGGCTTGACCCATGCAGCTCAGCATCCCAGCCGTGCCCTAAAGGAGAGCAGAGAGCTGGCTCTGGATACCCTCCAGCAGCAGCCTGGGAAGGGTGCAGCAGCCCCCAGGGACAGGGCTTGATCCCTCTGCTCAAAACCACAGGGAGAGGTAGGTATTTTGCCCAAGTTTTCACAGAAGTTAACTGAATTGCCAGCAGCCCTGGGGAGCTGCTTAGGATGTGCCTTGTGGGGCCATAAGTATGTGAGAGCTCACAAGGGATGGGGGGAAGCAAAGCCTCCCAGGCCAGGTTTGAGAAAGGCACCCTGCTAGAGTGAAGCTTGAGGGGGGAAGGGGTACAGAAAATTCTTTTCTTTCACAGCTTGACTCCTATCAAACCTTGAGCATGCAAAGGGATGTCAGTCCCTCTCTGAATTTTGGGCTAACAGCTGTAATTCAACCCTAACGAGGCCTGTCCCACTTTGCTGAAGGACAAAAGTGTCCTCAGATGCCACATGTGCTGTTACTGTTAGACAAATAGCTCTTCACATGTCCATGGGATGAGTTTCTGCACTCACCGAGTATGGTGGGGACACAACCCTCTGGTCCTACAGAGATGAGGCGGGAGTCGCACGCTCCCAGGAGGGCACAGTCAGAGGGGTAGGCTTGTTGGAAGGGGATGTGGCACAGGCAGGAGAAGAAAAGTCCTTGAGCCCCGCAGCAGCCACGTTAAGGAAGTGCACGGTGTGTCCCACCTCAGCCCACTGGTTTCCCTTGAAGCTGTTCCTTTTCTTGGTGCCTGTCCCTGACAGCTGGTGGGACATCTCCAGTGCACCCTGGACAGTTGTGGTGTAGGCTGAGGCTGTTCAGCACCCCACAACTCGTATCCCCTTTCTCACCAAAAAAAGTGAGAAAGGGGATTTTTGCTTTCCTTCATTGTAAAGCACTTGGGAGCAGACAGATTTTGCTATAAATGGCAATTTTTGCTGCTCTGTGGGGAAAACTATGTCACCCTTGGCCTAGGAGTACAGAGCTAGCCAAATTGGAGGTATTCCTCTGTACTCACATCATTCCCAGCTCCCTAAACTTCCCATCACAAGCCAAGACTATGCATTAGGGAACACAGGATGGGGGGGTGAGATGTAGGAGGAGAAGGGGTTCTTAGGAGAAGATCAAATCTCAGAACATCATATTTGCACTCATTAGGAGGCAGTAAAGAAGCTAGGCAGGCAGGAAAATTAGAGATAAGGGCAAGCAACATGCTGTTCCCAGCCCAATGGTAAAAGTGGGGGTGCAGTCTGATGCATTCTTGACATTTTGTTCTCCCAACTGATGCCAGCTCTGTTCTTATCAGATATCTCCACGGCCAATGATTTTTCACAGTGGATAACACCACTGAACTGCATAGGAAAAAATCATAAACCTCTGTCCTAGGCAGCTAAGCAGAATGTTCCCTTCCCGGCCTTCATATGGGAGTATTTGTGGTTTTACCTTTTCCGTTCTTCTTCACTTAACCTCTTTCCTGTCCTGCACATTTACAGCTCTGACCCACCTTGAGTTGCATGAAGGTGAGGAGCCTCAGACCAGATCCCTCCTCCACCCTCCTGGTCCAGTCTGACCTCTTCTTCCACAAACAACCCAGACTCACTCCCCCTTTTCTTTAAGATCAAACACACTCTTTGATCTTTCCCTGATGGTCAAGCTGACTTTAACTTGTGGGACCAGCATGGCCAGCATGCAGGCTCGGAGCTGGGGCAGGAGGGCACAGCCAGACCAGGGCTGCCATCAGGGATGGGCATGGCAGCAGGGAGAGTCTGTGCTTCAGTCCAGATCCCCGACTCTCCATGGCAGGAGAATGCCCCTGTCCGCTCTCCCCGCTGAGGAAAGCCATCCCCATGCTCGAGGATGTTCCCAGCTTGATAGTTGCCATGAGGACACTGTGCTCGTGGTCTTGATGGAGCCAGCCAAGGTGGAGGTGCGCTAGCTGCCCACCACCACTTCAGGCTTAATGTGGGGATCAACTTGCAGCCAACGGAGCCACCTCTGACAGGAATCTGACCTTACACACACCAGCCTGACCTCCCAGCAGAAGTGGCACCTGAAGCTCCTCCGAGTGGATTTTGGCCAAATCTCAAGGATGCTTTTGCTGCTTTATGCTTTATGCTGAACTACATGAAACTGGGCTTCATGTCAGCGTGCCGTGCGAGAGAGACACCCTCCTTGTTCTGCTCTGTGTCCAACTCTCTGCTAAAGCAATATTTGGGGAGCTCGGTTATGTGTGCCAAAGCCAGGGGAGCTGGGGATGCAGTCCAACTCCTTCCCTTTAGATTCTGTGCCGCAGGATAAGAAAGTTTTCCAGTAAGTGACCACACCCTGGTGATAATGGTGACCAAAGCACAACCTTGTTTAGGGTAACCTCGGTGGTACTGTTAACACAAGCAAGGTGCTGCTCTTGTACATGGCCCTTCACCCACTGTGTACAACAGCTTGAGGCTTTTTCAGGATTCCCTCCGGTGGATCCTCACAGATTAGGCAACAAGGACCAGGTTTATTCTGGCCAGGCAGCACTGGCTTCAACCTACCCCGGGCTTTTCTGCCCTCAGCTACGCACCCCAGGGGCTCCCCTTTTGCAGTGCTCTCACCCCGAGGCACTGAGCATGTCCCTCTGGGGCTGTCGCTAGTCCTGGGGCTGCCTTGCACTCCTTGCAAGAGATCTGCCTTTTTCTGTGTGGCACAACTTGCACTGTAGCTTGCCTGAACCACCAAGGCTATATCTGGCAGGTATCATGCCCAGTCCCACATCTTCCTTTTCAGGTCAAAATGGGAGAACGGCAGCGGAGTTCATTTGTGTAGGGCACCACTACAAACAGCCAGAACAACCCACCTGGCAAGCGATGCCTGAGAGCTGCTGCAGCACCCGCTGGCATTGTTCAGACTTGCAGTGTTCCTCCAGGACATTAGCAATTGCCACCAGGAGCAGACATTTTTCTCAGCTGGGTGTTTCAGCCTTCAACCCCTGTGGGGCTCAAGGATCTTGTTCTGCTGTAGCAGCACTTTCCTGCTCCCTAACTTTAGATCGTGGGGGGTGTTGTTTCATCTTCCTTGTCTCTTTGTACTGTTTCAAATCCCCCATGTCTTGGGAAGCAGGGTCTTCCTCTTCAGGTTTCTGTTGAAGGTGATGTCAGGAGGCAGAAACATGCTCTTAAGTGTTCTATTGTAACATATATATTACAACATATATAATATGCACGCTGTATGTACGTTGCCTGTGTATGTGTGTATACACCCATACATGTACAAACATACACATGAATACACAGCCATACATGTATCTCTGTAATCTGTGTCTATATTTACACACACGACACTATACTCACCTATTGCCAGTTGCTCTGCAGCGCTTTGCAGTGGAAGTGTTCTTGAAAGTGTGATAGCAGGGTATGCAGGAGATGAGCTCTGTGGCAAGTTTCTGAGCCAGTTTAGGTCTTTCTTTGTGTCTTTTTCAAAATAAGCAGAATCATTTTCCATTTTGTCCATTCCTCCATTGTATTGATGATTATAGGCACCAGCAGCCACCAGTCTGAATCTCTTCTGTGCAGAGGGCTCTACCACAGACCCGCTGAACTGTAGCCAGTTTCACGCATTATCATATCACAGCATCAGATATCAGCTATATCCAGCCATGTTCACATTTTCATGGCTTGCATGGCTTGCCTAGGGCCCGCAGGTCTCTGTGCAGTCATCCTTCACCCACACACCTTGCCCTGCAAGTCCTAGCTCCCCTTCTTACAGTGCTGTAGATTCCCAGCTCTACAAACAGTTTCAGGACCCTGTTCGCCCAGTCACAGCCATGTTTTTGGAGGGGATGCACTGTGTTGCTTGGCACAGCCGGGATTAGTTCTGGCTCTCCAGCAGTCCTTCTTGTTTTCAGTTCCAGCCACGGGCTGGTCACCTCCAAAGGGAGTTGGCTATGCTCCTCTTTTCCTTTCTCCTCCCCTAAAACTACCAAACCTATAAAGCACATCAGAACCAGCTGGTGTAAGAACTAGGACTATTTCTCGAGGCCTTTTTATTTTCTTGCACCTTGTGCAGGCACGGAGTGAAACAGTCTTGGACCTTCCTCTGCTGCTTCTCACAGCCCCAGAGCTCCAGTGGAGCTTTAAGTGCTCCATCCTTCTGCTCCGATGTTTTCTCAGTATGTCTGACACTGTGTGATCATCAGAGATTACTCAATAATTCAGGTATTTATCTGCAGGACAGGGCCCTGCCTGTGGTCAATAAGGAGGTGCCTTTCTGTTTATTACATGCAAACTCTATCCCTTCTTTGTCCCAAGAAATGCTTCCCAACAGTTATAACTGATGGAAATCGTGCAATACAAAAGCCTGTAAGCCACAGGACTGCCAGTTCCCAGCTCCTTGCAACAGCAGGACTAGATCTGCCAGGTGAAATCCTGGGGGACCAAATCACATCCCCACAATTCCTCCTTACCTGACCAGAACAAAGATTTTTTCCTGGCTTATGTCTGGACATTGGTTTGCGTTTGAATACATGAACAAGACACACCAGGGAGATCCTTGAGAGGTTTCCCAGCTCAACCTGAATACATACCAGCTGGTCTCTCTATCTGTAGCCAATCTCTAGCACTTCAGATAGTCAGCCAGAACTGTCCTGATTTTACAGGAATGTGTAGCAACAGGGAGCAGTTAAGCAAGTGGCTTGCAGACAGATGCAAAATCTAGCCAGACTGCATGCCTTCCTCCTGACCAACACAAGATCATCAGCCAGCAGCCAAGCTATGTCGCTCAAGACCCATTCAGTGATGTCCATATGTCCAGCATCCAATGTCACAGCCTTGCTTCCTTGCCTGTGTTCCCTGCCCAGAGACCAGCCCCCAGGAGGAGCCAGCTGTGGCCTCTCTCCCAAACCCAGAGGAAACTTACAGTAAGACCCCAGTCCAGTGTCTACCCAAGACCCCAGCAAAGGCAGCCTGAAAGAGCAAGTTGCACTGTCCGTCCCACTCATCTGCGTGGACGTGACGCCGCTGGTGCACACCAATGCTGATTTCAGTGGTTAACATTCATTGCTTCTCCGAGGGCTGTGTTGGCAAAAACATTTGACCTCCCTACCAATACAAATGCACAGCTGCTTCCTCCAAAACAGGAGGTAAATGGAAGCAAGAGGAGTGAAAGTGTGTGCGCGTTAGTGGTGCTCATGTTGCAGAGAAAGAGAGAGAGGAAATGAGTCTTAGTGCAAAACAGAGGAAGTGAGAGAAAAACAACACAAAGCAAACGCTGCATCCATTGAACGGGACTTGAATTGGTGTCTTGGCTGCTGTTTGACTAACTTATGGTATCACTAAATTCCATTCTCCTCACAGGGAAAGAAACCCTGCAACTGTGCATTGTCAGCGTGACGGAAGAAACAGCAGCTGATGCTGGTTGGGTCAGTATTACTCTCGGTCTGACAGACCGGCCTTTGTTCCCAGAGTGGTGACAAAGGGCTCCCTTCTTTCCTTTACCTCCCTTGAGTTGTTCATAGGCATGTTGGAACAGAGCATGTTTTAAGACTATGTGGGCTATGGGTGGCATGCCTTGGCCAGCTCACATCAGGACCTCCGCCACCCCTGCCCCTTGGGAGGTGCTCTTCTTGTGCACCAGTGCCCTCCATGGAGGGCATAGGCAAATGCTCATCTCCTTATCTCTTGGTGGAGCTCCATGCTCCCGGGAGCCCATTGGTACTAAGCATGACCACAGCCAGATCACAAACCCTGAGCCAACAAGATACCAGGAGCGTGCATGATTCATCCCTCTGGTTACCCTCAGCACCTCCTAAACCTCCCACTTGGGCACTGTGCTCCCCAACCCCTCCTGACAGATGAGTGCAGGGGAAAGGGAGGTGGTGTTGGTGAGTCTTAGCTGGCGTTCATCAGGGTGACCCGATGGTGAGTGGCAGAGCTCTTTCAGACAAGGTACTTAGCTGGAAGACACATTTCCCACATTCAGCTGTCCTCTGACTGGTAACACCTCTGCAACCCCACTGCTAGGTCTCCCCTCCCAGCATCTGCGTGATGTAAATGGAGAGCAAATGGAGTGGGGCAATATTTGAAGACCTGAAAGTGCACCTGCAAGGCTGTTTGATGTGATCCCAGTATTCCCAGTCTATGCACTCTGCACAGCTCTAGTCTGAGCTATCAGAGTTCCAGCCACATTTCCAGCGCTCTTTAACTTGGCAGCATAAGGATTTCACCTTCATTATGTTTCTCATGTTCTTGGTACAGAGGGATGAACCTGCACAGAGACATACAGATACACAAAACAGGGCCCATGCACTGATGCACACAGGTCCTAACACAGAAGAAGACACACTTGGAGGCATATACACAGAGACCCACTTGCAAAATAAGGATCTTGCATAGACAAGCAGAACAGAACACAGAGATAATGACAGACAGACAGGTATCTTCTAGTGGTCTATAAGAAATCCTAAGTGTCATTGTCCCCCAAAGGCATCTGACAAAAGTGGCATAGTACATTAGATTTGAAGTTGGTTATTTCAGTGTCTCCCTTTCAGAAAACAGTGAAATAATTTTTTAACCTCTGAGAGCAGCTAACAGCAGTGTATGGAGGAACCAACATAGGTGCCACAGCCTCTGCTATAGCTTTGATGCATGAAAAGACCTCAGCAGGAACATCACATGCTGGCCACCATGTCTGCACACAGGTCACACCACTGGGACACGCTTGCTGTCAAGCGATCACAAATCTATCTTTGGAAGTTTTGCCGCCAGGTCACATTTGTACAGGGTAGCGCAACTACAAGGAGCGGCCTTCCTTGAACAAAAGATGAACATTTCTGAATGGAAGTTAAACAGCTGGAGTTGACCACATCAGTCAAAACCGGGGAGTCATAACTAATGTTGTCCTCCTCTCTCCTTGCGCTTCTTCAGGAGCTGATTTTTCCCTTTTGGGTTGTGTGTGATACAGGCAACACAACTCACATGAAGCCTAGCAGGCATTGGTGCACACGTATGAGGACAGACCTGCTTCTGTCCTGAGGCTCCTAGTAGGCAACCCAGGAACACAGCTCAGACTCTCCTCTGGGGTTTGGGTCCTGGGTTGTTGCTTTTTTAGAGTAGGGATGGGCCAGATGACTCCACATACACGTAGGGTAAGTTCAGGAGAAAAATGAAAAGGGAAGATAAAAGATGCTTTGTGGTACAAGACATCTCGCCTAACACATGTGTCTTTATTTCCTTTACCTCATGGGCTACTATCCAGAGCCTCATGAGCAGCTGTGGTAACATGTCCACTACTATCAGAGAGTGCACAATGGTAAGGGCTGTGCCAAATATGTGCATTTTGGGAAGGTCAGCAAAGAAGTTTCTTCTTTATGCTAATAGCAGCCGTCCATGCATTCAGATCCCAGAATCAATGAGACCAGGGACTGTACTTCATAGCTTATGTGAAGCTGTGCAAAAACATATGCCCTTGAATCTATGACATTTGGGGGGATTGACCTGCAGTAGAAATTGCAAGTTACCTACTGCATGGCTTAGCCAACATTTCCCACAACAGAGCAGGGGCAAGGGCTTAAGCTTATTTGAGTCTGGTCAAGGAGAGAGGGAGTTTGTCTCCAGAACTGTTTTTTATGGCATACATCTGAAAACAGTTTACATGTGGCTAGAAGGAAGCCTCTATGTTATTGTGGTTACAATGACCTCTTAGTATCTAGCCTCTATTTTAAGTAGGTGATGCATATATGTTCTCATGCCAGTACTCCTCAGTCTTTTAGCTGAAATAGCAGTTCTCTTTCACTGGGATTTACCCATCTGATGTATTAATAGGCAGCAATCATATGCCCTCTTAACATTCCTTTTGCTAGGCTAAAAAAAGCAGAGACCATCTAAACGCCTACCAACATCTCCCTCTTTTTCCCTAGGTCACTCTAGTGCCATTCTTTGCGCTTGTTATAGTTTTCTCTCCTCTTTTCCAGCTCTTCTGGAAGGTACTTTTCTCCTCAGTACTGGCAATGCCTCCTTGTTTTGTCTCTTCAGCTAATATTTACATTTTTTCTCCAAGGTCATCCTGAAGATATGAAACTAACTGGTGCCAAAGCCAGTCCCTAAGGAATTTCATTAGCAATTGCCTACTACTTTATGTTTCAGGGTGTCTTTATTAAGCAATTCGTTACCCACTTTTCAGTTCAAGTGTGCCATCCCCTGCTTTCACCACTTCCCAGCCACCTTCTGTGAAACCTAGATACATTTCATATCCCACATAACCGATGTTTAAAAAATTATCTGTTCTCACCTGCAAGCATAAAAATAATCAAAAATACTCTACTTTTCATACAACTATGTTGAATTTTGTCCTATGGTCTATGCACTTCAATATCTTTAATTATTCCTACTTTGCTCTAGGATAAAAAGAAAAGCTGTTCTAAGCCCTTGGGTTTGTAAGTAACTACATCTGCTTTTTGTTCCTTAATTGTAAAGGATAAGGTAAAATTGTCGATACTATACAACTGTGTGGTCCCCATCCAACCTTCAGTGGAACAGGTTGACTGAACAATGCTGTTGGATTTACTACTCGATTTGTCTCCAGGAACCTTGTGATCTGAATAAATCTTGTTAGTTTTGCCTTTACTTCCGATGTGATTGTTTCTATTCCCAGACACTTTTAGCCATCAACTTGTAATGCCCTTCTTCTACACTGTCTTTCCTGCAAAATGAAGCAAAACCTTCATTTGCTGAGGCATACCTTGATCTTAGCTGCACTGCACAGAGGTCTAATGTCTTGCCTTGTTATTTTTACCTTTACAAAGAACTTCTTTCAGCAACAGGTCTATCTCACCTTGTTTTCTACTGATTGACTTGCCTTTTTCCTTAAACTTTGTGGACCCTGCACTGTAGATCTCTTTGCTGACCACTTCCATCTTTCACTGAGGCAATTTTTTCACCAGAGCGCTACATTTTCTATACTTTCTCCCTCCACTCTCTTGATCAGGAAAGCAAGTTAGCTTTTGCCATGCTGAATCTCAATGTCTTCCACATACAAGTACTCTAGACTTTTAACTCAAATTGCTTCACCACTTCAGTCCCAAAGCTTCCCTGACCATTCCTGTTTTGAGGCTGAAAAACCTTAGCTGTGGCCCCGTGATATTTACTACTCCACAGAATCAGTCTGTGCACAGTCAAGGTTAAAAGTTATCTTCTGCCACATTGTTCTGTAACGTCTCACTGGTTACCGAGACCAGGTCAAACACAACAGCAGCTCTGATTAGTTTGCTGCCTCTTTTGTGAAGAAATATGTCAGCCAGTGCATCCAGGAATACCTGGGACCAGCCTATGCTAGTAACAATTTTTCTCCACATAAGAAGTTAAAACCTGTAGTAAGGACAATCCCTGGTACAGCATCTCTTTCTAAAAACATTAGACGCCTTCATTAATATCCTGATGCAACCTTGGATAACTGCAGCAGAACTACAGCTATCTTTCCTGAAGGTGATTTGAACCTAGACAGATTCTGTTTGATCACCTCTGCTGCTGCTTGTGTCTTCACACTCAACAATATCATGCACGGGTAATACTCCACACACCATCTTTCTTTGCTCTTCTGAGCTGTGCAAATCTTTCAGTCTCAGTGGTCCGGCCATGCCAGCTGTCCATCCTGCCTCCGAAAGCTCTGGCATACACAGTTTTATACACTAGTTCTGCATATTGCTCATGAGCTCCTTGTCTTAGCATTCAGGCACTTCCATTGTTTCTCCCAGTTTCCCATATACACTGGCTATATAATCTTGGATGGAGTATCAGTTTCCTGCTCAAATTAGTATTACACTCCTGCTCTTATATGATTCTTTAGTCATCGCTGTATCTTAATACCTCTCAAAAGCCAGCATGGAAATCACACAAGTCCCAACTAAAAAGCCCTCATAAAATGCCAAGTCCTCCTGCCCATGTCTTAGTTCAAAGCCTGTCTTGGCTGTCTCGCTCCCAGCAGACTGCATTCCTCCACATGCACACTCAAGCTGCCAAGGAGAGCCCTCTTTGTGGGTGCCTTCAAAGAGACAGCACATTGCTGGCAGCAGTTCCCAAGGCAACTGTAATGTCTGGGCCATGGATTTGCCCTTCTTCTCTTAGGACATATTTCACTGAGGTATGTAAAGTGCCTTGAGCAGTATCTGCAGTCATCCTTCTCCCGTTTCAGTGGGAATCTAGCTCCCTCATTTGTCTCAACATGAAGGGAATCACTGGATTATGCCTTTTCCTGTCAGGCTCCTTTTCAGTTCCAGATCTCCCTTGTAACAGGGTGATGATTTGTCTTAAAGCATCCACACTCAAACAGACCTATCATTCCTGGTGTTCCTGGGGGTCTCCAGCTTAATTTTACCCCTTCCCCTTGCCCTTTGCAGCTCGTCCTGCAGCCTCACCTCCTTTGCAGGTTCCTGGACTCATGCTTCCCTGGCCTCTGACTTTGAGCCATCCCCACCTCCTGTTTTCATTCTCTGCTGGGTGTAGTTTTTCCTTTCTCCTTGTTGCTTTTCCTCCCCATTCCCAGGCAACAAGTTTTTTCTTGAACTTCAAATGATGCAGTAGCAAGGAAGAACTTGCTAACGTGCCTGATAAGCTCTGCTCTGATATTTGCTCAGAAGGTACGGTAGGGACGACCTGAGTGCATCCCTCTCTATACTGAAAACCTGAACTCAGAAAAAGGGCTGTGAGATTTCGTCAGCACAGAAGCTGTAATCCCAGTTTAGCTTTACCTAGATCCCAGCTCTGAAGTGGCCTGCTGACTTAAAGCAGCAAAGGCAGGATGTAGCAGCACAAGGCCAGACCATACCACAGCCTTTACCTCAAGACAGCAATTCCCATTACAAGTTTGAGTTGAGAATGTCGTTTCCCAGGAGGTAAGGCAGCTACTACGACTTGCATTGTACACCACCGTGACAGACACAGGTTAAGAAACCCACTTCTTGTTATTGACAGAAGACAGCTATAGACACTGCTGCTGCCTGCCCCTCAGCACTGGCCGAGAGTGGCCAAGGGGCTGGGGCACTCGGGTGCTGTGCCTCTTTTGTAGGTATCTATCTCCACCTGACTCTGTTGCTTAGAATCCCTGGTCCTAGACAGTTAACTTAGGTGGAGACAGAAACAATGGACACATCTTCAGTGCCCTAGTCCACGTGTCATACCTCTCACTCCCCTCTGCTAACGCCTGAACCACAGTCCTTCCCACAGCTCTCCTGCCTCCTTCGCTTGGGTACCACACTGTTCTGCACAGCACTGCTGGGTTAGCATCGTTCAGGTGGAGCACGTGTGTTTCCTCCATTAAGTTCCCATCCCAGATAGGGTTGCAGTGTCCAGGGCGAGTGGGAACATCATGCGTTTTTTGCTGAGAAGCAAACTGCAAAGGATGGCGGCAGCATTATGGGACCATCTCCCCTTGCCTCCTGTCGGCCTCTCTCAAGGTCACGCCGTGTGGCAGCAACAGGAATAGAGCTCGCGAATGCCATCTCCTTATCCCACTTGTCCCAGGGCCAGGCCCTGCTGGGAAAAAGGAATATCCATCCAAGTGCAGCAGCAATGCCCGGGTGTTGTTGTGAAGCTCAAGAACAGGTTAACACTCGTGCTGAAACCCCCGCAGCGCAGACAATAGGCAGCAAGAGGTGCCAGCTCTGGAGGCTGGAATCCTGGGGACACGTTGTGCTGGAAACGCTGGGGCTCCATCCAGCTGCACCAGCACTCCCTCGCCCATGGGACTTCGAGTTCCTCCCCAGGAAAACAGCAACGCCCAGCTGACTGTGCTCCAGCCCTGGCAGGAAAACGCCGGTTTAGGGACAATGCCCAGATGGGGTGATTAAGTAGCGCATTCAGCCAACACGTGAGCTGTGTGTGCGCCACGGAGCACACCTGCACTCCCGGCTGTATTTTGTGCTTCTTTTTTGCAAAGGCTGGCGCGTCAGGGATGCTTTCCCCCAGAGAGACAAGGGAGTAGCAGGGCATTTTCTTCCCACTTGCAAGGAGGCTTCAGCTCTGCCCCAGAGGCGTCCTGGAGGACACTGTGGGGGGTCGTTTACCCTCACTGAGACAGCTATCAAATCTGTTAGCACGGACCCTCAAAAGCTTGAAGGATTTGGGCACCCAGCCACTAGGGAGTAAAAATGTGCTGCTTTGACTTCAGTGGAAAAAGTCATGCATCACAGGCTACTGCCAGCTACTGAGAAATGAGTCTGGACAATTAATCAATACACAATCTCCTCCGCTAATCATATTGATGGAAGATGAGCTCCATCCCCCAGGAAGGGCAAAGGCCATTGAGCTAAGCCTTTTAGCGGCATTTATTTATATCCTCAGTGGTTCAATAATTTGAGTCTTGTCCAATAGCATCAGGCCTCCAAGGGCTAGGCAATATTGTCCAACTGGAAACAAAACACAACAGGTATTACTTAAGAGAAAAATAGCCTTTTAATGGAAATGAACACTTTTAAAGGCAAATGCATTCATTTTCTCTAAATTTTCAACCTCACACAAAGAATTTCTGAAATATTCTATGCAAATGGTCAAAAAAATGTCATTTTCTAAGGGGAATACTCAAAAAAATATTGGCAAGGTCTCAGGGCTTATATTACTCAGTTGCAAAAGAATGCCCTGCTCTGTAAGTCTAGCATGAAGCATTAAAAAAGAATTTGCCCCTCCCTCATTCATCCTAAAACAATCACTTTCCTCCAGCAGGCACAAACTGCTTTGTAAGAAACCTGGCCCTGTAGGTAAGGTGAGTTCACACTTGTGTAATGAAGGCCTATGTTGAAACACATACGCACCAAGGGACAAAGATGATGTCATGGCACAGCTGTTCCTGCAACACAGCTGGTTTCCTGGCTCCCTGATACAAATCCTGCTCTTGCTGAGCTGCAGCAAAGCGGGTGGTAAAACTGTCAATTGGTAGTTGCAGATTGTCCCTGCCTGTTGTGTGCGGTGCTTAGGTTGTGCCTGCAAAAGCTAGCAGAGCCCTTCAGTGCACCCTCCGCCAGGCTACGTAACCTGCAGAGAAAGGCACTGGTGCTCGCAAAGAAGCTGTTTACTTACACAGTTGCCTGCTGGGACTTATTTACAGAGCGCTACTGAGAGCCACCAAATCTGCTTGTATAGCTCTGCAGACGGTTCAAATCCTCTGTTCCCAGACCAATGATTAATGCTGTATGGAGAGAAGTTAGGACTGAGGATAAAACTGAGCTTTCAAAACAAGAGCCTCTGATCTCAAACTGAACAAACATTTCCCCTTGTCTGTGTCAGCTAGTTTGATTTCCAATAAAAGGGCAGATTGCTTTGGAAACTGCAGCCACGCTGGTGAATTACCTTCCTACTAGCCAGAGAGAGCTCCCTCAAGCACCCCATCGTGCTCTCTCAGCCAGGTCGCAGGCAGAGCTCCCCTTACAAACAGCTAGCGCAAAGTAAGCTCAGAGGTAAGTCTCCCAGGTCAGACCTTGGCGGGAACAAGACTACACTCTTGAGAGTCCCATCTCCTCATTAACCCTTACTTATAAACAGCCATAGGGCCAACATGTGCTCAGAAGATGCACCTGATCCTGCCAGCAGCAGATCCAAACACAAAGGCATCATCACAACAGCTAAACCCGCCCTTTGAAAGGACTGTAGAAGCCAGAACAGGATTTTCTCACAGTTTGAAAGCATCTCTGGGCAGGAAAGACTTAATTACCTTGGCAAAGATGTGCTCCATGCAAACAGGGTCTGCAGCAGCAACACACAGAGCACTGTGATAGCAGCAGCCCAAGGCACGGTGTCTAGATAGTATGGTCCTCCATAAGGCAGCACTGGCCTCCCCCACTGCCCTGTCCCCCATACACAGAATATATGAAATGTGGTGGATGATTATTAACACCCCTTAAAGTCTGTGGCTTTTACTCAACACATACAGAACATGCATGCAAGTATAGACATATATATGTGCATGCACACACCATCGTTCATCTACTCATGCTGTGGAAAGCCCATCCAACCCGCAGTCGTTGCCTCAGATACGTCCAATAACTGATGAGATCTTGCTGAAAAGTGCTCTAAGCCTGCCTGTGCTCAGGTTTAACTTTGTGCTAGCCTTTCCCAGCTCAGTCCACAGAGAAAATTGCTGTTGTGAGGGCCAGAGCCTTTGTGCCATGCCAGCACATGCAAAGACTGACGTTTCATAAGCTGCCTGCCATCAGGAGGACAAAGTCCTGTTGAGTGGGCTTTGGCTCTGCCTTCCCTTGCAGATAGCAAGGGATCAGCTGAACGCAGGTTTGGCAGCCTCCCAGGGCATGGCACAAGGCTAGCCAAGCATGTGAGGCAGAGTCATTATCAGTGCCCTGTTCCTAACGAAGTGAAGACATTCACTTTCATCTCACACTAATATTTGTCCCTGCTCTTTCCAAGCAGAGGAAAAAAGATGCACACTGTGCCAGATCCCCTGCTGCGGTATGTATCTTCTAATCTGTAGCTTGTATGGTTACAGGGAGACTGCAGGCATGGGAAAATACTTTAATACCCAAATTTAGGAATAACATTCAGTCAAGGTGTAAAGTAGAAACAATAAAGACTCTTTGGAAGGAGGAAAGACAAAATGACTTAATCCCATCCGTTTTCTTGTCACAACAGCTAAGGAAGCTAAGGTTTACAAGGGGCAAGTGAAGAAGGCTTGTCCATTCCCCTTTAGGAGAAAGAAGATGCTGGCTGCCCAGAGCCAGTATCCAGAACTCCAGTACCTCCTCAGTCACCTTTAACACCAGAGGCAGGAAAGATGAAGTTCTAGGACCTCTCTCAGCATTTCAGTCCTGGTTTAGGACTTGTGGCCTGGTTTATGGCCATGTGGCCTGACAGGCCAGTCAGCCTCACAAGTTAGCCAAGACCCTGAGCACTTGAAGGGACTTCTTTCTGCTGAGAATAATCCTAACTCTCCATGACATTTGCGTATTTTCTTTGTAACTTGACTCTATCTGTGAACCAGATTCACTTGCATCTCTAAGTAAACAAAATCCATCTGTAAACAGTGACTTATGGCTAAGCTGAGCCTAAGTGATATGATACGTAATGAGGACAACCCGCTCCTGCTGGGATGCTGAATATTTTATGCAGAGCTGTCCTGGGAAACTGCTTGCATGCCTACTGGCCATGAAGTAGTGGAGATGCTGAGAGTCCATAAAGCTCTGAGTTGCAGGGTCCTGGTCCTAGACAGGAAAGACAGGCTGCCCAGTTACAGAGGGGTGTCTGTTCCTCTGCAAGGATTAGACTGAGACTCTGACAAGCAGGGAGGCAGGAGGAGAGGGGAGAGGCACAGCTCAGGGGGTCACTGTGAACCAGTCCAGAAACACCTGAGAGCAACCAGCCTGCCCCAATATCCTCAGGCAGCTGAACTCTCAAGAAACCTGGGTGAGGAAGGTACCAGAGGCTTTGCTATGAGTACTTGCAGCTTTCTGGGTCAGACAATTTTGGAAATAGAAGACCAACATTCGTTTAACACATTTTGCAGTTAGTTAGCTTCTGTCCAGAGCCGGATGGTCACACACACTCTCTGAGCTGCACAGACAGAGAGAGGAAAAAGAGAGGAAAGCTCCCTTATGGCTCATGCCAGCAGTAAACATATGGAAGTGGAAAACATGTGGACTACAGGCACTGAAAGGCAGGGTACAACAGGGTCTCATGCACTTATGTCTCCCCTGAACTGGAGCTATTTCACATCCAGACAACTCAGAGCACAGGCAAGGAAATGGGCTTTGTCCCCCGTGCCTGTGGAGATGTGCCCTTCCTCGCTTCAGTGAGGAACGAAACAGTGCAGTGAACTTGAAGCAGGTCAGCCTTTCAGCTGTGCCTTTTATTCACTTCCAGGCTTTCCCCAGCCTTTGCAGATATGGGCCCCTTCATACCATCTCCCCATGATGCTGTCTGGGGAAGGGGATGGAGGAGCAGAGTGAAGGAGAGTTGGTGATAAAATGGACAACAAAGTCCTGGAGTGCCAGGTGTCAACCCCTTTTTCCTTTCCTTTAGCAGCCTGCTGAACATTCTTTGCAGTTTACTACAGACCTCTCGCACAGCATCTGTGTCCCTGGAGCAGAGGCGGCATATGGCCAGGTGGCTCTGGTGGCATGAGCCATCAGTGAAGCAGGTACCTCATCAAAGAGGCTGCACTGGGCATGCAGCAATAGCCAGCATCACACAGAGGATGACACCCAACATCATGGCCAAGAGGCTACAGTGCAGGCTGGGTAGCCATGTGCAGCCTGTGGGGTCACAGGCGAGGAAGGTGGCCACAGCACAGCACTGCTAAAGTATGCAATACATGCAAGGAGTGAGACACGAACTCACCGCGTGCCTCACATTCAGCCGTGGCTGGGCATTAGCAGGCCTCTAGCCTGCTAATGCCAGGTAGCCAGCACAGGTAGCCAGCCTGTAGCCAGCCCTGGAGTGTGCACACTTCTTGACTCCTCAGTCTGCTCCAGACACTCCTTCTGCATTCAGGGGATGACCATGGTCGCTGCAGTCCTTTCACAGGGTGCCAGTGAAGCAATAGGGAAAAAGCCAAGGTAAGCTCTTGAAGAAAAGCAAGAGCCACCACAAACACACCTGACTGAGCCCAGCAGGAGCAAGCGTATGCTCAGTGTTGTCCCTTCAAACAACATTCAGGGAAGCAATATAAGCCAACAGCTGGCTCCCAGGAGCTGGGAGTCCTTGCTGCCATGGGCAGCCCTGCCAGTGCCCTTGGTTTTTGGCTTTGCCTAGGCCACGGGACCTCTGTGTTTCTGTTTCACTCCTATTATAGCATGTGGCAAAGGAAGAGGACTCCATCCACAAGACTTCTGCCCTCTTTGAGAAGAGCAGCAAAAGACCAACTCAGCTTGGCACCGGCCAGCGAAGACAGGGAGAGCATAATGCCTGTGTCATGTTCAGAGGTTGCCTGCAAAAGTTCTTGGAACACATATCCTCAGGAATTAAATCCCCATGGAAATAGACAGTATTGCCCATCTGTTTCCTCCCAGCCACCCTGCAGTGCTCTGCCTCCACAGGGTGGCTCTGCCGGGTGGTGAAGGACAGAGGCTCAGGCATCTGTCTCTGCACAGTAGTTTAAGGACCTGAACACCATGTTATAGATGCAAGCCAAACATCTAAGCAATGCCTGAGTCCCTTGACCTGACTCACCCCACTGCCAGCATCTCAGCTGCCTACCCCTCGGCCAGGGACCTCCTGCAGCCTGGGGGCATGCCGGAGCTCTGTGGGAGTCTCGGCCCCAGCACACGGCCTTCCCGGACCTCCAACCCATTGTCATGTTTAGCAGCCGCAGAGGAGAGAACCTTCTCCCTCTCTGTGAGAGAAGGGAATTCAGAGAGGCTTCACAGCAGAGAAAGCAGACTGACTCTGCTATCCCCTCCCAGAGCTAAGGTGACCAGCTATTTTGGCAAAGAGGACCCTTTCTTGGGTGGCTGGCATCTGTGGAGCTCACCTTTGGTTTTTCTGTGTGTCTATCAAGTGAAACTAGTCTCAGATGGGTTTTAAAGTACTGGATGCTATCTCACCAGCTCTGTCCCAGAGTCTGCTGCTTGACAGCCGGCTGGGGCCTCTGTACCTCGTCCAGGAGTTAATAGAGGTCCAGGGAAGCTCAGTGGAAATTGTGTTAGCCTTGAAATGCCAAAGGTAACTTTAAAATATTTCCTTCCAGACTCTGAAATGTTGCTAGTAGAAATGATAGAAATTCCTCTGATAAGGAAACGGCTCTGGACCCAGACTAACAGCTAGGGGAGATTATTCATGGAAATCAGTGCCATAAGTCTCTGGATCACTTTCATCTGTCGGCCCCAAACCCCACCTTTATGGAGACCAAGTGCATCACTTCCAGCTCCAGGGAGGTAAAGTGGGAGCAGCTCTCCAGCAGAGGAAAGTTTGCCCATCCTGAAAAGGTTTCTTTGTTCTCATTGCACAGGATCGCTTTTCTACCGTACAGAAGATTTATGTGAGGAACAGTGGTGGCACAGGGAATAATGACTCCATTTTGTTTAATAATTAACTCACGCAGTTGCCTGGTGCCACACGTTCCAGCAGACACTGCAAGGCAGCCAGGCTGTGCTGGCTGGAGAGCTAAGAATGAGGTGGGCAGTAAGAAAAAACTGATTTCACCTTCTTCTGCTCATTGATGTTGTGTCCTGACCTGCCAGTGCTTGGGTCTTCCTACCTGCAAGTGCACTTTCCCGACAGCTCTTTGAACTCTGCAGACTCTGCATACGCTGAGTATTTTACAGAAACAACTGACACTGTGGTGTATTATTTCAATGGGGGGCATATAACAACTATTTCAAAGAGCAAAGCCAAACCATGTTGCAAGAATAAGAAAGGAAGCCAAGAGAAATTAATGCCATTGAGTTCTCCAGCTGCCATCAAGAAGTTCTGCCTTGCCAATCTGTCACTGCTTGGTTTGCAAATGGCCAGGAACAGCTTTACAGCTCAAAGATACAGGTTTCAGGAGAATTTGCTGGAAGCCTTTCACCAGACTTTTCTCAAACTTTAATGCTGATTCCTCACAATGAAATAATTTCTGGGGAAGAGCTGCTTTCAAAGAACTTCTCAGCTTGAAATATTTCTGAGGGGATCATTTTAAAAGGAAAAAAACCCAAAACACCACAGATTTACAACACCTAGTTGTTAAAAAACAGAAGAAAACATTTTAAAGTTACTGAAATAAAATATTTCAAAAAGAGCTTTTTTTTTCCCTAGCAAAATATAAATTCTTTGAACAGTTAGAATTTTAAACTTTTTCTCCCAATTCAAGATACATATTTTTCCTCCATACCTCCAACCTTTTGGAGAGGGGGAATCTATTTCCCACTCAGCTTGGCTTTAAAAGAGAAGCAAAACCCAATAAAACAGAAAGTAATTTGGCTGGAAAAAAAATCTCAACCAGAATCCTTTACTTGAGTGAAGATGACCCTAAGTTGACACTTGCAGCCCAGGCTGAGGCAGCTGTGGTTTTAGCAGCAATTCCCTTCCTGAACGCCTGAGATGCCAGTAAGTCCATGCTGCCTGGGACCTGAACTCTTGTTCCTATATCTCTGTCTATTTTAAGGCATATCCCGTACGCAGTCCTTTCAGCTCCTCACTGTCAGGAATGTGGCTCCTCCTGGAAACTATCTGCTCAGAGAGACAGCTGCTTTTTTACTGAGGGCTGAACCTGCACCCTTGCAATGCAGCCCCTCCCGAGCGGGTTAGGATGCCCTCAGCAGTATCCCCAGTCCTCACAGCAGGTTTCCAGGATTTCACAACCTCAGCACTCGGGACAGACCAGCGAACATGGGAGGGACTTTGGTTTACACATTTCCCACTAATTCCCAGTCCTCAGGCATCAAACTACACTGCGGATACGCCCCGACACCTGCATCCTCCCTACCTGCCCCACACGAGTTCCCTTTCCAGGCCTCCTACACCCTTTGCACTCGTCAGGCCATGAGTCCTGCTGAGAGCCTGTGCCAGGTGACTGCTACTCCACGTCCCGTGGAGGCTGCCAGCCAAACTTTGCTGCCCTGCTAGCCCAACCGTCTGAAATGACCTTCAAGAGACTGGCTGCAAGGGGAAAGTACACAAGCAAATTGAAGCTGGATATTCAGCATCTAGGGATTAGAGCAAATGAGAGAAAACAAAGATGGTTTGATTGTCTCCTGCAAGATGTCAGTGTCTGGAAGTCAGATCTGCAAGCCCCAAAGCAGAAGTTAAGAAGAGCCAAGGGGCAAGGTAGCCCAGACTCAGGGGACTGGAGGACTCCTGGCTGGGCTACCAGGGGAAAGGGATACCCATCAGTGCCCTATCTTCTCTCCTACAGTCAGTCGCTGGGAAATTCTGTATGATGGCATTATCTTTGATTCAAAGTGGGAGAGACAACAGTCCAAACCAGGAACAACTTTGGTAATGGGCAAGTTTAAGAACAGATCTTTGAAAATCCTCCCCCAACTGAATGTCCTAGTAGTGTTCTACTGGTTCCTAAGAGCCCAAATGCAGATTTTATCTGCCTTGTGACCGCTGAATCGTACAATGTTCTTTTACTTGCACCCTAAGTGCTTCCAGAGCAGACTGGCTGGGGCGACACACAACAGCACATTTGCACCCCAAAATCATCAGGTGGTTGCTTAAGTCCTTCAAAGGAGAGGTGATTGATCTGGGAAGAGGAAAGTGGGGAGGATCTCAGCAGATCCCAACTCTTGCTTTTTTCTTAGCACCACCACATGCCTCCTACAATGCCTAGTCTGTAAAGCTGGTGCCCAAGCTCAGGGGGTAATGAGGATTTATGGCTAAAATTCTCCCTCTTCAGTCCTTGAACAAGCAAAGGGTGGCTCCACATTTCCTCCCAGGCCCATCAAGCTCACTGATGTGTGACTAACTCTTTCATTGACTAAAGCCCAACCACTTCCCTCACGTGACCTTACATAACTGCTCATCTATTTCATTAATGAATGGAGCTTGAGAAAATTTCCATTGCCCAAGGCCCTTAGGGGAAAATGCGTGAGCACCGTCTCCACCTTTTGTGTTCCAGTGTGGGATTTTCCTATGGATTAACTGAGTACAGTGGTATTATTTTTTTATTGCTGGCATTGGTGCCTGAAATGGTAAACTAACAGGCGGGTGCCACAGAGATGGGGGGAAAAAAAAGGAATCCCTGCCTGAGCCAGAGGAAACAGGAGACTCCCTCTACCAGGAGGAGTGGCAGGGACATCACCGCCGTGGCCAGGGACTGCACCTATTCCCAGGCAAAAGCTGCTGTGTTTGCTCAGCCCTGTGCGGAGCCAAAACACAACCCAGCCTCTCTTTCCTCCCCGCCACAGATCCAGCAGCACCAACCTGCTGGTGTCCTGGGGGCCAGACTCAGTCCTGGGGCTGGCAAGTATCTCCTTCTGCCCTGCCACAGTCAGGACAGAGCAATCTGACGCTGGGCAGCAGTGAAGGGATGTGATAGTTGCCTGTTGGCTATATTGGTATGTAAAAGGCATACACAACAGCATTTACAGCAGGTAGGAGCTGGACGGAAACTAGGGACACCCTGGAGGGAAACTGGGGACACCTCAATATTTCTAAAAGCCCATACTGATGCTTCAGATTTTCCCATTTTAACCACTTCACTGTGATGCTGCCTAAGACAGAAATTATTTTTACCACAAAAGTCCTTCTGCCAGTGAAAGGCTGGGAAGGGGGAGCTCTACTTCTTCCAAAGCAATGTCATGCAAAGGTGTTTGTAAGTGCTAGAGACACGTGATTTTCAGAAACGCAATTCATGCTGTTCTTTGAGGATGCACTTTGGAACCGAGATATTTATTGGCTGTGCAGTGTGGGCTCCCCATGGCATGAGCTACAAATCTCATGGCCATAGGGTTTAGGAATGCTGCCGAAGCTAACAGGATAGCTAGGTTGAACAGGGCATGACTGGACTACCATGAAGAATGGAAGTGACAGCACTGACATACTGGAGGATGCTCCTTTCTCTTTCAATTTATGGCAAGAAAATGCAAATGCAGCCCTAGCCTCTATAATGCCTGGTCCATGTGCAATGATGAGTAAATATTTAACTGCAGGAAGAACATTACCTTCCAGAGATCGAAGCAGCCAAGTTAATCAGTTCCAGACTATATTCAAGTCATGGGTGTCTAGAGGACAACACAAGTTCAAAACCCTGGGGATGTTCAAAGTCTTCTACTATGCCTGGGCAGTTGCCATGTCTCCCCTGGGGTGCTAAAAAGGACGATCTTTTCACCTGCTGAGAAAGCAGGATGATTAACTCAAGGACTCATTTCACAGAGAGGGGCAAGAGCTGGAGATGTGGCAAACAAACAGAGAGTTTGAAGATCCTCCTGTTGCATCTGGACGGTGCTTTGGAAACTTGGGAGCAGAAGCTGCTACATCAGCTGGGCTGGGCTCGGAAAGTCCTCAGACAGGTCTGGAGATGTTTCCTGGCCTGGCAGCACACTGGATGTTCACCTGCAGGGCTGATGACAGAAGTTGCTACTGGTAGTAGTTCTCAGGCTTTGGAAGGTGCTCAATTTCTGCCAGTCCCTCCTCTTACACAAGAACATATTTCCAGTTATTCTTTTATCCCAGTATAGTTAATTTGCCCTCATCTGTCTCTTCCTCACAAAGCCAGACTGTTCCCTTCAGAGATTATGCAGTGGAGAGAAGGTTGTTAGTACTCATCTCTATAATAAAACAAGATCTTCCAGACATCATGTAGTTCATATTTTCTTATAATGTCTGTAGGGCTCGCACTACGCTCCTGGAGCCTTGGAGAAGAGACTTAGCTATCAGCATACTTTCTCCCATCCGCATCGCTGGCTGCCTAGCTGATGAGTTGGGGTTCTTGGCTGCTCTTGGCTGCTCTTTCATCTCTGGCTTTTGCTGCTACTTCAGAGTAGAGATGTCAGTCCATGGAGAAAAAAACAGTCCAAGAATATGTTTATCTTTAGGCCCATCTCTCCCGTGGTGTCTCCCCAACAAAACCCTCTGAGGTTCAGGGTAAATGTTTCCAGTCCCCTGCACCAAACACTATTCTTTTCTCTAGAGCCCATTTTGCTCGAAAGGACATCACTTAAAATTGGGAGGAGAAAGTAGGGAAGCAATTCAGCTTCCAAGTCCATTTGGATGACTGAGCGTGTCTTAAGTTCTTCAGCCAAAGCACTCAACATACGGGGTATTTTTTTGTTAACAGTCAAAAGAGTCAAATATTTTACCATAGAATTGAAACCTTTGTGTATTATTCAAAGCTCAACTCCTCCTAGAGGAAAGACAAATCAGAAGCTGTAATGGTAAACTGAATTCTGGCTACAAAATAAAAAAGCAAAAGTCTGTGTTGCTATTTTTCACTTTGGATTTAAATCCTCTGGACTGAACAGCCCTCGCCAGGCACTGTGCAAAGTTTTTTCCTAAAATAAGATGACAGGGGTCAGGGGCCCAAGCTAAGCTGATTAGCACAGCTAAAGCCGTATCACATTGCTGCAGTGGGGTCATATGATTGATCACTGAGGTAAATATTTAGGAAGCTTCCCAGTGAAGGGGAGTAGATGGGGCGGACTGTGTAGAAGCCAGGGAAAATGGGCAACTGGGGTGTAGCTAAGGGAGGGTCTGATACCATTCGCCTGTCGTAATGCAGATCAAAAAAGCAGGGGTGGCTTTCCTTTGAGTTACATCTCCCACCAGCTTCCCCTCTGAACACGTGTTCAGCTCCACTGACCCCAGGACTCCAGATCACCGTCACTGCAAGGCAGCGTTTTCGGCAGGCAGGACAGGGGGACGTCCAGGCAGTCCATGTCACTCTGCAACCACGTGCCAGCATCCCACCAGACCTTGCCGGCACCGGGCAGCCTTGCTCCCCTCTCCCGGCAGCTAGGTACAGCGCAGTGCCCACTGCAGAAGGGCAGCATGCTCATCAGTGGGTCAAACGGGCTTTCCAAGGGCTTTGACTTTCCCGTAGGCAGCATGGGGCCCTCCGTGAAGGACAGGCAGGCCAGGAAGTTTTGCAGGGCCTCCGAGCAGCCCCCAAACCCTGCCAGCATGGGAGCAGCATGGAGGAGAGCTGTACACAGCCACGGTCCCTGGCTCTTTCCTCCGCCACCACACCTCCTCCTCTTCCTTGGGGAGTAAAGTGGAGAGGAAACAAGCTGTGCTAAAGTAAATGCTCATTTGCACCTACAGCAGGCACCTCCTGGTGTAACCTGGAGGAGTTTTCTTCCTCTCCTACCTCCAGCATAGGTGCTTGAAGAGCTAAATCCCGGTACCCAGCTTGCCTCAGCCCAGAGTCCTCCTCTGGGCCCAGGCAGCACCCCCCGCTCTGCTGGGGCTCTGTTAGGGGGACGCTGACTGGCCTCAGGGGCTTCGCCCCATCTGCAGCCACAGCAGCGGTCCCCACAGGGCCTTCCCCGACTGGTGGGGTCTGCAAGATGGCTGCCCTTCTTCATGGGTGGACCACTAAGCTCGCGGAGACCCCCTTGGCTGCCAGGCCCCGGAGACCTCACTGAGGTGCTGTCTCTGGACCAAGGGGATCACCCCAAGGTGGTGCCTGCCCTGAGATGGCACCTGCTGGCAGGCCTAGGAGGGGGGAAGCAGCACCCAATCCTCCTCTGCTGCCCCGCGGTTCAGCGAGGACCAGAGAGGCCTCTGGGCCCCCCTTTCTCCCACAAATGAGGGGCAACACCTCAGGCTTGAACCTGGCCCTTCGTAAGCATGGCCAGGGCCTGGCTCAGCCACCAACCCACTCACCATGAGGCACCCAGAACCATGATGTGAAGAGTTTCCTGATTCCCTCCATAATTAACGGCAGTCAAAACAGTAGCTGGGAGGGCTGAGGGGCAGGCGGGAGGGAGGCACCGCCCCAGTGACCACCTTGGTGCCCCGCTGCAGCACCTGGGGGGTCCTCCTTCATCCCCGTGGGTCCTGGGAGCCTGAAAGTCATGGGAGCAATGGCAAGGCCCAGGGATTTAAAAGGATCGTGGTGAAGGCAAGGAGGCTGTGAGTGATGGAAAGCGACCACACAGCCATCCTGGAGAACCTGCATTATGAAAGAGGTGTGAGTGCCAGCTGCCAGCTGCCCTGGGCAGGGGCAGCTTTCCACACATGCAGGGCTTCTACAAACCTTTTCCCTGGCAAACTTGGTGGTTAAAAAAGAAGCCACCAGATGTTAACCTTCTCCTTTAACCACAGTTTTACCAGCTCTCATTGCTTCGCTGTTTGTCTTTCCTGCCGTATTGCAGACTGAGGTTGCTTGCCAGAAAATAAGACAAAGGCTTGTTGCTGCCAGAATCTGCCCTCCAACAACAAGGAATAGCAGTAAGTGGGCAAGTAGGGACACACAGAGCTGCACAGAGAGGGAAAGAGAATAGCTCCTATTATTTTGGTAAGTCGCTGTTGACTTTGAGGCAGGACTCTCAGGGAAAGGTAACAGCTGGTGTTAGACAAATGATACAGCTAGAAAAAACAGAGGAGCTTTTAGACACACAAATCCTTCTTCTGAGCTGAAGCAAAAGGCTGTAAACGTCAGCCTAAGCCCGAACTGGAAAAGCTTGCTGTGAATCTCTCTCTTCTTTCTTTGGGGAAAAATGAGGCTCCACAGGGAAAGAACTTGCCCCTCGGCATGCATGAAAGAGAGGCATGACTGGATCCCTGATCTTGGCTCTTCTGTGATGAGATGGATCTTCCTCACCTGTAGAAGCCATTGCTGTTTCTGGGTCCATCAAACAAAACCTGTTACGGTACTGCAATAACACCCTTAGTACTCACGAAGCACCATCAGATGCTTTGCCACCCTGCATCGTTGCACACAAGCAATTTGCAAATGCAACTCAGACCCAGCCTTGTAATGTTGACCTGTGATTTACACTGACTCCAGAGATTTCACCTCATGCAACTGCTCCAACCCAGTCTCCACTGCAAACTTTCATGGCATTTTACAAAAAAGGGAGCAGTTTGAAGGCCTTGGGGAGAGGTACCGGAGTTGGGCAGAGCTCGGGAACTGCATCAGCACTAAAAGAAGCAGGTGAGTTAGAGGAGGCACAGCACTGTTGAGCTACGACTTGACGACGGCCAGTGAAGCAAAGTATGCTCTGTCAGGTTACAGAGTCAAGCAGCAGAAGTATATTGATTAATGATGGCAAAGTTGCCAGAGGACCTGTCTCAGATGCAGCAAACAGTTCACATTGCATTCTGGGATCTGTATGTCTGCTTTAGACCAGCACTCTCGATTTGAACTGCAGTGCCATTTGACCTTAGGCAGATGGCTTGAGTTCGATACTGCACAATGGGATTTGCACAGGAGACTGCATTTGAGTATAATCACATTGAGTGGCACAGGAGAAACCCAACCTATAGGCGGCAAACTGTCACTGTGACCAGTGCTCAGCTATGCAATTTCCTATTGCACACTGTGGACTTTTTCCGTCTTGCTGTTTCAGGCCTGCCTCACCCTCTGCTTTCCCTCTGTTATGAAACTCTAGAGCCTCTTCCCCAGCAACGACGCTATTTTGTTCAGGAGAGAAAAACCTAGGATTGATCAACCCTGCTATCAACAAGCAGGTGTCTCAAATAGCAACAAAAGAACCAGCATCAATAATGGAGAGGGTAAAGAGAGACAGAGATGCAATGAAGTGGAGAGAGGGAAGCCAATCAACTTAATGAAATAAGGCGCAAGGTTAGTGAAGGGCTATTTATAGACTCCAACTGGTTCAGCCCCGTGCACTTAGAGGCTGGTTCAAACTGGCTCCTTAACAGCAGTAATAATCATTACAGAAAAGAAAGAGAAAAAAAGTGAAAGCTTGGAAAATTCACTGCCGGAGGTAAAGCTTTAGAGCCAGGGCTGGCTGGAGTCAGAAGTAACTGCATTACTGAGAGATTGAAAGGTTAATAGGAAACCAGCTGACACTGAAAGGGAACAATTAGAGAGGTTAAGGGGCTTAATATTAGATTAATGGTTGCCTGGAGGAGCAAAAGCAGAGATTTCAGGAAAATGGGAGAATGGAGCGCAGAAGGCTGTTTTTTCATGGATGGAGAGCACCAAGGCTGCTCCTGCCCCAGATAAACTGGAAGAAGGTGGCTCTGCCATTCCTTGCCAGTCTTGCTCAGCCTCCGGTTTCTATCTCTTTTCCTACCCTCTCATCTGTTTGTCTCTTGAACTCCCTTTGGGTTTGCTCTCCCGGCTTAAGCGCTGTCTGTGTGGTCTTGTCTTAGTCTTGTCTTCCTTGTGTTCCTCCTCCATCCTCCCACTGTCTCCTTAAAGGTCATAATAATAAAATGATGCTTAGCGTTCCCATGGCCCTCCATTCCTCTTCAGCATGCTGCTCTCCAGAGGCAGGGGTGGTGGGGGATGGACACTTTTATCCGCATTACCCATAACCAGGAATCAAAGCTTCAAAGAGAAGAAAAAAAAAAAGAGCTGGCAAAGATCAGATGACAGGTCTGTTCCCCAGTAAATTCTTCCCAACTAGGTGGACAATACTGACGCTGGTGAGGGCCCTGACTACCAGCAGTCATTTTAAAAGGCTTTTTAGCAGGAAGATGTTGGACACACTGCAGAAATTTAGCAAGATAGGAATTTATGGCATGGATCGATGGCATCTCCAGACCCAAAAGGGGAGTTGAAGATACTAAGCAGGAGACATTCAGCACAAGAAACACAGTCTTACCAGATGAAGGGCCATATACATGCTGCTGCTGTGTGGTGGACTGAGCACTGAACAGACAGAAGGTTAAAACATGCCTCTTACAGGAAGACAGAAAGAAAAGAGGATGTTCTGTAGCTCAGAGATGCTGGATGTGCTCCTGAAACCTTGTACTGCAGAGAGAAGAAGATAAGCTGTTCTCCCTTCCCTCACAGTACGGGATAAGTAGAAAGGGATTTGGGATGGACTCAGTGCAGACTCCCCAGCCATCACTGACCTGGCCCGTTTCCCCATGGTGACTGCAGTCACTGACATACTCAGTCCCCTGAGAGTCCCTGTACCTCGGTGCCAGGAGAGCCTTGTCACAGAGCACCACCAGCTGCTGCTTGCTGGGACCTTGCTGGGAGCATTGGACTGCTCCCTGCATCACCCCGAGGGACTCCTGAGACCCAGGGAGAAATTCTCCCCTCCTGCACCACCGCTGCTGCGCTCAAGGATCTTTCCAAATGCACGTGCTCCTCCCACGGGACAGGGAGAACTTTCCCCGAGTGCCTGGCCTTTGGTGGATGCTTGTGGATTCAAACAAGCACAAGCTGGCTGGATCCATCCATATCTTACACTGCTTCCCACAGCACAGCCTCCCCTCTGAAAATCTCCCCGGCAAGCTTAGGAAGCAATGCACTCAGCACTTCCTTCTAGGGCTGAAAAAGCCAGGCTGGGACTCCGACACTGTGCAGGCACCTGACAGAAAAGTTTTCTCACTTGTGATAATGACAGTGAATGTCCGAGCCTAGACAAGGAGTTATGGGCGTCTGTGGTATATTAGCTCCAAAACACTTGAAATGCAGTGCTCTGCCTTAATGCAGCCTATGGAGGTCACTCATGGGTTCCTGAGGGGGAGAGACCAAGGAGGCTCTGGCTGGCATCAGAAGGCAATTCAAGCTGTTTTCTTCTTATATCCATGGCAGCTGAGCACTGACTTCTTACCAGCTGGGACACTGCTGATTGATTGATAGAAAGATGGCTAGAGAAGTGTTCACTGGATGTGTTATTTCTCAGGTGTCTCTTCCATGTAGCCACATCTGTTCAAAAGCAACGAGCCTTGAGGGGACAAGCTTTCCCTCCCACCTACCCACCCTACGTAGGAGCATTTCCCAGGTCTATCATAAACCTCCCCTGGTGTCTGGCCAGCCACATCCCTGGAGCTGCATCTCTGCTTCAAAAGATCTGATGTCCTCCCAGTGCTGACCTGTGCCAGAGCCCCAGGGTGCCCACCACCTCCAGTCCACAGCATCCTCGAGTTAAAAGCATATTTCAGCCAAGGATCTCCAAGTGCTGTACAAAAAGCCATTAATCCTCAAGCCACCCCTAGGAGCCAGGCCTGTAATTATTTGGCTCTCATTTATCTCTGGAACTCACTGTGCCATTCCCCCAGCCTGGAGATGAAGGAAGGTAAAACAATACTGACCATTTCATAACAAATTGCAAATTAAATCGACTGCAGCTCAGCCGTTAAGGGAAATGTTACCTTTTCCATAATCACCCCCTGCAGGCAAGAGCCTGAGAAAATGTAGCAAGAGCTATTCTTTAACAGTTAGGTAAACTTTGACACAAAATTTAAGTGACAAGCTCCAAGTGAGACAGCCAATAAGTGGCAGAAGATTTCCAACAATAGAAATCAGGAATCCTACCTCTTGGTTTCTTGTTTTATCAACTGAATTGTCTTTCCTCCACACTCCCCCCCACCCCCTGCTTAAAGATTGCCGTCAAAGGAAAAGAAATTCTGCATATGCCCTTTATGTGCCTTTGTGATAGATTAAGGAGCCTGTAGGATTTCAGTCCAAGGGAAAAAGATTAAGTGTTTTTCCACTTGTTTTCTTACGTTAGAAATGCAGGTCTTTGGGAGCCTAAAAGTCTCCAGTCTGTCTAGCCTGGATCATGACAAAACCAGGAAGAAATGAAAGACAAGAGAGCAAGAACGGCCCAGAGGAGACGGGAGGGGAAATCGAGTCAAACTCACAGAGTGCTGTTTGCAAGAAACAACTGCATAAACACGGTGACGCACAAAATATCAGCAAGAAATGATGTGCTGTTTAAGAGCTGACTCTCCCGCAACTCCAGCCAGGGTGTGAGAACCCACAGAGGTCAAACTCTGAGTACCCTGAAGATCTGGATGGGAAGAAGAAAAGGAAAAAAGAAAAAGATCCTCAAACCTTTTTCTTCTCAAACGGAAGCCATAAGTGGCATGAGATCTGAAATAAGACAGACCCAACCTACAGGAACTGGAACGACTGGGCAACAAAAGCAGAGCAATGGCTGTCCATTTTATGCCTCTTGTGTTGGACATGTTCCTGCAGAGGAATCCCTGGAGAGGAGATGCTGAAGGGAAGGAGCATGGGGGTGGGTGGGGTAAACCAACAATGCAAAAGGCAATTACAAAGTGAAGCGGAGGTGAAGAAAGCAGCAGAAGGACAGGGCTGGAGCAAATGTCAGCACACAGAGGAAATTGTCCCACTTCAGTCCAGAGAGCAGAAAGGTCACTCAGCTGGCTTCTAGCTGACAAAGCTGTCACTTTTGCAGTCTTTCTCTGCCCTCTTCCTACAGCTCCCTCCTCTACCTGTTCCAGGGAGGCAGAAGGACCCCTGCTTGGGCCTAAGCCCAGAAAGCAGTAAAGAAAAATTTCAGTCAGTTCCAGCTGTACCTATTTAAACTACTTCTGTGGCTGGGAGATTTAATTACAGCTAGCCTGCAATACACGGGCTTTGCATTGCTTTAATAATCTGGGATCGAAACCTGTGTCACCAGAGGGTGGAGGGAAGGGTGGAGGGTTGCAGCTGTATTGAAAGCAGCGCACTAGAACAGGTCGTGTCTGGATGTGGCTGAGGGGTACACAAACTGTGTTTGCACAAGAGCACCTGGTTGCAAGTCACTGGGCACTCTGAGAGCTAAAATCCTCTTCAGTAAGCAAAAGACTTTCCTCAGGAAATCTATTCTTTGAAAATCAGTTCTTTGAAAATTCACTCAGGTAGCTCCTCCAGAAACCTCCAAGCACAAAGCATTAAGTAATAATCTGTTAAAATTACCTCCCTCCTGACCAACTACCTGCTGGTAACACTTCATTGCTACATCTAGGTGTACCAAAACCCAGGAGAAGCCCAAGAACAGCCCACAGTAAGCACGTGTAAATCTTGTGGAAACCCCTTCCCAGGGTCAGGAAGCAGGTAAATACAGTCACTGCCCAGCTCACAGCCCCCTGGGGCCATGTCTGAGTTTTTCAGGCCGAAATGGTGCCTTGGGCTATAGCCCCACCATTCCCCTGTAAAAGGGAGCTTGGGGACTGCGAGGAGTGCTCCTCAAGCAGATGCCAAACCAGCCAAGCAATTGCTGATGCTCGAGCGGTGCCTGCTGGCCGGCCCTATCAGAAGCACCGGGAAACGTTTCCACAGAAGATAAAGTTGCAGTCAAGTTCAGAAGAATATTTCTAGCGAAGAGCTGTGTGTCCAGCTCTGCTGTGCTCCTGCCGGTGACCTGGTGTCCGGGTTCCCACCCGCTGCCAATAAGATGTCCCCGTTCTGTGAATCAGTCTGGTATTTATTTCTATTGGACCTCCAGCCCCATGCAGTCTTGTCTTTCTTTAGTCTTTAAGGTTTTATGATTTTTAAGCCAATCTCAAGGTAATAGATGACTTCATTACTTTGGTATAACTGATGCAGTTTTGATAATGGAACTCCCTTTGAAAGTTCAGATTCTGGGCGGTGTCCTCCCAGTAAGCTCCTTAACCTGTCTAATGCTGAATGCTAAGAACATAAGGCACCTCAAATCACTGAGAGCTTTTGAAAGGTCTGACATTTTACATAACTTTTACATAAAGAAACGTGCTCAAAATACCAATAATGTCATTGTTATGCAAACCCGGTGGAACGAGTGCCAAAACAGCTACCCTTTTACTGTCCTTATGATGTGCTGGGAGAGAGAAATGACTCTATGTGTGAAACAGCTCTCATCATGAAGGTAGTGTGTTGGATGCTCACAAAATGATGAATACAAAAAAGATGGAATCCCAAAGAAATATTCTTCTGAGAAATAATGTAATGTAGCACTCTTATGCCACCTCCACAGATGTATAACAAGGTATTATACTGGACTTTGTCCTCAGCCCAAAGATCTGGAGACATTTTAGATATGAACAAAATAAAATAGGTGTAGTGTTTCAGGTAGTTCCTGAATTTACAGTATGAAAGAAAATAGAGTTCTATCAGAAGATTGGGATTAAGTCCCCTTGAGCCTACAGCTCTTCTAGGTAACAATGCACACCTATCCATACACACACCTCCCCAACCCCAGCTCCTAAGGTGGGAGTTTAAAATGGCTAAGACTGGTAACGGCAAAGAGATGCATCCATCTTCATGGGTCTTCCAGGGGCTGGAACTGTACAGCAAACTCTCTCTTGGACACTCACAGACCCATGTTTTCTTGCTCAGCTAGAGGCTTCCCATTATTCACATTTGTTTGCTATTTTGCCACATTTGAACTGTCAGGCTGACATTTTACATCCTCAGCATAAACAGGGCAGAGGTAGGTGGGAGGTGGGCTGGCAGACAAAAACAACTTCAGGCTGTTAAATGCCTTTCTGAAGAACTGGATGTTATCTGTACTGGTGTTTGAACTCCCCCATGCTCTACATAATAAACCAAAACATTCAGTTGAACACACAGTTAAGGGAGACACCGGCCAAATGTCTGTGTTGGGCCAGCGGAACAGATATCAACCATCCTACGGTTTCAGCAGAAGAAAGCACCCCTCTCCCCACATCCGCTCCAGCACAAATCAGTGCATACTGCTACATTTAGAGAAAATGCACCCCAAACAGTTCACAGCCCTGCACAAGCATTGATCTACTAGCAAATATTGTAGTAACTTAAACCCTTTCTGCTCGAAAAGCTCCAGCACACTAAGAGGCTAATAATTTACCTCTTCACTATACTTCCCTCCCTGGTACGAGCAGTGCTCAATGCACAGATGCACACACATTCATGCACGTATACAGGAACACAAACATTTGCACACACATGAAGCACAAGATTTCCAGACATCATTGGTCTTTACTTAACAAGTCAAAGCACCAGCTTGTACAACTCATTTATAAATGCACTGTTTCTTTTCTAGCAGAAGGGGGAGGACAAGAGCACAGGGAACTCCATCTTCTCTCCTGCCTAAACACACAGAGTTTCACCCCAACAGAACTCATACATGGATTGCCTTTCTAAGTCTGTTTGTGCATTCACTGTTTCCTCATGTGTGAAACAAAAGATCTTGCTAGTAGCTTGTAGCTGCAACTGATGGTGAACGGAGCTCTATCTTAACCATATGAAGGCCCCAAGGCTATGCAAGCATGTAGGAAAGCCAAGATGTAGTCATGTATGCTCCCTAATCAGTGAACTCAACTGACAGACTTGGTCATAATTTAACTGTGTGTCAGTTTGTCCATCTGTAAAAAGGGCATGGTACCACCATCTGTCTTAGAGGGTAGAAAATTTGTTTGTGAGACGGTCAGATGCTATGGTGTGAACATTATAACTCAAAAACATCTGAAAGAAAGTGAGGTACTCTTAAGTGTATCTTGGATTATGCCTAACAGAGAAAGCCAGAGGGCTACACAAAGTTAATGCAAAAAATCAAACAAAATGTTGAAGCAGGATCCATTTACTACTAGCCACAGGAACCTGCTGAAAATACCAGTCTATTTTCAGAATGCATAAAGTACAGGGGGAATAAGGGAAGATTGTCAGAAAATCTTGAATACAGCATTCTCTAATTTTTCAGTGTTTGATTTTGCCACTACAATGAACTTCTGTCATAATTTATTTGGCTCCAGAAATAAAGAATTGAAAACCAACAAGATAACAAATAATTATTAATATGGAGCACATTACTTATGATTACAAATTTTCAATTCACCATATATTTGTTACTGCTGTGATACCATAGTGATTAGAGAAAGCATATTAAATGATTTCTGCTTGAGAAAGCATATTAAATGACTTCTATACTGCAGAGTTGAAGCAGAGGACTTTCATATTTAACTGGTGCTGTTGAGCAAAAACTCATAATTCAGAGCCATGACGGAGCCAAAGAACAGTAAATAGTCTGGCTGCATTCCATGCACTGACATATTTGGGGATCATATAACAGTGATCCCAAATTAGGTATTATTTCCCATGACCTTTTCCCCTACTAGATTGGCCACAGGAACGAACCACATCCACACCCACTGGAAGTCAGAGAAACTATTCTCAAGATGCTGACACGCTTCAGAGCAGATGTAATTTAGCAACTGTGCAAGGACATTGAGCAATAAAACTCTGCATGGAGCCCGTGCCACTCCTCAGTGGTAAAATTCTGCTGTCCTAGTAAAATTTTTCTCCTCCTGCTGTTGAGCGGGAAAAGAAAAGCAGTGGAGGTGGGAAGTGGAAGGGTACACAGAACCCAGCATGCCAGCACAGGGCACCAGCAGTCTACGTGTAATGGGAAATGTGGTCCACAGCATCACTGCATCACAATATCTTTTTACAAGGAACAAGTGCCCCACTGCCATGGGCTGGCCCTCAGCCATAAAGGCTTTCAACTTCAAAGTTCCACAGCTAGTTTCTTATAGTTTTCTTCTTCTGAAATCCAAACTTTGGCCCATCCTGTCTGCTGGTCTTGCATTGCCCCAAATCATGCTGCTACTGCTGAGAACATTTCCCTCAAGGGTCCAGGCCCCTCTTTCTGATGTTCTAAAGATAATAAAAAAAGGTCTTTGTGGATTTTTAATTCTGCTAGGAAAAAAAAAAAATGTTTGCCCTTGAAAACATCTGCAACAAACCATCCCACACGGTAAGCCAAATGCCCTTTGTCTGACTAAGTGGGCAGCAGTCTGCCTCCTACAGCTCTTAATGCAAAACAGCTAGTCCACAGGTGATTCATCTTCAGGAGCCCTCTTCTCTCCCCCCTAGATCAATGGCCTTCCCTAGAAACCATCCCAATCCACACAGCAGAGGGAACCTGGGAAAACCCACCCGCACTGCCGGGTCCTGCCCCAGCAGAGCAACACCGCCGGGACACACACAGCTTCAAGCTGCCACTCTGGCACCTCAAGCTTCTTGCCTCGTTTTCAAATATTGTCTCCCTGGGACAGTCCTCTGGCTTGGTTGACAGACATTATCACCACCAAGGACTTTGCTTGATGAGTTTAGTTAAATTGGTTACTTAGGTTAGCTTAACATTCACTTAAAACTGAGAACTCACAACTGGAAGTGAAACCTCTGAATATGTAATTCTCATCCAGAACTAGCAGGGAAATGCTGATATCAATGGAGAGGCATGGCTCCTCTGTTGCCAGGACTGCAAGATGCAGCCTACTGCAGCAGAAGGCAAGCACTTCAAGAGATGATTCTGGGATGAATTTCCCCTTGGAGCCCTAAAAATCCATTCTGTTTTGCAGTACTGTACACAGAATTTCTGGGCCTTATTTGCACTTACCTCCACCTACCATTCATCACTCAGTTCCCCTCTGTTCCATCTTCCTGGTCCAACTCTCCATTCTCTTTTTTCCCCCCCTCCCCCAGGAACCAAACAAGGATCCAAAATGCATACTCGAAGAGCACTGAATCCCCCAATGAAGGGGAATCGCAAACAAGCACAACTGGATATAATAGAAGAGGAAAACATAGTCTAAATGGGAAAGAAACTTGAGATTTATAAGGCTAGGAATGCATTTTTTTAAAGTAGAGAGACATAGTTTGTCTCTCTAACTGCTAGAAAAAATGGACGTTTTGGGACTCATGGGTGCATCCAATAGGGATGAAGCAGAAGCTGCATTATACCCAAGTTTTATATTTGGGTCATACACAACTTGACAAAGTAGAAACTTAAGGTATGTCCTTGGGTATAGGATACATTTATTTCTCCCATGACTGCACTAGTTAAGCCACAGTGGCCCATATGGTGCCCCATGGTCAACTCACCACCTTTCAAGGAGGAAAGTCCCCTGGAGGTCAACCCTAAGGCAAAGCTCCTCAGAATTCTGTTCACATGCTATACTGGTTTTGGCTGGGATAGAGTTAATTTTCTTCATAGTAGCTACTATGGGGCTATGTTTTGGATTTGTGCTGAAAACAGTGTTGATAATACAGGGATGTTTTAGTTATTGCTGAGCAGTGCTTACACAGAGTCAAGGTCTTTTCTGCTCCTCACACCACTCCCCCAGTGAGTAGGCTGGGGGTGCACAAGAAGTTGGGAGGGGACACAGCTGGGACAGCTGACCCCAAGTGACCAAAGGGATATTCCACACTGTACGATGTCATGCTCAGCATATAAAGCTGGGGGAAGAAGAAGGAAGGGGGGGATGTTTGGAGTGATGGCATTTGTCTTCCCAAGTAACCATTACACGTGATGGAGTCCTGCTTTCCTGGAGATGGCTGATGGGGAGTGGTGAATGAATTCCTTGTTTTGCTTTGCTTGTGTGCGCAGCTTTTGCTTTACCTATTAAACTGTCTTTATCTCAATCCACAAGTTTTCTCACTTTTACTGTTCTGATTCTTTCCCCATCTCATCCCATCAGGGGGGATTGAGTGAGCAGCTGTGTGGTGCTTAGCTGCTGGATGGAGTTAAACCTTGACACATGCTGATTAGGGTCCATAGAAATGTTTCATGTCCTTGTACCTATGCTACAGTCCAAACTGCACCCAGAGACAGCAGAAGCACACAAGCTCACCTCCCCTTTGCTGCTTTGGGTTTACTAAATTAACCTGCTACTGCTTGAAGAGCATTGCGTTCCAGCAGCAGCATGCCACATAGGGGGTACATCATCTCCTTGCAGTCTGCCAGGTTTTATCAGCTCCTGGTTTTAAGACATAAATACAAGTCTGCTCAAAAGACAACCATGGTGCCTGTTGGCGTTCCTGCTGTCCCTAGCTTTCGCTGCAATCCTGCTCCTGGAAGCCAGTGCTCACAACTCTGCCTGTGGACCTCCATATGAAGTTGGCTCTTGGGCACCAACGAAAGCTCTTTCAACTCATGTGGAAGAGCTTTCACAGTGTAATCTATTAGAGAGTGTTCCCAACAGCTGCACAGCCAATGATGAAGTGAGGACAGTGTAATTTTTCAACCAGCACAACTAGATCCAGGACAGGGTGTCTGCAAACAACTGAAAGCTAGCCTGTGCATGCCAGCACAACGCAAAGCTGCCTTGACAACTGTGGCTTGAGTTTGATGCCCAAAAACCACTAAATCAGTTCTACACCAGCACACAAGCTCTGATCTCATTTACTCTGGGATAAATGAGGAGCAAAATCTCCTGCAGGCACTGCTTCCATAGGTTGAAGCTAGTATAAAGACAAGGAGAGTCAGGACCAAGGAATCAACTGGGATGCGTCCTGTGTACTTAGCAGCAGCTTCTACTCACTGTGAGTTTCTGTTATTAGCAACAATCAAGTCACAACATCTGCATGAGCTGGGACTCCAGGGTGGCAGAGGGCAGGCTTGCTTCTGGGAATACAGTCAGCATTTCCTGGACTCAAGTGGTCGTCAGCCAGAAGTAACTTTGCATCTCGAGTGAGCTTCTGCTCTCTGCTATTGAAAACTGCCTGGGTTTGTTTTCACTGCAAGGTAAGACCGGACACAAATTTTTCACAGAAAAAAATGTTTATTCTTCTTCAGTTATTGTGCAGGAGACATTTGGAGAGAGGGATATGGGGAATGGCACTGCAGATGTTGTCCCCAAAACTGGCAGGAAGTCAGGTCAATTTATTCTCCCAAATGTCTGGCTTCACATAAAAAACAAAGAATCAATAACACCAATAAAAATAAGGCCCTGAGCTTCACTCTTGCTCTGAAAACTATGAAGTCTATACTTCTACCAGTGGGTAGCAGTTTCTCAGGCACAGCAGACACTGTGCAAAATGAGTGGGTGAAAGCAGGCAGTGAGACACTGTAGTCTTGGTCTTACGTCAGCCTGCCATGTAAGTGGGGTTTTCTACTTCTGATAAAGCTCCAAAATTCCATGCATTATCCTGAAGTTTTCCGGCAACTGTGGTTAATCAACCACAACCGCTTACTATTTTTGAAGGCCATCGCTTTTTGCTTTGGAAACAAAGTTGATGATATCAGGTGTCAAGGAATTTTCAAAACCACACCCTATGTGAGACTTTTGCATGCTGTTTAGTATTGAATTGCACAGGAAGAATGCAGTGTATTAGATAAACTGGTATAGCTTCTGGGATGAACCTCAGCCAGCACCTCCAAACAATCCTTTTTTTGGACCTTTAACACAGAAAGCAAGCCTTTGCCCAAGCAGGAAAACAAACTACAGGTTTACCCTTACCACAATACACATGACAAAGGACATCTTTATGTGGAAACTTGTTAAAAAGTTACTAAGAAGCAGACAGCATCATCCTGATAAGCCTGTTGTAGGTGCAATGGAGAAGGACACTTGGTTCAGGAGCTGTGACTTAAATATATATATATAAAAAAATAAATAAATCACTTTGGGTTAAAGATTATTTTGGGGATCAATTACTGACTTTTAAGGTTAAATAAAAAGTGTAGGTATATATTACAAAAAGATATAGCAAAGTTTTTTACATCTTAAGAAACTTTTTTTTAATAAATTATGAGCAAGTATTTACAGATAGCAGTAAAGGTAAGATGGTCTAGCTCTAACAAAAGGTCCTGTTGAACACTCATACAGTGCAGCTGCAAAGAGCAGAACTAGTTGTGTGAGTAGAAGTAAACTGCAAATGGTATGTGTAGCAATAAGGAAAGATCTCAAGTTTTCTGTAGGGTCTCTTATTTCCTACAACAGGACAGGGCATGGGCATAAGTTACCTGTAATCCTCCTCATACTGTTAGTAACTAGGTTTCAGTACCAGAAAAAACACACAGGAGCAGCTTACATGTCCTATGGAGCTGCCTAATGTAAAATCTTTGTCAATGGGCTGGCCAACCTCATGAGGAAAGCTCAGAAGTAGGCATGATGGGAAGGGAGATCACAACCCACAGTTAAGTAGTGGTTGACAGGGGTCCAAAGTAAAGGGCGATAGGAACAAAACAGAAGAAAAAAAAAATTGGCAGAAGGAGGCATGAAGGTACATGCACAAATACATGCACCATGGAAAGCAAGCACGAAGAATTATAGCTATCCATAGAAGAACCACAACATTGTCGAAATAACCGAGACATGGAGAGCCAGCTTGCAGGACTGGAGCACTGCAATGGATGTGTAGAAGCTCTACAGGAAAGTCATGGACAGAGGAGGATAAGAAGGGCTGCCCTCTCAGTAGAAGAGTGGCTTGAATGTTTGGAGCTCTGATACAGAGCAGGTGACAGGCTGGCTGAGAGCTTGTGGGTCAGAACCCCAGGAAAGGCCAGTAGGGATGACTATGTGGTTAGAGCATGCTACAGGCCACCAGATCAGGATAAGGAGGGAGGTAAAGGCTTCTCTAGAAGCTCTAAACAGGAAGTCTCTTGACTCACAGACTCTGGCACACATGGGGGAACTTCTGACATCTGCTGGAAAGGCAACACAGCAATTCAAGCAGTCAGGAAGATTTCTGGGCAATGTCAGGGACAACTTCTTCACACAGGCTACCAGATGCATCAGCAAGGGCTTATGTGCAGCAGCTCTCTGCTGCTCACTAACAGAGAAGGGCTGGATGGGGATGTGGTCACGAATGGCTGCCTTGGCTGTAGTGACCAAGCTCCAAGTCCTGAGAGGAGTGAGGAAGGGAAGCGTCAGAGTCCAGGCCCTGCGCTTTCAGAGAACAAATTTCCACTTATTCAGCAAAATGGCAGGCAGGATCTCATGGGAGACAGTTCCGAAGAGCAAAGGAGCTCAAGAGAGCCATCAGGCCCTTAAGGAGGACTTTCTCCAGGCGTGAACACAGGCCATCCCGATGGTCAGGAAAACAGGCAGGCAAATTAGAAGATCAGCTTGGCTAAGCAGGGAGCTCCTGACGGGGCTCCAGTGCAAGAATTGCTTATACTGTATGTGGAGGCAGGGATAGGCTAGAATGGAGGAATTCAGGAACACTGCCTGGGCAGGTAAGGATGGTGTCAGGAAAGCCAAGGCTCAGCTACATTTAGACTAACCTAATACGGACATTGATGTCCTTATTAACTTTTATGTCCTAATAAGGGCAACAAGAGCTGCATCTGCTGCTACTTGAACTATAAAGGAATAAAGGAGGAAAATACAGGCCCATTCCTGAATTGCGGGGGTGATTTAAGGATATCAGACAGAGAAGGCTTAGTTATTTGATGTGTTCCTTGCCTCAGTCTTCATAACCAAGTTCTCACAGGCTCTGTGCTTAGTCAAAGGGCTCAAGAGAAACTACCAGAAGTCAGGGATTACTTGAGAAAACTTGAGCCACATCAGTCATGGAGCTGGTCCTCTTGGGGCACATTTCTGGGCTTGTGAAGGAGAAAGTGGTTGGGAACAGTCAGCATACATTTAACTAAGGGTAAATCATGCCTAACAAACCCAACTGCCTTCTATAATGATGAAATAACTAGATTTATGGATGAGGAGAAAGTAATATTTTTATACCTTGCCTTAGCAAGGCTTTGATACAATCTCCCACGGTATTTCTGTACCCAAGTTAGAACATTATAACTTGAACAGATGAACTAGATGGACTGTTGGATGGATTGGACATGGCTGGATGGGCATGTCCAAAGAATTACAACCAATGGCTCAATGTCCAGGTGGAAACCAGTAATGAGTGGTGTCCCTCAAGGGTCCGCACAGGGACCAATACTATTTAATATCTTCAACAAATAGTGGGATTGAATACACCCTCAGCAAGTTTGCAGATGACACCAAGTGCATCTTGGTGTGATCAGTGGTGCAGTTGATATACTTGAGGGAAAGGATGCCATCCAGAAGGACCTTGACACGCTTGGAAAATAAACCCACATGCACCTTATGAAGTTCAAAAAGGCCAAGTGCAAGGTCCTGCACCTGGGTCAGGGTGATTCCCAATATCAGTACAGGGTGGAGGATGAATTGTTTAAGAGTAGCCCTGTGGAAAAGGACTTGTGGACAAAAAATTAGACAGGAGCTGGCAATGTGCACTTGCAACCTAGAAAGCCAATTATATCCTGAGTTGCATCAAAAGAAGGGTGGCCAGCAGGTCAATGGAGGCAAATGTCTCCCTCAACTTGCGTCTTGTGAGACTTCATCTGGAGTACTGTCCCCAGCACAAGAAAGACATGTACCTGTTAAAGCAGGTCCAGAGGAGAGCCATGAAGATGATCAGAGGGCTGGAATACCTCTCCTATGAAGGAAAGCTGAGAGGGTTAGGATTGTTCAGCCTAGAGAAAAAAAGGCTTCAGGAAGGCCTTATTATGGCCTTTCAGTACTTAAAGGGGTCTTATAAGAAAGATGGGGACAGCCTGCAGTGACAGGACAAGGGGCAACGGATTTAAACTGAAAGATGGTAGATTTAGGTTGGATATAAGGAAGAAATTTTTTATAATGTAGGTGGTGAGATGCTGGAACAGGTTGCCCGGAGAAGTTGTGGATGGCCCATCATTGGGAGTGTTCAAGGTCAAGTAGGACAGGGCTTTGAGCAACTTGATTGAGTGAAAGATGTCCTGATCTTTAAAGGTCCCTTCCCACCCAAACCATTCCATGATTCTATAGATAAAGGGCTGGCTGGATAATTGGTGGCTAACAGATCATACTCTACCTGGGTGGCTGAGACAAGTGGAGTACTACAAGGGTCTATGCTGTAACTGGTCCCATTTAACATCTCCATTAGTGGTCTGGAGGAGGGGATAAAGTGTGGTTTTGTCAAGTTTGCAGATGACACCAAATTGGGGACAATCAGTCAACATGCTAAAGGGCTCGCCTGTCAGAGAGACCTAGACAGTTTAAAATCTAAAAAGGACAAATGTTACGCTGTGGGAAGGAGGAACCACTTGCAACAATACAAGTTAGGGCCTGCCTGGCAGGGGAGTTGTTCTGCTGAAAAGCAGCAGGGGGATCTTGGTATGCAGCAAGTCAAACATGAGCCAGCAGTGTCCCTTGGTAATGAAGGCAGTCATCAGCACCCTGGGCTGTATTGGCAGGTGCTTAGCCAGTAGATTGAGGGTAGTGACTACCCTCCTCTACTCAGCATGCATTAGACTGACTGCATTCAGAATACTGCATCCAGTTTTGGACCCCTTCAAGAAGACAGACATCAATAAAATTGGAGCAAGTTCAGTGGAGAGCTACCAAGATGGTCAGAGCACTTGTAGTGTGAGGAGAAGCTGAAAGCACTGTGCTCGATCAAGCCTGGAGAAGAGTAGGCTTTGGCAGGGTACCTAACAGCAGCCTTCCCCTACCTACAAGATGATCACTGAGAAGATGGAAACACATTCTTTACAGTAGTGCCTGGTGGGAGAACAAGAGATAATGGGCATAAGATGAAACAAGAGGGAAGATGAAGGTGGAGTTTCTGATCTCTGGTTATCCTTGTCAAACCTTCATGATTCTTTACAAATACCAAGTTCAAAATCAACTTAAAACAGCTTTCAGCTTTCATTAATAACCAGCATGCAGAAGTCATGAAACACACTCCATAGCTTGATGTTTTGAAAACATTAACACATGGTATTCTTTTTGATTCTTTTTGAGCTTCAGTGCATATATGACCTCAGTTTTCAAGTTTTTTTTCCAGTCACAAGCAACCTAAAAACATACTATTATTCTTTAGAAATGAGTAGGTTGACATTCTCTTACAATAATGTGAAGCAGAAGCTAAGACATTAAAAAAACCCTAAAAGTGCAAAATATATCAAAAGTTCAAGGAAAAAAAACCCCAAACCACTGCTAATAGCAGCAGCTTTGTTCCAATGCAACAATAAACTGAATTGTAGCTTTATAACAAAGTCAATGACCATCAGGAGATCATCAGTTTGCCAACTCCAAGCTATCTTGGAGGAAATTTGTCTGGAGCATTAAGTTCCTGCTGGAGAACTGAGACTAGCAAATGCAAACTTCCATCCATCTGGAACTGCTGAAGGATGAACCATCTTTCTTCTGACCTTCTCTAAAAAGGTACTGATGCAAAATTGCATAGAAAGCTGATTAGTTTTTGATTTATCCACATTCATGCAAATGGACAGGACACTGTTAATCTCTAAATACCAATTATAAAAAAGTCCTTAGCTCTTACATTTTGTGTTAGTAGAGCACTATTTCTTAAAACCAGATACAAAACAAACCAAAAGATTTTGTCCATGATTCAGCCTATTTATCTTCACGCAGTGACACTAGAAAAGGAGGCCGTCCCTTCTGAGAAAAGAAAAGCAGGCACTGGAAACAGCTCAGCTAATCTTCAAAGCACGTCTTTATAGATGACTTCAGTGCTGGTGGAAAACCTCCAAGAGAAAAGACAGCAGCTCCTTCACTGTTGAATTCCACTGCTTCTCTTCCATTATTGTTTGGTCCACAAAGCAGTTATTTGCTTATGATTTAAGATCTGAAGCAAAATAAAAAGAAAAGCACACAGGTAAATTATTATGTCTTCTCTTCTGGAAATTGAACTAGTTATACAAGAATACTGCAGGCTTTAAATACTAATAAAGCATGAAGATGAATGAAGATATCATCACATGATCCAAAATAATCCAGTTACAGCAGCTATGTGACCCATGGTATCCGATAGTCACTAGCTGTTTTACCCAAATTATCTGTTTGTGGTTAGACATATTCCTCTGCAACTGAGGAGGTTAAGAAAATTTATCACTTACTACCAGCCACCTGCTAAGCAGCTGGTAACCTGTGAGGTTGTTCTGACTCCATGACTTTTGATCACGTAACTAGGCACTTAAGACACCATTTTTATGCAAAGGTGCAGGTCTATAATCTTAGTATCAGCTGTGCACCACACATGCATGTGAGGCTGCTGATATTTCTTCCACACAGTAACGTCAGGTGTTCTTGGAGTTTTCTCTTTTGCGGACTGCAAACAGAGTTCTTATTTGACAAGCAAGGAAACTGAAGGCAAAGGGAAGTTACACCACAGGAAGTTAGAACCCAGCAAGTTCGAGACTACACGCCCTAACTCACTGCATGCAACATGTATCAACCTCTAACCAGGCTGATTTCCAATAAAGCATATACAAGTCCCACTTACGCCGATGTTTCCATCTTGGTGCACACAGAGCAACGGTATAAGGGGAACCAACTGGATATACCAAGGCACTATGTCATTGCTCCTATTTTGATAGCATTATCCCTCCCTTCCACCAGTCTCTAGCTCAGCATCACTCCAACCTAGGATAAGATGCCATGAGACAGTCTAGGAGAGCGGCATATGGTGACACGTCTGTAGACAATACGAAAAAGAAAAATGTCCCTAGTCTGGTTCTCACAAAGTTCCTGGATAGGCCTGAAGTATTTTTGTGATTTGTATCCTTAAAATCCAAGCAGGTTTACTGCTTTACCTATGGCTGACTTACGCCAGCTTGATGACAAGACTGAAGAACGTGATCGAGAAGCCAGCCTGGACCAGGGCAGGGGGCTGCTATTTGCTTGTGTCTATGCAGTGAGAGGGCCCGAATATGAAATTAGTGTTCTCCTCTCATTTTATAGCTGTGGTGATAAGGATCAGGTTTCACACTCCCCACAGAACATGCAAAATATTCTAGCCCCACACAGCTTGCAAACAGCACCAAAGAAAGCACAGCTACATCTGATGTCTTGACATGATGTAACAACGTAACTACCTCAGATGCTAAACCTTTAACCATGATGTAGGAGCACAGTTTAGCCAAGTAGCCCTTGCAAAGCAGCACGTCACACAGGCCATGAATAATGCACTGACTTAATTAATTTGGTCTTCAGCATTACTCCTTGGCAACCAACAGGATCTGACTCAGTTATTACAAGATACCACAGTTTCCTCTCCAGCTATACAGCCCTGTTTCAAGTTTGTTTCCTTGTTTCATGACCATTTCATTGGCAGTTTCTTCTACATCACAGAATCAGGTTTCTTATACTCAGTCCTAACTCCCTCCCACCCTTCCACTCATCCATGTTTTCCCACATCTGGAGATTTTTTTCCTCTTTTCAACATTGTCTTCAGCAAATATCTGAATGTGATTGCTTGTCTGGTAATTCAACAGAAGAATGAAATCTGGCAGAACAGAAAACTCTGCAGCAGTCAGGTGCCCCTAGCTTCCACATTCCTGTGCATTTTGAGAATCTTCAAATGGATTATCTGCATCAGAGGTCTCCGAAGTGGGGTATGCGCAAGGCAAGCCATTGTGGTGCAGGAAGAAAATATTTTGGACCATTACTAAAAGTAGAAAATTAAAATACTGTTTACTTAATCCTTATCCTTTTTTAATTTCCATTTTTGTATACGTTTTATAATGCACATAATACTTGAGTACGGTAGCACATGTATATAACTTATAAATAAATATACATAAATTGTGTGTGTACGTCCAAAATATTTTACTCATGGGGTGTACAATCAAAAAAGTTTGGAGACCACTGATCTACAACACAAAAAGCAGAAATCAGTATGAAATGCCCATAGTTATACCACTTAACTAAGGGCTATATGACAGACAAAACAACATTTGTCCTTTTCTTTTGAGGAAAGTCAGTCAATCCAAAAACTTCATTTCTTACCAAACAAAAACACTTTGATACCCACCAGCTTATAGTACACATTTTCTAAAAGCTTTTTAAATTTTCTTTTTAAAAATTTAAGTCCAATTTCAAAACAGGAAGTTTCTGGTGACTCAGTTAACAAATTTGGGAAAAAACCCTTTCATAGAATTATAGGATATCTCAAGTTGGAAGGGACCCACACAGACCATTGAGCCCAACCCCCTGCTCCTCACACAACTACCTAAAACTAAACCATAAGAGCGTTGTCCAGACATTCCTTGAACTCTGACAGGCTTGGTGCTGTGACCACTTATTTCCCTGGGGAGCCTGTTCCAGTGACCGACCACACTCTCAGTGAACAGCCTGTTCCTAATGTCCAGTATGAACTTCCCCTGGCACAGTTTCATTCCATTTCCTCATGTCCTATCACTGGTCACCAGAGAGAAGATATCAGCACGTCCCGCTCCACTGCCCCCCTTCAGGAAGTTGTAGACTGTGATGAGGTCACCTCTTTTATGTCACAAATAGCAAAACAGTTTTTTCCATCCATTCCTTTCTTCCCTCACTCAGTTTATTTGCTATATCTGACCTAATTTCACATCCCTCCAAAGCTTTATTTCTTCACAGATGTTTTATTTGTCAAATACTTTTTAACTAGCTATGTTCTATGTAGAACAGCCAGCACTGTCAAAGGCTTCAGCTCTGGGAAACCACCTCACGCCTTCTACCACCAGGCCCATTCTCAGTTAAACTATGGCTGTTCTACAGCATACTCAAAGCGCAGCAAAGCTTTATGGTGTGAGAAAGTAACAGCTTCATGCAACGCTTACTTCACGCGCACATCTCAGCCTGTCCTGTTATCACGGTAACAGACCCCACCCTCCCCGGCCCCGTTCCCTGTCTCCTGCCCTTCCTTCTCCCTTTGAACCTACCTGACCATACCTCCAGTATGTCAGCCCAGTGCTTATCAAAGGTCTTTATGATCGGATTTAACCTATTAGTCCAGCAGAAGACCACCCAGATTTTTCTGCTGGGTCGGTTTCGGGTTACTTGAGGAGGTTAAACTGGCTCACAGAGGGATGCAATGAACATCAGAGCTGGTCCAAAGAGCAAGACCCCCACTTTTAGTGATAGTAAGTGGCCAGATTTGTTCAAGCCATCCTAAAAAATATAGTCTACATGGAACAATTTTCGCCCATCCAGCAGGAAAAACAGACTCCCTAGAGTCAGAGTAAAGCATGCTTGAACGACAGTAAATTTCAGCAAGTCTCTCAAACCCAGGTAAATTGATTGCCCTCATTAGATGAATTCAGAGTTCAGCAACGGTTCTCAGTTATCATCTTAATGTGTGTAAGCTTTGCAGACAAACCAGCAATGAGAAAGTTTTATCACATGTTTAGCTACAGTTTTACTTCTGAAAATCTTACACAACTCCAGTGAAATTCTTTCTAAGCAGGTCATGCACTTCAACTATATCCCTTGGTAATTGAGAAGTTCAGGATTATTGATGGCAGCCAATTTCACTTCTCCATGCTGCCACTGAATCTGCTAGGTTGGTGAAGTTACTTCTACCTCGACCACCTGGCTGTCACGAAGACCAAAGACTTTAAGATATAGCACTATGCTATGCCTTCAAATATTCTGCTTGGAACCCTCCTGTTTCACGGATAGGAACTTTGGATTTTCTACAGGTAAGTGTTCAGCAGGGTTTTCTGCAATACTACCAGTGCTTTGGAAGCCAGTCTTAGAGTGTAGTAATTGCTCTCTTAGCAAGGGCTTGACCTTTTTGCGTTCTTTGCCAGATTTAGATGACTCATTAAGACTTTTCACTATAAGCTAAAGGTCAATTATCTCCACTCCAAACCTATGATCTTTAATACTTCTTGGGAATCACAGTGTGAAACTAATTAGCAACAAGAGTGAAACCAGTTAGCACCCCATAGGCTTTCTCTACTTCAGAAAAATTCTACAGAAACAGTATTCTGGTCTGTATGGCAAATAGACCAATGTAAGATCTTACCTGTGCAGTTTATTAAAGGTTAGCCCTTATATTCTTCTGTTACCAGATTTGGGACATGACTAATCTGAGTCTTGATACTCTCCATGTTGATGTACTCCAAGAAGCAGCTGTGTGACTGCTCTGGTCTGCACACATACCATAGAAAACAGACAGAGAAGGCAAAACAGCTTTGGAGATAGGTAAATGGAGGCCTGTTATGCCCCCATATTAAATGCAGCATACAGAACTGCTGACTGAGTAAAGGTTCTAACTAATTCATGGAATATGAAACAATTGTTGCAAAACACTGCATCATTGAAGCCTGAATTTCACTAATATCCATAAGATGTAGTATTGATCAACTGTTTTCCCATACAGGGTAATAATCAGTTTTCTCATTCCATGTGTCAGCCCTCAGGCCCACTGGTCTGTTTATTTAGAAGAGCTTCCCCACCATGTCCATGTAGGTTTAAAAAACAACAAACCAGAAGAAAATCACAAATTAAGTACAGTCTGCGTTTTTTGTGACCAAAGAAAACATAGCTGCACACCTAAGCAATAAAAAAACCTTCAGCATTACACAATATCTCTCTACTTTGATATGATGTTCAACAGCATTCATAACTAACAAGGTAGAATTGCAGTTCACAAATATACTGACACAAAAACATACTGCCTTACTGACACCTCAGCCACAATAAGCCTTTATCACTTGTTAAGGCATGGAATAAAATAAAAGTGTAAGAATGAGCAAGAGGTGTATTATTAATGAATGTTAGTAACATTTAATCCTACTGTTTTAAACTGGCTAAATTGGCCAGTCTTCTGAAAACTTCAGTCACAAACCTCTGATTCCTTAGCACACATCACACATGCGTGTGCCCACCACACCCACCTCCCCTTCCCTCCTAATAATTTTCACCCTGTTTTTTACTTGAGCAAAAAAGGGTCAGGGTCATACACAGTCTGGCCCAGCACTGCCACCCCCAGCCTCTGTGCCAGTCTGCACACTCCCCCAAGATGCGGGGAGCTTCACCCTCACATACCTTCTTTACTGCAGCTGGGAGAGTTGCTTTGGTGCTCCCCATTTCCACGTTCTGCATCCTGGGTCACTTCTGCAAGGACAACAGGCAATACTCAGACAATCCTGGAGCTCACAACACTCCCCTCTCTCTGGCCCAGATGGATCGAAAGTAATCTGACTGACAGGTGAGTATTTGTTCAGCATCAATAATAGCCCTGACCAACACCCCCCATCACCATGGGGCCATCATACAACAACTCCCCTCCCTCCTCCATACCCAACTCTGAACAGTCCTCATGATCCCTTCTAGACCCTGCAAAGGCCAAGCACAGAAGACACTCCAGCGCGCATGGTGCCACCCATAACTTCACATCAAGAAGCGTTAGGCAAAAGTCACAACAAACAAAAACTGCTCCACAGCACAGCTACTTACCTCCTTCATTTATGCCATGGTCATCTGCATGCTTGGCCAGCAAGCTGCTTTTCTCCTTAAAGATGTCTGAAGAGAGATCAGAAGACAAGTACAGTCCCCAGCCTTGCTCAGCTTCAAAATACTGGCTATTGCATAAGAATGAGTTACTAGCTACAACTCAACACACTGCCAACATCATCAACTAACACCAAAAAGCCAATGCCTTTTCCCCAGGACAGCTCCCCACCACAGAACAGGCACTCACCTCCCTCAGTTACACTATGGTCAACTGCACACTTTGATGTCAGGGTGCTGTTCTGCATGGCAGAGAATTCTGAAAAAGAGATCACAGGAGAGTTACAGTCCTCTGGAATATATCTCACTGCTTAACTTCACAGTGGTATCAATCATTGCTTAGAGATGAATCACCAGCTACAATTCATAAGACACACAGAATCACTCAGGTTCACCAGGAGGTCTCTAACCCAACACCCTCCTCAATGAAAGGGCAACACTGAATTCTAGACAGGTCACTCAGGACTTTCTCCAGTCAGGTCTTAAAAACCTCCAAGGGAAGAAACTACACAATGACTCCATGCAGCCTGTCCTAGTGATTAGCTATGCTTAGAGGCAGAAATCTTCTTCCTCATATCCACACAGAATCTCCTCTGCTTCTATCTAGGATCATCAGCTTGATAGCCCGCTAATATACCTCAGTAAACATTCAGGCTCAGCCTTCTTATGGATATCCCCCTAGGTATTGGCAGGTGCTCTTAGGTACCCTGAAAGCCTGCTCTCCTCCGGGGTTGGTTATGCTCCAGTCCCTGACCATGTTGGTGGCACTCTACTGAACTTGCTCAAATTTATCAGCACTTTTCCAGCACTGGGTGGGTCACAAACTAGATGTAATACTCTACATGTCATCTAACAAGTGCCAAGTTGTGGAAAATAACCACTTCCTTCAATCCACTGGCTTAAGCACTCCTTAAAACAGCCTAGGATGATGTCAGCCGCCTTTGCTGCCAGAGACCACTGTTGACTCATAGTGTACTGTCCATAAGGACTCGCAGGTACTTTTCAGTAGAGCTGCTCCCCTGCCAGTCAGTCCCCAGCCTGCATGAGCGCAGGGTGTTGGTCCATCCAGGTGCAGGACTCTGCATGGCCCCTGTAGAATTTCATGAGGTTCATGCAGGCCTCTACCCCTCCAGCTCCCTCTGAACAACAAACCTGCCCTCATACAGATTGACTGCACTCCACATCTTGCTGTCATCTATAAACTCAATGACACTGTTTTCTCTCCCTTATCCAGGTCACAAAAAAAAAAAAAGACATCTGCAGTACTCTACCTGCCACCGGCATCCATGTGGAGTACAACCCATTAACCACTATCTGCAAGCTTCATAATCTAGCAAGTTTTCTACCCATGTAGATAGACATTCATCCAGACTAGGCCATCCCAACTTAGGACTCCAACAATGCTGAGGAACACTGCATAAAAAACCTTGCTAAAGTCAATGTATATGATACCCATTGTTCTCTCCTCATCTGCAGATCTAGTCATTTCATCCAGAAAAGGTTCTCAACTTGGTCAACTGCAATTTATGCTTACTCCCAATCACGATCTTTCTTCTGTAACCAGAAACATGTTCCAAGAAGACTTGCCCCATGATTCTCCCAGGGATGAAAGTGAGCCTGACGGACTTGTAGTTCCACAGGCGGACCTTTTAGTGTTTTTAGAAAATAGCTGCAATGTTTCCCTTCTTCCAGTTGTCACAGATTTCCCCCAACATGACTTTTGAAGGTGATAAAGAACATCCTCACAATGACATCTGTCAGCTCTTGTAGCAACCCTTGTATCAAATCCCATGGACTAGTTTGGGCCAAGGTTTCTCCAGAAATCCCTGATCTGATCCTCTTCCATTAGTAGCAGATCCCTTCCTCCCCGAACCTGCCTCTAGGCAAAAACACCACAGACACTGTCAAGATAGAGGCAAAGGTAGCACTTGGTATTCAGCCTTATCTGTATCTGATATTAGAGAATCAGATAATGGTTGATGTTGGAAGGAGCCTCTGGAAGTCATCTTGTCCAACCCCCTGCTCAAGTAGATGAACCTAGAGAAGGCTGCCCAGGACCACATCCAGACAGCTTTTTAATATCTCCAGGAATGGAAACTCCACAACTTCTCTGGGCAATGTGTTCCAATGCTCAGTCATTCTTGCAGTAAAAAAGTGTTTCCCAATATTCAGATGGATCCTCTTACATTTTAGATGGAGCCCATTGCCTCCTGACCTGTCACTGGGCACTCACTGAGAAGAGCCTGGCTCCCTCTTTTTCATTTGCTCCCATCAGGTATTTATACACATTGATGAAATCCCCCTGAGCCTTCTCTTCTCCAGACTGAACAATGCCAGCTCTCTCAGCCTTTCCTCATATAAGAGATTATATCACACAATAACACAAGTTTGAGATTGGAAGGGAACCTTAGAAGTCATCTTGTCCTATGCCCCTGCTCAAGCAGGTTGAACGACAGCAGGCTGTCCAGGACCATGTTCAGGTCCAACCATCTTCATGGCCTTTTGCTGGGTTCTCTCCAGTAGCTATATATGTCCCTTGTACTGGGGAGCCCAGAACAGGACTCCAGGTGTGACCTCACCAGTGCTGATTAAGAGGAGAAGGATCACCTCCCTCGCACTGCTGGCAACATTCCTCCTAACGCAGCCCGGGACACCAAGAGCCACCTTTGTTGCAAGGGCACATTGCTGGCTCGTGCTCTTCTTTTTGTTCTCCAGGACCCCCAGGTTCTTTACTGAAAAGTTGCTTTTCCAGCTGATTGGCCCCCAGCATATACCAGTGCATGGGGTTATCCCTCCCCAGGTGCAGGATTTTGCATTTCCTTTTGTTGAACTGCATGAGGTTCCTGCCAGCACACTTCTTCAGCCTGTTGAGGTCCCTCTAGATGGCAACACATGCCTTCGGTGTGTCAGCCACTCCTTTCAGTTTTGTATCATCAGTAAACTTGCTGAAGGCATACTCTGCCCCATCACTCAGATTATTAATGAAGACGTTAAAGAGGACTGGACCCAGTATTAACTCCTGGGACATACCACTAGATATTGGCCTCCAAATAGAATTCATACCAGTGATCATAACCCTCTGATCTCAGCCATTCAGACAGTTTTCAGTCCACTGCACTGTCTGCTCATGTAGCCTATAGCTCATCATCATCAGATATAACTGACACAACACCCTGTTCAGCAACATTTTCCTCGTTTATTCTTTTACAGATAGCAGCATAAGCTGCTCTCATTATCCTGGTGATTCCATAGTAGTTTCAAGCCTCCCTAAGCATTGGCTTTTCTGATGCCATCCTTACCTGCCCAGGCAGTGTTCCTGAATTCCTCCATTCTAGCCTATCCCTGCCTCCACATACAGTATAAGCAATTCTTGCACTGGAGCCCCGTCAGGAGCTCCCTGCTTAGCCAAGCTGATCTTCTAATTTGCCTGCCTGTTTTCCTGACCATCGGGATGGCCTGTGTTCACGCCTGGAGAAAGTCCTCCTTAAGGGCCTGATGGCTCTCTTGAGCTCCTTTGCTCTTCGGAACTGTCTCTCATGAGATCCTGCCTGCCATTTTGCTGAATAAGTGGAAATTTGTTCTCTGAAAGCGCAGGGCCTGGACTCTGACGCTTCCCTTCCTCACTCCTCTCAGGACTTGGAGCTTGGTCACTACAGCCAAGGCAGCCATTCGTGACCACATCCCCATCCAGCCCTTCTCTGTTAGTGAGCAGCAGAGAGCTGCTGCACATAAGCCCTTGCTGATGCATCTGGTAGCCTGTGTGAAGAAGTTGTCCCTGACATTGCCCAGAAATCTTCCTGACTGCTTGAATTGCTGTGTTGCCTTTCCAGCAGATGTCAGGGAAGTTAAAGACAGACACACACATACAGAGTACTGTCTTCCACCAGAGATAATGAAGGACAGCATGATTCCATTTCATAGAGCAGCAATCTCTCCAAACCAAGCTTCCTCTTGGCAAAGCTTCCTCTTGATCACATCAACTCTTGATCCTCACTTAAGTGCTTCATGTGCACACACTGGGGTAATGGAGGCCCCCTTGCAGAGATCATAAATCTTTGGGTTGGAAAGGACCTTTTAAGGTCATCTAGTCCAACCTCCCTGCAGTGAAAAGGGACATCTCCAACCAGATCAGGTTGCTCAAGGCCTCTCTCCACTCAGATTTGTCTCCCACATCTCACTCGGTGACCACTTTTCCTGCGCTGTCTACAGGTCCTCCCTCTCGTCTCCAGTGCCATTCCGCAGTGCTCAGGGGTTTCAACAGGCAGCATTAAGCAGAAGACCAGAAGCCAGCACCTCAGCAGGGACTGCCATTTGACCAGTATTCTCATCTCACTCTGACTGGGATTATTTTTTTTAATTTATTTTTTTAAACCCCAAAACACATATCCCTCAAGTCTGTACGCTCTGCTGGTGTTATTTCCAAGGGTGATAAAAACGCAACAGTTGCTCTGCCTTTAACTACAGCCTGAAAGCTGGTTAACTCTACTCCTGAAACTTCTGCACAGCAAACAGGCATTCAGCATTCATGGCACAATCCCCTCCAATACCTCCACTGAGAGGCATTACACAGAAGTCACTCTCAGCCTTCAACTCCAAGGAATCCTGGCCAGTTTGCTCACTGGGTCATTACCACTGACTGCTCCATAGAACAGGCACTTACCTTCCTGATTTACACCATTGTTAACTGTCTGCTTGTCTTTCAGGGCATTGTCCTCCTTCTTCAATTCTTTGTCTGAAAAGAGATCAGAGATGAGCTACAGACCCTCAGGAGCACACTCCATTGCTTCTTCCCTACACCAGCACAGGTTATTGCTCTGCTGTCCACAGCTCAGCAGCACACCTTCTCCTCTGCAATTGTTACGTACTGCTGTCCTACCAGCAGAAGCTGGTAGAATATTTAAAATTGCTTTGTACATGCACTTCAGAGAACATCATAGCCTTGCCCACCGTTTCCCATCTGAACAGCAGTGACTGCATGCTACCTAGATGCTGCAGGATGTACTGCGCAAAGGTGCATTGACTCCCCTTCCTGATGTTCCCACTCTATACTGCAACAAAATAAAGTATTTTATTTTGTTTCTCTAGTGTCCAAACAGACCTTTATCTAAGGACCTGATTCTCTTTTGCCTGAAACTGTGCATTTCCCTCCTTTCTTCCATAAGACACGCATAAAATAAACCTCCTTCTCCTATACCCATGTCTACGTATGTGGAAATAGTTACACAAGTGGTAAGACAATCCCACAGTGCACCCCACCTTTGCCATCAGCTACACAACTCCAATTTCTTCAGATGAGGAAAGCTTTTCTATGCCCATTACAATTCATGCAGGAAGAATAAGCAGCAAAACCCACAGGCTTCTGGGTTTCCTCTTCCTTATTGTCATTGTTATTGATTTTTCCCTTAATCAAGAAAAACTTCTGCCTTCTCCAACCCTGTTATTATCAGCTACTTGTAGAAAATGGTGGAAAAGTTAGTGAGTGAATGAATTATCAGTGCAACAGCCTAGGGAAAAAAACCTATTTTTCTGACTTGAACTATAGTGTGCATATTCCACTATCCCTCTGGAGTTAAAAGTGCTTCTAGAAAAAAAATACAGATCCCAGAATTTCCTTGAAATTTACACTGGCTATACTAAGAAAACAAAACTGGGGCTCTGCTTAGCTGCCTGATGAATGCAGTCAAAAGATCTTCCTAGATCATAAAGCAAGAGGAAGATACTGCATCCAGAAATGGTGCTTCTCTAAGGAAAGAAGCCTGCTGTATCTTCCAAATTAGCATTTTGCAAGCTTGTAAGCATCCCATCTCTAAATCGGTGTGTTGAGGCTCAGACTATTTGCCATCAATACAAACAAAGGTTTGAAGCAGTAGCATTTAATTATCTCAGGTCGTGCATGAGGGTTTCTTTCTGGCAGAAAGCAAAGATCACCTACCTATGATGACATACTATAAAAATATTCTTGCACTCTTTTGCATGCAAATAAAAGGTAACATTAGACAAAAGGGTAATTTGCTTATTTACTATAAAAAGGTCTTCCTTCATACATGCTTAGTTCTTCTTTCTACAGATGAAGTAATTTGCAAACACAGCATGCAGCATCATTCTCATCAGATCACGGAGGAAGCTGAAGCCCCAAGAAGGTATTTGCTCAGTGTTATTTAACAAACACAAGGATCCATGTCTTTTTGACTTCTTATCTAGTGATCTACCCATCAACATTCACTGTTCCTAAGGCAACAGGTCTTTCTAGGCCAACAGGGGAATGGTAATCTCTACACTGAGAACATGCTAATATGTTTTGGACTGCGAAAGGCTACATGCAAAATTAACTCCCTAATTCCCTCCTTCATGTTCCCCTGTTTTAGGGCATCATCCCACTTGTTACCTGCTTCAGGCTTTTCATTCTCATAATCAACAGCCTGTGAAGATGTAGCTGCAAGCAAACAGAAATCCTTTTTAGATATGTGTATGGAGGTAACACAATAGTCTGAGAAATACGCAACTCAGCCGTAAAGTGACAGTTTCATTCACTATAACACTTTCAGCAGATACTCCTGAGAATCAGTATGTTATGCCACTTTATTGAAGGACTCACAATTAATTTCAACTTCAACTTCCCTCCAGAAACCACTTAAGGTCCCAGACCATAACCAACTTATCTATACTTATGCCTACAGCTTTACAAAATCTTTCTGAAGTGAGTTTACTTAAGGTAATAAAGCTGCACAGATTTGCCATAAAAAGCCAGAGACAGCTAAGAGGAGAATCCAAAACTCCCTTTCTTCTTCATCTACGCATTGATTTAACACTGCAACTTTAAACCTTTTCTCTTCACAGACCTTAAAGAATCTCCAATAGAAACCTGGGCCATTCTAAAGTAAATTTAAGAGCAGTAACAAAAGGTTTGTGTTTTTTTTTTCTTCCCATCCTTCTCCTTTTTTCACCTTCAATTCCATCCATAGTCTTTTTCACCTTCAGTTCCACCCACAGACTTCAGTGTTCTCTGAACCGTGGGCTAGAAAACAGCTTTAACAAATGTATGAAAATATCAGAAGAAAAATTAAGTTCTTTATTCAAAATCCTGCTGAAAAGTTCATAAGACTTTGACATGCTGCAGCAAGGGGGATAGAACGGGAGGGAAAAAAGCCAAACAAAACCAACAATAAAAAAACCCCAAAACTCTGCTTTCATAGTGCTGCCTCCCTACCTGTGGCACCTTTTCCAGGCCCATCACCAAGGACCTCATCATGTTTTTTAACATCCAAACCCATAAAAACACAAGAAACTTCAGAAATTAAATTAAAGAACAACTTAAGAAATTAAATTAAACATACAGAAAATCTCTACAAAGGTGACACAGCAGTTTGTAATCCAAGAAACATCCTGCTCCAAACTTACGCTAACTCCAGCAGCTGTGATAAGATACCAGACTGAGTATCCCATGTGAAGCCACCATTAGGTTCAATGCCAAAACACTCCAACAGGGCACTGAGCTCGTATCTGATGGCAGGAGCTTTGGTCATTGCCCACTGAAACAGTATTTGGTCTGGTGACCTCCACAACAAACAATTTTTTAAGAGTCTTCCCCGGCTCTCCCTAATCTGCTTGACTGCCTAGGGGCTGATTTAGTTTGGTTTGTAAGAACAGACCACAGTGGTCCTGGCAACAAGACACATACACATTAAAGCTGGAACACCTTAATCTCATTGACCCTTGTGAAAGGAGCACAGACTAAAGGACTTGGCCCCTTCCTTAGCTGCTCACCGTATAGAGTGATTCCCACACCCCAATACACAGACCCAGAAGCCAGAGAACTGAGCAATCTTGCTGCAAATTAAGTAAAACAAAACAAAACAAAAAAAACCCTCAACAAAAACCAATGCAGAAGCACAAGTGGAGATCTGTACATGAAGACAGGAATGCAGACAACCCTGAGAATCTGTACTGCCTGCAGAAGGGTATCACATAAAGAAATCATGAGTGGGAAGCAGACTGGTAACTTAGGGAAAGAGGTAAGAAGTTCCTGCACTTATGGCCTCCTTCCCTCATCTTGACTCTTATAAGGAGAAGACAGGCCTGCAAAATGGACTAAGAGTGAATCAAAATGTGCCACTAACAGATTTTTTCCTGAAACAACAGAAAGGGGTAAGAGAAAGAAAAGGAGACAATTACAACTTGAACCACAGGATGTAAGCATGCACCAAAACCAAGGTCCAGAGGTCTGCACACCAGACTAGCAACATGCCTGTTTTCACCAGTCCTGGGATGGATTTTCAAGATATAACCAAGGTAAACTAACAGCAAACTCCTGCCAGTCTGATGTGATAATACCTTCAATGGTCATCATTAAATCTACTGCTACATGCAGAGCATCAAGCCCACCCACTGGAACCACCAGCTTTCCAAGTCAAATTCAATGCACAGAGAGAAAGGCCAGCTGCCCAATTTCCAAGATAGGCCAGCAAGAAACTTCCACAGAGACATTGGGAATAAGTAATGTATTACATTTGTGCCCAGCCCTAAGCACTCAATATGAATTCTGGGTTTAGAAAAATAATCAGTCAAATTTCTGAAAGAACTTTATATAAATGGGACAGGCAGGTAAGACGAAAAGAGATAGAAGAAATAGCCTCATTTCAGCACATAAACCAGCCCTAACTAAAATGTAAAGAGTAAGTTCTCCAACAGATAGATTGCCCTATAGTGTGCACTTTTCCAGCCCTCATCCTGAGGCCAGGCCACCTTTGTCATTGTCAGAAGTGGAATTCACCTCCAAAGAGAGCTGCTGACCAGGCAAATCTCAGGCCATTCACTGTCAGTAATTCTTCTAGCCCCATTAACACATCCACTAAGTGCAGCTCCCTATGATTATCCAACATTGGACCTCAACTGAGACCTTGAGGCCACATGTGCACACACTGAAAACTAACTAAAAAGCTTAGACCCTGCAAAAAAGGAAAGAGCAGTTCAGACTCCTTGCTCCAACCAACAGCAGATGTTTAGAAACATTTATACCCCAGGTTTCTTACCTCTGTCTGAGTTAGGCTGTTCTTGGCTGTCCACAGAGCAAAGTAGCTGATGCTCTCCTATAACAAATAACAAAACAAATAAAATAACAAAATTTATTTATTTTAGAAAGTATGTGTTAGTGACCTGGAAAAAATAACTACACTCTGTAAAACAATTAAGGCCTGATCTTACTCCTTTACCTCTCCAATAAAGACTATACTGCCACAGAGAAAACATTTACAAGACTAGCCAAATTAAAGCAATAGTCTGATTTTCACACATTTGTGACACTCTAGTTGTCTTACCTGAGCCATGCACCAGACTGTTCTTCTGAGCAGCTCTTCCTGTTCCAAGTTTAGTTCTACCTGCACCAAAATAAATGTAATACCTGGAGAAATTACTGAGAAATAAAGTTTTGTGCCTTTGGAAATTAGTTGACAGCCTCCATCCATTCCGTCGCCCCTACTGCCCATCACCCCACAACCAAAATGAAAAAATTCACTTAGGACATGCAACTGAATACTTGACTTGGGGAAAGAAGAAAGAGTGTAATATCATTTCTGGGGCAAAGACAATCAGCGAGAGATCAACAAAATGGGCCTCCTGCAACAACAAAAAGTCAGAACACATCTAACCAAATCTAAAGCAGAGCTTAGCAATTTATGATTCTGAGTCTTGTACTTAAATCAGCAAATCACATCTTCTGTTTGATTATATCTGTGTAGTGCTTATCCTACCAAGGTATAACAAGTTTATTTTCTAGCATGGGCAAATCTTCACCGTTCCAAGGGAAGCAGTTGAATTGTTTTGAGTCTAACTAATGGCCAGTAATCAGTGACATTCTTCCTGTGTTGATAACAAGCATACTGTTGTTCAACGTCACCAATGTGGACAAAGGCACAGAAGGCACCCTCAGGAAGTTTGCAGATGACATCAGACTGGGGAGAGCAGGGGATATGCTGTAAGGCAGGATTGCCACTCAGAGGGACTTCAACATCCTGGAGGAATGTGCTGGCAAAGATGTAATGTTCAAAGGCAAACATAAATTCCTGCACCTCTTGAAATCACCCCATGGAGCAGCACAGGCTGATCTTTGCCTGGCTAGAAACCAGCTCTGTAGAAAAGGACCTGGAAGCCCTGGTGGACCACAAGCTGAACATTAGTCAGAAATGTGCCCTTGCAGTAGAAGCCTACCAGATACTGGGCTGTGTTAGCAGAATTGTAGTCAGCCCATCAACAGAAATAATTCTTCCCTTCTATTCAGTATTTGTGACACCAAATGTCGAGTACTGTGTCTAGTTTTAGGCTCCCAATTCATGAAAAAACACTGACACTCTGAAGCTAGTCCAGCTAGTCCACCAAGATGTTTAGGGGGCAGGAGCTGTGCAAGGAGGTGCTGAGAGAATTGGGTTTGTTCAGCCTGAAGAAACAGAAGGCTAAGGGGATGGCTAATTACAGTCTACAACTAACTTAACTTACCTAGAAAACAAAGGAAACTCCTCTCAGAAGTACAGAACAAAAAGACAGAAGGCAATGGCTTCAAGTTGCAAAAGGGAAATCCCTAGCAGAAATAAGGAAAATATTCTTCCCCACAAGGATGAATCAGTGCTTGAATACATGCTGAAAGAGACTGGGGAATTTCCATCCTTGGAATTATTCAAAGTTTGACTGGACAAGGCCCTGCGCAACCTGATCTAGCTTTGAAGTTGGTCCTCTGGATGAAACCTCCAGAGATTCCTTCCCACTTAATTTATTTTATGATTCCATGCCAACGGAAACTAAATAGAGAATGATCAGGAAAGCATAAGGTCCACATGCAATATACATCTATGTATACTCTGATCAGAGCCTCCCGCCACAGTATGATCAATTAGTCCTTCCCAGATTGGAGATGCATCCCATGCTCTTCACCCTGCAGCCACCCCCAAGTGGTGACCCCACCTGGAAGCCAACAAGAATTTTCCATGCAGAGCACTCTTAGGATGAAGCAATGTATTCCTGCTTGGGACTTTCTCAAACACAAAGCAAAGAGATGGTGTGCACCTCTTTTTCAAGCCAGAATACAGTCTGACATATTAACCTAAGTGGCAGCAAAAGATACACAGTGATAGCCTACAACTACCGTTCCTGAATAAGCTGTCTTATTCAGATAAGATACTCAAATTCAGTATAGGGATGGATCAAGAAACAAATCTAGAAGTCCAAGATGATGGCATTACAGGCTGACAGGAGGCACAGGAGTCCCTATGTATCAGCTGAGCACACCAAGTTGTCAGATTAGACTCAGCATAAGGTATTCAACAGTCCCTGGTATGAGCCTGTCCCAACAATAAATCTGATCTTGAGGGCAGCTTTATGATGCTCTCAAAAAAGGCAATGAAAGCATGCTCAGGTAGGAACCAGAGGCCATAGATACCTGATAAATAGAAACACACAATAAATGAAACAGTCTGAAAGAGAAATGTACAAACTACAGTGTTTCCCAGTACACAGAGCCCAGTGTCTGAGTGCAAGAAACTTCAGTATATTATTTCCTTCAAATCTATTAGCCTTTGCCTAAGTTGTATTTGTTTCTACTACAGTATTTACAATACATACTATGGTCAGAAACTTTTATAAATTCTACAGAACCTTCTATCAGCATAATCTGGAAGCATGTTAAGCTCAAATAGGAAATGCTTACCATACATACCTCTTTTGCATAGGAATCCTACTATTCCTACAGCTAGAATTGAGAGAACAAAAGCTGCAATAAGACCACCTCTGCTCCTTTTGTGATAGCCGTCTCCTTTAAAAAAATAAAATAAATAATGATCGGTTAGTTAAAAAGCAACTGTGTGATACACTACTTCAGTAGAAATACAATGCTGAGTATGTTTGATAGCTATTTGTTTTTGAAAAGGTAACCTCAAAAAATGAATGCTCCAGAGTCAGTTACTAGCAACACCCTAAGGCAGCTGCAGGAAAGCTACATGTAAGTACCTTAGCTCAGTGGAGGCATGTCACCGCTTGCAAGGCGATGCCTATTCCATTTTTGGCCTATGAAAGGCCGAGCCGAATCTCAACCAAATGAAATTTCAGCAAGTATCTTGCATTGGGTCTGCATGGCAAGGTTTCGGTAGCGGGGAGGCTGCAGGGGTGGCTTCTATGAGAAGAGGCCAAGAAGCTGCTGTCATGTCAGAAAGAGCCAGTGCCAGTCGGCTCCAAGTCGGACCCACCACTGGCCAAAGCTGAGCCCATTAGCAACAGTGGTAGCACCTCTGCGACGACATATTTAAGAAAGGGTAAAAACTGCTGTGCAACAGCAGCTGGGAGAGAGGAGTGAGAATACGTGAGAGCAACAGCCCTGCAGACCCCAGGTCAGAGCAGGAGGAGGGACAGAGGAGGGGCTCCAGGCGCCGGAGCAGATGTTCCCCTGCAGCCCATGGTGAAGACCATGGTGACGCTGGCTGTGCCCCTGCAGCCCATGGAGCTCCACGCCAGGGCAGATCTCCACCTGCAGCCCAGGGAGGACCCCACGCCGGAGCAGGGGGATGCCTGAAGGAGGCTGTGACCCCATGGGAAGACTGTGCTGGAGCAGGGTCCTGGAAGGACCTGTGAACCCATGGAGAGAGATGAGCCCAGGGTGGAGCAGATTTGCTGGCAGCACTGTGACCCCATGGGGGACCCACACTGGACTAGTCTGTTCCTGAAGGATGGCACCCTGTAGAAGGGACCCAGGCTGGAGCAGTTTGTGAAGAACTGCAGCTTGTGGGAAGGACCATGCTGGAGAAGTTCGCAGAGGACTGTCTCCCCTGGGTGGAACCCCATGCTGGAGCAGGGGAAGAGCATGAGGAGGAAGCAGCAGCAGAGACAATACGTAATGAGCTGACCACAACCCCCATTCCCCAACCCCTGCACCGCTCAGAGGGAGGAAGCAGAGAAATCAGGAGTGAAGTTGAGTCTGGGAAGAAGAGAGGGGTGGGGGTAAGGTGTTTTAAATTTGTTCTTGTTTCTTGTTATCCTACTCAGATTTTGATTGGCAATAAATTAAATTAATTTTCCCCAGGTCTAGTCTGTTTTGTAATGGTAATGGCCAAGTGATCTCCCTGTCCGTACCTCAACCCACGAGGCTTTTGTCATATTTTCTCCCCCACCTTGTTGAGGAGGGGGGAGTGGCAGAGCAGTGTGATGGGCACCTGGGAGCCAGCCAAGGTCAACCCACCACATGTCTCATTTCTACAAGTCTTTAACACATAATTCCAGCGAAGGAGGAAGAATTCTATACCGGTAAACCATGAAAATTACTTTTGCACAGAAGTGGGAAATTTTGTCAATTAGGGACTGCCTTACACACCCTACACACCAGATGATTCCAAATGTGTTCTGTTAAAGAAAAAAAAAAAAAAAAAAAAAGGCAAGCCTCAAGCTGACCAGAAGCTTGGCTGTCCCAAAGCAATAAGCAACAGCAGGAAAACTCTCTTTTCTCCTTTTTATATCTGTCTGTGAAGGAGGAAAAGAAGTATGCTTATTGACTCATGCACCTGCTAGATGACTCACTTGAAATTACTCAATAGTTTTCATTCCAGTTCATGGAAAGCAGTACAAAGAGTACAATAGTCACAGAATCACAGAAGGGTAGGGATTGGAAGGGACCTCTGAAGATTATCTGGTCCAACACCCCTGCCAAAGCAGGATCACCTAGGGCAGGTTGCACAGGAATGCGCCCAGTCAGGTTTTGAAGGTCTCCAGAGAGGGAGACTCCACAACCTCTCTGGGCAGCCTATGCCAGTGCTCCGTCACCCTCACAGTAAAGACGTTTTTCCTCATGCTGAGGTGGAACTTCTTGTGCTGCAGTTTATGCCCATTGTCCCTCGTCCTATCACTGGGCACTACTGAAAAGAGACTGGCTCCATCCTCCTGACAGCCACCCTTCAGATATTTATAGATATTGATAAGGTCCCCTCTCAGCCTTCTCTTCTCCAGACTAAACAGCACCGGGTCTCTCAGCCTTTCCTCATACGAGAGATGTTCCAGCCCCTTAATCATCCTCGTAGCCCTCTGTTGGACTCTCTCCAAAAGTCCCCTGTCTCTCTTGAACTGAGGAGCCCAGAACTGGACACAATACTCCAGATGAGGCCTCACCAGCACAGAGTAGAGGGGGAGGATAACCTCTCTGAACCTGCCGGTGACACTCTTCTTAATGCCCATTGGCCTCCTTGGCCACCAGGGCACATTGCTGTCCCAAGGATAACTTAGTCATTAGCATTAATTACACATGGCCAGAAGGTTCAGAAGCAATCTTCTAAGTGTGCATCCCTCTTTATTATTATTCATTACAAGTCACAGTTGAAGGTTTGATTCTGTTGAGATTCCTGCAAAAAGTACCTTTCCAGGGGGGAATCAAACTGTCAGCCTCATACTTTTCACCTACCCTTAATACACTTTTAGCAGACAAATGACTTCTGATGCTTTTTACTTTTTAAATTCAACTTCCTAAGAAGTCAGTAGAAATCTTAAAGTCAATGCTGCTTCCCAACCTAGCTTCTCAGACTTGCGTATACAACATGACCCATTCATTACCTTTTTTATCTGGAAAGCATTGAGTCAAAGAGATTTCAGAGCTCTTTTCTGTTTGAGAGAATTTAATGGAACATGAAGCTGTCTCAGAAGCATCAACATCCTGCTGAGGGATGACAACTTCCTGGGTCTGATGAGTGACTGGTGTGCTACTGAAGTTCCAAGTGTAATTCAGAGGCTTCTGGAAATCTGCTCTACATTTTAACACAAGGTTATCACCACTGATGTTGCAACTTAATTCAGGTTCTGAAGGAGGATCTAAAAGGAGAGAAAACATTCTGTATTACTTTGGTTCTAAACTGCCTTGAATTTTAACACAGGACAAGGGCTGGAGCAGCAAAAGCAGCAGCAGAGTGCATAGACAGAAGTGTATGTATAAGGTGTGCATGTGTGCTCACATGCATGTGCACACGAGAGAAACATATTTCTAGAAGTGGCCCTGTTTGTGGTTCTTCAGTGTCTAGTCTGAGACTCCTCATGGTTCATTGTCAACAGGACTAATATACACACTGGTCAAATATATCTCCCAAAGACTACTAGTGAAACTGCGTAGATCTGCACAGGATCATGCCACAGATATTCAAGCATGCATAATATGCCTGCAGGAGCATCTTTAGTAGATGCATACTGCCAGGGATAACTTGGTCAGCTTGCTCAAAGAGTTTGGTTATCTACCTGAAAGTACACAGTGTGCCATCCACACAAGTTCCAGAAGTCATCCAAGGTAAGTAATGACGGGCACACAAATTAGATGCCACCTTTGAAAATTTGTTTAAAGTGCCTAAGCAACTTAACAATAGAGCCAAAGAACAGCCCCCCCTCTGTTTCTGTTTGCTTCCCTGACCAATAAACAATCCCCCTTCTTGCCTTCTTAAAGTGAATAAAGTGGTACAAATTCCTTATGCAGTTCTTCCACTACTTACCTAACACAGCAAGTATGAAGGTTAAGACATATCTATTTTTCGCAGAATCCAAGTAGTCTAACACATATGTGCCAGCATCATTGTTTTCCAAGTTAAATATAGCCAAGCACCCATTCTCCTTGTTAAGCAAGCCTCTGTTCTGGAGAGAAGTAAAGTATGTCGGTTTGGCTTGCCCTTCCCATTCAGCCACTTTATCCTTGTTTTTCGTCCAAATAATTTCCACTATTCTTTGTTTTATCTTTACTGGAAAAGTAAAATTTTCTCCCAAGATGCCAAACACGTCCTCACAGCGGATGCATGCTACAGGGGAAAAAAAAAAGAAAAAAGTTACTTTCATGATTTTTTATAAATTATGGCTTCACTAATGCTGTACGCACTATCAGATACATTCAGATATAGGTTAGAAGCACATCACAATGCTGCTAAGTAAGGTATGTGTCAGTTAAGAACTACCCAAACCCAGCCTGCCTGCACAATCATGTGACAGGCACCACAAAGGGATCAAATTTTCACATCCTGGACCTGGGTAGAATACTTGTCCTGATCTTCTTCCCCATTCTAAACTCCTCTATCCTCAGTACCTTCCCCCTCTTCACTTGAATTAGGCCTCCTGTCCGTGGTCTGGAGAAAAAGATGAAACGAAGAATTGTTGTCACCAGCAAAATCTATCTCAGCATCTTGTTGCAGAATGCCCAGACTGAAGCTCCTGCTGAGCAAATAAATGGCAATTTTTCCAGCACTAATATTTACAGAGTTATCAAAAAGCACACTTCTGACACAAAACTGCTACTCGGTTCAAAGCACCTCCTCTGAAAACCATGGGGATACTAGGGATTTCCTCTGGAAATGTCACTTAAGCAAGTTTATTTCACAACCAGTGTATGTGAAATAGCATCCCAATCCCTGAGATCTAGCAGAGCTGCAAGAAAGAAACGGGAGCTGTTCAGAAACCTTAACTGCTATCAGTTTTGAATCAATCATATTCTGATAAAAAAGACCAAGGCATTCAATATAAATAAGCAAAAAAACCAACAAAAAAAGAAGAGGGATAAGACGTTTTCCCTAGTTTTTATTAAAAACAGCTACATGTGCAAAAAAAAAAAAAAAAGATCTACTGATCTAACAGATGAGACCAAATTCTGCCATGGGGAAGGGATACTGTAAAGTATTAGCATCTATGTGTCCCTGCTTCAATCACCTCCTACTTCCAAATCACTCTGAAAGGCTCTAAAAAAAAAATCACAAGTCTATTGCCATGGCAGATATGTATGTGGATGTAGACAAAAACATGTTAATACTGAGTTCAAGTTACACTTACATTAAGGACTTGATTCTGCTCCATGGTAGCTGGTTGCTTTTTACTTCTGGTTACTTTTACTGCTAAGAAGGGCATGATTAAGATATAAATGAGGTCTCATATTAAGGCAAGATTCCCAAAATGCACCATGGAAAATTTCCCTTCAAACAGTAACTGTCCATGGTGAAAGAGAAGTATTTCAGAAGCCTACTCCTCAATCCAAGTGGACCCAAGGGACAGCTACTATTTTGGGTTTGTTTTGGTTTTGATTTTTTTTTTCAGTTCCTAAATGGCATCAAGTCAAGAACCCACCAATCCCTATACCATTCTCTGCTTCCCTTGCTTCTCATGTCATTATTGTGTGAAAACTTACTACTGTTCATAAATCAATGCGGATACTACAGCTTTATCACATCAAAGGAAGAAGTCACTTCACTTCACTGTACATGAGTCCAGAAAACAAACTATAGCCCATCTTGCTCCACATCCTATCTCCTTTCCTTATGAAAGCAGTCAGGAAGTCAGCCAGGCCAGTCATTAAGAAGACTAGGTATCCCATCAGCAAAGAACAGTGCTCGCCAGCATACTAAGTGTCCTGTTCTTCTAGGACATAGAAACAAAGACTTTCTCAGACAGGAGACTGAAGGCAAGCAATGGGAAACACACTTCTCTCTGCTTGGGTACAGAACTGCACACACAGAAGATCTTCTCCATGCCTTACTTCTCATGGACTATCCAATTAGTTTGCAATTTACCCATGTAAGTACTCTTCTCATGCCATTACAGTTTCTATTTCTTGTTGTATGCACTTATGCTGTGGCCTTTTCCAGGCACAGGAACTGGAAAAGTAAACTGGGTTAAACAAGGCTCAGCTATCACTCCTACACCTTTTCAACACAACCCACCCGCCTTTCTCTGTCTTCTATCCTGTTCAGACAGATTTAAATATCTCACTTGCTCCCACTGCTCCACTATGAGCATCTCTCTCCACCCACCTCAATTAACAGTTTCCAGAAAAGAGAAGAACCCAAGAGCTCCAACATTTGTGTTTGGAGACCACAAGAAGGCAGGATGCTGGGCAAGATGAAACTGTTTTCATCTGATTAAGCTTGGAGTCTTGTTAGAGACTTTTGTTTCATAATAACGATTTCTAGGAGTGCATTTTCCTCAAGAAGTCATCTCTCTCTGCCTAGGGACCGATAGTATTCCTAGGATGGAGAAAAATGCCCCGCGCTACCCACTGTGAAATTCTACCTCTCAGTAACTTCAGCTCAAAGACACAGCCAAGCTGTGGTGGCTTAATGTCCGCATGCATAAGCCAAGCCACAGCGGCTGTTGACAAGAGCAAGGTAATGCAACTCTCTTCTGGGAGGAAAGCAGCCATTTTCTGGGGACTAAGAACATGGGCAAGGACAGCCACCATTCCTCAGCCAACCACTAATAATGTTCTAAGCCTGGGTGTTGAGGCATGTAGACTCTCCACATCTTTGCTCTCTTTCAGTTAGTGATAAATGCTAGGCTGGAGTTATGAGGGTAAGATTGTTTCTTCTTCAAGGCCAGAAATGAGACTGGCGGAAAGCAGAGCTGAAAAGAAAACACGTTTTCCCTCCACAGCTTCTGCTTGGCTTGGGGGAGCACTGCCCTGTTCAGCACACTCTCTTCTTGCTGGCTGGTGAAACAAAGGCTTGGCAGCAAGGAGCTCAAGAGCTCCTGCCCAAGGACACTCAGGGCTCCCAGGAGCAAGACAGGAAAAGTTTATCCTTTCAGGATAACCATCATCTCCTCCTGTCTAAAACCAGGGATCGGACACTTTTACTTCCCTGCTTCACTACTCTAGTGAAAACATGAAGAAAACTCCCACTCAATGTGGTCAGCTTCCTTTTTTCAAGGAAATTATACATTACACAGAAGTGTTGCATAAGGTTTCCACCACATATCTTTGAGCTTCTAAAGAAAGCATGTGTCATCATATGTTTTCTAAATTTCCAAGGAACCCTTCCCCCTCTTTTCCACTTCATTTTATACAGAGAGAGATTTCCCATTCCACAGCAGTTAACTTCTCTGCTGTGAGGAAAGAGGGAGAAGTAACAGCCAAACACTTTCTCATACACTTTTTTTGGAAGGCTAGAAATAAGAATAATATTTCTCTGCTTTCTCCCTCTCTCCTTATTGTACTGTATTATTCCAAGATAAAGTTCACACATGTTGCTGTGCTAAGGCCTCCAGTAGCTTCTACAGAAACCATCAGACTACCTGCTCCTGCATTTCCTACAACCCACTCCAAATTCCTTCTTATGCCACGTGTTTGTGTTCTATCCTTCAGACAAATCACATAATGAACGCATTACTGCTAAAGAGAAGCTAATATTGTGTGAGCAAAGCCTCTTCTGCAAACCCACTGCCTCATCTTGTCTACATCATCTTCTATTCTCACTTCTCCAGCAGCCAGATACCTTTGCCTGCACACCCTTCTCGTCCCACTGAGGACTCAGAGCCATGGTCAAGCGTTCTGCCTATTGCACATCAGCTGAACTGTGACAACAGAATGGGTGCATGGGTTTGGCCTGCAGCAAACAGCAAGCCATGAACCTTAGCCTGGCTTGCAGTACACGAAAACATTTCAAATTTTCTCGTGTTTGACAACCACTCAGCTAATGCCTATAACCTGGAACTCCATGCTAACTGAATCCTTTCTCTGAATGCAGAGCTTGGATTGCAGCCTACTCAAGACAAGGCACAGTCCTTCACTCACAGTGTAACAAGGTCACTCATACAACCTAGTATGTTATACTCAAGTTTTAAAATTCACCTGAATAATTCTGACTCTTTAAGCATTTAAGCAGGCTAAAGGTATCCACGTGTTCCGTTCAGACTAAGTGGAATTCAATATTCCATTTATCAGCAAAAAATACTTCATTACTATATTTGTCTACCTGATTTGATTTTCTTCACTACCGTTCTTGGAGCTGATGTAAGGCTCAGTTATTCCAGAGAACTTCTGTAAGCTAATTCCCTTTTTATTTTTAATGCTATCATTATCATCTTTTTCGGTTTCAAGTACCTATTTTAAATGCATATATATAATATATTAGGTCTATACAAGCAGCAGTTAGGCTCCCATATCACCATTAAGATGGTAATGTTCCACCTGCTGAAGCTGGGTGGAAAAGTCCTTACTGATTAGCTTACAGCAAGGAACTGTCTGCCTCACGAGTTGGGTATTTTGTTCTATTTTTTGTAACTTCCCAACTACCCCTTTTTTAGTTTTTGGGGTTTTTTATTTGTGAATTCCCCCAGCAACTGTAAGCAACAGAGAGTTACATTCCCTCCCAACCCTCAGAACCACCAGTTGCAGAGAACCCTGAAATAAATGTTCAGTCCAGAAGGAATATCAGAATATTCACCCGTGGTTGTCCTAATTCCCCCACTTCCCAAACTCCAGTAAGAAAGCACTTAGACCCGTGGTATAAAAGCTATAGCCAGGAAAGAGAGAACACAGATGACATTAAGCTGTAGCAGTGTCCCAGGCTGTTTCAAGAGAAAATCAGATTCGTGCAGGAATGACTGCAAATCTTACATGTAACATCAAAAGCAGAGTTTTTCACTTGTGTGCTGCAGCAAGTTCACAGAGGTATGTGTTGCTACTCCTAGACAATACGGGACTGCCTGCATCTACAGAGCTCCACACATCAGCAAAGGCAGGACCTAAAGGTGGCACCCACCAATAAGCCTGGGTCCTCACCACAAAATCCATACCTCCGGGTTATATCTCTCAGCACAGGCCTAACGACAGGCAGCATCCCTATGCAAAGGTTATCCAGTCATTTTAAAACTATGCTGCCGACCAAAAGTGTGGGAATGACCTACCCATTCCTCCCTCTCCTTTGTTTCTCTGCCTGTTCCCGCAATGAAAGTCATGCGGAGAGTACAATCTGCTGAAAGTTAACTTGACAAACATCCCCACTCCAAAAAACAAACAAACAAACAAACAACCCACAGAAGGATTGTAATTCCCAGATGTAACTCGCTGTGGGAACACCAGTGCTTGTGCGTGGGATGGAGCGGAAACAAGGGAGGGAGGGACATGAGTAAGACTGTCCCTTTGGCCAGCAGCACAGGCCTGGCTTGCCCTGGAGCAGACTTCCTAAAATAGCTACCAGGAACTGACAGGGATAGAGCTGCATCTTAAATCCAACCCCTCATGTTTATGCACTTCATTGAGAGCGCTCACCTCTCTCCATTCTGGGTTCACAGCTCTAAACCCACCTAGGACAGAGGTAAAGGCTTCCAAAATGCTGTCAGGGATGGAAATGCTGCCTCCTTTTTCTCCAGCAACTCGCTAGTCAAACCATGTGTCCAAGATATTTTCCTTGAATAATAGATAAGAGATAAAATGCAGAAGCAACTGAAGAAGAGCTTAAAAAACTTCTCACTAGTGTCAGACCAGGCCCTCTTGGCCCAGGCTGCAGTACAATTCCCTTGTGCACACTGGCCCAGCCTGAAGAGGAGGGTGAAAGAGTACACTCGACCGCACAGCTCAGCGAAGCCTACAGCTGGGTTACCAAAGCATCGGTGTGGGACTCGCAGAAGAACTCGGTGGATCCCAGCAGAGTTTAGGTACAAGCAAGATACAGAAACGCTTGGCTATGACGAGGACTAGGCAATCCTGGACACTTCGAGGGAAAGAAGTGGAGGAATGGGGAAAACAGAGGACCAAAACATCAGCTCCGCAGGAAGAAAGGTACCGTCAGAGTCATACACCAGCTTGGGTGGGCTATTCTGGTTCACAGTTCAAGCATAACACTTCTACCTTTTAAGTACCATGGTACAGTAGCTAACACATTAGTCAGTCGGCGCTTGTACCTCTCTCATACTCAGTTATGTTGTGCTCCATTAACAGCGCGGGGAAATTTCCGATGTAACGGCCTAGACACACACACACCATTATCAGCAAACTTCACCTACTCACAGCTCTCATCATCATCCTGGATTAAGTAGACAGTTTTCACTTCTGCTAAGCAAACCACATGCAAGTTTGTCGTGTTGTTTCTTACTACCCATTCTAGCACAAACCTGAATTCACCTCCATCATTCTTATCACTCAGATAGTAATGCAGCCTTACAATCCAAGGATTTTAGCTTTGTATAGTCCTTCTGCCTCCCGAGCCTCAGTCTCCAGAAATTCCCTCTGAGCAGCATTATGACTTTACTAATAATTATTCAGTCACAATTATTCTGGTCATTGATTTAACCTGTTTTATTGTAACAGACTGTGGAAGTGCAAGACATTCTCTAGGAGGCAAAGAAAGACTGATCCCTGCCTTACAAGAGTCTTTCTTACATGCTGTTCTAGAGCGGGGAAACTTCATCTATTCTGCAGAAGTCAAAGTCCACCAACAGAGCGGTACTCCATGGAATTCACCATAGCAGAGGAAGGGTTACTGCAGCACCATGGTTTCCAAATCTTATTTTGCTGTGAGAGGCACTATATGGGGCATTGGTGGGAAGAGAGCACATAAAGCACTTGTATGTTCTGTAGCCATAGCATGACGTGCTCTGCATATACAAACTTAGGATAATCTAATCACTAACTCCAGCTTCAGAAGGGTTTATGTAGTAGACTATTACTGCCTGTACTTTGAGGCAACCGAGATTCAGCTAGTTCTCCTGCCAAGAACATAACCAACAACACCCTTCCTTCAGGTCACACACAGGAGCAGGCTGCAATATGAGAACTCCTATTCTAAAAATCTTGTGCCCCTGCCCCAGACAATTGATTAGCTCAGGGCAATTAAGCAAACATCTGAGCCCACTCATGGGGGGTGTGGACATCCCACTCTCCCTCCCCTACCCCTTTTGCCCTCAGGGTCCTACTCTGTTGGCATGCTCCCTGGACTGAGCCAACACCATTCATTAAGTTTATAGAGGTTTTTCTGACAACTAACGCAATGAGCTAAATCCAGTGAATGCCCAGGCCAACACATGGCAGCATCAGGCAAGGGAGGGAGGGGAAGGACTGGGAATCCCCACTTTTGGCAATGGTGAACTATTAGGGAGGACCACTGTGTCCTGTAGGATATTGATTACTTTCAGTTTCTGGTCTTTGCTTAGGGACAGAGCTGACTCGCATTTAAGCCTACCCTGAACTGCTAGGAAAAAAAAAAGCCGTTCAAAACCTCTGGCCACTTACTCCAGATAGCACTTCCTATGCTTTACTAGCACAGTCTTTATGTAGCTATATGATCAATAGGACTGAGAAAATAATCTGTCTCACAAACTTTTTTCCTTCAACCAAGTTCATTTGCAGCCAGATCATCTTTGCAGTTTTGTTTATAAAGAACAGCACAAATGGATGGCATAGAGAGGAACTGTTCCCGTCCTATGGCAACACCAGCTTAAATGTACTCCAAACTACAACCTGTGGCTCTTACAAACCCTGTATCACCCAGATAGCCTGCAGCCACATCACCCTGAGGCTGTGAACTGACAGGACCATTAAAGGAAAAGGGGGGGGGGGGGGGGGAGAGACAAATCCACATATATGATCAATTTTTTTTTCTTTTTACAAACACCTTTAACCACACTGTCAAGTCTCAAGATCAAAGGAGTTTGTGCACGCAATCCAGAGATGATCCTGGCTTTCTAAGGACTAAGACAATTAATCACATTAAGCCAAGAAACTATCAGTAACACTTTTCACTCTATGTTCATCCTGTAGGTTTAAATAGCAATGGCAAAAAAAAAAATTGTTTCTTTTTGTTTTTAATGTGATATAACAACCACAGCTCTAGAGGCAGGGGGCAGAGGATCTTTCCTTTTTCTTTTTTTCTTTGTGAGAAATTCAGAACTTCCTCTGTTTATTCAGGAAGATTCAAGAGTAAGGAAACAGGACAACAATCAGGTGGCAGCTTCATACAGCTGATGACCAATTTTTCCATTCATACCATTTAAAACTGTGTTTAACTTTTTTTTTTTAGCAACCTACCAAACCAACTGACATGCGGAAAGCGGACTCCACAATCTGCAAGATTGTAAAGTAGGTATGTTTATTCAGCGCTGGGCAGCACGGGGCGTAGTCCCACCAAAGTCGTGCGCGCCCCAACGCAGCACTTACTTCAGATATATACAGCAAAGTGTTGCATTTACATAAAGTTTTGCAATACGTCTATACATATGCATGACCTGTTACCGCTTCGTATGAAAATGAATTCCAAGACGTTATTTCCATGAAACCCTCCCAACTGCGTTTGCACAGTGCCTCCTGGTGGTGGTCGCCGAGGGTCGTGAGGATGAAGGTTGGTGGTTCCTCTTCGTCATTGCTAGTAACCCCTTGTTCTTACGCAGACTCAGTTGCTCCTTGGCTTTCATCCGAACCACATGGTCAGTTTCAGCCGGTTCTTGAGGCACTCTCCTGGTTCTTATCAGGAACTGTCCTTGTGAGGAGCCACCCATCTTCTTGCTCCTCTCAGTTTATCAGGAACTGTCTTTCGTAAGGGGCCACAAAATTCCTTGCTAACAAAACATTAAACATCATCTACTAATTCGGTTCTTTAGCTACCAACAATCACTAAGCTATACCTTATTTATTAAAATTCCCTTAACCCCTTCTCTCACAACCACATTCTACAAGCAACCTGAATTTGTTAGGAGACCAGATTTTCCCCCTTTCATCCCAGCACCTTGTGATGTAGCTCCCATGACATCTCTCATGGAGTGGAAAGACACAGAAAAAAAACTGAGCAACCCTAGTATTTTTATGATCAACAAAAATGTAGAAAGAAGGATGTATTTCTGTGTGTAGAACAAGAAACAGAGGAAATTTTAAAACAAAAAACAGCCCAACCCTGTCAAACTGCTTAATGGGAAAGAAACAAAAAGCCACACTAAGGTAAGTTTGGTTTCTGTGTTGGTCACTTTCAGAAGTCAGAAAGAAAACATAAGAGTTGCTAACAAATATCTTTCTGTCAGCTCACGCTGAATATTCTATATGGTAACTTCATCTCTTAGGTGAACCAGTTTTCTCCCCTTAACTCAATTTTTATAGAAGTTGAATTGGGAAATGAAGCATTAAGGAACCCAGCAGAATACACACAAACTAGAAGGCAGTAATACTGCTTAAAAATGAGTTGATGCTCAGAACACTGAAAGAGTTCCCTGGCTTTCAGGTGAGCCTCACTACAGATGCAGAATGCTTCTAGGTGCTCTAGTTCACTCATCTGGCTTACCTCCCTTACTTCCTCTGCTTTTGGGGCAAAGTCCTCACTCTGTTAAAGTCACTAGAAGTTTGGCTGCTGTCTGCAGTGCAGCAGAACATCCCCACCAGTGTGGCCGGCACCGCGATCCTCCTGCTGGTGTGGTAGCCAACAGCAGCCAACAACTTATTCGCCTCATACAGGGAGGGTGCAAAGATCTCTCTGTGAGTTCCTTCAACAAACTGGGCCACAGCTACTACACTGACTCTTTTTCCACCCACATACAATCTCCAGGATCCCAAAACTGAACACAGTTTCAGCTTGAATTTCCAATGACTGAAGGAGCGTGGTCTTGGTAGGTCTAAAAATCAAAAAGTCCTTCACAGCCTCAATGTGACCTTTACACTTTAAGCATTGCATTTGCAAGTCTGAAGTTTTATCAGACAAAAACCTGTCCTGGCAGGACACTGTAAAAAGCAGTAATCCCAATGTGGCAAGTAGGGATTCTGAAGATGCCAAAGCTACACTGCAGTTTCTGTGTGTCACAGGTTCCCACAGGAGAATGAAGAAGCAGTCTTTCAGGATGGATTATGCTATGTGCTTCTCTCTCCCCGCCGTTTCCAGATATTCAATGACATGAGACTGGGGGATAGGTGCAGTGCTTTGAATTTGGATGGAGAAGCAGGTAGGCTGGGAAGGCAGGGATTCAGGAGGGGAGGGCTAATAGAGGATGAGGATCTACCAGTAGCATCCTGGTGTTTGCAAGGCTAGAAAATTGCATGTCAAATTAAACTGCTACTGATTTACTTTATGCACTTGGGTAGATCAGTCTGACTTTCAGGGTCTTGATTTTCTCGTACAGAGATGATTGATAGATTATTTTACCTTAATAAAATTAACATAGGAACATTTACACATAGGCAACAACATACATAATAGCAATAATGCAAGCATACAAACAAAAAGATGGTGTGAAATCTTGCCGATTTAGTTTGTTGAACAACAGTAAAGAGCTTGTATTCCTTATCTCCTACTCTAATCAACCACTGCAGAATCAAAGTTTTACAGAGAGGAAAAGACAACAGAGCTAGTTAATTTTTTCATTAAAGGAGGATATTATGACACCTGCAGCCACAATTACCTTCTCCAGTTGCCCAGTTACCATCGCCTCTCCCTTTCAAATGTATGTTGTTTGGAACCTGGAATCTTATTGCCTGGGTAAGTTTACAGCATTTGGACTCAGACACTCGAAATAGCAGCAGCACACCAATTTATGTAACGTAAGGTAACAAAGTGCCTTCACACACACAAAAAGTCACAAGAGGATACGCAATTAATAGTGCATTACTAACACTCATTTAGAACTATTTGCACAAGCACTGCAGGTGAGATGAAGGAATCGCGCCTAAGGCTGAACATGGGCAGACTGAGTCACACAGGTATGCAGAGTCCTAGCTTCTCCACTGGTCCTCCTTGCACACCTGGTCCTTACAGTCTTGGCTGCAGAACAGGATCTCACAATCTTAATTAAACAAAACAAGCTGAAGACTTCTGGAATAGCATGGGAGGAAATCTCAGGGAGTTGTTCTGAACACTCAGTAGCAGAACTGCTTAAATCCTTCAGGAAAAGCAAGAGGAGACTGTTCTTCTTTAAAAAGGGGATGCAGTAGGTCCTGGTTTAGGCACACCCAGGAAACTCCCCTAAAGCAACAAAAAAAGTCACTGAGAAATCCCTTAGACTACAGGAGTGATAAGAAGATCTACATAGAGCAAGCCATACTGCTTGGCTCGTCTAGCAATAGCAGTTACCTCTGATGATGATGAGAAACTTTGCACATCTGTCTTCAGTTTCAAAAATGAGCTAGTTTTGTTTATACTTCTCATGTTCATAGTCCTACGCAAGGGCTACAGATGTGAGGGCTATGCTCCTCAGGCACACAGGTGGCATTTGAATTAAGACAGCCTTTGTTTAGTATTTCACCAGAAAAGGTGAAAAATTTAACTTTCTACAAAGAAAGCTCCAACTATTGGGGCTGGTGGATGAAAAGCTAGACATGAACCAGCAATGTGCGCTCACAGCCCAGAAGACCAACTGTAGCCTGCGCCACAGCAAAAGCAGCGTGGCCAGCAAGTCAAGGGAGGTGATTGTGCCCCTCTGCTCCGCTCTGTTGAGACCCCACCTGGAGTCCTGCATCTGGCTCTGGAGCCCTCAGCACAGGAAAGACATGGACCTGTTGGAGCGGGGACAGAGGAGGGCCCCAAAAATGATCAGAGGGATGGAACACCTCTCCTATGAGGACAGGCTGACAGAGTTGGGGTTGTTCAGCCTGGAGAAGAAAAGGCTCTGGAGAGATCTTATTGCAGCCTTCCAGTACTTAAAAGTTGCTTATAATAAAGATGGGGACAGACTTTTTAGCAGGGCCTGTAGCAATAGGACAAGAAGTAACGGTTTTAAGCTAAAAGAGGTTAGATTTCTACTAGATCTAAGGAAGAAATTTTTCACAATGAGGGTGGTGAAAGATTGGCACAGGTTGCCCAGAGAGGTGGTAGATGCCCCATCCCTGGAAACATTCCAGGTCAGGCTGGATGGGTCTCTGAGCTACCTGATATAGTTGAAGATGTCCCTGAAGTTGTTGCAGGGGGGTTGGACTAGATGACCTTTAAAGGTCCCTTCCAACCCAAAGATTCTGTGATTAAAAAAAAACCCAAACATTGAGCACTTCAATGATTTTTCCTTGAGCAAGAAGTAACACAGAGTACAAAATAAACAGCATTTTCATATACAGGGATGACAAAAATATTTTTACAATAAAAGCTGTTTTCCTAAACTCTTTAATGCCTCAGGAACCGGGGGCAACCCTGCTTTGGGAGTACAAGGCTCCCCCCGCGCAGCATGGAATGACTTCACTTGGACAGGAAATAAACTCACCACACAACGGGTACTGTAAAATCACACCCATTTCCCACAGTAACCTTCCCGTTTACACGAGTTTGAGACAAACAAGACACAAGTATTACCTGTGCCAAGAACGGGGAAAGGGGGGGATCCTAAACATACCGATCGTTGATACGATGACATCCCAGTGTCAAATGCGGGGGGAAGGCAGCTATTTGGTTCTGCCTACTACCATTCAGAAGGACAGAAAAGGCACGGCCAGGGACAGTCCACTTCACCACCCCGCAGACAGCCACCGCCGCGGAGCTCGGCGCGGGGTCCACGCCAGGCTCCCCACCGGGCCGCCAGGGGCGGCCGCGGCCGGGGAGGCGGGTTGGGCGCAGCTCCCCAGGCCGGGGCCCACCGCAGTTGCGAAACCCCGAACGGCGCCCTGTCAAGCCGCTGCCCTCGCCGCTCCCCCCGCTCCGCAAGCCCGCCCGGGGAGGGCCGGCGAGGGGTGCCCTGCTGCCCGCAGAGCAACCGTTAACGCTCGCTGCCCGCCCGGCTCCCGCGCGCCGCGCCCTCCGCCCCGACACCGGTGAGGGGGAGCCGGGCGGCAGGGAGGGGAAACAAGCGGAAGGCTGGGGAAGGGCCCCCGCCGACCCTCCTCACGACTTACCCAGGAGGGAGACAAAGAACAGGAGCCGCCCCAGCCAACCTGCCAGCCTCATCGCTGCTCTCCCGCGCAGCCTGCCCGACCCGTGCGCAAGCAGAAACCGAAAGACCCGGGCGGTCGTTGCCCGCCTCGCCGCGCCCTCAAGCTCGCCGGCCCGCCCCGCGCTCCCCGCCCTCCTGTCCCCGGGTATGAGGCCCGTCTGGGGTGCTGAGTGGCCGGGGTTCCTCTGGAAACTCCGGGCCTCCCTCAGGAAAGGGGATTTCAGACTTCGCGGCCGCCTCCGGCGTGTCTCAGGGGGGTTGCGGCTGCCAGAGAAGAGCTGGAGTGAGGCCGCCGTCGGGGGTTTCTGGTTCGTGGGGTGCAGCGCCACAATCTCAAGGGGCATTGGGAATTAAGATGTCTTTAGGAGGTCTTTCTAAAACATAGTGGCTCTTGAAACCTCAACAGTTTTTCAATATATGAGATCTCAAAAGAGAGGGAGAGAAATCCTTTCTAAATACCCTGTACAAGCCCCTTACACAAATAAGAACACATACTCAGTATTAAGAAGCATTAAGAATTTCCGGTGGCAGAAATTGTTGCGTTGCGCTTACAGTGGGGAAATTTCAGCCCTGCTAATTGAAAAACTGAAATTAAATCAATTTAATGTGGAGCGGGAGCCCCACAGAGGGAACACATTTCAGCAGGTAACATGCAGCTCGCCACCTCAGAAAATGGCAGTCATCTAAACTTAGTGTGTGTCAAACCTGGTGTTTGACACCAATGGTTCTCAAAATGCCCACTGTTTTCTTTGGGGGACACCTGGCAACGTCTCTGCTTGAGGGGTGGGCTCGAGGCCAAGCCTGGCCACACTCACTTATGTCAGCCAAGGCTGAGTTGGCCTCTGTGGGGGTGATCCTTCTGCCTGAGTGAAGGAAAAAAATAAAACAGAAACCAGCTCTGACTTCTAGGGGTTTCCTTTGACACCAGCTGCTCAGAAGCCCATTCACAAACTTACATTCCCTTTCGTGGGTGGCTAGCCTCTTGAGACAACAGAGTGTTTTTGAGGAAGAAAAGCAAAATACCATAACAGTTTGGGAAACATAAATGCTCAGAAGCTATTGAAAAATCTCTTCTCTAACAAATACTCCAGTGGCCGCCGGGAGCCAGCTTTCCTCCCACGGCAGTGAGTTGCTGCGAGTGGATACTTCATCCTCCTTCACCTGCATCCCACTCACAGTGGGAAGGCTCTCACTGCAGGTTCAGCCCTCGGCTGCCTCTCTCCTGGTACACTTGGCCCACATGCTCACTGCCAAGCAGCTGCGTTGGGCTATTCACCACCACTTGGAGCAACCTCAGCTCTGCTCTTCACACAATAGTGCCCATAGTGGTTCAGAAGAAAAAAAAAAAAAATTGGCTACCATGGAGATCTCTAACCTTAGGACCTTCCAAAATCAACACTGAAGGCCTTCCAACACTGAGTGGTTTTTTTCCCCTCCTTCTAGGAGTCACTGTAGGCTCCTTTATCTCATTGCTGCAGGGTGCAGCATGAGCTAGAATGACACTGCATCTTGAGCTGAGCAATGCTGTCTTGTTTGGTTCTTACAAAATCAGAATAATACTGATCCGTTCTTCCTAGCTATGTTGGAATGACATGGTTACTCACATGACACATAACTGGCTTCCACATGGAGTCAGCCCCATCTCATGAATTCCTTTTGCTCAGAGGCAGAAACCCACAACAAGCCTTTCTGTCCCTCCATTCTCTTTTCCCCTCTGCTCTCAATCTCTGTCAAGTGTCAAAGGGAGCTCCCTACCCTGTAAAGCCTCCAAGCCGTAGTGTTTACACCAGAAATGTGACGTGGCCATCTTCCTGCCATATCCTGGTGGCAGGAGCAGCTGTTCTCTGCTGCTGACTAGTCCTCTTGTTAGGTAAAATGTCCTCCCAAGATGTCAGAGACTTTGGATTAAAGCTTGTTGCTGGGAGGATGCCACATCCCACCTTGCACACCACAGCTTTCCTGTAGGTTGTGAGGTCTTTGGGGTTAGCAGAGAGAAAAGTGAAGCAAGGACTGACACTTTCACTTAGAAACAGATTATTTTAGGGTGGAACCACACGGCACTTAGTGCAGGGACAAATTCTTCCTACTGAGCTGCTCCGCGTTGTAGAGGATGATTAAGGATTCACAGGGCAGAGAAAGTGAGAGAGAAACTTCAGCCTGGTGGCTGGTGCCCTCACCTAGGATCCTCTGTTTCTGGGAGACTACGGGGATGCATGGCAAGGCTGCATTCTCCCTTATTGTGCATACTTACACAGTCGTAATATGTAGAAGGTCCATAAAACATTCATGAAAGACTCAAGAAAATGACTGGTTTTCCTCCATTCCTGACTGAGTACCCAGTCTGACTTGCCCATGTTTTCCTTTCCTCAGTTGTCAAGTCAATCTTTAATGTTTTATTCCTGCCATCTCATAGGACACTCTTCTGAAAGTCAGCAGTTTGAATCGCCTTTTGTTGAGGTGAGAACTAAACCCAGTTCCTCTGTCAATCCTGGGAACAATACATAGGAGCCTAGGTGCTTAACATAAAGCCATGGTTTCTACTCCACAAGCAAAGGACAGAAAATAAGGAGCTGTGATACCAAGTATTCCAGCAGTAGGGTGGATCCAGGCCTTAATGTACAGCGAGCTAAGCTCTGTGTGTATTTCCTGCTCTCCCTCAAAAGCAAAGACCACAGGGAGTGGTTTTAAATAGTCGTCATTTGGTTAATGCACACTTGATTTCCCCCAAGGTCCCGCACTGCTACTCTGATGGCATTGTTTCTGGTATCAATGAACAGTTTTCAGTCTAAGTGAATTCTCCTGTGATCAGGTTTCCACTTGACTACTGGGCATTTGCAGTGCTTATATGCCTCTGCCAGCTGTTGCTTTGTGGGTGGGGAGATGACATTTGCAGCTGAGTTGGGCACTTTCAGCATTTGCTTGAATGTGCTGACAGCAGGATTTTTTTTCAGGTTTTTTTCATCAAAAGAATTTGTGCATTACATCAAGTTTGTTTTCTTTCAATATCTCTGACTCATTCTCAAGTGAATCACACCATGCTTTGTGATCGTACGCTGTAAGGAACTGTTAAAAGAAATCTAATGTGGATCTAAAGTCTTTGCAACAGTGTTCCCATTGCCATTGTAATCACTCCCATTGGGAAGTAAAATGAGTGGCACCAACATTAAGTTTCTGAACTAATATAACAGTAGTTACTAAGTAATTAAGTTCACAAACAAAAAAAAAAAAAAAAAAAAAGAAAACCCTTCATACCAAAATAGTTTTACTGGTAAAAGCATTTTAAAGCACAGAAGAAGTGAGTGGCTTTTGCTGTTTGCATGAGGGACCATCACAGTGTGCTGATTGATATACTAAAAAATTTCTTGGAATTACTAAATCTGAGATTACAGAAAAAAACCTGCTCAGGAAACAGAATTTTCAACTTCATGAAAACTTTTTTTTTTCCCCTCAGCATACCAGGATCTTGTTTAACAGCTCTGCAAATACACATAGCAGTACAAAACTAAATCAGATCTGCACGTTTTGGCCACAGGTTTGTTTTACTCTAAGGCTGTAATACCAATGGCTGCCTTATATTAGATAGCATTTCAAAATTTCCATGGAACTTGGCAAAGAGTAACAGTTGCATGCTGCTACAAAAAGTAGAGCATATTACCATAATTTTAAATAAAAAATGGAAAGAAGTGTTTGCTGGGGTTTTTTTTAGGTGCTCCAATTTGTTTTCCTCTAAGAAATTTGTCATTTTCACAATTACACTGTTGCCCTGGAGGGTTGTATGGAAATGTCACTGCCTGTTGGTATGATTTCACAAGTTTATTTCCTTCCTTCTTGAGAGGTTATCCAGATCAGTGGAATTTGTGGGTGTAATGAAGAAGGAGTGGGCTCGTTGCAGTCTATGGGCTTTTATCTTACAATCTGTGAATTAACATGAGTCTAGTGCTGAGCTTGGAAAGATGAAGAGTGGGCTGGAAGCCAGGAGTTGGGTATTCGTATTGCAGCTTTCAATCCTGGAAAATTGATTGGGTTGACAAAGTCAATCACATATTTGAAGAGACACTAAGAACCTACTTCTCTGACAATAAGACAGCTTCATCACGGAGCCAAGTATTTCAGGATCAGAATGTATCTGTATATGTGTCTTGGAGGGTGTAGATAGGGCAGGGCTTCAGTAGCCCTCCAGGCCAGGCAGCTGATGCTGCCTAACTTCCCTGTGAGAAATGGAGAAATTTCTCTCAGGAGTGACTTGGAAATAAAAAAAGATCTTCTGCCTAAACCAGCCCCAAAGCCTTTGGCTGGAGCAAACTTGGGTAAGGAAATGACTGCTACTACCAATAACTGTAAAGGAAGATAATGTCTGATGCTTTTGCAAAGGTCTTTGGTCATCCTTCTAATGAGACTGAAGCAATTTCTTCATTTTGTTGTTCAAATAAAGCAGCTGTAAAATAATGCCTGGACAGGGATCTCTCCTTCCCTCCTTACACTTCTTGCCATTTAACACAGTCAAGGGTAAAGCTGCCTGTTCTTCTGCGAGAAGGACCAACGCACACCGATGAGACTAAGGAAACAGGTGTGCCCTTACCTGAAAGTCTAATGCAGCCGGGGAATGGTACTGCTATCTCATGAATGTCATGTGACGGACTCCTGGTTACACGTTTGGTTGTGTGCTTATGCTTCTCCATCTGTTCGCACCAAAGGAGTAAGAATTTTTATTCAAAGATCTGTTTGAAGTATTCGCATGCTTATGATACTGGTGCATGACTGAGATCATCCTTTTATTTCTTGTGGTATCTGAAATGCAGTCTCCAAAGGAAAAGTGAAGAGTGTCCCCATCCTAAGAACTGCATGGTGTGAGCGTATTACGGAGATATGGCCACCAGTTACATTTTAACCTGTCTTTCCCCTCACTTTTCAGAAGTAATCAATTGCTTTGCCTTCTTTTGGCAGTTACAGGAATCTGACCAAAAGTAGAAATACCGGAAAGAGACAGCAATGTGATAGGAAAATACGCAGATGCAAAGCTGGTATGAATCTTCCTGGCATGGACTTACTGTAAAGCCTTGTGACAAATCAGTGTCCCCAGACAGAATTTGGCAGACAGATCTAGGTAGCAGGCACTGTAACTGTCGCTTGCTGGGACTGGTTTCACTAGCTGATTTCTGAAGTGAGAAGTTTGCCTTCAGGAAATGGAAGTAGGGAGGAAAGGAGTGTCAGCATCTTTTTTAACCAAAATATCACTGAAGCTCTCTGCTGACACAGACTTTGGCTAATGGTCAAACAAGAGCAGAGGTGATTGCCCCTACCCTTTTTTCCCAAAAGAGCACAAGGTTGGTTTATCATTAACAGAGCCAAACTGATCGAGCAACCCACCATGGCTGTTTTTCCTGGACTATCCTTGTACTTCTAGTGGACTAACAGGAAGATGGTTGAGGATCTGAAGAGAATGCCGCTCGTTGTTCTTGCTGTCCCCTTGCTGCTCAGCTCAGCTCAAACAGGTAAGAAAGACAAGAGTGCCTAGCAAGGGATTGAAGGTTTTACGTAGAAGGATCTGAATTCAATTCTCCCTAAGCAACCCGTGTGTCAAGAGGTCCTTGCCATAATCTAGTTAGATGCCAGGAGAAAGAGTAGTGCAAGAATGGTCCTTTCTTCTCCAATGCTTTGATTCAATCAGTCTCAGTGATTTAATTCCACTAACCTGATTTAAAAGAATGATCCAGGTTTGTCCTGGAGTGTAACGAAGCAGAAAAGGGACTGGCACTGGCTTCTCCTGCTTTGAAAGAAGCAAGTGTAATCTGCAGTAGCTGAGAGAAAATAAACAGATGCCACACTTCCATTTCTTTCTTTAATTGTACTGTCAATGAAAACTGCTTTTGTGACCATCACTACAGTCTCACATCACCTGCAGCCTCACAGCAGTGCACCTCCTGCCTTTACTCACGATCCCCCTTGTCTTACGCCATTTCGGACATGCACCGTGCTTGCGTGGAACCTGTCCTTGCTGGTTAAGCTGGCTCATGAGCTGTGGCTTTTCTGAATTGATCTCAGAGAACATCTCTTTCTCTCTTGCCTTCAGTACATAGGAAGACCAAAATAAACAACGGTAAGGGATAGTCACATCCCACAAGGCGGAATCTGAATGTTGAATCCAAGTTCTTTGTGCTGACTCTTAGGCCACATTCAGCCTAGCTACTTAAAGTATCTTCTATGGGAACAGCCAGCAGTTAGAAAACTGGTTGTTTGATTTTAAATTTTTTAAAATTTTTATTGTATTTTCCCTGCAGATTCAAGGTTGTTTCGCTTCCTCCAGTCCAGAAAGGGGAAGGTGCATGCATTGTCATTGCAGCAGGATGCAACTATATCAGTTTATAAAGCAACACTTTTTAGGTCAGAAGGATCATTTAATCAAGTATTTGGCTTTCTGCTCATCACAGGTTAATAAATTTCACCCCATTAGTCCTTCAGTAAATCCAACATTTTACCTTCAACAAGCTTTCCAAAATAGCAGCCAGCCCTCTGAAATGACGGAAGATGGAGAATCCAGCTCTTCTGTGGGTAACCTAGCTATAGATACTGCTAGCCATACATACTGCTAAACTTCTGTGCTTGCTTTCTAGCTTAATTTTTCTCAGTTTTTTACTAGCTACAGGTTTGAGATTTTTTTTTTTTCTGCCTAGATCAAAGTGCCTTCCAGTAGCTGCCTTTTCCTTCCCATAAAGTATTTTCATACAGTAAATGAATCAATCAGGAAATTATCATTGACACATTTTGTCATCATCATTCTCATATTTGTTTCTGTATTTTTGATACAATTGTCAATTGGACTTGTAGCTTCTACTAAGCCTACAAGAATTGGAGTAGAAATATCCCCATTCAGTGGTGACTACCTATTGGTAACCATTTTTTTAAAGGTCTAATAGCCAGCTCATAAATGTACTTAGTAGCTGGCATGTGCGGCTGATTTGGAAAAAAAAAACAAACAACAGAATGTCATTCACATCTCAGTCAAACAACTCTCAGCGGTCAAAACTACCATGGCATCCACAGTTATCTTCCCCAGTTAGAGCTGGAATTCCATTAAAGGACAGAAACAACTTTATCAGCCAGATAAGTTTACAGAACAGGCTGATTTTCATTTATGTTCTATCCTTTTAATCTTTATCAATAGAAGCAAGATTGCTACCTTCATTTTCTAATGAATTAGAATGAGCTTTTTTTCCATTGCACAGATGCAGACTAAATGTGCTATTCACTCTCTCTCATTTCAGGGAATACAGACAGACTCTCAGGGCACCACTGCACTGACTTCCAGACAGCAAATTTCCTACGGGGCAGTAAACTTAAGGTCCAGTTTCTTCTCTTCACCTCCTCAAGCCCCAGCTGTGGTGAGCTTATTTTAGCTGATGATGGCATCAAGAACTCCAGCTTCAACAGCAGCCTGGAAACCAAGATCATAATCCATGGCTTCAGGTGAGAGTAAGAATGCTGTGACTAAGTTTTTACTGGTAAATTAAACGCTGCTGGGGCATTCCCAAGCACTGGTTGCGGCTGGCACAGAAACCCCCTGCCCTTGTGACCCTAGTCTCCTCAGAAGAGTGGCTGCATGCAAAACACCTTCTAAGAACAGAGTCTGGAGTGCTCAGCCCCAAACCAGACCTAGGAATTCTCTGGGAGACTGTTGGTGGGTCAGGGCCAGAGGCATAGGAAATGCTGCTAACAAACCCTCGTTACAACATAACTTGACATCCTTTAATTTGTAACCAGCTGCCTATTTTGTATGTGTTTCACATTTTTGGGAGCCTAAAAAAAGTTAGGATATTATCTTTCTTGCTCTCTCCTCTTTTATCTCTTTTCTTTCCTTCTTTCAACTTTTTATTTAAAAAGTCCTTTCTTCAAGATTCTTGGCCCTTTAAATTGTCTTCTTGGAGCTCATGTCCTGATTCATCAACTGCCTGGATTAGTGAGCCATTTAGGAGCCCTGCCAGATACATTATACTTCTATTCTTGAAACTGTAGGGATTTGAGTCAGAGTTTTTTTTTAAGCTGTCACCATCCTGCAAGCTGTGTCATTTTTCAGCCAGGTATGACCCTGTAACATTATTTTTTTTGATGCACAAAAGCCTGAATGGAAAGCGCATAGAAGACCAGGATGAAACCACAGAAGATGTTGCGAGATCTTTTCAGAAAACCAGCTGTTGCCCTCATGTGAGGCACACCCCACACCAGCTAATATTAAGGGAAGTGGGTAGAACACAGCCTCCTCAGTTTCCCTTGAATTCTTGGGTATAGAATTTTCTTTTAATTGTCTACAGATGAGGAAATGTAGCAGTGAAAGACTAGGTGATTTGACCAAGGACTTCCCTGCCAGTTGGTAGCAGAACAGAATCCAGGTGTTCCTTATCAGCTCACTTACTTACTCCAGATGGGCTCTGTGGTGGCTAACTGAAGCACCACAGCAAGCACCACTAAGATCTCAGCCTGAGCCCTGCAAATGTTATCTCATCTGATTCATTAAAATACCTAGTTTCCTTCTGAATCAGCCCGTTCTGGAAAGTGTTATTACACCACCACAAAGAAATGTGAAGTGTGGGTATCTGGCACCAGAAGAAACTTTCAGCAACTGTCTAGCAGCCTCTTCTGAGACATGTGAAGCTCCATCACCAGTGAACAACATACTGGCACATGCCCTACTTTGGAAGGTATCTAACATTTGTTTCTGGTGACTCCACAGGGCTTTGGGTACTAAACCTTCCTGGATTGAAGGGCTTGTCCATGCCATACTGCACACAAACCAGGTGAACGTGATCGCAGTAGACTGGGTTTATGGGTCTACAGGAGCCTATCCCTCTGCAGTCGAAAATGTCACACAGCTGGCCCTCTCCATCTCACAATTCATCAGCAAGCTCCTGGTAAGCTACTGTGCATTTCCAGTGGGGGGGAGCATGGCCAGAGGACATAATTGCAAACAATCCAGAGAATTGCTCCCAACCTGCTGTCCCCAGGAGCTGGACAAGCTGTCTCTTTATTCCAGAGTGACAGCTGTGTAGCACTAAAGAGATTTCTTTTTTTCACTCTCTCTTAGTCCAAACTTGAGCATGACACTGTTTTTCTTTTTTGTCTTGAGTTTTGACATTTTCTGGAAAAACAACCCCTTTGTCAGCTGCCTCTCGAGCCCAGGGCAAACCTGAAGGATACCTTCGGTTTTCTCAGGTCCATGCTTCACTGGACGGTCATCTTCTTCTGCCTGGAAATTTTGCCCAGGGAGCTGGAGAGGGTGGGATTTGAGGCTATTTTATATTTGCTTTGGGCTTCAGATGTACTTCCCGGTAGCTGGTAATCCCCAGATGTGTCCCGGTTTGTTCGTGCACAGCACAGCTGAACAACAATTATGCAATGAGGGCGATACATTTTTGTGTTAACCAGCTATGCGTAAACTCTCGGTGTGGTGGTTGCGCTGCAGACCCAGGCTGCACAGCATGGGAGTTCCTGGGTATGCACCACATGTGCACAGCCACACATTCCTATCCAGAAATATGGCAACCCTTGGAGCCGCTACATCGTTAGCAGGATGGGAGGGCAGCTTTGGGGAGGGGAGGAGAGAGAGTACTGTCACCCCTCGTTCCTGAGTAGGTCATACAGTACACAAATGACTGAGTTGGACAGTGTCCCCACCACTCTGTGTCTGTGCTGAGCTCTACTTCAGCTACTTAAGGACTTTTTCTGTCCTGCCTCTCTGGGAGCACTACACCACAGATGGTGTATTTGTCTTCCCATAAGACCCAATACTGCTCCAGGATATGGTCTCATACATTTCAAAGTCAGGATTTTTCCTCTTGTCCCCATGCTCTCATGCACTGTATGCTCTCCCACTTTATGACCCTGCATCATGCAGACCAGCCAGCAGGAAGCTGGATTCCTTTGGATGGGGTCATCTTACATCACATCTAAGTGGCTGTGGTTTACCTGGCAGTTCAGCCCATGATTTCGTCCCTAATCACTGAAAATATAATCTTCAAATACTAATCAGGATATTGGTACAATGGTTGTATAGACGTGAAAGAAAATTTCCTCTGCTTTACTGAGAAAAAGATTATTCACATGGTGAACATGGGTCAGTCAGCTGAGAGGGTGAAATTCAGTCTGAAGCAAGCTGCGGAAGGAGAAGCTACAGGCTATGTAGTTACAAATATGAGTATCTGACCAACTTGGTTAGGGTTGGGTTTGCATCTGTAGACCTGAAGAAAGGGCAATACCTATCACTCCCACATCTGTTTGGTTCTCCACCATACACCTCAAAAGCAATCCTATATTAGAGGAGTTACAAGGCAACTCTAACTTCTGCATGGGCTGAGACAGGGTATTTCACCTTCCTGCTACAGCAACATTAATTTATATTATCATCAATCTGCAGGCCCTGGGAGTCTCAGGGACATCAATCCACATCATTGGGGTAAGCCTTGGTGCGCATGTCGGGGGCCTGGTGGGGCACTTCCATGGCGGTCAGCTGGGACGGATCACAGGTATCATAAAACTGAGTCTTGGGTCCTCACCTGCTCTTCAAGGGAGAGAATGAAAGAGCAAGGAAGGGGAGTCATCCATAGTGATCTTTTAATTGCATAAGGGCTCATTAGATCCAAGCTTACGGCCTCCTTCCTAGCTTCAGAAGAGCCTGACAGTGCCTTTCCAGCCATCAGTCACCTCCACAATGCCAAAAGAATGCGTGTATTTGCAAAAGGGTCCTTCTGCCTCTGCTCCACTCTTCAAACTGGTGCCAGCTTAAAAGAATATGAGGCCTCATGACTAATGAAACCCCACAACACTCACATGCTTTGCTTCCACTTTATAGCATGTATACTTCTGTGGTTCTTAAAATTAAAGCCCACAATGCATGTCATTGTGGGGCAGCAGCAGGAGTGAGCTGCTCTGCAGGAAAAAGTGAGCTGAGAGCCAAGGGTGACAACAAGGTAGGCAGGGGCAGTGGCCTCATTGACAAGGGACTCAGTCCTACCGTATCTGGACAAGAAGAGCAGGGCAGGTCCAGTGACAGGAACGAGGGTCACCCACAGTCCAGCAATGGCCAGGGAAGTCTGTAGTGATGAGGCAAGCCCAAGGTTGACCCAGGAAGTCAAGTCAGCAAGATAAAAGCAGAACCAGAAAAATACAGGGCTAGGCATGGCATCCCTACAACACAGCTCAGGCAAGGACCAAAGGCAAGAACCTCAACCAATGTTGGGAAGCCCCAGATAAGGCTTCTTGCTGTTCTCTCCCACAAGTCAGCTGTTTTCACAGTAGACTGGTCTCAGGTCACCCAGTTGTACCAAATCAGAGGTGACCTTAAACACAGAGAGCCAGACTCCTGAGTGTGAGGAAGAGGTTGCAGTGGGGGAATTACAAAGAAAGATGGTTAGAAGCTGATCATGGCATTTAGAGCTTTTGGGTTCACTCAGGGCTTTGTCAGCCTTTTGGCATGGAGCTTGAATAGAGTCACAGAATGATTTATGTAAGAAGGGACCTTGGAGGGTCTCTAGTTGGCCACTCCCCCCACCAAAGCAGGGCTGCCTCCTAAGTCAGATCAGGTTGTCAAGGGTCTTGTCAAGTTCTGGGAATCCCCAGGGATGGAGATTCATTTTGATAGGCAGGAAAATGCCACCAAGAAGGAAGAGATATAAAGGCTCCATCAGAGTGACAACAGCTTCAAGTCTGCCTCAGCCCATGCTGGTCTGTCTCACAGAGGTATCCTCAAGGAGGGTCTCACTGCACACTCAGCAGGGCAATCCAGCCCTGCTTCAGCCTTCATGTGTCACAGCTACCCACATGGCATGAAATACAGGCATTTCTTAAAAGGAGATGGGCCCTTTTTCAAGCTGTGAATCAAAGTTTACATTAGGAGGGACTTGGAGTAATCACTCTCCTGCACCAGGATTTTATGATCAGCAAAATCTTCAGATAAGCAGAATAATAGCAGACACTTTCCCAAGAAACCATGGTAATTAACTTCAGAGTCAGAGACTCTTTCCCTTTATGTTGTCTACATGTAATAAAAGCTCTGTAGGTTGATTTTTAACTCCGCTAGAAGACAACCCTTTTTCTACACTCCTGATTGTCCTGTGATTTCATAGGCACACTGGGCATTGCAGGTTTCAGTTCAGATTTAGGAGCCTGAAGACAGGTGGAATTAGACCCAAGATATGCCTGATCTCATCTCCTGCCTCCTCACACACAGGCATACATGCACAGAAGAATTTGATCCCAGACCCATAATTTCCTGAAGTCTTTTCAGTCACCTAAAAAGACGTGTGAAAACCAGAATGAGTCTTGGAGATCAGAGCGCAGACTTTTTTTTTGTGAAGTGAGTTTCTTTAACCCACGCCTGTTCCTGCAGATACCTCCCTGTGCAAGAAAGCGAATGGTACAGGAAGTAGAATGAACAGCCCGTATCCAAAATTGCTGAAGAGCAATTTGTTTCAATACTTGCAGAGGAAATGAAAAAGCCTGAAAGAATTCAGTTGCATACAGTATAGCTTCAGTGAGTAGTTTTCTTAGCTGCTGAGGTTGTACATCGCAATGGAGTTCATACAGCTTGTGCTTGGAGGAAGTAGGCATAGAACATAGAGTATAGAAACATGCTTGCCTCAGAGCTGTGCTGGAATTGACTGCTGCTCATATTAGGTGTTTTCCCTCCTCAGGAAGAACTTTAAGCTATATCAAATAGCACTTTTCAGTATCTCTTAAAGCCTTTAACTAAAATTTGGTCTGTAGAAGTGGGTGGGGAACCTCTCAGCTTTTGTATATGTCAAGATTAAAGAACATGGAAGAAAAATTAAAGCAGTAAATTCTTCTGACCGCTTGACCCATTATTGGCTTTTATTTCTAGAAAGAGTAGGGAAGAATTTTTTCCTTCTTTCCCTTTTCCTCTTTCCCTCCCCCCTCACAGACACATCAGTTTGTATGTTGTTGATACTGCCTTCTCCACAGACAATTAATGGAACTGAGTCCAAGGCAGTGAAACTGGCCAGCTCTGAGGCTAAGTGGCATGTGGAGGAGAGCTGCTTCTTAAACTATTGTTGTTGCCTGAGGAATGAAAAAAATGTTGTGAGATTACTTTTCTATGAAAAGTGAACAGAATAAACCTCACCCAGATAAAAGATCTTTAACTTGTTCCTTGGTATTGCCAAGGATAATTTTCCGTATTCCTTTGACTCCCCAAAAGGTGCTCCAGGAGCAAGTTTTAGGCAAAAAAGCAGCTGACTGCTTAAGCACTTGATTTTATTTGTGGGGAGAAGGCTCAGAAGCTTCTTTGTTTTAAGGATGTTTGATAGTATCAAACCTTTGTAATGCTTGGATCAGTTAATGCCTGGGATGCTGAATTCATCCCCTAACTGATGATTTTCAGTGCCATTTGTCAGACTGTAGTGCTAATACAAATGACAGTACAATTAGGGAAGGTGTTACGAGTTTGATTCTCTTTCACCAAAAATCCAAAAGACACTCTGGACCCACTCTGTCAGAGGTATTTGAAGCTCAGTCATGGCTTTACAGCCTAGAAACTTGAGGTACAAAACTGCTAAAGGGGAGTGGAACAGTGGAGGACAAGGTAAGGAAACTGTAGTGGAAGTTAGCGGGGGCAGAAACCATTCTGGAGCATCACAGTGCGACCTGGGAGTAAGTTCTCACTTCTTCCTAGCAACATTTTTAAAGTTTTGGATAAAATAACTGGTCCAGAAGTAAGAAAGAGAGGGCCTGAAGAGCACTCATTGTTGGGGTGTTTTTGTTACAGGCCTGGATCCTGCAGGCCCTAAGTACACCAGAGCCAGCCCTGAGGAACGCCTGGATCCTGGGGATGCCCTCTTCGTGGAAGCCATTCATACCGATGCTGACAGTAAGATGGCTTCCATCTTCTTCGACCCTGCTTCTGTTCCTCCTGCCATCATTATTGCTAACGAGTCTGTAGGTCATTGTCCCTTTTACACCAGATTACCATGAGTTCAGTTTCACTCTGAGAAAGTTTCTTGGTTAGATAGGCTTCAATGATTAATTCATTGGAAGGTATCCATACCCCAGAGCATTTCACAGCAACAGACAGGTGGAGATTAGACAGAGGGCAATCTTCCAGCAAATATTTCTTCCTTAACTCTGCTATAGCAGAGTGGTCTTATGCAGAATCAGCTTGGCATGGCTTTTACCACCTGAAAGGAATTTACATGCCTGGTCTCGTTTGTTTTTTCCCACCTGACATAAGAAAGGTGCCACTGAGTGACAATTGAAAGTAACAGTCAAACCAAGAGCTGGTGCAACAACAGAGTAACTTTTCTAAAGCACTCAGGGCCTACGTAGGCAGAACGTGTGCTAAAGAATAACATGGTGCCTTTGAGTCACAACTTTTTCCTGGAGATCATGAAAATGTCTACCAACATAATGCTCCATCATGCCTCATAATCTCCCATTAAGGTTGTGGTCAGTTTTGTTCTCCTTTATATAGAATCAAGAACCTGAGTCACAGAGGTGCTGATGAAGCCACAGTTCCTGGTCATTTTGATGGCAGGGCCTGGAGCACTCTCTGCTCCCTGCAGCAAACCTGCACAATGCAGGCGTGTAAGAACAGGAAACCTGTCCTTGCTGCCTCCAGCAGTGGAGCTGGGTCCACCGCTACTAATGTTCAACCAATTATTGGGGCCTGTCGAACACCATGTAGGGTAAAGCCTATAAAAGAGCCAAGCATAAGAATGAAGTGGCATTTCACCTCCTTTCAGATTTCGGGATCCGGATTCCTGTAGGCCACATCGATTATTTTGTCAATGGAGGAAAAGATCAGCCAGGATGTCCCCGATTCATCTCTGCAGGTGAGTACTCTGTGGCCAAGCAAAGGGCTTTCATGGCCATCTAGCAGCCTGTGAAAATGCTGTTAGGCAACCAGCTCCTGCTACAGTCAGAGCAGACATCAAAGTAAGACAACATGTATCTGCAAAGACACATGGCAGCAGGGATTCATGGCCCACATCTGCTCTCAGCAGTACAACAAGCAGCTGAAATTAGTCACATACAGGGCAAGTGTCTTGGTAGCACCACTGTAAAGAGATGTGATTTTGATGACACTTTTGTATGAGCTGAAACCCTAGCATCAGTAGAGTTTGCATCAACAAAGAAAATATTCTTGCTAGAAAGATTCTTAGGTACTACTAGCAAAAGCTTCTTTTTGTTTTCCATGCTGCAAACTGTGTCTATACTTAGAGAGGTGGCTTGTACAATCACTGCCTTTTCCTTCTAGAGAATAGGACTTTACACACTAAATAGTGTGGATAAATATTCAAATATGTTCTGGATGAGCCAGCTGCATTGAGGGTCAGGTTACAGGGGACACCTATGGTACCTCACTTCCCACAGCTGGTGTCCCACTGCAGGTGGGAGTCAAAGCTATAGTACCCCCTTGCAGAGAGCCTGGGGCCTTATCGATGTCAAACTGATAGAGACATGGCAGCCCTGTGGTCCCCTCTTCTGGGGGAGTCTGTTAGTCTGGGAAGCACTTCTGACTTTCTTCATAACTTCTCTTGCAGTGGGATCTGGGCTTGTAGTTACAGAGATGCTCTGCAAAACGTCGTTAATAGAAAGGGGATGGCTGCAGAATCACTAAGAGTGTTTCTTGACTCTCAGTCCCTTGGGAACATGCAGAAAGACTGAAATCAATGGAAAGGCTCATGACTGGTTTTCTCTGGGTGCATTTTTTTCTTGCAGGCTACAAGTATCTGATCTGTGATCACATGAGGGCAGTACATCTCTATGTCAGTGCCTTGAAATATTCATGTCCAATGGTGGCGTTCCCTTGTGCAAGTCATCAAGATTTTTTAAATGGTCGTTGCCTGGATTGTGTTGACCCCTTCCTGTTCTCCTGTCCCAGAATAGGTACAGTACTAGCATGAGACCTTCCTGGAGCAGATGACAATACATTCCTGACAGGTGTCAGTGCAGAGCACAGTATGCAGTTCAGATTTCTCTGAGCAGGATTTGCTTTGGATCTCTTTGGGGATAGTGAGAAGCTGTTTAATTTCAGACTTCTATAGAGACGCTCTAAAAGCTCATATATTGCCTGAGGTAGAACACCAACATCTTGAACATTTCTGATCTTTAAACATTTCATAGGGCCCACAAATGGGTTGAAAGAGATTCTCCAGCATCACCTAACAAGTGGACAATTAGCTCAAAAAGTGTCTTGTTTAGAGAAGCAGCTGGAAATTTTAGCCAAAGCTTGAAGTCCCATTCTTCTACAAATCACTCACTTGTTGCTGTATCTCCTCCTTCTCAAAAATTCCTGCCATGACCACCCTAAAGAGGAACTCCCCAGACTGGGAGAAGGTAATAGTGGCTTCTTTTAGGCTTCTGAAACTGGGCTGTGGCACAAGAAGAAGTATCCTCTGGTGCTATTTGCAGTCTGGTACCAGAGGACTATAAGGAGAGGCCTTTTTTGGTATAGGTGCTCTCAGATCAGCCACCCCTTCACCATTGCACCAAGCCACATTGTCTGTTAGCCAGTGGTGAGTTCTCAAGTTATGGTGGTCTCACTTGACCAGGAAATTCAATTTCCCAGCACCTCATGTTTGCATTGTCATTTACATCTGCACTAAGTTTCCTAACTTGGTAGTCTTTAGTCTTGCTCATTTTGCACAGGTGCAACTCATGACACAGTTTGTTAGCAGAGGAATGAAACAAAGTCACTATGAGGTATTCTGATGATGATTACCTGGGGTAGCTAGAACAGGTTTTCTGAGGGGATGTTAACCTGTCAAACAGACACCACAAGTCTGTGCTTGCTCTCATTTGCACTGGTATAAAGAAAAGGTCTGTCCTCCAGGGCAGCAGAGTTGGGCAGGGTGAGTGGAGGTGAATTGGGACCAATTACATTTCTGTTCTGGGTCATTCATGGCTTTCCCTGTACTGGCTCGCTTTCCTCCTGCAGGCCTGCTGGAGCAGGCAGGTGTCAACATGAGAAAGCTGCCCAAGGAAGTGAAAGTTTATCTAATGACCAGTCCCTCAGCTCCATTCTGTGGTAAGTAGCAATGAGAAAAAACGAGTCAGAAGGGGGCTGACCAAATGAGGCAGATTCTCTGGGGGCCAGGTAGAAACAACCCACCATCCCCATCAGGATCAGCTGCTGTGTCCCAGATGGTCTGAGACACGAAGCTGAAGAGCAATAACCCTGCACATCTCCCCCATAAAGCCCTTGCCAAGGGATTAAGACAGCCACCTGGCTTCAGGACTGAAGTAAAGGGTAGTGAAAATGCCTGTCTGTTTACTATGGACTATGCAGAACTGCCCACTGTGCCTCTCATACCACAGAGATTAGTTTGTTTCTTATGTCTCTCTGATCTTTCTGCTCCTGGGGCCAGGGAATGAGGTGTTAGAGGCCACCTTTTGGAGGGGTAGGTCCAACCAATAGTACCTGCCCTCACTCCCACATACTTTGCCTCTTGCTCAGTCCATCACAGCCTGGTTGAGTTCCACTTGCAGAAGAAAAGAAACATAGTCACCAGCATTGAGATCACTTTCTGCAGCAACAGGACCAAGGACACAGCGAAGATCACCATGTGAGTGACAGTACATACTTCTGGCCTGCTTTATCACAGCTCTGTGTGTAAGGATGTTTATACTAACCCAGAAAATGCACAACGATAGCATATCTCCCTGAGTGCAGTCACTGTGTGATGAACCACAACCTTTCTTCTTGAATTCCTCCACATTTTCCTTAAATGCTCTCAAGAATCAGGCATGTGCTACCATTACTCAGTGGCTAGGTCTACCTCTTCCCTGATTGCACAAAGCAGTAGGTATACTCCAGGATCCCCAAATTTGCATACTTTTGTGTTGCTGTACTGGTTCTTTTTCTACAAACTACCCTTGCCTGGTGCTAGTTTAAACCATAACCACTACCAGATAGTTACTAGCTCTCCCAGAGACAGAGATGGCTACAGCAAGATCCCATCCACCAGAGGTTCCAGACTGATGGACTTGGTGGCTTAGACATTTTTCTTGATGCCCATTAGGACAACAGTTGCAAAGAGGAGACAAGTGCATCTCTGCATAGTCAGAAATGTGTTCAGTAGCTTGTTGCCACTGCAGTAAAAGCACTCAGGCTCCCATTGTAGGGAAAAGTCCAAGGGCAAGGGACCAAAGACCACATGTGTAGACAGACTCTCTTGAAAGCACCACTCTCCTCCAAACCATATCTGAATTAAAGAACCAGACTCAGACTGCTGTTCCATAGCCCTTGCCTCAGGGGGATCTCCTCACCACAGAGAAGTTCCCCAGAAGAAGTCTTCCTCACTTCTTCCTACACCTTCCTGCCCACTGCTGTGGGCTGGGAACCGCAATGTAGACAAGCAGCTAGCACATGCTACTGGCTGCCTCAGGAAGCAGGAAAACAGTCTGCTAAAGAGCCCCAGACAGCTCTCCTAGGATCAGAGGGATTCCAGCACTGGCTCCCACACAGTCCTTACTGCTAAGATAAAACATTGTGACCTGAAGCTAATTGTGTTGCTGCTTCAGTCCCTGGCACCAGGAGGTAGAGGTAAGAACTAGGGAAGGCGAAGTCACATTCCAGGGTGCTCTCCAGCGTGACATAGCTGCTTGATCACAGATTTCCAGCCAGGCACTGCAATTTGCTGTTTATACTCCAGCTTGGTGGAGCTCAGTCTGTTCAATCCCTCCCCAGCTTGGAAGCCCGTTCCAAAGATGCAGAAGGGAGGAAACCGTAACGCCTAGGTCAAGGCAGGGCCCGTGATTTGCTCAGGAAGACATTCAGCACTTCTTTTTGCAGGGTTTGATAGGTGCCCAGCAGGAGGCATGTGAGACTGGAGAGAAAGGCTGCCTGGGGAAGTGAAACAGGCAGGCAATCCCGGGGCTTTGTTGCACCCCTAAGTTTTAATGAGAGAGTAGAGTTATAGCAGGGTAACCTATCCAGAGATACCCTTACCCCGGGAGAACAGCAGCTGTGTTTCATTTAAGTGCCTTCCTAAGAAGCACAAGGCTAAACCAAGAAATTTGCTTACAGCAATAAACCTACAGATTTGAGAGTATAAAGTTGAAGATATCTTTTTAATTCACACTGTAGCAAAAAGCATAAAAACTTTCCCACTCTAGGCAAAGCTCAGCCCTCCAGTGCAGTCAAGCTCAAGAGGGTCAAACAGGCATCTAAACATAGAGTTTTACATCGCAGTTCAGACTGATCGATCACCAACTCACTTCACATGATCTGACATGCACGTCATCCCACAGTTCCCCAGAAGTGCACAGGGACTTGGGCGCATTTGGCCAGTCTCAAACCTTCAGGAAGCAACTTTCATGGTTGTGTCTTGCCTCACATTGCCCTTCTCCTCTCCCAAACATCAATTCCAGTCTCAATCCTCAGGTTGCCGTTACCCCACACATTGCTCAGAGTGCCCCAAGAGACATGTCCCCAAGTCCCATAGCTGTCATGGGACTGACAGAGTAAGGAGCTTGTTACACAGCACACTTTCCAGCTGCATTGCCATTGCTTACACATCACATGACATCATCCCCCATATCCAAGAAAACATACTTCTGAAGCCAGTCAAGAGTCCTACATCCATCCAAAGGTTGTGTGGGGCTGGACCAAATGTCAGTCCCAGGAGTGATTTTCTTCAACCTGCTTAACCTTACTGTGTTCCTCTGTCCTAGGGCTGGATCCTGCCCACGGACAATATGCAGTAGAGAGATGGCCTCTCTCTGTTTTCCATTTGCTATCCACTATTGACCTTTATAACCACAATTTCATGATGCTTCCTACTTTTGGCAGCCTGAAGCCAGACACAGTCAGACACACAAAACTTCCAGCATCTACCACTGCAGTCTAAGGGAGGGACAGGATGTACTGGTTTGGGTTAGCCACTCTGGCCTAGGAGGATGCTGAGTGCAACTGTCAGCCTGCTCCTGGGAGCAACTTTGGTTGTGCGTTCTTCCTGACCCTTTTGTTACCCTCTCCTTTCCCTACCATGATGTTTCTGATCAGGCAGCCACCCAGGTGCTTCTGGAATTGCATAGAGTCAGCTACACACTTGTGCTCTTCAAGAACACAAGGAAATCTATGATCTCCAGCTCTTAGAGGTGCCAAGTAGATCAATCATAGGAAGGCCCATTGGATGGACTCCAGAGAAGGGAGGTGGCCTACCTAGGTAAAATGGCCGGGCAGCACCCCTTCATAGCACACAACCAGCTGGGCTCTGATCATTGGCTGTTTAACCAACTTCTGGCATTTCTCAGTTCATGTTACCTGGATAAGAGCAAAGGGACAGACAAATGTCCCTCTATCCAAGCATCCCACCTTCAACATGGTCTAAAGCAAATACCTAGAGTAGAGTATAAAAAAAGGTAATGTAAGCATGTAGCAATACTTCCCCCAAATAGTGTCCCAGTGTCTGACTAATTACATCTCAGGGACCTTCAGAGCCAAAGGTGAGATCTTTGTCCTTATTAGCTCCCAATGCTTTTGTCTTCCATGAACTTGTCCAGTCCCCCTTCCATGACTTGCACAGTCATGTAAACTTTCTAGCATCCCCAACATCCCACAGCAAGGATTTTAACAGCTTAAAAGGAATGGTACTCTGTGCAGTGTGCAATCTTTTTGAGCCTGCCACCCGTTAGCTTTCTTTGATGACCCCTAGTTCCTGCACTGGAAGAAATGGTGAACAACCGATCCCTATCTGTGCCATTCATGGTTTCATAGACATTGACCTTATCTACCACTTACCTCTTTGTAGCAATCTGGGCAGTGTTTCAATCTATATGCGATTGCAAGAAGAGTTGTTGTAATTGTGTGATGGAAAGAAGGATATTTATACAGAAATTTTCCTGACTTCAGAGATAAAACATGGAGAGATAGCCAGTAAGACTCTCATGCAATGCCCTGTTTTGACAGATGAGTCTTCTCACTCCATTTTAGTATGTGAGGGCTTCACGATAATACCCCAGATTCCTCCAGTCTTTCAACACATCTGCATATGGCCTTTATTTGCAGGTTAATTGAATGTTCTCCCTCACATCTCTCACCCTGCCTTACAGACCTAAGCACCAGGAGATGGGCAAACTGCTGCTGGCCCACAGAGTTCCCCTCTGCCAGATAAACAGTGTGACACTGAAGTATCTCCCCAAAAATCAGTTTTGGAGGAAGGATGAGTCATCCATTGTCGGCAAGTTCTGTGCAGCACCACTGCCTTTTGATAGCAAGTAAGTCACAGGAATGTCTTGCAGGGATTCAGTGAGCTATGGATGCAGTCTGTGGTTTGAAACAATGCATTCTATCATCTCCCCCATTTAGGTAAACATGTAATCATGGGTCTCTCCCAACCCCTTCTGTGTCCCCATGTAAAACATTTTCTACCTGTGAGAGAGAAAAACTTCCAAGGTAGTTTTCTAGGAGTTTTCTATGATTCTTCCCCTGGGATGAAAGTGTTGTGCCATAGAAGGAAAATGGCTGTGACTCACATCACTCAGAAGATGCTTAAGTTACTTGTACTAGCTAGAATGTCTTCCCTCTGTCCTTCCTTGCTCTCTCCATCTTCCCCCTGTCTACAATGGGCACCTATCTGAAACATGACAGACGCACATTTTTCAGGCTAAGACAACAGAAGACCAGTAATACATTTCTGCTTCTTATACTGCACAGGTTTCTAAAGCACTAAGCCTAAAGACAACCATTTTGCATTTTCAGGGACAGGCATTGTAGAGTATATGCCTTCAGCAATAATTACCTTACCCAGAGTAGAAGCAGCCAAGTCCTTCTCATCCTGAGAGAGATAATGGTCTTCTCCATAATACACTACTCTTGCCTGGAGTTTTGTAGATCCAGAGTTCTTGCAGGCAAGGAAAAATAGCTGTGTCTATACTGACACATTGAACTCTCCATGTTGCTTCCGAGTTGACTCTTATGCTGGCTCCAGGGTGAAGCAAGCTAGTGGGCACTCCAAAGTCAGGAAACCCAGAAGCAGAAGGGAGATTGTGCTCCCATTTAAATTCTGTTCTTATGGGCAGTAAGGAGACTCAAGCACAAGGCAGTAAAAATATATCCAGTAGGTGCAGATAGGGATAGATATTCCTATGCAAATACCAGGCAAACCTCTGAGCATAGGGACTATGCCTTACTAGCATGCTTTGCAGAGAAAAGCACTCCAAAGTTGAGATGGGGCTTTTTGTTTCTTATGAATGAGACAGCGTGGCACATTGCCTTAAAGGTGTGCTAACCTGCACCTCTGTAAGCACTGGACTGTGGTGCAGGTGGAAAGCTGTAGAGTTGCACAGGTTCATAACCACACTCATCAGAAACCTGGGAGCACTCAGAGCAAGAAAGGTGCTACTGGGGAGAGGGGGGAAGGTGAAGGACACAACTCCATACACACCTTTCCAGCCAATTCATCCTAGCCAGGGCACAGCATCCTGTTCATCATGCCTTCACAAAGCAGCACAAGGTCCACCAGCTGCTTGCTTGCATCTGTGTTAGGATAGCAACCTCTGCCTGCCAAAGCACAGCCTGACTTCCCTGTGCTCTTCCCACAGCAGGACAATGTCATGCCTGCCCTGGAACCTCACTCTCCCCGGCAACACAAACGTCTCCTATGAGCTGCCTGTTGCTTGTGCCTAGCACTGCCTTTGGAGCATGCAGGCATACACAAAACCGAAAAGGAGCACTAAATCTATTGCTGCTCTCTGCTCGCAGATGATACTTTCACCGTTAAACTGGATGGGTTTTTCACTTAGAATCATAGAATCATTAAGGTTGGAAAGGACCTCTAAGATCATCAAGTCCAACTGTCAACCCAACACCACCATGCCCACTAAACCGCGTCCCGAAGTGCCACATCTACACTTCCTGCATTAGGGACAGGATGTCAAGGAAAAGAAGTGTGCGGCAGTTTGGTGAGTACAAGGTTGATTGGTTACATCAAAACCTCTCAGTTAAAAGACTGGATTGGGACTTTTATCCTATGGATTCTGTACCCATCTCTGAAAGTGAGACAGGCAAGTCATATAATCTCAAGTTTCGGATCTGTATGAAAGAAGATAATATCACTCTTCCTACACCAGGAGTTTTGGGATGATTCATTTGTGTTTTATATTAAAGTGTCCTGAGAACTTCATATTAAAGGTGAGAAGTATTGTTTTTCCTCATCAAGGGGAAACTGTGGTTCAGGTTTGGCAAAGGAAGGAGTCATTCTTAGCCAATGCTCCAATGAGAACATCACTAGTCCTATCTACAAGGCACTTTCAGAGTGAGACCCTGGTGATTTCATGTTAGTGCTCCTGTTAAATAATCAGAATGAATTAATCTCCTTCCCATGCCAGGCCTGGAGCAGCTCTTCTGGCTGTTGGCTTGTTCTGTTTGAAGCTCACATGAAGTGAAACAGACACCAGGAGCATGGCAGTACTCTTGCATCCAATTTTGCACTGCTTTGAACAACTGCCCAGAATAGAAGGTAATAGTAGAAGAATGGAGCATTGTAGCTACAGGGCCACCAAACACAAATTAGTCTCAGGAACTCAGCACAGCCTTTCAGACCTGCAAAGTAGCTGAGATTTGGAAAGAATTGATAAAAGATTACAATATGAGAGACACGTACATAGAAATAGCCCTGATTCATACACCCCTTTTCCACCACGTTGATGCATATGCAAATTAAAGAGGAGAAAGTCTTACATCCCTTCTGCCCACAAATGACATCTTCTGTAGACCATTTTCTCTGGTTCCCTGGACTGTCTTCACTGGGAGATAAAGTGCACCAGGAACACTATGGTCAGGAGAGAGGAACATGCTAAAGGCATTTCTGCTGTGAGGAAGCCTCAGCCATTTGGCATGAGCTGTCACTACTGCTCCACTAGACAGTGTCACTGCAGAGTTAGCTCCTGCTTTCAGCTCATGTCCAAGCTTTTTGGACCTGCCATGTGGCTGTTTGGAAAGCCAGCCTAGCAAACACCACCTCCAGCATACACTCAGGAGAGGGTTAGAGCTGGGCTCTGACAACCTGATAGAGATCCAGGTTAGTTGGTGCCATGACTGAAGAGTTTCCAGGGAGCTTCCTATTGAAGACTAGAATATAACCTCAGCAGGCACCTATGAAGGGTGGTGTGTAATTCAGCCCAACCCAGTCTACTAATTCAGGGAGGTGTATAAAGCACCACAACAGACACAGTTTCATCATGTATTTTGGTTCCTTTGCAGAAGGGACCCCAGCAGCTCTTGTGTTAATTTGCTGGAGACATTTCCTAGCTGTGAAGGCAATGAGGTCAGGCTGAAGCAAGAATGCAACAACAGAGCATGGTAACAACCATTAGCAGGATGATCCGCAGGCCTGGGGAAGCCCTGTTCTCCTGCCCTGGGGTGACAGCAAAGGCAAGCAGCACGAGGAGTGGTGTATGCTGTGGATCCCACATACCCACCACTTCAGAAGCCTCTCCAGACCTCAGCAAGAGTGCCAGATCCCGAGGGCACAGATCTCACCCAGCTGAGACTGGCAAGACATGCCAAACCAGTCTCTGGGCCACAGCCCCTGCGTGAGCAGTGCAAGGCAGGTAGGGCTGCCTCCACCAGCCCCAGGGCTGACACAAAGCCAGCACCACATGCAGAATGGTCGTGCCCCTGCCTGTCTGTGCCAGGAGGCACTGAAGGATGCCTTGTCCTGTGCATGCTGATGGAGGGACAGATGGTCCTCACTCCTTCCCTGGATTATCTGCCCTGGAGAGGCTCCTACCCTCACCACCCAGCTTGGTTGCACCACGCTCTGTGGGACGGAGGATTCCTCCAACAGTACTGCCGTCTCTGATTCCCTGACAGAGGAAATGGGTTGGGAAGCTCGTCAGCCAAAGCCTGTTGCAGCTGAACTTGGAAGAGGCCTTCCATCTCCACACTATTTTCATGTAAGGTATTGCACTTCTTCCTACCAGTGGCTGCTCTCTCCAGAGATGTTTTGTACTCACTCTTTTCTTGACTTGGTGTGTGCACCCCGAGGTCATCCCCCGTCAAGCACCAAAAAAAGAGAGTTCAGGCTCTCCTTCTTGCCTGCACCTGTCCCCAATCCCAATTCCTTCATTTTCTTATTCCAAATGAATCAACTCAAACAACCGAGCTTTCACCAGAAGTCAGTAATTTCGTTGAGAAGTGGTGCTTGTCATAAATGAGAAATGCTAGCCCCTGGAAAAAGAATTTCTGGTCTTACTACAGTGGATGCTCGGTGAGGTGCATGACATCAAATCTCCATATCATGCTCTCCATTGCAAGCCTATTACCAAAGCCATCACACAGCCCATTTTCCCCTGCCCTTTCCCCTGCCCTGTGCCTTGAGATCACCCTAAATCTTTCAAATGGTGTTATCTCCCTCTCCAAATCCTCAAACACCAGTAGTTTCATCTCTGACTTTAATGTGAATCATTAAATCAAAGGGAACACAGATTCTGCGAGCAGGCTAGTATCGCATGCAGCGATATCGGTGTACCTTGGTATTGGAGCTGCCAACACACCTCAGAGAGGCAGGACTAGAAAACAAACTGGGGAAGCACACTGGGGCAGGCAGCTCTGGTGAACTGGGGTGGGAGGTGCTGGAGTGTCACACTGCAGTCTCATTTGTGCGCTTCACGTGCTCCTGAGTGTACAGTCTGCAGGCAGATGTCCCAGTGCTTGCTAAAGAGTGTCTCTCTGGTCAGAAACCTGTGTGAGCATACGTTCCTTTGGAGGGGCTTCAGGATCAAAACAGCCTGTTGTTCCCTAGAGTTCGGGGGTCTGAGTGGGAGCCAGGGGAGCTCGTCCTTTGCACAGAGGGTGGGGGTAACTCCGGAGGAGGTTTCCAGAGGCTGCAGAAGGAAGGTAGTGGAGGGGGGAGGAAAACAAGAGAGGGGAGAAAAGAGGGTGGGGGAGAGAGAGAGCATCATTATTATCACAAGAATAATTCTTACATCCAAACTTTTCTAAGATACAAACTTCATGGAGCCCATTGTTACCCGTCCCTCTCCCCTCCCCTCCTAAATTAACATGCAAAACTATGCACTTCTTCAACATGTGATAAAACAGATAAATGGGGTCACCCACCCATCCTGAGACAGCAAAAACAAGCCCCTCCAAAGCACCTTCTGTGACATCAGTGAAACACAGCCCACAGCTCCTTTGATTTTGCTCTCAAAGCAGGTGTAAAACAATTCCTACTAACTTAGATACTAAGCTACAGGCCATCAAGCATCCATCCATCTACGTCACCCACCAAATAGAAGCCAGCCCCAAGATGTAACAAAACTAAGTAGCAGCAGCTGCACATCTTGCAACCACTTGATAGCAATGAACTAGAGCAAATATGGTAAGAAAAGGGGAAAAAGGAGGTGGCTTTTGGTTGTTTGAATTTTCATGCAAGGAATAAAGCTTAGTTTGCTATGGAATATTGAGCTATACAGCAGTACACTGTTAAAGCAAGTTTTGAACAGAACCTTTGAATCTGCCTCTTTTAAACAGGCAGCCTGTAAGTTACTGAAATATCTCTTCTCCTTAGAGAAAGAATGCACTCATCAGTAGGATATCATACTCTGTCTTGCTTGTAAGCAGATTAGAAACTCTTTCAAGGAACTAGATGATAAGAATAATAGGCCAATATGTGTCCCAGGAATATTTTGTTCTGCATGATCGTCGCAGCACTTTGGGCATTCAAAAATTGCCTCCTGCACTGTGGCATAGTAAGGTGGCCATTGCAGTGACAGAAAATGAAAAGGATCATGATCCACAGAAGCATTTCAGCATGGGGAGTTTAGAGAGCTGGAAGGTGATCATCCAGGCTGGAAGCTGCTGTGGAAGGAGATGAGAGCCCAGACCAGGGGAAAGCCCCAGGTGAGCTCTGACCTCTGGGACTGCAGCTATCGCTTACTTCGAACAATGACACTGCAGGGAATATCCCTGTTTACTATGGATGTTTTCACCACTTCTAAAGGAAAGGTTCTGAAAGTGCTTTCCCTGGGCCATGGCAGACCTGCTCAGATCATCTGCTGAGCTGTGACAAGTGCCTGTCCAGAAGGGAAAACTGCAACCCCTCTGTATCACTAGTTTTTGTGGTTAGGCACTCAAGTCGCTGTTGAATACTGTCTGGGTGTGACAATTGCTGTTGTGCTGCTGGGACCTGATGTGATTAGGATACCCAAGTGGTGAGCAGAGTAACAAGGAAGTGCTCGTTCCACTGCTATGGACACACTAAACAGAGTTTTTCCTTGTCCAAGTACCTTAGAAATTAAAATACCACACTGGCTATTGTCTCCAGACTGACAGACAAGGAAGATCATCCTCCTCTCCCACCCCAAATACCAGCCTCTGAAATATTTGGGCTTTTATGGCAGGTCTCTACTGCAAGTATCAACACACTTTGATACTGCCTCATTGACAAGATCTAGAAAGACAAAAGCTTCCAGCTTCCAACATGTTTTAAAAGGACTGTGTGAAAGAAAGAATAGCTTTGTGCTGTGTAACACAAGCTTTCCCCAACACACTTATACACACACACCCCTCTTGTGTGTACGTTCACAGTATTGACTCATTACCAAAACAGGCGGAAACAATTAAAAAAAAAGCTACAGTGTTCCTTGCCTCCTTCCTTGTATAGTTGCATTTGAAATTCTGATTTTATTGAGCTTGATCAACCAGGAGAATTCTGCCAACAACATGAGAATGGATACCCTTCTGCTGAGAAGACAACGTCCAAGCAAAGCATAGACAGTGACTTCAACACGCTTACAACACTAACTGCATTTATTTTTAACTGCATCTATTCAGCAGACATGCCTGACAGTTAGGAGGATGATTATCTCATAAGTGATTCAGTGTTCCTGCCTCTCCAAGTAAGGACTGAAAAAGCTGCAAATTCATATCTACAGCAGTCTACCAGCAAAACCAGGGACTTTGCATTCCTAGGACTTTTAAGCTAGAAAACAGATGAGGATTTTTTTTCTTTTTCTCTCTCTGCCTCTTTTTTTATTTAAAAAAAAAAAAAGACTAAGCAAAACTCTTGCTAACTTTTTATCTGATTCAAGCAAAACCAAATACACTTATTCCTTCCCTGGCCAGTTTCTTCATATCCCAGATTTTAAGTTTGGAGGCATGGAAGCAATACAGGAACAGGCACGTGACTCAATTCAAAGCAGAACTGTACAAAATGGGAAGATCTTCCAGTTCTACTGTTTTCAAAAACTAAGAATGGCAACTGGATGAAACAGTGGAAAAGGTCTCTTCCACCAGAGGCCTACTGCAAATAGCAAGTGCTGTCTCACCCAGACAGCTTTTACACGAAGAGCATCTAGGAGGGACGGTTCCCTTGCCATCACAGTGGTGAGGCTTGTGCACAAGCACGGTAGGGTAGGAAAGATTACGGAAGACTTGCCAGGACTCATGCCAGGAGTCAGTGTGTCCTGCTTCATGCTCCCTGCCAGTAAGTCCACAACCTGAGCATTTGCAGCCCAACAGTAGTCCCAAACAGGCACAGGGAAGACCAGGGTGCAATAGTGCAAAGAGTTCAAAGATGCTTGCTTGAAGACGGTGTCCCCAGCTAAAACCCAGCTCTGCAACTTCCTTCCTGCCATGCAGACTCAGCTGGGACACACGTAATGGTTGCTTCTAGGACAGAAATCCCACTCCTAGGCTTGGTGTCTGGCAGCTGGATGCCAGAAAGCAGCTATTATGGGGAGGCAGCAGGAATGCACATTTCGGGGTCCGCAGCTGGCGTGCAACAGCTGGGGTGCAGCGGCTAGCTCAAGTATCTCTGTGGAATTTCTCTCCTGGCCGCTTGGATCTGAATTTCAAGCACGAGCCACCCTCCTGTTTATTTCTGTTTGCCTGTGTTGCTTCTCTGCCCCAATATCCACTGGGCCCAGGAATTTTTCCCTTGCAGAGTAAGGAGTTGGCATTTTGGAAGACAGCATCTCATTCCCACTCACCGGAAAGCAGAGTTTGGGGTGTGTTAAAACAATGTTTAGCCTGTCAGTCCACCTAGGGTGATTGGAGGCAAGAGCTGCACCACACAGGGCAGTCTTTTCAGTACCTTACTAATCTGGCTGAGCCGAAGGTCAGCAGAAGCAAGGATAGAGTGAGTGCTGAGATGAGCTGTGGTGGGCGGGGGGAGGAAAGACTCTGAGCTTTCTCCCCCTGCCCAGGATGAGCACTTGCAGGGCGTACAGCAACTCCCGGCTCTCAATCCACTGTAAACCCTGCGGCTGTTTCTACCTCTGTCAGCCTCTCCTGGGTTGTCCGCGTGCTCACCTGCAGACATCTTCCTCAGCAAAATACTGGAGTATCTCCAGGCACAGCTCCATCTCATGGCGAGCCAGGCTGAGCCCTGTGGTGTCTCTGCGGGCACTTGTGTACCACCCACCAGCCTTGACACCGTTTCAGTTTCTCTGCCTCCCCTGAGGGCTGGAGAGAGGACAGGGCAGGGAAGAGCTCACTACGGCTGGATTATCGGCCCTTCCACTCCACAGTGTGGCTGGTGCCTGCAGTCGAGCCTTTTCCCTGCTGCTTTTCCTTAAGAAAATCACACAGCTGGAGCACACCTCCCGGGATTCCTTGGGGCAGCAGGCAAAAAAACGCTGCGGAGGAGCGAACCCACGGCAAACGAGGGTGAGAGGCTGAGGGCTGCCACTCTGCCCGGGTAGTTGCATTGCGGGAAGGACTTGCTTCCACACGCGGGTACTTACGCGGGGGTCCCACACAGGGTGAGGCGTGCCCATGCCAGGAGTGCCCTCACTTCATATACTCCCCTTCGCTCACATAGTCCATAAAAGACCCCGGCAACTCAGCAAAATCTTCCAAGACAAGACTGGTGGAGTCCTCACCCAGCAGGTCACTGTCGGGCCGGGATGCCCGGGGGCGCGGAGCAGGCGGCAGTGGCTGCGGAGGGGCCTCGGAGGTTCCAGCCTGGCCAGAGGCGGGCAGTGGCTCCTCGCAGTCCTCCGGCTCCCCCTCGGAGGAGGCTGGCCCGAGGACGTGGTAGAGGCTGGGCAAGCGGATGTCGAAGCGAAGGCCGAACTTGGCGAAGAGCTTCTCATTGAGGGAGTAGAGCTTCTCCGAGATGTCATAGCCCAGGTGGGAGGAGAAGAGCCGGGCAATGTAGCGGTCCTTTCTTAGGAGGAGGTACAGCTTCTTCCTTGGCCAGGTGACGAAGCTGCAGTCGGTCTCAGCTGTCAGTGTGACCTGTGGGGCAGGGAGGGAGCAGAGTAAGCCCCACCACCTGGGCAGTGGTCAGCCAGCTTGGAGCTGCGTGCTTCTCTCCAGTGAAGGCCCCCAGCCCCTTTGATACCTGCTCTCCTTGGGAACAGCGGGTCTGGAGAACCAGATCATCCAAGCTGAGTGACCGGATAAATCCTTGCCCGCCCCTGTTTCCTCTCCCCAAAGAGCTGGAGACCTGGTTTTCCTATGCAATTAGTGACATGGCCTTGCTTAACCTAACCACATGGCCGGCTACATTTCACCCGCTCGCTTTCAGATGATGCTCCCTGTTGAAACCCGATTGATGTAGCTGACATGAGCAGGGCAGCACAGATGGCCTTATCCCTTTATGTAGAAATGCTACAGAGGGAGGAGGGTTCTGTGCACCCAGCCGGTCCAAGTCAGCAGCAGGTAGCCCTGCGGCAGGCTGCTGGCCCGTCCTGCTCCTGGGTCACACAACCCCTGCTCCGAGAAGGCCCTTGGGTGCAGGAGGGGCCACCTGGAAGGCATGCCTGGTCATCCTGTGCCAGCGGGACATCTTGTCTCACCAGCTCTGCTGGGTGCTGTAGGGCTGAATGGCCTCAAAGGACATGTGGCACAACTCAGCGAGAGAGGAAATAAAAGATTTAGTGTGGTTGTGTGTAGGGAGGGAACTCACTCGAGGTTTTATTGGCCCGATTTTAGAGAATATTTCATTTTGCTTTGGGTTTTGCCAATGGGAGTAGAGCCATTTTTCCCCCTAGCTGTAAGACCACTCTAATAATAATAAAAAACATAATACAATACATGAGTGTATATTGTAATATATAAATATAATAATAATAAAAAAAGATATGAAACATAGGAAGGGTCAAGCCACCTTGGGCCAAAGAACATCCAAGTGTAATGGAGATACTGGCATGCGAATAAGTGCCAGAGCCAAAATATCCCGGGGCCTCCCTTTCACTCTACAGCCAGGGGTCTCCTTGGCCAGCCACCATGGCAAGGGACCACTGGGAAGCTGAACACGGCTTGGCTGCATGTGTGTGTCCTTGGGTTTGATATTTAACGCTGCTGCCATGCAAGCAGCTGCCTTACGAAAGAAATATAGGAGATAAAACCTGAGAACTTTGCCAGGCCAAGGTGAGCAAGAGGAAGGGTCACATGGAAATTGAAATGACCATAATCTCATTTTCCTAACCAACTTCTGGCAGGTGGTCAAAAACCTCCATTTCTTGTGAGGGATTAAGTGAGATGTAATAAGAAAACCTGCCTCCTAACCAGGGCAGCAGGACAGATTTTACTGATGAATCGCCCAACACAAGTGCCCTGGCATCAGCAGAGCCCATAATTCAGCCCTCTGGTGGAAGGTGCCAGCCCTGAAACACAACTCCTTCAGGCACTGGGATCCAGCAGTTTCAAGCATAGAAGACACAGCCGAAGCAGAAGCACAAGGAAACCTTGTAGACTGAGTTGCTCAATCCAGAGAGCTGTGGGGAAAACTTAGGCAAGAAAAACCTTCCTTGCCCTCCTGCAGTGAAGTCCAGGAGATGAACATGCACTTTTTTAACCAAATGACTGTGATGCTGGGAATAAGGTTGAGATATGCCACAGAGTTTTAACTATTCAAGTAAGAGGGACTGGTGAGTTAAACAGCTGCCAAAAGCAGCACATCACCATGGCTAAGCATGGCCATCAGGAGTAATGCCTGGCCAGGAATATGGACTGGTCAAGTCTCACCTGCTGAATGCTGGTCTTGCATGGGCTGCTACTTTTTCATGCTCCCCAGTAAGCACATGTGGGTTTTAGGCATTTCCAAGCACATGGCTGCAGCCTTTCCCCACCTAGGACTCTACCTCCCCATCCCCGTGCCAGGCGCAGACGACGTCCCGGAACAGCCCCGTCTCACAGAGCCGGAGAGGGGCCAAGAGTGTGGTGCTGGCAAGGCTAGTGCAGCCTGGCACCAGCTTGCTCCGGAGCTGTCTCACGCACCACAGACACAGACACTCAGGCGGTCTGGGAACATTCAGTTCCACAGAAATTAGCTCAGAAAATGCTGAAGATGTTTTTGCAGGTTGCAGGCCATCAAGACGCCCACCGGGAGCACCGGGCAGCCATCATTCTCTCTGCTCGACTCTTACAGAAACACAGCCTGGGAACTAGCAGCTGTCTGCTGCCAGATTGAAGCCCTGTGCGAAATGTGAGATACCCCTAGCACAGCCACGCTGCTGTTGCCCTCTCTACCCCATTATCTTGGCCCAACATGCCTATTTCTGCTCACGAGCTGTAAGCCCTGTGCCAGAGTCGCACAGTCAGCCATCTCCTGCAACTGCTCCTCTTGCAAGACTGTAATCACTGGCAATGGCATAGCTTTCAGGAGCGACTGCCATTACCCTTTTATACATGGGCCGAATTCAGATTTGAGGAAAGCGGATTCGGAGAGCTGCCCTGGTTTAACCAAGTCTGAACGTGGCTGCCCTCATGAGAAAGCATCATCATTCCCTCATGACTGTCCCACGCTCCCAAGGGATTAGCAAAATCCCTCCTCATGTCCTACCTGACACATTCTAGATTGACATCCTGACAGGGATCAGCCCGTCCTGGGATGTGAGTTAAAGGCAGACAGATGTGGGCTTAAGTAATCTCCTCCAGAAGGAAAGCCAAGCAAATACTGTGGTGTTGACAGTGAGAGTAAAATCCTTTCAGTTGCTGCAAATAAGAATTGGTCTGGCTTCTCAGCAAGGGATTCTTTTCCTCAGAAAGAACCATATTCGGGTGTGAATCATCCTTTCTGCTTCCCCACCCCTAACACATCACCATCAGAAACTTCTGTGAGGAACGGGATATTTATGGATTTACATCACTGCCGCATATTACCATGACTGCCATCCTGATGCTGGAACGATGCACCCTGCTCGCAGCGTGCAGGGCAAATGCACCAATACAGGTATTAGGGAGTGTGGTAATGGAGGTGAATCAGCAATCTGATTCCTCATCTCTGTGCTAAACGGGAAGGGGCAACATTCTCCACCCTCCCTGCTGTGAAGCTGACTGTAGGAGCACACACTGAGGTCTTTGGAGGAAGGCAGGAAAAAAGACAACACAGCTGATTGCACCGTCTTGTGTTGGTTAAACCATGAGGAAGGGGAGGAAAATATTCCCAGTTAGCTTTGAAAGGCATAATGAGTCCCCTCTGTCCCCTTCTCAGGCACGCAATGAAGCGCCAAGGAGCGAGGCTGGGCTGCTGCGGGGCTGCGCGGCATTACCTGGAAAGTTCCTTCCTCAGAGGGTCGCAGTGACTCCCATTCTGGAGAGTCCAGGAACTGGTAAGGAAAGACGTAGTGAAGGAATTGTCCGTCCTGGCTCACTCGGACCCTGCAGAGAGGACAGGTGGGGTGCACAGGCTTAGGCCACAAAATAGATGTCACACGAACCTCATCAGCTCACACACGTGCAGGCAGCCAGTCCCACCAGAGAGGAAAGGACTTCTCCCCATCTCATGTGTGTCTCATACCCTCTCCGGGACAGCTGCAAATGCTCCAGTCTACGGGGCTGTCCCTCTTTTCTCTGTAGGAAACGGTATTTGCTGCCACTTCACCATATCCCATCTGTTTTCTGTTTCTTGCTACAAAGCCAGCCCTCACAGGTACAATGCTTGACCCTAAACCAGGACTTCTCAGCCTGCAAGACTGCTGCCTGTAGGGGTCAGGGATAGCAAGGCAGTTTTTCTGTTTCAGGTATATCCTGCATTTCCAAGCACCCTTTATCTTGCTATTGTGCAGTTTAAGAGGGGGCACCGTGATAGCAGCAACGCTCTCTTGGGACAGCAAAGACCTCACAAGGCAATAGAGTTGGTACCAGGAAATGCAAATCCAATCCCATCTCCACAGAGCATCCTATACCATCCGAGATGCACACTTACCACTGCAAAAGAGAGCAGAACAACTACCCCACCAGCACTGGCTTACTGTTCGTTGCGGCACTGTCATGCCCAGAGTAGCATCAGATTATCCCGTGCAGGGCAAGACAGCACAGACTCTTCCCCACTAACATTATTTGCGGATATGGTAAACTTCAGAGCAAGCTGCTCAGCACAGACATTCAGTACGGGGAAAGACACCTAACGGAAATACACATACCCAATTTCCTCCCAGTGCTTTGCCATTCAGCACTGGCCAGTGGTCCCAAGATGCTCCAAAAAAAGGAAGGAGAACCCGTCTTCTTTGCACACTCCCTCACCCCCACCAGAGGGGATGGACCACCGCAGTAAAACACAAGCCCCTGGTGATGCTGGGTTTGTCTCCCCAATGGAAAATCCTTGTGAGACACACCTCCTACAACTCAGCACAGATCTCCTTCCTTTCCCACTCTCACTTGACATTAGTGCCAAGTACCTGGCAGGAGCTGGGAAGCCAATATCATAAGTATTTGCCTTGCATTTGGATTTTGCAAAGAGATGTGTTCATAGGGGCATGCCACAGGATCTCAGGTGAACAAATGCCAATACTTCACCAGCACAGTTCATTCCAGTAAATGAATAGCAAATGTGCATGGCTTGCCAGGCAATCACCTGCAACTATCCCGAAGTCCCTGAGCTCCTCCTTGGTTGTCCAGAAGAAGGAACATCATGAATGGAAAGAAAGGCCTGATGAGGTGGGATCCACCACAGGAGAGATCTCTCTCTTTTGATGAAATGACGCTCAAAGTGAAAAATTTCTGTGCCCTGAAGGTTGAGGTGTTGGGAACAGGGATGGAACCTCTCCCTGAGCACTGCTGGCCAAGGACAGCAGGTGAACTGAGTACTCAGCGCACTCAGTGCACAGCCATTCACATCATGGAGGTATGTCTGGTACCCCCAGCGACCACAGGTCCAGACACACTGCCTTCCAGCCTTGAGAAATGCTCTCCCATGGTCAGTCTGCTCCCATCAGAAATAAGATCACTTGAAAATGACAGAGAAAGAGGTAAGGATTCCCCAACAGTATCACAGGCAAGGCTGAGCTGGCCACTTCACTGCACATAGCTTGATTCTGCAAACGATTCTCTGAAATATTCTAATTTAGAAAAACAAAAGAAAACAAAAACAACCCCCAAAAGCAAATTACCCCCAACAAGCAGATGCATATCTCAAAGCCCTTCCAGAGGACGGAAACGATCATCACCCCAGTTTCTAGAAAGGGGGAGAATACAGCAACAAGTCACCATGCTTTGCTGTCAGACTTTGTTCTGAAACAGGAGAGCCTTTACCTGCCAGACAAGAGCAACGAGAGGCGGTCAATGGGTGTCTTGCCCTCCACCGCGTAATTCTGGTCTCTGACTAGCGACTGGACTTGCTCTTCACAGCACTTCACGATTTCTTTGTAGACTTCCAGGGGCACCTGCAAGGGCAGGTACATGGTCTTGTAGAGGAGGTCAAACTCTTCCGGGATGGTGTCTCTGCGGAGCCGGTAAGCCAGGTGAGCCAGCTGAAGCAAGCAGGCGAGGACGAGCAGCATGTTCCAGACAAAGATATCCAGCCCGCAGGCACTCAGCCAGCCCCACAGAGCATAGCAAAAGTAGCCTGGGGCCAGGAGGCCAAAGATATAGAGGGACCCAAAGATGCCACTTCCCCCCATGTATCCCAGGAGGATGATGCAGCTGGCCAGCTGGTAGGCTGCTCCCTCCATAATCTCCTTCCAGGCATCGCACACCGGAGGCTGGAGAACAGCCTGGTCCCAAGAGAGGCTGCTTGCGCTCATCCTTCCCCACTCCCCACCCTCCCCGGCCGTCCTGCGCTCAAAACGAGTTGTCATACACAAAGGGTGCCGCAGAGGTCTGAAACCAGAGCTGCTGTGTAGCTGTTCCTCCTCCTCCTCTTGAGCACCGGCCGGTCCCACAGCAGTGTGCTTCAGAGCGACATGTTAAAGTGCCACTGAACGTTTTTGCGCCTGAAAAAATCCCCAAAGGGCTTGTTTCGCCTCTTTGTGGCTCACAAACTGGTGTCCGGCTCCCTCCTTAGCCACACCAGTTGGAAAAGGAGCTGGCAAATATAAGGAAGAGCTCAGTCAAAGAAAGAATAGAGGCCATTAGCTGGAAAACTTGCAGACAGGACAGAGATCTCGTTGCACTGCCTCTCTCGCCAGCCCTCCAGCACTGGAAATAGCGACCGTGAGAGAGCAGCGGAGGGAGCTGGTGTTGAATGTGGAATGTGTATCACTTGGCAGGGGAAGGGAGAGACCCCAAATGGATAACCATGTTTGGAATTGAAATCCAAGGAGCAAAAGCAATGAGGAGAACAGAGCGCAGGCACGCACCCTCTACTTAACATAACTCAGGCGTCCAGATAAGCCCTGCGCAGCGCTAGAAAGGGAAAGGAGAGGGGAAAACAACAGGCTTATCATGGTGAGCTCCAGCCACCCGTGGGGCTCCACACCGCTCTGCACTCCTGCAAGAGTGTGACTTTCACAAGACACAAAAAAGGAAAAAGGTCACCCCCCTCTCCCGCTGTGGCTCGTAGCAATGGCAAGGACTTAACAAAAGAAGAGAGGTTGGTTCTTGGGAAATGCTTTCCAGGCACTGCAGCGCAGCCTTCCTGTGTGCCAGGCAGCCCCATCTATCTCATGGGGCATTTTAGACCCAGGGGCATGAGGCAAAGGTCTGCACAGGCACATGTTTGTGAGTGCAAGGGATAAAGTTAGAGTAAATGAGCCATTGGGACCCAGCTTCACCTATGTGGAGACCATCCTGCATAAAAGTTTGGGAGTGCAATACGTGGAAGCGTGTTTGGTGGGGAAATCCTTAGTTGAGGGAGGATTCTCTCACCCGACAGGTAACAGGCTCTGTTGGGAAGCATCCTTGGGAAACGTCATCTCACATTTTCATTTTTTGTAGCTATTTGGAACACCCCGGACCTTTCTTTAGCATGACAAGGAAAGCAAATGCTTCCCACTGGGGTAACCTGGGACACAGGCACAAGAGGGACCCTCTGAGTTCAGTTCTCCGTGGTCAGCTACAGAAAAGACACACAAATGCAACTTTGTCCCTGCTTTGAGTAACACGTTTTCAGTCATACAGGCAGGATCTGCCCTGCTGCCAGGAAGCAGTTACATTTCAGGCATTGACACAACCCGCACAGTCAGTCAGCAGTATGAAGTCAGCCTGCATGGGTCAGTGGAGTAGAGATAGGGTTTCAAGGGTGGTCATGTTTCAGGCCGAGCTTTTGCAGCTGCCCTGCCTAACATGCCATTCCTGTTGGCACCATTCACTTAAAGACACACGGGCTCTTACACTAATAGTGCTCTGGAATAATACTATCTGCTGGGCGAGGCTCAAGCAATGCTTTATGGCAACCTTAAAGAATTCATCATGGTCTTGGACAGTACAGTCTGTCTCTACAACGATTAGCTCACATGCAACACGGAGCGGTACGACTCCTAAGAAGAGCAGCAAAGGCTGTGCCATCTTGACAGGCTGCCATGCAGGAAGGAAACAAGACAAATTACGCTTTGCACAGGAAGTAAGTACGATCCACTCGGCAAGTTTCTTTTTGTTAAGGGTGAAGTGAAACAGGGAACCTTGTCTCCAGTGGGCCCTTATCTAAGTGAAGAAATAAATCCTACCTACTGAAGCAGAACAAGGCTCAGCTGCAAGAGGTATGGGGAAATGAAGAACTTACTTTCTCTTGACCTTCTCTGCAAAGAGGGAAGGATGATCTTATAGCCAAAGCTCCACAGTAAAAATATTTTTTTTACAGGGATCCAAGTTCTCTTTTTCATACCATTGCCATGTACTTGCTAGATGACCCCAATAATGACTTGTCTACCTTTAGGCCTCTGCAAAAAAATCAGTATTTATAATATAAATATAATTATAATTATAAATATAAATATAAACATAAACATAAATATAAATGGGGCCCTCTTTCCAAGATAGGCTGACATTTGATATAACAGGGAGTTGAGGATATCAAGATCGGGAACACTTATGAGAAAGATACTTTACATAAGATCTGTGAGACAAAACTGAACTGCTATGAATAGCTATGCTGAACTACACTAGAGGCGGCATTCTGAGAAGCAACACTGCAACTCCTCCCACCTTTCTGTACTACCAAAAAACTTTTGCAGCAACATCAAAGAAAGTGACACAAAAAAAAGTTATTGATTTCCCTCCTCTCTTAGGTAAGTTCCTGCGCTAGAAGATACTCTGGAACACAATGTTAATGACCCATTAGGACAAAGAAGGTGCTTCCTCTGGTGTCTTCCAGAACATGGACAGTGGCGTGTGGTAACCCCAGAGGCGTGTGCTGGGGTCGCAGTGCTGCCAGGGCCAGCGCCACGGGCGAGGACAGCCCCTTGTGACTTCCCTGCGGAAAGCAAATAAGAAACCTTAAACCCACAGCAGTAACAGCACGAAGCTCTCATTAGAAACTATACAATTTTTCTTCTGGGGCTGAACGTGACATTGTAGAGAGAATGATAGAGCCTTTCAAAAGGTAGATCTCTCAGCACACGCTAGAGATTAATTCAGGTGTTTTCAGGCCCCCTTTTTTAAAAGGAAGATTTGTAAAAATGGCTGAACCACCAAGGCTCAAATCTTCCTTTCTCCCTTGAGAGTTCCGTGGCCATACAGACTGTCTTCACAGCACTTTCAGTTTTTCACCCAGCAAGAGTTCAAAAAGCTTTCTTAATTTTCCAAAGAGAAATTTTATTTTCATGCCTTGCCTTGAATTAGAATACATGCCTTCCATCCAGGGATGCTGGGGTTCATGCAAGATGGGTGTTCAAAAGCCAATCCTGATTCAAGGGGAAAGCCACACAAGTATTAAAAGGGAGATACAAAGGCTCAAACCAATTTGGAATCAAGAGAGCAAGTGCATAGAAAATACCCAAGTAGCATTAAAACTGTTCACTGGAAGAAGGCACATAGGTATTACAACAAAATGAGTCTGTGAAGAAGAAAAACAAGACATTTCAAGCTTTTCAGCACTGAAATTAGCAGTGTGTAAACAGGTACTCCACTGATTTCCCCACTTGGAATTAATTCAACCAGTAGCACTTAATATTCAGCCCCATGTGATGATGTAATCCAGGTGCAGCCTGCACTGCATTTGGCAAATAAAACCTCTGTCCTTGAGGACCGCACCATTCTGAGATTATCAGTCATGGACCTCACAGCAGCTACACGACTGGCTATTTTGCCCATTCTCAGGAAGTCTACAGGTTCACTACTAATCCCATAAACTGAAAACTAGCCCAATCGACTGCACTGAGGACTCTTAAGACCTTGATGGCTCTGAAGTCAAAGAGGGCATAATCAAACATCTCCTTTTTGATTTATTATATAGTGCATCACTGACATTAGTCCACAAAACTGTTACTTACATACTAATAAACCCGGTAGCTCCAGAATATTCATTTGGTGTTTTAAGTTATGTTCAATTTGCAGCTGTTAGGAGAGGTCTAAAGCCTGCACCACACAAGTTCATGGTGAATCACAAAGGGACAAAGATGGCATGTGCTGTATTTAGTTAACTACTGCTATATAGACTGGTCAAGTTTCCAGCTATGGCCACATTTCATGCCCTCACAGCTACACTGAACACCCTGTGCCAGGCAGCATCTGCCACCAGCTCTGTGGGTAAGTAACACAGGGCCTATAACCCCTACCCCCCGAATCAAGCCTTGAATCCACTCCACAGGAATCCTGTAGTAACAAATGAAGCCTATTGGCAGGAAATGCGATTTGACTACAAGGTGTTTCCATTGTTGCTTGAAGTATATAGTTGCCCGGTATCTTTTCTGTACCTGTTGCACACAGGTATCGCAGCATCCCACTCATCACTTTCCCTCCAAAAACTTGCTAAAATATCTATCATGCTTTTATCTTCATGCAGGCCATAGATGTCCCATTTCTTGAGCTTCTAGAATTTGTGTAGAATTGTATGGGCACCTGTTTTTTTTTCTTTTCTTGACCTGATTTAAATAGCACTCCATTCTTACTTGACCACAGCCATCCCCTGCCCTGCTCTTAACTCCGTGACACCATTTCCACAGTTTCACCGAGCTTGGACATGCTACCACAAAGCTGGAGCCTTTTAACATTCTTTTCAGTTCAAGCCCTTTCATTCAACAAATGACCTTATTCAAGTTTCTTACCTCAAGACAACAATAGACACCAAGAAGAGCACCAGGTCCTGCTCCCCAAACAGCTACAGTGCCACAGGTTTTGAACGCTTTTTGCCAGAACTACACCTGCATCCCTTCTCTTAGGCTGGAAGCCAACGTGGGCACAACTCTTTTATCTCAGGACAGGAGAGTGGACAAGCTAAGTCTAACAGCCCAGCTTATCCCCTGCAAGCACTTTAGAGTCCAGTTCCTCAGAGTGCAGTATCTTTGTGAAACATTCCTGGAAGCAGAATCTAAACTCATCTTGCACAACTCGTGTGTCTTGGCAGACAGCACCAAGCGTCACATACGAAACGTTCATAGCCTATTCATTGCTAGCTCAAAATACGCAGGGCCCAGGAGACAGAGAAATTATCATGACTGTTCAAAGCCTGTTCTCAATCAATGGATTGAGAACAATCAAGACAAAGCACAGATTCCATATCTTCCATTTTTTAAAATGAAAACTCAGCAGGAGGAGGGGAAGTAATCAGTGATGCCATCTTTAGCAAAGTCAACTCGCCAAAGGAAGAACAATATTAGGGTTGCACAGGATGTAGTATGCAAGAAGGAATCAAAGGCCACAGTCACCTTCCCACTGTCATGTCACACAGGTGAGAAAAACAGCTAGAAAACAAAAGCCCGTGCATGCCAGGCACAAGACCAACACAACAAAAACTGTGCATAAAAAAGAAGAAAAAGCTTTTCCTTCAGGCAAGCAACCTGTACATACACCTGCAGTCCTCTGCTCCCTTTCCCTTGAAGAATTACCGACTCAAGAATTTGAGTTTGATATGGAAAGTACTTAATTCTTCATTACAGAGAATGAAGCTTAAATGCTGGGGTACAGCTGTTAGAATTCTTCCAACTTTTTTTGAATTGGGAAAAGCAAATCCAGTTTTGACTTCAAGGAAAGTTCATTTCATAAGGCTTTGGTCACCTTTCTACAAATAAAGTTACCTCTACTGTCACAAACAGCACTACAAGCTTCAGCATGACTTTGCTGAAAGCAGTAACAGGGCCGTGTTACTAGCATGATTTCTCAATTTGCATCAGAGGGAAAACCCACCGGAGGCCCATCTGTTCATCCACAACACCAGAGTAATCACTCTTCTCATTTCAATGAGTAAGCAGGCTTTTCTCATTCTCTCCATTCCTACAGCACGCTGTTTTGAATGAGGAGGACGCTGTCATTTCTTCACTTAAAAGAAACGGAAGTCAGGAACACTGGTCATTTTCAGACTTTTATTAAGAGGACAAAAATAGATTTTCTATAGCAGTGGTCAAGAGCTAATAGTGGAAAAACCACAGATGTGATGCACAGTCTATCACTAGAGATCCTTTATAAATAGATTCTTTCTTTGAAGTAACTTGCTGAAATAATTTATTTTGCAGCTTTCCAGAACATAGTCACACCACAGGCATCATCTAGAAGAGAGGAAAGACAGCTTCATAAAACATGTATTTCCACTGGATATTGAGGGACAGTTCAACAATCCTTCAACAAAAAACCCAGCAACACCCCACGAAAACCAATGCCCACACTGTCCTACCATTAGAAATCTATTAAAAGACAACAGAGGCAGAACCATACTCTACAGTTGAAGAGCTACTCACAAAGGCTCTATACTGCCAGAAGGCTTCACCACCCACACAAGGACAGCAGTCCTTGTCAATGTGTCAATGATGATTACTTTGCCTTCCCTCTCGTAAGGGGATATATATATCCCAAATACCTTTGCCATCACCAACAGTACTCTGGGCCTTCCAGTGGCACCAGCTGAGATGCCATGGCACTTCAGAGGGAGAGATCAAGCACGTTTCTGAAGGCTATACTTACCACATTCGCAGTTCTGCTCATCTCTCTCATATCTTGAAGCCCAGAGCTCTCATACACTCTTTGTGAGCTTCAATTAGGTGCCCACAATTTTCTTCCCCCTTCTCAATGATGCTGCAAAACAAAAAGATTTCCAAGGTTCAGCAAAATGTTTGCTTACTGTTAGTCAAAGCCAAAGAACTGACAAGCTGTTGGGGAGATGTTTTTGCCTATCCTGTCCAGGGTAACACTGCTTTGGAAAGCATAATACTATCTCAAAAAGGTGTCCAAGCCTACAATGATGCACTTAAAACTCTGATGAGATGCATAGCAATTTATTAACAGGCCTGTGTCTGTTCTGGGCAAGTCTAGACAGGGATTTGTTATACAACCCAAGGCTGTTGCATCACTTCATCAAGCATGCTGATCTTGTCAGCAACCAGTTTCAAATGAGTCAGTACGGAAGCAACAAAATTTCTCCAGTAAGAGACCGACATAGTAATAGGCTGGCCAGTAAATGATGTTTTAGTCCAGCTTCAGTTGGTATTTAGGGAACCTGAAGCAAAAAAACCCAACCTATCCAGCGACTCTTAAAAAAATTATTTACCACATATGGTAACTTTTGATGTTACTCTTCCATCCAAGTATCAAACACATATTCAAATAGTGGTAAGAGCCTACCATTGTTGTTATATCACGTATACCACAAAAGAAGATCAAAAATTAACAATCAAAGGTTTGTAATAAAACTTAAATTATTAAGAAAATGGTCGTTCACAGTTTGGTAGTTTCTTCCTTTGGCAGCAAGAATAGCATAATGTGGCAGATGAGGGTCGATCAGACCTGTGACCTGCGCTCTGCAGAATGGTGGAAACCCCACTTCTGGGGACAAGAATCGCTCTGCAAGTCAATCAAAGAGCGAGTCATAGAATAGTCAGTCATAGATCCTGGCCTGTATCAGAAATAGTGTGGCCAGGAGGAGTAGGGAAGTGATCATGCCCCTGTACTTGGCACTGGTGAGGCTGCACCTTGAACACTGTGTCCAGTTTTGGGCCCCTCACTACAAGAAGGACATTGAGGTGCTTAAGTGTGTCCAGAGAAGAGCAACGAAGCTGGTTAAGGGTCTGGAGCACAAGTCTTATGAGGAGCAGCTGAGGGAACTGGGGTTGTTCAGTCTGGAGAAGAGAAGGCTGAGGGGAGACCTCATCGCTCTCTACGACGACCTAAAAGGGGGTTGTGGCAAGGTGGGTGTTGGTCTCTTTTCCCAAATAACTGGCGATAGAAGAAGAGGAAATGGCCCCAAGTTGTGACAGGGAAGGTTTAGACTAGATATTAAGAAAAATTTCTTTACTGAAAGAGTGGTCAAACATTGGAACAGGCTGCCCAGGGAGGTGGTAGAGTCACCATCACTGGAAGTATTAAAAAAATGTGTAGACGTGGCACTTCAGGACATGGTTTAGTGGGCATGATGGTGTTGGGTTGACAGTTGAACTTTATCTTAAACATCTTTTCCAACCTTAATGGTTCTATGATTCTAAGTATGGATAGATGTGCTGGCCACCCAAGGCAACTCCATCTGACCTGGGACTTGCATCCTTCCACAATTTTCTTAGAGGGCTCTGGACTAACCTTTACTCTAACACGTAACTAGACACACACTCCTAACTTTGGCAAAAATACAGTGTCCAGTATTATGCCACCTACTGAACAACATCTGTACCACTTGTCAAGTGAAGAAAAGACGGTTTGGTCACCAGACTAAAGTAATTTACTGTCATAGACAAAGGAACTCTACTTTTGGGGTGCATTTCATGCTATTTGATAGGTCCTATGATCATGACTAAGCCTGTAATTACAAATGCGGCTTTATACGTCATTGTTGAATTTTGCGCCTCTGTGAGAAATGTCATTCTCTGAGACCTAATAATTAAAAGAGGACAGCACTTATAATAAATTAAACAATAAAAATGTTACTACCTGCTGTTGCTTGTTGCTTCAGTCAGTCAAGAGCAGTGAAGGTCCGTAAGCAACATTAAAAGCTAATCTCTAAAACCTGTTTTAAACTAGGGCCATTAGATATTAATCTCTTCATTTCTAAGTAATCCTTTTAAGACATTTTCTCTTCCTCCTCTGCACTCTCCCTCCTCCCACTACCACTCCGCTTGGATGCCCCAGCACCCTCGGATGCGGGGTGGGAAGGGCTCCCAAAATGACGCCGGCGCGTTGGCGGGGGCAGAAACTCCTGGAAGACAGCAAGGGGCGCGGCGGGACACTCCCCGGGCCAGGCCAGGCGGCACACAGGCCAGAAGCGGGGACAGGCTTGGGGAAAACGCCCCAGCAGCCGGACGACGGGCCGAGGCTGGCGAAGGGTAACAGCCCGCCCAGGAGTCGCCGCCCGCCCCAGGGAGCTCCGGGCCACCAGAGGCCACCCCCTCCCCGCCCCGAGGCGGGAGCCGCCGGCGGCGGTTGGGGCCCTCACCAGGCGTCCCGCGCTTTCTTGGTCTCGGGGCAGGCGCAGCAGGGCTTCAGCGGCTTCTTCTCTTCCCGCGCCTCCCCCGCGCCCTTGGCGTCGCAGCTGGCGGCAGCAACCGTCGACATGGCGGGCGGCTTCCCGGCAGCCACAGCCTGCGGGGGGCGGGAGAGGAAGAAGGGGGCGCGAGCGGCCGTTAGCGCCCCCCCCACACACACACACCCGCGCCAACCAGCCCCGCCCCCGGCGTGTGCCGCGACCTGCCTGCCCGGCGCGAGAGCGGAGAAACACCGCCGCGCTCCTTCAACCACAGCGCTCGCGCCCTTCAAGGATCCGCTGGTTCCGGGTAACCTCCCCAACGCGCCCCTTCCCTGCCCGTCTGCGCTTGCGCCTGGGGCCCGCGGCATGCTGGGTGATGTAGTTCGGGCCCTCTCCTTCCGCCTGCCCACCCCCCACGCCTCTTCCCGCGCCTGCCTCTCTTCTTCCCGTTCCCTCGCCGGTGGAGGGTTGTAACACAAACGGATTCCCACTCTGGAACAATCAGTCAGCGTGTCGAAAGAGATATTCCCCAGGAACACTCTATACTTACGAGCCAGAAAGAAAAGGGCAGGAGGAGCGGGCAGGAGGGTGGAAAACGGCGTTGGCAGCTGCTGAGGGCCTGCCACCCGCTGCAGTCTTAGCACAAGCAGCAATTAACAGAGACTATTTCAGTTCTGTCAAAGCCAGGCTCCATGATCAGACAGTTGTAGCCAACTACCTAAAGCTCTTTTTTTCCAACTCGAGCAGTGGAGAAAACATGGTCTCAATTTTTTTCTGGTTTCAATTTTACTGCAGTTGTGCCCAGAAGACTGTAGATATCTGTGGGAGTGGAGAGACGAACACGTGGTTATGCAGGTACTGCACATACGAGCATTAGCCATCATCACTGGCAACGTGAAATGTCCTTGCTTATGGCCGGGGGCCAGCCTGGCCAGTCCCAGCCATGGGCAATAAGGGAAAAGATACAGAGCTGCTTTTCGTTTGTAGTCTGCCCCAAACCAGGCATCAGCAGCCACTCTTGCCTCTGCTCTACACTTGGCTATTTTGCCACAGTCAGCAGCCAGCTCTCCAAGGCAACTGCACGCCAGACCTGTGCCTGCAACCAGCCCTGATGATGAAAGGGTTATCTCTGCACACGTATAGATGGCAGGCACGTTGCAAAGCAAAGAGACACCTCACACAGGTAATGTGGGAAGGGCTGCACATCAGCAGAGAGCTTGGAAGAGGAAAATAAGAATATGCCCACTGGGATGCAGCCGCTGTGCCTTTTAATGGGGTGTAGCAAGAATCAAAGAAGAATCGGCAGCTTATATCAGGTACTAAGAGGATCCAAAACTGTAGCAATGCTGACAAGAACATTTGGAGGGACAGAAAGCCTGTATTTTAGGTATTTAATTAATTTCTGACTTTTAGGATGATTTTTTGGGGGCCGATTATCCCATACTTGCCAATCACAGAAGTATTTATTTTGGTCTGTGATGAAGACTGAATAGCAGTAGCTCCTATAAAACAGCTTACATGCTCTCAGTCTCAGCAAAACTCAGGAGCTCAAAATACCTGCTAGGGATCTGAACACTGCAGTCAGGTAAGAGACTGAAAAGGGTCCTGCCCTATACAAAGCATGAAATATCATGCAACCCCATTGTTTTCAAGAGCCCTGGGCAAGACAGAGAAAATGGTTTCATTATTTTCAGTATTTACCCTTCCAATAAGAGAGGACAGAAGTGAGGTCATTCTCTGTTGAGAGATCTTGCTCTTCTGTTTCTCTGGATTACTAAGGTGAAGGCCACCACCACTGACTCATGCTACCTGAATAAGTAAATGATAGGAGAGGATTCTTTTTTGATCCCTTCATTCTCACAAAGAGAGAAAAGAAGTAGAACCTAGCTCTTTTCCAGAAGTCCAAAGCTCCACATTTTCATCACATGGGTAGATGAGGCTTTCGTGTTTTCATCACTGAGGCACCTCTGTGCCCCCCTGACAATGTAACTCCTTGAAACTCCTGAGAAGATTGCCTATGCATTGCCATCCTACCTGCGAAATGGTGTCATGTAACACTCACCTCATCAGCCACCTATTTTATTATACATGAATCTCAGCTCGGTGGCCTGTCCCCAGCTACCCCATTTGGCTGGGAAGGTTGTTCAGACTGACCTATGCCCACACAGCCTCCTGGTTCAGCACGCACGTGTCAGGAGGCCATGCAGCCTGGCACGATGAACTGGAATATGCATGGGTTGCTTACATTGACCAGAATATGCTTTTCCCAAATTCACACAAACATGCTTCCAGACGGAGGCTGAAACACCTATCAAAAGCATGTATCAGCTCTCCAAAGCAGTGCCTTGCTACTAGTTTTTTTTAACATATTAAGAATGTTTTCCTTTCAGATTAACTAGCTTTGTGTTTTCTTCCTAAAGCTTTATCTGCTGGCCACTATCCAAAAGCCTAGAGAGGGCTGGTGATAGCGACACAAACTCTGAGGGAAAGCCTGTGGTAAACAACCTCAAAGACAGTTTCCCAAGTCTGCAAGTGAACAGTATCTTTTATTTAACAACATCTTTTAGTTAAAAAAAAAAAAGAGTTTGAATGAGATTGATTTGGCCTGTGGCAACCAGGAAAAGACCAAACAAAACACATATTATATTCTTGCTGGAGTTACAGAATACCAAGGGCAGAGAGAGGTTAAAATTTAGTCATCTCGGGAGAAGACTGTGCAAAGGTATGGCCTGTGGAGACTAAACCTCTCTGCAAGCAACATGCCATTTTAATTCTAGCAGCTTTTCAAACAGATTAAGGAGGAGCACTGCTATTTTGGCCATGCTGCCTGCATGATAATAGTTTGTAACAGAACCACCCTGGAAGAAGGAATCCCTTCATAGTGGGATGAAGGGGCAAGGGCTAGGGGGGAGGAGAAGGAAGGGAATTGCCATTAAAGCACGCTTAACACATTTTCATACTGATTGCACCAAACTGGAATACAGTGCAGAGGGGACATCACAGCCTTTTGTCTTCTAACATATTGTGCATAAAGATTGATTGTTAACTTGGTGCTTTTTGCTTTCCATTTGTCCTCTGCCTGCTGACACTGGCAGAAAAATTATGTTAAAGAATATGTGTCAGGATGAACAAATTTATCTACCAGTCAAAAAGGAATAGCTAAGGGTAGGCTGCTGAGCTGAGATTGCTGGGAAGTTGTTAGACCCAGTACCCAGGAAAGGAGACTCAGTGAAAATCTCAGAGTGTCTGAAAGAAATAATGCAAAAAGACCCTCCCTCAGTCTACCATGTCCCTTGGCAGCCTGCTGCCGCATGTGAGAGTACAAGGAGTATGGATAGCACTGGACATTTACAGCTCTGGGTTTAGAGGAGTAATGGGTGAAATAGGGGGAGGCTGACCAGTTGTCACGAGGTTCCAAATTATTTTCCCTGTACAGCCCTTTATCAGAATTAAAGAACATACAGCAGTGACTCATGATGTGTAAACATCACAGTAGCACTGCAGTCACTGCCATTGGCTTCTTCTGTCTTCAGTTTCAGCCCACGAAAAGAATGGTTGTCCAAAAAAAGAAGTACTTGTCTGTTAAAGACTCAAATGGACAGACTTTTCAGGAAACCTCAAAAATATATTTACATTCATTCTTATTTTTAGGTAGGGTAAGCCCCTATCAATGTCAGTTGAAAGTAGCAGTCTGGGGTAGTCTGGGGTTTTCCAGATTTCTCAGACTTCTGATATACATGATAAAAGGTAAATTTAGCTGTGGAAAATCTGTGTGGTGAAACAGAACTGAAGGTATTTTGATATTTTCCACATAGTGCCTATTCTGGGAACCACTAACCCTTTACCATCTTGAAAAAAGAAACCTGTTTAATATCAGTCTGGAGAAATATTTTTGTCTTTGAGTTAGTATAAACATGAGACAGTCACTGCTCCAGCAGCCCAGTCAACCGTACACCGTGTTCAATTGTCAAAGAAGTCGTCTGTGGTTTTGGTCAACGCAGGGGGGAAAAAAGACTTCAAACTTCTGAGCAAGATGACTTGTCAGGGCCCTGTTGCCTACTATATTAACTGCCTAAGTACAGGATCAGAGTTGCAGACCTGCAACTACCAAACACTATCAGCTCAGCAGTGTGACCTGAGAAAGAACGAATGCTGGGATAGATGGACCTTTGCTCTGGTCTAGTACAATGGAAGAGACTCTAAGGTGAATAACTACATCCCCTCTAAGCTTCACACTCGTATCTTTAAGTGAAGGCAAGTGATTCACTGGGCTAAAAACACCTCAAGAAGTGATGCGCCAGCCCCTTCCCAGGCTGAAGAGGGAAATCCCCATGTTTCAGGACTACGGCATGAATTCTGTATGCAGAATCCTCCTGGGAGGATCTCCTCCTGGGAGATCACCAGGGAAGGCTGTATGGAGAGAGTCCATACATAGGGGCTTAGCAAGCCCTTAAAGAAACAAGAGTAGAATCAACATTACTTTTAAGGCATTTCTGTCTCTTTTGAATGCCCTACAAGCTAGTACTGCAACGGATAATCTCTTGCCAAATCTTTAGGGGCTGGAGGTGGAAGGTAGTTTGCAAGATTGCAGTCACTTTCCATTTTAGAACCAGAACTGCCATCTCTGACATTGCAGGACTCAGCCTAGAGCATCCCAGAAATTCTGGGGTCTCGTGCTGGGACCAGGACTCAGTGGCCTAGACCTCCACAGTAAGGAAGATAGCAGCCCTCCTACAACAACAGGCAGAGCAGAAACTCTTGTCCCAATCAAAATTCACAGCAAAACTAATTTCAAGAATTGCCACCACTGCTTGCTTTTGATAAGAAACCGATGTTTTTATAGTGCAGTTGAGACACTGTTTCCAGCGATGAATGACTTTTCCAATGAAATCAATGTTTGTGCTGGGAGGAAGACATCATCTTTCTCACTTTTTTTTCTGCAAATCTCTCCCCAGTTTGTGCCAAGATTATGATTATCATCACTTTTGTGCTAACATTATGACTATCATCACTTTCATGTTACGCCTCTTTTCACTACCTGCTGAAATCATATCCAAACATATTAGTAAAGATTATGAATTTGCCATGCATGCAACACTGCAAAAGCCAGATCAGCAAATTCAGTATGCGGTCTCCCCGGTAACATGGCAGGAGGAGGAAGCTGGCATTTTGGACCATCCCACAAAGTAACCAGCCTGTTCCACATGCACTGGCGGCAAGAACAACTGAGCCTTTGGCAACATGGCAGCTTTTCCACAATGCAGATGTGCAGCAGCTGATGCTGGATGCACATTTCAAGTGCGGTCAGGCTTAGTCCAGTGCTTGCTGGGAAGGCTGATCAGCTGCTCCCCTTTGCAGAGAGAGCACAAATAAAAATCCAAGCAATAGATCCCATTGCACAAACTGGTGGGAAGGAAGGGCCAGGTGTTTGCACTGGAACAGCTGCACGTGCTACCGACACAACAAAAGAGCATGGCTGAAGAAGACAAGTGTGTATTGTCTGACAGTCTCTATGCTTAGTAATTCAGAAAACCTGTATTTGGAAAATAACATCACTAATCCTCTGAGAGACATGAATCTGCAAAGGTCTGTCCTTCTGCTGCAGTCAGACTCTCTGTTTTCAGTTAAAAATAATTAAAAAAAAATAGCCCAGGTTTAAAAGTGTTTAGGCATGAAGAAGATATACACTAGTCACTCAGGGGGAAGTTTTGCTATCCTCAGATATTTTTTTTCCTCCACTGCAGAGTCAACCAAGACAGCTGCCTATATAGTTCCTTCCAAACAGGAAACCTCTTTCATTCTCACTTCTCATGACTTGAAAGAGTAAGACTTTAAAACTTCTGCATAACCCCTATATAAATTGTCAGAACTGATCAGAACATGACCCCAAGCAATCAGACAGCTGGGCCACCGTTAACATATAGCACCACTTTAGTCACTTCACAAAAATCAAATGCTGCCAAAGGTCTGTGCTTATGCCTCTGGCCAGCAGGAGCAGGGAAGTGATCGTGCCCCTGTACTCGGCACTGGTGAGGCCACACCTTGAATACTGTGTTCAGTTTTGGGCCCCTCACTACAGGAAGGATGTTGAGGTGCTCAAGCGTGTCCAAAGAAGGGCAATGAAGCTGGTGAGGGGTCTGGAGAACAAGTCTTATGAGGAGTGGCTGAGGGAACTGGGGTTGTTCAGTCTGGAGAAGAGGAGGCTGAGGGGAGACCTTATCACTCTCTACAACTACCTGAAAGGGGGTTGTGGCGATGTGGGCGTTGGTCTCTTCTCCCAAGTAACTAGTGATAGGACGAGAGGAAATGGCCTCAAGTTGCGCCAGGGGAGGTTTAGACTAGATATTAGGAAAAATTTCTTTACCAAGAGAGTGGTCAAGCATTGGAACAGGCTGCCCAGGGAGGTGGTGGAGTCACCATCACTGGAAGTGTTCAAAAAACATGTGGATGTTGCGCTTCGGGACATGGTTTATTGGGCTTGGTGGCATTGGGTTAATGGTTGGACTTGATGATCTTGAAGGTCTTTTCCAACCTTAATGATTCTGTGATTCTGTATGGAAGAGTTACACTGTATTATAATAACAAGCTGAAATGAGACTCCATAGCACTTCTGTCCAGCTGTTTAATTTCCATGAGCATGGATAAAATGGTCATGGAAAATCAAGACTCCCTGGTGCTCCCCCTTCAGATCCGGCAAGCACAAACATTCACTTCCTGGAAAATTTTTCCAACTAGTTGGAAGCCAGACTTGACCAGGCATTTTGGCAAACAATAGGAGACAGAGCAAGGAGAGCAGAAATGCTGCAGAGGTGAGCAAGGTATTCAGTTTCATAGCTTTTGACACATCAGATAAATACGTACTACATGTCTCCCTGTCTGCTGAACTGTTAAGCTACCCTGCACTACTGCGGGCTTTAGTACAAACCATCCATCAAGTAGCCAGTAAAAGTCTAGCTACTGAACTAGTCCTGAGTAGAGAGATCTCCTTGGCTCAAGGAGACAACGTTCTCTACAGCCCTTGACATTCTTAGGGAGTCACCAGCCCTCTTAGTCATGCGGGGCCCCTGCCTAGTCTTGAGGAGAACAGTCAGGAAGCATGACCGACTGGCCAGGCCAGGATGGTCACTGCTGGTGACAGCACCCTCCCTGCATCCCTGCAGGCTGAACAGGCACCACCAGTCAAAGGTTAGGGAGATCAGTATTTCAGAAGGGCCTCTCCTCAGGCTTGGCTGAGTAAAATAGGGCAACTCACATCTTCCCATCCAGATTATTGACAGGTTCCAAATAATTTTTTAGGATTGACCTTTTAAGGAAAGAACTGTGCTCTCTCAGTTTAGCATGGAGCTGACAGAAATGCGTATCACCAGAAGTCAGGGGAACCCCTTCCACTCTCTGAAACATCTCCGATCCCCCCTCAAGCTCCTTCTAGTTACAGCTGCCTCTTGCCTTCTTTCCCTCTCTCCCTGCACTTGGGACTCCCCTTTCCCAGTCACTGGGTTTTCTCTCTTCCCACCAGCTCAACGGGCAGCTACCAGCAAATACCGTTGTTAATTTATTTACTTTTTAAATAGTCAAACAGATGATAAGGCTGGACCCAAACTCTCATGAAAAGCAGATATGGAATCCGATCACAAACCAGCTATAAGCACATTTCTCATCCAGGTCTCCAGAAGCAAGAAGTAGTTGGATTGCTTTGAAGATACAAGCTCATCCCAACTTCTAAGCCAGAAATACGGGATGAAATCCTATCTAAGTCAATGTAATATTCCCCTTCCATCAAATTGTTCCTCTAGTTGTTCTCTTACCTCTTGTGCTTTGACTAAGATGTAGCATCTCTTCTGTTGATTCAACCACTGACTGGGGCAGCAAGGAACAGAGGAAATCTAAGGTTTAATTTTGAAAAGAAATGCCTTAACACACTGGAACTTGAAAGCTGCAAGCTAACATATTAGCATTGCCATTTATTCCTCTGGGTATTGCATAGGAGGCATGAGAACACTAGGAATTCACTAGTTCCCTAAGGAGTCCAATCCAGGATCCTCTTCCTACTGAGGTGAGACAACAACATTCCTGACTTCAGCCCAGCACATCATCCAAATGTTCATTAAGAATCTCATCCAAAGCTCATCCAATCCAAGTGAAATTAAGTATATGAATGTCCTTCAGAGAATGCTTGAAGTACTGGTAAACTTGTTTTTTTGTCACAAATTGGACTTCTCTGAACCATGGGCTGGAAATGGCCTTAACTCTGCCTTCCTTTTTTTTTTTTTTAAGTGCTAATCAAAACCATTTCAGAAGTCTTTCAGCAGGCTTTGAAGTGAATCTTTTAACTGTGATCACAAAGTACTACTACTACATTTTCTTTGAGCTTTGACTTTTTAGGCTATCCTCATCTGTAGATTGCTTTTAGTACAGGAAATGTGCCAACAGTCGTACTAAGAAAAGAAAAGCAAGAGAGAACAGGTCTCCTATAAAGACTTTGATCTGTTTTTCCCGTTTCAGTAGTTGTATCTCAAGATGCCTCTTACCAGAGCTCTTAGTAAAAACAGCACAAAGAAACCAAAGACTTCACCTTGGTGAAGCTCCATTTACCACAATCAGTACCCCAAGGCCATTTTTACAAAAGATGTCACAAGTTACAAGTGAGGTATTCCACAATGGATATAATGCCTTACTATAGCCAAAAGCTAGTGCAGATGCAAGGCCTCCATCCACAAAACATTAGATTTCACAGCATCTGTCTTCTCACATCTTTTTGAGATTTACCTCTGCTTCCCGCCAAGAGTAGTGACCTTGTCTTCCTCCTCCTCTTTTCCTCACTCTCCTTCATCATCTCTCCTGATGGACTGGGAGGAAGGCCCCCTTCTCCTGGATTAAAAACCAAGCAACCACATTGCAGCTTTGTGCTGCTGCTTTCCTGCTCCTTTAGAGAATCACACATCTGGAAAGAGGTGCTTATTACACACAGTTAATAAACCATGAGGAGATCAGACAGGGAATGGAAATTAGGGCTTACCTTGGATAGGTCCAAGGGCCAAATTCGTTTTATATCATTTCATATTTCATAGAAATACTGAACTGGTGCCACCCAGGTTAAAGTGTGATGGACCATATATGGAGAAATTGTGACATCCTGTGGCAAGAACGGGAAATGGCATGCTAACAATTACTAATTTTAAATTGATTAATTATGGCATTTCCTGCCATCAAAGCCTCAACAGTGTTTTTAATGCTATAACCTTGTTGCCTGTAACTTAGATTTTTTACTAAGTAGAAAAAAGCCTCCACAAAGCATCACATGCACCCAGCACCACAACAGTGCTGTCATTTGACAACTGCTAATAAACAGAGAGCAGAAGAGGACCATCTACATAATTAAACTTAAAGCCAGATGGATGACATCTTGCCAGGGGTTTCATAGATCCTCATGGATTGCAAGGGAAAAGTCACATTCAAGAAACCCAGTTTCCTCCCAGGCTTTGGAGGACAGAAGGAAGACAGAGTGGAGAGACTCAGCATCTGTTTAGCTCAATTTTTTTGCCTTCTCCCCTGCAGTCCTGCCTTTCCACATCCTTCCCCGCTTTTTCAGCTCATCGAGGTCTCTCATTTTCTTGTCCAGACCACTCCAGTTCTGCTCTACTGGCTGCTCACCCTGTCTCTCCCTCCTCCCCCTGCACACTGGTTCTCTACCACCCCACTCTCCTACTAACTTTAATTTGCTCAGCCAGCCAAGTTTCTCTTCTAAAACCACACTTTCACATCCAATCCATCTTCTCTTTGTCCAGCTACTATTCTGCTCTCAACTAATGCCTAATCCCACCCTCCTTGTCTAAATTTTCCACTTCTCTTTGTCTGATTTTACAGTTCAAACACATCAGCAAGTCATCACAGCATAACAAGTCCATCAACAGAACGTCAGAAATTAATCTTGCAGCACATTACACTGTCTTATCTCAAGGTTAATGTGAGATAAAATGCATTTGGCTCAGCCTCTTTCATGGGCAGCTAAACTAGTGCACTTTACCACAATTTTGCAACATGCTAAGCATTGGCATAGAGTTAGTCCACTCAGTCACTGCACAGTAACTCACAAAGGTGTGGACAGTTTACTCATACATCTGAGCACCTGGTATCCCCTCAGAGCCAAGTGGCTATAAAAAAAATTAGCAGCTAGACAGCACCTCAGCTTACCAACAAACTCTTGTTCTGGAAAAGCTATTACTGAAAAAAAACCCCAACCAACCACAACCCAAAACATCATCCTATGGCCCATGAGGAGAAAGCCCATCAGTCAAATTCTTTGAAAACTGTAGCTAAGATAGATACAGGAATGTTTTTTGATTGCTTACAGTTTAGTTGCCTTCAGCTCACTTTCACCAGAGCGACACGATGTGTCCTTGATGTGGACAGACAGACCTGCCAGATAAGCTCTGAATCCCTCTTCCAAAGTGCTGGTCAAAGACAAGATTGCCAGAGTTTACTGCCTGGGATCAAACATTTTCTCAGAGCCTTTTGTGTTTTGGGATATTTTTCTTTGGAAATGGCCAATCTGCATTAAAAACAAAAAACCCTCCACATGATTCAGATCAAACCTCACCACTTTGCCATTTCAATGTATTCCACAGCACACCCCCAGCGTACCAGGGACCCTGGCCAGGTTTCACTCCAGCTGCAGGTCCACAGGAATATGAAGACTTCAGGCAAAGAACATTCAAGATAGTAATAATCAACATATCTTTCAATACTTGTAAGGCGGTTCACTGTCCACGTCTGTAATTCACAGAGATTTCTCAGAAATGTTAGCTAAAAATAAGCCAGTATTTCACACACACTCTAATCTAATCTAAGAAAGCTCCATGAACCTGGACCTTGAGCTTTTTAGCTGAGCTACATATATCTGTCATCTCTCGTGAGCAAGTACTAGTCTTCAGGCAGCTATGCAGTGGCCTGAAAACTTTTATCTTTTATTTTCTGACAGGTTAGTTTTCAGCCACATCAGTCTCCTGAGATGGTTCCCCACATAGTCTTTCAGCCAATAGATCAGAGGCAGTGGGGCCAGGCAGCTCATGGTGAACAAAGAATAAGGCAGCAACTTCTTAACCTTTAGTCCAGTTTAATGCAGTTAATAGTTGTGACTGCACCTTTTTGATCTTCCACAACTCAAAAGAGCACTCATCTGTTAGGCTATGCCCTGGCATTTTGTTGTACTCTGTCAAGAACTCGTGTAACTGTTCCATTACTCCTTCTGTACCTGGTTTCCATCTGGTTCCTTTCCTTATCAGAAAAACAGAAGTCCAGGCCACCCGTATCCAGTCAGCTCTGAAAACCTTAAAGTGGAAAAATCTGAGAGGGTGGTGCTGACAAAGAATAATTTTTTGGCCAACATACAGTTAACACACTTCATTACCTCAAGGCAGATGTCCAGCATGGAAAATTTCACCACGGAAATCATGACGGTCTAATGAAATGAGATACGTAAAAAGGAAAACTGAACTTGAACATGAAAAGTGTTGGGCAACTCTACTAACAAAGGTCACCTTTGCTGGCCCTGTCAATAATTATAAGGTATCACTTCCTAAAGCTCTTTAGTAAAACGAGGGCCTTTACAGCCTGCTGGGTATCTTTAGAGCATGGATCAATCCATTGTGGAAAGTAGTATCCTACAGATGTCAGTAGCAACAAAGCTGTGACAGCATTTCTTAGTTCAGACCCACATGCGAGTCTTCAATTGACCAATTTTCATCAACTACCCTTTTGAAAGAAGTTGTTGCTTCAAACAATTGACAGGCCCTTAAGAAAGTAAAGCAGCATTCAAAGCTGTATTAAATGTCTACATGTACATTGGCAGAGCCAAGGAATTTGGAACCACAGTCCTAATGTTGCTCTCCTGTGATGAAGCACTGAGGGGCCAAAATTTTATGTCAGACATGGCAAGCTGTGAATAATTCTTTGATATACACGGGTTTTATGCACCAAATAACTAACATGAGGGACCTGCTTCAAGATTACAGGCAGAGGAGAGAGCCCATTTGCAATTCTGCTCATTTTTATGTCCTATTCCAATGGTCTTGACAGCTTTGCTTCCAAATCCCTTTAGGCTAACAAAAGCATTGGCCCTTCCTGTTTTAACAGTGTGAAGCTTCCAACCTCAGCCCTCATAGAAGATGATGGCCTCCTCCTTGCAAAAACAGCAATGCATCTTAATAACAGCAATGTTTACTTGTAATGCTTTGTGCAGAGGCTTTTACAATCCCCAGATGCTTTCCAAATGCAAACACACCTGCAGCCTCTCTGGGGCATAGATACCAAGCCTATTTTCACCACTTTATGGCAGCAGCAGTCCTAAGCAGTAACAAGCAGAGCCAGGAATAAGAACATGCAGGCGTGAATCCAGTCCCCCACTGTAACTGGTAAACCAGTTTTCTTAGGCGAAGATGCAGGGGAACTGGAAAGCATCACATGAAACAACTTGAGCAAGAGCTGTTGAAAAGCAAAAACACCTAGGCCCTGCCCCTGCTCCCCACCTCGTCGGGCATCCCTTGTCCTCAAACTGTCAACCACCTCCACGCGCCCATCACACCGGCTCCCCACGGCTCCTCGCGTGGGCATAGGGGCTCACCACAGCGGGGAAGGGAGCGAAGTGGACCCCGGGGCCGCCTTGCCGCCCCACGCACAGGGCCCAGAGGTGCCGGTGGGCAACTATGAAGGACCTGAGGTCGTCTCCGTCTTCCACGAAGGAGCAGGAGAGCACAGGGCCCACTTGCCACCTCAGCTTCCCACCCGCGCCACCGCCGCTGCCCAGCAAGGCTGGTGGCCCCCACCTGCGGCGGCACAAGATGGAGGCGGGCAGGCCCCAGGGCTCTCCGGGAAGCTAGGCCCACGGCCACGGGGATCTGGAGGAAGCAGCGGAGGAAAACCGGAGAGCGGGGAGAGGGGGAGGGCGGTAAGGCTGTGTCGGGGAAAGGCCCGAGAAACCACCGCCAACCCCCGGGGCACGGAGCGCCTCGCCCCCGCAGCAGCGTCCGATCCTGCCCCGCCCCTGCTGCCCCGCCCGCCGGCGGTCGCCATGGGAACGGCCGGCGGCGGCGCTCGGGCGGCGCCATGAGCCGCACGGTGACCGGCGCAGTGCGGGCCCCCCTCCTCGGGGACGGCTGCCGCGGCCAAATGGCTCCCGGCCGGACCTTCGACTGCCTCTACGGTACCGGGCCTGGCCGGGAGGGGCAACGTCCTCTGCAAGTCCCTTGCCCCGCCTGCGTTCCCGGGGCGGGGGGACCGGTGCAGCCAGGCCCGACACCCTCTGCGGGGAGGGGTGCCGGCCGGGCCGGGCCCGACGCGGGGAGTTAGGTGCTGGCGGGGGGGACGGTGTGCGTATCGTGAAGCGGTTGGGAGGCCTCCCGCCATCCCCGGCCGCTGTGCAAGACGAGGTGCGCGGCCATAGCTGGGCCAGGGACTGTCACGGAGCGACTGGCAGCTAGCTAGGCTGGGAGGGCAGGTTTGGGGCCGGGAAGATGGGTGCCGCCCCAGGAGCAGGGCAGAGCCACACAGTGGAAAAACGTTAGGGTTGGCAGCAGTAATGGAGTCATGAGTAGAGAGGAGAGGCTTGGGACTATGAAACATTTGCAAGCTGGAGGAAAGCCAGCACTAGTTCAATATCCCAGAGGGAAGCATCATGTACAGTGTGATATTTCCATTGATTACCATTGCACCATGCTTTCTTTTTTCTGTTTAATGTCTTCATTTTGTATTTAAGTTGTCAGTGCTTGCAAAGAAAGTAGGTTTTTCTTCAGTCGTGCATGTTCCATAGAACAGTTGTTATTTCAGTTCTGAGGCTCATTTGTGTGATTGTAGAGTTTCTTCAATATGGAGACATGTATTTCAGGTTTTTTTCTTTCCTAGTTTGTTTTATACTCTCTTCTGGACAGACTTTTAAAGAGGAAAGTGGAGCCTGACTGATGATTCATGCTCATTCCTCAAATACATAACTATATTAATTTGTTATCTTTCAGACCCTCTGTACACACTATCAAGTGAGAAGGACCATTCAAAGTCAAATGTCCATGTTCAACTTGTTGGTGATAAAGTGGTAGGTGTTCACTGAAGATAGCTCATGTGCACCTTATATTTCTGTGTGTATGCTTACACATGGGTAGAAACTCTGTCATGGTTCTAAGCTGCTCCCTTAAAACAGCAAAATACAAAGCAAAGGAAGAAGTTTTGTCTAAAACAAGACTTAGCACAGGGAGTAACCATGATTGCTGGCCTAAGGTGACTCTGTAGCAGCAGTCTAGAAATGCCCAGTTTCATGTCCTGAGTAATTTCCTAAATCATGTGTCAGTGTTTTTAATAGAATATCTCCAAATGCTGTTAACAATAGCTTGTATGTGTTATTAAGATCTAATAAAAGGACCGGACAGCTGTTGGGCTGTTGTTCAAGCAGAGCTGTTAAAATGTGTTATTTTATACAGTGCCTCCTCACGTACCTTGGGATATACTTACACTACAGCTCAAGGTAGCATGCTTAGGCAGTTTAAAATGAACTAGGTAGCAACAGCTAAGCAGCCTACAAAGATTGCAAACCCATCTTGATTCTTCATACTAGGTTAGTGCAATTTAACTTCCTAGCTAAGACCTTAGGTAGTTAGGCCATGCTTAGCTCCCTACTGCATTTGCTCCCCTGCTATCAGTATTCACTCTAGCTAGTTTAAAACCAGCTAGGGCATGTCCATGGGAGTGGCAGTCACACCTTTAGACAGCAGTGGTTGATGGCTGGATAGGCTGCATAGAGGTAGAATGCCAAAGGAAAACAGACTTGGTACAACTGCACAATGAACTGGATTTTAAACAAAGAGTCCTCCTGAAGCTGTGCACTTGACTGAGCCTGCAAGGCAGATACCCTGAATTCTGAAACTCCATTACTGTACAGGGAGGAGAAAATCCGTGAGCAGCTTTCCAACAATGGAATCAAGAAACATTTTTTTTGAAGAATGTTTCTGGATGTCTCTTACCCCATTATCTCAGACTTGATCTTAGATCTACATGAAAAAAATGTGTGTTTGTCTGCCTCTCTGTAGAGTGACATATACTTGGAGCTGGAAATATTACCTGTCATCATAGAGATCCTTGCAACAATATGGCTGTGTTAGCAGTTCAGGCCAGACAAAGTAAGCAGGCATACTGTCACTAATGTTGTCGGGTCATAGGTGTAATTTTGCGGATAGGTATGGTGACAGACTCTGACTTGCATAAAACACATTTTAAGCATATGAATCAGCAAGTGCGTAATGTGCAATACAAAACAATATGACTTTGAATTCTTAGTCTATAGCATCACAAAATGAGGTGAACAGGGGTTGTGATAGTATTAGTTTATAGGGCTTTCCAAACTCTCGAATGTTGAATTCCCTTTGAAGAGAAATTAAACAAAAATGCAGTCTCATGCACAGTAAGCAGCTACTCATAGTAGGTTGCTTAGTTCTTCATCATCTGACACTGTTACACTCTTGTGAGATAGTGTACTTGAAATGTCACCACTATATGCATCTGAGTTAGCACCCACTGAAAGGAAAGGGGTGATTGACAATTCAAATCTGATTTCAGGCTTTGCAGAAGCTGAAGCCAATATAACTACATCACTTTAAGTCATGATTGCAAAAATTTATTGGCAACCATAAATTTAGAGATTTAAGGCATATTTAGCCAGGGAAATTAGTGCTTTGAAGGAAGGGTGTGGATTTTTAATGTGATCATTTTTGTGTGCTAACTCCAGTCAAGATATTTTTAACACATGCTAAAACTGTTACAGTATAAAATAATGTAACTTCATTTTGTAAGTGAGATATGTTACTTTATGTCTAGAGCACACAAAATAGGAGGGAATTCCATGGGTTAATGTGCTAGTTCACATTACTGCACACTGACGTCTTTATGTAACGAACTGTTAGACCCTTTGATTTTAAGTATAAGTTTAGACACTGGAAAACAGCCAGAAGACATATCTGTGCATCTGCTGCTAGTCTGGTATGCTCCACATCTTGAGAAGTACCATCTAACCAGCTGACATCATTAGCATATGTATGCCGCCTTCTTTCCCCATTCCAAATGTGCAATCCTGTAAATCACAGCAAGCTGAAATTCTGATCTCTTTAATGGTATTTGAAATCACTAAATCACTGCCTCTCTTCTTTGTGTCCACACAAACATTAGGTAAAGGCACCAATGTTCAGAAGTATGTTTAGTAGCTTGATCTGCTTCCCAGGCTACAGCAAAGGCAAAGATCCAGTGCCTCTATTTATTGACCGAAGATGGAGAGGGAGGGCTCAGGAGCGCCTGGAGGCTCTTCAGCAGCTTGCTGTGTAAGTGTTCTATGGTTGGATAATTTAAAACAAACATACAAACAAAACCAACAAAAACCCATGCACACTTAAGTGGAGATGCATGCAATTTGGTCCTACTTTTATTTCCCTTGAAATTAAGAGTTTGCAGCTGTTGTGGAGTATGGTTGCCCATCTGTTTTTTACAGGGTGGATGTTGCACATTCCTTCATCCCTGTGCTATTTGCTTTGCAGCGGTTGTGGGGAAAGAGAAGGGAGTTATTTCAATATCTTAGATAAGAAGACTTCGGTGACTCGTGTGTGTTACTTCAGCGGGAGCTGTTTCCTTTTAGTCCTGTGCAGTCGCAGCTGGTTAGATTGCTTTTGGTGCTCATTCAGGGGTGTTTGGGCCCTGAATCAGGGCACCACATTTTTAGTGCAGGGGTTTCTTAGTTGAACTTTCTCCTGGCATCACAATTTGGGCTTCTGATTCAGCAAATATTTTTTTAAAAAGTTTGTGTGTTTTGCCACACCATGCGGAGTTCTCTTGTAGCTATATTCAAGACTGCAAGCATCAGCCTAGGTAGTTGTTTTCAGAGGTTTTTGCTGCGTTAGCAAGCTAACTTTAGACCATGGGCTTTTCATATGATGCGTGCTCTAGGAGTGCTAGTAACTGAGTTCTACCACATGCCAGACAGTAATCAAAGGTATTTTAAGAGTGATACAGTGGTTTTCACTCTTGGTTTTGTTCAGTTTTGAAAGCATAGTCTTCTCATTTCCACAATGAAATAAGAATTTTGGAGCCTTTTTTTATTTCTTCTTATTTTCAGCAGTTCAGACTGTCCTCAGCACATGGAAATCTCAGTGGCTTCTTATATTTTGCCTGATATTCTATTACAAGAACTTATTTGATGCCTGTGCTGCTTTAAAATTGATTTGCATTTCAACAATATGTATTTGCAAAGAGTCTTGCAATTAAGAAAAAATGAGAAATACATCCCCTCTGTTTCAACCTGCACTGATGGACAGTGTTGCTGATATAGAAGATAGAATGTTTCCCAGCTGTCTTTTCAGTAGTTGCATTGCCTCTGCAAGGTTACCAGGAATAAATGCTCATTTATTTCAGCAAACTCAGCAAATATAAGTCAAGGACATGCAAGAAGCAGGATCTGTGGAATAAAAGGGGCTATTTCACTGGGTTCCCATTGTGACTATAACTATAACATAATAGGATGAACAGCTTATGCTAATAAAGTTAGATCATAAGAATAAGTGCCCACCTGTGCTGAATGAAACACAAATCCATCTGGATGGAGCAACAGTCTGATCTGTAAAAAGTCAGATAGTGGAACTAGCCATCCGCTCCATTAATTCATTTGAATTACAAACACAACTTCACAATAATAGGTTGATTAGTGCTGAGCAAGTATCTCAGGTTACCACACTGCATCTCAAAACATTCCTTTTCTTTTGTTATGTGATATGACTGAAAGCACTGGGACGAGGTGACTTTAAACTTACCTTTGCAGTAAATTGTATGTCACGGGAGGTTAATGAAGCATCTCTCTATAGGTTTTCCTGTAGTGGGTAGCCATACTGTGGCTCCCTGAGTTCCACAGCGCAGCTCACAGGGCTTATATGGGGTCTTTGAAGACAACTGATCTCAGCCTTTGTTTTGTTCCCAGCTGTCCAGCAATGTTATGTATTGTTAACTGTATCTCTTTAAATATGCCTCTGTATTTAAAATCAGGCAGCAGCAACCAACTCCAGCCCCCACAATCCCATACATCTGAGGTCAGGACTCTTACAAGTTGCCAAAAATGCCCTTATTGAAAAACATGACCTTCAGGACTTGCCATATATATAGCTTAAGGAAATGACTTACCTTAATGGCATGACATGGGCTGTTTTGGTTTTTTTTAAGGAACTTCTGTTTCTTGTCTTTTCCAGAGTAAGACTGGAGTATAAAGTGGTTGTGAAATCAAATAGCAATCCTGATGCATAGCTTTCAAATGACTCAGTTACACCCATTCTCTCACTGCCTGCCTTAGTGAGGTCTACCTCATGGTCTTCCAAAGCTTTAAAATAAAGAAAACCCTCCAAGATATTATATTGAAAAATTTAAACAATCTGCCTACTTTAAATTCAAAATGGGGAAAAAAATTAAGAAGGAATGTTCTTGTGAAAGATATGCTTGTTCCAGCATAGGTTTTGAAACATTCACATGGTCAGCGTAATTTTCTCCTCTGTTGGAGAATTCAGATTGAAATTGCTGATTCTAAAATTTTCCACACTTGCTCAAAATCTCTTTAGCTGTTTTTGAAAGGTAGAAAGTGGTAGTCTGCCTTTTTGTTCCTTATACTCCTTTACACATATTTTCTATTACAGAGTTTTTCACTTTTAAGTAAATGAGCTTGTCCCCCGCCCCCCAATAAAAGTAGTTTACTTTACAAGGTCCAGCATTTACAAGTGGCCATTTCTTTTCATGACAAGCATATAAGGAAGTTTTATTAAAGGCAGTAAATGACCATTTCTTGTCTACACATAGTGGGGAATATATATAAAGAGTCAAACTCTCTTGCTCTGTATATAAGTATGAAAAAAGCAAAATATAGTTGCTTGTATAAGTAAGGGGATTTTGTGGGCTTTGTAGTGTGTGTGTTTGATTGTGCAATCAGAGAAGTAGAGAGAGAAGGGGGGAAAAAAAAAGCATGGGGAAAAAAAAAGCATAAGGAAAAAAGATCAGAACTGCTTTGAATGTACTTCTTAAATGACAGTAAGGAATCCTGTATTTTGGCTTTTAGAGCTCAACCTTCTCTTCAGATACCTCAAATTGTGTATGAAGATCCTGAAGTTAGTGGAAGGAATCACTACAAATATTTTGCACGGTAAGGAGTGAACTGATTTGAAACAGAGTTCAGAAGCTTTCTTTTGTGCAGTTTAAAGAGCATCTAAATATATGCCAGAGCCTTATTTTTTTTTTGTCTTTTCTGTTGGTTCTTTGATCACTGCTATAGAAAATCTAAATACTAACCAAAGCTTAAATCACAAGGTACTTAAAATACACACTATGCCAGAGTTTTTATATAAGCAAATGTACCAGGCATTCTGTACTTAATAATTACTTGTTTAAAGCTTTGGGCTGTAGGTCCTCCTACACAAAGGAAGAAGATGCTCACAATGCCATTGTGGTCCTCCAGACTCGGTAACTCCCAGTTTCTGCCAAGAGCAGAACGGGAGCAAAGGGAATCCTTGATTAACTTTTCATCAAATCATGTCCTCTACTGCAAGACTACTCTGCTCCTTCCAGAATGACACTGCAAGTCAGCAACGGACTCAAGTTCTGAACCAACAGCTAGCATACAGACATTCTCAACTTAGTCACGTACACTTTGAATTACATTCACTATTATAGTCAGCAGCTATTGGCCAATATGTCCATATCAAATAATATTAAAAAATCACCAGGTTTAATAAATTTAAGTTCTTTATGGCTCTTTTAACAACAACAGAAAAAAGGACAAAGGTGATGTTATCTTCTGCAATTTGGAATTAAGATTTAAAGTCTCTCAAAGGCTAAGGAAGCTTGATAGTGAACTGCAATATGCAAACTATAAGAATGCCTAAGAAGGAATTATTAATATACCATTGAGCCTATATCACTTTCAAAATACTTCATAAAATACTGCAAAAGAGGAAACAACCAAATTAGAAAGGTCCTAAACAGCTTACCTTACCAACTAATTGGAGAATTAATTTCAGGAGTTCAAGTTATTGAAAAAAATCTCTAAAAATCTCAAGGTGAAAAAAGTAAACTAATTAGTGAAACATACGCAAAATGCAAGCACACTTAAAACTCACTTTTTTAATTATTGCCTTGTTTTGCAATTCCACTTTCTGCTTTGACAGCAGAATAACACTCACTCCTACTGGTGAAACTTTCTCCGTTGCTCCTTAGCTAGGAAAGAATTATTTAATATTTCAGGCACAATTCTTAAACATGCAACTACAGAACCTGAGTTGTGGAAAATCGGTGTAACTCCACTGAAATTAGTGGACTACAGTTTTTTTAAACCATAATGATCTTTTACACTCATGGTTGTTTTCTTACATGTGCATTCTCTCTTTTCAGACCGCTCATCCCTTCTAATAAGCTGTTTCCACTAAATGTTGCTTACGCAATGGCAAAGTAAGTAGTGAGTTCTGGAACATTACTGTTGTAATGGGTCACATCTCACAAGAAAAAGATTGGGTAACTATTCAGCTGGTGACCAATATTTTTCATAATGAACCAACAGGAAAAACTTGTTAAGAAGGAAGGGTTTGTTCACCATTGGGAATTCCTGAGGAAACAGGTGACTGAGTGTTTCAGAATTTGCTTGCAGTATCTAAGTAGTGCTGTGGGGATGAAGTGTATTATGATTATGAGGCCTGAAAGAGAAAGCCAAGTGTCTCCAAATCCTAGAAGAGATACTGATAAAAAGAAGATTCTCCAATATTATTACAAAATTTTCTGATATTTTATCACAATTTCTGTGATAGTTGCAATACTGTTCAGTGGTGTAGAGTGTCCATGAAGTAGTCTAGTGTGGTTTTCAGTGGGGATCAAATTTTGAGGGGACATAAGAAGATTCATTTCCTAGTAGAGTCAATGGAAGTTGCACATTCTTACATCAGAATTGAGTTTTTGTTCTAGAAATGCTGAAAAGACATTGAAACAGTCCTATTTCATTTTATGCTCAGCTATTAGTTACTTTTTGTGCCCATTAAACGCAATGTTTTAGAATGGATACTAAGGAAGATTTGCATGTAATAACTTGTGAGAGCTGAAACCAGAAGATTTCTGGATTGCTTACCTAAGGAGGAAAATTTCAGAGGACTTAGTGTAGCCTCAGTATGCTTTTACTAAAGGTAATGGAGTTAATATCAATGGAAGCAATGTTAAGATAAAACAAAACACATTTGGATAGCCTACCTTTAACTTAGTGTTGTGTTTCTGTTCTGGTTTTTTTTAATGAATGTGTCAAATGTTCTTCTATCTTGCATCTCTTTTTAGGACAGAGCCCTGTGTCCATTCAGCTACGAGAGACAGCATGGTCTTTGATCCCAAGTTACGAACTTTGGGCACACAGACAGATTACAGGGATGGTGAAGCCCAGACAGATCCCTACTCCCCTGAATACGTAGTTCCCAGTGGCTCAGTCCCTGAACTTCTGACACTTGCTACACTCAGTTGGGGTGAGTTGTGAAATCAAGATAAATGATAATAATTACTTCCCCTCTTTAGCAGGAGGTTCTTTATTTTCAATGTCAGGTTTCAAGTCTATTGCCAGCTTCGACAATAGACACACTTTGTTGTCTTCCTTTGCGGCACATTATTTTATCTATTTCTGAAATAGGTGTGATATTCACCTACTTAATAGCGCTGCTCTGGGTCATTTCATAAAGAGTTTTGAGATCATTCAATATAAAAAAGTCATATGTCTTACAAATACGAACTGGTAGCAGTTTTTCCATTTATCTACTGTTCTTCAGCTGTTCTGAGTTAGACATCAGTAAAAAAACACTGCTGCCCCAGAATACACCTATGATCTTAATCTCCCAGTGTCATGCCTGCCAGTAGTGATGGACACTGGACATGCCAAAGAAAGTGCTCATTCTCAGAAAGTGCCTTCTTCGAAAAGTTTTTCCTCCTTTGCAGCCTGCAGTAGAGGAATGAAGTGCTACTGTTAATGTCAACTAAGCTATGGCAACTACAGGTTCTACCATTCCTCATACAATAGAATTTTACGGGGCTTAGAAGCATTTACTTCTGGGTATTGACAGTTCTGCTAATGTTTAACACATGGACTTATGCCCATCCAGCACTCTAATACTTTCTGCTGGTGTTTTTTTGATGCATCCACCATTCTCTTCTTGTGCCTGTAAGGTCGGGGGCTACCAGCCGGACTAGCTGAGGTCGAGATGATTGAACGTGCCCGGGAAAAACGTGCATGCGAAGCAACTCTTCCAGCCATGGACAATGCTTCACAAATCGCAAAGAGGAGGAAAATGATGGATGATATGGAGAGGAAGGAGTGGGCCTTTAGAGAACAAGAAATAGAAAAGTAGGAGTCCAATTATACTCTTTATTTCTTTTAATTATTGGCTGAATAGAGAAGGAACAAGAAGGTTTAGGGGATTGGCTGAAGGGTACAAGCCTTTTGTTTCTGTGAGAATCCCCTGATTTTAGGAAGAGATATTTTTGTTAAATTTAATATAAAAGACTGCTATCACAATACTTTTCACCAGAGCTAAACTCACTTTTTAAAATGAAAGATTAAATACGAGATATGCAACATGAGCTATGTGTAAAGTAGTCCGTTGCTATGTAGAATTTCATGATGACAGCATTGCACAGAACAGTGCAGAGTACAGTAGGTCATACCTGGCCTTTTCTTTCCTTGCAGGTTGCAGGAGGTTCGACTGGAAGTTTTAAAGAAGCTGCTGCAGACACAACAGAAGAATCAGAATGAGCTAGATGCCAAGCGCTTGGATGACCACTGGCAAAATAATGAGAAGGCTAAAGAAGAGAAAATAAAAAAGATTCAGCATGACTGTGCACTGAGTAAGTTTGAAAGACAGGGAGAGAGCAGTATAAGACTTAGTTTTCAGACAAGCCATTTCTATTTTCACAAGGTTGCAGTCTTTGTTCAAGATGAAACAGGTTGCATCCACAATATAGATGTGCATGGGCAGCATTTGTTCTGGTCAAACAGGTCATGTTTTCATGTTAACCAGCAAAAGCTCCTGTGGATTTCCAAATATATGGCTTTTTTAGAACTATTTATATAAAGAACCTTCTCACATTTGTATTTAATTTTCAGTGCTCAGGAAACTGATAGCTAAGAGGAAGAATGTGATGGGGAAGCTGGAAAGACGAGATATCATCAAAGAGTATACTGACTTTGCATCACAAACATACGCTCCTTTGTCAAGAATTGGTTATTTCCCAGACAACCATTCTGAACGCTATGTGGTAAAAAACTTCTATCTTAACACATTTGCAGGTAAGGCGTTCTGGAAGATTTAGTTTGTATGAGATATTTACTTAAAATGTTAACAAAACTCAAATTTCTCTCCCCACCATTCCATTATGTAATTGCTGTTTGTATTTCTTAGGACTGTGTGAACTGGAAGCATCTCTCCCAGATTCTGTCACCCAGGTCAAGATTAAAGCGCCCAAACCTAAGTACACTACCACTAAGACTGGATATATTAAAAGATCAGCAAGGATAGAGGTGGAGCTGGCACAGGTTCACCAGGTATGGAGCTGCATCCAGCAGCATGTCAGTTTGTCTCAGATTTGAACTGGTCAGAAATGCAATCAGGAAGACACATGTGTAACCTTTCTCCCAGTTTCCTGTGCTAAATTCATATTTTCTGTAAGACAACTTCAAGGACAGAATGGATCAGACATTCAGACTGTTGTAGGCAGGACCAGTACTACTCTGGAACTCAGTCTGTCAGTACTCTCTCTCCCTAACATCTGTGCTTCTGCTCCAACCCTACAGAAAACAAGCATAACTGCTTCTGTCTTCCTACAGATCAGGTATTTGGAGCAGAATATTTGGATTATGTCAGTTAGAAATTCTCTCCTGCCATTTGCTCATTCTCATCTCTCCCTTGCTTTTATAATGCACATGTGGCAAGCCTACTGGCTACACTGTAAAACTACTAATAATTAAATTAGCCTAATCTGGATTAGTATTCTAAAAATTCTATACATTTTAAAAAATGTACATTTTAAGTACATATTGTAAAAACACCTGCAGCAAAGCATGATTAAAATGACACCACTCATAAAATCAGATCAGATGTGCATCACTGTTGTTCTCTAACAACAGCATCTAATTTGCAAACATGCTAATAGTGTTTTGCATATCTTAATTTATCACAACTGTTCATGCAGATGAGGTGTCCATATATGCAATTAACTACTGAGGAAAGAAGTGCCTTATTTGCATCTATAATCACAATATTTGTAAATTACATGTACTTTTAAGTATGCTACTTGTGATGCTGATGAAGGTTACCTTTTTTTAAAATCAGGTGTATTCTTGGCTGGCTGCTGTATCTCTGAAAAATACTTAATTTCATTTGTAAAGCTTAGTAACTTTCACTTATGCTTTATTTAGTGAAGAAATATGTCATAATTAGAAATTATGTGTATAGCTTTCTTGTTATAGTGTAATTCAATAATACTCTCAAAGCAGACAGTTACTGTCTACTAATGAATTTTAAATTGAAATCTTGTTCTGAAAAATCAATCATATTATCTCAGATTTAAATTCCACTGCATCTTGTAAAAGATGAAACATTGCATCTGATTATTATTCAGAAGGAAGATTTTTCAGAGAAAATCTTGAGTGCTACAGGAAGTGTTCAAGAACTAAGGATGTTAATTCACTACAGTTTTAGAAAAGAAGACACAGCAGTATTGAAGGGGTTTGAGTTTGGGTGCTTTCTGCATAAAATTCAAGTAGTGACTATATATAATCTGGATCATAACACAGTTCTCATAGGCAGCAGAACGTTAGCCCAAGCTTTCGGAGCTGAATTCCAATTACAGCAATTATAATCTGTTTGTTCAATATACTTCTAATGGTTTGAAAGACCATTAGTGGAGTGTCTAATCTATAGTCATAGAGAAGCATGCCCTAATGCTGGCTGCTCACACAATAATGTCTCTTCAGAGAAAAATTGGTTGCCAAAGGGAGGTGGAATGCAGAACAAAAGCAGACAATTCTGCATATTTTCTTTCTTAAATCAATGTAGATCACTTGGTCTACACTGATTTGTACCAGCTGAGGGGCTAACAAAACTAATACTCATTTCCCCACCACAAAAAGGCAAAATATATAATCTTTTAAAATTACAAAGCATTTCCTTTGCAGGCAAAGATGATAAATACTATGCAAAATTTAACTGCTGCTTTTAGATATACAGAAGTAGACACCAGACTGGTTAGTCCAGACAAGCAGAAAGTACTGACACTGTGAAACACCCAGCCTGCCTCAGCCACTGTTAGATTTAAACAAACTTTCTGTTCAGAGTAACAAGAAATTACTGCCCTAATTAGCACTTGAGCTCTGTGGTGCTGTTACTGGTCACCTCTCCCATTAGAGACTTTCGCTGCTTAAGTTTGGTGGCTATAGCATGTCCTGGCTTAGCAGCGCCTCTATGACAGGTCCAGCTTATAAGCTACTGGAGCTGTCAAGAAGAGGGCAGTAAAGGGTGCAGAGTACTTGAGTTAATAGAATTTAGCACTTGAGAGGACAGCTGTGTGGCCACTTGGCATAAGCAGTCCCAATCATGCCAACAACCTCCATCACACACAGGATGAAAGATTTAAAGCAGGCAATTAGGGATCATCTCAGAAGGGCACTATGTTGCTTTGCATTATTTCTATGGCTGAGCAGCTGACCAGTTTTCTCTTCAAAAGCCTCTTTTTAGTGCCGTCCTAGTACACATAATCTACAAATTTTCTCCCATAATCTTAGAAAAAAAGCAGAACTCTAGAAAATTCAGCGACTACACAGTGATCTAGCTCTAGAATGAATTTCTTTCATTTTCCCGTGATAATCTGTGGAAGGAGGTGGCAAATAGAGGAGGAGTGCTAGATTTTGGCCTCAGAAGTAATTAATTTTAATAAAGGAAGTTTCCAAGGCTTGCTTCTCTGGCCAAACAAGTGGCAAGATGGACTACTCCTCTCATTATATTCTTCTTGGTTTGCCATGTTGAGAGTTTTCCTAAGCTTAAAGCTTGTAAGAAGGGACAAGCAATTATTCAAGGAACTACAAAAAGGATCTGTTTCCAGAAATAGGAGTGAGCCAGGATCTACAGTAAAAATAATGATCTGTATCTTAGGCCAGATCTGTAAAGGGACAAGGAAAGCTAGTTCCTAGCCAGCACAGATGACAGTGCTTTAAGGAATGTAAGTGAACCATTATACAGACAGCCTTGTGTGAAAATCCAAGCCATGAAGGAGATAGCATACTGATATAGCTAATTACTGTTGGAAAAAATGCAACTAGGTAACTGAATACACCAAGGAATGGAGGAGCTGCTAGAAGAAATCCCAGTGCAGAACAGTGCGTGACTTTAGGCTGACCTGTATGCTCTAGTGACTCTAGAGGGGTGAAGTGTCAGGTAGTTTCAAAGTGCTGGATCAAGATGATGTCAGAACAAAGAATCTCTCACCTCAGCATTAAGTGCAACTCTCATCACGTCTGTTTTCCTTTATCCAGTTGCTGGAAGGAGGTGGAGAAATAGGGGGGCCAAGAATGTCTGGAGAAAATTGCTTCCAACTTCAAAGTGTAGGAAAACCTGTTCAAGCAGTTGTTTCATCAAGAACAGATCTCCAACACAGTGTTAGTTGGCTCATGCTCAGACAAGCTCTAAGAGCTATTATGTCAGTCTTGATCAGCCAAGATTTAGCAGCCATGCTGCATTGCAAAGTAGGTAGTCAGTCCATCCTTGATGATCTCACCTTCTTCATTTGTGGGCAAAAAGGAAGAGAAACGTGACTGTATACTCTGTGCTGTACATGAAAATAAAATATACCTAGCATCTTGTGAAAAGGAGAGGATCACACAGAAGATAAGGAATCTAAAGAATGATTTCTTTGAACAGAGAGTTGTTTCTCAAACCACTATCCTGTCAACAGTTCTGCTTCTGTCAGAAGCTAGCAAAGATGCTAAAGTGTATGGCCAAAAGCACGGGTGCCATGTGCTGCTCACTGCATTTGCCAGGAAAATGAAAAGAAGATGAATTGGGTGGTCCTTCCCTGCAGTCCAACCAGATTATACCATGACGCTGAACCTACTACCTAAAAAAAGTAATGTAGTCTACGTCAGAAAAATTAGTGTGATATGTAGGCAGTAACATCTGAAGTATGTTGTTCAGAAATTTAGCATTTTTTTCTTTTTAAAGTATTTTACATCGATTCTTGGGCCCTGGCCTCCCTATTTCAAAAAATGGTAATTTGTTAAGTTAAGCAGAACCAGTTAATGCAAAAACCATATTTTCTTTTTCTTTTCTTACATTAAAGTCTTAAAATAACTTACAACCTCAGATTAGAGAAAGCAAATTGTAAGCTTTTTTGACTAGTGAAGATACCAAAGCAGGCAGTAGACTGTGCTGACACGAAAATGTAAAACTACTTCTGGGAACTGCAGTATTTCTCAAATCTACATTAATAAGAATTCCCTCTTGTCAGAAATGCTCATAGATTTTTCTGTCTTTAAAAGTTGTTATTCTGGTTGTATTTTGTTATTATGGTTAGCAATAAATATTTTTGGAGGCTAAGGTTTTATTAGAAAAATTCTTATGAATGCAACATTGTACTAATAAACATAGGAGCCATTGTTTTCAAACGAATCACGATTACAGCAGCTTTTTTCTTTCCACACACACCCCCATCATGCAAGACACCTTATAAATCATAGCAAGCACTGCTACAGTCTTCATGCCAGAGAGCTCTAAGGTCATCAAATACAAGAAACAGTTCAGAAAATCTCTCAACATTTTTGAGCTATAACCATTTCACATGGCTTATAAGCAGTTTATAGGCTTTGATTCTTGCATTATTAACGTGGTCCATTTCAGAAGTTTTCGATAATAAAGCATTTTATCCCCTCCATCTAGAAATCTGTCTCCTTTTCTGGAGCAATTAATTATCCCGGCCTGACGATGCAATATGCAAGAAGAGTTTTGTACAATGACCACTAGAGTTTCAAAACTTCATTAATTTCACAATTAAATTCTGTGCAAGTGCCATCAATTTCCTGTTACTGGAGAGAGAAATTCAGCATGGGATTTTTTTTCTTAAGTTTTTCTTTGGTTTCCCTCCCTAGTGAAATGCTGTATTTGAACATTTGAAAGAGAGCGAGCAAGAAAACAAAAAGGCTCACTTTTCCTTGCTGGAGTACGTCTGTTCCTTCAGTAATAAAGACTACAGATCCAGCCCATAGAGTAGTAGGATTATAATTTTGAATCACAGAATCATTAAGGTTGGAAAAGACCTTTAAGATCATCAACTCCAACCATCAACCCAACACCACCATGCCCACTAAACCATATCCTGAACTGCTATGTCTACACGTTTTTTGAATACTTCCAGTGATGGTGACTCCACCACCTCCCTGGGCAGCCTGTTCCAATGCTTGACCACTCTCTCAGTGAAGAAATTTTTCCTAATATCTAGTCTAAACCTCCCCTGGCACAACTTGAGGCCATTTCCTCTCGTCCTATCACTAGTTACTTGGGAGATCAACACCCATGTCGCCACAACCCCCTTTCAGGTAGTTGTAGAGAGCGATAAGGTCTCCCCTCAGCCTCCTCTTCTCCAGACTGAACAACCCCAGTTCCCTAAGCTGCTCCTCATAAGACTTGCTCCAGACCCCTCACCAGCTTCATTGCCCTTCTTTGGGCATGCTTGAGCACTTCAACATCCTTCTTGTAGTGAGGGGCCCAAAACTGAACACAGTATTTAAGGTGCAACCTCACCACTGCCGAGTACAGGGGCACGATGCCTGCCCTGCTTCTGCTGGTCACACTGTTTCTGATACAGGCCAGGACACTGTTGGCTTTCTTGGCCACCTGGAACACTGCCAGCTCATGTTCAGCCGGCTGTCAACCAGCACCCCCAGGTCCTTTTCTGCCAGGCAGCTCTCCAGCCACTCTTCCCCAAGCCTGTAGCGTTGCGTGGGGTTGTTGTGACCGAAGTGCAGGACCTGGCACTTGGCCTTGTTAAACCTCATACAATTGACCTCTGCCCATTGATCCAGCCTGTCCAGATCCCTCTGCAGAGCCTTCCTACCCTCCAGCAGATCAACACTCCCACCCAACTTGGTGTCATCTGCAAACTTACTGAGGGAGCACTCGATCCCCTCGCCCAGGTCATCAATAAAGATATTGAACAAGACTGGCCCCAGAAACAACCCCTGGGGAACACCGCTTGTGGCTGGCCACCAGCTGGATTTAACTCCATTCACCACTTTAAAGCCCCCCTTGAAGAGGCTTTAAATGTACATACTCTCTTCTTTTTCCTTTGTGAGATGAAGTGTGATGTCCTACAGCAGGCAAGCGTTGCCTTGCAGTTGGAAGTGATTATCCGAATATCTTGTTCTAAGTAAGTAGCTTATGATGGGAAGTTGGTACAACTTTCGCTCTCTAAACAGTTTGAAAATACCTTGAAAGAGTTGAGGCTATGGTGCATTTCCTAGCCTTTGTCTGACGAGGTGTGGCACCTGCCACCGAACAGCTGTGAGCAAGATAAAACCCACTTTTAATGAGCTTGTGGATTTTCATGGTAGAAGGAAGTTAGTTTCCCTTTCGCCCTTAGTCTGCTTGAACAGTTGCTGTGGGTGCCACTGGGCTGCTGGGCAGTTGCAGATGAGCAAAGAAGAGTTTCAAAGCGTATTTTGCAAGGAAGGGGTCCCAAGTCATTTGGTTCAACCCTGTGCAGTAACAGCATATCATACAAGGACATTTCACTGAGGAAGGGCCACAGAACAGTGAGAATACACTCTTCAAGTCACCCCCTTCACAAAATCTCCTGACCACTTAACATTTCTAACTCGCAGTAACAAGCATTATACCTATAGTTAAAGACAAAGAGTTATAACCATTCTGTAGTGATATGTAAACTGTAATTAAATTGTGGTATTTCCACCCATTTTTCATGTTTTGAAAGAATATTACCTCTGTTGTATAGGAAGATCATTAATGTTTTTGTCATTGCATAAGGAAAGTAATACAGAGAACTGCCTCTGCTTGCATATGGGTCAGTGTTTAATTGGTTCAATGAGATTCCTGCTTTAAAATGAAAAAAAAAAATCTGAAATATGCTTTTACTTAGGAATGTGTTATATTAGAGATTAAGTTCATACCGATTTTAGATTAATTTTAGGTGACTCCTCTGCAAATACAGTAAAATATCTCTTGCTTTCTTCTTACATATGATTTTGAAGTTCCCATCAGTATTTTCTGACCAACCAATAGCCACACTGACTGACCATATTCAGTTTTTCAGTTGATGTGCAGTAAGAAATCGAAGCTACAAGCCTGCAAAGTGCAAAATACTTTCAGGTCCCTCTAAGACAGTGGGATCAGCAATAGTCACCATCTAGAAGACTGGCCTTACTGTGTTGTTCTATCTAGCCCAGTTCTGATTAAATTGTGTGTCTATTCCAGGCACTACTGGAGAATAAGAATAAAGTCAAGGAGCCAAAGAAGCCTCTCCGTTTCCTTGAAAAAGTAGAAAAGCCTATTCCTCGGCCACCCACTCCAGTCCTGGAAAAACCATCAATTGTAAGTGGGATGGTTTTAGCACTTTTTCTTTCTATTGAACCCTGATTGTTTCCTACGTGGTTTTTAAAGGAATGCCCAGAGAAGGAAAGAAGTGAGCTTTATAATTTTAGTGTGTATTCATGTTAGAAATAGCCATTGCTATTTCTTAAGACTCTCTTAGTCTCTCTTTATTCTATAAAGATACTATCAGCCAAAGAATTGAAAATCTTTTACAATATTTTTTGGCCAAATCCTTAACTAAACTTTATTTTACAAAGACATAAATTAGTAGGCATGTTATTCCCTTGTTCTTAGGAACAAAAGGGCTTATTATTATTATTATTATTGTTATTATTATTAGTCTTCCAACCTTCGGATCTGACAACACTATCGTAATCCAGTGGAGCAATTAAGTTTAGTCTCACTGAAGTCAGTGAGACTTTGGGTGCTTAGCACTGAGCATGCACTTCATTAATTTGCTGAAGCGAAGCTCTTGTCATCATGCAGGATGCAGTCTTTCATGAGCATGCTCCAGTTCACAGAAAATGACACTTCTGCAGAAACTGAAATAGCAGTAATGATGTGTCATGGGGGATGTGATATGATCTAGGAAAAACCAACTTTTTAGGGGAACTGCATCTTCTTTTCCTTTCTTAAAGTAATGTACTTAAGAGGTGGTTGCCCCAGTGGATTGCTTTGTCTACTTATTAACATCATTTTCATGATGTAGGAAGAATCAGACACAATTACCATTTAAGCTTCTGAATTTAAGAGTCACACAACCATAAAAGTGAGAGAAAGAAAGAGTTATTAGCTCATCTATGCTGTCTTCCTTTGTGCAGTATGATGCCCTATGTTTTATACAGTCTATTTTAACATGACTGAAACAAGAATATCTCCTTGGGAAGAGTTTTCCACAGCTTTACTAACTCCTGGGTATTAGATATTGTATTGCAGTGGTAGATGTACAGTATTTAGTTTTACCAGTTTAGCAGATTTTTAAGTACTTCCAGGTAACATGAAAAGAAATCAGAAAGACTTATCCCCCAGTTGTAGTCATTCCTGAGCACGTTCACAGATTATAGTTTATCTTAAAGAGTTTCAATACAATAGAATTCCACCTAAATGAATTCTGTCAACATTTGGTTTATTTTCAAGAACCTTTATGTGTGAACACATAAAAGAGTGGAGCTCCCCAGTGAAGCTCCACCTGTAAAATCAGGCCACTGCAGCCACTGAAGAGCAGCACTAACATCTCCCGCCTTGCAGAACCCACGTAAGGTTTCTCCTACCAGCTGGCTGCGAGGAGCACTAAAAGCAAGGCTCTTCTCAGTTGTTAATGCTTCTCTTCCTGCCATACACACAGAGAAATATGAACTGCTAAGTGCACCAGCCTCTTCCCACTGGAGTTGAGGATCTCAAAAGGAAAGTGTGCCAGTGACAAGCGAGTGACATGGACCACAAGGCATATAAAAGAAAGTAGAAAGAATGGAGGCACTACTGCAGACCTCCTCAACTCCTCTCCCCCAGTCATTTCTTACGCACTTACTAGCCACAACAAGCTCACAGAGCACCTCTGAATTCCTTAATCCTTCACTGGTTTATCACTTCCTCCCAGCCTCCTCTAGTTTTCAGCATGCTCCTAGATTCTTCTATATACTTAATTCCTTTTTTTTTTTTTCTCTGCAGGGCTTGATAGGTTTTTTATCTCCTTTCTTTCTTCCTGCTGGTCCATAGCAGGCAGATGGAGAAGTTGATGATTACCCTTACTAAGGCATCATTTGCAGTACTGAACAACAGAAGTACAGAAAAATGCATCCCACAAAAATTTAAACCAAATTTTAATTTACATCAAACCAAGAGTTTGGATTACCTGTGCAGTATATTTGTCACCTCCATTTCCAAAACTCTGTCTGAAGGTGTAGAGTGTAGCCAGGTGATATAGTACAGTTTAGCTCTCTAACTGAACTGGAAATTCATCCCTTCTTCCCAGAGAAAAAGAATATTCTAAATCATAAGGCAGTCCTTTGGCTAGTTCTGCTTTGCTCCTCCTGGGTGGTGGTGTGGAAAAGCAGGAAGGCTTACTTTGCTTTTGGAAAACTTAATCTTCAACACCTAAGAAAAAACAGATACTAAGATTCAAGCCCACACCACTTCTCTCATCCCACACTCTTCCCTGTTTTTCCAGCACTTCTAAAATACCACATTTCAGTTCAGACCTCATAGGCTCTTTATTAAAAACCTTCCTTGCAATTTTTAGATATCTTTTTACCTTTCCCAGGCACCCAATGGGCTTTCTTCTCCTTCTGCTACTGTCAACTCCAGACTAGAAGACCCCTCAGCAAGAAAAGATACTGCCAGCTGTGCCTCCTCTGTTTAAAATAAGCCTTTTTCTTCCCCTCCTATGGTCATATTCCCTTTCCCGCTATGCTCCATCATTCTGCTAGGCCAGTAAAGTTCTCGAAGAACCAAATCACAATATAATGTAATTAATTTTACTTCCAAACTATCACTTTCCGAGTCTTAAATTTACTGAGTTACTCTGATAAAGGTCACCACTGGAATAAGTATCAAAATTTTATATGTTCCCTTTTCATTTAATCCCTTTATTTTTTGTTAACAGCTCTCTTGCACCTCCTTCAATAATAATTCTATTCCCTTAGTGTCTTGACCTGTTAAATTAATGTAGCTGATGCTCATTTTGCAAACTCAGATTCAGTCAAGCTACAAATAGTGCTTCTAATGCATACAGTAATTTTCTCCATCAATATCTCATCGTTAGGTACTCATCTCTAAAGACCCTCTAAAATATCAAATAGTATCTAATTACACAGCCTTTCTCCCTCGTCTCTGTAAAACATGGAAGTACTTATTATTCTGACTCACCTTCCTTTCCCTAGAAATAAGAACTATGTTCAGAAACAACTGAGAAAAAGCTGGATATGAGTTAGACTTTTTGATAGTTAGATATAATCTATAGAAATCTCAGTCTCCAAATAATAAATTATTCACTATTCTGTGGGTATTTGTTGTGTTTTGGCAGGAGGAAGAGGAAACAGAGCTGGCAGTGATCTGTCTGCAGAAGTTGCTCCGAGGCAGGGCTATTCAGAACATGGTATTCTGTGTCTCTCTGTTTATGTCTCTCTTCAGAATGATGGTGGGAATGATTGAAAGAGTGTTTCCAATCTTTCTTCTACAGCACTAATCAAGGGTAATGGGGCTTCTGCAGCATATTGTCCTACATATTATCTGAAGTCCTTCAAGGCTGAAGTCTTCGCTCTCCAGACCAAATTTCTTACAGGAATTTCTAGGTTCCTATGCATGTCTGTGTCTCCCTCTTCCTGCCATCCCCTACACTCCGCTGTTTAATTAGATGTTTCATAGCAGAATTACTCAAATGGCAAATTCTAGACTAGAACTGGACCATTAAGTACATTTTGTTTTGATTATGTCAAGATCCCAGGCACAAGAAACCTTCTACATCGCAGCAGGGCAGCTTGTATTTCATACCATTTTTCCAGTTTCCTGTTATGGTGAGCTGAACCTTAGATGAGGAGCAACTGAAGCATACCACCATGATTTCCAGCAAGTGCAGGACCCGTCATTCTGCTTTCAGTGGCGCAGAAGTGGGTCTAGGTAAAAATTAATCAAATAGCCATGCCTCACAGGCTTGAAATTAAGCAATTCTATCACTTCTGATCAGACCAGTCCAAGAAGGTTTGTCTTCATGTCTGCTGAAAATGTAATTGATATTCTCTCTTGCACTATTTAATGTTTGTGAAGTGTTCCCTTGTGGGGCCCTGAACGAGCTTTAGCAAATAATGCAATACTGTGAAAGTGGCTTGAGGTGGAATATAGACTTCCCAAGTCTTCTCCAGTTCTGTAGTGATCTATGAGAAGGATGTTTGATGCCATTGCAGAACTTTCACATCATGAAATGTCCCATCATTTTAGGAATCTCCTTCCAGCTACTACTGGATCAGAAATATATGAGTCAGTTGGAGAATGACGTGAGCAGGGTTGAGTGATCCTTTGTTGCTGTTGGAAGTCCTGTTGGAAGAGAGGGGGAATGAAAATAAGATAGTGTCAGGGAAGGGCTGGGTCACATAATCCCATTACAGTGACAGCAGCAGTTTCAACAACCTCACCATTTTATTTAATTTGAGCTGTTGCTGGATTCCCTCAAAACGAAGGTCAGAGAACAGTAGATGTTGAAACAGGAGATGGAATGTTGAAACAATTAAAAAAAAAATGTAATAAAGTAGCAAGGGATCATCTATACTCCACAGCAGGTCTCAACTTTCATGTTCTGTGCAGGAGGGTTTAGGCATGATTTACCTGGCAGCTGTAGTGTTTGCCTAAATGCAGCCACAAATTTGTTACAGAGAATAGGTCTTGGAAACAGCTGACCTTGCAACTTGGAGCGAAAGGGTGTGGTTTGCTGGCAAAATATGTTAATCTATATTCTCCATTTAATATGCTTGGTTGTTTAACTTTGTTTTAAAGATGTTTGAAGGCAAGGAGAAGCGGCTGGAACTGATTGGAGAGCTGCGTACCACTCATGCGCTCCAGAAGCATGGACAGCTGCTTTTGAAGGCAGAGAAGCAAATGACACTGGCTCTGCAGCAACAGCACGACTTGCAAATGCACAAGGTTTGCCTGTATAGATGGGAAGGCTGATTCACAACACTGTCCTGACTGGGCACTCTGTGCTTGCAGTACCACCAATGCTCTCGCCTTTAATTTCTTTGTGTTTTCTATTATTCACAGCACAGAAAGCACCCCAAGTAACAAAAATGCTCTCCTAGCACAGGCCAAACATTGAATGCCTGAGAGGCTAAAATTGCTCTCTCACTGCTGTGGGGGCTCTGGGGACTCTCAGAAACAGACTGAGGCGCCCTGACCACAGCTGCTAAGCAGGCTGCACTTGCTTTGTTTGCAGACAAGAGCACTTTATCTTTACAGGGGTTTGAACAAACTCCACAGTCAGATGAACCTCAGTTTTCCCACATTTCAATCCATTTGACTGGTGCTGTGACCTGGCATCACAATACATGCTTGTCACTCACATCTGTCAGATGTTTTACTGAATGTGTGTTACTGCTCTGTCATTTCCCTATTCCTTTTCTAGCTTGGCACTCTCTCAGGCTCTTCCTCAGGCATAAAACATCACAAAAGAAGCCAAAGCGGACTTATTTTGTAAATCTTGCTGGGCTTGAGACTTCTAGGACCTTAGCAATGATGTCACATTTTTGTAATTGCTGCTGTTATGGAGAGCGGAGAAATTTTGGGCTCCATCCTCTGACAAGGATCTAGTGAGAGCTAGGGATGCAAATTCTGATCCTGTTTCCTTGCAGGGCCACAACCTTTCAGAGCAAAGTGAATCAAATGGCAGATGCTGGTCCGAAATGAATCATAAAAAAATTTTGTCCAGACTTCACTGCATCTCAGATACACAGTATCTCCCACATTCCTGCAGTTTTTCCTGTAGTTTTTACTACTCTCCTGTTTCTTCAGTGACCAGCTGTGAGGCAATTCTGCAGGTTCCAGATTATCATAACAGCATCCACTGGCCAGCTGGCCTGGCAGATGTGAAGATGTGGGCAGCAACAAAATTTCCCCTCAGATCTCAGTAAAAATTGAACCAGGTGACTGTGTTTCACTGTTTATCATTTCCAGATGCTCCGTCATACACAGTGAGCCCAGGTGTGGAATGCAGGAATACAGAATTTTGCTACTGAGGAATTAAGAGAAAAATAAAAGCCTTAAGCATTAGGAACATGAAATGCTCCTTCGCTTCTGGAAGTCCAGGTGAGAGTGAAGGAGAGAGCAGTTCAGAGACCATAATGACATTCATAGAGAAGGAGAGAGAGCAAATGGTAAAGATGATGACCTCTGATCTTAGAATTTTCTTTTGGGAGAGCCACTATCTCCCTCTGCTGGTGTATCTACCTCCTCTATTCGGCTTTTTTTTTAACTTGTCTCTGAAGGCACAGGGTCCAAGGCTTAGGTCTTCAAACATTTTGAACTTTTAAAACTCTCTGGAACGTATGTACAGGAGTTTTCTATGTGTATGGCTATTTTAGGAAGTCACTGATGACTCACAGTTCTTTAGTTTTTGGTGGTCACTTTTTTTTTCAGGTTTTTGACCTTTCCAGTATAGAAGGAGGCATTTTTCAAGAAATGCTTCCTGCAGAAAGAGGACAGAAACTCCCGATAAAATGGTCAAAGATGAGGGGTTGAAAATTTCCAACCTCGTATATAACAAAAGTCTAAGACAAGAGTGTTCCTGGGTTTTCCTGCATTTCACACCAGTTTGAGACACAGCACCTGGAGCAATAGAGAGGAAGCAGCATGTATTAGTTCCATGCTATCCCTCCCTGTGGGCTGGTGCAGTTACTGCATTGCAGTTCTCCATCTTAAACACCCATGGGCTTAGTACTGTCACTTCTAGATGTCTGCAACATGGACAATCCCACTTTCTTTGAAACACTACATGAGCAAATGGTACAGCAGTATAAGAAAAATGATTTATTATTACTTGTCTGGGATATTTCAGCTCTAGTTTGAGTTTTATGTTCAGGTCTACTCTGCTATTGCCTGTTTATTCCAACATAGACACAGCATCCCAGACAGTTCCAGGCATTCCCTCCTGCCAAGGACTGAACTTACCACAGATCTTGTCCCTTTCTGAAGTGCAAACACACATACCCAACCCATAAAACATGATGTGCTTGGAACAAGGAGTGAATGGCACAGTAACACTGAATACTTGGAATCTAGTCTCAGCTCTGTCACAGACTTTCTGATTTTGCATTACCTGGAATTTTGAGGTCTCATTTGCACTTCTGCAGACTCAATATAATTACTGTTGATTTAAAATTTGTTAGCAGTTAGTAAGCTGTACAGTTTTACGTAATAATACCTAAAAGTGTAGGGACTCATAGTTGCTGTATTATCTCAGCAAGTTGAATCACTTTAGTCGCATCATGAATGTCCAGCCAAAAACATGCCATTTCACTGTGGTGGCTTTGAACTGTAACAAACATTTTGTATCCTTAGGAGAGGATAGAAATGTGGCTGTGCTTAAAATTGCACAGTTTCCTAAACATTTACTCAAGCTTCCTACTCATAAAGATTGAGGGTCCAAATGCTAGAAAGAAGCTTCATTTGCAACTTTTGATCCTATTTTTATGTTCTGGTCTAGCTAAGTTTAAGACAGAAGATGGAGGATATGCAGCTGAAGTAATTTCATTGTCACTTTTATACCTCCCCTTTCTTGGTCTGGGCAGTGCAGTGTGGCCTTAGCAACTGTTCTGGTTATACTCACAGTGATTTGTAATACCTGGAATACAGCGCGTCTAGTGCTTTATCTCCTCCCACCCACCCAAGCATAGGGGCTGCTTGTCCTAGTGTGACAGCATCGGGACTATTCCTGTCCTGACTAGTTTTGACATCTTTTTGCCTCTTTATGCTGTCAGAGCCTACCTACAAGAACATTACATTATGCAGAATTAGGCCAGCACATGTAAAAGAAAAAGAATGCAAAAATCCTGGGGTTGGCCCATAGCTGGTCTGAGTGGATGTTGCAGAGCTGTTTCACATGCCTGTGGTAGTCCTGGGACTCTGAACAACATTCCTGGGGTTTGTAACACAATTCTTTGCATTTTTTTTAAAAAAGCTGTTGTCGGTGGAAAACCACTTGGCCAGGGAAGAAGGAAGGGTACTGGCGAACATATTTGATTTCCTGTCCAAAGAGCTGGTGAGGCTGCAAGAAGAACGGAAGATCCATGCTTTTGTCATGCTGGCTGAGAGGCAGAGGCGGATGCGGGAAGCGGAGGAGAGTGGACGTCGTCAGGTGGAAGAGAAGCGGCGTCAAGAAGAAGATGAGATTTTTAAACAGGCAAGAGGAGGCTGGTGGGGCTGTGGGCAACTCCTTTTGGAAAGGTCCAGATGGAAAGGAGGTGCTTCAGGTCTCTCTTTCGTGATGGCTGTTTTAAAATTTAGGGGGAAGGCTTAGTGAAGAGAGGGTGATTCCTTCCCCCAAAAGTTATGCCCATTAAATTAAGGATGATCTGAATACTCCCGTAGACAGTCCTGTTAGGCATATCATGAATGGATGTAGGTTTCTAAATTTCCACAACAAACACCTATGGAGAACAGATGTACCTAGATCATCTTTAGGGATAATGTTTTGTCAGCACTTGGTCTGTCCAGCAGAACTATTAGGTGTTCTTCCAGGAAGGATGACTTTAAGCAAGGTTTTGGAAAGATTTTGCGCTCCAAAACTGGACTGCAAATAACAAGAGGTACAAAAATTATTTTGAAGTAGTGATAATGGATAACATAACCTTGAAATCCAGAAACAAAAATCCTGAATTACTATATTCTGTAACTATACTGTAGTCCTATTCCTGTTCCCTAGCTCCTGACTGCATGAAGCATATTTTTCCCAGTTGAAAGGAATGAGTGGGAGCCTAATTGACTAAACCAATAATTTTCAAACTTTGTGGGAGGAGGTTAACACCAATAGAGTCTGGCATCATGTTTATTTTTCTTTTAATTTTAGCTTCTCCTCTTATCTCTTCTGCATCTCTGAGTGGGAAGCAAGGAGGGTCAAAGTGCCATAAGCTTATGGCCTTTAGACTAGCAGAGGGAAAACACCCATTTCTAGAATCTGTGCTCTACAACCATTATAAGGAAACCAGTAATTTTATCTTGGTTTTCTTCATGTTACTTTGACTGGCTTCATGGAACCTTTTCCTTCAGAATTTGCTTGAATGAAAGCTGGTTAATTTACTGAAGTCAATACTGATAATAATTATTTGGCAATTGTTGCTCAAGGGACCATGAGAACTGAGGAAGCAACTGCCATTGCATTCACAGAACTAACCTGCTGCAGCAGAGTTGGATCTTTGGATAAGTTTTTCTTCTACCACTGGTTCTTTCCTGCACTTTTCTCTTCAATGAGTTTCAATTAGTTCTTAGAAAGAATTACAAGAAAATAAACTTTTACACAAGTTATTCTTCCTCTGAAACCAAATCTCAGGGTGGCCTGCCTGAAATTAAGAGGCTGGTGAAAATCTGTTGTTCTTGCTTCTTTGAAAATCTGCTTCCACCACACTCCTGGCACAGCAATAGACAGAGGAACAATATTTTGGTGTTTTATTCCAGGTGATGAAAGTGCACCAGAGCACAATTGATTCCTATTTGGAAGACATTATCCTGAGTAGCATGGAGAGCACAGCTGAAGAACAAGCCCGGGAAGAGATTCAGAGAATGGCTGTAGAAATCAATGACATTGCTTACGAAATGGAAAGTCGGTATGTTATTAAATGGCACATTAGAGGCTGTTTACAGCAGTTTAGAACCTGCCTGACCATCTGCATCTGTGGTTACATGTATAATCTAAGACATGGGAAGGGCAGAGCAATACTGTTCATGATGGCTTCATTAGTGTGACTGGTGTATGGGAACAGCACTGTTACTACCTGGAACACACATATAAATCCATCAGAGCTTCACTTCTATACAGCATGTGCCAGATTCCCTTTGCAAATCACTTGTGGGATCTGTGAATCACCCTTTTTAGACTTCTCCATGCCAATGTGATGCTGTGACTGAGCTTTAGGTAAATCTGGGAATGGCCGACAGCAATACCCATTCATACTGGTCTTTTCATTTATTTACACTACTACAGAAAACTGGTTTGAAAGAGCTGCTAAAAGATACAGCTATACAGCAGCCTTTCATTCTGGGGTGGCTGTTCTTTAAGAAACTGCCAATTTCCATGGGGGTCAGTCATATTGATGGCTGCCTGACAAGGCACTTTCAGTAGAGTAAGTTGTTGAGAACACCACAGTCTTGTGTTGGGCTGGGGCATCAGCAGTGAATACTTTTTAGGACCTGCCAAACCTCCAATTCAGTTTCTATGCTCTTTTTTTGGAATTGAGCCATAAAAATCCCAATGACACAGTGACTCCCCTATGGTACCGCAGCTGTGTATTTTGTAACTAGATGAATACAACCAGAATGTTGAAATCCTTGGGGAGAATGAAGCGTAGATAATGCATGCAGCCCCTGGGCCAATTGGGAACCCACCAAACACTGGCATGGAAAAGAGCATGGGGCCCAGCCAAATGCAGAGTCACAAAAGGAAAGAATTTAGCAAACTCAGCAATGGTCCAAAGACTAAATGGACAAAGGCGCAAATCCTCAGAGGTATCTGCATGTCTAACTCAGTTTGTCATCAACTGGGCTCCTAAATACCTTCGAGGATAAGGAGTCTAGGGTGATCTTCTCCCTGGAAATACTGCTTTCCAATGCAGTATTGAACACATTGGCAATGCAGGGCAAAGAGGAATAGTTGCACTGTCACCTATTCGTAGGATAAAGAGAGACCCAGCTGACAATTACTGCGGTGACAATACACTCCCTTGAAAATAGTGAGAATATTTACTAGGGAGTCTTGTGTTTGCAGAATTGATCTGGAAAGAAAATTAAAATACTAATATCACTCTGCATCTGTTCTGTAGTCGAACTTGCCTACAGTCAGAAGAGATTGTAGCAGAGCTGGTTTATGATTTCCTGATTCCAGAAGCTGAGAAAATGTCTATCAGAGAAAAAGGTAAGGAGTCCTGTAACTTTATTCTCTTTGTGAACTGGTTCACCCTCCTCACTCTAGCTCACCAAAAGGAAAGGTGCAGTGCCAAGAGTTCTCTCAGTTCTCAGAGATTCCTCTTTTGTAGTCTGCAGGTGGAAAGTTAAGCCCTCTGACTACTTTTCACCAATTTCTCAGGAGCTTTAGTCTTTTAAAATGGTGGCCTGAATTCAGACCTGATGTAAATTTGGTGTATCTGCAATGATAAAACTACATGAGAAACAGCAGCCCATTGCACCTTCAGAAAACAACTGGGAAAAGTCTTTAAGTAGCATGGCTGTGAATTGTCTATTATATGGCAATTTCTAAAAAGTGGAGAAGTCTTTAACAGGCAGATTACTTAAATATATGCCTTATGTGGAAGGGAGATTATATGCTTTCCTATGCTGTCCCTCTCCCCCCTCAATTGGTTGAGAGCTAGAAGCAAAGATAAGGTTTTAGCATTGGCTGTAGTGGCATCATGTTTTAAGCAGATAATCTTGCAATTGTAAAGGATGCTTCTGTTTAGCCAAAATGGAATAGTATCTGTCAAAATACAGAAGGGAAGGCCCTGGAAACCTGTGTATTACATTGAGTATCATGAATAAATTGCTGTTCTTAACTGGGATTTTTCCACTGACCAGCACACTCCGAAGACCGTGACTAAACTAGTCACCCATAGAAAGTGGATATAACCTAAGAAAAGCAATTGTATCACAATAGAGCCTGAAGTGGTCCTTGTCACAGTGTACTTTTCTGACTTGAGAACAAAGACACTTACTTCATTGCTTTTTTTGTTGCTTTGCGAATGAAAACACAAACATTCTGAACACATTTTGTGGTCTCTAAATGGTGGAAACTTTCTTCTTCCTACTTTGTATATTTGTCACAACAACAGTATCTATTCAGCAGCTGGCAATTCTGCATAAGCTTAAATCAGGTCCCTTCTCCTTAGCCGTGCTTCTGCAAGCCTACCAAAGCAGGTGATGTAATTTTACTCAATGAAGCCTGCAGCTCAGGCACTAACACACAAAGGTTCTGAGCCTGCCTCAGAAAGGAGAACAGAAAGAGAAGACCGGGAGATCGCCTAGGATTCTGGACATACAGACGTACTAGCAAGGAAGAAAATATGTGCTGGGCTTAAATGCAACAGCAACTGATGAACAATGCACCTCAGAAGCTTTCCCTATAGTGAGCCAGATTATTCATTATGAAACTGCATTCTAGCAACTGGCACATGCTTGAGCATACACCTTCCTTGAAGCTAGAAGGAAGTGATCTGAGAGCACAGTTGTCTGGCCTGCCAGAGCAGTAAATCTATTTGCAGAACAAAGATTTGAGGGCCTGCAAGTTCAGTCTTGGCCTGCACTTTAGCTCCCCCTCAAATATCTCTATTTTGCCATTACCATTTTCTTCCCTTTTTTTTTTCCTCTTTTTGTTGCATTCCTGTGCATAAAAGCAGGGATTATCCAATACTGGCTCATCCTGAAACCCCTCTGCACCTCACTTCTGAACCCTCCCTCACTGGAAGTAGAAGTCAATGTGCTGATATGAAAAAAATTGCTTTTAAAAGGACGATCACTCACCAGTTTGAACCTGCTTTCTTTTAGCTGGTATTCACTGTGGGTGGAGGAAGGGACTGCAGCAATACCAGGAGAATATTCCTGGTGTAGTTGATGCAGTTCGTGCATACATGATTGAAGCCAAAATGCCTTGGGTAGAGAAAGCTCTCCTGGGAATTGAGAGCTGTCTGGTGAAGGTCAGCTTTTCAAATGCAAGTGAGATCCAATTGCATTCATTGTCAACAAAATGGACCTGGGAGATAGATAGATAAACATAAACAGGATGGGTTACTGATTTTGAGCAACTGAGTGACAATATGCAGAACTGTATGACAGCATGCGAGACACCAGTGGTTCAGATTCACAGTTAAAATACAGCTCAGCCTTGCAACATAAACAGACCAAAGCAACTAGGAAGTCTTGGACTTTTGCAGGGAAGTGACATGATGAGAGCTACAGTTTGTTCCTGCAACATTCCTCACACCATCCTTAGAAGCACGCAGTTCTTTCAATCCCCATGATTGTTTACCACAAGCATCCTAAGTCGAGAGAGAGAAAGAGAGAACAAAGAATAGTGAAAAGCAATGAAGAGAATTGTAGGGCGAATGATTTGGCTTGTGTAATTATTTCCCAAGAGGTGGGCTGGAAATATATACAAATAAGACTGGATGAAAACTGTAAAACACAGTAAAGAACAATCCTACAGTAGCAAAAGGGAGACGATAAAGTAGGTGACTTAATGTGGCTATACTGTCTCCAGGTCTTACTTTGAGGTCAGTAAGAATTTCTCAGTGCAGGCAAAATCATAAAACAGGAGAGGGCAGATTCCAGCTCCAGTCTTCCAGAGACCTGCTGCAATTAACAGACACTGAAGGAGAAGTTATTTTAAAGCCTGATACCATATCCTGGGCAGTTATGCCCTAAGCTGGAAAGGAAAACACTTTGGCTGTGTTTCCCACTGTGGGGGGAAACAAAGTGAAATGCAAAGTTGCTTGCTGCTATTAGGTGGCAGTAGAACGCTTTCAGCCAAAGTTAGAAGGGCGTAGCTTTTGTCCCTGAGATAGGCTTTTCCACAGCTGCAGGAAGGCAAAAAGCTATCCCTCCCTTCTCCCCTACGCAGAACACTTTGCTGTACTTTTCCAAGTAAAAGCCTTACCTCTTTTTATGCACAGTGAGGCAGTCCCAAAGAAAACACATCTATGCTGCTCATCAGATCATCCACAGAGGCATAGAGGAGGTAGTGGCTGATCCAGCACTACATCAGGAGACATCTGCCAGCAAGATAGAGGGAGATCCACCTGCTGGGACAGCTAGCACTGCTTTGAGTGGGACAGCTGCTGGACCAAGTGCAGCTGGCAGCACTTGCTCCACCCCAGTTGCACGTGAACTAGCTAAGCTTCTGTGCAAAGGAGGCCCAGGAGAGACAGTGAACCCTTCTGATGGATCAGACAAGGATGCCACAGCCTCCTAGAGACAGAGATGAACCAGGTGAGTTTCCCTTCCTCCCTGTGATTTGAGCTTGGAGCATGGTGAAGGAGAGGGAAGCACATTATATATTCACTTTTTTCAGGGCACCCAGAATGGAAAATCCTCTCTCTCCCTTGGGCTATCCCTCCTACTGCCTGCCAGCAGTGTTGTCCTGGAACCACTCTGTATGCATTTTGGTGTGGCACCCGCAGTCTAGCCCCCTCTACCTCCTCCCCAGCTAGCTTTGGAACTCATTAGCTAATTGTCCTGTTCTAATTATTGAGAGAAGCTTGAGTGAGAAAGCAGTGTTAGCATTCCTTGTTTTGTTTTCCTGGCACAGACCAATAAAGATCTGCACCTGGGCTTTTGATGGTATTTCCTTGCATCAGTAACCTTAAATGAAAAATTTTCCAGCAGTAGGACATTTTGACTTGAGACCATACACAGAGTCTTTTCTCAAGCACATCCCACTGATTTTCTTAGTGGAGTAAAGCAAAGAGCGGCTTCCTGCATTAGCAGTGCTATTAATAAAGGGTTGAAGTTGAATGAAAATGGTCAGATCTTGCATCATCTTTCCACGTAATTAGTCCTTGCATAAAAAAAAGTCTCCCTTGACCTCAGCAGAGTGGTTCCTGCCAACCCAGGCAGTGCTTGGCGCTAATAACTAAGGCTAGGTGATAGCAGAATGACATGGCGGGGGCTGATGTAGCTTGTGCAAAGAACCCATTAGCCAGTGCTTATGGCTTTTCCAGAAATGTTACTCTTTGGGCTGACCTCTTCTTGCCTTTTATCATCCCAAAGGAGAACAATTCTGGAAAGAATCTTATTTTTCTTAGAACAGTGTTAGTCACTCTGGCTTTCCAGCTCTGGGGGACTATGCAGAGAGATGCTGGCTTTGCCTTGTTTGCAAGCATGGGGGTGCTCCAGCTCAGGATGTCAGAAATCAGCAGGCTGCAGGTGGGTGCAGTGCATCTGATCAGAGAGCTGTCAGGGACTTGCTCAGCCCTCCAGCCCTCACCTGTCAAAACTCCTGAGGGCTGTGGGTTTAGTATCTGAAAGGTACATTTGCACCCATACCAACATCAAACGTGCCAGCTGTTGGAGGAGCAGGCACAGCCACACCACCACACCCAAAACGCTTAGTCATCGACGCTCTGGCTAGACTTATGCAATAACTAGTAGTATTAGCTCTCAGTGCTAAGGTGATAATGGGCTGATCTCTGTGTACTTCCACCATTTCTCTGTAACTGATGGCCCGTTCTTTGTGTTGGGTCTGTAGAGCGTCGGGTACAGTCCAACTAACTAATCCTGAACATAGTGTTGCTCCTTCAAAACACAAACCAGCAGCTGGTCAAAAATTCAGGTTCATTACTGCATTCCTGGGAAAATTCTGCATCAGGTTTCTGTTTTGTGGATTGGGGAGGGGGGCAGGCAGGGAGACAAAAGGAGGAGGAAAAAAAGGTCTGACTACCCCATATTCCACTGAGCTGTAAATAAGAACTGGGGAGAGGAAAACAGGAGCCACACCATGAAACTACTGCTGGTCTCCAGGTCACTGAACCAGGGGCACCAGGTGACTGGTGGGGTCAGGCAGCATCTGTAAGTACTGCAGAATCTGGCAGGAGTCAGAGACGGGTGATGAGTTTTGGTTAGGACTCTGTGAGGATGATCCTGTTTAGGGTGTGGGGATTTGGGAAAATTCTCATAGCATACATAGCTAGTCTGTAAAAGGGAAGGCAGCAAATGCGAAAAACATAGAAAGAAACACTTTCCACAGTGTGGGAGGAAGAGCTGTGCAGGGATCCGCTCTTTTGCCTCAGGCCACCTTGGACAAATATAGCCTGTTTGAAAGAGGGGTGGATAACATGAATCACAAGATCCAATGTAATAAGAGAGACATGGAAAACTTGATGCAGCAGAACAGTAGAACAGGAAGACCGATCCAGTGAGACATTTACTGTATTTCTGAGATGGTATGTCAGAATAAACATTCTCCATGTGGCTCATTGTACAATGTGATGTGGTTTTAAAAAGATAAGAAATATTCCAACAGGTGTGGGAATGAACATAGGTTGCAGTGCCCTGGTCTTCTGCAGGGATACAGCCCTCTGCACGACAACTCCAGATCCTTTGCAGAGTCTGAGCTATAAATGTCTTGGCTTCTGTTATGATTTAAGGGATACTGTCAGGGGAAAGCCATCTTTTTCCACATGACATTGCCTAGCATGTAAACTGAAAGCCCCAGCAAGAGTTCCTGCTTTCAGTTGTCATATGGGGTGGGGGGGGGCGGTTCAAGCTTTGCAGAATGTGCTTTGAGAAAGAAAATGAGCACAGTGAGAGGGAATTGGGATCTTAAATCAACAGCACAAGAATGCACCATTCCCCCTCCTAGCAGGAGCCAGAACAACCCTGGGGAGGAGCCTGTCCCGGAGACAAACACAGCAGATGCCTCCAGGGCTGCACCAATACAGTGGAAACATTGGGGAAATTGTACTTGTCCAGCTTTTCTTTCAGCAGCTGCCTGCTGGGAGGGAGCATGGCTGAGCTGCTCCACAGGCTTCTGCATCCTGTCAGGTGCAGGAGACTGGCTGAACCAAACGAGCTTCTGTGGTCACTGCACTGTGAGAATGGTGAAAGATCAGTCTCTTTGCCATAAATGAATGAATGCAAATTGTCTTGGGTCTTCCCTGCCAATATGTCTTTTGCAGTGTGGAAGGAGGAAATACTGTCGCAGTAGCTACAGTTCAGACCAGCAAAAAGGACTTTTGGTAGGACAACTTGAAGCAACACACCTTTTTTGCTGGACACATTTTTGTCAGCATAAAAACACAACAAACCCATGCTCTCCCATCTCTTCTGCCGCCCTTAAAAGCAACGTGACCATCACAGAAGTTGCTGCTGTAGAGCTGACTGTGGTGCTGTAAAAAGAGTTCCTGCCGCTTTCTGAGCACTGCTGTTTTCTCTGTTGGGCTCAATTCAGCCTCACACACGGGGCGGGGAGGGGGGCCTAACCCCACAGCTATGGTCCTCACATGCCACACGCAAGGTCCAATTTCACTGATACTAAATCCACCTCCTCCCAGTCCTGTCTCCCTGCTTCCACCAAAAGCCTCTTCATGCAGTTTTTCCTGCATTTTTCTGACTGGTGAGTCAGTATCTTCTTGGCATCCACCAGGCTCCTCACCTCAGTGCCCTCCAGAGTCAGGCCTGGGCTTGGAAGAGGAGCTGCTGTTTCATATGCTTGTCCTCGGCCCTGCCAGAGAGGCAGGAACCATTTTGAACATCTGCCAAAACCGCACACTCCCCAAGACGTAACGTGTACACCTAGACTAGTAAATTCAATTTGCCTGGGACCACTCTGGGCTGAGGGCCCCACCTCTCCTCACAGCCACTGCTGAGAGCAGAACTGGGAAGAAAAGATCTTGACAGACACCATTTGCACGAGAGAGAAAGTCCCAGCAGGCCAATGGGAAGGGTGTACGCTGAAACCCGGAGAGGAGAGGCACCTCTGGCTCTCTGCTCTGATCATATCGTTCCCCCTCATTCTTCATTTTCTCCCACACGCTGCATCAACCTCACGCACCTCTTCCTCCGACTCCTGTGCCTGGAGTCCAGGCCACTTCTCTTGGCCTGTTCCCATGTGCCAAATCCTGATCCTTCATGCAGCGCTCGGAAGGGATGTCCTGTTCCCATTTCCTTCCTGGAATGGTCACCTGTATCCACTTGTTACTCAGGGCCAGAGCCCTCCCAGGCCAGCCTGTCTCAGCACACCATCCCCAACAGACCTGAGAGCTGTCACTACCCCTGCAAATACCATCACAGATGGCCACTAGTTCATGGCTGGTTGGACCTGTTGCACAGCCCAGCCACCTGAGATTTATCACATCAAGTTCCCCCAACGGGGAGCTTTCATAGCAACCTGCACTCTTTGCCCATCCTGGAGCTCCTCGGTCAGTGCTGGGAATGGAGATGCTCATCCTCTTCCTTGGGGTAGTGGCTAGAAGCGTGCAGTGCTACCTGCAATGCAAATTGCAGTGAGCTAATTGCAGCTGCGCAGCAAGGACCTGATGCTGTTGCTCTTGGTGACAACGTTAGTGCTGAACGTGAACACCACCAGTGCTCTGAATACAGATGCAGCAAGGAGCAAGCCTGAAATAATTAACCGGTGCTCTTATGTAGCCCCTAAACCGAGAGAGCACTTAACCACCTCCTAAATACCCCTCTCTCTCACCATTTTACATCGCTAGCGTTTGGAAAGCAGCAGCTCCCACCAGCGTTACGGAGACTGAAAAGCTGCATTCACTCTCCTCCTGAAGCTGCTGCAGGATTGATCCTAAGAACAAATCTCCCTTTTATTTATGAGCCAGTCATAGCCAGCCCTTCCCTGTAAAGACCCTTGCAAACACCATGTTGGTTCTTTAGCTATTGAAGCCTTTCTCCACCTGCCTACGTAATTTTTCCACCTCCAGCCAATTGCAAACCATTTTTCACTGCTCTGCAGGCCCCAAATTTGTTGTCTCCAGCAGAACCAGCTTCCATTGACCAACCCATTCCTAGCCCTGGTGCCATGAAATCTTCAAAGAGGAGTGAGGTGTAACTGAGATGGTCCAAAGGGAGCTTTGGATGAGGGCCCCTTCATTTCCCAAGACTGCTAACAAATGGCAGCATCCCAAACAATGTCAATGATTTCCTTGAGCAAAAATGCCCTCAGACAAGCCAGGTTTTGCCAGCAGTCAGCATCCGCCTCCTGAGCTCTCTTGCCTGGCAAAGGATTTGGTTACAGGAATGAGATGGAGAAGGGAGGAGGACACGCCTGCCGTCACGCTGCAGGAAACTCAGGGCAGCCGTTGGGCTGGTGAGAGGAGGAGAAATACCTTTTGCTTCCTCTCAAGCTCACATGCCGTTCCCACCGCACATCTGACCCTACCTCGATCCCTGCAGCCCCAGCCTCCCTCTGACAAGACCTGCCACACGTCCCCGTGTCAGTGGCCCACGTCCAGACCTCACAGATGCTCACCACATGGAGGTGGCGTAAAGCACAGTGCGTTCAAAGAACAAGCTAAGATGAAGAGTCTTGTTCTAACGCTTGGATTCAACCAGTTTTTAAAAGTTTGCTTAGGGAAAAAACCCCAACCAAAACCCAACCCCAACCCCTCCATCTCTCTATTTAGCAATCCGTTACATACCCAGACCCCAGGGCCCTGCCACCATATGCAGGGCCTGTGGCTCCTCTGCTTGGAAGGGGCTGCGCTCAGCCAGGCAGCTCAGCCAGGCAGCACTACCTGGGGACGAGGTTTTGTTTGCCCATGGCCACATCTTCTCACTCTGTGGCAAGTGAGAGGGATCTGCAGGATTCAGGCAGGCTGCCCTGCTGTGTCTCTCCTAACAGAGCACCCTGGTCACAAATGCTCTGCTGCAGCCACTGGCAAGCTTCCATGAGGGAAGAGGTTGGTTGTTCTCCACCTACCTTGTCCTGGAGGACCCAGCCTTGTCCCTGGAGAGTGGGAGCACAGTGATGCAGAGAGCAGGGTAGTGCCACTGACCGCATGGGAGACCAACCCAGCTGAATGCAGGCTCTCAGTGGGCAGTAGGATAAACCAAGAAGAAAACATCTGTGCCAGGACGTCAGGAGTTATCTGGGTGTGCAACGAGATCCAGGACTGCATTCCTGCATTGACCAAAGGCAGGTGTCTGCTGTTAAAGTCCAACTCTCCCTTACAGCCCTGACCACTGTTACCTGCACTGTCTCCTGTGATGAACACCGGCAGGAGTTTGTTTCGGGGGCCGGTCTCTGCTCCAAAGCTGCAGCGGTTGTACGACAATCACATCAAGACACGAGCCTGAGTTTGGTTTCCTGCTGTACCCTGCGTGATGTGGCTACCTACACACCTTCCTTTCCAGCCAGAGCTCAGCTTCAGCAGCAGGTCAGGTCTGACCCTGCAGCCTTTGGGCACAACTGGTTCAGCAAAGACAGCAAAGGTGGAGCAGCCCTGTCCTCGCCAGGAATGCCACCCCCCAAGGCTAGTGAGGGAAGACAGGACAACAACCCAGCCAAGTCCTTCCCGGAGCCAAGGGAGGGAAGTGAAGTTCAAGACTGGCTAAGGAGGTTGTGCACCATCTGCCAGGCTCGCCATCTCCAACCAACTGGACTTGGCACTTCAGACACAAACCGTGACGCTCCCACTCTCCCCTCCGCGTTTTGCAGCTTGCTTCTCTCCTCCTTTGTGACTCTTGTGCTTCTCCCACAAGAAAGAGAAAGCCTTACCTTACCACCAGCAGCCTGAAAGCTGCCACCTTCCAGGTAACAAACAGTGCCAGTAGCCTTGATGCAGACTTTTAATTCCAACACGGATGGTTGGAAGTTCGGTCGATAAAGATAGAGCATGTCAGAGGAGCAGACTTCTGTACTGCATTCAGCTTGGTACTGCTTTGTGTTTGCATTAGCCTTTTAAATCATTCAAAGGCGCCGGTGAGTGACAATGAAGTGGATTTGAACCTAGTTTACAGAGAGGTCTTGAAAAGTATTTTCACATGGGGAATGGTGACAGAACAGCTGTTCCCTGGCAGATTGTGTGGGGATTGGCTCTTGATGCTAAGGTGTTTCATTATTTCTTTTTAAATGGTGGTTGGGATGAAACTGTGAAAGTCTCACTGATGATGTTTGCAGGGATTATAATGGGAGGGGGGGATGGATAAACTGTGCAGCCTCTGCACAGAGGGGCAAATGCAATCCTCAGGTAAGGAGACAAAGAGGCACCAGCTGCAAGATGCTTTCCAGTGCCTGTACTCGACACTGGGGAGACTGTTGCAGGAAATATCTGGCTGGTTTTGGGTTCAAAACAATTGTAGAGGAGATACAATCGGGAAGCTTAGAAAGATGTGAAGGAGCTGAAGATCCCCTTACTGTCAGCTTAGCAAGAAGTTACGAGGTGACTGGGTCCCGGTCAAGGGGCTCTGACATTCAGAAGAGAGACCTGAGGCTGGAGCAGAGGGTTCCCGTGCAAAGGCAGCACAGAAACAGCCCGCAGCTTGCATTCGCAGTGAGAGAAGTTCAGAAGAGACAGAAGGCCCCAGTGCATGTGCATCCAGAAAAGTGCCCAAGGATAATTAACCACCACCCCAAATTACTGAGGATCGTGATGAACTCCCCATCAGTGGAGAGTTTAAATCAATAAACTCACCTAGTGAGGTGCTGTAGTCCAGACAGCGATGCCTTTGCAGACATAACTGGCCACCCTTAATGCCGGGGGCTGCCGGGCTGGCTGAGCAGAGCAGACCTGGCCTGGGCACACGAGTTAGATGGAGCCTGAGCCCCGGTGACCTTGTGGGACCAACCTTAAGTGAAAGGCCAGCAGCTGGTCACCTGTGTTGCTTCTGGGGCAGCCAGGCTGTAGGCAGCTGCCTGACCCTGTTGCCCTGGTATCCCAGCACCTGCCAGAGTGGCAGAGGCCAAACAAAGCAAGACCCTTGCCCTCGTCAGTGAGCCAGGGCGGGCTGGCATCTGATTTGGGGTCGGAGAGAGCCTGACACAACACTTACAGCATAGATCCATCACAGGCATCAGCTGTCCTGTCGCCGCTGGCTGCCCAGTCCAGGGATCAGGAGATGCCTTCTCCGTGGGAAGTGCCAGGCTTCATCTGCTCAGTCCTGTAACACCTCAACCAGTTTGGTACCGACAGCCTCTGCTCCAGCCCTGGCTGAACTGGGGCGCGGGCAGCCGGTCTGATCAAGTTCTCTCCCCCAGCAGCCATCTCGAGGTGACTGTCCCCGGTGCCCCAGCAGCATGCGCCAGTCCTGGGCACAGCCAGGACACCCCTTCCTGCCCCGCTCCCCCCTCTCCTGGAGTGGCTCTGGAGGGGAGGCTCCAGGCCGGAGCCCAGCAGAGGCTTCATCCAGATGACCGCAGCTCATGGCACACAAACAAACCAAGAGGAGCCTCTTTGCAATATAAATTTGTTTTTATTGAAGCAGCAGTCACATGACCTCGCATCTAGCCTTTAGGATAGCGACAGAATGGATTCGGCCAGGTCAGCCAGCCCAAAAAAGGATTTTTTTTTTTTTTTCTTTTTTCTTTTGCGATAATAGACATGTCATGTTTAATACATACATTATCCAGTACCGGAAACCCAACTCAGAGATAGCTACGTGCTGATTTGCTGGAGGAACGGTCCACTGGACGTGGTCTCGACAAACTTTACAGATCACCACCAAATAACATTACTAATGGGATCAAATGATAAAAAAACAAAACCCAAACAACCATGAGCACAGGATTCAAAGCCAGCAGTTTACACAGGTTCTTAAGTTCGTATCTATAGGTGGACAGTAAAGGAAGATCGGTTGGTTTTAATTTGAAATATTTATGTCCCAGGGTTCCTCTCTCCATCAAATCAATCGGTATCATAGACAAGCTGGCATCTCTTGAAAAATAGCATGGAATAACACAGCTCATTTAAGAAAACATGCTTATTTCTTGTGGTTTTTCTTTTAATTATCACAAAGATTCACGTCCACCTATTCTTGCGGAGTGGAAAGAAGTGTAGAGGGCGAGGAACAAGGGGTGGAGAAGGGAGAGAGGAGGAGAAGAAAAGAAAGGGGCAAGTTTTTGAAATAAAGACCACACACTTGGTATTTTTTAAATTTCATTTCCAGGCTAACCTACTTTTTATTTAATGCAAATTACAGTACCAGTTAACTATTTCCGAACCGAGTCACACAGAACAAAACATATTTACAAGGGGAATGGGGTGGGGGAAATAATAAAACATTAAGCATACTTTCCACAAAAAAAGTTTATATTTAAAATGAAAAAAAAAAAAATCAGTCACAGAGGCATTCAAGTAGTAATAATGTTATACAGGTTTTGCTTTTCCTTTAAATCAAGACAGATTTGCACAAGTGTATGCAATAGTTTGTATACAACCCACAGTCCTTAATATATATATATTTTTAGATTTCTCTTTTTTAAGATGGAAGTGGTCACGCTAATTGGTGTGTACAGGCCCAAGTGATCCATCAGCAACACATTAATGAACGCAAATTTTACAGGCAAGCAAATTATATATATATAAATATATTTTTTTATATATATATATTAAAAATAAATTGAGAAAGACCAACACAAGGAAGCTACTTTTCTCGAGCTAACCCCTTAGGTACTGTTTTCCTTTCCTGTCGTTTTGCTGTTATTGCAGTGTTGCAAAACGAAGCCAATTACAACCAGAACCGGCTGAGAGCCCCGTGGAAATCAGCTGCTGCCCCAGGGGTACCCGCTGCCAGTCTCCGAAAGGCAGAGCCTGGACCGAACACCCTACTGTGCTTTTCCTCATTGGCTTTTCCTTTTTCTCCGCGGTGGCTGAGGTTCCTAGTACAGGAGCACGAGTCTGACAGGCTGCTTGATTTCTACTTTTCCGGGTACTGACAACCAGGGGAAATTTTAAGTTGCACATCGCAGGCACCTGCCGTTGTTTTTAGGTAAAGCTTGGCCTTGAAATAAGGGGACAAAGCAGTCGGGAATCTTCTACCAGCCAATTTTCTTTTGCAGGTAATTTCCACCCCCCACCCCCACCCCCCCGAGCAAAGTAGGTTAAGTTTAATATTAAAGAACACCAGTGTCTTGACCAGGTGTCCACTGGGGGAGACAGACTGCGATCGAGTCCGGCTCAGAGACCCACACCACAGCAGGGCTGACGTAAAGGACAGATCAAGACCAGACTGGGTTAAAAACAAGCCCGAAAGAGAGTAAAAGAAGAGAGGGACAGCTCTGAGCGGACTGTCGCCAACAGCTTGGCATCACTGACCTTCGTGTCACCAGAAAGTGCAGCCTCTGCTTCACTGGAATGGACACGAGATGCTTCGAAATAAAACAGCAACCTTTGGTTTGGTAAAGTTAAGTGTTTTCCCATTCAAGACAATCTTATGTGGAATACTAACAAGGTAGTAAAACACAAGCAAACTAGTTTTAGAAACAAGGCCTTCGTGCTGGGCACAAGAAATCAAGAGTCATGTTAAACTTATCTCAAAAAAACAAAGGTGACTTGGGAGGGGGGCATGGGGGAAAAATAGGGAGAAGAAAAGGAACAGAAAGCACCCCTGGCAGAAAAAACCACCGTGGTCTCTTGCAGCGATGCCCCCGTTCCTATCGCGGCCCACCCGCTCCGCGTGCAGCTCCCCTGCGGGGCGCAGGGGTGTCCCTCCCCGGGGCTCCTTTCTGCTCGCCCAGCCTGGCTGCTGCCCCCGGCCCAGCTGCGGGGAGGTGGGAAGGCCTCCTGGGACCTGCTGCTGCCCAGGCAGCTTCTGGGTGCAGGACTGGGGGGCGAGACAGGCAAAGTCTAAATGAACTGCTGGGGCAAGTGTCCGAACGAAATCGGTTGCCACCAGTGGAAGGAGGAAGAGAGGGCAAGGTGGGCAATTTGGGGGACATCCAGAATAAAGCCACGGCTCCAATGAAATGAATGATGGTGGAGAGAGTTTCCTTTTGTTCCGCCACTGGTCAGGGTATCACCGAAACCTTACAGCACTCCAAGAGTCAGAAAGCAGGGCGGGGAGCAAAGATGCAGGTTTGGGGTGGGAGACGTTAATAAAGGGCGGGGAGGGGTAAGGGGGGGGAAGAAAACAGAAATAAAATCCAAAAAATCATGGAAGCGAAGGCACTCCAAACTATATAGATACACTATACATCGCTAGAGTTATTGTTACAATAATACAGGCCGGTACCTACTGTACAGAGTTAAAACTATATGGCTTTAAAAAGCTCGTCTACATTTTGTCTGATTATTAAACAGAATCACTGCCCTGAACGGTAACTTTTTGCTCATTAATAACAGTTCCTGGGTCCACATATTTACATACAAAACAATAAAACTCAAAATTCAAAAACAACCAAAAATAATAATAATGTACAAGCTTGAATTTGGTGAGGAGCTTTGTTTTTTTGTTGTTGTGTTTTTTTTGTGTGTGTTTTTTTTTTATTATTATTTACAAAAAAGATTATTCAAAGACCTGGATCTAACTTGTATAAAAGAGAGTGTGATCCTGCCATGATCCTTGAAAAAAAGAAATAAAACCAGAGGGGTGCCCCCAACCCTCCCCCCAGCCTAACACACGCACACGACACACACAGACGCCGGCACAGTCACAAAACCAGAGAGAAAAGCTCTGACTTCCCCTCCGCCAGTCTTAAAACGAAGCGATAAAACGGAAAAGAAGAAAAGCCACATTTCCTGGCACAAGCAGCAATTTTTCGTCATTATTTTTATTACTTTTTGTTTTTTAAAGACTCGGTAATTTACTGCCTCCAAATAAGAGCGCCTGTGGCCAATGTGGCAGTGGTCTCACCTATCCAGCAGATCCATACCCCGCCCCTGCCCTACTTTTTGAGTCTCCTGCATCTATTTGGATCACTGGGTCAACCAAGCCCCCTGACTTACCTTTCGGGACACTGACTAGCCGAGCTCCCGCATCAAGATGCTCTTCAGCCCCTGCTATTAAGTTGCCGGTAAAGATTTGGAAAGCCACCTGTTTCTAAACGTGGGTGTGCTTTCCTTTGCAGCCAGCCAGAATTTAACAGCTAAAAGCCTTAAAACCTCTTTGTGTGTGCATGCGTGCGTGTGTGTGTGCGCGCCCAACAGCAAATCGCCGAGGGGTGTAACACGAGGGTTTTATCGGTTTCACGATTGGTGGTCACTCACCTCTTGAAACAGCTCCTGCCTCCCCAAAGGCCCCTGTGTGTCAGGCAGGAGGGAGAGGGCAGGGCTTTTATCAGTTCCAGGGCTGCTAAGAGACAGTTTCCAAAAAAATCCCGCGTCAACAGGATTAAAACGTATAAGAAGAAACGCACCGTGCTCATGAGCAGAGCCCCTCCAACCCCGTGGCGGCTAAGCCTGCCGAAGCCGCTACTGCTGGCTACCCCCCGGCCGCGCGAAGGTCCACGTGTTCCCGAAAAGCAACCGCTTGCCTTAGAAATCCGCAGGTCGAGGAACAGCTCAATAAGCACCAAAGGCGACTACAGTTTCTCTGAAGGAGGATAAGGCCGGAGAGGACACCAACCGCAAGCCTACAACAAGATCAGGTCTCCAAAAGTCTCGTTTCTACACCGCGGCTGCATCTGGCCGCTTACCCGACCCTTTCCCGAGGAATATTGCTTTGACTTCAGGAGAGAGACGTGGATGCTCACACCACGCGCCGTCGCAGGGAGGAAACCCAGACCCTGAACAGATGGACTAGAACAAGCATTCACCTCACGCTTCAGTCAGACTGTTTCAAGATTGCAGACAAAATTAAAAAGAGCAGTATTGTATCTATGTATACATGTATATATTTATATAATATATATACACACACACTCATATATAGCCAGCTTTCCTACAAGTCAGCAGGTACAAATTACTGTCGAGAGCACTCAGATGTGTATTTTATTAATATTCTACCAATGTAAAAACATAATGGTGACGTGGCAACACGCATCAATAAATAGAGATCAAAAAAAGCAAGAGGTTAAAAAAGATGAAATTAAATACAGATTCTAGCTGTGGATTTAAAATCAGAACTATTGTAGAATGTGGCATCCTGCAAGTTAAAACTGCAGTTAAAAAAAAAAATATTACAAAATAAACCAGTAGACTCTTACAGTTCACATTATAAACCCTGGTGTCCTTTTCCTGTACGCACCTTGGGAAAGGGAAGCCTGTTCAAATCAAGAGCCAAGGAGGGGGAAAGAGAGAGGGGAAAAAAAACCCAACAAGCTTTCACAGTGGCCACTTTCCAAAAAGTCTCTTAACATCCCTGGCTGGGCCCCCGCCCCCTCCAAGGATTTTGTTCGTCCGCTCTTCTCTGCTGAAGATGGGAGCTGACCGGCCGCCCCCGCTGGCCGTTTTGCCCTGCACCGGCCCGCAACATGGGGGGCAGGAGCTCCGGCTGGGCGAAGGAGCTGCTTCAGTAAAGCTAACCGCCTGTGTTTGTGCATGTGTGTGTATTATATTATATATAACCCACTTGGGTAAGACTTTTCCCATAGTGAAGCTGCAGGTTTCTTCATCGCTAGCACTGATTTTTAAAATGAAAGGCTTCCGCTAGCAGTTCAAGCCTTAGACACACGGCAAACCCTCCCCCCCACCCCAACCTATTTTCCTACCACAATGCCCGCTCCCCATACCGAGCCCGGGCAGTTCTTCGGACAACCTGGGATATGGATGCGCTGACAAGAAACGCTGAGCTCTGTTGAATGACCCCTGCTAAGCTCCCGACCAAATTCAAGCTGTGCACTACATCAAAGTCCAAAACTTCACTTAAAAAGAAAATAAAAAAAGAGGTTAAAAAAAACAACTTCAGCAGAGAATGAGGTTTGGGTTTTGTTTTCTTTTTTTCGTTTTGTTTTCTTTTGTTTTCCGTCTTTCTGTTGTAGGAGGGGACATGAGGCAAGAGTCCTGGTTCTGAAATACACAACAGCAAACTTCCAACATGAAGAGATTGTCGAGGGGAGAGACACTGGTGTGTTGTATTGCTCCGCTTTCCCTCCTCCCCCCACCTAGTCCCCTGCCCCGGACACCCTGCAGAGTGAGAATACAATGAAACTGGTTTGTATTTATAGATATTTTACAAGGTTAAATAAGAACAACAATAATAATAATAAAAAATTGAACACTAAAATGAACAGGTTGGTTGGTTTGTTGGTTTTTTTTTTTTTTTCCTCTTTTTAATTTTCTTTCCAAATGTGACCAGTGTTGCTGAGCAAGACTCAAAATTACTGGTGATTTTTCCTGTGCAGCTGGCTGCTTGGTACCGGTTCAGGTGGAGTTGGAGGCTGATGCTGTAGCTACACTATTGGTCTGAACTCGTTCTCCTGCGTTAACATCTGCAAACGACAGGTGAGAGGAAGGGAAGAGAGAAAAACAACCAGTATTACCTCTAAAATACAGACACATTTGGAACAATAGCTACGACATTCTTCTGCACAGGGAAACCCACAACTCCTACCGGGGTGCTGTTTGGTCAGGATGCTCTCCTGACTTCAGGGACTGCAGATGGAACAGTTCCATCTGGGGAGAGGGTGGGAAGATGGTCTTTAATCAGGACAACGGCAACCTCAAGGGCTGAGGGTTGCAGGCCGGCTCGCGAACACCCAGCTGGGCTCTCACAAATTTGGCAGGATGTCACATTGCTCGCGCAGCGGTAGGTCGCCCACGTTACATTCCAGTAACCCTGACTGCAAGACAAGGCACGCTAGCGGTGCCAAAGCTAACGCGCCAAACGTCCGTGCCCACTACAAGGTTGCATCCTGGTGCTGAAGTTTCATACTGTTAGGCCTTCTCGTAACAAAGGCGTCTGTTAATTGTGTGAATGAGCGCAGACAATGACTGCGAGGAGCCTGATTCCCTGGCAGAAACAGCTTGTGTGTTAATGTGTAATTCATGCATCCGTTGCCTGAGAAAACATCTTTCAAGTCTACTGCTTTATTCTCTGTTGCCAACCAAAGTTGGATCTGCCACCCTCTGAACTGCTGAAGCAGATTAACATCAAGGCCTGAAGCCTGTAATGAGGTTTACGCAAGCACACGACACTGTTAAGAGGATCGGGTCTCTGCAGTAAGTGGTCTCCAACACCTCCGCTTCTCTGGGAGGAACAGTGCTCTGTAGAGAGACAAGTCACAGGATCACAGGCATGTGTCAAAGCACATTCCAAGAAAATAAAGGGTTTGCAAAGAAATACCTAAAGGAAATTCACTTTAATTGTGTTTTCACAGGCCACACGCATCAGGTATTTTCTCTAAAAAAATTGTACTTAGTGTTAGAAGAGTTAGTAGGGAAAGAAAAATGCCCTGACTTCACCTGGAAGCCTCCTATGCAGCATCTAACTAGCACGGTCATAAGACAGAAAGCGGATGAATGGTTAAACACATGAAATACTCCACACAATATCATCTTTCTCCCATCCTGTATTTAAGTGAGGTTTTCTACAAGATACCCTTGTGCATTTCTCCCGCTTAATTTAAGTAAGGTTAACTGCAAAGCTATCAATACTGCAACAGCAGTAAAAAAAAAACCAAAAAAACAAACGACTTCTTATCTTGGTACGGAAGACAGCAATCTCGGCAAATGGTGCATTTGAAAGACATGGGGAAAAGGGCTTAGAAAAAGAAAGAAGAGATTTACTGACCTCAGACTGAAGGACAGTATGACTAGCCTGAATAACAGACACGACAAAACACAAATGGTGGGCGGTGGGGGTGCAGTAATGCTTCTCCAGCACAGAAGAGCTCGCGAGGCAATGCAGCCAGGCAATGCTCTACAGCCGCCTGTTAATGAAACGCCTCTCCTCTCCTGCCACGTTGACCTGCCCATCGTTGGAAGTGCAGCCGTGAGCAAAGGCAATGAATGAATGAAAGTCTAGAGAAGGGCAGCACTTGCTGAGTGACAAATTAAGTAACATACACAGACAACGACAACAAAAATAGGAAATCAACTGAACAGCAGCATCCAGGAATACAAGGGACAAGTGGGAAGAGAGGATGATACCTATTTGAAAAAGAAATGCTGTGAGGAGTGTGTGGGAAGAAAGAGAAATCCTCCTGTGGGCAAAGGATGCCAGACTACTGCTCTGGGAGTTTCCCATTCCCCTTCCTCTCACCTCAAAATAATTGCAACCCCTCCCTCATGAAGGGATGACCACCATGATTAAAAAAAAGCTCATGCGCCAAGTTAAAACACCAAGGCAGCATGATGACAGTACCAATGTAATTTGGAAAGCTAGCCTTGCACACCAAAGACTCCCTCCTACGTGGAGAATTACCTTGAAGGAGCAATTCCCAAGTCCCAGATGCATGCAGACCAGTGATGACCACGGAAATCAAAAGTGACCCAGCCAGAGAGCTAATAGTTTCTACACTTTAAAACTCTCATTGTGCCTGTTCTAGATTAATTTTCAGGTATGGATAAACTCCAGTTAATGCAACATCTGCCATGCCTGATGCAAGCAGTCCAGCTGGAGTCTGTACTGTTGGCAGAAGCTTTCTCTGTACATGTACAAAAAGTGCTTGTATTTCCTTTGCTGAAATGAAACATGCTTTTTGATCTCCTAGTCCTGAAGACAGCAGAGGAGGAAATAGTTATCATTACATTGCTACTGAGCAGAGATAAAGAAAAAAAGAGGAGAGGATGGAGCTACTTCGTGTAATATATGTAACACATGCTCCTTTTCTATCATCACCCTAATGGGGGAGTTCCTGAGAAAAATATATACCACATGTTAAAAAGGAAATACATCAGATGATGCAGCTCAACACCATTTACATGGGGCTTTTCACAATGGTATGTGTAAGTCCGCCCAGGCTGGGACAGAGTGCAGAGCCTGCTCAAGACTGTACTGGCTCCAAACCTGCAAGAAAATGCAGTATTTTGACATTCCAGCTTGTTCTTTGACTCCCGTATCGATAGGGCATTTGGGGAACAAAGAGGAAGTTGTTCCAGCACCTCCTTGCTGAAGCACCAGAAAAAGAGCACAACTGGAGTATTTGGGCATAAGAGAAGAACATCTAGGCCTTCAGCAATTGTTGCTAAACTATCTGCTTTGAGAAGCAGTGGCCTGTGCCACCACAAAGGCCCTGCTGCAGAGTGGAGCTGACATGCAGCTTTCTGGTACAGGGTAAATGTCTAGACAGCACACTACAGCTTGAGATCAGGGCAGCCTCTTCGCCCTAAACTACCCACCTGACACCTCTGCCTGCGTGGGCAAAGAAACCACATTAAGTGTCAGCCCCTTCCAAAACTTCTTCCAAACAAGAGGGCAAAAAAGTATCTCTCATCAATGTAAAGCACCTCCTCCAATGCAGCTTTTCCCTCTGAAGGATGCCTCAGCTTTCTTGGAGGGTATGTGACACTCCTTAGAAACCTCCCAGAAAGGCAAGATGGGGCTACAGTTCAGAGAAAGACAGAGATGTCAACTCAGTCTGGGAAAGCCCATTAGCACTAATGACAGCATTAGTTGGTTGGATTTGTAATGCTGATAGACAGTGCTGCTCATCTGCAAAGACACAGAAACAAAACTACCACCAGCCTGAGAGTCCTCACAGGACAGCAGAGGAGACAAGTGGAAGGAGGAGAAAACCCCAGTTTTCCTACTGTGCCTGCCTATGGATGCAGAAATCCATGGCTCAGAGCAAAACTGGCAAGTCTGAAATGTGCAAGTTTTACTCCTCTGTCTTCGACTCATCCCTGTGCTGAACTTGCAGAAGCCTGAGCAAATTGCTTGCCCTTCTTCTCCTGGTTAAGGAATTAAAATTTTCCAAAATTCCTTCAATAGGAGTGCCATAAATGCACTAAATCTTATTTTATGGAGCACTGTGGTCTTTTTCCACTGCCACACATTGGCAGGTAACATCAGCTCTAATCTGTTTTGCTGCTGAAAGTTCAGGCACACCATCACATTTGGGATTACACAGGATCAACACAGCAGGATGCCAGAGACGATGACCCCAGCATCCCTGCTGGCACAACTCTGCTGCAGATGGCAATTATGCTCTTCCCATCTTAATGCTGACTAACAGAGCGGTAACTACTGCTGCTGGCTGATCCAGGAAGAAAAACATGTAGTCACACAAGCGGGTATGCTTTTTGGCTTGGTGTGCGTGCTCCCTTCTCAGATGCTGTGGCTGCATGGCTATGAAACCATCCTCCTCCAGCTAGATCAAGTCAGCATCCACACGAATAAAGCTGCACTGGCATTTTTAATCAATGGCCAGCATAATTCACAGAAAGCTATCACACCACTTCAAGCAGAGGCCAATAACTCCCATCTTCCTTTTCCTCCAGTTTGCTTTAGACATGCTGCTAATGTCACAGAGAATTTCTCATAAACCTTTAAGTGAAGTTACTAACGCCGGTGCAGCAAGGCTTCATACACACACTGCAAAGTCAGGTTCCATCAGTACAGTAAGTCCAGCTTTATGCCTCAAGAGATGAGGAAATTTAAAACAAAGACTTTTTTTAACACTCAAAAATTACCTACAGTAATTCCCCTGCATTTAACGTCATGATCCCAGGATTACTGTTGCATTGGGCTGTTGAAATCACCACTGTGAATCTACCAGTTAACAAAAATTACTTGTTTTGGATAACTTTTAAAAATGCAGATGTGTGTCATATTGGCTAGCACAAAGACTAGTACTGCTGGCTTGATGAAACCCGCACTGTTAACATGGCATGTTGAAAAGCCAATCTTTCCATCTCTTATAACGACACCACTGCTAAGTCTCCTGGCAAACACTACTTTGCTAGACTTCAGACAAATAGATCTCATTTTTTTAATTATTCTCTAACTATGACCCTGCCTTGGTGCATGATAAAGAGCAGCGCTTTACACCTTATCAAAAAGCTGAGATTCTGACATGGCTGCATACCAGCATGACAGCTATGAAAATGAGGTAACTATCTGCAAGCAGGTAACAAAAGTCCAGCTGGATTATCTACAGTGATGAACTAGTAGACTGCATTTCCATGTATGTGCACTTATGCCTCAAACTTACAAAGTAGTCAACTATGCTGGACATAACAGCAGACACTTGAACCTCAGATGAGTTCTGCTTGCTAGTGGGAGACACGAGTTACATGCTAATAATGTGGATTACAATTACGTATAACTTGCTTTGCCCTTTGAATTGTCGAGAGATACATTTTGTAGCATCATCACCACTCAAAAAAGTAGTTTCTGGACTTGTACTACTTAGTCACATGAGCGAACATTTTGCAGAAAAGCCTCCTGCCTATCAGGATGCCCTGGGTTAGGTGGGAGAATTGCTCCCATGCTGCTTTAGCAGTTACGGAAGAACTAGAAATTTACTGCTCTGGGATGTGCAGGGGGTATAGGGAAAGAAGGGATCCCTTCTATGAAAATCTCTTGCTAAAAGTAGCATCAGCATGCAAGCCACAACAGATTAACAGAACCTCATGCAGGACCTAATCCTAAAAATCACAACTGTGATGAAATTCCCGCTGCCTGTTGTGAGAACCCCAGGTGAGTAAGAAACTACAAGCCAGCTGTGTTGCAGAAACCCAAAGCTGCGTGTTGCCCAATACTGAACTTAATTTCACAACTTCTTTCCAAGCTGCTATGACTTTTTTTTGGTTTTTGAACTATGAGTAAGAGGTCCTATGCTAAGTCAGTGCAGTGCTTGCAAACAGGAGGTTTTCTAAGGTGGGGTTGGTTTTGGTTTTTCTTTTGGTATACTTCACATTTACAACTCAGCCTAATGCATTTTTCCCCCACATGAACTCTTAGAACGTCCTGGGTGAAAACACACTTCTTAACCCCATTAATTCCTCATGACTCATCTATTGGCAAAGAGAACTCCTTAAAAGGTATGAAAGGGACAGTAAGTGAAACAGTATTTTTCAGAAAGGCTTAAAGTAATTTTCCATGTTTGTATTTTATAGTTTTTCAATCACTTTTACCACTTGATCTGCTTTCTTCCCCTCACTCATTGTTGAGCAACAGATGCACATAAAAGGGAAACAAAGAACATGACTATTTGCAAAATACTGCCAAGTGTATGAAACAAACATACCAAATATGAAAACAGCAATTTTGCTTTCTCCTAAATTCAGAGCACATAAATTGTACAGGCTGTAGCTTTTATCTACTGCTACTACATCTTCAGAGAGAAGCTTCATCTTTCAAAACTGGGTGTACCTGACTGTCCTGGAGTATGAAAATGCTTTCTATACAGCACTGGCTGGACCAAGCGCGTCAAGTATCAGGCAACTGTTCGGCACATCAACCTGCAAATGCTTTTCCACACGTTTCAAGAATACCTTTTTAATTAGGGCTTCTCCTTACCAGCTGTCTTACACTGAGCCCTGCACCTCAAAAGGGGGTCACAGCCCTTGCCAAATGGGTCTGACATGCATGCAGGATACATATGGAAGCACACCCATTTTGCAGCCTGCAACCCAAGCGCTGAGACAGGCGTCTGCTGTGCTGACTCAGGGCTGACTCAGAACAGAGTGCCATGTACTGAATCACCTCTGCCACTTCCTGCAGCACCCTAGGATTTTCTCTGTGAGTCTCCGAACTGGTATTACCCAGCTTTTAAGCTTTCACTGGATACAGAATACAATATGGAGTGGCTACAGGCCAATGGTGAGCTTTTAAAAGGTTCCTGATCGAAGCTTGAAAGAGCACGAGAGAGGCAAAAAAGAAATTCACTCCATGCTGACCAAAACCCAAAAGCATCTGCTTCACGCCCGAAGATGACACAAGCGAACTCAGTAAGAAGCAACTGTAACTACTTAGATGAGGCAGTAAGCATGCTGATTGAACTCCCTAGCCAGTTTTTAAGGGATACTGTCTTTGGAGGAAAAATCCTCTCCATCCCACGCTCCACGGAGGCCACATGTACTGGAGCTAGCTGTTTCTTCTCTTTCTAGGCATCACAAACTCATGCTCCAAGTCAGTATTAACTTCAGACTGTCTAAGAACCCAGAAATTAGGTGCAAAACAATCCACAGGATTGCTAAAAACAGGGGAGGTCATGATTTTTTTTTCAATAGTGGAAATCTGAGTGAGAGAGACCAACAAACTAAACAGTCAAACGTGGAGTCAAAGTGCCCTGGGTTAGGATTTGGGTTGGTGACCACAGCTAACACACAAATGACCACCTCCCAAGAGCAATTTTCAGATGATGCTGGAATGAACCCTTCCCTCCCCCTGTTTGCCCCGAGGGCTGAGGCGGTTCAGGGGCCACAGCAGAGGGAAGGTGCCTGGGCAAGGGGAGTGAGGGTAGGGAGGGAGGCAGGCGCACATTCTCACCTGAGGCCGCTGTAGCATTTGTTGGGGTTGAAGCAGCTGCTTGGTTCCGGGCATGAGCAGGGATGAGGATCGAAGCCAGAGATGGGTTACTTGACAGTTCTGGAGGGGAGGTGGAACAAAGAGTTAGCTCATCATCCATGAAGAGCCCTGCATGCAGGCTCAGCTCCTTGGGTTCCCCCCTGCTCTGTAACAGCAACCGCGGGAGAAACACATGCCCTTGCAGCCACAGGTCACGTTACGTTTTCTTCTTTGCCAACCAGCTAGAGGAAACCCCAGCAATATTTGGCAAGCCAGTCTCCACAGCAAGACCGTCAAAACTACAAGTAGTGGTGCAAGGGAATTATTTCCTAGAGAAAGACAGTGGCTTGGGAGTTAGCAAAGAACCTGTTCCTTATCAACAGCCTGATAATGCTGTTTCCTTTTGAGCACTGGAAGGATTCCCTTCTCAAACCCAGTTGCAGTCAGTCTCAAGGAGAAGGCTGTTAACAGTGGTGCTGCTTTGGGCACTGGTTCAGCAAGCAAGCAGCTGCCACAGTTGCTCCAAGAGCTTCAGGGAGTCAGTTCTTTGGCTCACTCAAGCGTCACTTTCTCAAGGACCCAGGAACCCAAGACCAATCTCTCTCAGCAGTCTCCTTGAGAGAGGCCAAAAAGAGGTGACATCTTTAAAAGCACATGGAAAGGCAAAAGGGAGTTGGTTTGCTGGGCAATTTAAACAGACAACAAAATGACACAACCATTCTTTCTGAAGACTTGACAAATGAAAAAATAGTCATGTCTTTTAGGCTCCAAATCTAATACAGCTTCAATGTGTATCAGAATGAGAAACAGGCATCTTACAGCCACAACTGTGGGAGGATTAAGGGCAACACATTGCCAACAAATGACAATCTTCTGGCACCCTTTCAAGATAATCTAGTGCCTCACAGAAGGTGGGACTGAGCTGAGACAAGACAGGTCCTGTTTGTTTCAGAACAGGAGTGACTGACTGTCTCTTGAGAAGGCAACATCTGGTGAAAAGGATGTGAACAGTCACCTCACGGAAGGTGACTGATGACTTTTGGAGCTCCAGAAGGTCATCTGGAGGAGAAATGAGAATAGACAGCTTTTTACATAAGACCTCCAGATAGCAAGGGCTGTACAGACACCAGTCCGAATCACACCATGGGTTCAATAAGGTGGTTCTGTACACAGTCCTAAATTATTTGGGCTCATTTTTAAGAGCCTATTGCTTTTCTTTAATGCAAGCTTTAAACTTAGGGCCTAAAGGGATCAGTCGTCTACTTGGCAAATTTTTTTTTTCTCTATTAAGTTACATTAAGTTTCTTTACTGCTGGGAGGGCAAGATGCAGAAGACTCTCACCTGCTTACAAGCTTCTTATTACTATATGTTTTGAGACTGCATTTCAGCACTTATGAACACAAGCTCCAGCCTAGAACCAAACAGAAGTTGCTACATTACCTGTAACCCATGCACTCTATCCGGTAATATTCCATTCATATCTAAGCAGATCCAGCTAGTCCTCCTACAAAGCCTCAATACTCACAGCATTTGTACAAATACTAATCCTCAAATTCATGTGGGAATAATTCAGAACTTATACATTAATAATATAATTCAGAATTCATAAGTCTCCATTTTAAATGGAAGAATAAACTGAAGAAAACACGAATCCTCAAGTGTCAAAGCTGAACAACATTGATAAACCTATACTTTAATACTAATCTGGGTATTAGCTGCTCCATGCTAGATGTTGCTCCTTTTATTTTTTCCAAGGCTGTTTCTCAAATCCATTGTTACTGGGAATCTGCTGTTTACCTTGCTCTTTTAGAAGTTGCTATCATCCCTGCACTATTTTCTAGTCATCACTGGCAGCAATACAGGCCTGCCCAAACTAAGAAGGACCCAAAGGACCTGCCCGAAGGACCCAAACAAAAGCAGAGCTAAAACATCAAAGAAACCAAATGACATTTGCTACCTTCCAGTGCTAAGTGGTGCCTCAAGGTCAAAGCTATAGACTGCCTGCATCACTGTAGCCAACGAACCAGCTGATCCGACAGAACAACACCCTTGCAATGGCACTTCGACCCCATTCTCATTCCTCCCATGAATTCATCTAGTGCCGTCACAACACCTCCTTTCACAGCACCAATTATGGCAAGTATACTTGTTTTTGTTGTTTTTAAGGCAAGTGCAGCTATTTCTCTAAAGAAATTTCTCTTAAAGAATTATTAAAGAATTACTTCTCTTAAAGAACTTGCATAGAGACTAGAAGACTGATCTTGTTCCCTTCTTCTCAAACCCCACATTATCTTTCTTGGTATGAAGTTTCTTAAATTCAGCATGCTCGGAATGTCTTTACACTTCACTTAGAGGAGCAGGTCAATTCAGACAAGAAATAACCAAACTAAATTGGTTATTAAACTCTTTTGGCTGAAGTTTAAATAGCAACTTTGCTTGAGAACTTGTTTGAATTTTGTTTTGCCATATTTTTGCTGCTACTCTGTCAGTAAGGATGAGACATGTCAAAACCAAGGAAAAAGCTTGACCTGTGGTATCTGCAGTCTACAAAGTATTGAGAACCTCTGTTCTCAGTGATTTCCATCACAGTGTTTGGACAAGCTGTTGAACTGTAGCCTGCTTATCTAAATTAAACTTGCAATTCAAGGTTGGGTTAATTATAACCAATACTGCTGCAAGAAGGTACTGTGATCAAGGCAATCCAGACAGTTTTCAATACCATGATGTGAATAGAGCAGCTATCCCAATTAATTTATAAGAGTCAGCTCCCATTCACATCAGCTGGGAGAACACCTCTGGCTTTCTCCTGATCAAGTCATGCCATTTGCAGACAGTTTGCATATCCAGTAAGGAACAGGAATGAAAATGTCCAGTGTCAATAGAACACCAGATCATCTTCATTCCCCAAGCCCAAGAAAATATTTGGTGTTGGGAAATAGCACAGTTCTCTTTCTCAGTATCATTAACATTTGATACATCAACACTCCCAGAATTCCCTGGAAAAATTAGTCTTGTATCATGTTTGCTTTGTCACAATAACAAACTTTCCATGTAACTCAAGTTATTCCAGCATTTTCTCCTCAACCTAGAAGAGTGCTGGAAGCAGCACAAGTTTCATCATTTTCCTTTCTTCCCCTCCCCGTCCATAGGCCCTGAGTAGAAATACTGTCTAAAAAATCCTAGATGGCATTCAAATGGTCATACTAAGGACTTCTGGTCACACTGAAAGAGTTTGGTTTGAAATTAAGGGATTTTTTTAACATACACACAAAAAGATCTTTTTTTAAAGGTCACAAGCCAGGCTCATTTAAAAACAAAACAAAGCTCTCTGACAGATCTCATCTCTACAATAAAGTAAAGCACCTACACTTCCAACAACTACTGCTGGCAGCCAAAGACCATGATCTTTATCTTCCATATAGTCTCACCGCTTTTTCCCTAGACTATATCTGTGCAGCATCAGTGCCTAAGATCAGCATATTTGGTATGATGCTTAGGCTCTTTCTGAAAATCAATCCAATGCATTAATGGTCAGATTTATGTTGTTATTTCTAACAGTTTTGCCTTCAAGCCTTCTACAGCTACCTCCTACTTCATGGGTTTCAGGTAACTGGATATAGCCAAATAAAACACTTCTAAAAATTAATATTGTCAGTTGAAAACAAATGCCATTAAAAACAAAAGGATGTCTTTCGTTACGTCTTAAATTACCACAGATGACTTAACATGAGTCATCATCTGATTTCCAATGACCTGATCTATCTCCCCATTGGAATTTCTGCTCTGGACTAGCCAATTTGATGGGACCTTGCATTGTCTGGCCGAAGACTGAGGATTGCATAGTGGTCAAAGGAGGAGCAAAAGCTTCTTGTCTGTCGTGAGGTCGTAATCAGGACTGCTGCTACATGAGACTCACTGCTGCACATTTTTAATTACAAAGGTCTCAAAATCACTGCACTAAGCAATGTATTTATTTATTTTAAAAAAAATTCTGGTTTTTTTTTTTTGGTTGTTGTTCTTTTGTTTGTTTGTTTGGCTGGTTACCTGTAACAGAGCTTATTTGGAAATGCGTTACTGACCAGCCTTTGTCCTGCCTTCCCTTTTTAGATGGTAAAGCTGGTACCTACCGATGACAGAAACCTGCTTTTTTGAATCTTAAAGAAATCGCTCCACTGGAGCTGATTTCTCTTGCCATTCCCATGAGTCACTGTCCAAGGAGAGTGCACATGAGCTCCTTAGGATGGTAAAAGAGAAGCTTTACATTTGCTTGAGCCTTAGAGTAGCTTACCCAGCCATTCCCCCACTGCCTGGGGGGAAACCAGGGACACATTCCCAATTTATTATTCCCCTAAAGATTTTGAAAAAGGTTCACTATAGAGCTTTCCAACCCTTTTAAAAATCCTTTTTTTCCATGTAGTAGATAGGCCCAATCTTAGCATCATTAAGAAACAATTAAGAGATACTTTCAAAAATACAGAGGTGAAGCTGTATTAAGATACTGGGCTCAAAACTATCTTAACTGCTGAAGATGGCCTTAGAGTGGGAAGAAAAGGCAATTCATCAGTACTGTAGCAAGGACGGACCTGTAACATAAATACACAATTCATAACAACAGATGCAGGAATCAGCATGGAGAACAGTGACCTGGAACCACAAGCTATTTTCTTGCACACTTGAAGGTGTTCACGCTTTGGAAATGTGTTAGTATTTTCAATATATTTACATTCTGCAAGGCAGCCACTCCAAGCAAGTTAAAAGTTTATTTCCAGGCAGCTGAAAATACTTTGTACAGACACAAAGCTTTTTGCCTCTCTCCCCCAGCCCTCCCCCCCCTTTTTTTTTTAAATAAAAGTGCTCCACATGTTGAAGGACAGGGCTCTGTTTCATATTTTGGCAAATGGGCATTGCATGCACTAAAGAGTTTGAAAAAATTAGACAGATGCTAACTGAGCCAAAAGGTGTTTTAGACTTTCAAAAGAAAATGCACAGAGATCTATTCTTGCTCAAAGGGTGAGAATTGGCAGCTAATCACTTTTAAAAAAGTGATGCAAAATTAATTACAAGCATATTTGTATGCCATACTTCTAACATTCTCTGTCTTGGCAGGCAAAACTGTTCTAGGGGAGATATCAGTTTTGCATTTCTGACCTCTATGGAGAAAAAGACATGAATGGTTTAAAAATTTTATACCACTCTGGCTTAAAATAAAAAGGTTAGTTGTCCGTTATTTTTACAGTCTCTAAATGACTAAGTCAATGTAACGCCAGATGACCTGTACAGTACGTAAAATCTGGACACTAAAGCCTCTGTATTTATCTCACATCCAAAACCAAAATGGGCGGCAATACTACAAACCTCCCTGCCAAACCTAATATGCATTACTCCTTGGTACACTGTTTCAGGTATTAAGGAGCAGGATCATCTCCAAAATGATAATCTAATCTCCACAGTCCACTGACTGTGGTATTTCACACAAAACCATCAGCTAGGTTGCAGACACTGAACTGCAATCCAACAGTAACTACCCTCGGTCCCCTCCACTAAATTTGAATGGAAGGCACCAGGCATTTGAAAATCCCGTAACTTGTGCCTCCAAGTCCCTTTCCTCTCTTTTTGAAATGGACAGCTGGTTATGCAACTGCTTAATGACCTTAGTCCTGCTCGGAGATTTTTTACTTTTGAGGGAGTGACATCTGCATTACAGTGAACATTCATCCCAGTGCTTCTTCCTAAAGAAGGGATCCTTCAATGCTCACAGGCTACCTTGAGTGGTGAAATTGAAGAGTGCAGGTTTCTCTCGCCCATTTGGTAACTTGACATTTGGGTCCCGTAGTTCATCGAAGAAAGAGTGTGCACAGGCCTCCAGGGGAGTCAGGCGGGCAGTGGGGGTGTACTCCAGCAGACGGCTACATAGCGCAATTGCTTCTGGTGGAGTGCGTGGCCGGAAGACCTAAAAAATAAAACAAGCAAGGAGAAACAGGTTGTCTGGGTATGTTTTTCTTTGCTGAAGAGAAGCAAGTCAGAGCAATTAAACCTCTCGTTGCCCAAGCAGCTGGAACAAACTTGTGGTTTGTGCTAATCAAAGTCCTCCAGTACGGATGGGAAAATCCAGTTCCTGGGGTTGAGAAAGGGTTAATTGCAACGTCTTGCACTAGAGTGAAGGTGCAATGCCAGCAAGAGACTTCATGAGAGCGCACTCAGAAAAACAACTTTAAGAATGAAGGGGAAACTCATTCAATAATCATGACAAACACACACAGGTGCTACCAGCCATGCATATGGGGTGGAGTGAAGGTGGGGAGGAGGGTTCAAATGAGCAGGATTCACTGAATGTGAAAATTGAGTAAGGCCCCGCTACAGTTTTGGGTTGTGGGGTTTTTTTGGCTAGTGAATGAAGTCTTACTAACAGGGACTTCTGCAGGCAAGCAGGTCAGATTGTTGCTATGGAGGCTGCTGTTCAACTTTGGAGAACAACAAGGAAAGCACGGGTGGGGTGCAGGAAATGACTAGCTCTAATTTGCAGGTTACTCCTTCCGTGACCTTATTCTGGCAACTCATTCCCGTAAGTTTATTGGGATAATTCCTGCACATTTGGTATTTGTAAGGCTAGCTGAAAGTTGTGTCAAGAGAATCAACTATTTTACTCTAATAAAATTTTACCTCGAGTGATTACAAAAAGGAGTTCTTCACTGCAGGTTTGTTTTAAAGCTCTAAGAATGGTTCTACTCACTGCTAATCACCCCCCCATCCTCCTTTCTCATTACATCAAAAGCAAAATATGAGTTAATCATGTATGTGACCTGGAGGGCCTCCTCAAGCACTTTGTCTCTCACTATGCTGCAGGTGTTAGGCAGGAGAGGGAAAAGGGAGCGGGGTGGGTGCGAGTCAAATTCTGATGCCAGCATTTTTGGTAAAAATTGAGCTAATCCCAAATGCTTTTGCACCAGTGCAGGTGAGCCGAAGCCACACAGCACCAAGGAGCAAAAATAAATAAATAAATAAATAAATAAAAAATCAGTGCATGACATGCTAGTTAATCACAGGTGAGCAACTCGCACAGGCACTGCTTAAGTAGGTTTTAAACCAAACACATATGGTCTCCTGAATGAGAATCAAACACAAATGCTAACTTCTCCAGGGACTGAAATTTTATCCCTTTGGTGCCCAGCTGGCTCAGGAGCACCCAGGTTTGCTGCAGTGTGCGCTGTACTAACTTGCGTGGCAGAGAATTCTGGCTTGAGGAGTCAAAGAGCCAGGTACTAAAAGAGCAGAATTTAATTCTACTACCAGCTTATTGCAAAACAAACCAAGAAAGTTTTTGCACGAGGCCTGTCATGACAGAAGGAAAGGCTTTAGCTTAGCGCTGCTGGCAGAGAACTTCTGCTGACCACTGTGCCGTGAATGTACAGTCATATTGAGGGGCAGCACAAGCTGTTTTGTGCCTGCTGCCTGCAAAGCTCTGATCGCTAGCCATACTGCAAAATGGATGGAAGTATCGCTCCCAAGTCACAGCCTGACCAGAACAAAGTCTAAGATTGTCTCCAATTAAGAGAAGAAAAAAAAAAACCCCAACAAAAAGAACTTTTTTTTTAAAAAACCAACCCTATGATAAGTAGCACAAATGAATGTGTCCTGACGTAAATCCCCAGAAGTTAAATGACTTGGTATTTAACATGAGGTAAAATTACTGAGGTCTCCCTCATGCGCCTTCTCACTCATGTTTTAACAGGCTTGATGTACCACAGCTTGAAACCGAAGTACTTTACTCTTAGCTGTGTTTTTCCCTCAGGACAGTTCATGTATCAGCTACTATAGAGATTTTAAAAAAACCCAAAAACCAAACAACATTTTTTTTCTTTAAGGCAAAGACGACAAGCCCTTATCTTGAGCAAATTAGTAGGCAGACAGTCACAAATCTGCCATCTGCAAAAGGAGTACTATTACTGTCCACTCAAACTCCTTTATTTTTGAGTCAGTGAAACCTTAACATCTGTTTCCTAGACCCTGTTGAGAACTACTCAGCCCACCTTTGGATCAGAAATTAGTTACTTGGAGGAGGCAGTCCCTGATGTCTGCCCCAACTGCTTCAAACCAGGGAGGGAAAAAAATAGAAAAAAAAAATCAGAAGGCCTCACACAGCCTCCCCCTGCAACAAGTGGTGACTAACACAGGAAGTGAGTTACAGGTCTGTGCCCATCTCATCTCGATCACCTTGTGTTAAAACATTCACCTGGCTGCTGCCTCAGGGATGCGGTCTGAACTCAAATATTCCACTTCTAGCATTTCTCTCCTTTTTTTTCAAGGCTAGGCCTAGTAATTTGAAAAAATGTTTAAGTACATACCCGTACTCCTGAGGTGAAATGTCCTGTTCCTGACGAGTCCTAAAGATGATAATGCAGTGAAATAATCCAAACAGGGGGAGTCAATCCAAAAGAGAATAGTCCAGCAAGGAAAAATATAGCCAATATTATAAGAAATCCATGGTGTAGGGGACATAGAAAATGTTTATACAATTAGAAACTTTAAACATCAGTCTCCATAGCAGCAAGTCCAACTTCACCACAGTGTATGCCAAAAAAAAATTGATTGTGCAATGGTGAGGCATAGTATAGAAACATTTCTAGATTAAATTTATGTTCCAATGCCAGTGCATTTACTAAAAAAATAAAAAAAATTGAAATAAAAACTCTAACTCGAACTAAAAGGGTAATTGAAATTCCCATCACAAAGAATTTTCAGTCCTTGGTCCTGGATATAAACGTCCACAGACAATGGGGCCAGATTAGTTTGTCCCCAAAGGTGCATCCCACTTATAAATCTGTCCCAGAGAAACAATGCAAACTTTTGGGTAATTTTGTTTTGTTCCCACCACCCCCACTCCCTCCGTCCCCACTCCAAAAAACCCAAACCCCTAGCAAATTATAATTTGTGCTGAGGAGAAAGTAAAAATCCGAGATCTGCTCTTTGAATTTGGAAGCTTTTAATTTGCGTGAGCTACGAGTGCCTCAGGCCGCCGCGGATTATTCTCCATTTTGGATTGACTTCCCCCGCCACTGGATTTTGTTTGCTGGCGTTATCTCTTTAGGATTCTTCAGGAACTGGATGTACCACCTCAGGAGTGCGGGTATGAACTGAATTTCTCTCTATTGTGGGTTTATTCCCCCTCATACCCATCGCACCTGTCACTTAAGAAATTCTTCCCCTCCTCAATTTGTCCCCTCCCACCTCCCTTTTGAATAATGCCCTAAGAAATAAAAGTGAAAACCCCTGTGGTCTTTTAGCTCTTCCCATTCAACACAGCTTCACTGGGAAAGCTGCCCAATTCGCCCACCAAGAACTACAAGGAGCGGCTGCCGCCTGCGGCAATGGCTACACCGGCACTTCCATGCCACGGGGCGCCAACACCAAGGCAATTCTAGGACGGCGCTCCGTGGCGGGAAGGGGTGGGAGGACAGACAGACAGCAGCACGCGTGAGCCATGAAGCCCCTCGCATGTTCAGCTCAGTGGGAGATTAAGGTCTCTGTAAGTTCTCAGTGAGGGAATCGATTCCATAAATAATCCGCGGATTACTTTTAGTCTGCGGACTAAAATTTAGTGCACGGACTAAAATCCGGCCCATCGGAGCAAAGTCTGTCTCTGTCTAAAATACATCTGGGTGAAAGCAAAAGAAAAAAAAAAAGAAAGAAAAAAGGAGAAAGGAAAAAAAAAGGAAAAAGCTAAGTGCACAAAGTAAAATGTTTGGGCGGACTAACATTTAGTATGCAGACTAAGTATGGCCGGGCAAGAGGCACAGCAAGTCCACAAACAAAAAACCAAAAATAAAACACTGACAGGAACTTTTAAAGCAATCAAATACTACCCCCACCGGCGCGGCAATTCATTTTTCTAAAATGAAACAAGACCTTGTGTAAGGCTATTTGTCCACAGGAGGGACCGAAGGCTCAAGTTTTCATTTTAAAAAATGAACCTGTTTTGGAGATAAACAAATGCAAAAAAAAAAAAGGCTTTACATACAATATTCTTCAAGGAAAATTTGCACTTGCATAACTCAAAACCTCTTGTTTCTGCAAAGCAAATGAATTTCAGGCTGAGACCCAGGTCGCTGTTTTTTTATTTGGTTGTTCGGGTTTTTTGGATGAGCTACAACAATCTCTGAATGATCGATCACGTCAAATGGAAATGCCGACTCATCCAAAACCACAGCTTTTGGTGCCTTTGGGTCCTGTCCCCCCACCCCCACTTCAGATCCCAATAAATCTATACCTCACCAAAAAGCTGAGGGACCAGTGCGAGTACTTTCTTTGTTCAGGCATGCTGGTGATGCTCAAACACTGACAGACCATAACAGCTAGACAGCAAGGCCAGACACACACACCTCTCTCCTTTCTAAGTTACACTGCTATCAATGTCAATTTTTTAATGTTACTCCTCCTTCATTTTTCTGGAACTACCAGAGTCTTCAACATTTCAAAAACGACTGCCAGGCTTAAATGCCCCTGTCACACTGTGTGGCTCTCATTCCCAAGTGATTCCAATTTAGATGAAGTGCACTAGCACTAGCAGAGATAGTCACATTTTATCTTACTAATTTGAAATAGTTCCTACCAGTGTAGCAGAGTTCATGCCCCTTCTGAATTTTATTTATTTTTTTCTTTTTGCATGCATGTAAAGATGAAAGAAAAAGGATAGAAAGCACAGGATTCTCCTATTTCACTTCATTCGCATCAGCATTCAGCTCTCAAATAAAACCACATGGGGCAAGAGCTAAGTATTGTTTTAACAGAATGGTTGCTCTGACTTTCACTTCATTCACATTCTTCAAACACACTTTCCATGCACAACATGGAGCTGTGCCGTCTTGGTCTAATTAAGCCCCAAAGCCAAAGCTTCACAATGTTACACCAAGGTGCTCTTCTAGCCAATGTGTATGAAAAGACATGACTTCATGCCGTCAACCACTGTGCGTTTTGCATGCAGACTGTGAATACCACTCATGCTGTGCTCCCTAAGAGAGGAGAGGCTTATGAAAATGACATCTGTTGCTAACGCATCAAGTTTGTGACACCACAGTTAAAAATTTCCTCACCAGCTTCAGAGACTCACATGCTTTGCCAAGAACCACCCACACCACTGATTCAGGCTGACAGTCTGTGCACATCTCCTTTTGGTTTGTAAGCACATTTTTGATGGCACATGAACATTAGGCAAGAGAGAAAGCTCCTCCCTTCGACTAAAAGCTTGTACTGTTTACAAGTGATTGAAGTTCTCAGGTGTAGGACACGACCCTCAAAACCAACTGTTTAAAAATGCAATTACCACGACTTTACAACATGAAGCGGTATTTCAGTCAGGCAAGTTTAAGGTAATGAGCCTTATGATAAACATGACACATTCATAAACACAAAAGGAGAGGGAAGACATATGCAGGACAGCAATGTTTACACTGAGCTCCACCTAACACGGGGAAACCCAAAGCGGCAGCTGAAGCTCTCGCCTTGGGACCAGTCTTGTTCCACAGGCCTAAGAATTTCAGAACAGGATTTCTGAAATAGGCCATTTGGCTACTTCAAAGTGCATAAAATTCATGTGATACAAATGAAGGTTAAAAAGCCCACCAAAGATGCACTGGTGTTGAAAGTTATTTAAAATCATATATAAGCCCCCAACTTCCTTCTCTGATTAAATCCCCCTACATTTTTTCTAAGAAGTGGCTCAGAAATAGCAAATGCCTTATTAGTCAAAAAACCCTGGCAGTTGCCACTTCAACAGATAGAGGAAAATGAAATAAAGACAGAAGGGTTAAGTGGCTTACAAATGAGCCAACACAGAACTGGGAACAGGACCAGGAACCTGTCTCCAAAGCTACTTCTTGTTGAGACCACACACTTGTTACTGGGCTCCTTCCATTGAGGACCCGGCAGGGACAGAATGAGCTAGTGTTTATTACTCAGTGCATGCACTCTGCTTCTATCAAGCTCTAAAGGAAAGCAACAAAGCTGAACAGAACAAAACAGCTCCCCTTCTCAGAGAGAAGCCCCAAAAATCTACCTCTGGCAGTACTCGCAGCCTTGATGGGACAGCCGCATAGGAACCGCATAGACAGATGTGTTGCAATGGGACAGATAAACAGATGGTCCGTTGCAGAAGACATGTTAAACTTAGCATTTGATTTCTGTAGTTGCACTGATGCGTTACATTAGTGCTCACTCATTTATTGTTAAGCAGTACTTTCTTTACTGCATACAAATTGGGCAGAGGCAGGGTAATTTACCTCCTGACAAACCTGGCTTCTTTTCTCATGCTTTAGATGGAGGTAAGAGATTTACACTGTCAAAAATCATTGCTCCTACAAAAGGAGCTGGGAAACATGAACTTGCCAGAAAACCTTGGTTTTTTTAAGTTAGTCTCCAGCAGAGCTGTTTCCACTCTTTGCCTAGAAAGTCATTACACACAAAGTGAAAAACCAAACTGTACTCTTCAGAAAGAGGTCAGGGCATGGTTTCACAACAGGCACAAATTACCTCCAGTTCACGCTGGAAAATACAGTTCTGCCCTTCTCTTAGCCACGCAGGTCTGACCTGTTCCCTTGTCCTAACACTTGCAGTTAGGGCTGAATGGTCAGCCAGGTAAGGAAGGTGATCCAAATCCTGAACATTTGTACTATTCAAGAGATTTTTGCTATTCTTCAAACAATAATGCAGATGCGGAGGCATCAGGAATATGCAGGTGAGAGGTGGAGAACTGACCCCGCTCCATGATGAACTTCTGCCAATTATGAAACTGCACCCAAAGAAACATCTCATCTCCACTGTACACTTGTAGCTCTACAAAAGATGAGACCTCAATCTCAGAAAGAAGTCTGCATTTTCAGCTTTAATTCAAATGCAGGTCCACTTGTAAGATTTCTGACAAAAGAATTTGCTTTTTTTTATCATCAATTATAATTAGAAGTGACAAAATGAGCTGTCTCTTTATCCATTTTACTGTTTGGTATTCTTCCTCAAATCTACAGTATGAGCAGTCACTTTGGAAGCATTACAAGCAAAACAATCTGCTTAAAAATGAGACAAGAACCAGGAGAGCAAGAGTAGGATGAAGACATGAAACTGATTCTGGAGGGTGGAAAAATACGATCATGAGAGAGACCAGACTCTTAATGTCCCAGTCCTAGAGTGTGGGGAAGACAACAGGATTGTCTGCTACAAGCACAGAAAAATTCAACATTCAAGGTAAAGTGGTTAGTATGGTGAAATGTATACAAAGAATACACACGCGCGCACACACACACACACAGAGGATACTCAGACTAAAATACCTGCCAAGTATTTTATAATATCACCAGAAATTATTTCATAATATAGGCAGAAATATGGATCCCAAAGTCAATATCCAAAGCTCCTCTTGTGGATGAATACACAAGGACTTCTCTCTGCAGCACTGTGCCATCACAATAAAGTTGCATCAGATTAGGGCAGGGTCCCTCCCAACTTCATAAGTGCTTCCTTCCCCTCCCTGCACCCCATTATTTATACTGTTCAGAGCATTCTTCTGTCTGTGTCCTCAAGCCAAATTATTATAGCAGAGGAAAACAGTGTCTAAGATAAAACTGCAGGCTTTAGCTCATCCCTTCTGGCACTTTCCCAAAACAATTGGCCACTCCTGGCTGCAGCTGAAGTTGTGCAGAACCACAGTTGGTTGTATTATAGAGTACAGAATCATAGAACAGTTTGGGTTGGAAGAGAACTTTGAAGGTCATCTAGCCCAAGCCCCCTGCAATGAGCAGGGACTAGATCAGGTTGCTCAGAGCCCCGTCCAACCTGACCTGGAATGTTTCCAGGGATGGGGCATCTACCACCTCTCTGGGCAACCCACGCCAGTGTTTCACCACCCTCATTGTGAAAAATTTCTCCTTCTATCTAGTAGAAGTCTACCCTCTTTTAGTTTAAAGCTGATGTCCCTTGTCCTATTGCTACAGGCCTCGCTAGAAAGTCTGTCCCCACCTTTCTTAGAAGCCCCCTTTTAAGCACTGGAAGGCTGCAAGAAGGTCTCCCCAGAGCCTTCTCTTCTCCAGGCTGAACAACCCCAACTCTCTCAGCCTGTCCTCATAAGAGAGGTGTTCCATCCTCCTGATCATTTTTGGGGCCCTCATCTGGACTCATTCCAACAGGTCCATGTCTTTCCTGTGCTGAGGGCTCCAGAGCTGGATGCAGGACTCCAGGTGGGGTCTCACCGAGGCAGAGTAGAAGGGCACAATCACCTCCCTCGACCTGCTGGCCATGCTGCTTTGGATGCAGACCAGGATACAGTTGGTCTTCTGGGCTTGAGCACACATTGTTGGCTCATGCCCAGCTTTTCATCCACCAGTACCCTCAAGTCCTTCTCAGCAGGGCTGCTCTCAATCCCTTCATTACCCAGCCTGTACTGATACTGGGGGTTGCCCCAACCCAGGTACAGGACCCTGCACTCAGCCTTATTGAATATCATGAGGTTCACATGGGCCCATTCCTGGAGCTTGTCCAGGTCCCTCTGGATGGCGTCCAGGTCCCTCTGGATGGCATCCTGTCCCTCAGGTGTGTCAACCACACCACTCTAGCTTGGTGTCATCTGCAAACTTGCTGAGGGTGCACTCAAGCCCACTGTCTGTACTACTGATGAAGACATTAGTGAGTACTGGTTCCAAAATAGATAAGTCAGTTCATTATAATTCCGTTACTGGCAAAGATGTGGAAGCATCCTTGGGTGAGGAAAAAATCCAAATGAGTCATCTCCCCCATGACGAAGAGGCCTAAAGTACATAATTAAATTATGTTTACTACAATACAACCTTACTCAAATGAGATCCTTTACTAACTGGATGCAAGGGGAAAGGCTGTCACAGATGGACATTTTTCATATTTCTGGAAATAATCACAGCACTATCTTTGTTTTTCATAACCCAAAGGATTTGAGATCTGAAGGTAGAATCTGAGTAACACTAGGATAAAGGCCAGCTGTAATGAGGCCATGGTAAGCAACGCCTATCTAACACAACCTTATGAAGCATGCATTTAGACCTTTTGTCAGCCACCCCACTGCCTCTACCCCCCTCCAAAAGGGCTGAAAGCTTCAGAGAAAGCTAATTGCCCAAAGCTGAACTTCAACAGCCCTGTGATGTACAATTTTGCATTTGAGCTCAGATTTTCTTCTTGCCTTTCCAGCCACACAGTTATAAAGTATAGATGAAGGTTAGTCAGAAGAGAAACAAGTATAAAGATTAGTAGCAGAGATCAGACTGCACTTCCAAGAAGAAAGAAGGCTCAAGGAACTGAGGTGGCTAAAAGATACAGAAAAGTTCTGACCTACTAAAAAACAAGCAGCAGCAAAGCCTCCAGAAAGGGTAGTAACTTTTATTCAATGAGCTGATACAGTTGGAAAAAATGGACAGGCTTTCCAACCCAAGATATACCTGAAGACATAATTGTGTATCTAAAAGCCTACCCATTTTTTTCCAACTCTATCAGTTAGTCGAAAGATATTCCCAACCTTCCAAAACCTTGCTTCTCTTACAACTTAATGCTAGTTCCTTGCAGACCAAGGCAGACAAGCAGTAGGATGCACCTCCATGAATACAAAATGTTCTGTACCAAGTGAAAACAAAGGGAAGTCTGGATGAAAAGAACAGCTATGTTACTAAATTAAACACTCCGATATTCTAAAGAGGACCCCCCTAACAGAATGAAAATGTCCCAGATTTCTCCTTTTGGGGCTGGGATTGTGGGGGTAGGGTGCTACAGGGAAAGAACAGAGAAGTCCTGTTTTGGAAGAACTGTTTGAAAGATTCCTGGAAAGTTCAGATTCTGTTTGCTTTTGCTAGCCAGGGACACATTGAGCTCCCATCATCATCTGCATCATGCACGTAATTGGTATAAACACACACATGTGCTTGGGCAACACAGAACTACCTTGGAGAGATGAGAGAGAGGCCTCTCTACATTTTATAATGAGAGATTCCAGCTCTTAAATTACAAAAGTACTTCAATCTAAAATTGTCAACAGATTGAAAAACCAGTCTGAGAACAGTTTGCACTGTAAACTCACATTATTGCTGCAGCATAGAAAAATATCTTCTTTAGAGTGTCAGTTTGGTTTCTCTCTGAATCGATGAGGACAGACACTTGTTAATTTGAGATCTCTTTCTTCATATTACTACATCACATTGAATATCAATTCTGTATTCTGATGATACCAATCCATTTCTACTGAAATGTCTAAGATATATATATCTCTGAAGGTAGACTTCAAATTTCGATAAAACTTGTGCTCAAAATTCCAATTGAAACCTGCAATGGAATGAATCTAAGAAACAATATTCCTTCATGGACTCAACCTTATTCAATCTCAAACAATTTATCTGGTTCTTAAAAAAACCCACAGCCTATTTCATTCTGCTACAGCATCAGCCGCCATTCTTCTTCACCTAGTGGGTAAGAGCAAACGCAGCATCACACCAGCACAATGGCACCGAGTAGGAAAATAACGTATCTATGCCTGCCAGAAATACCTAGAGAGCAGACCAGACCCAAGTACATCTGACAAAAGTCCATACCATAGAATTTCAGAAGCAGCCTATAGCTATTACAGCTTCCCAAGAAAATTCTTAATTGCCATTACACTCGCTTTTTCCTACCAAGAAAGCTCCCTGAAAACAAGAGTGAACCATGGACCAATCTTTTGTGCAGATTGTTGGCCTGGATACAACCAGCTCCACAGAAGATGTTAAATACCTAGACAGTAGCTAAACATACACCTTCATTGGGCATCTCCACGGCATGAAATTAACTCCAAGTAGGACCTATAGAACCGTAAACTTTGAAAAATACCCCTGTTGTATTGAACGCCACAAAGCAACAAGGAGAATGCCCTTGGGCCAAAGAGCTTATAGCAGGGAGTGACTATATTCTCAGTAATTCTGTCTCAAACATGCTGAGAACTTGATGCCTGGAAGTTCTTCCACAAAAACACCACTTAACTTCTGTCTGCTGAGTCCTCTGGTCATAACTAGTCTGCAAAAACAACAACCTTCTAACTACTGTAATCCTCAGTAATTCTTTAGCTTAGATGGCAAGGGTTTGTGCTTTTGAGGCTGAAACTCCAAGTTGTGCTGGCAGCTACCTGTAGCACTCTAGTTACATACATAGTTCTAACAAAGAAACATTTGCACTTTCACTTCTTTGGTCATTCCTTTTCTGCTCATTAGACAGCCAGAGATCAGAAGTGTTTTTTGTCCCACACTTTTCTATTCTAATATACAGAAGCTCCAAGAGGATGCACATGCTCACTGCCATGCCATCAGATGTTATACCAATACAGCTGGGTAAGGAAGACCAATTTTACATAATACTACCACTTAAATCCTTCATGGCTCAACATGCTCAAAATGCTGAAAGGAAAGGATCTTTAGAAGTAATGCATTGAGAGGACAAGCATCATTACCAACACCATGCTGGCTAATCCATTTTGTTAATTTAGCATTTGTATAATAAGAAAAGTACAGATCTCATAAATGAAGTATCATGCAACCAAATTGCAATGAAGTGCTTTAAATATTATTCTACACCCAGCCAGTATCATGAAAAGGTATGTGCAGAATGACTCGAGAATGAGAAGTTATCCTGCAAGCACAGCTCTCCAAAACTAAGTGTCTTAATGGAGAATGCAGATTTGATCTTCTGGCAAGCTCCTCTCATTTCTTTAGAATCAACTTGATTTCACTTGTGATCCTTTACAATGACCAAAAAACATTCATATAAACGGAAGGAAGTCTAATTTTTTTCCTTGAAGCTTCCGTTTGCCAGAAGTTCTCTGTTGTGGTCTAACAGACCATCCAGTGCCTACAGATGATTCTTAAGACTATTCAGGCAGAAGATCAGTTGCATAGCTAGCGTAGATGCTTATTCTGTGTCCTAAAGTACATCTCTGCACTCCTACTCCGTTGCATATTAATTTAACACCTCCTAATCCAAACACCTTCACTGCAGGAATTCAAATGCAACCCTTGTATTCAATGCTCCATGGTTTTTGGACTTACCCTTGCAACTTCTACCATGATGCCATTTGAAACTGAAGAGACCAACTCTCAAGGACTTAATTTGCCCTAATTTTTTTTTTCCCCTGTTAACACAAGGTATTAGAAAGCCTTGCTGGATTTACTGACCTTTCATACTATTGCAAATCACTTAACCAACCCACAGAAATAAACCTGGATATGGAAATGCAACCTGCAGATTACTGGGGAAAGGGAGAATTCAGGTGGTGCATAACTCTGTGGAGAATCTATCACAAAAATAGTGACTTGCAGTACCTGGCCTAGCATGTACCTATTGGGTACATGGCCTGCTATCACAAAGACTCTCAATGAGGTCTAGTTATTTTATACAGAGTTTCTACCACCACAGAGCATTTTGTCCAAAAGAGTCTGACCTGGACACATGCTTAGCTAGGAACGTGACCCTTCCATGCATACACACTACTTTCTTATCAGAAGGAAACCTGAGCTGTTAAGATATGATGAGAATATACTGCTACTACATCAGCCATTTCTCAAGCAGCAAAAAGAAAACATTAACTACCCCAGGCTTCAACTGCTTAAGACTCCATATTTAACTTATTCCACACCCAAGAGGCTAATTAAATAATTTTTATCCTGTCCCAAGTCAAACATCCATCATTCCTCCATATTGTGGAAGACAGATTAATTGTGTGGCAATATACTTGTTTTAATGCTAGCAGTTTCCTCTTTGATCATGGAGGTTATAATATTGTCTGTATGTACTGCAATAGCATCTCATTGTGAAAGACAGATAACAAGAACAGTATTAAGAAGTAACTCCAAGAAAAAACAACCCCCTCTGAACAGCACACCTATAGGAGTACAGATATAACAGTATCTGAGAGAACCAATTAAGAAAGTGACTGTCAGTCCTCATTGTCACATTATGTAATAGCATTACAAACATGTCACAAGTATCACTAGAACACTTTCTCATTTGTAGATGACTTTTGTGCACATCAATTTATAGCATGACAGGATTTAGATATATTGCAATCTGCTATAAACACACACACCATTGTTAAAAAAACAAAACCACTTGTAGGCAATCTCAGAACAAAACCCCAGACCAACAGATATTACACAGCACTGCTTCAGTACCTTCTTCTCCTTATCTATATCAAAAGTTACCAGTTCCCCAGCTTAAAGGCACACAGTTTAGACTGAAAGCCACCAAGCCACTGAACAAACTGAACTCCTTGACTTTTTACTTTCAGCCCACATATCTTTGTTATTCAGTTCATACAGACTCACCTTAGTCCATGGATGTGCCTTAATCTGAGGGAATTTGAATTCAGTATAGTTTGGATTCATTTCTCTAATTTGCTCCCTTGTAGGCGTTCCCAGAACCTAGGAAGGAGAGACAGAAAAAAAGACAAATTGTTTAGATATGCTTCATATTCACATGGTAATGAAAAGCACAGTATAACCTATCATATACTGAGACAACTTAACTGAAGTCAGTCCATGTAACTAGTAAATTAATATAGTGTTGAGAACAAAGCAACAAAATTTTTGCAGAACGAAGGAAGTTGGAAGGGACCTCCCTCTCCTGGGATCTTCTGATCCAACACCCCTGATCAAGTAGGGTCAGCTGGAATAGGTTGCCAAAGACCACGTCCAGCAAGACACTTCACAAACTGCCTGGGCAACCTGCCCCAGTCTTTGACCACCCTCACAGTAAACAAACAAACAACCAAACAACCAAACAACCAACCAACCAACCAACCAACCAACCAACCAACCAACCAAACAGTGTTTTCTTGCATTTAAGTGACTTTTACTGTGTTTTACTTTGTGCCGCTGCCTCTTGTCTGGTCAGCAGGCACCACTGAGAAGTGTCTGGCTGTTTCTTCTTTATTCCCTCCCATCAGGTATTTATACATATTGATGAAACTCCCCTGAGCCTCCTCTGCTCCAGGCTGAACAGTCCCAGCTCTTGCAACCTCTCCTCATATGACAGATGCTCCAGTCCCTTAATCACCTTTGTGGCCCTTGCTCCAACTTCAGTAGTCTCTTGCTGGCAATTCAGTTCATGCTACAAGCCCAGTGTCAACAAATTAATTATCTTCCACAGTTTTTCACAGAATTCAAGCATTTTTCTCAAACTTAGTGATATTTCAATGAGGAAGACAGTCCACTCTAACTAGGCTCTTATAAAACAGTACTGACAAGCACATTCAGGGATTGCAGCTCACTGCATATGGCTGATTACGGATCAGACCAGTAGCACAGACCGCATTTTACAAGTCAGGAAAACCAGCAGCCCTCTAACAACCTTAAAAGATCAGCCAGTTATTGCTGAGGGGAGCCAGACAGGTTTCCCCCCACCCTCACCAAACTGTCTGGGTTTTGGTGGTGGGTTTTCCCTACCCCAGCATTTCCACATGGAAGATAAACTTAGTTTAAACCAAACCTGGAAGCATCTAAAATGCATACCACCCCTGGTTTACTTTTATGAATTTGTACTTCTCATTCCCAGAATCTGCACAATGTTATTTACACATGCAAATTAGTAGTTGTATGAGAAATAACACACAATCGCACGTCTCTCTGTAGGTGTGGATAGATTTTGAAAGGATTCCAGAAATACCTTCCGGGAATAAGCCAGGCAGTACAGCATTAGTGCTTTCTGTTCAGTTAGCACTAAGCATAAGAGAGCCATTGCTTTCTATCTATATATAAAAACTGCAAAGCAGGTTCAAAGAATCCTGTTGTTTTCTGTTTGCACCCAGTTGCTGGGTATCATTTCGTTCTGCGGAGGAAGTGGAAAAGGCAGAAGTTGCTCCTCTATGCTGAGCTCAAGTTCATCTTCCTACAGGAACCCTATAGCCATGCTACACTCCCCCCATGACAAATCTCTCTCCATACAGATTAGCATAACATTATCACCTCATCTCATGAGACTGCATTGTCACCGTCAGGAAACATGTGATCAAAAACATGACATTAGCACTCTACCTCACTGCTTGATAAAGCATTTCATTACATATTTGGTATCTGTGAACATTTTCATTCTGTTAGAAGAGTGAAAATTACACAAATGTGCTCTAAAGAGTCAGGTAGAGAGGTAGAAGAGCAAGTGTCACTGTTTAATTTGTGCAACAGAGAAACTATCATCAGGTATTACGAAAGGAGCTTGGTATCTTTTTATTATTTAACATAGGAGCTGTACAACACAAACTAAAATACCTATCCACAAAGCAATCTTAAATAAACAGCAGCAGAAGAAATAAGCCCTGCAACTTGTTCAGACAGTTGCTTCTTGGATAACAGATTTAAGTGACAAGCTGTATAAAACGAATGATCGCATTAACTTATACCTTCCCATTGCTAACCAGAATTTAAATCCCACCTACTCTAAAAGCCAAGGGCTACCTTCAGAGCTGACAAAAGATTTTTTTTTTTCTGTGCATGTCTGAAAACACTGATTTTGCTCAGGTGGTAGAAGAGAGGGTGTTTGTAGGATTCTGTACATTTTGCTCAACTTTCAAAGGAGGGAAAGAAAAAAAAAAAAAAAAAAAGAGTTGAAAGGAAAAAGTGCCCTTTCCCTGCTGTTTTTCTGTCTGTCTCCCCCAGAGCACAGCCACCCAGCTGCCAGCCTGCCAGGATGGTGCTGCTCTCAAAGCTTTGATGATCACCGCTCTCAAAGCTTTCCAGTTCTAAAAGGTGAGGGGATTCCACACCTGCAAATATTATTTTCATCCCAATTCAAGATAAAAGCCATTTTCAAAACTTTGTAAGTTTTTGGATTAGTGAAATTAACTTGAAAAATTATAGAATACTTACATTGCTATCCCACCATTTCTAAAGGCTAAGTTTACAGGCCTCCCTAGCATAAACAGGACTTGTTTAAAAGCATGTTTACCTTCTCTGCCCCCCGTCCCCCCCCCCCCAATTCCTTTAACTCTTCCTTAGAAGAGGCAAAGATTAGATTTTTTTGTACATAGCCAAAATTCAGGAAGCTGGCTCAGTTGCTAAGGCTGCTCAGAACAGGAGCTTAAATAAAGGTACTGAAAGAAGGGATTCACCTGACCTTTCAGTTACATACCAGCCTTTGACACAAAATAACTCTAGAAAAGGAAAAGTGACTTATATTAGCTACTCAGTGTATTTACTTTGTTCTCTCTGGATTGTAAAGCCAGATTGTACTTTCAATTCGTACTGAAGACAGATTAAGGCAAAAAAAAAGAAAGAAGAGGAAAGGAAAGTAGATAGGAAGAAGAATGGAAGTTTTAAAGAGTGTATTAAATTCAAATTGCAATCCAGAAGAAAAGCATGGGATGGATAAAGTGATAAGCTATAGAATTGTACCAGTATTTCACACATCTGGAAGAGGACCTGTAGTAATTGCAATTAATGGGCACCTCCTCTTCCCCCACTCCTCCAACACACCAACTGTTTATTACACGATTTTTAAATTGTATCTCACTGATTTACAGAGTTTTCAGTATATTAGAAGTACATTCAAGTAACCTTGGTGAGTAACAGCAATCATTTAAACTATTGCAAAAACTGGGAAAACCTCTTTTAAAAAAAAGAAAAAAAAAGTCATGTATGTGACTGCTCTTTCCATTTGAAATGCAAAGCAGCAGCATAAATTACTTTGCCCATTTTTGGCAGAATTATTCCATGAAACAGCTGCTCTTGCTGTATCAACTCTGAAAATACTATGGAGCAGATGTACATTGGAGAGAGGTTTCACAGAATGGTTGAGGGTGGAAGGAACCTCTGGAGGCCATCTGGTCCACCCCTGCTGCACAAGCAGTCCTGGTGACAGCCAGTTGCCCAAGACCATGTCCAGATGGCTTCTGAATGTCTCAAGGATGAAGACTTCACAACCTCTCCGGACAACACGTTCCAGTGTTTGACCATTCTCACAGCAAAAAACAGTTTTCTTGTGTTCAAACTGAATTTCACGTATTTTTGGATTTGTGCCCATCACCTCCTACCCTGTCACAGGATGCCACAGGAAAGAGCCTGGCTCCCTCTTCTTCACACCCTCCCTTCAGATTCTTCTATACACTGATAAGATCTCCCTGATGTGGCAAAGGTCAGTGATCTTTTAAGAAATACAGGGTCCAGTACTGAATTATTCACATCTATGCAGATTAGCATATATTATTCTTCTTCTTGGGTCTTATGAAAGGTGATACCATTAAGGAAAAAAAATTTTTTTTTAATTGGGCACTTTTTTTTGAAAGTGAGAACAAAAACAAAGTCAGTACTAGAATAATAGATAGTTAATTCCATCAGAAAACTACACGTGCAATGAAGACTAAATTTTTGAATGAAGGTGGTCTATTGTGAGACTATAATGGATCTTCCTGCAAGTGCAGACAACAGGTCAACTAGTCTTGCTCTTCGTTCCCAATTGTCATCATCATCTCTTAAATAAAAATAAATAAAAAGCAGCATTATCTACTAAGATTAACTGAAGAATACACTTGCTGAGAAGACAGATACTGCTCTGATTCTCTTAGGACAAAAACTGCACACAACAGGTTTCACAAGTATTTTCTGGAAAGTTTTTCCTTGACATCAATCTGTAAAAGATTGAGCTCCCAAAATTATCTTTATTCCAGAACAAGGTTCGTGAAGGTAATGGTATATAACTCAAGCAATTAAAGAGAACCAACAGGTTCCTAATAATATCAACCTTAATAAACATGAGATTTCTGAACCTGGAATATGCCCTACAAATAGCATAAAGATCTTCATTTTATGTTCTTGCAATCAAATCTTCATAGGAGAAAAAGATGGATGATATTCAGCTCCAAAGGACACCCCAGTTACACCCCAATGCTGAAGACAGCTGCTGTCCAACCTGGCTTCACAGTGCAAAACTGCACGGAGTTATTTATGACCAAATCCACACTGTTGAAACACCAGAGGAAGAGCAAACTGCAAGGGTCTCAACAAAGCCCAGTGGAATTAAGGCTCTTTCCAACAAACATCATTACTGCTAAACCTTTGCCAAAATGTAAAAATCAGTTAAAAGCATAGGGACATCATAGGTTCAGAAGCTCCAGTTGGTAATGACTGAACTAGAAGGGAAGAGGGTGGTTATTTAAATCAGAAGCCTCTAGAAAGCCACGGTTACAGCTGTATAAAGCCTTCCCCAGGAAGGGCGTGCAAGTCTACGAGGAAACATGCTCTAGGAAGTCTGGTGTGTATGGCTTACCAGATGGCATAATTAATACTTCTGCAAAAATGTCTGCACCTCTTCAGAAAGCTGTGAGAGGTGTGCCAAATAGTTATTTAAAAAATTCACTGTGCTGGCATCTCAAGCAGTAAACACAGGTCAGCTTTGAAATAATACTTCAAGAGGTCTGTGGTAGAAAATAAAATAACTTATCCATTTTATATATACGTTCTTTCAAAAACACTTTCTTGTCAGACAAATGAAAGCCAACCAAATATAGAGATTTCTTCTATTTGCAAACATAAGAGCAGCTATCCATCAGGAACAGGAAGACCACCATTATCACTGCTGACATGACTATAATTGCTCATCACCTTTTTTATACTGCCTGTCTGCAAGCACTGGAAGTGATGAATTACATGAAGGCACAGGAACAGCCAAGTTGTGATATGGAGGGACATTGGGCAAAAGTGCCACCCGTAGGGGTGAGGAGAGCAGACCCATGTAAAAGCCCGTGTCAGATGCAGGCAAGTCCTTAGCACAGCACCACATCCAATGAAGTGAAACATGCTCTCCTACTGTTTATTCTCCTGGAAGAGACGGCTCCTCTATCCCCATTAACTACTGCAACCAAATTTATTTTATTTCAAAAACTGAGCCCAAAATAGTACTTTGACATTTGAGCATGAGCCATATATCATAATTGAGTCTATACTTGGCATTCAGCTCAGTAAACTGTCGGAGACCAAAAAGTTACACATGGATAGGATTCCTGATACTATTGAGCTTGTCTTTTAATACAGTTTTTCTCCTTGCCTCATTCCTAACCTAGAACTATGAGGAGAAGATTTTATTATTTCTCCTAAATTACCATGAAATGCCAGTTTTGGTGCAAGGAATAATCACACAGTTCAGCAGGAACCAAAAAAATCCACAACAAACAAAAAACCCAAGAGAGACACTACCCCCCCCCCCCTCTTCCTGCAGTCTTCAAAAGTTAGTTGATGCATTTCTTACTCTAGGTTGCAGCATATGGAAAAAATATTTCTGGTTAAGACAACACAAGGCATATTGGCAGATGCTGTCCTCCCCATGTCCCAGGGCTGCTCAGACAATTATTGCCATTTCATTATTCTGACAGAGACAGTTTGTATTTTTTTCCCATTTTTGAGGGCAGTAGGGGGAAGGTGCTAAGCAGAACCTTTCAGAAGATAACTACTATCTTAGAAACAAAACCATTATGCTTCCAAAATTCCCTTTTTGAAACGGGAATAAAAAGTAAGCACTATCTGTGGGAACTGTAGTTGAAGATGTTTTAGTTTTGGGGGGATATGACAGCCAGTTTTCCCTTGACAGTTCTGGGACACTGCAGAGCTGAGGGGGAGGCAGGGATCCTCCCCCTTCACAGGGGTCACAGCAGTCCCGCAGACACCACTGCTGCATTGCAAGCTGCATGCGCAATTATTTATGGGGGAGTCCACCCTGATTGTTATCTTGAAAAAAATTCCTCTTGTGGTCTGAAAGCTCCTTCTTTTGAGCTGTATTCAGCGGTATCCCACTTGCATGGTGGATTTTAAATAGGGAAGTAGCAACTGCAACCCTCCTGGGCCACTGGAAGGAGGGGTATTTCACCCTTCCATCAGGGACAGGACTGTACGACTGCCTCGAGGCGTAGCATTTGCTCATATGTAATTTCTTTACGCAACCACTGATGACACCTACACTGCCACTGTGCCTACTTCAGAAACTGAGCATGTTTCTGAAAGAGATGTCACTTGAAATGCAGTAGGAGCATGAATTTTAATGAATATATCAGATTACCCCCTTGAGATATTCCCAGCGATGGGATAACCTAACATTTGGAATAGCTGGCAAGAGCTAAAAATAAGGAGGAAGAGTCACCATTCAAGATCAAACTTTGGAAAAAGCACAGCGAATGATTTCTCTCCCGTAACAGCGTAAGTATTCAAGAAGAATGTACTTGGGTTAAATAATTTCTTTAGATAGAGTTCCTAGATAGTATTTCCCCACACTGAATATAATTTTGTCAGGCAGAAGCGGTCAAAGATCTCTCTCTCCCAGACAGATTAAGAACATCTGGCAAGACTGACTCTAAAGAAATAGGAACAAGATAAGAAAAAGCTAAAAAGAAGGGGACTGTTTTGATTCACACAAACGTGATGCTGTGGTTTTAGAGGGCACAGTTTTTCAGAGCAGTTTGCAAATATGCAACAGACCTGAAGAAACTCCAAGAGCAACTGGAGAAGATCTTACAAGACTGCTTGAGATGAAACTACGTGAAGACTGCTGAAAATAAATCAAAATCTGACAAAAGCCAAAAATGCTTCTGATGCAGCAAGGAAGGGACTGAAGATGCTGGGCATGCAGCCTGCAGGAAGGACAAGCTGTGGCGGACTCAGGCATCACAGAAATTCTATCTCCATGAACACAGGTACCAAGGGGATGTCATCAAGAATTGCATGAGAAGGCAGGACTAGTTTAATGTGACGGCATTTTGAAGTCATTCTCCAACCTAATGCAAAAACTTCATACCCAGGTGTAGCATCCCATTGCTGTGTTGTGAAACGGACTCTGAATACCAAAGCTGAGTAAGCAACTGAAGAGACAACTGAAAAATTTATCTTGGCTCACAAAAATGCTGCAAGAGTGACTGTGACTCAGTCATCTTGAATTGATAGGAACCAGCACAAAAGTTTCTAAGCTGACCTCTCTTGCAGTGGAATTAAATAAATTTAAGGGATCAAAGTCAGATGCATTTCCTGATGTATGAATAAATATTTTTTTACTATACACCTTCTTGGGAGTTTAAAATACTTAATTTTCTGGGCCCGTAAGTTTCAGTTATAGAGTTCCAAGGAAGCTATCTGAAAAGCATGACTCCAAAATAGTCAAACAGCAGCACACAAGTCCCAACCTGCAACCTTCTACAAAGTTTTTTACCATTCTACAACTGGCAAATCCCACAGCTCTGCTTCTCCCACAGCCAGTTAGCTTTAAAACAAGTCTGTACTACAACGAAAGCTTTAAATAGTAGTATTCTGCGGCAGCAAATGGAAGAGGTGGACACTATCCGTAAAATTTTTTTTTTTTTAAAATTAATCCTATTCTAAATGAAATCTTGTACAAGCTAACATTTTACATGTTGTGCCCAAGACCTAACATTCTGCTAATTTTTATGCTGCAGAATTGCATGTCTTGACTGTATTGAGGCTGCAGAACCCAAGCTCGCTCACTCAATAAAACACAGGTTGCATTTTTTAATGCTAATCTTTCAAATCCAAGTTGAATTCAAGCATCATGCTGGGAGTGGAGAAGAGCAGAATGGACTGCTTTGCAGATTTCAAAAACGAATCAGCTCAATTTGATTATTGGTCACTTTTAAGTGACACATAGTAGATGGGACAAAACCCTGCCAACAGGTGGCAGGATGGAAAATTGTCTCTTCTAGACAATTTCTCACAGCTGTTGATTTTTGAATGCAATATTCTCAAACACAACTCTCTCTGTATTCTCACCTTAGCCTTCTGCCAGGGCTCTTCTGAATAGTTGATACAAAATTTCACAACACAAGATTTGATAGACAAATTTGATAGACATTGAAAAACAATCCATTTCATCAGTTTGCACTCATTTTTTCTTCCAGGGTTGCCTTGAGCATATATACTGTCCCGGTAACAAATACATGGGCAGAAAAATATTTATGGCACCCACCCATTCAGGCTCATATTTTCCATCATACTTCCTTAAGGATTCAGTGAATATCCTTTTTTGTGACTACTACTGTAAGATTTACAGCATTTGTCCTCTCAAAGACTTTCCTAAAACATACTGTCTCAGTAGTATAACCTTTTAATCGAATCATCACAGAGCACATACAAGCTATCAAATTACTAGTGCACACAAGTTTACTTCCAATACTGCAGAACTGAAAATGTCCAACTCATGGTAACAGCTTCTAGCAAACTTTGAACCAAACCACAATCTCTGCTTGGTAAGCATCTCAATAACGAGAAGACATATATTTCCTAATTATTTTACTTCCACATTGTGAAAATCAGAGCAATGGTAAGGCAGAGCACTATGGTTTTGCTAGTAAGGCCTCTCTACTCTCAGATTTCTGATGGAGCCACAGAATGACTTACAGGACTGTCACCGTGTTCTAAACAGTTGTATTTACAAAAACTCATTAGATGTAGTTTCTTGGGATTGCAGACATTAATCAAGAAACAAAACAGGCCTTTTTGAAGATGTCCCAAGGCAAATGCCAGTTTCCTGCACAAACTCCTGAGGAACTCTGGCCATCGAAGCGGTCTTGAAATACAATGGACAGAAAGGCAATAGTAAGAAACCAAGAAAGTCATAGGAGAAGTAGGTGCAAGACAGAGGAAAGGAGTTGACTGGAGGATTTCCAGACAAACTCACTGTAATAGAAGCTAGGTTTACATGGTGAAGAGCTGGAGGAGACATGACGAGAGCCTAGAAAGGTCAGAGCACACCCCACTGAGACCAGAGAGCAGGCCACTGAGCCTCACCAGCCCACATCCTCCACACAGGAGAGTGACAACTTGGTGTTGGTTGGTAACATACACACTGTTAGGACAGGAACAAAGACACCAGCAGCTATTCTAGTGAATAACACACATGCAAGTAGAAAGTTATACTCTTTCACCCACACGTTTTGGTTTTGAGAGGATTTTCACATGCATGCCACACAAACATACATGTATCAATATACATGTGTATGTACATGTAAGATGGCAGTTAAGTGGCAATACCAAGGAAGAAATTCTCTTAATACAGTCTCCTTGTGGTGATGAAATCAGTAAAGCTGAACAGCATGTACACACATCTTACCCTCTGTAATGCTACCATCATATTAAGTGCATAGTATAGATTCAGAGGAAAAATATACTGCTCTCCCTAGAAATCTTGCTTCTTTCATTGCAGAAGTTAAAGGAGGTGTGGGAGACTAGGGTGCTGGGAAGTCAGACACCAATCTTGTAAGCTATGAATTATTCTTCCATGCCTCTAGTTTGAGAATCACAGAATATTCACAGCTTACCAAATGAAATCAATCAAGATGTGTTTGAACGTGATATATAAATGTTATGTATTCTGAAACATTAGGTCTTTTTCACTTGAAAAACAAGTCTCTTCAGGTGGAGGTATCTTTGCCCTACATTTCCTGATTCTCCATCTGCAAAATGAGTGCCCTTTACAACCTTTCACCTCAAAGAGCTGGAAGGAAGAGAGAAGAGAAGAAGGCTACATATGTGAAGAATCTGGCACAAGGAAATCTAATAACACCGTTTTCAAAGCCAAGTACTAATTGCATGCAACAAAGGAGAAAGAGCCAGATTCTTAAAGAATGAGAATCACACATTAACAAATATTGGCTCAGTAAGCACTATTTCCAAGCACACTCTTAAAACCTTTAAGAGAGGAAAAAACCCTCTACAATTAGAAGATGATATATTGTTATTTGTGACTGCAAGAGGGGCATAAAGATCATAAAGTTCTGAAAAAAGCATGGTGAGTGTTACCAAACACTGTTTACATGCAACACCCTGCACAATGGTCACAGAATATATATGTTGACAAGGTTATAACAATGCACATTTTCATGCTGATTCCCAAGGAACACTGCAGTCAAAAACACACTTAAAATTCCATACCTTGATTATTTCCACCAACTGATCCACACCGCTGTCACCTGGAAAGATTGGTTGTCCTAGTAACAGTTCAGCCAATACACAGCCTGCTGACCACACATCTAAAAAAGTGAAAGAAGTGGAGGACAGGAAAAGATATCAGTAAGAGGTACATATTAGGCCATTCATATAAAAACCAGCAGTTTTAAGCTACTTACTTTCTTCTTTGCCATGTTTAATACTGTATATAACACAGCTAAAAATAAAAAACATTCCTCCCCTAAGTATTACTCTATAAACACAGCTACCTGGCATAAAGCAACAGTGGGCAGTTGTCTTAGAAGTCAAACCATGAGACAAATGAGAACTGGAAAATAATGTTAAACACCGTATTATATTGACATAAAAACTCACACATGTAGGGAAAAAGACCTGAGAACATTTGCCATCTGAAAATTAAGACTTCCCAAAACCCTGTGTTGTTTTTAAATCATATTGATCATGAACTATGCATAGGTATCATCTACCACAACTGATGTTTTTACTGTTTCTGAATGTTGAGACTCAAATTTTTCTTCCATATACTGAAAACATATATACACTAGCAGATGAACTGGCACTGCAAGTGTTACTTGTATTCTGCAGTACATGATGATTAAGGGATCTAGGGGACAGGCCCTCTACCTCAGTCACATCAAGACCTAATCTTTATCCCAAGTCCATTTGCAAACTTGGCTAGGCAATAGAACTGCAAGTCATAGGTTGACCTGATGGTCAACAGCATCCATCAAAGAAGCCATCAACTAATATTCATACATATAATGAAAGCCACAAGTAGTCACTAGCAGCTACTCCTCTAAATTAAGAAAATTTTCATAATATATTACAGGCATATCTTCTTACATATAAATAAGACAATTCAATACTACAACAGCACCTTAAGAATGTACTTAAGTATACTACAGAATATAGCATTTTATTTTTGAAACATAGTTAATCCAAACGAAAAACCTAACAAAGCAAATGCAGTAAACACTGCAGAGCAGATGGCTGTGAGAATTTGCTGTAACTGCACACCAAATATTGAAGTTTATTGCACCTAGATGCAGAGATAACTTTCTCACAAAAACAAAACAACAAAAAAAAGACTGACTATAAGGTTTTCTGGAAAGTCATCATTTGTTGAATGTGTATCTGAAACCTTACACTAAAAATCTACCCTCAAACAAGCAATCAGTAATGAAAGATTTGTAAAGCCTACCATCCTCTAATGCCCCCAAAGGGAAAACAACAAAAACAGTCCCCTTCCACCCATCTTTCTTTCACGGGGAAGCAGGTTACACACAACACTGTCAGTTTATGGCTAAAGGTCTGTGTAAGGAAAAAGTCTCTGACCATTCTCTAAACAGCCTATGATAACTTTGTCACAACCACTAGAGACTGATACAACAAAAAATTTTAAAATAACCTTTCAGGAATTCAAGATTGATAACAATCTGCAAGTTGGAGTAGACTTTTCCTTCCTCCACTTCTAAATCAAAGAGATAGGAGTTATGCAAAAATACTCCCCTCTCTTCTCAAGAAAGATACAGTTCAATCATAACATACAGTAGACAAAAAGCACTGCTCATTACTGCAGCTTTCAAAATCAGTCATCTCTAAGTCAAATGGATGCATTTTTACGTAATGCTTTAGTACAAACATGACAGAGTTTATCCTAAAAAGTAACTACTTACAATACAAACAGCCACTAGAAATAATCCAAAGTTTGAGTCTTGAATTTCAACAAGCAAACAAATCATATCACACTTTTTGACCTTCTAGTCATATTTAATAAATGCTGATAAAAGCACCACCAAGGTGCTAAAATGTCTTTTGGACAATAAATGAAGGCGGCATCACGTAAAGAACATTTAATTGCATTTGACTGCTAAATAATGTCTCTCTGATAGCTCCTGCTGTTGGACCAACACGCATACAACAAAAAGATGCAAAGAATCACTTTTTATGTCATCTCATGCATAGTGGGCATATAAGAAGTTACATAACAGTTCAACAGATAGCATAGACTTTTTCAGACACATAGAAGAAACAGATTAAAATGTACTAAGCAGAGTACTGTAACGTAATAGTCTATTTAGAGCCACCATAAAGAATTTTGAAAAAGCCAAGTCCTTTATGCCAAATATACAGAAGTATACAAGTGGTACCTCAAAGCTCTAATAATTATTTACAACTTCAATCCTTATTTTGCACTGAAAAAGAAACAATATATGGGGAGCAAAAGTATTTGACAGAACATACACAAACCCAAAGCTGAAATGAGAGTAAGTCAGCATTCACAACTCACTTCCTTTTAAAATTTTGAAACTATGCTATATGCTAGCATTTTTTTTTTCTTTTTCTTTCAAATTAGACTGTAGCTTTTAAAAATTGTTTTAAATAACCTTCTGGTCTGGCTGCTGAAGTTGGCTTTGCACTTTTTTATCCTTTCCCAGTCTCTCTAAATGTCTTCACGCTCCATCAGTCAATTTCAGACAAGTCTAAAAGGCAGAAGTCTCAAATCCACTGCATAAGTTTTGTAAAAACAGTTCGGAAAGGATGCATCAGTCTTGCTGCTGAGGAGAGGAGGGCTCAGTCCCCGTGGGATGGGCCAGGCTTGCCCCCACCCCACCAAACTGCAGCTGCCAACAAGTAGAAGGATGTGCAAGGTCTCAAGGTCCTTGCTCAAGCAAGAAGGCCAAGCAGAGGGTACATGAGAAAGCTGAGGGCATCACAGGGGGAGAGAGGAGGCAAAAAAAAAACCACAAACAAAACCACAACACAAAAAAACAACAAAACAAACAAACAAAACCCAAGAAAGGATGTAGGTCATGAGGAAATAACTGGGGAAGTCTGAGGAATACTTCTGTATTCGTGATGCGTTTAATCCATCATACACAGATATCCATCAGAAACCTATGTAAGTTGTTCCTCATGCAGCGAACCAAATCGGGTTGTTTAATGCCTTGTTAAAAGTCTGTTTAATTTTCCTTGATTTTACTTGCTAACACTTTAAACATGCAATGAAATGAGCTACAGGCATTCCAAAATCCTCAACTTTTTTCCAGGAGTGTAATTTCACCGACTTCCAAATTAGGACTTGGGCAATGTTCCCTGAGAAAGGAAGTGAACAAACCTTTGAAGCATCTTCAACAAAAGCCAGAAAGTGGAGGCTAACTTCAGCAGCTCCAAGCAGGGACAGCAACAAAACACAATTTACATAGGTGTTTATACAACTCTGGTAAGCAACGTACAATCAGGAAGAAACTGGGAAATCTCAGCTCTGCTGAAACCGGATGGAATTTATGCCATCAACTTCAACAGGACTGAAATTTGGCTCCAGGGTAGTATGTGCCCCCCCCGCCCCCCTCCCATTTGGCTCTGGCATTTTAAAATTTATCTTCCAAATTTGGATGGTAACATTTTTCTCAGAACTTAAGTAAACAATACACTAAATTCTACATTTAAAGACATGTTACTTAAGAGAAGTGATAACGTAGTTAACATAGTTTTTGATAGCTCCCTCACAGACCCTTTTCTGCCTTAGCACAGTCACCACTAACTATTATAGGTTAATAATCCTTCAGAATAAGTTTGCGATATAACTATCCGCTCCTATGGGAGAAGCATTTTCTGAACTACTACTTTTTACTATGTGCAATTTAATTATGGCAAAATATGACTACCATTCACATGCTTTAAACTAGTTAATAAACAAGATAAGAGAGACCCTTAACAGAAAACAACAATCAAGTCAACAAATCATCCTTATGCCAAACTAGTTGGGAGAATGTGAAATTTTAGGAGAAAATACTAAAAGCTATTCGTTTTAAGTAGAAGAAAGTAGACTTTACACATTGGTGAAATGTAGTCTAAACAATATGGACAGTAAATGCAACTGCCAGCCAAAAGCAACCTTCAAATAAGCTTATTTCAGATAGCTTTCACACATTATAATAGCAACTAATGCCATGTAGACTGAAGAACATTTAGACAAATACCATTATCATGTGAACTACCTGTACTAATTTAAGCACACAAAAATTCATATAGTCTCCTATACTACAAAACTTTTCTTAAAATTACTGTATTGATCTTCACAGTTCTTAGGTGGACATTAGATTGTCTGATAGTATCATCTGTATAATTCCCTTGCTTTTGAATGCCATTCCAGCATTAGAAAAGGTAAGAAAAGGGAAATTTCTCTTTATTTCAGGAAGAGGCATCTACCCGAACAGCCCACAAAATATCCCTCGCTTTACTTGTACAAGTGGGTAATGGCCATTTCTAGCTGTCTGCGACAGAATACCCTGTCCATGAATTTTATTTTTGTGATCTCAAACTCTGCCTTTCCAGGCTGAGATGCTGGCCCTCTTCTTCATGGCATGAGCACCACTCATGGTATTACACTCCAGCTCCTCTAACTTTTTTTTTTTTCCATGTTCTCCAAATAACAAGTTGAGCCTGCTCTGATCCATTCACTAAAAATTAAGAACTTCCCTTTATCTGACACTTTATGGAGCACTTTTCTACATTTTTTTTGTCCCCCTCATCTATTCATCTCTGCCCCACTATCCCTTGATCTTGACGGACTTCTTCCATCTTGGAGGCAACTCAAAGTTGCTGCTCTGGAATGTCTGGAAACAAAACTAGCAGGGAAGAAACGAGGAGTCAGAAAAGCAGCCCTTGAAGTCATAAAATCAGCAGCTTCTAGTTGCCAAATGACAGACCACAAAGTGCTTTTCACTGCTGCTTGTTTAGAACACTTTTTGGGATGTCAGAACAAGAACAAGATGATGCATTACGGGCATGCATGCTACGTCAGTGCAAGTTTTGCACATCAAGCCACCACAGATCCACATATTATGGAGACACAATAAGGGTTAAACCTGAAATACTTGGAAAGCTATGCTTGTTCCGGTACTTGGAACAAAAGCTAAACAACAGGTATCTCTATTTTTCTGCAACAAAGAGATGAAACTACAGTAACAGGTGATAGAATATTTCAGTGAATTAATGCCTGTGCTTATTTTCAGCACTGGAAATTGCCATCCAAGGTAGAGGCAAATACTTTTCACTGTTTGACAACAAGTTTGGGACACACCTCGTCATGGTTCTTCCCCAGGGAACTCAGACAGCCCAACTACGCACACCTCCAGAGAAGCTTCTGCTCCAGACTGCAGAGGTGAAATACTCTCTCCCTGTGTTTTAGCACTCACTAGAAAAATGAATGAATAACTTTGTGATACTTATTTTTGGACACCCCAAGAGAAGCCAGTGATACAGCCATGCAGATCAGTCTTTCCCTGCCAGTGGCTATAAGTGTTCCCTCTGGAACACTCTCAATTCCTGCCAGCAGAATGATGAAGAAAATGCACGAGACCAGCAGACCCTTGTTATCCAGAAGCACCACCACATTCTGGTGAGCTCTCCATTGCCCCATCACCTCACCTAGTAAAAAAAATGTTAACTGCACAGCTTCTTTCTATACAAGAAACGTGGCAAGAGAAATGCCTGCACCCACCACTGCCCCAGCACCTATAATTGTCCCAGGACACTGTAAGGGAGTGTGGGCAGCCATGCCATGGTTTTTCACAGAATCATTAAGGTTAGAAAAGACCTCTAAGATCATCAAGTAGAACCGTCAACCTAACACCACCATGCCCACTAAACCATGTCCCGAAGTGCCCAACCCTCCTACAAATCAGCTGCAGGAAAAAACCTACGTGCCATCCCCAGCAAGCCTTAGAGACACGCACACACTTGCAGAATTCACAGTCAAGGTGCACAAAGGCCCAAACTGTACAAGCTATGAAGGCACCAAAGTGACAGGAATGCTTGCATCTGACCACTGAAAAATCCCTTGAAGTTGTAATGCAGGCAGATAACAGAGCTATTATGGGCCTGGATTTGTAGCTATTTGGCAGAGATTATTAAAAACTTTAATAAGTCATTATTTTCATATAATCCCAAGTCTGCTGGATGACACACACAGAAGCATGAACTGCAGTAAATGTGTTTTGATGCCACTCTTACTATCACATATATACAGCACCAATGCAGTACTTTACAAAAGTGCATCAAACACTATCCCTGGCTGTCAGTTTTTTTAAAATTCTAACCCAAAAGGTCCCTTTAACTCATGCACTTCGATGAAATAAAGATCCTAGAAGTTAAAAGCCAGTTTACCGCTCTGTTGTGACATCCAGGATGAAAAGACACGTCCTGGAACCAATTTTGGTTTCTGCTACACTAAAGAGCAAGTAACATTGCAAGGACAAATTCATGTGTTAAAAGACAACCTAGATGAAGCCAGACAGCCTAATGCAACTCCTGGTTACAGTAACTACTGAAACGGGTCATGATGCAGGCTGGCTATACTGTCAGTCTTTGGCCACCACAGTGTCACTGCCAAGGTTTAAAAAGCACATCTTGCTCAGAAATACTTCCAACAATTACTATATTGCAGTGTGTTAAAATCATAAGCCTTGCAGTAACGTTAGCAAACAAAAAACCTCAGGAAAACAGCTGGACGCCTTGCAGGTAATGTACAAAAGAGATGTACTTGGAACACTTTCTGGCTTCATGTTCTCCGATTTTATTTTTAATATAGTTATAACATATTTAAACAGAAGAGTGAAGATACCTACATCATATTTGAGATCAGTTTTTGTTACCCTCCCACCCTCATGTGAATTCTTACATAGAGAAAGAGACTATAGCAGGAAAAGACTGTTGTGCTAATAATTCAGAAGAAAACAAGCACGAGAAAACACAAGCATGTCCACATTAAAAAAAAAGGATTAAAATGCAATATTATACTACTGAAGCATCTCATGGTTTCTTATAGTTTGAGTTATGGATATATTACTGTTAATTAAATGTTCTTGCCTCTCCCTCTCTTTTAAGAAACCTATCTGTCCCCATTGGTTGGTATACAAATGCTGCTGGTTCAGTTTGGATGAGTAATCCTATGTAAAATAGGAAAGAGTTCTCACTAAGCACTGCCGCTACTTATCTAGCAAGAACTAAGGAATACCATGGTATTTACCCCGACTGGAAGCAGCAGCATCACAAAACTAAACCCCTAGTATTTCTAACATATTCCAGAACACCGGGAAATGGCAAAGTAAGTTTGTAAAAGCATTTTATTACTTCCCAGCTCTCAAATGCAAAGATTTTGTTAATAAGGAAGCGGAGGGAGGAAAGGGTAGGAAGGAAGTGGTTGCTGAACTTCATTTTCAAGCTATTCTGTGTAAGCTTCATTTAGATTGAATTCTTCAGAGAAAGGGTTTGGTGGGGACAGGGGTTTTTGGGGGGCATGAGAAAGTCTGAACCACAATGACTGAAATTAATGATGTTTTTTGCAAGTGGAAAATGGAGTCCTCGCTTCAGAATGACTGATGCGTTAGAACTATTTTAGAGACCAGCAGATAAGAAAACCAAAAAGGAAAGAGCAACTTTAAAAAGATTGTGCAAAAAAGTGCAAGATTAAAGTCATTAACACAGTTAGAGCAAGAGACATTTCACAGATTTATCTACAAAGCAGTCTCTTCTGGTGACACCTAAAATACTTGTTTTATGCAGTTATACTCTGAAACAAGTTGTCTCAGTACACTCTGGTAACACAGCTGAGCCAATCTATTAGCTCTTAACTGGCAAAAATATGTCAAGCCAGGATCAGCCGCCTTCCTCTCACTCACGAGCTCCCACCACTTTGCTTTTACCTGGGCTCTGCTGCTTATTGGGCTACCCAGTAACATTGATTCAACTCAGTAATGTAGCAGAAAGTTAATCTATCCAAAATAGAAGTCTCTTGTCAATTGAAGCCAAATCAGTGTATTAAACAGTAAACCATGAGAGCCAGTGTATCCAAAAGCACGGAAGAGTAGGGCTAGGGCTTTTGGCAGTGGCCAACTATTAAGTAAGTTCTGCCTTTTAATCTTTATTGTGCCATTACTTAAGAGCTGGTGAGTCTTCAGGAACACTTCTATTTTCAAAGTAGTACAGAGTTGAAATGAGCCAGCCAGCCAATGAGTTTAATACTAGTTAGAACATACTAACTTTAAACACACTACTAACTTTAAACACACTTCAACAGGTTATAAACATATTCTGCCAAGACTTGATGATCATCTCCAAATCCTTGTGAACCATTAAACCTTACCTAAGTGACTCAAGTCCACAAGCAAGGTAAGAGCTTAGCACAATAGTGGAGAACCTGAGAGCCAAATCTCATCTCTTTAGCACCAATCTTCAGAAAGGGCCCAGAGATTGAAAAACTGAAGAAATTACCCATAACCAGCCAATGCACTGCTGTTCATTTTGATGTTGATTTTTATGATTTTTCATTTTGTTGTGCATTTCTATGATTCCACTGTATGAAAACGTGGCTATTCCCTGTCCTCTGCCAAAACCTCCAGCTTCCCTAACATTTCCATGATACAGCCACGTGCCACGTATTAGAAAGAAGTCTTCTTTGTCTTCAGGATTAATGACTAAAGGACAGCAAAAGTTAACACAGTAAGCTGAATCAGAAAGACTACTGTATGCAATATATTAAAACTGTCAAGAGAGTTTAAAGCCAATCATCAGGCCACATTTTCTCTCCCACTAAAAACACTTTACTAAAAGCCAAGTAAATAAGTGACAGAATTATTCGTGTCTAAGTCATAGCATATCAGATGCAGCAGTTGATATTTCTAGATACCTTCTTTACAGTTATTTTAAGTCATTAAATGCTTTTTTCGGCTTGAGATCTCATACCTACTTTTAAACTAAATAGCAAAATTACCTGGAGAGCTGGAAAATATTTTGGTTTGAAACCAGATTTTTCCCCCAACATTAAAAAAGCCCCTTTCCTATTGCAATTGACACTGAAATCTCAAGAGGCGTAGAAATCACAGTAGCCATCTACAAAACCTGTGTATTTCGTTAAGAAGTGGTACTTGACCATTTACAATAAAATTCTGTGTCTCAGGATCATATCCAAGATCTCTGGAAACCTTTTCACTTAATTACAGAATAAAAACACATGCAGCCAGTATAATTTCAACAAATACACATACATACCTATACTGGAGGTATAATCGGTGGCTCCAAAGATCAACTCTGGTGCCCTGTAGTACCGAGAGCAGATGTATGAGACATTAGGTTCTCCACGAACCAGCTGTTTTGCACTGAAAAGGAAACAAAGTAATGATCTTTCAGTAATAAATAGTTTTACAATACTGCAGTGCAGACCACCATTAGGCTTTGGCACTTAAGCATTTAGGATTTGGAGGTGGCTGAAGTACCACGTTCTTCTAAGCTGATGTAAGCCACAGACTCAATGATTTACTGTGTAATCAGTCCAATCCATTAAGCAGCTACCTTGTACTGGACATAGCAAAGGAAATTCTGACTAACATCTACATGATAAACATGGTCAGATTTTTAGCTGGCAGTTGTCTTTTGCCAGGTACAAAGGTTTGTTTACAAAGCAAAACAGGACAGAACACAGTTTAGTCAAGCATAGTTACCTTTTAAGGTTCAAAAGCTCTAGATATGCACCAGAACCAAGAGGAGGTTTTGTTGGTTTTGGTTGTTTTGGGGTTTTTGTTGTTGTTTTGGGGTTGGGGGGGGGTGGGTAGGTAGTTTTTTTTGTTCTTTTTTGTTTGTTTGTAAAGTTCCATCAGAATATTCTGGTTCTTTGCTGTTTAAGGGAGTCTGTGGTATGAAGAGACAAAGGAGAAAAAACTTCGCCAGTGTAGTCACATGTTAATGGCCCATGATTAACATGAAAACTTCATTTATACTGCAAGAGATCGGCCACAAAGGAACTAGCCTACAGTAACCACTACCTTTGGAAGCATCTAAGAAAATAAAGGAACACAAGAGCACACTACTTTTGGAACATGAATCTATGAACATATTATATTTCTTTCTTAATGAACAGCAAGCGTTAGATAGAAAGGAGCTGGAAAACAAAAACGCCCTTTTAGAAACATGACTAATTAGCACCAAACCCAGCTGAGTGGCAAGCCAGCCAAATGCAACATCCAGCCTTCCTCAACTCCCCTCAGCCTTCAAGGAAGGACTCCCAGCATCCATTCAGCCTGTTTTAAAGTCTGTTTTCTGTTTTGTGTATAGAAACTACAATTAACAAATTCCTACTGTTAACCCAGAGGAATTACCACCTTTTTATGCATTGTTACTTTTGAGTTTCAGTGCAATTCCTCTTTCGCTCCAATACCGGTGAGGCAGAGCTGAGGAGGAGATTCCCAAGCCACCAGGCATGACGATGCACTGCTTGAATAACCACCATGAGACATTCCCACTTACTACGGGTAAACAAATTTAGCAACAGCAGCTTTGGTGATCCCTCGCACATATGCCCTAACTATTTTAGCCTGCAAAGTTATAGCACGATCTAAAGACTGAACTTTCCCAGAGAGACATCTGTCTCCTGTCTCTGTGGATTCCCAGAATTTTTGCGTCAGTTCTAAGATGAAGGCTGGACTCTAAAGATGATTCACTTGAATGGATACTGGAAATAAATGTGCCATTGGAATGTAGGACATAGACATCCGCTGTCCAAGAGCTTCAATTAGAAACGTTGCTTCTGATCTTGAACATCTACAGTAGCTGAAATATTAAATCAGTAGACTAATAAAGTATAATGTAGTTTCAAAACTACAAATGAAGACCTTTGGAGGAACACAGAGGGTTTCTTTGCAAAATTGCACCCAGATTCACTTTGAAGGGAGCTCTTTTCACCAGGCTTCAGGCCACAGAACTCTTACCTTCCGAAGTCGCAGAGTTTTAGAACAGCTGTATCAGGGTCCAGCAAGAGGTTCTGTGGTTTTATATCCCGGTGGCAGATCCCAAAGGAATGGATATAGGCTAAACTCCGGAACAGCTGATACATGTACAACTGGAACACAAAAACATTGCATAAGGCATTCTTTCCCAGTCAAAACGGGGTAAACAATTACTTTAGCACAAACTCTTATTAGAAGAAAACAAAAAATCACTCAAAAAAGACCCTACTGAATGCTTATTAGTGCTATGACGATGGACAAGGTATTCGTATACCTTCTCCACCACCCTTTGCTACACACTTACACATGCAGTTCAAATTTGTTTATTTGTCCTTCGAAAAATGAGCACAATTCAAAAAAGTAATTGTGCCAGCTTTCCAATATTTATAAATTAATGGTAGTCATAAAAAAATATAAACAAAATAAGGGTATTTCAGTTTGCTTTATAAAACAGCCTCTTCATAGAAATGAAGTATTCCAGGATATGTAAGGGGGGGGGGGAAACCCAAAGAAAAACCTTTAGTTGATGAAGTTATTAACAACATGTTAAACGTTGCCCAAGGACTATGGTAGTGTCTCAGCCTGTCACCTGAGTGAATCTCCCCGTTTCTCTTGGTGAGGGGACATAATCATTTTAATTTCACATCTCTAGGCAAAAAGAGAGGGCAGATAAAAACAACTGTTCAGGATATTTTACACAGGGCACAGCAAAAAAGTATGTTGAGGAAGAGTTTGCTCTTCCCCCATCCAAGGCTAACCAGCCCCTTAGCAAGGAGGAATACAGCAAGGTGAGGTGTTATGAAGCCAAGAGCTTCACAGGGCAAGATTACAGGGCAAGGGGAGGATGCCCAGCTGCTGGAGCTACATACTTTTTTGCTATGGAGAATGAAGAGCTGCTGGACACCATTAGGACTGTATAGCATACGCAGTCATGAAGGCATGGGAAGCCCTATTTCAAGGCTGACAACAGGCTGCCAGGTTATTTGTTATCTTTGTTGTGTCTCCCCTACAGGTTCCATTTAAAATAAATAAATAAAAATAATAATCAAGCTACAGGCAGGACATGGTACTGGATTTGCAACTCCACGCTTTCCTTTTCTAAGCTCATTCTCAACAGTTCACCTTTAATGGTCTGTAAATCCGGGTGCAATTACTAGATATTGCTCTGAGGTTGTGCTTGCCTCACTTTCACCACTATCTTTGTCTTTCACTCTTTCTCTCTCCCTTGTTTTTTGTTGTTTGTTTGGTGGGGAAGGTAGGAGCAGAAAAGAATCGCTTGAATTTTGGCTCTAGGTCTTTAGTTTTCATATTTGTTTCTCAAAACCACAACTCTGCACAAAGAAAAGCAAACAAACATGTTTTCTGAATTGCCTGTTCTAGACACGTTAAGTATGTCTTGTGAAAGAGTATTGCAAAATAATCCAAAATATTGCTTTAACTTGAGAAGTCAAGTCAACACTTGCAGGATTTAGAAAGTATGCCTTTCATCTCCACACAGAAAACCCAAAATTTTCCAGAATTTCTTACAGCATGTTAGAAGTTACAAATAAAAATTAACAAAAAGATTACTAGAAAAGCTTCCTTACAGCTCTTTAACAGTTTCTTTGCTACCCAGGGAAGAGCAGCTCTCTGCCTGCCTAAGTATCAATCAGAAGTGAACAAATATGTACGATCTGACCTTTGTATAGCTAAGAATGTCTGGAAAATTGCAAAAGCTTTAAAGACATCAAGGTATCATGGTCTTTTTAAATACAGGATTATGAGAAAGGCTTGCTTTGCCAGGAAAATGAAAACAGCTTTCCAGGCTACCTGGAAGTCCCAAATATCCAGCAAGATGAAAGAGTAGAAACAGAATTTTCTCTCAAAAGATAAGTAAGGACAATTTTTTTCCCAAGTCCCCATAATGAAGAACAATTAAGGCAGGAGTACTGACAAAAGCTATCTAAACAATTTATCAAAAGCTAAACTAACAAATTTTGGGGAGCATATAACCTGAAGACAAGGTTCAATGCTTTCACCAAGAAACCGAAAAGAATGACCTTGCAACAGAAATTCTTATTGCTGGAGGATAAGATTCTTTACTTTCTTAAAAACAGGCATCAGTGCTATTGCGGAGACATGCCATTTACAATTTATGCATATACAGTTTTTGCAAAGCACTTTGTTATTGGAATAATTACTATTTCTAACTTTCATCTTTGTAATTTTCATCTTCTTTCAATCAATTAAGGTTGTTTTTTTTCTTAAGCCCATCCTCATGCTAAAGCATTACACTTTTAAAGAGGAGTCTGGAGAAAGCAATATGAATCAGGAATATTTGATGCTAATTTCCATTTAATGTTACCTGGATGCCATGTTAACAAGTTAATGCCATGTGAAAACATGATCATTAACTAGTGTCTGGATTGTGGTCACTACATATGAAATGGAACTGTAAGACCCAGACGGGTCCCATGTTTGACCAAAAAGAAAAAGAAATTTTATTAATTTTCACCACTTTGTAAAAGATGACAAAAGATGCAGACATCCTAAGTGAGGTTTTGAGGCTACAATGTGCATACAAACATTTTACTCCATGCAGCTCTTCAAGACAAGAGCCACTGACCTCCAAGTCCAGGGAAGGGGACAAAAATACGCCTTTCACACCCGCAACAGAAGCGCACGAACTCTTATTCATATGCCAGGAGAGGGGCAAGATAACAGGTAAGAGAACACTATTCTTCCTCACATCCTCTTTCAGTTCCTGACCTTTGTACTATTGTGTCTTCATCATCTCAGGAAACTGAAGCAGCTAATCTGGCTGGTGTCAGTCTACCTAAGCTGTTTAAAAAATAAAACACTCCCCCCACACTCAGTCTCCTCCACCTATTCCAAGATTTTTATAAAGTGAGAATTGGGAGAACTTGCTTTAAGTCTCTCGCCTCTATTCTTCCTTCACTGTAACAAATAATTATTTTAATCTTTTTTTTTCTTTCTTGCCTTGAGACGTATGTGCTCCTAAAAATTTCAGAAAACTAGTTATGTCAGAAAAGACAGCCTATTACTATAATATCCTTCTTCATGTAACCACATCTATCAGTTACCTACCTTGACATAAATCATAGGGAGTGTCTGTTTGGCCCGACTATAATGTCTGGCAACTCTGTATACTGTTTCAGGAACATAGTCCAGCACCAAATTGAGGTACACCTCATCTTTCTGAAAGAGGAAAAAAAAAAATTCAGCCATAGATTTGAAGCATGAAATACAATTAGAGAATTCAGAGACTACAAAAGGATGAGAAAGCTATAGACATTTTAAGTACATGCCTTTAGTGGGAGTGCGAGCTGCTGCCACATTCTTTCCTTTAGGCTTTGCACTTGTGCACTAATACTTAAGTCAAACTTATGTTTAAGGTCACATTAATTAATATGGTCTCCAACACAAGGCATTTTCTGATTATAAATGCAGACAAGGATATAATTGTTCTGCCCATTCAATATTTTCATTAGGAGATATTTCAAGGTGACACCTGCATAATTAAATAAAGCAGTCTATTAACCCATTAGTCTCTTCCCCGCCAAAACCCAAGAAATGCAAATTTGAAAGTCACAAATTCACATCCCACAATTCCACATCAAAAAGTTTAAAAATCCTGCATCTTTTAGAAGTGTTACTTTGATCTTACTGAATTTCTAACTATATAAGGGATTAATAATACCTATTAACCACTCATATACAGTAAGCCAGCGTTAACATTTGTAACCATTTTGTTTACACACATTTTGATGTCCCAGTTATCTACCACTTAAACATATAAACTTATTCATGGCAAAACATAACAAACAAAACCAAAGACTCGAGTGTCACTTTTAATCATCAGGTTAGAGGTCCATGTGAACATAACACAGAGAAACAACAAACGTAGCTTTATAACAAGGTACTACATTACAGAATACATTAGCAAAGGAAAGAAGGAACAGAGAGGAATTAAATGACAAAGTACTATAATCACATAGCACCCAACTGTGGAACTGAGAATTTTCAGCAGTAAAACAGGTCTTAAAAAGACTTCTGATATTTTAATGCAACCTTCTGTTCAAATCCCACCAAGAATGTGTACACGTTTAGTGTTGGGGGGTGGGTATAATTAACTATATCAACCTGAAAAATTATTTCTGAAAGCTAGGTGAATTAACCTGTCCTGAACTTGCTGTATTAACAGCTAGATCTTTCTACAGAGAAAGACGAGACATAGAGACTTTACATGGATGGAAACAGCACAGAACTCCCAGGTGTTCAACTGGAGTCCCTTGTCAGCAGGTCCACTGGCTATGTATCTTAATACCCAAAACCAAACCTCATTTAGCTATAGCAATTTAATATTATTATTGTGACTTTAACACGGCACTTCGAGCACAGAGTGTGGTGTGCTACCCTCACAGTGCTCTGTTTTCCTTACCTGTCTCTGTCCTGCCTCAGCAAAGAACAGTAGTCTCCAATGAGTAAAGAAACAATACATGGTAACACACAGAGAAATACAGACCTTGAATACACAATAGGCAAAGAATTGCTGGTTTTGTGTGTTGTTAAAGACTCAGAATTCAAGAACTCTGTTCATCATTATTTGACAATAAGCACTCGTGTTTTCAGGACATTTTAATAGCTCTTATCAATACCTCCTAATAGGCCATGTCACCTTGCAAGGCACTGCCTCCACCACTTTTCCCTACAAAAAGATGCTCTTTTTTATGTATCATTGCTTAAATGACAGTGGTAATAGCACCAGCACTAAGCAAATGCCAGCGGCCCACAAACTTGTTTCTGTTCTTATGGTAATTCTGCAATATAGACAAGAAGCAGCAGCCTCTTGAAACCATGCCTATGCTGGTGCCTCTCCTAGTGCCATCCCAGTAATTGGGTAACAACATAAAGGAATCTGAGGACCAGGCTGGAGAACAAACTTTTTGAATTTGATGAGGAGGGACAACTACTAGCAGTGCAGCAGAGATACCAGACAGCTCTGGAACTCCATGGATGTGCAAATGTATCCAAGAAAATGACGTACTTGTACTTTAGCACTTTCCCTTCTGCAACAAAAAGTTCTTCCTTCCCTGACTCTCAGTTCAAGCCAATAATAATGCACCACCACCTCTTCTTAGGTCAGAGCTTTCAAGGTATTCATTATAAAATACAGAAAATAAGTGTCCTGAAAAATCAAAGTTAACTTATGTCTGGTAAGGGAAACTGTACATCAAGAGAAAAAACAGTCTCATGAATACGACTTCTGTTTGATTTATTGTAGATACAACATGATGAACATATTTAAGGCTTGCCTCCTCTTGGATAGTGGGAAAGTCTTATTGGTAAGAAGTCACTGCACAAAGTACTCCGTTACTGAGGTTAATTACTTTCATTCAGAGGATTCATGTTCCATGTATCAGAAAGATTTACATGAGATTAGAGACAGGGGAAAAAAATGAGTAGAAATGGAATTACAGTGATTTCATTATCCTCTCATAGTACAAGTAAAAGGAGACATGTAAACCAGCAATATATATGATCATTAAACCCCATCTACACCACTTCACAACAGTGAGTTTTGACAATTACAGAACTTCATTTCGTTCATATCACCTTTGTTTTACCTCTCTACTCCATTCTGATTTTTATTTTACATTCTGTTGGAAACTAGACTAATTCAATGGCATGGTATGACACAAGCATGGAAAGGTCAAGGATTCTGAATTGTAGAGGGGCGTTTTGCACCCACCCACCAAACCTTATGAACTTTTATGCTATCCACAGCACTTGAACAAACTATGTTGGTTTCACACATTGCTCCTGTGTAAACGTGTATTGCACATTCTCACCTAGAAGATGCCAAGGCATATGAACTCCTTTCCCCCAAACCAAGTTTTGATGTAACAACTGATGGACCCAGAATAATATGCAACTACAAAGGCAAGGCTTATGGTGTTGGCTATATAAGTAGCAGTATACTCTACTCCTACCACAAGCAACTGACATTTCAGAAATGCCCTAAAATGACTACTTTAATGAATTAAAGATGATTCAGTGTTCTGACCTACCTCCTCATGATGTAACCTGGCACAAATCTGATAAATGCTCAGAATATGGTTTTCAAGAGCCCTCACCATTCTCTGTGAGCATGAACTGGATGAAAATAACATCCAAGTTACCTGGATTCCCCTGAACAAGATTCAGTAACAAGCTAGAAAGCAGTCATGGCCTGACAAGCTCTGAGGATGATGTAACCTGGTTTGACTACCTCATGCATTCCTCCTAAACACATATTTTTCCAGTGACCCAGATGTACTGCAGTAGGAAACACGGTTAGCTCAAAGAGCTCACCAAATGAGGGCAACTGCTTCAGAACGAAGCAGGAAGATCAATGCTTATCTTTCCATTACAGGAAGCCTTTTTCAAACTTTACCACATGTTCTACACGTGACTTGTTTCCACACTGCTGTTTCAAAATCACTGGGCTGGGAAACAACCAAGGTAACCTAACCATCAGGAGCACCTCTGAAACACCTCTACAGAGAACAGAAAGGTCCAGAGAAGACTGCATCATGTAAACTACAGAAATCACACACAAGATGTCATTTAGTAATTCACTCCTCCCTACAGACATTGGGATTGAATGGATTATTAGCTTTCCTCAGCAGGTCAAATGTTTATGGGCATCCATGCTCTCCTGTGCTTGCTGCTAGGGTTATGACCAAGTACTCTTTAAAATGAAAAAGGGCAGAGAGGGAAGGGAGCCAGATCCTCAAGTACAGGATCAAGACATTTCATAATGATTTTGATTTTAGCAATGCAGCTCATGTACCTGCAATTCTCAGCTGACAAACACTGCTCTGAAATGAGCCAGAACAAAATAACCATGGCTTTGCCATTGAACCACTCTAACTCTCAAGAACTGAGAGGTCAGGCACCATTTCACTTTGGCTGAAAACACTTTATAGAAGTAGATACTAACACAGACTGTGACATAATAAAGACTAGGACACAAGAGCCAACATTCTAGCAACTTACTTTTTTTGTATCAGAAACTGGAGATAAAACAGGCCGCAAGCAAAACTATTCTAGCACATGAGCCTTACACATTACATAGCTGAAGACTGACAGCAGTTGAAAACATTACCCTACTGACATAGGAAAGGCTGCATGGAGGTCTCAAACTCCGCTTTTAAAACTCTTCTGTCCTTCAATCCATACAAGTAATCTGTTTTCAGGATCATCCAGTCCAGCTTAACTGTGTCCAATATAGAGCAACAGCTTTTGAATTTGAAGATTCACTCTTCTGGAATGTTCCTTGCAGGGAAAGTACAAATATTCATTCTCTATGATCCTCCCCTACCTCAACAAAAAACAAATTAATCCTGAATGGTTTCTACCAGGTTTTGTTAAATTTTTTTCTTCTATCACACTACATTTATAACACTACAATCAACATTTCCCAGTCACAGTCCAACTATTTCCCCTATTTACCACCAACACAATGATAGAAACAGGGAGTTCATACACGCCAAACACCAAGACAGAGCAAAAGCAAGAATCACAAAGCATAGTCTGAAAAATATGTCAGCATCTCGTAAGATGTCAGAAGTTCCCCTGAACAAGAATCTAAGGAAAATTTCTCCAAGCATCAAGTAACAGGATAAAAAGGTTAAGAAACTATTCTGGGTGTTCTTTCTTTTAGGGTGACTAAATGTACTGATCAGCATTTTTAAAAGAATGATCAACATGCTCATTTCAATTTTTTATGTCCTGAAAGATCAGTAACAGTGTGGTGGGGGTGATTCTGTTGTAGTTTGCAGGTAGTCTTTTTTTTTTTTTTTTTTTTTTTTTAAATCCCAGATCATTTAATTGAGCTAGTTTTCAAACAGACTCCATTTGATCAACTATATGAGCACAACTGAGAGGAGATGAACATCTCAGGAGTTTCTTAAACTAACTTTGCATTTGGAGATATAAATGTGGCACTCTGAAGAAACTTGCTTTACCTGCCTATTCAAGCTAAAAGCACACAGAAAAGAGATAAGAGCAACCTGGTCTAGTGGAAGATGTCCCTGCCCATGGCACGGGGGTTGGAACTAGATGATCCTTAAGGTCTCCTCCAACCCAAAACATTCTACGATTCTATGATGATAAACCTAAAATTAAGGAATATGCCTCCAGAATACAGTTCTTATTGAAATGATCCCAAGGTATCAGTACTCGGGCTATACGAAGTAAATAAGCCCATCATTTTACTCAAGGGGATGATGTTTTCTTTACCATATGACAGCACCTCATGGATGATGTTTCAGAGGCAGGTGCTACACACAGAGCTGTTACTGACAGGATGGCAGCTATGGAAGAGTTCTGTCAGAAAGTGCTGAAGGATTTAACCCGGAGTTGGAAAGCAAGACAACGGATTTTGGCATTTCACATGGATTATGCCTTCTTTCAGAGTGCATTATTTAAACACTTGAGAATGTCAGCATGAGGTAAGATATGCCCTTCACCCTGGCTTAGTCATCTAAATTTAGACAACATACAAGGTTCAAAGTTACACAGTTTTTTCCCCACATTCAAAAAAGAGGTTGTTTTCCTTTTTTGTAAAGCTACTACCAGCATATACTTCACACACCCTTATCAAGTACCATAAGAGACCCACCTTCCTTCTCTTATCTTGAAGGCTGACACAGTACGTTAAAGATACAAAGACTCTGGAACCTCTTTCAAAGACAAAGAGAGAGTAGGAAGGCTGCAAATTCTAACTATTGAATAGCCATGATACACTGGAAAAATGTGAAAATGCAAAAAATATTGTAGCTGATCTTATTTGTATGAAGGAATGGTGACATCCAGTGGCCACATACGTCTGTTTTTACTTGCAGCTTACAACCACATTTATTTCAAAACAGAGCAGTGGCTGCCACCAAAGTCAAGGAACCATAAGCCTAGTTGTATAGCTGCAGTTTCACACAGATAATTCCAGGGAGGTAAGAGCAGTTGAAGACTTAACTTCAGTGTTTGGAAAGGTTCAGAATGGACCTTTAAAGGCCATCTAGTCCAACCCCCTTGCAATGAGTAGGGACATCTTCAACTAGATCAGGTTGCTCAGAGACCCATCCAACCTGACCTGGAATGTTTCCAGGGATGGGGCATCCACCACCTCTCTGGGCAACCTGTGCCAGTATTTCTCCACCCTCAGTACGAAACATTTCTTCCTTAGATCTAGTCTAAATCTGCCCTCTTTTAGTTTAAAACCATTACCCTTTGTCCTGTTGCTACAGGCCCTGCTAAAAAGTCTGTCCCCATCTTTCTTATAAGCCCCCTTTAAGTACTGGAAGGCTGCAATAAGGTCTCCCCAGAGCCTTCTCTTCTCCAGGCTGAACAACCCCAGCTCTCTCAGCCTGTCCCCACAGTAGAGGGGTTCTATCCCTCTGATCATTTTTGGGGCCCTCCTCTGGACCCACTCCAACAGGTCCATGTCTCTCATGTGCTGAGGCCTCCGCAGGACTCCAGGTGAGGTCTCACCAGAGCGGAGCAGAGGGGCACAATCACCTCCCTTGACCTGCTGGCCACGCTGCTTTGGATGCAGCCCAGGCTACGGTTGGCCTTCTGGGCTGCGAGCATACATTGCCAGCTCGTGTCCAACTTTTCATCCACCAGGACCCCCAAGTCCTTCTCATCAGGGCTGCTCTCAATCCCTTCATCCCCCAGCCTGTACTGACACTAAGGTTTTCCCCGACCCCGGTGCAGGACCCTGCACTTGGCCATCCCCAAATCATCCCTGGAAACTCCACTCAGGCTGAGTATGCTTCATGTCCTTGCAGCTGCTACAGCACTCTGCTGAGGTGGTGGCCAAGCACACCCCACCTGCAGGTTGTTGCAGTTACCATTGTGGGAGGGAACACTGAGCTGAGAGCAAAGTGGGGTTTCTCTCATAAAGGTGATGACCACCATGCTGACAATGAAGCAGCATGCCAGAAGAAGTGGTTGTGAACATCAGTTGTGGGAAGAAAGTGGTAAGTCTGTTTGAAGAACCTGTTGTGACTGTGGCTGGAATAGCTAGGGGAGGAGGCGGTGGAAGAAGGAAAGATGGTGTGACTGGGGCAGAGGAATGAAGATGGAGAACTTCATTTTCTGTATCAACAAAGAATAGGAATGAGGATAGAGAGAAGGATTAAACCCTCAAGGATGCAGGGTCTAGGAGCAGCTGTTGGGCAAAAAACAAGGCAAAGGGGATAGAGGGACCTATCAATAGGACCCTGCACTTGGCCTTGTTGAACCTCATGAGGTTCATGTGGACCCATTCCTCGAGCTTGTCCAGGTCCCTGTGGATGGCATCCCATCCCTCAGGTGTGTCAGCTGCACCACTGAGCTTGATGTCATCTGCAAACTTGCTGAGGATGCGCTCAATCCCCACTATGTCATTGATGAAGATATTAAAGAGTACTGGTCCCAATATGGATGCCCGATGATACCACTCATCACCAATGTCCATCTGGACATTCAGCCGTTTACCACTACGCTCTGGATGTGACCAGATGTTGAGCAAAATATCTCCTCTCCTATTCCCTCACTGTTCATGACTGAATTTGAGAACTGATATCTGTCCCAAGACTTCTGTTCCTATACTTACTTGTCAAAACTTATCAAATTGTTCTGTAATGCTCATTACTCTTCCTACCTGCATCAGACTGTGTTGAACTGCTAACTGGGTCAGTTGTGATGGCAGCATAAGGGCAGAAGTCAAGCCTCCCAATATAATTTAGATTTAAGAACTATCCCAAGTCTTGATCAAGACAGTTGGTTTGCATTGTCTACCTTTGATCACTGAAAGAGTCTAGGTTCTTAGGTGACACACTAAGCCTTTCCCCTTCATTAAAAGAAGAAAAAAAGACATCTTCTGTCACACTCTTCCCCTCTAAAGAGAGACTATGGTAAAGAAAAAGGTCACTTGAACGGAATTGGGGAATCCCTGCCAATTCTTGTTTATTTTATGCCCTGTAAAGTCCTTAAGCTTTTAGCTGTACTTCCAAGGAAAAATACTTCTGTGAAGTTGGAAACAGCTGCCCAACATCTAAAAGGTGGGATTCATTTGTGATCTTTGACACAGGTGACCTGTGGATACTTGAACCACAGCTCCCAAGCACAGATTGTGCCATAAGCTGGCAATAACTGTTGGAAGATGAAAATTAATAGATGTTGGGATCACTGGGCTGTCCTGCATACCTTACCATGTAAGCAAAAAGCAGTGTCTTTGGAGATCCACTGTTTTCTTGCCTGTACGCTACCTTACAGACTGAGTGGGAATTTCTGAATCAGGATATATCCATGACAGCAAACTAGGTGAGATAATTACACAATAATGGTTCAAGCTATATGCCTCCTCAGGACAAGCAATACAAGCTGCTTTCCTAACAGCCATCCAACATGGGAATATGAAAGCAGTGGCTAGAGCTGGTAGAAGAATGAGCTGAGAACAGAAGAGTGACTAACCAGATGTACCGGAGGGTTCACTGGTCTGGAGAAAAATCATGGAGCTTCCCATTTCCATTGCACATGTCTGCCACATTGAGGATCCACCCACTGCTACGTATTCTGCTCTTGCAAAGCCCTACCACAGGCACACACTAAACTACTATTTCTATTAACACAACTTACTCAAAACCAGAGACTGCTCAGAACTACAACTAAGGAAATTCCCATCATGTTGCAAGCCCCAGTAGCAGTAACTGATAATCATTATCTGATGACTGGTGCCCTTTTTGAAATGAGCTTGGCAGGCCTCAGGCAAGACTACAGAGATACCAACATCACAAAACTCTTCATAATTGGCATTAATTGCTCCTTTGTTGACAGCACACCAGATCTGCCAAGGATTAAATGGATTGTAGTGACGGCACTTCAACACATTACTAGGCTGGTGCAAAACATTCACACAGGCTCTGTCAATTCGAAATTGGGCTCAAGGCTCTATTAATTGAACTTTCTGTGCAATAACTTTTTTTAAAAACAAGATCAGTTAAGAAACTAAATGGTTCAACTACAAGTACATCCATTTTAACAGGGAACAGAATGGATGGTCCTTACATGAGGACTCATCTGAACACTCCTGCAAGAAAAGGTGGTGATGTTTGTGCCTCTTTTGAAGGCATCCCTTTAACAGGGATGGAACCTGGAGAAACACCAACTGTTCAACAAAAACCAAACTCGCTAATGAGCCAGTTACTCCCTTCTTCCAAAATTCTTCATTGCAGTTTAATACACAGCACCTTGTAGATGCAGCTCAGCATGTATCTCCTGCACATTTATTTTAAACCTCAGTCTAAGTCTACAGGAATAAATTTCCATCCTGAGTCTGTGTGGACTTTTGGCTGCATGCCCTTAAGCTAAGGCTGAATAAGACTAGAAATCTATTAGAGCATGCAGAAGGGCCAGATCAGCCTCCAAAAAAGAGTCAGCATATTTTCTATTTGTAATGTCTCCATACTTCCATATATGCTCTGACTCCTCTGAATACCAAGCCACCTTAAAGAAGAAAAAAAAAAAATTACATAACCAGAGATGTAATTACTCAACAAAAAAAATGTATTTACTTTACTTTTCTGTGATTTGATGCAGGAACAAATTTCTCCAGCGACTTCTCTTCCTCTTTTGGGCACAGATACTGATCAATTGGACTATTAAACACTCAAAAACATCCACACAAGAAAACCCAACAGTTATAAAATATCACAAAGATAGATCTAAACTAGAAATGGGGGGAAAAAAAAGGGGGGGGGGGGAAGATTAGGAATTAATTTCAGGTTTTACATAGCTGAATAGTTTTACTCAGCAGCCACTGATTTAAGTCAGGTCATACTATAAAACACTGGGGAATACTCTCAGCAGAGGAGCCAGAGGTATTATATGGTATGTCCATGTCCAACTTCCCTTGGAGCACAGCTCCAAAGGTTCTCAGCAGAATTAGGCTAAAGAGGACAGGCAGCAAGACCATCTCACCCTGCTTCAGTAAATCAACATTTACATTTATATATCATGCTAAATGCAAGGCAGTCCCTGAAATTAAGGAAAAGCAGCAAAAATCAAACCAGAAATGTACGCCTTCCTAATACAGTCTCCTAGTGGCAAGCTGATAGGCAAACCAGGCATCTTGCTCAAGACCTTATTCTAAGGCAGAATACCAAATCTATCAAACACAGAGTTGGCTAGCCCTATAATCCTGCCCATCTTCTTCAAAGACTACCTAGAAAACCACAAATCACTGAAATACGGCACGGAAAAGACTTGTGACTACTGCCACCAAGAGAATCTTCGATACACAACTCAGCCCATTATTTGGTTGTTTTTCCTTCCCCTCTAGCTCATTTCATCAGTTATAATTACACGTTTTGAACTACTGAAAAGCACATTACAGCTACAAAAGTCAGTGCCCTGCTATCAGATATCTCATACAGCCTCAAGTAAAAAAAGAAGTCAGAATCTGCTTTGGCAAATTCATTAAGGAAGAGTCTTTTGAAAGAACTGCATTATCCAACAGGCCTGACAAACATTTGTAAACTTAGAACAAGAACGAACTGAGGAATAAGTTTATAGAAGCAACCTGAATGCCAAGCCTGTCAACTGTCATATTAATATATATTATGTGCTCTTTGAGCTCTCAAACTAGAAATTTTTAATCAAACGTGATCAATATGTAGTCAGTACTCAGAACAATTTTTAGAGAGAGAGAAAGATACTATATATATAAAGGTATAAACATATGTGTGTGCATGCATGTATGTGCATATATATACACACAGTCTTGTACAGGGTATACCTATATAAAGGCAATACAAATTCAAAGATGCGTAGACAAGAGAGAGTCACCCAGTCACAGAAAACAAGGGAGAAGAAATCATTCAAAGCCATGTTTGATAGAAGATTTCCATGCTGCTAAGGCTGGATTGCTTTTGGCAAAAGCAGGAAGGAAGTTTAAGCAAATGAGAGACATAGAAAGGAGAGTTCATCACAAGGAAAGAGAAGAGATTGGGAGCTCAAACACTTCAACCAGTTCCACAGCTCCTAGAAAAAGTGAACAGAGAGCTCCAAATCTCTACAAACTAGCTACAGCTTTGATGCAGCTAAGGAGTAGTCTTACTAGCAAGTGTTATTGAGAATTGTTTTTCAATTTGATGCTCTTTTCTGTTGGTTCCAGTTTTCTAATAAAGAATCAAACCCCCTGTTTTGCTAGAATAAAGCCAGTTTTAAGGTTGCCCAGTGCCTAAAAATGCCTAGCAATCAAAATCAACTAAAGTTGACTACTAGGCACATGGCTTTCAAAGAGTGCCAGTCTGACTGGATTTGGAGAAATCCTTTGAGGTACCTCTAAATTGAGACAGATTTAATCTTCTTGGATATTGGAGAAAAAAAAGTCTCTGGGCTTAGAGACACTGGTGTCAAGCACCAGGGAAGAAGGAAGAAGTCCAAGGAATGCTCCAGCTGGAACAAGCAGGTGGAGTGATCACGGCAGCATAAAAACCTTTATGCAAGAGAAGGTTTGATAAATAGGTATCAAAATTTAGTTCATTGGTGAACTATTTCATTAAAAGGATCAGCAGTGTAATAGTTACCTCTGAAATTTCTCCATCACTGCTAGACTTGGGTTAATTAACAGTCCACTGCCATTAATCTGTGTTTACGTTAAGTTCTTCATGAAGACAGACAACAATTGCAAGCCCTGCTCATCACTATGCTACTGCATTTTCCGCTATACATTCCTTGGATTTTTACATTACTCATCCCATTGGTCTCAACTTCAAAAATCACTAGAGCCCTGGGTACCTAGCATGTATCCACAACTGCTTCCTACATGTCCTTCCTCACTACCAGATGGGACCTTATTCTTTCCTCCCTTTTCTTCCACTCTCCAAAGAGCCAGTTTGATTATGAGGGTAATATGAAGAAAAAGATGTTATTGTTTCCCAAACTGACAAAAACATGAGAAGAAACATTATTTTGCCTTCCCAGAGTAGCTTCAGAATACCAATTTCCTCCTCTCTAGAGCTTTTCCCAGATAGCAGTCAACAACTCAGAGTTATCTTCTTCACATGCTGCCACCTACATGGAAATACTTGCAAGCCAATTACGTATCATTTTGCACTGAACTGCAGAGACCTTGCAAGCTGAACTGCAACGTTACGCTGCTGGTGTTGTGCTGGGTGCACCTTTGCACTAGGGACTGGTTCACACTTGTCCCATTTTGCAAAAGGGTAGCAGTGGAAATCGCAGAGGCACAGAGCAGAGGCATGGAGAGAGAAAAGCAGAAAGGAATTTTAAAGAAAATTTCTCAACTGAAGCATTAAGATTCACTGGTCATGTATAGACACTGCATTTTTAAGAACAAAACTATCATTGCCAAGAATCAGCCAGCTGGAGCTGAAACAGCAAAGTGGAAAATCCAGTCTTAAACTCAACATCAAGTTAAAGATTTCCAAAAGAGTTTTTATTCAAGTTACTGTTAACAAAGGCTCCTGGAACAGTGTTCTGAGAAGTTTTAACACTTGCACTGTTTGCAGAAGGTTTTCGAAAGCCATTAGATAAGGTGGTAGTTTTCTGCTCCTCTCATGAAATTCTACTTCACTCTAGCCAAGTTACAAGCTGGTTAAAAAAAGCAAACAAAAACAACCCCAAAAATCAAGCCCTCTACAGTATTTCCCTTCTTATACTCATGCTGCTCGAGGAATTTCTGGTTGTATGCTAAATGAGCACAACACAGTTTTAAAAAACTACACTGTACTACCAAGAAAACAGCTACAACCATTTAACACTGGAAATGCTTGCTATCACCATGCAAGGGGAAAGAAGGAAGGGGAAGGGCTCATAAAAAAAAAAATTAAGTCGTATTTCTCCTTGATTGCTGCAGAGTGGTTTTGCAAGCTTTCCACAGGCACAGGCAAGGCATGGGGCCAGTTCTCCCCCAAGCACCTCTCAGAGAGGTAACAGGGCTCCTCCAATTACCCCTCTGTGCACTGAACAAGACTGCAGTAACCTGCCACTCACAACTTATCCTGGAGATGTCAGCTCCTTCCCTAGCTCCAAAGACCATGAAGTGGGTGGGTTGCCTCTCCCATTCTGTTGACCCACTTCGTGGCAACAGCAGTTAACAGCCATCCAGTAGCTGTCAGCTCTCATATAGAGTCCTTTACAGCATTGTGGACATGTGTACTAGCATCTGAAGACTGCTTTAAAAAAGGAAAATTTCTATCATCTATATAAATTATTTATATTAATTATTTGTATAATTTCTATAAATATTCATAACTATACATAAAAAGATCAGAGGAAGTTCAGGAGATCATCTAGCCCATTTCTTCACTGCTTACATTAACTTCCATAGGGGCCAGAAAGACTTTTCCCCCCCCGCCCCCCAACCACTTCATGGATAACCCTGCTTTAAGCATGAGGTTGGACCAGATGCCTTCTTGAGATCCATTTCATCCTGAATTCTCCTAGGATTCCTAAAATGCTGATATATACATAAGGAAGCTGTTATAGCCACATTAAAAGAAAACATTGTAACCACTTTCTAAAAAAAACAAAGAACTTTTATACCTAGACTGAAAGAAAACATAAATGGCAGTGTATACTTCTTGAAACTTATTAAATCCAGCTATTCTGGAGCATAAACATTCTAACAAAGAGAATTAAAGTGATTCTAAAAAATGCTACAATCATATGATCATACATTATTCTTTCCTCTGGGCTTTGAAACTCAGACCGTAAGTGGAACAGACGCACAAGGTAGGGAGACAGAAGCATACAGAGACTGAGTCTGGGAAAAGTCACAGAATTGTAGAATGGTTTGGGTTGGAATGTTACCTTTTAAGGTCATCTAGTCCAATCCCCCTGCCATGGGCAGGGACACATTCCACTAGACCAGGTTGCTCAAAGCCCCATCCAACCTGACCTTGAACACTTCCAGGGATGGGGCATCCACAACTTCTCTGGGCAACCTGAGAAGGTGCCTCACCACCTTCATAGCGAAGAACTTCTTCCTTCTATCTAATCTAAATCTACCCTTTTTCAGTTTAAAGAGGGTTTACCCTATTTTTACCTTACAAGGATCTTACCCCTTGTCCTATCGCTACACCTCCTGATAAAGAGACCCTCCCCATCTTTCCTGCACCCCCCTTCAGGTACTGGAAGGCTGCTATAAGGTCTCCCTGGAGCTTCCTCTTCTCCAGGCTGAACAATCCCAACTCTCTCAACTTGTCTTCATAAGAGAGGTACTCCAGCCTTCTGATCATCTTCATGGACCTCTTTTGCACTCGCTCCAACAGGTCCATGTCCAAGTCACAGAAGGCTTTAACTCTAGAGTGCTTAACACTAAATCCTAGAAAACATATCTGCACATATGGAAAGGTAGTGCTAGAACGTGCAAATGAAGCCTGGCTGTGCTCCACTAAATTAAAAAAGAGGCAGTGCATATCCAAATCTGTTACACTATTGTTGTGCTATACTAGTAACACTACTCCTCATGGACCACACAGTTCCATACTGAAAAAATCTGCTCCAACATGATCTGTTGGGCACCACTGTAGCATTTCCTCAATGTTATCACATCTACTATCTTCACACTCCTATCTCTAGAAATTCAAACAGTTCAGTTATATCCCAGATGGTTACCAAGAGGCATTGCCTCTTTTTCTGTTCTTACCTTCTCTCCACTAGAGTAGAAGAAATAACGCAATCGGACGATGTTACAATGATCCAACTTTCTCATAATCTGGAGCTCTCGGTTCTGAAACAAAAGAGAAAAGCAAACAATTAGGAAAACTCTGTTCTCCCAAAGTTAGAGTACTTTAATGAACACCTTAATATACAGATACAGGAGATGACAAAACTAAGAAACCAAAGAACAACTGAAGTTGGAAAGAGGCAACAGCTTTCACGTGTTTATTTGTCTTCCTTCCAATTACTTTATCACCAAGAATATTGACATCTTTGAGTACATTTTGCCCTCTAAAATAAAGGTCCACAGATGCATCACAAAATACAAGAATTGCCCACTTACATTACCAAATTTTCAATGGTAAAAGGCAAGAAGACATTAACTTTCCATTTTTATTTTCTGATCTTACAATAATACAACATATCAGCCAGAATGATTGGAAGCCTATGCCCCGAATACTGTAAAAAAAAAAAAAAAAAACCCACAAAATAATGTAAAAGCAAACATAACATTTCCACCTACACACCTGCCCTCCTCCACACTGCAAAACAGGTTTGTGATGGAAGATAATTTCCTATACCACTCTTTTTGCAATACCAACAAAAAGCACCTGAAATTCAGTAGGCAGCTCAGTTCCCACTTTTGTTCAACCATGTTTAACCAGGTTTAAACAGACAGAATAACAGTGTTATTTTCCCATTTTATGTCAACCTGAAAGAGCTGTTAAAATAAAATCAGTTCATTACATGCATAATAAACTGGGGACTTTACTGCAATACCCATTGTGACTGAGCCCTAAACAAATGAGAGATCTTATAGCCTAACAGGTAAAAATGAGTGAAATGTTGAATTGAAAGTGTCAATAAATCAAGCAAGTAAAATTAGCACAGCTATGTTTGTTATACTTCATTTCACAACTGTTGCTACAATATTCCTTTCTCCTACGGCCACATTTACACATCACTCTTTTTTTCCTTCCTCAATTACTATACAATCTGCAGCTTCAAAAATAAAAGGTACTCCAATTTTTACTTAGATCGCAGGGTTGTTAATCATGCATTCTAACCAGGAATGCACGATTAACTAGGACTAATGTACTAGACTAATACATTGGGCCTACTAGCATCATTAACTCTGGCCAACTTCAAGAATATTTGGGAAGAAAATTCTTTAGCCACCACGCATTTTCCTACCTAAATGCACAAAGCTAACACCTACTTTGTGTGGTGCTGCTGTCAAAATAAGCATTTCATATTCTATGTATCAGAGGGTCACATACAGTGCCTGTCACTACGATTAAAGCTTAAGGAACTCCGCAAGAACCACTCAGGGCTTCTAATGTGACGTAGCTACGAACTCCGCTTTTAATTCCTCTAAGCCATGCAGTTTTTTAAAAAAAAAAAAAAAAAAAAAAAAGTGGTGTTAGATAGGAAGCAGTTTCATTAATCCTATCATCCCTGCCACCCGCTGACTGAAAAAATACTTCAGTATTAGCCAGCTCTTTACAAACACGAGTGACATCTCACACAATTATAGGTTGGCAATTATCCAGCTAGTATTTAAGAAGAAACCAAGCCCTTCCCGCAGCCTGCCCAGCTTCTGAACAGATTAAAGCCTAAGTCCGTTAGGTGCACAGCAAGATAGGCCTATTCTATCCTGACGGGTAAAAAGTGAAAGTAAAAGAAAGCAGGGATAGACCTTTGAGGCTTTCCTGAAATACCATGGGGAGAATTTGTGAGAGAGGAATACAGGCTTCATCACATAGTCTTATCAACATGCCTCGCATCTCACAGAGAAAAGGGTTCTCCTGATAGGAACACGAGCTCTAATATTGTCCACTTATTCATTTTTTATTAAATGCTATCAAAAAGAAGTCAATTTTGAGAGTCATGGCTGAGGTTCCTGTGACACATGGCACAGTTCAGACTTCAGACCAACAGAAAGACCTCATCTTCTCGTCTTGTCCAAACCACACGCCACCGCTGGCTCAGTGGTGTCTCTCCGGACCTTATGACCTGGGGCAGATTTCAAATAGGGAGCTGAAGTAGGGATGGCTCTAGATCTCATCGGTCACTGAAACACCAATTATGACAAGAGGTTAATTTCTTCAGTTGGCTTTTACAGAGCTTAATACTGTTACTACAGGACTGAGCAAGTTCTAGCACCTCAACCAAATTCCACGAGCAGTTCATAGCACAGTGTCAGCCAAGTAATTTCTTCCCTTTCTCCCACTGGCTGTTAAGATGGGAATAATACCTTTTATCTCATGGAATTACTGGAAGAAACATGAATTCACTAAGCCTGAATGTGCAAATACTATTTTGGCAATATCTCTACTAGCTCCTTAAAATACCCATATATAGACTGTAAGTCAGGTTATCACTTCATGCTCTTTAGATAGTACGTATATGCTGATCGGATACACTGGGAAAAAAATCAGTAGTTATTCTAATGCTAGTCTAAAGTTATATTTATACTCTGGTACCTCATCCCAGCACAAGCACAGTCTGTGTGTACTTCGATGCCTTCCACTGTGATCCATCTCCTTCGTCTCTCATCCTGAGCATCTGCTGCAGCTGCACAAACAGTGCTTCAAGAGGTGCTAATATCAGGGATAACTCATAAACCAGTTACACAGTAACCTATATCTCACATCCTATGACTAGACAGAAGGAAACAAATTTAAACTGTCATCTCAGTCAAATAGTCACCTCAGCCATCTTAAAACCAAGCTGACTTCTAGTCACCACTCCCTGGTGGAGTGAAAACTAGAAATACTCGAACAGTTACAAAGCTCGAACTGGATGTGGCAGGGGAACAGCTATTGATGTTCCTGTAACAGACTGATGCTTTAAAGAAGTCCTTTTTTTCCTCAGACGAATAGTTCAAATAGTCTCATTTTACCATGTATTTCCCTACATACATCTTAAATACCAGCCTTTTCACATTAAAATGTGGGCTATTAATTACCAGTGCACAAATGCACTGGGAGGGTGCAGACAAGGACAACAACCAACATTGCTAAAGGTTTCCCACTTATAAAGTGAACAGTGACAGATGTCCTACACTGAGTACAAGAGAAAACACATCTAAATATAATGCAAACTAAAACCGTTTCAAAACATGCTGATGAGAAAGGCTGACAGTGCATGATCAAAATACAGGGTGGATGAAAATATGAAGCTCACCCTCATCCTTAATTCATTGTTTTTGTCTTCCAAGAGACATGGATGTAAAGTCAAAGACTCAAAGAGGAAGTTATTCATCTTTCCCCTTCTCAAGAAGAAAAGGATTTAGTTTTCTTACTGAATGAGAGTACCAAGCCTGGTAAGCGCTGAAGAAAGCAACACCCTTCAGCGCCAGCCCCACCACAAGAGAGGACCCAGCAGACTTCTGTTCATACTAAAACACAGATCTCCTGCAGCACATGTTCCTTGGAGAACCCGCAAACCAAGAGGACTATGAAGAGACTACCCAGCAGATTTCTGTTGCAGTTTTTCTTTACCTATAAGACATTTCTTTATCTAGAAGGCAAGGGGCTGCTGACACACAACCCCACAAGACTGCTTTACAAGCAGTGCATTTGAGTCCTTCACTAATTACTGAAGCAAACCCAATGTAACAAAACCCTGTTCATCACTTCTGAAGACAACCTTCCTTGCCCAGACTGCCTGTATCTGTTCATTATATTGAAAAAATCTGGTTGCTCATCGAGGTTAAAGATTTGGTTAAAATTACAAAGACAACATCAGATTTACAACTTCAAAACAGCCAATAAAGCTCATGCATGAAAACTCATGCCTCCTCTCCAAACTTACAACCCCAATTCCTCATAACTGTGCTAGTGCAAGCACAATCATTTCTCCCTCACTATTGTAATCTGCTATTACAGACTGGGATAATCATCACCCACACACACACTCCCTTCCCTCCCCATCCAGAGATTTCTAGAGCTGTGCCAGTTTGCCTTCATCACCCCTAACCTGGATCTTGGTCCCTCCCTCCCCCCTTACAACAGGGGATAAAATGACTGGATCAGAGACCATTCCTTATGGACTTGCAACTTCTTGAACTGGACCAGAGTAAATGAAGGTGGAAGGTCTCGTACAGCTCATGTCAGCATGACATTATCAATATATACCAAATGAAGTATAGAAGTACCACCTCGATCCAGTTCAGAAGAGAATTCCTCAGAGCTTCTTTAGCTAAAAGGTGTGCTGGGTTTTGATTTTTTTCCCCCTCCTTCCAAAAGGCCTATTTAAAGTCTCAACAAGGTTCTTTGAGGATTGTGTTCAAAGCAGATGAAACAGGAGAAATTAGAAATTTGTATTTTTGCCTTGTGTCACACCAAGGACATGACCTGGTTCCTGTGGACGGGTAAGATTACACACGTCTTGTCCTTTTAAGAGAGGATATCTTTTTTATGGAAAGGCAGGGATAAACTACTAACCTATTTCAACAAGCAACTTCAGCAACGGTCTTCTTGCTTAAAACCAGAAAGGCCAGCAACTGAAGATAATTCTCATTTTTACACTTTTTGAACTTATTTTTATTTTTCTCGGGCTAGTAACTTCAAATGCTGAAGCTCAGTATCTTGCCTTTTTCTATCAGGTTGGAAAAACAGAAAATGGAGGGTAATTGTCACATCAAATCTGGCATTATAGGTAGACAGAAGCAGCACAGGTAGACCCAACCTTCCTCCTCTCACACATTATGTTTACAGTTTCCTCCTTTCTCCTGCTTCCATCATAATTTTCTCCATTCATACCACATTTCTTATTCTTCAGTAAAGGTTTTCCCACAATGAAGAGCCAGAGCAGGGAGCCATGGGCAAAGCTGGCGAAGAAACTAGTTTCCAGTGGGAGGCATGAAGGCAGTGATGAAGCAGCAGGGCCTTTTTTTCTTCCCTGCTTCCTTCCACTTGAACAGCCTGAGTCACCTCCACTCACCTTCACCTGCTGCACTGCTGAGCTTGTTCAGAGAACAGGCTCAGGCTGAGACCCTGAGAGATTTAAAGCATTTTCACACAGCAGGAAGAAGAGTCTTTACCCTGACCATCTCCCACCACAACGAAAAGGCTTGACTCCAAGCACAGGGCAGCAGGCACATGCTGACAAAGGTCTTTCAACGTGATCCTAGCCAGCTACGCTCAATGCCTTGCTGAGACAGTGCTGGCACAACATTCAAATCATACTTCCTAGGCTCAGCTTTGAAAACATACCGAGACAAAACACTCCAGACCACAGAGGAAGCCATCATACTCGCCATAAGCTGCCTGTGATACACAAATAGCACCTGACAGGTTAGCAAGGGGTAGTGGGATCACCAAGATCAGCATATTTTCAATAATATCATTACTAAAGCTCCAACCCTAGTATGTCTGGTTTCTCCTAAGCTTTGTGGGACAGACTGCAAGATAAAAGCTGTAACATGTCTTCTCTAAAAATTCCTGAAGCTGCCTGACCCATTCCTCCAAAGCTGCATTTCAAACACCATCAACCACAAGGTTACTTTTAACTGTCTTGCTGTCAGCAAAAGTATTACAGAAATTATTCTACAGCTCACAGAACTAACTGCCTTTCACAGATATATGATAATTAAGCCATTTTACAGAATAAAGGATAATTCCTACCTTATTCTGTATTTACCCCAAACTATCACCGAAATAAAATCAGTGCTTGGAGGAAAAGAGAAATGCAAAAGCAGCTTAAGTACAGAGACCTGGGCTGGGAATCTGCCCATGCCAGTCATCAACAGCTAGCCACCCATGAAAAGCCCATTTTGTAGGAAAGCAATTTCAAGCAGAGATAAATGTCAACAGGGATCAGAGTCTTCCCCATTTACATTTGAGGCACAGATTAAGACAAAGCCCCAGTCTCCCTCTCCTGCCAGTCACGGTATATTTCCAACATCAGCAGATCTACGTTGAGAATGTCTCCATTTTTAGCACACCTGTTAGTCTCAAACTCAATACCATCATGACCTTTAATCCAGAAATACAGGATGATATAAACAAATTAATATTGTTTATTAAATATCTGTATCTATAACATACCAAGAGCTGTAATGCCACAACCACCACCACCCAGTTAGTGCTGGTCCATCAACAACTGTTAAATACTTGCAGCTGAGCAGGCCTAACACATAGGTCAGAAAGTCCAGATGATATGTCCTCCTCCAACGTCTACCTATATGTAACACATGCACGTGCACAGAGCAGCTTTGAGGGTTAGCATTTGTAAAATGCTAACTTGCAAAACTTGGCTTCTACCATCCAAAGAGTCCTAGAGACATAGATACAATACTAATTAATATATTGTTAACATTCAGGGCTTCCCTAAGGGGAGGAAAAAAAAGAAATCTGTGATAGCCATCAACAGTTTACAGTACAAATATAAAATTACTGCTTTAAATACTCGTACCCCCCAGCCCCTTCCTTGCACCTCTTCCTGCCTGCCACTGACAGGAATCCCAACCCTTGTTGGGATTGGATTTGGAAAGCCCAAATGCTAAGTGCCGATACAGTGTGAGAATAATGAGTTCACATGCACCATGCCACGCAAGTGGGATGAGTGGAGGAAGATGACAGAGGGTCCAAGATACGGAATACTTGTGCATACATTTCTGTGTAACCTGGTGAATTGCAGTTGCATCATGCTCTGTTTTACTAAATAACCAAAAGGAATGCAAAGGCTCCAAACCTAGCTTCATTTTGCTACAAAGTTCCACAACACTGCCAAACTTTCCACTATTTGTCCTCATGTAAAAGCCTGATAAATAAGATCCTGAAGCAACAAATGATGGAGACAATGCAGCAGGTCTGAAATGCTGCTCTGAGAACACCCAGAAAGAGTCAGAGGTGCAAAATGTCTGCGTCAGCTGTATTCTAGCCAAAATTTATTACTGAGCACAGCGACCTTCAGCCCTGGCACGGGTACAGATCAGGGCAAAAAGCATCGGCTCTGAACACAGCAGCAGGCAGGACTTGCCTGAGGCAGCCAGTAGGCAGCGCATGCTGGGCTGCAGCTGGGGCCAGGCCAGGGCAAGCCAAAGGCACAGGTGTCAGGCAAGCATAGGTAGGGCCACTAGTGCACTCCCAACCTGCAAACTCATGATTTATTACAGCCTGACTGAAATTAAAGAGCAGACATGGGCAGCAAGAGGAAAAAAAGTGCTTGAAACTAAACCTCTAGAATAATGAGTGAAGAGTCACACAGCCACCACAAGTGTGAGCTAGACTTTATTAACCCCTTAAAAACTAGATATGTTTGAACACCAACCATGCAATAATGAGCCAGCTGACAGAAAGGCATACTGGATGAAATTCTGAGATACCAACATGCACCTTGTTTCCACCCTGTTAATGCTTTTTATTGCATTACTGTCCCAAATAAACTCAAGCATTACACCCCTTATCGCAAAGGGACCACATGCTTTGAACGTCTCAACTCTTCCCCTAGGCAGTCAGCAATGGCAAGTGCCATATTATGTCATTTTCAGCCTGCTCTTGCCAATGCAGGACAGTCCCCAAGCAGAAAACTTGAGCTTCATACAGCTATTACACATAGTTTCCTATAACTCGAGACAGAAATGGCTTATTTGTGTTCCTAAGAGAACATACAGCAAGCCACAACCTCTTGGGAGAACAGAAGAAAAATTCTGACTCTTCATTTCCTCCCTGTATCTCAGCAGTTAATTGAAGGGTGGAAGCCAAATTCTTTGTTAGCTCGTCACTGCCTCTTTGAATGGAAGTGGAGTTTGAGAGCCTCTCAGAGACTTAATACCACCTCTAAATTCCTGCCAGCTCAGGAAGCTCGAGAATAAACTTGGAACACAAGTTGATTTCCAGCATCATGTCACTTCTAGACCACAACCTGACATTCACTTAATCATTTTCAAGTGGTTGTTTCAAATATTGTGACCTGATGAACAGCTCAGTTCTACATTTCAGTTCTACAGCATCTACTGCACTCTGCCAGCAGCAAGTCCAGATGCAGCAGGAATTACAGTATACCCAAGATAAGTTAAAAAAACAGAACCAGGTCTGAAACTCAGAGAGGTAGTTGAAGTCCATATCATTGAAATAAAGTGTGGAAGGAGAATAATTGAAAGGAACAGTATTTGCTAAATGTCAGCCCATGGTTTTCAAATATAATAGCCATTCTTTTTCAGAGGTAGCACAGAGGATTTGTGTTGAACAACTCTTACAGTAAAAATCATTTTCCTTTCATAGCAACAGTAGGGGGATTTTTCCTCGTTTTTTGATTTTTAACTCTTCAAGAAGGAACAAGAAAGTAAGTATAAGCATGCCTATAACATCAGTCCTCAGGGAGTCTGCAACATCCACAGAAACTTACACCTGCAATCACAACCGGAACAGGTTGCAATTAATCTATTAATCAAGTAAGTTCCAATCTCCCACAGGCATAAGACATTTGCTGGGTTGCTAATCACTATGTTATTAAACATTAATGAAATGCTTTATTACTCTTGGCCTTCTCTTCTTACATATGATGCAGCAGATGTTTCACACTGACAGATTTCAAAGGACTTGCAAACCAAAAATAACTTCTTGCCCTCCACAAAAAAAAAATATTTATTTAGGGAACAGAACAGGTAAGTGCTGCCTCCAATGTTTATTTTTCCTTTGTCTCAGGACTATTGCTATGTGCCATGAAAATGTCTGATACTAGAAGTCATTAGGGGGCTTTAATTTCAATCCAAATGAAAATTTCTGAGTCCCTAAGACCTTAGAGGAAGCATCCAAATTAGGAGGACACAAGAAAAGGAAATGACAGGTGAAGACTGAGCACGGAGCAAAGGGGGAGTGGAACTAGCAACTGGAATCAGGTACCGGCAGATGATTATTTGCCGAGCAGAATTAAATCTTTCAGAAGTCTTAATAATAAGCTCCCAGATGACCAAGGTTTTAAAAGGTTAAGCATTCCCCACTGAATTCGGAGGGATACTGGGCAGCTCCTCCTCTGGGGGTGGGGGAATGGGAGAAGAAACTGGCTCAACTCCAGCAGTGAAGTTAAAATAGGGACTTACACTCCTTACCTTATGCATGTATACAATGAGCCCTTCTCCCCAAATTCCTGGCAGGTTCCCACCCCCGGTTTGCTAAGGTTGTCAGGAGCAAGTATCAGCATTTATTAGTTACTGCTATAATTTAAAACCACCACATGTGAAGATCAGATCTGAGATATGCCTAAGGTAATAAATACCATACCAAATTTCAGATGATAGCCACCCATGTGTAAGAATGTTTCAACACTTGTTCTTCATACTTTTCTATATAAAAACAATTCAAGCTTCCCTGGATACACATCTTTGTATTAAAAGGCAGCAACACATTCTTCTGGTAGTTGCAAAATAATTTCACTGGTTGACCTTTGCAAGATACAAGAAATCTATCATACATTTGAAAGGGAAAGCCAACTATATCAAAGTACAAATCCACTATAAGCTACTAGGAGAGTTAGTGTTCGAATTTGATAGGTTATCAGATTTCTCAATTGAGGTTTTTTTCCTAAGTCAGCACAGACACTTTTCAAACACTGTCCCATTTTTCAAGAAATAATTTCCTTAGGCTAAAGAGTGTCACAGCACTGAAACGAAAATATTAGAACATCTTCACATTCACTTCTAGCCTAAATTGCCCCAAAAGAAAGAGCACAGAGAAGATTATTAAGGTTTAGTAACTATTTGCATAGCAAGGCATGTTTTTAATGACAGATTCTGAAAGCAGAACCACAGCACTATGGTTAGATTCACCACTTAGTCACACTAAAAAGTAATAGGGAACCCCAAAAGAAAGGAGCAGAGAGAAATGATTTCATATGTCAGGCGAGCACCATGAATTTTAAGTGGCACACGTTAACCACATTTCGGAAGACTACACCACCACCTCATGGGCTTCCAAGCTCAGAGTTTCCCAAGGGCCAGGTCCAGCTGGACCAACACTGCACAGGGGCAACCTAACACTGTGAAGCTCTGCCCTTCCCCAAATATCTGCAAAGATCTAGGAATGTTATCAACTCAGTTGCTCCCTTTTCTGACTGGGATGAGACAGCTCTGAATTTAAGCCTACCCCAGGGTAAGTGTCACAACCAGTGTCTTAGGAATATGTTGCAATGAGAGTCAGCCTCCAGGCCCTAATTCATGAACAGCAGTAGCTTAAAACTTGCAGGGCAGAGGTACCCCTCCACACCCAGCTGCCCACCCCACCCTTCTCCCAGGTGCTGCTGTCCCTGCAGCTAGGACAGCTGGGTGGCTCATCAGACACCATCTGATTCACCAGCCTGCCACTCAAAGCACAAATCTTACCAGCAATCGAGTTCAACACATACACTTGGTTGCAAACCATGTTGAGTCAAGAGCGGATCCACAGCCGCTTTGAAGTTTTTGCTGCAGGAGCAGCGAGTGTGATAGCCATCCCATCTGCCACCACCTCCAAGTCCTCTCTCTTCAGCTCTTCCAAGCATCCACTGTCAGATACATGGGCACATCTACAGAGTTGATGCTAGATCAGCAGGTTTTCAAAAAAGCAAAAACAAAAAACTGAAGTTATAGCTGGGAACTTGTGCAGTAGTGACACTGCCACTGTGTAAGAGAGGGGTAGCTTCAGGAACATCCTGGCTTCCACCTTGCTTCCAGAATAAAATGAGAACTTGCACATAACCCTGTAGCAAGTAAACAGAAGGAGAACTGGTGAAACAAAGGGACTAAGGGAATAAAGAAACTCGGTCATACCAATCATCTTGGCACCACACCACCCAATAGTTTGACAGCAGCCATTATCACATGCTTCCAAGGAAGGCTCAAAAAAAAAAAAAAAAAGAAAAGCTTAGTTCCTAGTTATCTGGGACCCTAAAACCTGACAACATGGAAGTTTTTTAACCTCTCTTACTGAACCTGTAAACAATTTTCAAAAATGCATTTATAAAACTTAAGAGACTCAACAGCTTCGTGACGTTGTGTGCACGGCAATCGTAAGTCATGTTGGAAACAGTTTCCTATGTCACCTGCCACCTTTTCAATGGACTACACATTTTTTTGTTTAACCTACAGTACTAGATGAGATTCTCATAAGGTAACTTCATTAAAACATCAACTGTTATTAGTAGCGCAAGTTGCAAAACTCTCACTGACCTTGCCATATACTTTCAGCTACAAGATCTTGTTTTCCATAGTTTATGGAGGTCTCCCACTGCATACATCACACAGAACAGACATGCTGTGGGGATGAACTAGAGTTGAGTAATGAAAAGGAGATCTCATTTTAGGACCCTTGCATCACTTGTTACAAAAGGGAAAAGCTCCGAGTCAGATAAGGTGAGGAACTCCAGAAACAGCAAGAATGGTCTTATCTCAGTCATAGCACTTTATAATGCTGTGTTGTCAAAAATTAACTTGCATCTACCATTGGTATATAGAGTAATCTACATTAACATGTTTATCCATGTTAATGTAGATGCAGTTACGTTAAAGCAGTTACATCTGTTTTACTCTGTCCAGCTCAGTATTATGAAGTATTGAATGATCAAATATACATGAGGGAGTGAGATCAATAGGACCACTGATGTTCATACCTATCAAAAAGCCAAAACTGGCCTCTTCTGTCCTGTACGCACTACATAAACAGGTGGAAAAAAAATTCCCAATGTCTGCATTTTCGAAGTCACATCAGGAGATAGAGTGTGAGATAACCAAGACAGACAGGGCACCTGTCCTAGCCCCAGGTATCTTGCAACCACCACCAGCAGTAAGATGAGATTGGCTTGTCCAGGCAAGCCAAGAGTCCCCTGCATGGTAGCCTATTTCTCCCCAATTGCCCTGCTTGTCCTTCCTGAGCATGAAATTTTATTTGCACCAAATTCAAACTATGCACAATCAGGTAGAAAGCATAGAGTTTTGACTAAATGGAAGAAGCTGTTAAGTATTTCTCCTCTGTGTTCAAAAAGCTAGATACATTATTCAGAGGCACAAGGAACATGGAAATCAGTGGCATCCAGCTGCCAAACAAGTTAGGCCCATCGTTACCCCCAGATTAAGTTTCTGAAGGACCTTGACTAAGCCCATGAAAAAGTTAAGTGTCTCCTGAACTGGCAGCCTCCAGTGAAACCAAAAGCCTTTTAAGGACTGTTACCTCACCTTCAAGATCACAGTGCTCCACGAGGGAGGAACAGTGATTGACTCCACAGAGAAGCCCATGCTGTCATAGCTATCACCTAAAGTAATCAAAATAATCACAAATAACAGTTTCCAGACCCAAATACAATAGTGTATCTCTGTTGTAAAGCTTTTTTCCTCAAGACTTTCTCTGCTTGATACATTCTCTTTCCTGCCCTGATATTGAAGGGTACGAAAATCAGCAATCCCTCTCTCTTCCCATCATTTGCTTGGTTTTTGAGAAACATTAGAACAACCCAGGCATTAACATTTAGATTAGTAACAGCAAAATTTACTTCATGCCCCCTTGAAGCAATCTCTCACCTTTATCAAACATTGCACCCTTCACTGGCCTAGAAGGTAGGGCCTACCTTGTTCTGCAGCACCTCTTAAAACTAGGGACTAGGCTTTATTTAATACTTCCATGAGAATCACAGCAAAGGCACTGAATTCAATTTGAATCAGCACCTCCTGTGAGTTACCCATCTATGGCAAGTTTTTACTGGATATACAAAACACCGTGCAGCTTTCCTAAGCAGTACAGCACCAAAGAAGATGTGCACATTTCAACATTTTCCTAAAACCTATCTGCCTTCAAAAGGAGCCTAAAACATCTATCCAGGTGAAGTGACAGAACCTGCACAAGACCATCTCTTATTATATTCTCCTCCTCAGCTCAAGAGTATTACAGCTTTATTCCACAGCTAGAGATAGTCAAGCAGGGCAGCTACACAGGAATGCAAACTCAGTGGAATAAAGCACATGTAAATCAAGATGGGTTCTACGTTGTTTCTGAGAAGCTGTAATTTCTCCTGTGTTGAACAACAAAAAAAATCTTAAACACAAATTAAATACAAGTGCTCCACTACCCATTTCCATACAGAATGCGAGTTTTGTGGTCTTAAAAAACTAAACTGAATCAGTAATTTTTAATGTGTATTCCTCCTGAACGTTTTAAAATACAACTCTGAACTTTTTCTCTTCACATTGAAAAAAATCACAAAACTGACCCACCCCCCCCAAATGACTACAAGCCAAATTGAAGCATAACTGGTCTCAGTATTCCTCTACGGTTTTGTTTTATTATATTTCATGGACTATTTATAATTGTGTATTTTAGAAGTGAGGAAGCAAGATATGAAACCTGTTATCCCAGTAAGCAATAATTTAATCCAGTTTTAAAGAACTGAAGGTATCTTGTACTTCACAGTACCTTATGTCATAGGAACTGCAGTTGCTAAAAGTTGGTGCTCAAGAAAGAGCAGGCTATGAAAGAGCCTCTGGTTATCAGCAGTGAAGAGACCAAGGATCAATGCCAGCAGCTTCATCTCTCTAACTACCCAGAGTTAGTATCTGCAGATCAAGATCAACAGTCACAGGAGCAAGGTTCGCAATATTGCTCTTCATAGCCACAGCAGATACAGTTTTTAGCAGGAAAGTTCTTGGGATAGCCCCTACCAACAGGAGCATTAAGCAGCAACATACTCACTGAAAATGCAAAGAAATACTACCATCTGCCTCATATTTCCACAGGATTGTGTCTTCTGAGTTGAATTAATTTCCTTGCCCCACCTCTGAACAGTGAACAACGCTCTTCCGCATTTTGTTGCGGTCAAGCTCTAAGCATGCTGAGACCCTTTCACGTTCAAAATCACAACAGCATGAAATAGTGAAGAGTTACTTCTTGCTGGGGACATGGTACTGCGTGCTTATGTAGGCAAGACTGTCTCTCCATACAAATTCTAGTGTTTACTGCACACAAGGTTAGATTAAGACAGAGCCACCATATCTTGAGTTATATTTACATTCAGGAAAAATTAATGTAAAGAAATTTTAAAGATTAATCAGTTAAAACTTCTAACAGAGCTTAGCTGGACAGCTGGATTCAGAAGGGTCTCAAGAAAGTCTCAAAATAAACCACATAATCTACTCAAGAAGTTACCTACAGATTCATTACCCACAAGCAGACCCATGCAGACAAGCCAGTAGGACAGGATGCCATAAGCTCAGGGCTCCACCAGGAAGGGACTTTCTACCACCACCTGCATACAGCGCTGTGCATTTGCGCTGGGTACAGGCTGTTCCCATCAGCAAGGCGGACCCTTTCCAAGAGATACTGATCAGCTTAGCTCCAGAGTCCTTGCACTGTTTATCCTTCCTGTTAATTGATGGCCTTCATGGTGCCACAGAAATTGCTCAATGTGTACACCAATTCTGTTAGGCCTCCAACACTCCAGGTAACCCTCAACTTGCTCTAGTTTCCCCATGTCTGATACTACTTTCTTGTCCTATTAGATCTGTTATCCCTACATGAAAGTAGATAACCTTTATGCTTGCTTTGCACGATCACAGAAGCAGAGCCTTTGCTTATCAGGAAATCTATTATATTATCTGCAAACCATGTCCTTTTTTGCCCTTTCCCAAGTTATGTTGACCTTTCAGAAAAAAAACCCCAGAAGTATGCATTGTACCAAGTTCTTGACTATTTGCTCTGGCTCTTCAAATGCTGACTCCAATCACCTACTGTGGTTTCCAGCCCACCAGGGAAAGAGCATTTCTATTTCAGATGCTCTCATGCTGCTGCTTTTTACAGGTATCTAAATGACAAGTGAATAGTGCTAATAAACTTAGTATAACCAAGGAAGCCCCAGGTCTCCCAGACAGGCAATTCTAGTACAGTACGTTACACTAACAGAAGAATCTAGCCTAGAAAGAATATAGCGTTACTTAAAAAAACAAAAAAACAAACCAGAACTACAGAGCTTCTAATGTCACTGCCTCAACTAAAAATTACCAGCTTTTACCACCTTCTAATTTTATAATTCAGAATTGCTCACTATTTATAAAGTATGTCCACAAAGAAAAACAGTGAGTATTTATCCTTATTTTTAGGAATTCTGCAGAAAGCTGTGCTCATCTCAGATCTCCTGCTCTACATCCTGTTGCTCCCTGTCAGACTTCATCTGAAATATGCTCAGACAGTTGCTCAAGGTTAGAAAGCAACACAAGTGCATCCATGTAAGACATCAAATCGAATCTTCCTACTGTTCCCCTAGCCCATGCACTGCATTTTGGGGTAGCAAACTCCAAAGTGCTCATTTCCACACTTGCACACTTACTACTAATTCCCATGTTAGTCAGCAAAACATCTTTTTAAACTTTCCTCTATTGTTCACCAGTAAAACCAAACTTTTCTGCTACTGTGTCTTACTGGGTTCACACAAGCAAGATGAACTTTCACTAGGAACTTAAAAAAAAAAAAAACTAAACTAAAAAATAAAAATTCCTTCTCTGTACAATGTCAGCAAGAACAATGGGGCTGGTAAACAGCACATTTGGAAGCTCAGTAAGAAATCTTCATGCCCTGCCACAATACCCAGATAAGTTGCATTGTCTCATTTCAGGGACAAAGTAGCCTGCAGCAAATGATTTCATTTATAATCAATCAACATGCTTGCACTGTTACACTTACCTGGTATAAATGAGATGCCTCTTTTCAAGCCCCAAAAACTTGGTACAACCTGTATGACTCGTGCCCAGTGACATTAAACTAAAGATAACTGCACAAGGGCCTGCAAACTCAGTCTGAGAAGCAGATCTTCAGACAAATCTTCAATTGAAGAAACAGAAGCAGGTAAATCTTTACAAGACATCAAGTCAAATATTCTGTCTTCATTCTCATTTGATAAAATTTAGGGGGAAAACAAGGAGGGAAATATACTCTAGCTCTCGGTGACGGAGTGCCTTTTGAATTAAAAGAAATAAATAATTAAAATTAGATCTAGCTTTTCTTTTACATATGCATTGTTATGCTTCAATGATTCAGACTGGATGTTTGTATTTTGACTAGTTAGCTCAGGACTAAGCACTCTAATCACTATGGCTGGGCTTTCAAAGGAACATCACAAATGAAGAGGTGAAATGAGCACCTTTGTTGGGCCTGTAACAATTAGACTGGGCTGCAAATTCTAGAAGAACTACAGAATATAGGATGTATATAGTCTGGGTATTTGCATCATGACACATAGAGAAGTCTTGATTACTCACCCCAGTTCCCTATACCAGGCACTACATAAACAAAAACCCACCCTGAAGAAGGCAGACTGCATTCTATTTAAAGTTCATAACATATATTTAAAAATAAGATAAACACCACACCTCACATCTCACCCTAAAGAAGCAGAACTGGATTTTGAGTGGGTCCCTTCCTAACTCCTGCCCACAAAACAGTACAAATGCATGAAGACTTTTTTTAACATCACTTTATATTTTAAAACAAGTAGCAACACAATACTGAAGCATCAAGCACCGTAATTAGAATTTTCCTTAGTGGAATAAGCTTCTCATCACCTTTCCAGAAATAATTCTTAGTTTGGATTATTACATGATACAACTCCTACACATCTCCTCAAAGAAAATCAGATTCAGTTTTACTTCCTGCAGTAGATCACACAAGAGTCAAGGTCATTCAGCAAAACTTCACTGTCTCCACCATCCTTAGTCTCAGACATCATATGCTAAATTTTACTGCATAATGCAGATAGAAAAAGTGAGGGAATGACCTAAGTGGGACAAAGACAAAACAAGCTTTTCTCCAAAAAATGCAATGTAAAATAGCAGAAAAGTAATTGCTTGTATTGTGTAGGCTAAAAATAATTTTCTGTTTGTCACTCATGTCTCACCTTCTCAGTCATCCCAGGGACTAGGAAGTATCCAAGTCACAGGGAGAAGCCAGCAGCATTGCTAATTTTAGAATATGCCCAATAGTCTGAAGTGCTTCTGTCTCTGCACTACAGATGCTGCACAAAACATTTAAAGCCGCTTCCTTTCATTATTCTTGCACGTCTTGTTACTACTTTTCAGAGCAGCAATGGGCAGTGCACGTTGCCTTTAGCAGCAAAGGAAACAATTATCAATTGTATGGCTCTCAAAGCTTTGAGAACTTCCCAGAGGGAGCATGCCAGTTGGTTGTAAAATCTCAGGTCTACTCAAGAAAATAAAGTGGCAATCAAGAATTATTCTTATTTCCCCATTTCCTTAAACCTTCCTCATTTTATTTGCTGAATTTGAGTTACCCCTCTTCAAGGAGGAAACAGGAATAAAAAAAGCAGCTCATTTACAAGGTTTTAAACAAAGCTGAAAGGGCTGAACTACAAGATGGTGCCAAAGAGCACAGCTCAGCTGTCTTGGTGACACATGAACGAAGAGATCTGTCCCCTCTTTTTGGTTCAAGAAGCCTCCGTTGAGCAGCAGGTGGATCTCTTCTGTCCTTCCTGTCTCACATATCATCAGTTATCCCTTCTTTCCCCTCAAGTATATAGTTACCAGAGCAGACTATTTGAATAAATAACAAATACTGAGTCCAAAATGGACACAGTTTGCCACCACCTGATTTAGCAACCAAGTATTTTAAAGATACAAATCCATTCAATAGCAAAAATTGAGGGAAGACATATTCCAATCATGCTCTAAGAAGGGCACTTTGCACCAAAGATAATTTAGCTAAGATGAAGTAAGCAACTGAGAACCACAGGTTCATAGTGTTGCCAGATGTAAAAAGTGTTTATGCTAAATCTTCCGTAGCCAGGCAATCTCATGCTGCAGGACTTCTAAAAGAATACACAATGGTTCAACAAAAAGCATTAAAGTAACTGCATGCACCAAACATCCAAGTAGTCTCAAAAGCACCTTTTTTATCTCAACAAGTATCCGCTAATCTTCTATTTATACCCTACACAATACTTTTCTCCCCACCTGGGAAACAGGGTTCCAATAAGGTTCCCACTGGGACATCATTTCCATCCAACATCTGCTTAAATACCCAAGCTCTATAGAGCAGCAGTGTTATCTAGCTCTCAAGAGCATTACATGTGCCTACTCTCTGCCTGTCTCAGCTAGAACTACAAGATGAAAAAAAAAAAAAAATCTAGCTTAGAGTTTATGTACAACCTCCCACAGCAGCGTATCACTAAGTCCCTGAGCTTCAGAAGGACTTCAGGAATTTTACTGTGACTTTTCTCTTTTTAAATGACAAAGTTCAGATTGCATTCACAAAAAGAACAGCCCTTGATTCTCCAGTTCCAACCAGTTGCGCACTTAGAAAAGCTACTCCACTGCCATGCTAAGAGGGTACCAGTGGAAGCTATTAAATACTTCCAATTTTAAATGAGAATGAGAAGAGCAAAATCTGCTCCATGAGTCTGTAATCCGCCAATCTCGGAGATACATATCCAATGTGAGGATATATTCTGAGGCTAGCAGAGATATACAGTATTCATGGTAATGCTCCCGAAAAGCTATCTTTCGGGATCTTCCCATAGAACACCACATCCACACTTTTCACAACTGCTTTTGAACACCAGCATGGCATCCCAAAAACCCAAGAATGTTAAAGTCAGCTTTCACCTCGGTTACACAGACCTAGGAATATGTGACATGAACAAGGCTCCCTGTAAGAAGGTGTGACCCAAAAGTAAAGCTTCTATTTACAAATGTGAACAAGAAAGTTTATCCCTACTGCATGCAGAATTGTTTTTCTGTGCTAGTCCTCCTCAGGCACTTAAGCAGCAAAACTGGAAATTCAAAGGAAAGGAAAGTGTCTTTTAAAAATAGAATTTAATGTGGCCAGGAATCCTGCAGCATCTTCAACTATACTCACCCAGTTACAGTATGCTCTCACTGTATGGCAGAGTTACAGTTATTTATATGCTTTAAATTACACATTTCCATACCTTAAAGTGTTTGGAATTTTTAAACTGTAATCTTCACTCTGAATATCATGATTTCAGAATAGCATTCCTACAATATTATTCTTTAACCTCTGTGTCTCAAAGCAGTCTCCAGCTTAATTTAGGAATATATATATTCCATGAAATGTGTGTATATATAAACATATGTATTTCATGAACATCAGACATCTGAACTCCCTTTAGCAGACATAAGAGACAAAAAAATATAAACCAAATCATTATCGCAGCAGCTATACGAATTATCGGCACCAGTGAGGAAAAAAGACTTTTTATAAATTTAATGTATCTTAAGGTTCTTTTTGTTGGTGAGTAGATACACATTGGACAGATAGGTGTAATTTTAGTCTCAAGTTATGCACTAGAAGTGGACGAGAAGAGACAAAGTTGACCACGAATGGCTATTTTGTTTTAAAATCCTATCTTTGGTCCTAGTCTTGGGAGTACCACAGAAAAACTCATGGAAATAGAAAAGTTCAAAGTCCCAAATAAATGCACCACTTGAACTGTGGCACTTATCTACTACACAGACGCCTCATGCTAGCATCCACAGGGTAAGGGGAAATAAGAAGCCCTTAAGGGCTCTTGATTCCTCCCTTTTAAGAGAACACATTCTCATGGCAGATACTTCCCTATTAACATGTGGGTTTCCACATGGCAACAAGTGGAAACACATTTCTACATGCATACGCAGCCATGTCTGCAGATGGAGAGCACTTCCTCCTCTTCCCCCGGCCAATCGCAGCTGGATGATGCTGCATTCCCTGGGCAGCAATTTTCAGTCCAACTCCCCAGCTAAAAAAGAAAACTGAAATCAATGCCCTTAATACAAATTCCAATTCATCTCCACATGCCGAACTGAAGACCTCTTCTGCATTAATACCTATTATGCATCCAACTGATTTCTCAGATTATAGAAACATCTCTAGAAACAGTCATAACACAACCACAAAGACTTTAAGATAATACAAAGTGAAGATGATGTTCCTTAGCCCTCTTAGATCCCTTCTAGTCTGCAAAAGTATGTTCAGGGAGGTCTCAGCTGATATGAGTAGTATACTGCTTACTTCAAAGACTGCCAAAAGCAAGGATAGAAACAGATTTTTTGTTTGCTAGCAAAACTCAGTGTTTGCAGAAGTTGGAAAACAGAATGAAATACAAGGTTGTGAGTGAGAATTCTGGTATCTACCCAGCCTCTTTGGTGTGCTGTGAACAGACAGACACTGCAACTGCAGTTAGAGGCAAATGACAGGACTGGCTCCAATAAGCTAGCTTTCAGGAGACAGACAGATCAAGTACTGGAAACGCTATTATCTGGGTTAACATCTCTGATAATCTGGCTAAACTAAGCCGGACCAGAGCTACAAATTTGGCTTCTGTACAAGTGTTAAAGCGCAGACTGGAAGAAACACTCTGGAACCAAAGGCAGCCCTCCAGCTCTTTAGAAAATGGAAAATACCCTAAACGCATGCCCAGGCATCTCCCATTCTGCAAACTGTATCTGATAGTCCCAGTCTTTAAGAGGGACTGCATCCAATGGGGATAGGTAGGACTAGAGGGATAGTTTTGAAAAGGCTTTGAGTCGAGCCCAATTATCTTCCTTCTGCTAGTTTTACATAATTTTTTTAATATTTGCCAATGTCACTGGAAAATATTTTCAGACTTCCTTCCCTACTTGTGATACAAACACAAGCCATCACATTAAAGTAGTCTGAAGACAGATCTGTTGTTCTGGGTGTTCTTTGTAGCTATTTAATATAAAAAAAAAATTAAGGCTTTTAAAAAAGTGCCACCTCCATAATGGTCTTATGAACAGTGATTCACTATTCCTCAGATCTTCAAAGTAGCTAAGATGTGCAAGTCCTCAAAGACTTGTAAGAAAGGTGCTTAAATATTATTACTTCTCATCGCCATGTCTTTCCTCTGTGAATTTTATCCCATGGGTGCTTCCAACTCAACTGGGAAGTCCTTGGAAATGAGATAGAGTAAATAAAAAAGACATTCTTTAGAGAGAAGCCCTGCCAATTAATGTTTGAATATTCAAGAATCCTTACATGGAGATATAAGAGTTCAGTTATCTCACACAGAGATTAATTTAACAAAATGCAGTCTTTAGTTCAGTGGAAACCTGTGCAGATGACAAGAGGTCACAGAGAAAGTTGATCATGAATACATCAGAGCAGGTCCAACCTCTACATTGTATTCAAGACTTAAAATATTGACTTAAGATGAAGACAGTGTTCATTCTAAAACTCTGTGATTACCCCTTTCTAAAGAAGGAATTGGAAGTTAAGTACTTCACTATGTGATTGAAAGGGTCTACAGCTCAGGCACATACAGACAAAAGAAAGTCAGAGTTCTAGTTGGTATCTCAAATTTCAGCAGTAATGACAGCTTCTCTTCAACTATACATTTAACATTCTCATCGCAAAGCTACAATACATAGAAAATAGGAGCCTGGAGGATGGATTTGCTGAAACATTAAAAAGGCAAGATGCTTCTTGCATTCTGGCTAAACCTGGCAAAGGGAGAACAAACCTGCGCTGAAGAGACAGTGTTACTTTTTCCCTTAAAGCTTTTCAGTTGGGTTCCCCAACATGTATCAGGATCCCAGGTGTCAAACTCCTCTTTGTCAGACTAGAGACATGACTATCTATAGTCCAAGCTTACAGACTGCAAAATAGACTTAAGTCTTACTAGGTACATCCCTCCTCAAAACAGATCAGCTACACCAACAGTGACCTTAGCAGACTGAAGCCCCCTGAAAATACAGCCTTTTTTCAATATAATGCTACTATCTGCTGCACCTTAACCGGCCAAGGAAAACTGAGAGCCAAGAAATAAGACAGGGAGGGTCAACCACGAGTAGAACTAATTAAACCCGATGTGGAGTTGGACTCTCACAGTGGTCTGTTAACCACTGAGATTCTGAAAGCAAAAGACATCTCATTAGTCAACAGGTTAACACTTTTTGTACATGCATGTTTACAGAATGACACTTTCAACCATAAGCAGAGACACACCACCTGTTAAAAAAACTGGGTCAACTTCAGATTATTGAACGGTTTAGGGAGAAAAGTCTCTTGAAAAGTTAACATAACTTAAGAATCTAAACACTTAGTCATTTTTCAATGGGAATTATTCCTTGTGGTTTTACATTTTTCATGTGAGCTGCTATGATCAAAGTTGCTGTAATTAACACAAACAATGGATACAGGCTACTTTGAAAAAGGATCTTTTTATACTTAGCAGTTTGACATATTTGAGGCAGGAACTGAAGGAAAGCTGTTGCTCTTTCAGAGGCATTTCAAACAGCTCACAACAGTACACATACCCAGCAGAGAAAGAGAAAACAGAACCTCAACATAGACTTTTTTTCCATCCTGCTATTTTATTGGATTTAAGGCTCAGATTAACACTGAGATTCTACTTAAAAAAAAAAAAAATCATGCAAACTATCACAACATATATTCCTCCCGTAACTAAAAATAGAAAAGAGCATTGCCTACTATTCAGTGGCCTCAACTTTATCGATGCAGGGCCTCACGTTTATGGACCATCAGGGCCCTAGTTTGACATCCTCTCACACTCCAGAAATTTGCATATTTGAATAATTCAGGTAACTAAGCCGCAGGCACACGCAGCTGGAGTGCTAAACCTACACAGTCCATGAATGACTTGACAGAGTGAATGGCGTGAATGGTTCTCGTTACGGAATTTGGCTTTCTCTTGCTGCACACTTAAAGGTCTACATGAGCTATTAACAAGAAATGTGATGCCCAATCTAGACTGTCTGAAAAAGTGCAGGATTATTAGGAACTCTTCACCATTTAGATGGCAACAGTCTAGTGCTAAAGCAGAAACATCAAGTACTGCAATTCAGATACGAAGAATAAATACTTATTCTCAGTCAGCTTAGAAATATTTCTAGCAATTCACATTCCTTCCAACAGGATTTCTTAAGAATGGGCATAGAATAACAGAAATAACAAAAACTAGACTTAAGAATTTCCTATTTGTGCTAACATACCTGCTTGCTTATTGCTTTTTGCAGAATTAGACAACAACATGCCTTCACTCTTAATCTGAAGAATATTCCAATGAACATACCAACAGAAGCAGTGCAAGAAAATTTATGCTACCAGTACTTTCTTTTCAAACATCACAATTAGGCTGTGTCAGTTAAGGGCCTGCACAGACACACGGATGAAAATAACTGAAAATATTATAAATAATTCAACTGCATCTGTCTTTACCAATGCTTTGCAGGAAGACCTATTCTTATGAATCTGTGGGATAAAAGCAGAAACACAGTATAGATCTATGAAAGCTGGGACGTATTCTTTAGGGTATTTTGCCATTTGAATGGATTTTGTCCCTGAAAGCTTGTGGATAGCTATCTTACACTATTTTTCAAAGAGAAACATCTCTCTCACACCCTGGTTAAGCTTCTAACGGGGCGGGGGGGGGGGGGCGGAAACAACCCACAACCAAAGAAAATATGACCCTCGATACTGACTAGAGACAAATTCTGTGGTCCCACAGATGAACGATAAACAGCATGTAGTTTGTTAAATACTGTCCTGGTTTTGGCTGGGATGGAGTTTTCTTTCTGATAGCTGGTGTGGTGCTGTGTTTTGGATTTGGGATGGAAATAATGTTGATAACATACTGATGTTTTTAGTTGTTGCTAAGCAAGGACTGTCCAGCTTCTCATGCTGGCCTGTCAGCGAGAAGGCAGGGGGGTACACAGGAAGCTGGGAGAGGAAACAGCCAGGACAACTGACTCAAACTGGCCAAAGGGATATTCCATACCATGACGTCATGTTCAGTATATAAACTGGGGCAGTTGGCCGGGGAGGTACCGTGGCTCAGGAACTAACTGCATCGGCCAGCAGGTGGTAAGCAATTGCGCTGTACATCACTTGCTTTGTATATTCTTTTATAATTATTATTGTTATCACTATTATTCTCTCCTCCCTGTCCTGTCCTATTAAACTGTCTTTATCCCAACCCACGAGTTCTACCTGTTTTTCTTCCCAATTCTCTCCCCCATCCCATTGGCGGGGAGGGGGGCAACCAGAGTAAGCAAACAACTGTGTGGGGTTTTTTTTGTTTGTTTGCTTGTTGTTGTTTTTTTTTAAAAACCTGCTGGGTTAAACCACAGCAACTACTCACTTAAGTAACATGTAATTGTCCAAAGTTACATTACTTCAAGTTCCTCACGCTTCATATGGACATCTACCTTAAAAGCAGAAGAACTGCAAACTAAAATTAAGCATAGATCTCTGCATTTTATATATTTTTCAGCCATTTTTCTCTACCCTTAGTATGCCAATACCATTGCTCTAGGTTACACTGACCTCTACACATACTCATTTTAAAACCCAGAGCACTTCAGAGACCCTGTCTGACATACAGCCATGGAGGAACTGCGCTGCCAAGCTGGAGAACCACTAAACTACAACAAGGGAGTAAATAGGTAGGAGCATTGCAAACTACCTTTACCATCACAGAAACTGTAATATTCGACTCTCTAGCAAAGATTTTACACTTACTTTGTTCTGGCATAGATCAATGCTGCTTCCACTTCAGTGGAGGCTGCTGAGAAACTTGTCATAGTAATGGAAAAGGAAAAAAGGAAAAAAGAGACAGAAAAAGACACCACCTCCCCCCAGTGGTTCCAGTTTTCAAGATAGCTTTAAAACTGGATAAAAGTATCTCAACTTCCTGACAGAGATCTAAATATTGGCAACTGCGGTGCGTTTTCCACATCTTCACAATAAACTCCCTCCACATTCACAAAATGCAGAAGGAGCCTAGAAGTCACACTCTCTGGGGAGGTCCTAAGTTTCTGAATCATGCCCTTTAAGTTTCAAGAATTCCTGCTGGCTTTTCTAAAAGCTTTTTTTTTTTTTAAAAGCTCTAAATCACAACAAAGGAATTCTACTGCATGTATCAAGATAAATCCATCAGGATACAGAGATAAACAGGCACCAGCTTGAAGCATACAGCTCAAAATTTCATTGATGGCTACGCTTCAGCAAGTGACTTCCATGCATTACTTTCCTCTTGTTGCTTCTCCACCACTGGGACTAGTGCAGACAGCTGTTTCTAAAGTGCTCCCTCTCTTCCCTCAGAAGCTGATGAAGTTTATTTAAAACAAGCAATTTAAAACAAAAATACTGCCACCTTTGGCTGTCTACAACAGGGTTTTCCTTGTCACTGCCAAAGCAAGGGTGTACATTAATGAGGGAAGAAGTGGCAGACTTCTTCAAGAACTCCACTCACCAGGGCTTGGAACTTGTCTCAGCCAGCCATGCAGCAGTGGTAACAGCCCAGCTGAGCTGCACGCCACAGCTCAGCACTCTCAACAGAAGAGCTGGTCCGCCCCTATGCTGCAATTAAACTGTATGGCCAACAGCCATTCAAAGTTCCTTGTTTAATTGATAAAGCATCTGGTCCAGCATTTACAACCTAGATCAGATGTTCCCAAAGAGTAGCATATCCTGAAGTAATTGTATGCTATTCTTGATGTAAGATACATGTCTCTAGCTTCCAGATCCGTCCAGGCAAAGGCTTTCATCCAGCCTGCAGGAATTTACACCTCCTGCCAACAGAACATACACTTCCAGATCAGAATGTGAAAAGAAAGGGAGGACTAAAGTGATGAATGATGGGAAAAACTAGACAGCTGAGACCAGAGGTAAATGATGTTGTGCAGTTGGGACACAAGTTTGGGATAAGAACATGAAAAACATGTGTAACTTGGGTACTACTGCAGATGTGACACATGCAAATTACTGAAGTTAAATATTTTCCAGTTAATGGTATCTGCCTGTAAATCTACACATGCACTTAATAGTAAGTCTATCTAGTTCAGGGGTATTAAAGCCTCCAGGTACTAGATGTTCTCAGCTTATGCCATCATACACGGGCAATTATAGAATCATAGAATCATTTAGGTTGGAAAAGACCTTTAAAGATCAAGTCTAACCATTAGAACCTAACACTGCCAAGTCCACCAGTAAACCGTGTTCCTAAGCACCACATCTACATGTCTTTTAAATACCTCCAGGGATGGCGACTCAACCAATTCCCTGGGCAGCCTGTTCCAATGCTCAACAACCCTTTTGGGGCAGAAATTTTTCCTAATATCCAACCTAAATGTCCCCTGGTACAACTTAAAGCTGTTTCCTCTTGCCCTATCACTTTGGTGATATTGGGAGAAGAGACCAACACCCACATGGCTACAAGCTCCCTTTCAGGTAGCTGTAGAGAACGTTAGTTCAGAGTCCAAACTGGAAACACACTACTAGGCTTTTCAGCTTTTTGTTGGTTTTTTTCCTTAAACAAAAAGAGGGCTAATATTCAAAAGATGTCATGTTTTTCCTAATCACTTAAAGAAACACTCAGCAATAAAAAGGCATCTAGTCAGACAACAAAATGCCACTGAATTAACTACTGAAACAAAAACAATCAAACACCTACATTTTATTCTAGATGCCCAACAGAGGTTTATAAAAAAAAATTAAGATGTCACAGACTATTAGTATCTGATGGGCAGGAACTAAAATGCTTGGCTAAGTTTTCATTTTGAAACCCTACACAATCTCAAAGTCATGAGATTAAAGAAATAAAAGAATTTGGTCCAAAACAATAGCTGACATCTACCAACCATGACATGGTAAGGGAAATATCCTGGCCTTCCCCCTGAAACTATGCAATAGGAAGACATCAAAAAGCTCTTTCAAGCATGACTAGGTTTAGACCATCTGTTATGCCTCTACCTCTTCCATTCTTCTAAAACAATCCACTCTTACATTGTATTGCATGCTTCCCTAGTACTAACTGCCTTCAACACTTAATACAGTCCAGAAATAACTCAGAGAAAGAACAACATAAGAACTTTACAACCCTTTCTCAATTACAAGTTAAACAATGCTGCATGATTACATTAAGTTAAACATATCTTTCCTTTTCCATTCTTCATCTAATGCATCTGTGATATGCTGACACCTGTGGCAATGAAAGCATCAATCTCAAGACTCAAGGAAAAGGCATACACCAGTTCCTTCAAAACACTTCGAAAAGAATGATTTTTGCTACCAAAACAGGACACAAATTACAAACATTACCAATGAAGCTGGCTGTACATGAAGTCTTACTAGAAAAATGAGAAAACTGAGATTAAAAAAATGTCATCCAATAGCCTTCAGAAGTCTAAAACTAAAAGTATCAAATTGTAAAAAAGAAGTCTCAAATTGCTAATTTTCCTTAAATATGCTGCTTCTTATTTGTAAGCTCAGAAGTTTTACCATGTACACCATGCCAACAAGATTATCCATGGCACCTTCTCTAGGTATTGTCCTTATGCTTCTATAGTCATGAAAGCTGTGGCCTTCAGATGCTAAAACCCACACCATTGATTTCAGATGCTAAAACCAGTGTCTTTGCCATCATTCACTGCTTGCACAAGTTTAGCTGCAGGCCACTTGGCTACACAGGAAAGCAGTTGAGCACACCAAGTACTAAGCAGAGGACTAAACAGTGATGAGGTTGCTGACAGTCCTTAACTTATTTGGTTTAAATATCACCAGATAAAAAATATAGCTCTAGGCTACTTCTTTAGAATAAAGAATCACTAGTCTATTAAAACTACCAGAAAATATCATGTTTATACATCAGACAACAAAGGGAAGTAACTCGCCTTCAGTCCAAATTGCCCTGGGCTCAGTATTTGTTATCTTCTTGCTTGGCCTGAGGACTTTCCGAATTACTCAAATACAGCCTTCCACTTTGTAGGTGCAACAACCAAGAACAAAGCCCAAAGGCTTCTGTTCCTTCCAGCAGCTTATTTACTAACGACTGGAGAAGAGTCTATGCAAGAAAAAAGTAAGCATAAGACAAGCTTTTCCCTTGTTTTTCCAGTTCATTGTCTGAAAAATCTAGTTTGCAACCTGGAAACAGCACCACATGATCAAATTAGGATCTTTAGCTTCCTGTTTTGCACTAATCCAAATAATCATAACAATACTGACTCACTGATATTTAAGTTAAATTATATCCCTTTATCATAAACCGTCTGTTCAATCTTTAGTCTTGGAAATTTTTATGTGCATTTATGTGCTCCAATGAAAATAAATTAAAAAAATATCAAAAACATTGCTAAGACATGGAAAATGAGATAACATTCACGAAAAATATTCTGAACTTACGCACAGGCTCACCTTAAATCTTTTATCCTGCAGGACTTTCTTAATGGCCACAAGCTCTCCTGAATCACAGAGTTTGGCTTGATACACAACACCAAAAGATCCATTTCCAATCACCTTGGTGTCTGTGTAGCTAACTTCTTGTGGTCGGTCCGGACCTTGTCCAGGAGTTGCCACTACTGTAGTCACTTTGCTGCCATCTTTGTCTCCTGGGAAGAGATACAGAAATAATCAAAATACATGTGTAAATAAGATGACCAACATGACTGAAGCAAAAGAGGGCAAAGCAAATCTTTAAATCAGCGTTGTGTTTCAATATTATAGAGAAAAATTAAAAAATCTGATAAAATGCAAAAAAAACACTGAGCATATTTTTTACTTAAATATGCTAAGTGGTGACAAGAAACCAAACTGTCAGTATAGCCTGCAAAGCAGCGCTGTCCCTTATAGACATACATACATGACAACAAAAACCAGAAGCACTGACAAAGTTTGTTTACCAACCCACCTACATACAAAGCTTCAGCATGCATTAGGAAGCAACACCTTTGACAAAGCTGGCTGTGTGCACTTGAAGTGAAACCTAGGCTGCATCATATGGCACAGTCCTGTTCCTCTCTTCTTCCATGCCTAGATTTACTTCAAAGGAGGAAGGCACTCCTGGGGCAGGGGAAGGAAGGGGGAGAAGGATAATGACGGCACGCACTTGGCTTCTACCTTGACACGAACCAGAACACAGATACGGACATGCAATCAGGATGCAAGATCATGGTGGGTGCTGCACAGGTGAATGTGCTTTGGTGCAGATGCAGCAGCTGTGGGTTTCAGCAGTCTACAGCTAACCACACATGCACTTTCCCATGAAAAGACAAAGCGACCATTACCTACTTTTAGCACCACTGTTATCACCAATGGTGCTTCCTCTTGTTGAAAGTCTGATTTTGTTTGTAACGGGACCAAAATTTTAGGCATTTGCAAGCGCACACACTGAGCATTTACTACTTTTCAATTACAACAGCTCAGGTTACAGAATCAAATGGGGCTGCAAGAAAACATAAACCTGCTGTTCCACAACATTCACTCTGCAACTCTACAGAAAATGCACTGAAGAGATGCCTATCACATCTGCTTATTAAGAAACCTTCCTTCCAAAACTTCCCCAGGGAGTCTCTTCCAGCCCTTTGCTCCTCATGCATTTAGAAAGACTTTTTCTAACAGGTAGTTCAGATCACCTTTACTGCAGTTTAAATGAATCACTTCTTGTTCTGTCCCCAGAAAGCATGGAAAATGGCACAGCTCCCCCCTGACCTCTTTCCCCGTTATCCCCCTCAAATATATGAGGCACTGTTGCAAAGAAAGTTACCATGAGAGAGAAGTTATTTCTCTTTGGGTGACCTGTCCCCACACTACTAAAAATCTCTCGTGTACGGTACCCAGAACTAGACCTTGCAGAGGAAGTTTACTTCAGCTCTACCCAGTGTGCTGGTGACTTCTCTTGTCTGACTTACACCACACTTGTTTGTACAGCCCAGCACAATGTTTGCAGCTTGTGCAATGCTGCAACACCGTTGACTCACGGTCAGTTTGTGTATCAATCTCTTCTCTACAGAGCTGCTGCCTGTCCAATCCTCATGCACTTTCTACTTACACACCTGATGACTCTTATCAAAGCCTAACATTCTGCATTTGTCCCAGCTGAACTGCATCCAAGGTTACTTAATGCTCTTTCACCAGCTTGTCACATCCTTCAAGCACAGAGTCACCACCAGAAGGACATCCATGTCACGATGCTATGTGAAGTTTATCTAACAAATTCGTGAAAACCAGTGAATCTTGTGGGACTGCTTAAAGACTGCAAAAAACCATTAAATAGCTCACCCTAATTTTATCTTGAACATCTTGTTATGCTCAAACAAAATAACCAAACCATTCTGCATGCCTTTCAGGGGATTTCTAGTAGCCCATTGTTTTCCTGGGCTTCTCATGAGAAAGCTAGTTTGAAAACTTCAGAGTCAAGATACAGGTATAGAAGTAGTACTAGTAGATGCGTGTAAGATCCAGAAGAGAAGCAGGTTGGCTTGGCATGATTTGCTCCTGAAAAACCCACATTAACTGTTGCTCATCTCTTGTGTTACTTTTAGGTCCTTACAAATTGTTTGCTTTTATGCATCCAACTGCTCCATGAAACAAATGAACAAATTAAAACAAAGCACATTAGTGCAAAGGGTGCCAATTACTTGCCAAGCAATACACAGCTTACAAAATATTCACAAGAAGGTGAGATGTAGATTTACACATTTGAAGAGAAAACAAGGGAAACAACAACAAAAAAGGAAAATTTAAAATAGGTGAATGTCTGCTCAGAAGGAGAGAGAGGAACATAAATGGAAGCAGACTAGAGCTGCATGGAAAATTCACCCTCATTTGATAACTGTAAGAAATAAATGGAAGCCAGGAAAAGAAAAAAACATTAAAATCTTTTTTTTCATAAACAAGTTGAAAGTGTAATTCTCATAGAATAGTCAGGCAAATAAAAAGCAGCATTGCTATGATTAGCATTCTAACACAGCGCATATACATAGGCGATATCTGCTTTACTGCAACAATTCTCATAATTTAAAAGGTAATCCCCTACTCCCCCACTTGGGGGGGGGGGGGCCTTCCCCCCGCCCTTGGTCACAAGGCCAGAGTGTTGAGATTACTGTCACAGAACCACAGAATCATTAAAGTTGGAGAAGAACTTTAAGCATCAAGTCCAACCGTCAACCCAACACCACCATGCCCACTAAACCATGTCCCAAAGTGACACATCTACACGCTTTTTGAACACAAAACGTCAATGAGATTGACTCCCTACTTCCCCAAAATCAAGACTGCTGAAGTCTTAGAGGTTAAAAGAACGCTTGTCCCTGGCAATACTAGTTGAGACTTGAAGTACTTAGTACCAGGATATCTGCTCTAAGTATTTGTATCACATCAGCATCCAGGGGCCCCAAGCCTGTTTTGCCACTCATTACACTACACAGATGTATGTACTGTTCAGAAGACCATGCACAGTTCAGAATGGTTATCCCAGTTTTTATTGCCTGGACAGCAAGAGTTGACTTGCCAGCCAAATAGCATATTAAGGAGTTCATTAAACAGCTCTGGGAAATACTGGTTTTGGCCTCAACATGACAAAAGACAGCAGAGAGGAACACCCTTTTCCAGCAATCTTCAGTACCTCCAAATTGAGACTCCTAGCAGCAAACATCAAGAAGCATTGTAACACAACAAGTCTTAATGGGAACCCTAGACAGTTTTCATCTCATTCCTTTCACCTCTTGTTTTATTTCAAACTGTCAGACTTAGTGGCCCCACTGGGTAAGCAGGTATTGTCAAATACTCAATACTTTCGACCCCTTCGATTGTAGGTCTACAGTAGAACCAGAACATTAAATTGAAAAACTTAAGGAAGGCCAGACCAAACTCCAAAATACTGAATAGCTCTTAGAGCACAGCTCACATCAGAAGAGTCACTAGTATTCATAGAGAAAAAAGCTGCTTTCTGGAGCAAACGACAATATGACCTAGCTTTACTGTAATAAAAAAGCAGATTCATGTGACTGTACAACCATCATGTAGGCAAACCACCTCTGTAACATCCAGGACAGAAGCACAAGTAAAAACAGATAGCTGTAACACTGTAGTACACTTGTATTTGCACTTGGTATGTTTCATGCAAACCCTTAAAAGCATTTCCCCACATCATTTTGATGTTTAACATCCATGCTGTGGTATTTGGGAGTGTTTTTTTTTTTGATGAAGAGGTTATTCCAGAAGTCTGATGTGCAACTGAAAACAAAATCCAAACATTTTAATTCCCAAATACTTTGATCTTCTTAGCTCACTTTCCACCTTTAGCACATGATGACCATATGGGACAAATCACGAGCATTCAGTAAAGACCAGTGGTTTCAAAGCAGAGAATACTCATCAGTTTGTGGGAAGAAAAGGATATATTTCACTTACAAGACTACAGTTTATTGGAGCATCAGTGCAAGCTCTAACTCTGTTTTCCAGTACGTTGGTATGACTTTAGAATGGCTCATGTCATCATTTCATCTAATGCCAATGGCCACTTACCCTTTCAAGCTGAGTATTAATTCAGTTTTGTACACTCAAAAAAAGGTTGAATAAATTATATTTTAACTTTTGTTTATACAATTCACTAATTAAACCAAAATGAATATGGATCAGTATTATTTTAATTAAATATTCATATGGTTTGGGAACAAGAGGCATGCATCTCAAAAAAAAAAAAAAGGTGGCAGATGTTTACCCAGGTGAGACAAGGGATTCTTCTACTGGACGAGCATTTTGTCACATAAATACCCCACCAGCTACACGTTCCTACTTCTAGCTCAGACCATTGCACAAGTGTACTGCACATATACTTTTTGGCAGTGCCTAAACACAGCTGTCAGTCAATAAAATTGAATTCAGCCCTCGGAGAAAGGCATCCTTCGCTATTGAACAGAATTCCCCCCACATTTTCTGTTGAATGGGCCTGGAGAAAGTCCAAAGTTACATCTGCCCTACATCCCTTCAGCTGTTTTAGTTTCTGACCAAGCAGTACAAATGCACATTAATGCACATAGAGATCTATGATTCTTTTTTCTTTCAACTACATATACATGCTCCTCCTCCTCTTCTATGTTTTGAAGTTGAAGGGATGAAACAATTAATTAGTAGGATGTTTACAGCTGCTTTCTTCCTACTTCAAATGCAACCTCAATCCTTTGCACCATCTACAAACTCTTCCTTTTCCTCTTTATTTTGACTTTACCTGTCTCCCCTTGCTTCCCCCCTCCAATTGCTACACTACTCCTTGCTGGCGTGCACACAGGTCCTCCCATTAGATGGTACTTCAGTTGTTTTTAAGTCCTCAAAGAAAACTTCGAAGATCTACAACACACTGTCTACAAAGCCTGACGTCATGTAGCTGTCTGTCTCCACTTAAGTATCTCCACTGACCTGTTATAATTCTCAGTGTCACCTCCCCATTAAGATAAGGCTCAATATTAAGTCAATATTGACTACTTATCCCCTTCCCAAGTCTAAGGCTTCTTCACACTCTTTCATCTTAATGAAATACAGTCAACAAGTCACTTGCATGGAAACCCTGCACTGTTGGATCTAGCCCCTACCAATTTGAATAGGTTACAACAAGCAGCTGACACAACTATCTATAGAGAAAGGAGTGATCAGAAAGGGATGGAAGTCTATCAGAACTGCATTGGCATTTTTCAGTCACAGATAATTGACAAGGTCAAAATATCTGAGTACTTCATGAAACAAATGTCTTAATAGAAAGCACAAAAAAAGTTATCTGCTAGGATCTGATGTCGACCATCAGATTAAGCGATGAAATAAAACACCCGGCTTCTTAGATATCTGTTCGTGGTATGTGAAGAAAGAAGGAGGTCATCAGCTGCTCTGAAAGCTTTCAGGGTGAGCAACGTATGCTGGAGGCAATATGCTGTCAGCAGTAGAAGTCACAGTGCTAGATGATATTTTTCTAATTATTTTCCCTACTGCATTTTTTAAAAGGTTAATTTAACAAAAAGCTAATAATTATAAGCCAGTACAGGTGAGAAAGTATAAACATGGTATGTATTAACTGTTTTACTAGACAGCTTCCTTTCTTCATCAGTGAACTGCACGCTGACAAGTGGGAGACAGTAAAAGATAGAAATGAACATTCAAGGACCAAGTCAGAAAAACTCAGGGAATCAAAGCAAGAAGTCTAACAAAATATGACGCGTTTTGGTTTTTAAATTTACTCCAAACAAAAGGACTCCTTGAAATTTCAAAAATAGCTCAGGTCAAACATTGAACAAAAAAAACCCTGTAAGTGTGCCAGTCATCATCCAGAAGGCAGATGCATTCACTAAAAAAAAAAAGTTTTATATATATAATTTTACACACATACTTGTTTTAGCACAGGAAATGTTATCTGACTTATTGACTGTAACTAAATACTGCAATAAAAGAGCGGCCATCAGACATTACTTAAAATCAGAAGAATCTCACAATTTCTATCCAAGGATTGTGGAAGAGCTAGCTAAGAAGCCTGAGAAGTGATGTTGATTTTTGAAAGGAATCAGAACACACTGAGAACTTCGGAGGTGGGATGGATCCATATGATCCTGTAAATGTGACAACCATTTCAGATTAAGTACCATACCAGCTACTTTGATAATGAATAAAGAAGCAGTAAGGTGGTTTACAGAGACTGGATTGTTGGACTCCATATTGTTAGAGATTACAGGTTCATTTTAAAAAAAGGTGAGGAGGGGGAAGCATTGATGCAAAAGCACTGTGACTTCTGTAGGGTTTCTGACTTGCTGTCACATCCTAAATTAATGAAGGAACATGTACACAGAAACAAACATGATTATTAATCAAATTATAATGCACTAGTCCATAAGTTTCAACATAACTATGATCTAATATATATAGTAGGAGGTCCCACTGGCATTAATTTTTGGCCTCACACTTACTGCTTTTTTTTAACAACCTGAAAGAAAAGCTATGAAGTTCTCTGACACAAGTTTTAGAGTTACGCACAGGGTAGAGATCAATGAAAAAAGCAGGTAGCCTCCCTTTGTTACACAGGCACAAATTAAGCAGAGAGATCCAGGACCCAAGGTAATAGGCCATACAGCCAAACCAAGTAAAGCCATCCCAAGAGTGGAGTCATCAACTCTGACTTGCAAGGCATCCTGGCACAAACAGAACTGCCTAAGCACAACATTGCTACTGAGACCTAAAGCAATCCTTAGCTGTATAAGCAGAGGAACATCAGCCAGGAAACAAAAACAAAACAAACCAAAAAACAATCAATGAAACAAACAAAAAAAAAAAAGTTCTCTTTCCTATTCAGCATCCATGCAGCAGCTACTGGAGTAATACACTCACTCCTGATAGCTAAAATTCAGAAGTGATGATTCAAAACACTAGATATTCAGAGAGCCACAGACATTATTATAAGGTCAGAAAAACACATTACTTTGAGTGAGACTTTAAGAGCTCAACAATTTAAGTCAAAGAGAGAAAGCTGGAGTGTTCTAGCTAAGAGCTACCCATTTAAAGAACAAACATTTCAGACAGGGCTCTGATCCACAGGTGGGAAGATATTGCAAATAATGACTAGAAATAGAAATTGCGAAAGTTTGGGACAGAACTGTAGGTGGACAAAATTAATAAGGAAATTATTTAAAAAACAACTCTGAAAGTTAAGGTTATTTTTGCATCACAGATTTTTCTTTTAGATTGGAGTCTTTTCTAAAGCATACAACTGCAACTGCTACGCTTGAAATAAGAAAGCCTGCACAGGATGAACATGATGCTCTGGGTCTTATGAAGGTCAGAAACATTCAATACCTACATAAACTATTTTTTCTACCCAGCACTAACATAATGGTGTCATAGCTCAACACCAAATATGCTGCTTTCCACAACAATCAAAATCTTCATTCAATTTAAACAAAAACATAGTAAAGTGATAAATGATGAAAAGGTGAAGCAGTCATTCTTTGGCTTTATTGTTAATGAACAAATGATAGTCACGGTTAATTACGTGTCAATTCACTTCTGATCAATCCAGAGACAAATAATCAGGACAAATTTCAGCAACAACTGCAAAGCCAAAGACCATAAAGGTAAAAAGCTTTTAAAACACTTCACCCTGAAATCAAAGTTGCCATTGCCTCCAGCTGGACACAAAGGAAGGAAGAAAAAAAAGAGTATTCATTCTACTTGAACCAAATACTTTTTACATGTCAATTTCAAAACTTTCCAGAAGGCAAAACCTGTAACCCAAAAAAATGTTAGTACCCCTACATTTTGCTCAACAGCTTCTAAAATGGCAACACAAATTCAAAGCACTAAGTGCTAAGTTTATGCAGAAAACAACTAGAAAACGTATTAAAAAGTAAACATACTATCAGTGACTGACTTTTTTCCTAGTAAAACAAACTATACCATCACTATAAAATAAGCAGTAACAGCTCAGAAAGACAATGTAACTTTATTATAAAAAATGAAATAGCATGTAACTCAGCCGACCGCTGTCTTCATGCCTTTTTGAGGTCAGTATGTCACAAGGAAAAAAACCCCAAAAACCCCTGAATCTATTTCCAGGAAAGTGTTACAGGTAATAACGTGCCTCATATGCCTATATTTGACATAATAAGCACATAAAATTACATCAAGCTGCAGGGACATTTCTTCCCCCCTATTATTTATCTGTTGAAAAAAAAAATTCCTAGAATTTAACTTATGGAACAGCATCTGGATTTACTGCATCTCAGTTCAGTCATTCCAAATACCATTGGAGCTTTGAGTCTCCCTTTAGAAGTAATCACAATTTTTTGGAGGGGGCATTCAATTCACTCTTCGAAAGCTTAATGTTAAAGACTGTAAACAAGCCTTTAAAAAAATATGAACTGGGTACTGAGCAGGTCCCAGAACATTCACATGATAGGCTTGTTAAAATGTCCACTGCAAGGTCACATGAAGCTCTAAGGCATTGACTTTCTACAGTTTTTTAGATCTTAACTAAAGGAAGCCAAACCCAGCACAATATTGACCATGCTGCTGTGTTAGTCTACCCCAGCATAAGTTTCACTCTGAACAATTTAAAAAAACAAACAAACAAAAACCCCAAAAACACATGAGGAAAAAGGATGGGAAGAGCCCTGTTGATCTAGCCCAGATGCCCATCAGCTTGGCCATCAGATGATCTCCCCTGGATCCAACTATGGCAGGTATGATTCCAACAGCCAGCTGCTAAAATTTGCCACCATGAAATCCCAGCAGGTCACCATCCCACTGACTTATAACCAAACAGCTAAATCCAAAAGGGATGTTTACTTGCAGTGTCTGAAGAAAAGATTCATCTTACTAAAGCCTGCCTTCCTGCCACTGCATAAGGTGGTGCCCACACCTCTGAGGCACATCCAAGGGTTGTGTTAACCATCTCTCAGTTACACATAACTTGCTTCAAGTGCTCTTTCTGTCATGGCAGACATAGACCAACACAGTAAATTTCTAAGCAAGAGAGCTTTCCCAAGCTGGAGTTAACAACAGGGTGGGAGGAAAACCCTGCCCTATTACCTCAGGGAGCCGCATTAAAAGAAAATTTTTTCTGTGACTAAACAAAATATCAACCAGAATGCTTATACTTAAATTTCTGATTTGGACAAAAAAAAAAAAAAACACACAAAAAACCAGAAACATACAATTAAGGTAATCTAAACACTGGCTGCAGTGGGGTTTCATAAGCAGTCTCATGCTCATTAAGAAGTTATTTTTAGTAGGCACTCTTTCTGTTCTCCTCTCCACCCACACACAGATGAACCCACCCCATGAAAGTTATTTAGCTATATAAATCAACTTTAAATTTAGATAAGGTGATTCCACAGATTAGGAAGCAAGTACTGAAGCGATCATAACAGCATTTGTTTTTATAATCTCAGGTCAGGTCATTCCTGCCCCAAATTGCTTACAGATTAAATGCAGCACAAGAGACAAGGACAGAGATAGGGAGCGAGCAGAAACTGTATGACAACACCATTTTAGCATGAGACCGTGGCCTCAACAGTATCCCCCTTTGCCATATAGCTCTGAGTTAATTGCTAGCTGAGAAATTCAGCCTTTACAGTACAGGATTTCTTACTTGGAGTTTCCTTTAGTTGTTCCTCCCTCTTACATCATCAGGGAACATGATTTAGCAAACATTTGCCAAAGACAACTATAGCAGTTCAGCTGACATGTAATAACTTATAAAACCCCTGTAACTGAGCCCTGACAGGGCACCGGAGAACCCCAAGTTACAAACAGATCGTATTTACCCACTTGTTCGTGCCATTCAACAGTTGACCCTCAACTAGTCTATCAGCGTCTTCTAGCAAGGCCAATATAGTGAATCCATCACTGGGCACCTACTGACATGTCTACTTTAACAGCACTATCAGAGACTCCAAAATCTCCCTCCCCTCAAAGATACTAACAAATGATAAACTGTGCATTTGGGGAATTCCTAGAAGGCATACAATCTTCCCATCAAAATATCTGGTATGACCTGTAAACCTTTCACTAAAGTAGTTTCTTGTAAACTGTTTAAGTAGGAGGCTGCCTACTTGCAGGAGACCTCCCTGGCTCACTTTTAACTGCATTTGTTACAGTTTTTGAATCCAGTTAAAATATATGTCACCTAGCCACTTGGCAAGTACATCTATGATCCCTGGGAACAGAGATAATCTTTTTTTTCCCCCCTTCTCATTCTCCCTCTGCATCCACTAAGATGTTTCTAATACACAAGACTGTACCATTAAGCAAAACCCACAGACTAGCCACCTGCAGTAGCTGCAAGTTGCCAAGGCCCTCCCTACCACACACTTGCACAAATTAAGAACGTCCTAAAACATTTTAGAGGAAGTCTCCATTCTTCTACTGGGGTTTACATAAGAAATCTTTCAATCGTGTTTATTACAGCAGTGCTTAGTATCAAGTGTGAATAGGACCACACTGCGCTAGGCACAGCACCGGGAATAAGAGACAGCTCCTGCCCCAGAGTGCCTGCTGCCCAGTCGAAAGAGCAGACCAACAGACCTAGGCTGAGACCGTACAGCCCACAGAGGAAACAGTATAATGGCCAGTTGTTTCAGGCAAGTGCCACAGTTATTTGAGAAGGAAGGAATGAAGAAAGACAGACCTAAAAAGAAATAGGCTTAAGAAAAAAGTGAAGAGAGAAAGAAAGAACAGCAAAGAGACAGAAAAAAAAACCAACCAAGAACAACATCAGAACGGAGAGAAGTAGAAGAGCAGAGATTCAAGGAGAGAAGAGTATTTGGAGCAGGACTATTATCAGATTAACACTGGACAGAGAGCACCCAAACGAGTTCTCCAAGCACTCGAAGCACTTGCTGTCACCACTACCACAGGCAGCCCAGGCCAGCAGAGAGAGCCTCCCTTCTCCATGGCCTCTGCAACCACTGCCAGACCATGGAGCTGTAGAGGAAGGAGCAGGGGAAGAGTGCAGTTCCACACCTACTGGAGTCTCCTTGGCAGGGTCCCTTCTGTTACACTGCTGCGGTTACCTGCCACAGCATCCGATCCTTGTCGCAATGCCATACCCCCAAACCTCAGTTTTCTTCTCTAAAAAAAAAAAAAAAAAACATAGGTGGCCTTGAAAACCCAGGTGCAATGAACAGGAACACAAACTTGAACCTGCAGAGTTTTCCTGGGAGGGCAGAGGATCAAGCTCTCCCCCAAGCCAGAGCTCTGGGTTCTGATACATTTTTCTACCCTCCAGGACATTGGAGGACTCTACTTCTTGCTTTACAATTTCTCCCTTCTGCCAAGTACACCACAATTAGTTTCTGCCCTACCAGGACTTGATGTTTTCTTAAGTCTCCAACTTCACTGAACACAGGACAGAAATACAGCATGTACTTGTCATGCTATTCCTTGTAAGACCAGGAAACAGTATCACAGACCCAGAATCCAACCTAGAGAGTGAATTAGACTGCGAGTGAAATCACAGTGAAAAACAGATTGTCTGGAATCTGATACAGCATCCAAAACCCAAAGAGAAAGACAGATGAAGCTAGTTACAAAAAGGCATTCATTTGATGCCTATCTTTTAACACTGGAGGAAGAGTGAGAAAACTGCCAGCTGTTCAGAACCAACATCCACTTTGGGGAAGGGACGTACAGCGGAAAGAAGTCAAAAAGTGAGTAGTAGCTAACCTGAATCCCAATGATGAACCATGACCTGTGGTTGAACACCATTCTAAGAGTGAAAGGGGTACTGCAGCCATTCCTACAGAGAGCAAAATCAAGTTGTGCTACACTGTTCAATTCATACTGCAGAACACAGACCAGCTCTAAGAGACTACACAGTCTCTCTCCATCTGTCCCAAGTTACTGCTTTAGATTATGCCACAGAACCACAAAGAAATGGAACAAGCCAGTTTAGGTTAAAGATGGCTTTGAATTCAAGGAGAGTATTATCTCAACTAAGATTAAGAAGCTGTAGGCATGCCAGCAATGCAATGCAGATATTCTCCGTGGCAGAAATAGGTATCTTGGGGAAGGAGCTCTTATTACAGATGAGGCAGCATTTTAGAAGCTAGATGCATAAACCTTTCATCATTGGCAAACCTTGCTTTTATATTTCTTTCTTTTTAAAAGTAGTAGGGCAAGAAGAGCAAGAGAACTAAGCCTTGAACATCTCTAAAGCTATTTAAGGTAACCAGAGACACAACAGCTCATTTTCACATTATGCATAATCTGATCAAAGGGGGTGCTACTGCCGAAAAGGATGGTCTTATTTCCCACTTTCACTCTCCTGCCATGGCAAATCTGGCAATCTTGTAGCTTGAGAATGAGTCAGTTTAACTTACTGATCTGACAAACTAACCCATCTCCAAAATAAAATAAGCTTCAAATCAGCAAGATGAATCGACTTATCTTGAGGACAGGCAGTTGTTAGATCAGACAAGTGGAAGAATGGAGAGCAAGACTACACTGCCTATCCTCCCAGAAAAGCCACACTATGTGTAACAGAAAACCACACCCTTTGACCCAACGCCATGGCGAAGCTGCGGTCTGCAAAAGGAAGCTGCCCTCAGAATGCCAAGTGCTAGTCCTCCCATCCCTCCTTGCGCCCCGACACCACTTTGTGCTGGTACCAGGTATCAAACAGCTGCTGTCAGAGGGCAAGAGCTGAATCAGAATTGCTTCTGGAAGAACAAAAGAGTCCCTGCCATGATTGACCCCAGAGCAATGCGAGGACTTAGGCTGGCAGAGGAAGGAGGTGGAAGCAGGCAACAAGGCCAGAGCCACTCCTCGTGATGACAGCCCGAGTCAAGGGCAGGCTTGGGCGAACAAAAGTGACAGCACCTCGGCACCACATCCACTGCTTTCACAAAGCAAAAGACAAGCTCAGACTGTCAAACGACTGAATAATACTTCAACTATGGTTAAAAAGAAAAAAGTGTTACATTACACAAGCACAGGCATTTATTCTGGACAGTAACTATCCTGCCTTAAAATGCATATTTTAGCTAATAGAAAGTACTATTTTCTCCTAAGGCTTCTTAAACCTATTAATAAGTTTGTTTATTTTTCCTCTCTGAGAAAGAATACATCTACTTCAATAAGACTTTTTTTCCCCAGTGATAGGAAAATAATGCAATTCAAACTACGGAAGATGTTTCCAAATATTTTATTGCAATATACAGCTTTTACTAAAACAAAATCCTACACAATGGGAATTAGTCTTCTCCACAAGGAAAACATGAACAAAATATTTCTTCTCTCAAGAATGAGCCCAGACACCTGGGGATTCAGTTCCCCTCTGCCAGCACAGGAGCAGACTGAGGCTTTCAGGGACAATCTCTACACATATAGCTGAAATTCTCAAAACTGTTCCCCTAATTGTTTGTTAAGGAAGACTGCTGGAGCTTGAAATCCTAAAATAGAGACAGGTATTGGGAAACAGGGAGAAGAGAGCAGCACTGTTTTAACAAAACTTCCTCTCAATTATGCAAGCAAGAAGAAAAGTAACTAGCAAAAACAGACCTTTCCTAAATTCTGACAAAGAGAATATCACTTTTGAAGATACAATGAAGCAGAAAAGAAGTAGAAGATAAGCCTAAAGACACAAGAGCAAATTTTGATAAGTTAAATATTTATATTATATATTTCTGCAAATGTTGCATACCTGTCCAGAAGCGGAGGTTTTTCCACGGGCTGCTGTTCCAACTCTATGTAGGTTTTGAAAGCATCAGCTGCTTTCTTGCCAGAAGTGCAGCAAGCTTTCTTAATTAGCTTGATTGTCTTTGACAGAAGAGAAAACAAGACTGATATCTCAACACTGCTAGCTCTTCCTTCTCTTTTTACATATACCCTCAACCTAGGAATCTCAAGCAAGATAAACCAGGCATTATGAAGCCAGGACTGTGGGTACCTGCAGAAGATTTCCATTTCTAGGCGGAGATAATGGAGCCTACTAGTTCTCTACTGCTATGACTGGAGAATAATGGCAATGCTTTATCTTGGTCCAGGTAAGGAGGCTACTTTCAGTGCAATAATAGAGACATCCATCTCAGAGGAGAGTAAAGACAGAGGAACAGCCTAATGTTCTTCTGCAGACAAGGGTTCATTTACCTGTCTCAGAAGACAGTAACTAACAAATAAACAAAGCACTCTGAAGAATACAATTCCTTTATTGGAAAGGCTCAGATAGATAAAAGATACTCAAGTATGATATCTATCAAGATAAAGGAAGTACAGGTTCATCTATCCCACTTTCCCATCTCTTACAGCAGCAAACAGTGTTTAAGAGCATAAAACAGGACAAGCTTGCAGGGACAGCTATCCGAGCACACTCCCCCAGCCCCCAGCTACGGGTGGCTTGGGAACTTCCCAAGCCAGAGGCAGGATCTCTGGATTTTTCCTTCTGACTTTGCAAACCCAGCCCAAGATCTGAAGATACTACATGCAATAAGCCAGCCAACCATTTCTGAACACACATAAGGAGAAGTGATATCTCTAAAGCATATCAGTGTCAGAACTATCCAGCAGAAAGCTGAAACTTTATCTCAACATCTACAGTAGCAAGTAGTGACAACTCTGTTCGAAGTCCAGGATGGCTAAGGCATGTGCATACTAGGCAGCACCCAGGCACTTTTTACTACACAAGATTAGTCTTCACCTAAGACTTCTTGTTCAGAAATTCACCTTTCATCTTAGGATTGGACAGAAACAACATAATGTAAATTTGACTGACGTCTTTAAACAAACTAAATAAAGTAAGATCAGAAACACTTAGCATGAGTTTGGGAACAGGAGAAGAGCACAATAATGTAAGATAAAGAACAAGTAGTGTTGACAAGAAAGTAATTCTTGGAAAGGAGTGTTCAGAATATGCTTGAATGCTTGCATTTTGTCTGAGACAGGAAGTAAAGTCTTGAATAGAAGTTACTTTCCACAGTAGCAGTTACTCAGCCACAAACCCACAGTAAAATTATATTAAGATATTACAGCCTGGCACTGTAGCAGAGGTAATGAATGCATAAATCAAACTTATCACAGGATTTCGGCAAAAGCAAGATGAGACTCATCATCTTAAAAAGCTATAGCAAAAACCCAACAAAAAAGCAGAAAAATTTGCTCATGTTTCAGTTTAGATACAGCTATTACAGAATACACTCTTCTTTTCTTCTTTTAGTAAAAACGTTCTCCTGAATAAACATGTTTTTCTAACAATCAAATCAGTAATTGTGCTTCATCTGCCAAGAAATAAACCCAGGATGCTGTTTTCCTTTACACTTGCATATAAGAAAACAGCTAAAATTTCACTTCAGAACCTTGATAAATTGAACAGCACTACCATTCAGTGTGCAATTAAGAAGAAATACCTCTTTTCCCAGTAGTTTCTTTGAAACAGTGACATGTAATTGAGTTGATACACAGCTTTGGAATGAGTAGTCATTTTTTCAAAAGACTTATATCCTCTCTAAGATGACCTGAAAATACAATATACTTTTTAATTCAATTATTGCCCCTTTCAGTTTGCCACATCCAAAGAGTCTGGGAGCTCATATGGCAGATATGAAAGTAATGCATGGTGCCTGCATCACAAATGAAGGAACAAAAAACCATCTTTAGATATTTTTATATATAAAGCTGAGAGGGGGTTAATGTGTGGGTTCAAAGTTAGATGTCCGTGAAACATTCAAACTCATCCCCTTTCCAACACCAAAGATTATGGCAACACTGACATTACTCAAAGACAGGTCTTTTAGTTTAATGATTGATTACCATCTACCCCAATGATGGATCTTCATCTACCTTTACTCTTGGCTCATTTTCCAAGGCAGCAGAATTATTCCTCAGAAAGTTAGAATCAGATGAAGAAATGGACAGGAGGCATCATACTTGGACAAGATGAGTACCGATTGGTTTCCCCCACATTAGGCTTGCCAATGTGATGCCCAGGCTTGCCAATGTGACGCCCGTCTACAAGAAAGGCCAGAAGGAGGATCCTGGGAACTACAGGCCTGTCAGCCTGACCTTTGTACCGGGGAAGATTATGGAGCGGTTGGTCTTGAGAGTGCTCACAGGGCACCTGCAGGACAACCAAGGGATCAGGCCCAGCCAGCATGGGTTCATGAAAGGCAGGTCCTGCTTGACCAACCTGATCTCCTTCTATGACCAGGTGACCCACCTAGTGGATGAGGGAAAGGCTGTGGATGTTGTCTACCTGGACTTTAGTAAAGCCTTTGACAGCGTCTCCCACAGCATTCCCCTGGAGAAACTGGCGGCTCGTAGCTTAGACAGGTTTACTCTTCGCTGGGTAAAGAACTGGCTGGATGGCCGAGCTCAGAGAGTCATGGTGAACGGCGTTAAATCGGGCTGGCGGCCGGTCACAAGCGGTGTTCCCCAGGGCTCTGTTCTGGGGCCGGTCTTGTTCAATATCTTTATTGATGATCTGGATGAGGGAATCGAGTGCTCCCTCAGTAAGTTTGCAGGTGACACCAAGTTGGGTGGGAGTGTTGATCTGCTGGAGGGTAGGAGGGCTCTGCAGAGGGATCTGGACAGGCTGGATCAATGGGCAGAGGTCAGCTGTGTGAGGTTTAATAAGGCCAAGTGCAGGGTCCTGCACTTCAGCCACAACAACCCCATGCAACACTACAGGCTTGGGGAGGAGTGGCTAGAGAGCAGCCCGGCGGAAAGGGACCTGGGGGTGCTGGTTGACAGCCGGCTGAATATGAGCCGGCAGTGTGCCCAGGTGGCCAAGAAGGCCAACAGCGTCCTGGCCTGTATCAGGAATAGTGTGGCCAGCAGGAGTAGGGAAGTGATCGTGCCCCTGTACTCGGCACTGGTGAGGCCGCACCTTGAATCCTGTGTCCAGTTTTGGGCCCCTCACTACAAGAAGGATGTTGAGGTGCTGGAGCGTGTCCAGAGAAGGGCAATGAAGATGGTGAGGGGTCTGGAGCACAAATCTTATGAGGAGCGGCTGAGGGAACTGGGGTTGTTTAGTCTGAAGAAGAGGAGGCTGGGAGACCTTATCGCTCTCTACAACTACCTGAAAGGGGGTTGTGGCGATGAGGGTGTTGGTCTCTTCTCCCAAGTAACCAGCGATAGGACGAGAGGAAATGGCCTCAAGTTGCGCCAGGGGAGGTTTAGATTGGATATTAGGAAAAATTTCTTCACTGAGAGGGTGGTCAGGCATTGGAACAGGCTGCCCAGGGAGGTGGTGGAGTCGCCATCACTGGAAGTGTTCAAAAAACGTGTGGATGTGGCACTTCAGGACATGGTTTAGGGGACATGGTGGCACTGGATTAATGGTTGGACTTGATGATCTTGAAGGTCCTTTCCAATCTAGTGATTCTGTGATTCTGTGACATCCCAAGTATTTCAGAAGGTCTCTTCATCACTAAAGAATCTAGACACAAAATAATGCCTCAAGAGTAGAAAACCAGGGCATTTTGTTACAGCATTAGAAATCGTATCCTGAGGAGAAAATGCTCTTGGTCATTACAGGGCCCCGTGGCCTTTAAGACTTGGAAGCAGAAAGTTGCTTATGCAACAAGAGAGCACTGTCAGTACATTAACTATACTGTCATTACTTAAAACAGAGAATCATAGAATCATAATCATTAAGGTTGAAAAAGACTTCTAAGATCATCAAGTCTAACCATCAACATAACACCACCATGCCCACTAAACCATGTCCCAAAGTGCCACGTTTACACCTTTTTTTTTTTTTTTTTAACACTTCCGGTGAGGGTGACTGCACCACTTCCCTGGGCAGCCTGTTCCAACGCCTGACCACTCAAGTTCATAATTTCCTTGATACATTAAACCAGACATATCTACAGCTAAGATAAGAACATAGTCCTCAAATATAGGCTTTGCAAACTGGCTGTGAACAAAAACATAAAGCATCTTAGGTCTTCGCACTAATCTAAGAAACATCACTAGGTAAAACATCAGTCACCAGAACTAACAGGGTTAGAACTTACAGGTTTTCACACAATTAAAAAAGGCATCCTGAGAATACCACTTCAAGGGTTTAAACCTAAGAAATAAATTATGTACACACTGGTTTTTAATAGTTGTAAGTTACTCTTTTCAATTTCACAATCCATACTCCTCCCATTTGCCCCATCAGATATAGAAGTCCCATCAGATATAGAAGTCCCATCAGATATAGAAGTCCCATCAGATATAGAAGTCCCATCAGATGCCACACAGAATAGATCAATGCATGATCTGCAAAAAATACACTCAGATTAAGAGAAAAATCTGTAGCCATGTTCAATTCAAAATACTAACTCAGACAATCCATCTTTCAAAAAAACACCCTAAACCAGTCTGATTATGAGTAACAAAACATTTAACAGGATTTTTCCCTTACAAGAAGAATTGTTTAATATACAGATGCTTGTACACTTCCAACAGCCGAATTGAGCTCCAGGGTTTTACAGCCATCATCCCCATCACCAACATGACGGCTCTGCTTAAGCACTAGAACATCCCTTGGAAGTATGTAGTTGCGCACTGGTTCAGCGTATCTCAGTTTCACAAGTACACGTTCTTTCACCTTCCATTATTTCAGTTTTAGCATCAACAGGGACATGCCGAATGTAACATAAAGGTTATTTCAAGCAGAAAAGCTATCTTTGCTATCTTCCATATTTCCTATCAGGATTCAATAGTAACTTGCTGTCACCAACACAAGTTTTTCTAGAACAAAGCAATGCTGCATGAGTTTAATATTCTATTACTATACCCTGTGGCCACAAGTCAACATTTACTGCTTATTAAGTATCTGCACTTAAACAATGACACTGTACCAAAAAAGGCAGCAATGAGTTTCATGAAAGTAACACCACAACCATCAAGCATCACAGTAGCCACAACTGCAAAGTGTTTTTGTATAAAAAATATGGCTAAGACTTAACTTACTGGTTTTACATACAGTTGATTGTGTAGTTGCACATTGCTTTTCTCTGGTAGCTAAATCAGATTAAGAAGACTCCCACACACCATGGCAGCTTATTCCTCTCCCTACTACCATAATTCATCACCCACTAAATCATGCTGATGAAACTGTTTGTGTGGCTATGCTATAAACATCAATGAAGTAATCTGGGAAAGAAACCAAGCTATGTTTTTTAATAAAAAACATACATTTGCAAGTCTGGATTGTCTCACTGATTGGGTTCACAGCACAGCTGCAGAAGAAACTAGCATGGGGGACTAAACAGGTCAGGGTCAGGCAGGAAAATGAAACCAGCCTTCCAACTAGGAAAACTAATGTAAATCTGTGCTCAAAAAAAAAAAAGCAGCAAGGGGTAAGGGGTTTGTCAGCCTTAACGCAAGTAACTGCCACTATCAGAACAGACTTGCCTTTAACTTAAGTACTAGGAACAAATCAGCATTTGCTTTTCCTTAAAAAAAAAAAAAAAACAAAAACACACAACAGAAACCCCACAAACATTTATTCAGTATTAATAGAACTGTAAGTCATATACACATTTACATGAAGCCATGACCCTAATTGGGATCTAATATGCCATATAACATAGTACAGCTAAAGTCTGCAGGACTGCTCTAGTTATAATTGAGTTTTCACGTCACACTATCCAAACCTGTGGTTTTGGGCATATTGGGTTAGGAGAGGAAACTTCTCATTACTTGTAGGTTTCTTTCAAGCTCTTTGATAATTGGCCTGGCGGGCTCTAAAAAAAACCAAAAAAACCCCACAAAAAACCAAAACAAAACAAAAAAAAATACAGCTCTGGTAGGACTCTTAAGAGTTACAGACTGCTGGTAAGTGTGATCTCCATCCATGGCAAGATTGTAGATGCAAGGGCATAGCAAACAACCTGCTGGGATAACTTGAATAAAGCTTTGGCAAAGAGAAACCCTGCTGGCATGACAAGCAAACAGGTATAAGGGATCCAAGGAAAACATGCACTCTCAAAAAGCCCAGGCTGCTTCTTTAACAGTCTATGGCAAGAAGTCAAGCTGCCTGGTTATAGGGGAAAGGTCCATTTATGGGCAGAAAGCTGGCTAAAGACTAGGAAGCAAGGGTAAGACTTAGTAGTCAACTTTCCACTATGAAGAAGAGTCAATAGTGAAGCTGACTTGGCAGCATTGCTCGGACTCATTCTATTCAACATCTTCAGTGACCTGGATAGAAGTGCACAGTGAAATGCTCCAAGTCTGCAGATAAAGCTTTTTCAGGTCAGCCGTCTGCAATGGCAACAACTCTGAACTCTGGAAGGACTTCACTAAACTTAATAAGCAAAGTGTGGTAGATGAGCTTCAATGCAGACAGACAGTGCATATGAGAAAAGACATCCAAATTGTGCTTCCATGCTGAATTTATAGCTGGAGTTTACAATTCAAAAAAGTGATCTCGGCGTCATCACTGACAGTCCTCTGAAATTATTGGCTCAGTGTGCAACACTGAAAATGTCATCTAGATATTGGACATCAACAGGAAGGAACTGAGAACAAGACAGAAAGTAATTTTGCTGCTATGTAAGGACTTGGTGCACTACAATCTTAAGAACCAAGATGGGGAAACAAGAACCACATACAAGCAGGGCAAAGCAGAATTCAAAGAAGTATAGAAAAGGACAATTGAAGGATTACAGAGACAGAGCAGCTGCCTTGGGAGAAAAGATTGAAGAGGCTGGGGCTCTTCAGTTTGGATGCAAGATGATGGGTGGGAAGGTGTACTATATTCAAAGCTTACAAAAACCTGATCGCAGCAGATAACATCAACATTGCTGGCAAGGAACTTTGGGAATCTGTTACGTCAGGATCATGAGCAGATACTAAAGGGAACACACAATGATGTAGCCTCTAACGCTGCCAGTCTGATGATCGGATGCTAAAACAGCAGGAGAACAGCAAGCCACACAAGGAGTGGCCATGTTCATATGTTCTCCCTCAATAGCAATGTCACTGCCACTGTTGAAGACCACATATTTGGCTACATGAACTACTGACCTGATCCAGTATAGTATTTCTTATCTTCTAAATCAAAACTGAAGAGGAAAATGTTAATGTGAAATATTTTAAACTGACTTAATACAAGGAAAACTTCTTAAAAGACAATTTAATGATCTAATTTCCATTATACTCGTACAAGGAAACCCACTTCGGAGATGAAAAATAGAGATGCTAAGTTAGATATGGCAAGGAGCTTGGCTTTCAGCATGGAGGAGGATGAACAGGAAGACAACAAGCTTAGCTATCTCAGTTATACATTACTCCAGGCACTCAGGAGTCAAGAAAAGTTTGCTTCCAAAACAGCTACACACCTCTGTGCCACAGGCTCTGTCTCTGAAAGCTTCAATGTCAGCAGAGGCAGCCCAGGTTAGAAGTGGTCTGCCTGCCCCTGGCTGCGTGACAAACCATAGTTACAGTTCCTTGATGTCATCTCAAGGGAATTCTACCCAGAGTAAAATACACCTTTAAAAGTCAACATCTATTTCTCCATGAAGGTCCAACCTCTCCAGGCAAATCTTAAATTAGTAGGGACAGAAAAACAAGCTTAAAACAACTGAGTCACTGCCCAGTATCTCAGCTGCAGAAGTTTTTCCAAGTGAGCCAAGGCCACATTAAGCATTTGTACATGGCTGGTTTCAAGTACTAGCAAATACAGTCTCAATTGGTATTCCTCTCTGCCTTGGAAACACCATGGAAGCAGGGAGGTAGTGAAGCTCTCATCCTAACTTCAGCTGCTGAACAGCTCTACAGCCTTCTCTTCTGAGTACCTAAGACGCAGGTGGCTTATTTCCTTCCCATGTTCTCCTCAAAGCAGTCACCTGCTCTGCTTCACTGCTTCCTGCTCCTACCACAGGGGATAGCAGACAAGAAGCAGAAACAGGCTCTGAAAGCACTGGGACTGACAGAAGCCCTGCAGAATATCTTAAAGTGATGAGATGTGTACTCTATTACTGGGTCCTCCACTGCTGGGCAGAGCTGTCTCCTCCTGGGCTGTGCTTCGAGGCAGCAGGGGTGTGTGTCTCAGTACAAGGCCAGTACTCCTTGGGAATACAGCTTAATATTGTTTTGGTCTCTTGGTTCTTTACAAGATGGTCTGGAAACAGCTTTCAATACTACTTCAGACTGTGATAGACAACTTGTAAGAAAGGTCTAGAGCACACCACCTCTTCTTACCTTGAGACAGGAGCTGCATAGACTAAAACTCTCTTACCCAGTGCTCAGAGTCTGAATCACAGGCAAGGCAAAATGGTTCAGGAACACTCCACTGAGCTGAGACCTGGCAACACAAACACACCCTGAACGAACTGGTATCTGCTCCAATCAGTGGTGCCTGTAGGACCAAGGGATCCAGTGCAATTCTTGCCTTGGGTCAGCACCCTGAACCCCACTGCAGATAGGGCTCAGTGACACCTTCCAGGGCCCTGTGAGGCTGTGGGGACACCAACCCGGCCACCAGCAGAACCTGCTGCAACACCACGCCCTCTCTCCTTCCATTTGCAGGCTGTGAGGAACCAGCATCCATGCAACAATAGACAAACTCTAAGAAAAATGATTTGGGGCTTTTCCATGTCTGCAGATTCCAGAGAAAGAAAATGATCCATTTAAGTGGCAAAGAGAAGAACCAGCCTGAAGCACTATAACCACAAAAACACACCTGAAGTGTACCTATGCATAACAGCACTTGATCAATCGTGTATACAGCAGTGTGAATACCCCAAGCGCTACAAAAGCACTGAAAAGACCAATGGCTTCACTCCCACTTAAACATTTCAATTGTCATCTTAAGTAGTAAAGAACACATCCACACAGCTTGCAACAAGCAGATATAAAAGCAACAAGCTGTGTTTTACTTACAAATGAAAATTAAATGAAGAGTATTTTTTAAATTATTAGTCAGTTTCTGCCCATGTATTTAAACTAAGGTATGTCAACACTTCTCAAATATTACATTTCCTACAACTAAGACAAATATACTTTCAAATGTCTTTCCTCACCTTATGCTTGGGTTAGAAAAAACCCAAACCAAACACAAAACCAAGAATAAGAAAAAGGTCAAGCTGACCCTATAAAAGAAAAATCGTAAATGACACTCCACTAAAATTGAATTACACTAAGTGGTATCGCTTTCATTTGTTATGTCCCAACACTCCGCTACAAAATTTAAATTTAAAACTTTTTGAAAGAGTATTTCAAATCCAAGCATAAAAGGAATCTCAGCTGTGTTAAGAGTCTCGCGGAACAGGATGCAGCCTTCCCAATTCCTTCACAAGGATGTGGATAGAATCGCCATGTTGCAGAAGACAACAATAAAAACAATACACTGTCCAATTTGTAGTCATTAAATGCATACAATTTAAATCTGTATCACCAACCACAATAAAAGCACCGTGAAAAAATTATGCATTTTTGTTCGCTCTACAAGTTATGCGGTTCTTCAGATTCATGAGATGTTAAAACCGCAATGTGTTGGTGGATGAGTGTTGAGGACAATGTTTTGACCATATGTTTTCCAGTATATCTGAGTCATTTTAAGTATATAACTCTTATTACATTACACAGATCCCACTAGCACAGAATTTTCCATATACTAACAGTAAATGCTTACTTGTTAATGCTTTAATCTAACACCTGCTGCACATTTTTGTTCTTAAAATGTAAGCAGTTTCCTGAAAATAATGTTTACAACATCCTAATACTAAAGTCACTGAACCCTTTCCCAGAGCCTATCTACACCTTATGCTTGCATGACTTCAGCTCTTTTATTTTGTCTTGCATTACTTATGCCTGACCACATATACTTCAACAGTTTCTGATTACCTCCAACACTTAAATCAAGTACTTTTCCTAATAAATTGAGATGGAGTATCAAAAATACTACAACTCCAAATGAAACAGTAGTTTGTTCTATGACATGAGGCACTAACAGTCATCTTCCAGTGACAGAAAGTAGTAAGATAACCTATTTCTGCACTATTTTTATCCTCACATATTCAACTGGAGGAATTGGGAAGGAAGGGTTTCTGTGGTTGTTTTAGTTGTGTGGCAGTTTATCTATGGAGTCCTTATTTTTGTGAAGTTTACCATATTGTTTGGGGAGCTTCTGGAACTGGCGATTTGGGGGCTTTTCCAAACAGAAATCAAAGCAGCAAAAATAGAAAGGAAAACACTAAGAATTTTTTACTATTGTATTGGGCAGAGACAACACAACAGCAGAGAAGTCCAGAAAGTAACACTAACACCAGTTTCTGTCAACTAACACAACTAAGGGACAAAAAAAGTGGTAAGATCCCTCAAAGTTAAAAAGGCTACAAGGCATGTGTTTATTACTACTACCTTGAATAGGCAGTATTCTTCTTACGAGTCTTGAGTCACTTGATCATACAATAAACTCAGCTGTCCTTAAAAGCAACCCACTTTTCTCATCTTATGGTTAAGCAGGGACCCTGGGGAGTCTTAAGAGGCATAACCCTAAAGACAGAAACTTCTTTCACCCATCTCAAGCTATGGGAGTGTTGTAATTCTGGGCAGCGCTGTTTGTGAACAGTTGACAATTACAAAATAAGGTACAACTGGCAGGTTTTGTTTGTTTTAATGCAAAACATAGCCAACTAGAACTTGGCACATTTTGGTTTACTCAGAGGGCAAGCAGAAGTTCAAATGCCTACAAAACTGTACCACATTTGCTTCATAAATTCAGCGGAGTTACTGAACTTTAACTGAAATTAATTTTTCAAACATACTTGCACAGTGTTCCAGACCACTTACTTCCATCTGCTAGAACCTTATATTACCTAGTTTCATTATATCTTTTCCCCAATTTGTATTCCCATATCCTTTCTCTGTTTACTCCAATTGCCTCTTCAGATTTATTTTGCTTCTTTCAGCTCTTCTCCTCGTCCTGCTGCTTCTTTGTCCATAACTCCATTACAAGAGCAACCTTTTTTTGTCCCTTTGTTTGTCCCTTCCAATTCCCTCAAATGGGAGAGGTATCTCTCTTCATACCCAACCATTTATTCTAACCTGTCTCAAGAGGTGAGTGATGAAGTCATTGGTGTTACTTCAGCCTTCCTTGCAGCTATACAGCCTCCCTGTGACTAAAAGCAAAGTTGAATTTGTGTACAAATCAGCACTGTCCAGACACATGCACAACCAAATGATGGTCTACTTAGTGTTTATCCAGCAGCTGGGAAAGAATCCATCACAAACCCATACTCCTGTACTTCTGCACAGAAGTGTGCAAATAGCATGATCCTTTTCCTAGGAGAGTTACTCAACATCTACCCCACTGGACTGAAAATTCATCAAGCAATCAAATAGCCTGTGCTGTGGGGACACCAACTACTCATTTCAGGCTTTAAATTCTCCCAGAAATTAAATTAATCCCACCTGAAGGCTGGGGTGTGGAAGATTAGTTCCCAAACTACAGAGCACTAGAGAAAAAATGGCTGAAGAGGCTCCAAGCACCGAGCAACCCCTGATGGTAAGAACTGCCCCATTTATACCCCACCCTGATAACAGCCCAGCCTTGCACGCACACACACGCACGCGCGCGCGCACACACACACACACAGAGGTGTGTGCCCCCTCACCTGGCCTGGTACTCCTGAAATATAAGAGCCAGAGATAACAGACCATACCTGCAGTAGTAACCAGTCTGATGCCAGGACCGGACAGAGGGCCACCTAGCAGCTTCTAGCTAGCAAGCTAGAAACAGCTTTCATAAAGCTAATTATTAGCCTGACATTATATTCAAACACAAGTCAACTCACTTAAAAGAGCTGGACTTGATTTTATCCTCTGGCTACCTTTTAAAAGGTGCTTCCGAGCCCCAAAAGCAAACAGCCTGACAGCCAACACCACATCCATACTAGTGAGATTGGTGTCCTCTCCAAATGGTGGTATTTCCAGGTACATCACCCACTGTGTCACTTTGGTATTTGTATGTGTCCACTGCTCAAGAGAACACCTTTTTTTGAAACATATTCTTCCTTCAGAGGTTGAGCAAGTGCTTGTAAACGTTCCAGAACCCATAGGGCACTTACAAGTTCCTAATCCAAGTTTATGGAAGCAATTATAGCAGCTTTCAAATGTCATTTTGATTGCCTTCAGCATATATGCTTTTTGAAAGGATGGACTAGAAAGCATTGAGTAAACTGTATTTCTCTATGTAAAAAGCAGACTGAAAGCAACTCAAAACATTTCTTATTCTTGTATAGCAAAACAAGTTATCTTCTCCCAAAAGGAATACTAAATTCTAGAACTACTTAAAGTACCTCTGTACTCATACACACTCTTCATTGTCCTGTAATTCACAAGGCTGTTTAAAATGTCTTTATAATACAGATGATTTTTTTTTAAAAAGGCTGAAGCACGCTGTCATATCACAACTGCGTACCTCATTTCCACTCATTATACCATTCAACATTATGTAAAATACACAAACATGCATTTTACACACCTAAGAGCATCAGGAGAATGTATTTAAATGGCTTTTTCAAACTATTTGGGTGGAAGTTGAAACTACCACAGTGTGAGGGGAAAGCTCAAACCTGTGCCAAAGCAGTACAGAGACTTCAGTCAAATCAACTGATTTCATGCTGGAATTTTTATGTAGGCAGCATCAAGAAACTGGTAAGAAACAGTATTACACTCCCTAGCTACTCGCACAGAACAAACACTACTACTTACAGAAAGACACTTAACTTTCATGCTTGCCTCTAAATTAAGACAGCTTTGCACTTTTAATTGGATTCTCACATCTTCAAGTGTGAATTTGGAACAGAGAAGCTGTTTACTTCAATGATGGTAAACAGCAGAACTGATTATGCATAATTTTGGAACTGCTTGTTTCATTTCAGAAATTGTCGCCTTTCGAGTGATTTTTCCAAGCTTCATGTGGTTACAAAAAAACACTAGAATTTTAGTAGCACAGGCTGAAGAATATGAGCTTTAAGGTAGGCTTCCCAATTCTTCCCTTTAAGAACAAGTTTCAGCAGATAAGGTGAACCCCCTCATGTGCATACAATACTGTAAATGTTAACTTACAACTGATTTCCATTGGGCTAGATGTCCACCTTGCAAAGGAAAAAGCTGAAAATCTGAAATGCCTTTAAGCACCAAAACCACTTCCTCCATAAAAATCACTTCCAAGAATTATTTGCAGTTATAAAAAGAACTTACTTAATATTACTAAGCCAGAGGACTATCAGACTTTAAAATGCTGTTAATTTCACCTTTAAACTAGTCACAAGTATACACAAAATATGAACCACATTTTTCTTTTTCTCATGTCAGATATACAGACAGCAGTATCTGACTAGACATCATGTCTGTATTTAAGACAAACCCTAAATACAAAACCTGAGCAGAAGCTTCTACACTCAACAAGCCAACTGGTATACCAGAATAGCTCTTCCAAGAAAACTCCAGGTACAAGTAACCAGCTGCCAAGTACAGCTCCCCAAATACCAAGGCTTGTCTGAAGCTTGTTTACCTATTCCATTATCTGTCTTTTTTTCTAATCTGTCTATCCATTAAAAAGCAACAGTGAGGCCAACAAAGGTCTTTAGGTACTGCCAGTATTTCTCTAGCAAGTACACCCATCTCCCTCCTTTCCTTATATTTGACACAATCTGCAAACCAAGCGCAAGCTTTATAGGTGCCTGAGACAAACACCTCACCCTTTACAGCTTTTTACTTGTCTGTTGGTGGAGGACAGAGGGAAGGTAAGGGCATATTAAAAAAGGTTGTCAATTGAGTGAAGACAAAGCCTTGCTGTTTTCAAGTCTTAACTATACACTTTCACTTGCAAAAAACCCAGCCTTTGCCATCTCAGGTTTTTTTTGAGTTAACTATGAGTAGGAATGCAATAGTGAAAAAATATTTCAGTACTGTTTCCAGTCACCATCACAATAAACTTTAGGTCTAAGCACAGAAAGTTTCAACCTACTCTCTCCACCTTATGAGGAGAGTAATCTGCACACAGACCTGTGTCTGAAAAATCTGACTGCAGGTTTCCATCTAAGGAAGGAAACTGCTACTCAAGGAAGTATGTCTGCCAGCCGTCCAGGACAAACATGCGAGTGCCTTTAGTTTTTAACTATGTTGTTACGGGTGTGGTTAGACAAGGCTGCTAAAGTGACCTAATACTTAATACTTTGCTGTCATCAAAAGGGACACTCCTTTCTGCCTCCCCTCTCCCCACAGCCATACAGTCTGTTCCATCCCTTGTCATCATAACTACAAAAATAAGCCAATTCAACTCACTACCCTGGCAGAAAACTATTTACTCTCATGTTCAGCTAACTTTCTGATGAATAAGCAAGTTCAATTGGCTTGCTGTGTGGTCATGTAAGCTGCAGCGAGACCACATATAGGATGTAGCAGGAATATGGCCAGTAGTGGCCATATTCCAATATGGCCCATTTTGATAGCAACAAGACAATTCTGTTGAATTAACAGCTAAATGCTCTCCAAAATTATGTTAAAAGAACTATATTCAAGAGAAGCATCAAATTAGATTACAACCTAGGACTTTCAAGCAAAAAAACAAGGCCTTGACAAATACATTTATAGGTATGTATGCACAGACAGTATACAAGGGTGCAAATATATCTCTCATATATCATTTACTTCAAAGGGTTCAAAAATATCTAAGAGTAATTCTTGACCTCATGTACAAGTTATTGCTACTACTTGTTGTAGGTGAAAAAATCATTAAACAGAAAATGGGGAAGGTGATTCAGTATCTGTTACAGAATTTCCTTGAGTTGGAAGACTTACTTTTAGGGGCAAACTCAAGTAACTCCTGACTCGAGTACTTCTGTTAGAAAAGTAATTTCTAGGGCTAGAATACACTGGAGGTGTAAACTCTATGAGTAGAAAAACATTAGGGTAATACAGTCTTCTAGTTCCAATGCCCTCTTGAGGGCATCCACTTATTTGGTCAACACTTTTCAAAAAAAAAAAAAAAAAAAAGGCTGAGAAGAATAACCTGCTGTCTCCCTCCTGTCTTGTGAGCAAAGTCTTGCTGACAGAGAAGCAGCTAATTATTTTGTTGTTGTAACTTATTTCATTATAATTCACTGATTCCTGTGGGATCTGGCTCATCAAAACTGACTTCATGAGAAGTTTCACATCAGGTGTTTTGTACAGATACTATAATCAAAATTCATTAGTGCAAGTGATGAAAAACTGTCTTTATGTTAGGTGTGATTATGACTCATCCTCAAGTCAGGATAGACACCATTTCTCATAATCTTTATTTGCAGTGGTAAGTAAGTAGCAACAAAAACAGAAATTACAGCCAACACATCACAAAACAGACTGCCCTGAAAGAATGGCTTCCCACATGCTTTACAAATAGAAACAAGAAAGGAAACTTCGTTAGTATCAACATAACCTGAAGTGCAAGATGAGAAGTCAACAAGGGAAAGCTGAGTAGCCACAGAAGCAGATGATACCTGAAGAGTGATACTGAACAAAGGAAAGAGTGTTATCCACCCTGCGAGGTAAAGACAAACGTGTTTTGCGGAATGCAGGCAGAGAACAATGAAGTAAAATGAAGAGAGTAAGTGTGCCAAAAATGAAAGGATGCTTACAAAAGGAAAAGGAGAAAAATAAAATGCCACATCCTTTACCAGAGTTTTAAAGTACATAAATTACTTCCACTCAACTGATACGAAAGGGTCATTTAGACAACGAAGTAGGTCTCATATGTAGAAATAAGATGAAATTATAGAACTTTTTGTCTTCCTTTGAGGAGCACTTTACTCATTGTTTTTGCATGCTTCACAGCCATCACAATCCCAAAAGGCACCCTCCTGCCTCAAAAAAAAAAAACACCCTACCATGTTTGGCAAGACTGAAAACATGGAACAGATGAACAGGACAGAGCAGTCAGGCTTTGAGTTCAGATGCTTTCTACTGGCAAATCTGAGTAGGCAGGACCTTTGGCTTGAGAGGAAATCACACAAACTTCTCAGAAGTACACTCAAAAGATTTCTTCTCTTCCATAAACAGATTAAAACTAACAAATGTGGGAGAGAAGGGGAGGAGACCAGAGACACAGAATATATGAAGTAATTGTACTCAGCAGGTATTCAGGAGCAGGGGAGGAAGAGGATGTTTAGTCAGTACCTTTCAGAAGTACTGAGATAAAGCTGCCCTAGCTCTTCCTACCTAAATTACTTCAAACTTGTATAAAACAATGCATATTAGGTTACACTGCCTCAGTACTTAAAGAATAAGACCAAAAACAAAAGCTTTGTTACTGTGTTCATATTATTTATAAACTATTTGCCAGCTATATAATGACCTTTAGAAAAAGCAGACGTGTAGACATTTTAAGCAACCCTTGGTGGCATCCCCATGGCTGTACAGAGAAGTCCTATACAGCTATGCATGTTGCAACCAATACCTCTACACTCAAGGGGAGGAAGGAATCTGAGCACAGCCTCAGAAAGGAATATAGCCTGGGAGGTATTAGCAGTGCTACAGGGTCCTGTTCCTGCCTACGTACAAGAGACCCTGTCTTCCCCCCACACTTGCTACCACTGAAACCAGGTCCTTACGTACAAAACACTTGGAAGCCATTGCTACGCTTCACCTTCCAAAGCCTTACAAAGGAACAATCTCAGGTAGATTTGACTCTCTCCCTCAGAACACAGACATGCAAACAAGCCGCTGTGTGGAAAATATGTGATTTAACTTACTATGGAATAATTACTGCACTACAGCTTTCCATCTGCACAGTCACTCTGAGGTAGTTCCACTGTAGTTTATTTTCCTTGTATAGGCTCTATCAGAAAGTTGAGTTTCACTCAGTTGACCTGCAATGATAGTTCATGTGTCCACACCCTTGGGTCCCTATTACTGTAATATACAAGGGCTTCATAATCTGTAACTGCCCTCAGAATATCTGGTAAGATAGAAAAAGGTCATTAATCACATTTTTGAGCTGGGGCACTGCACAAAGCAGTATTTGCCTACATCTGACAGCAGTACTGACTTAACAGTAAAAACCCTACCATGGGCAAAATCACAGGGTTATAAGGGCATTTTTACATTGGTATAGCTATTTCCACATGGAATACAAATTGCATGCAATGATAAAAAGTTTTCTATATTAGCACAATCTGACCACACCAGAGCTTCGAAGAGAATATGCATTGCTTCTTAAAAACTCAGAGCTAGCAGGAAGGCAGGCAGGCACGCACATGCAGCTTGCTCAGGGTCTCAGGACAGCAAGCAGCAGGAGGCAGCAGCTCAACCCAGACCTCCCAGCTCCCACATTTCCTTCACCTGTAAGATGCTGCTGCTGCTCTTCACCCTGTTCTCTTTATTCTGTTCCCTACAGATACTGACAGAACCAAAGCTTGCAGGAGCTCTGCAAACAAGTGCTCATTTTGAGCTCACTTTACACAAAGCATTGTAATATGGGAATACTGTGACAAACTGACTCTTGTCTTTCTGCTAGTAATGAAAAAGCATCCCATGACTAAAGTAGAGCAAGACTAAAACTGGGATGGAGCTGGGGACTGAACTGAAAGCCTCATACAGTGGATGAGTCTGTCTGGCTGTTTCTTTAGGAGGTAATGCTCCATGAGAGCTCATTAGGCAATGCTTGCAAGGCACACTGTGTAATGACAGGGATTAAAATATGATTTGCAAATTGATATGTTGGGTAAAAAAATTAAACTTTTGCCAGAAGGGACAAATTATAATCAAAGTTCATCTCTACTTCTCTGGTTTGTATTCTATTCTGTTTCCTCTGTAATTCTCTATCTATGACTGCTTTTAAACTGGTTCCCTGAGCTAACTAAGCTCATGTGGTCACTATTTTGCTCATCTGTTTTCCCCCACCACCACCAAAAGACCTGGACCTCACTGGCCATTATCAGCCTAGTCTGAAAAAGCAGAAATCTCAGAGATATTCTGGACCCCCTGTCAAACCAGCAAACCAGGTAATGCTCCCCCAGCTCTTTTACGCTCCTTGGCAGCAGGAAGCAAACTGATCAGCATACACATACCAGGCACCAGCAAAAACATGGCCTGCTTCAGACTAGCCAAAATCCATGCCTTCATGCCTGTGAGAGGAGGAAACCAAGGTTGCCAAGTTACAGCATACAAAATAAAATTGGAAAATCCTTAAGAAAGGAGGCATCATAAGTTCCACTGCTCAGAAGTCTGTGCCATACGTGTCCACAAACTCCTCAACCTTTGCTTTAAAGCATTCCAGAGCTCTGCTTCCACCTACATTTGACCTCATTTCTTTACCCACCCTGTCTCACCCAACCTGCTTTAAAATCTTGACAACACACCCTTAGGAAACTTGTAATAGTGGGAGCTGCATCTTTTGGAGTAAGGTCACTCTGTGGTTACACGTATGTATCTGTGCATGAAGTAGATACTTTATTTTTACTATGGGTATTTGGATTGCAAACTGAATTGTAACTACAACTCATGTGTGTTTTTGTTACACCAGTGGGCATCTCTGTCACCAATTATTACCTACACAGAATCGATGCATGATGGGCCATAATAAAAGTAGTGATAGATAAAAATATTACAAAACCTTCTAAAACTGTAAATAAGGCCCAAAAGTTTTATTAACAGGCAGAATATTGGTTCTGGTGGACAAAGGTACATGTAATTCTAATGTGATAATTTATTTCCAAACCATAGTCTGCAACATGGTAATCTTTCCTTTAAAAAAAACTATTTAGCAACAACTTGTTAACAGCTTAAAGTAGACCCATCTACATTAACATGGTAAGATACATGATAAACCTACCTCAATTATATACCCTATTGAGAATTCAAAAGTTAGCTGCCAAGGGCTGACTACTTTCATTTTCCTAATGCTACTGCCACCTGACAGGCTTCAACAGTGAAGCCCCTAACCCACCAATGCTCATGCTTTTCTGGGAGAAGTACTTCAGAGTCAGGCAGGGACAGACCTACACAGAGTTTGGGAAATTAGCATTCATGCACAGTCCAGCTGAACACCACTCAACAGGAAATAATTCTAAATGAGAGAAGGAAGTCTTTAGCAACAAATCTTTTTTTTAAAAAAACAATCAGTTTCTCTTAATCAAGAGGACAGCAAGTAGAACCTTTCCTAACCTTAACATTTAGTTTAGAACAGACTGCTGCTTTAAGCATACAAAAGCTAAGCCAACATGTTTTAAAGTGTTCAAGATCTACAGAACTGACAATTCTGTTTTCTATTTCTGTCTGCTTACCCTGCTGCTCCTGCCTGTAAACATTTTGTAGGAGGATGTGAAATTCAACAGCGAGGACTCTGAACTATGAATGACTCCACAGTGGTGCATTCTTAGAAGTGCGTGGTCGTGCCTATGAGCTCAGGCATGCTAACGTCACCAGTCAGGGTCAACTCAAGGCAGCTACAGCTCTACTTGGTTACAGCTGAACGTCAGTTCATTAATGTGAAAGTACTTTTCCCCCACCTCTAGTGTCAATTTCAAGACAGAAAGGAGGAGAAGGGAAGGAAAAAAAAAGTCAATGTTTTCGGGAAATTAGGTTAATAGGACACCCAGTAATACCTTTGATTCTCTGCTGATCTTTAACTTCTAGCAGAAACACGCACTGAACACCGACTTCTTATCTCCTTAAGCCTAACCATTTCCTTTACCATACTCATTTTGTCCAACTCGATGACTTGAAGACCCCTGTATATGTTGCATAATATGCTGTGAATACTTTAATTCTAGATTCCTCACTGATGAGGCTCCTATGCAATAGGTATGACAGCCTGTCCCATTTGCAACCTGGTCTATATTAACACCATAACCAGGTACCTGAGCTAGTAAAATATAATATAAAAATCACCCTAAGGGCTTATCTACACAGGGCTGCAGAAAGAGCAAATTAGATAAGATTAAAGTGAGACATGTTACACACAGATATTCTTACTTCAAATTAGGTATGCACAACTCACCTTTAATATACCTTGACCTGATCAACCAAGGTCAATGCAATTGCTTTGTCTCCACAAGGGAAATGTTGACTTTATAATCACAGTTAAAAGAACTTATCTTAATAGTCGAGCAGAACATTGTCGAAACATGTCAGACCAAAGACTCATTTCACAAACACATTGTTAATGAACTCCTCATTGCTTCTTCAAATCAAAGTCTTAGTTGATTTGATCATTCGCTATATCATACCTAAGACTTCTATCAGAACCTACTATACATAGCACATCATATCATTAAGTGTCTGAAAAAAACGATAGATGTAGGTTTCTCCACCACCATGGCTTTTCATCAGCAAAAGACAATGTACAAGTCTGCCTGTCACAGAGCACAAACTGTTATAACACAGGACTTGGAACCTCAACATCCCAAAAGGTGGTAAAATCGCATCTTCTGTTTTATAGAAACACATGTGAACAGATGGAGAAAAAAATTATAAACCAAAAAAGAAACCAACATATGCTTTTAAATAAAGATGCAGTTTTACCCAACAGGTTGCAGTTTTAAGTCAAATAAACCTTGTTTAATTAAAGGAGGAGAAGAGACAACCATCACCTAATCTTTTAATTCTAAATATGACCATTGTAACAACTGAAGTATGCCATGGGGTTAGGATAAGACATATATACCCCACACCTTTGTTACACCATTTACATAAAACCAGAATAAAAACATACACCACATGGCATGAAAGGACAAAACACAGCATCTCAGAAAACCTTGCTGTCTATTGCTCATCAGAAACGTACATGCTCAGGCAGGGATGCTGAAAACTCCAATGTTCCCCATCTATAAAATGAAACCCAGCTATAATACGTAAGAAGCTATCACAACACCACAAGGCAATTTTACCACAAACTCAGGCAAAACACTGGATAGTGTTTCCCCACCATCACCACAAGGTAAAAAATGATTAACTGTGCAGAGGTTTACTGGAGCTGGAACATCCCTAGTGTACAAAGCTCTGCCAATATCACAGATCAATCCATTTAGTGACCCAAATTCAGGAACAACTAGTTTAGACTAAATATCTCCAGGTCCAAGCACTTTTCCCTTGCCTGTAGCAGGGCTTGACAGAGATGAAATGACCTTGTCACTGAAGTAAAGCACATTTATATGAAAAAAATTCAGGAGACCAGAGCCTCTTCAAAAGAGAATACTTTCCACTACTTATTTGTAAGATGCTTGCTGTCTACACAGCTGCCAGCTTTCATGAACTCTAATTTCAGCATCAAAATATGTACTACCACAGTGAAGACTAACTTCTGCCAAAAGAGAGTGCATTCCCACCAGCTCCATGGCAGCGAGCAACACATTTGACTCGTGTTGTCCAAAGGCTTGCAGCCACTGTACAGCAACCCTAGAAATTAAAACTAAGTTTTGCATTAAAGCCTCATCATGTTATAGGACAACTCTTTGAAGAAAAGTTATGTATTTTACCCTCTTTTGACCTCAGTCTTCCATATACAGAGAACTGAATCACGAGAGAGCAAGTCAACAAGGCAGAAACTTCAATGAAAATCAAGATTTTACCAACCATTAGATCCGATATGTAGGTTGCCATACAGAGGCTCAAAGACAATTGAGCGAAACTCTGACAACTCCAAAGGCAACATCTTTAGAGCTGTTAATACAATGCAAGAAACAACTTTTAAAACGCAAAGCATACTTTCACAACTCTTTCCGTAGTAAAAAGTTAAGTGCGTCATTATTTCAATATTCCAAACAAAACAGAAGCTCACCATGTTTATTACTGGAATAAAGCTTCCTAAGGACAAGCTAAATATATTGAAGATATTTTTAAAGTTTAGAGAAGCAATATTTGTTATTCCACATGTTTAAGTACATAGCCAAATTTTTACCGTTAAAGCAAGGATTCGACCACTCTGATGTGTAAATAATTTGAGGTAACACTAGTTTAACAGTGGCTTTCCCTAAGCTCACTGCATCTTCTGAGAATTTGTAAGTGGATCTATTATACATACGAAAGCAAGAGAGTCCTCCAAGAGCCCTCAAAAAGCCTAATACCCCACATCCGTCAGAGATCCCAACTATCTTGACTGTTAAGACAGTTTATAAAGTTCAAATACACTTGTGTTCTTTGCTAGTTACACTAAAAAACCTGAAACATTCACACCCTCAGAGCAATAATTATGGCCATCGTTTTAGACATCAACATTTCAAAGATCTTTTCAGAAGGGAACTCGGCAGATAACCACTGACTTTCAAAATGAATGTTTTTCCCAGTAAATTAAAGTCTACATAAAGAAGAATGCCAAGGACCAACACTTAGCATCTGATGGCAATTTAACTGTACTTCCTTTGGGACATTTTGAAAGCAGGCATTTTTATTTAAGTACAGTATCAGTCTCACGTTCAGAACAATGCATGGCAGCCACATTGTATTTCAAGGAATTCTGTGTAGCAAAACATTATTTTTCTGCAAAACAATAAATTCTGAGCTCTGGATTACAGCCAAGAAGAACAACTGTAACTCGGGTGTGCACTGGGGAAGTATGGAGGCAAAACAGAAGAGTTTGAGCACACACAGAGAAATATGAAAGCCAAGAGCTGGAGGTAGAGGGACATCTGGTCCACGTGCTCTGTACTGCTTCCAACCGAGATAAAGCAGCTAGCTCTGATTGCAAATCACTCAAAAAAATAAAATGTTTATCTAGTATTTTATATTTTTAAATACTCAACTAATAATACTAGAGTTAATATTTCTTTATTATATTTTTACATAAAAATCAGATTGAGAGTCTGGTTTGTCAGCAAATAAAGGGCAAAGCATTATTTACAAAAATTAGGACAACATAAATATTTCAGTTCCTAGAGTATAGATGAATATTTAATTTGAATTCACATGTTCAGGATAGACACAAGTAATCGACCTGAATTCCTCCTTCCGGACCCACTAGCAGGAAACATGCTAGTAGTTAGAGGAAACCAAGGAGAGCCATGGTTGGCCACATAAAAAAATTCATATGCAGCATTTTACACCTTCATTATAACTGTGGTTATTTTATGGCCTCACTACAAGGTGGAACATCACCTTCAGATATATGCAGCAACTTACACATCTCAGCACCTGAGATTCCATCTGTAGGTTTAGTGAACTAACTCCTACTCAAGTTCAAAACCAGATGGTTCTACATCAAAAAGACTAAGTATTTTGGTTAAAAAAAAACCACAACAAAGAAGTCTTTAAGCCAAGGTTTAGAAGTTCAAGCCTGTTAACATCCGGTTCTAAGCTGTATGTATGTGACAGCACTGGAAGAGGCCGACACCTCATAGCCAGAAGACATGACTTGCCAGGCTTTCAAGAAGTTATTGCAGGGTTGTGCCAAGACTTGAGCATGCTCCTTCTAAACCCTGAAGTGATCAAACTACCAAATACTGAGGAAGCTACTCCAAATGATCAAGTGGTTACTTTGTAAACACAATTAATTTCACTGCCTGCTGCATTAAAGCTTCACAATAACCAAAAGCAGCAAAAACATCCTCAGAGAGCATAAAAATGAAGTACCAGTTTCGTAAGTATCACAATTTCATTTTAATCTGCTACAAAGTGCACATACGCTCTGGACTACTTGATAGGAACAAGAAAGTATGTTATTTTCATGGAACAGACACACACCTTCAGCAAGAGTTCAGCGTGCTGAAGGTAGGTCTTCTGGACGCTGTTTATCTGGTAGCATCCTGTAAGATCAGAGGTATGCATGCATGCCTCTTTCAGCAACAAGCAGCCCTGTCACCGGACTGGTTAAGGCATAAAGCTCAACTGCCCAAGGACAACGCGCTCCATGTTACTGAAGGAACATAACAGCAACCAAAACCAAAATTCCCTCTAATAATTCCTTTAAAGAGATGTCAGCTGGAGGGGAAAAAAACCCAAAAACAAACAAGAGTTTAGCAAAAATGTTCAATGCAGAAGAACCATGGTGGGAGAGTCAACAAGGAGAGGAAATACTTTAAGAAAAACTGGCACATCTCAGCAGTACATTAAAAATAAACAAACTGTGATAAGCAGACACTTCCATGCATTTTTATCGAAGTCCAACAGGACTTGAAACAAAGGTTTAGAAAGTCATGATCCAAATTAAAGCTCATCAAGGCTACCTATGCTTGGAAACACAGCAAAAATTGTACTGATGTTTTACTAGTTAATTAAATCTAACTCCCTGATAAAAGTTTTTTTCATCTTGTTTGGGCATACATGATGCTGAACTGCCTCACTTGCAGAAACACTAGAAAACGAATTTTCACAATCAAAACACATTCAACGCTAACAGTCTTAATTTGTCCAAGATTTTTGCCTAACATCTTGAAATAAAAAGCTCTCAAGAAAAGGTTTTGCTGTTAGTAGGTCAGGAACTTGAAAACAGTAAGTAGAAATAGGTGTGACATTCTGACCAAAATCAGTTTTGTTTTCAATTTTTTAATTTTTTTTTTCTTTTCATAAAATCCTTTGAGAAAAGAGGTCAAGAAGATCAGAGAACTAGAAGGTGTCCCTGCCCATGGCAGGAGGGCTGGAGCTAGATGATCTTTAAGGTCCTTTCCAATCCAAACCATTTTATGATTCTATGAAAGAACTCTTCTATCTACACCTAAAATACAATGGTTTTGCTAAACGCAAAAGACACTTAAGAAATTTATTATTAAAAAAACACAAATGGAAGAGAAAACTGGATGGAGAGGTAAAAATGCACTTAAAGTAGAATTCAAGGAAGTTTATCTAGCTGCCTTCACTATAAGGCTTATGATTTTGTTAAGGATCTTCTGCACAAGATCTGACATGTACTTTCTCTCTATTAAAAAAAACTAAACATGAATTTTAAGTAGTTCTCTTGTTTTCTTTTCCAATATATTGGCTTTATAAATTCAGTGTTTTACAGTATTTAAGTAGCTACTCTGCCAGGCTGATGACTTAAAGACGACTGTTCTAACAGTATAAATGCATTCCTCTCAAGAAGTGTACAGAAATTTAACTGTACCTTAAGTTTCAGAAGGTAAGGCATGTCTAGAATATTTTCAAATCAACTTGGTTTCCACTACATCTTAATATGTAGTACTAGCTAGTACATTCTCTCATGTCAGACTACTTGCAACTCCCCTCTAATTGTCAAATAATCCAACTTCAAACCAGGCTGCACAAATGGTGACAGCTAAAAGCAATTTAAACTTCAAGTGATACACAATTCATTGTGTAACAGTCATTCAGTCCCTGAGCTTGGATTACAACTGGAACACTGGTAGTTACGGACTTGAAAATGAGAAGGGGATTCCCCTAAATAGTTTGTATGCATTCCTAATCTGCTAGAGACAACAACAAAAAATGTTAGTGCGTCTTAAAGAATGGTAGAAAACTTGGACAAGCCAGACAAATTCAGTAGAGGGTAGAGTTTCTTTTACTCATTTCCTCCTCACGGAAAACTTTTAGGAGAAAAGCTGATGCTATCATATAGACAAAATGCTTTTTTGTACCAGTCTCAACTCTCAAACAGAAGAGAAACTGGAAAACAAGCCTGCTGGTATAGAAAGTTCCTAAACCCAATGCAAGTCAAGACAACTCAGCATCTGATAAAGTTACATGACTGTTCTAGTTATTACTAGCCACAAAGAAACATTCCATACATGTTCATGAACAACTAAATCGCTGTGTTTCTATTTATTCATTTTAGCTTTATTCCAGCCATTTTAGCAGTCTGGATGAAGGCACACAACTGTTCTCTAAGAAGAGCCACCAAGGCTTTCTCTTCAAGCCACAAAAAAAAGACATCTCCACATATGCCAGAACATCCCCCTCAGCATGGCTGAAGTTGTTTTTTTGAGGGTTTTGTTGTTGGCATTTTAAAATCATGAAAGCCTCCCAGCTTTAAACTTCTCATATATATCTTATAATAAGCAGAAAAATGAAAAGAATCTCCTAGGTCCCCAAGTCCAACTTTTTCCTACTGAAGGAAACTACGTTGTGTAGCCCTGAGTGTGCACTCAATCAAGGTAAGTATTTAAGGTGCTTACCTTTTCTTGAGGAAAGCTATTCTAAAAACCTCTTTTTCTTTGGGTGGGGAGAACAGAAAAATAGAGATTAAGGCAGAAGATACATCCTTTTATAACTTTAGTGCCTTTGTTTTTACACAAGCATTGTACTTGAGGGAAGTAAAAGCAGTAATTAAACTAGTATTTGCTCACCCTGCCCTCAAAGTATTTACAGAGAAAAAAAACAAATCAGCATCCTTTCTGACAATTTTGCTAAAGTTAAGACAAATATCATCAGTTTCACTTCAGGTTCACCTCTCCCCTGTTAATCCTGGCTTGTGCTTCAGACTGAATTCCCCTTTTGTGGAACCCAAGCGATCAGACAGGCATGCAGTACTCCACATGCAGCCTCAGCAGCAGCAACTACGACTCCACTCATTTCCCTGCCTCCACTGGAGTATGCTACCCAGAATTTACACATTTACAGCTATATTGGTCAGATGTCCCAGTCATAACATACTTGTGCATAACCTTGTCACAGAATCACAGAATGGTCCATGCACATTTCCAAATGATAGGCTTTCAACTTATGAGCTCTCCATGTTATAGCATACTATTTCTAAGACACCTGTATTCGTGGCCACTGACGTATTCCTGTGCATTACTGCACTCTCGTATTAGTAGAAGTAAGAATTTGTCCCACATTAAAGAGTGTTTAAGAGTAGAAAAGGAAAGATGCACCAAAATAAGAGTATAAATTTTACTGCTGTTACTCCGGTTTTCTTGAATTGCTTTAGACTTCATATTCTCTTCCCACTGGCAGGAGTCTGAAGGGTAGTACAATAAAGTATTTCTCCTTCACTCACAGCCGAGGTAACTGTTCTTGTTCCTTACAACCAAGCAGTGCTTTTGGGTACACTGCATGACTTAATTACCATGCTTAATTAAAAACTTTCCAGCAGGATCCACTGATCTGCACATGAATTTTAGTCCAAATCTGGAGACTTAGTCCATTTACATATGCATCTACCACCACCTCTAAAGAGCTCCAAAAGCCAGTATCAAAACAGTTCCAAAACATTTAAAAAAACGTATTTAAGACATTAGTAGGATCTGAAACTTTAAATCATCATTGCTTTCTTTTTTTAATTCAAAGGTGCATTGCTGCATTCTTTAAACCAGATCCATTTTCAAGTTTGCCATTCCATTTACTCTTTTCCCTCAAAAACACATTTTTGTATTTGTAAAACATATTTGCATAAAAGTGAAACCCACAAATAAAAACTCCAAATCTGTGAGAGTAACATCAGATAAACTCTGGCATTACAAACAATAAACACATTTCCCAGAGAGAAATCCATGCCAGAGCTGTGGTTCCATGTGGTTTCAAGCACAAATACTAACTACAACAAAGGTAAAGGAGCAAGAAAGTGAGATGTGACCATTTAAACTAGAAGAGTCTTTATACATGAAGAGAAGCTATTAACATCTGGACAAACATAGAAGAGATGGAACAAGTGTTTCTCTCCAATTTTTCTTCTCCATGAGAATGTTACTTAAAATTTCAGTTAGTGTACTAATTGTCTCATACTCATCCAATGCATCCTGAACACAAAAACAAGCTCAGAGAAGAGAGGGGATTTTTTTGTTATTATTTATTTTAAAGCCTTGTCAATTTTTCAGAAAACTCAATCTGAATTATTTCAATAAGCAAAAGAGACCACTTGGTTAGGCTCTACCTTACTACCTTCCTAGCAGCCACTTCTGATGCCAGTGTTGACTTCTTGTCACCATTACAGCACTGAAGCTGAAGAATGTCAACAGAAGCAGCCCAGTCTCTCACAGCTATCAACACAGAAGAGGAACAAGTTTTCCACGATACCCAAGTTATAAACTCTTCCATCATTCAGATGATGACAGCTGCAGACAACAAAGAACTGTATGCCCTGACAGTCTTAAGCCATCTAAGAGATGGACTATTTTGTGCATGTCAAAGTCAGAGCAAACACTAAGCACAGCCTTAAGCAAAGCGATGCCTAGAAATTAAGTACAACAGACTCCAGCAAGAGCCTCTCTTGCAGCTAACAGTCTAAACCTTTCATCAGCCAAAGACTTAAAAGGTTCAAAGAATAAAAGGCATTCTGGACTATTATTGTGCCTTAGGAGGACTTTGACATAAAGTCTCAGGATTATCATTTCTTCTCTCTCATTTGAGCAGATTAGAAGGAAATAAATTTAATTTTACATAGATCTATTTTTGCATATTTGAAATCACTTGGAATATGGAAGCAAGGCATCAACAGAATTTTACAAAACTAAATTATAATTTTAAAAGAAGTTATATTAACAGTAGTTCAGGATTGCAGCTTTCCACAGTAACCTCATATGCACATTAAATAGACTGTACTTTTGAGAGGCACAGGAAAGAAATAAATTGTTTAGTTCTACTCAAAGTTTCCACACCAAATGGGAAAGCACGCACCAGTACAGATGACCGTTTTTGCTCTAAAGTATCTTTATAGTTTCTCCTGTGAGAATTCTAGACTTAGCAGTTTCACACATCCCTCTCACTTATACCTAGCTTTTTGACATACTAGTCAATTAAATTCCAAAAAAATTTTAAGGAATAAGTGACAAAAGGCAATGCTTTGATTTTCCAAGATCCACATCTTTGAACCAGAGCACTAATAAAATAAAAAGAATATATCTGTCTACACACTCCATAGAAGTAAAAGACCAAGAATTTTTATTTTTCTTCCTTGGTTCATATTCTATGCAACATCTGATTGCTACACACAATCTTCAGACACTTGCCCATTTATTAAATAAAAATTAACGTAACTACTATGAATAGACAGTTATGTATTAAGGGATCAATATTCTTCGTGCACTGGCATTATACACCAAAATAATTTACTTATACTGTAAGTTCTTCTGGGCACACACCCCACATCATAAGCTTGGTACTTAACACAGGTACTGCAATATGGTCCTGGTCTACACTTGAATCTTTGGGCAGCTCTTCACTTGCACTAAATTCTTTTGTGTTGAACTAAGAACCACAGGATCAAAAATTGAAGGAAAGCATTGTTTTTCTCAAGATCCACATGAAGCAAGCCCTAGAGATCCCCCACAGAAAGTCTACGGTTCTCAACTGCAGTACAGGACTACCAAACTAGACCAAGCTTTCATTTGAACAGCACTTATGTCAAAAAACCAAAATTCAGAGCCAATTTAAACCTCTAAATAAAAATACAGACTGCCCAACCATACTAAGCTTTTCCAAATACAGTACATTTACCTAAACTCCAAGGCCAAAGAAGTTCTTTCAGACTAGGTATAAGGAAGAAAGTTATGTTGAGGGTGGTAAAACACTGGCACAGTTTGCCCAGAGAGATGCCCCATCCCTGGAAACATTCAAGGTCAGGTTAGACAGGGCTCTGAGCAACCTGGTCTCGTTGAAGATGTCCCTACTCACTGCAGGGGGCTGGACTAGATGACCTTTAAAGGTCTCTTCCAACCCAAACTATTCTATGATTCTTTCAAAATCAGAGCTACGTGCCAAGGCCAGGACAAACCATTGCATATGCTAAATTGCAAGACTGAAGCTAATCTCTCTAAAATAATCTATGTAGCCTTTAAGTGCTAAAGCTGTGACCAGTTTCACAGATTCTCATCTTCACATCCACTAACTGCCAGCAAGCTGCCAATAGCATGAGGCTACTTCATCCCAAGGGGAGAAGGAACAAGATCAGTGCGCTGTAACTGAAATTCATCTGAAGACCATGCAGAAATAACCAGAATGACAGAAAATAAGACCACAAGGGACCACAGACTGTCTTAATTAAAGCCTCTCCAAACTTACATATTTAAACTACCTGGTGAACTTTTTCATTTTTAAAACAGCCACTGCCATGAATCTGACAGCCTTCCCAATCTATTCCAACGCCACCGTTGTTCTTAGTTTGACTAAACTAACTTAAAGCATGTTTGCTGGAATTTAAGCCTACAACTTGTTTCATCTCCAGTGGAGAAGACAACAGCTTAGTCTCTTCTTTCCAACTATCTTTAACATATTTAGAGAATGTTATCAAATGAAATCTCCCTTCAGTCTCCTCTAAAAGAAATCATCCAAAGTGCCTTCAGCTTTCCCTTACAGCACATTTTCTAGATCTCTGATCATTCACCTTTGCCTGCAGTCTGTTCTTCCCCCAGTACGTTACTCGCACATTGAGAAGTGAGAAGGCTAACTTCATGTATTTTACATGGCATTGCTGTTAACACACCCAGTAAAAAATTTCCTGGTTTTGCAACACCAGTTGATTCATGACCACTATGCAAATATCTGACTCCAGGTTCTTCCCTCCACATCTCCTGTCTTCCCAGTCATCCCTCATCCTGGTATCTGCACAACCAAGTCTTACTGAAGACTAATAGACTACATCTGACCCTGCTAAATTTCATCCTACTTTAGGTAACACTGCATTCTCAAGGTCGTTTTGAACACATGCTCTTTAGTCCTTGGGAGCACCTCTGAAGGGAATGCAATCCGCAAGTTTAGAAAGTTTACTCAGATCAGCTGCAAAAAACTTACTACTACACTTAAGAAAACTCTGCAGAACCCCCTTGACCCATCCTTCTAGTTTGGCCACAAGTCCTGACTAACTTCAATGGACCGTTTATTTTATAATGGCTGCAGACTCTTCTTAGACAAACAAATGCCTGAGTTTCTGCCAGGATACATAAAATAGTTAACACTCTCAAAGTGAGCATAGACAATTATGTTTCATCTGTAAGAACAGGCATACTGGGTCAGATCAAGGCATTGCGTAATCCACTTTCCTGTCTTCAAGAGCAGCCATAAGCAAACACCCAAAGAATAACACCACAGCAATTAACAGGAGGTATGCATATACACCTTAAATTATATATATACATATGCCACATATTTTAAGCACATTCCATAGCTTTACCTAACAATAAGTTACACCTTTCTCCAGCATTGCATCTTGTTGCCCGTGTCCAACAACAGTTCACAGGAACAAAAAATCTCAGGTGCATAAAGCCCCAAAAATGAAAACGATGCTGTGACTGAATTACTGGAGGAAAAAGTTAACAGTATTCCATAAAAGTACATATTTAAAGGTTTTACTGATGATGTTTTTTAAAACAAGCACTTCCATGCGACACATTTAATTCCATTTACCAGAACGTTCCACGGCTCATCTCCTTTAAAGAGGTTTCAGTTATGCAGTCTACATATCCTTTTCTTCAAAGAACAGCCATGGAGTAGATCACTTCGTAAGAATCTGAGGAGTACCATATTTTTTAAAAGGGGAGCTTCAAATAACTTCTGGAGGATTTCAGCTACTTCTCTTTTAGTAGCACAAAGGAATGTTGAAGCAAAAGTGATTCATAACTGCACCAGCCTACCTTCCTGCATTCTAAAGAAGAAAATACACTCTTGAACTTCCAATAGCGGCACCAAATCTTAAGTCAGATCGTCCAACTTCCAGTATGTCACTGTAGTTCAGCTCCATTTTCCACACCATTTCAAGAGTTACACATTATATAGTGTATCTCAGGATATCCAAAGAGGTACATTTTAAAGGAGAACATTTCATATATAGTTTATAAATCTGGTAGAATGCTAGTATTATTGCATTAGCTCTCTATATTTTCATTTAAAAATGGAGGAAGAGTACTATGAGGTAGTTGTATATTTAATGCTTAATGACTTTCCACACAAGCACAAAAAATAGTGATAAATACAGCAGAGCTGATTCCACACACAGAATAATTACATACAGCAGGGTGGAAGAAAGTGGTAAGAAACAGCAATGGTCGAATAATCACTACCTGACTCATTGCGTGTTTTTTACGTATGAGTGGGTTTCATAAAGACAGACAGAATGAGAAATCACATGAAAACAGCACAAGAGATACCCAGAGCAATTCAAGGGATTTCAACAAACAGATCTCCAGGAGTTCAGTAACATCTGCTCTCTTCAGTGTCAGATGAAAGCTCATTATCCCTCTTCATCTGCAGACAAATTCCCCACCCCTTTATTAACTATTTTTCCAGACAAAATCCTGGACATTATCTGAATTTGTAGAAATACTTGCCTTTGTTCTCTACTATACTTAGAAATAACAGGTCTTTCAAATACACTAGTCATAAAAAGTTGCATTTATAGTCTCAAAGCAAAACTGCAATACCCTATGTAGAGAGGTCTTCTAGAAAGTCTAGTCCTCAGTGCCAACACATTGTTCACCTCACTGCATGAATGCCCTGCTTCATTTCTAGAAGACTACTGATACATTTTTCATACACTTCTTCCTCATATTTCCCAGAAAAATATTAGGCATAGTAGCATACCAGACAGAGATGCCACTCCTATTAGTCTTTTTTTTTCCCCCCCTGCAAGAACTGCTTATTCCATTCGTGCAGACTGAAGGCATACCTGCAAAGTACTAGGTGACAGCTGCTCACCTCCACAAATGAATCCATACACCAGCAAAGCTTGGTGCAGTATGACTTTGGGACTCCACTGGAAGCACAGCAGTACACAAGAATGCTGAAAGGTGAAAGTGCCGCACTACAGAAGACATCAGGCTGCAGTTAAGTGTGAACAGCCAAAATAAGCAAGTTAAAACATACATGTTACCAGTCTTCCTCGATACTCAAACAAGAATGCCATGAATAGCTTTGAAAGTAAATATGAGCTTTTGTACTCATATGTTAAAGGTGCAAAATCAACTTACCCAAAATTTAGAACAAGAAAAGACCGCAGAGGTTTGCAACATTTCTGTGGAAGTATATGCTACATTAGCAGAAATCTAGCTTGTAATATCAACAGCATTGTCAAATCCCCATGCTTTTTCCGTATATTAGTCACAACAACGCTACACTAAGAATGGTTCAATTTAATGCTTGAATCACCTAGTCAAAAACAGTGACAGAGAGACTGTAATTCCCTTTAAAAAAAAGCAGATATAACCCTATACCTGCAGTAGGTGTACAATTGGTTTGGGGTTTTTGTTTGGGTTTTTTGCCTTTGCAATAATATCCTGAAAAATCCATGGGTATTGAATCCCAGCGTTCAGTACAGATTCTTACAGTTTCACTAAATAGTGCGGCAAATACTTGCAGAACTTTTAAGTGTGTCTCAAGCCTCCTATACCAAAAACTTTTAAAATAGTCTTCATTTTCTTTCAGTGAATTTAAAGTCACATAGGTGACTATGTCCTTACTGGAAAACTAACCTCTTATGAGTTTGAAAAATACTCCATTTTATAGCCACATACATACAGAAGTCTTGATAATTTATCGAAGTCAGAAATCCCATTTCCTACCTTGCCAGTACGTTCTTTAGAAATTGGCTTGCTAACAACCCAAATGCAAAAATCTGCAACCAGGAGAGAAGTCTCCCATAGTCACAACACTCAACGGGGAAAAGGCATTTAGAGTGATAGAAGACAGCACATCCGGTTGCAACACAGCTTCTTTCAGAGCTCCCTTAGCAGCACCAAAATTAAATGTTAATGCTAGTAGGTTAGGATGTCACCAAGTCACAGAACGTATCGTGTGAAGTCAAATGAGAAACAGGTTCGCAATTTTTGACAAAACAATTATTGTTCAAGTATTAAAACACTACTCTGAAGTCTGGCCTGCAGAAACATAATTAGTCAACGCAGATTTGGCAGAACATTTTAAAGCAGTCTGTAAAGGCTTTAAAGCAGAAGGTCTAAAGCAAAGCCTTCACACATGATCTAGGTTTAAATTCCAGATCTCAGAAATCTAGATCTTCTACTTCATACCATATTTCTGACAATGCATATGTGTGTGTCTCTCTCTACACACAAATACATGTAAGAAGTCAGAGAGAAGGAGCTGCTAGAGGACAACCTATCATGATTTGTTCTCATCTGGAATCCACTGACTTTGACCTGATCTGCCAAGAATGCCTTCCTGATTCCAGCAGCTCTTACAACAACAACAAAAAGGCCCCAAACCCACAAAACCCCACAATGAAACACCCCCCCCAAAAGACAAAATAAACAAAGGCCCAGCCAAAACAATGCCCCCACAATGTCCGAATAAACTGAAAGGCATATGCAGCTACTACATGTTCTAAAGTAACTCTAGAAGAAATTTACATTTTGTAATTGTGCCACCAGGTAAGAACAAAAATTAGGCTTTCACCAGACATTTTGAAATGTGGGCAGTGTCACTGTCTCAACAAGAGTATTTCTGAAATTATGGACATAGCATAAACATCTCTGCACTACTCCTTGTTAGAGTTGGCCCAGCATAATCAAAATTTACAGTCAATCACTAACTACTCAAATATTACCAGTGAAAAGAATCTAGTTTATTAGGAAAAAAAAAAATAATCCACAAGCTACTGCATAAAGCCAAAGCATTGACATGACACAGAAAATGTTGTTTGTTGTCTCATGAATATATACCTGTCTGCAAAATCCCACAGGCATTTCAAATGTGCCACCTGGGAAAACAGCCACCATTCTTCTGTCACAGATCCCAGCAATGCCTTTATTAGCTTCTATGGACACTGAAAGCAGGTAACACCAGTCAAAGAGGAGCTTCAGTCCACTGAAGTTAAGCCTATCATGAAATAGAAGAGGCTTGCGGATTTGGTAGTATTCATTACCCTAAAAAGATCTTCTATTAAGCCAACTACATTTCTAAAACACAGTCTAATTGAACAACGCTCAGAATTTGCTGGTGAACTTTTTTTTTTTTACTCAGACATGTAAATTTAGAGTCCAACAAACATACTCAACTGCCATCCCTATGCCACTTTCTTAATAAAAATCTATATGCAACCCCAAACTAACTCATGCCTGATCAAAGAAGAGCAAGCTCAAAGCTGAGCTCAATCTAAAAACACCAGTACTTTCCCTACTGGGAGTTGCAATCAAAGCTGTCCCTGCCCTCCCATTGACAAGTATCATCTGAAGTTCTGGAATAGCAAGGTTCTCCCACTCTGCACAAACCTCATGCTTTTGTCTCTAGCACGTTCACTAGTTGATCCACTAGAAAACAAAACCAGACAAACAGGAAAAAAAACACACCTAGCTTTTCATAGGCCTTTAAAGCATTTCCCCAAGACTCAAATCAACTCTGCACTCCGTTGTGGCTACTACAGCATGTAATCCAAAATTAACAATTTTTGTAAACCTATTTCAATGTCTCTAAAACTGAAATTTGGTTAGTAAGGTTTCTCTATTCTCTGAGGAACACAGGAAAAAAAATTAACTTGCAACTGCTATGCTGCATTGCCCTATACCTACCCATGGCTCCCAAGCCAGTACATACAATCATGAGTGAGATTGCAAGATTAGAAATGAAATGGTCAACAGATATGATCTTCTCAAGGACAACATTATTTTCCGCTTCTTTAGGTTTCAATTGAGCAATTGTATATATAAACAAAAGCCATTCCAGAAGCCTTACATCTACTCACCTGCAAAAAGTAGAAAGCTTTTATTCTCTCAGCAAGGCACAAAACAATCTTTCTGATGCTGATACTCAGTCTCCCACAAATGTGGGGAAATTAATTTATGGCTATGGACTTCATTTACAGGGATACAGATCTGTGCCAAATGATTCATGTTTACTTGGCCAACAACCAAATATTCTGTTTATTTAGGTTGATGAATTTGTGACCCCCTCCTCCCTTCAAGGAAACCCACTCCATACAGGTCAAATCGTTGTGTTACTTTTTTTATTTTCCAAATACTTAAAACAAATGAAGCACATTAGAGATGGGATACCAATAATCATATAGGTTCTGTGTAACTGTTTGCAGCAGGGTGTGAATCAAGAACAGATTGATGCTATCAACTGCAACTAAATAGTTTTTCCTCTTCCTACACTGCAAGAAAAAGCAAATTGTTCTTTGCAGCGAAAGTCACATTTTAATTTATCTTTCTGCAAAATATATTCTTGGCCTGTCTGAAAATTAAACAATTGCCTGCATTCCTGGCAAAAGATACTTCTCTGAACTACAGGGCTTGTAGCTGACAAGAATTATATTCCTACTGAAAAAGTCAAACCAGACGACGTTCTACAATTGTGGCTCTAAGAAGTCTGCCTTGGTTGGAAAAATTCAGCTGCTGCTTCCCTTCTGGTTATAACTTCAGGGCCAACACCCAACTTCTCTCCTTCTAAGTGCTCTGATCCAAAAGCCTGTGGCAGCTTTTGCCGCTACACTGAAACACTTAGCTTCATGCATGAACAGCAGCACAGCATTCCTAAGTCCCATACACCCTCTACAGTATTAGTTATCTGGTGGTATTAGTCAGGAACATCTTTTCTTTCTCTTCTGATCAGCAGGTCTCTTATTATCATCACCTACCTGTGAGGCACTTGGACTACTAACAGTTTTCTTCAAATCTGCCCAACTGCCTGAGGAGACATGTCAAGCAATGGAAGTATACCACTACACATTCCTGTGATATGTTTAAGAGACACTTTCTAGACTCAAAAATAAAATCGACAGAAGCTACCTAAACAAAGGAAAAATACTAGCAGCTATCTCTAAATGATTCAACTCAATGTTATCATAATACCAGCATAACAGTCATTCACTACTTTCAACATGACTATATTGGTCATTTCAACCTACAAAGAAGGAGACACCCAGCCCTATTCAGACCTATCACAAAGTTACAAAACTACATTCTCCTTAGCTGTAAGTTCTTACTTATAAGCAAGCTAAAGTGAATTTCCTATGGCAGGCACCAAGGCCCTCTGCCACCCCACAGCACTACTGCTTCAGCTAAAGTGACTCCATGTTATTGTCGCAGAAAGCTTGCACATCATCAGTAAACTAATCATGGGCAAGACACTTGGCAACTCACTTTCACGAAGTTAATATCAACTCACTAGTCAAGTGCATGTGCAGGAAGCACTGGTATTGATACTAGGTAAAGAGCCCCTCAGCTGATGAGACTAAGCCAGGAAATATTGTGTCTGCGGCTATGGAGAAGTGGAAACACTCTTGGGAAGGACTGGTACCATCCCTTGAGACGGAGCTGTTGCTGTAGGGCTTCTGTTTAAAAAAAAAAAAAAAAAAGAGGCCTCAGTGCCTGACATTACTAAGCTATCTTACCACTTTCCTTTCTTTCATTATAAGACAGACCAGGTGAGAACACAAATTGCCTTCAATGCTTAGGTCTACTTCCCGTCTGCAAGAGATAAAAGTACAGAATGAATTGCTTTGCTTTATTTCCTTTTCTGAACAACAGACAAGTCATCTGTGGCAAGAGCACCTAATGAAAAGATTCTTTGATAGCAGTGATCATACAAGAAAAATCACTGTCCACTTCTTTTAGAGACACATCTGTATGACTTCTGGGCATCCACATTTTTGACAATTCTCAGAGGGTGATATAGAAATGCTTTCAGTAAGGTCTCCCACATGGGTTTCTGTTGAAATCACCTCATCTCTCCTACTGCACAGACAGAACACCACAGAGCAGACCTATTAGCGGATATAGGATTGAGTCGGACATGTGCTATCTCATGGACTACACCTAGATAACTGACCCTCTCTCTACAGCACACTGGTAACCTGCTACATTGGTAACTCACTACCTACGGGGGCAGGAGGGATTCTGAAGATCTGATGAAAACAGTTGTTCTACCTATTGTGGTTACCCAAATCTAGTTTGCAAAAACTTCAGGTAGAGCTTAATTTTAGGCTTCTGTTTAACGAGAGACAGCAGCACGGACCACGAACACCTCATCTCAGCATGACTATGATGCCATTTCTCACAGATGTGCATCTTGCTACCATGTCTCACACCTTTCTCGCCTTAAGACCAGATTGCTGCAATGCACTCAATATATGGCTACATTTTAAAACAATTCAAAAATATAAAGCAGTATAGACCATCATGCCTCCAAACTTATGTCTTCCCCAATGGCACTATGCAGCACTTCAGCAACAATTTCCATCAGATGAGAAGTGCCAAGGGATTCCTGGTTTTGCATCTAAAGAGAGGGGGTCTGACTTGTACTGCACTCTATGGGTTTGAGCCTTTATGTCTGAGGGAGTATATTTTCTTGCCACATTGTAAAAGCTGTCATTAGCATTTATTTTCAACATACATAAATAAAAGAGCATCTATTTGTGCGGCTTACTGAAGGAAGTGCTGACAAGACAAAATTTTGGATTTCATGTGGACTTAGGTCAAAGAAAAATGAGGAGAGCTGTTTTGCAAGGCATTTAAACTTTCAATAAGCTCCTTTTCATAGCTGCTTGACTTCAAAAGTTTTATTCATCTTTCAAGGCTGCACTGGGCTGATGCTCATTAAATTCAGAAAGCAGGCAAGTAACTCCACCAGCCATAGAGCTTTTGCTGGAGACAGCCACTTTAGCACTTCCCACACTAGCTATGGGTGACTAAAGTCCTCAGAGTAAAGTTGGATTTTTATTTTTTTTTAACAAAAACAAAAGGGAGAGCACTCCAGAAAAATGTTCAAGTCTTAAGTCTACAGAAATTTCTGGAAATTCAAACATAACAGACCTTCCAATTCAAAAGGGAGTCATCAAGTCATTCAAAACAAAAAGACTCCAACAGCTTGAACCAAGAGGCTGCAAATGTTCTCCAACCACCTTGCATATTATTAACTAATGGGTTCAAATAACTAAGGGGTTTAGCATTTAATTCATTTCAGAAAATGCTAGAGCTGGTCACAGCACAAAGCTTTAACCACAGGCTTTTTGCGGACACAGATACCCTATAGGCTTTCAGAATCTTCTCCACATCACTCATCCATCCAGTTCAAGAAAGAGCACTGGGTGAGTGAATACCAACAGCCAATATCCCACAGATTTGTACCATTATGAAGACCTGTGATGAGTAAACTGGACACCAAAACTGGAAAAATCCTTTATGTTCTACCTAAGAGAGTGCTTAAATATATAATACATCAAAATCAAAGCACTCTTGGGGCAGTAGAGGGAAACCCTTCAGCCTGTGGGGTGGTCTTCAGCAATACGTGCCAAAAAACTACTTCTTTTCTTATCCCCCAAGAAAAAGATCAGAGGACATAAACCACCACTGCTTTGTGATACCTACAAGGCCCTATCAAGTTAACAGATTAAGTGATACAACAACTTCCTGAGCCAAAATGCATACAGGTAAGGAACATACTCCATATGGGTTTCCATAGCTGTGTATATAGGTAAACAAAGTGGTTAAAATATTCCTAAGAAATACAAAAGGAGAATTATGTGATAATACAATAGGGGATCACCTTCAGGAAGCAGTGTAGGGAAGGGGAAACATGCAGTGTTTCACACAGTGACAGAATGAGAAGAGAAGGTTCAGGACAAACCCCAATATGTCTTACAAGAAAAAAAACCAACTAAACCACCAACCCACAGAAAAAAGCGTGGGGGACAGCAAAATAATCAAATTGTCATTTGACAGGTTCCATTAGCAGGCCTCACTTCTTTATTAGTCATTCTTCTGCTCAACTACCCCTAATACCATGAATAAAGAGAAAGTAGTTTGGCAGCATTAGAATTAAGTACAGCAGACAACTGTTTTATTCCTTTTCAGACTACAAGGTATGACTCTGGGGCACTACAGCATGAGACACTTTTCACTGTAGCACACATGGTCATTAGCTGACCCCGTTAGTGCAATTTTTTAAAGTCTGAGCATGAGGAAAGCTATTCACCCAGCAGCAGACAGAAAGCTGGACAGGGCTAAGAATCAGCGACAGCCAGACACATAACACTCAGCAGGCTTCTGGAAGGGAGTGATCTTCCTCTCTCCAGCAAGGAGAGCAGGATAGGCGGCTTTCAGTTTCAGAAACCAATTAGGCAGAAACTGCTATCAAAGCAATAAAGAAGGCCCTACCCTAACTGGGTTGAGAAACAGAAGGTGGCATTATCTCAATCATTCTGCCAGTTTCAACAGCCCCACTCATTCCTTCTCACTGAAGTTGCCCAGGGTGCTCTTTTCCACGGCTCCTCCTACACATCTACCTGCACATCATGCAGTATTAAACTGTTACTTAGATGCCATGTGCTACCTAAAAAGCAGTCACTTTTATGTCCTGGCTTGTGGGGTGGCTACTAACAGAACTAACTCCTAGACTTTACTCCTCATGAACCACTTTTTAAAGAGCCATTACACTAACAAAAGATGCATGACACAAATGCCAGTGGCAGTACCATGTGTGAACAGTACACAGCAATATAGGTTTATCAAGCTATCGTGCTTTTGGGAGATTATACAGTACAAAAAAACTGAATCCAAGAAGAAAAGAAAACTTCAACAAAAACCAAGTTTGGCACCACTGTAACGTTCTTCCAGAGAGTCCAAAATGAATTATTATGTGATTGTCCTTTAGATTTTGTAACCAAGAGTACAACATCAGAATTAACTAAAGCAAATAAAATTGCCTTCCTCACCCTCCAAGTCAACAAATTCTTCATAACCAATTACAGAGCCATGACACTCACACATGAAGCAAAAAAGTCTTCATGGCAAGCGTTAGCCCTGACATTATTTACTGCAGACCAACAAGATAATTGGCTACAGTTACAGTAAGTACTGCTGTCTACAAGGACTTGGTGTTATTTAAAACACTTATTTTCCAGAAGCTCAGGGAAGATAAAAAAAAAAAAAAAAATCAATTCCACAGTCATTAGATTAAAATTGTCATACTGCAAACTTCAAGACTTCTATTTTTATACAGATATTTTTGGTCATGTGTTGCGTGACTACCCTTTATATTTCAGGATTATTTTTTTCCCATTTGGGAAACAATGTACATCTGGAAGCAATGCAAGAACAACTAGGTGAAGAACAAAGGAAAGCTTCAAGCTCATACCTCTTCTCTTATACTATAACCAGCAGGTTGATAGTATCAGCAAGAGGGAAACTGGAAACTCAGCTCCCTCCCATTGAGGGCCAGGCTCAACAGAAGGAGCACATGCACCTGTTTTTTTTTTGTGCGGGGAAAGCCTACAAACCCAGCAATAGAGACCTGCACAAAGAATAACCTACTTGAGAATTACTGCAATGTAGAAAGCCACATGGTAGGGTGGAAAGAATGGTGGAGTGATTTCAAAACCACCAAAATATAAATAGAGATACAAAAAATAGATTTCAGAAGGTACTCTTGATGCTGGTACGGCTTGAAAGAGATACAAGAAGGCCGGAGGATTCCTGCTCTTGCAGAAACATTAAAACCTTGTAACGTCTATCACAGAGCAATGAGAGCAGCATGTATGAGAAGTCAACATCCTTCCCTACAGCCAGAGGAGAAGCAGCTGTTGCTCATCTCCCATCCTTTCATTCAAGGCTCAAGCTTTCTTACCAACTTCTGAGAACAAAGTCTCATAAATTAAGTCTAATAAATTACACAGGGAAGAGATGAAAAAAAAATCCTTGCTCACTCTTTCTCCCCCATACACCTTCGGGAGAAAAGCAATCACCATGTGGTTCTAGTACTACTCCTCCCAGGTAACACAAGGGTCAGTGAGCCCTCCTCCACTACTTTATCAATCCTTTCCTCACTGCTTATCCTTCCTAGATAATTGTTGCAGTGCTCAGCCAGGAGCAGCAATAGCTGCAGAGACACCAGAGCAAGAGTGACTTCATTTAATTTCACCACTACTTTGAGCTTACAAATAGAAGAAAAAAGGTTGACAAACAAGCCAGGTTTTGCTCCCTGATACCTTGGAAAAGACCTAAATCAAGACAGAGGTACTAAGGGTGTCCGCAAGACTCAGAACACACCAATCCATCAGCTACCTCACAAGGAGTCTTTTGTCCCAGATTTCACTCAAAAGGGCTTGGAACATAGCAAAGTTTCAGTCTGTAAGTATATAGCAAAATAAAAGAGCCGAGCAAATTCTCTGTTCACTACACAAGTGATTTTTTTTTAAATTTTTTTAACCCAAGCACTCAACACTGGTAATAGCTAACTTGCTACATCATGCCATAAGATGCTACCAAAACTCATGAGAACCAGAAAAATATAACCCTTTTTGACATCCAGGAATTTTTCTCTTACAAAGAAAAAAAAAAGTTAACTTCCTGGACTGTCTTACATGGATGGATGGTTCTCTTGTTTTGTTCTGACATTTTTTTCCAGACAGCAGAAGGACCAGGAGCACATGACTACAGCAACTGTGGGGGTTATCACAAGTGTGTGTGCTTTATGGTATGGCCTTTGTTTCTCTGTCAGGGTTATACACTTTGGATTGAATCATATTTGCAAACTTGTTAGTCTGCATCAGTTAAGAACCTCTTCGCAGGCAAGCATCTGCCTAGTTTATGACCTCAAATAAACGGGAAAAGAACATCAATGACCTTTCAAGAATCAAGCTGTAGAGCTTCCATAAGACAAATTCAGTTGCTGAGCATGACAGGTCTAGGTCTCACTTGGTTTAGGCAGCCACCTGCAGAAATACCAATCAACAAGCCCTGCTTCCTATTCCACACGCACATAAAGTAAATCAATAGATTAAAATGGAGTCACCCACAGTTTTTCTCCATACAAATCAAGAATCCTTAATAAATGTTAATGCTGGACCTGATCAAACATACGCCCTTATGCTGGCAATACAGGTTAACTGCACCCGTGTTTTCTGAAGTGCCGCAGGCACGCTGATCATGCAGATGCAAGGTTGACTACAGACCCCGAGCCAAATGCTCTCTTCAAGGCTTCAACCGCAGTGGAGGACATTTCGGTGCAGAAAAAACGTCAGAATTTCTGATCTGTCAAAAAGCTCAGACTCTTATAGCGCTTTGGCATGAAATGCATAAAACGGTGTGATATATGCACGCATGCACACACAGAGCCATGTCAGGTGTGGCTGTACGCAAGTATCAAATAGATCAATCGAATGGTAATGCATATCAAGCATTCCTGGTCCCATAAAGATGCCACCCTGCATTTCTGTAAGAAAAAGAAAAATATCTCGACAAGCTACACTACTAATATGAATCTGGAAAAACAATTTAGTTGTTAATATGAACATATTCAAATCAAGACATTCCCTAATTCAAACATATAGCCAGTCTTTAGAGACTCAGAACAGGGCCTTTTTCCACTCGCACTGTACATTTGTTCAGATTTAATACATATTTTTCATTCACATAAACCAGCTAATCCCACAAGCTAGAATATGAAGGATGGGCACATATTAAACACAATTCCAACATGCCTGTACAGAATAAAGCACAGACCTCATTCTTAAAAATATTCTGCTGATCAGAAAACTGGAAAAGACATGCCGAGCTTGAAACAACCACACCATAGGCTCACATGTCAAAACAACCATTTTCTTATTCCTTCTATTCAGCGTTTTACCAGCCTGGAGGATACTAGAGAGACACCTTTTGTAAGCTCCCCTCCCCCTCTTTTTTTTTTTTAATGGGCTGGACTAGGTGCTCACACCCGATCTACGGGTGCATGGAAAAATCTTCCAACCTTTCTCCTTCAGAGCCCGAAGTGCTTAAAAACGCATAATGAACGTGAATGTCACGGGCATACCCGTGTGCCCGCAATTCACTTCCTACTTTCCAGGGGGGAATAAAAAGGCGATACAGGCTATGAAGGTCCCAATCCATTTCACAAAGGGGAAGAAAAAAAAAGGGGGGGAGGGGGGGCTTTTTAATTAGCCAGAGACCGCTTACAACGCTGGCAGCGATCAGGGGCTAAAGAAGAGGACAAACCACCCGGCATTTTTTGCCCAACAGGCCCCAAACGAACCGGCGGCGTGCGCCTATTCAAGGTTAATGCGGGGGGGAAGGGGAGAGAAAGGGAGCTGCCTCAGCCGGGGTTGCTCGCTCGGCCCCCAGCCGGGCTCCCGCCCTCCGCCTTACCGCCTCGGCGAGGCGAGGGGAGGGGGTAAGACCCGGTAGGGCCAGGCAGACAAACAAGATAGCCCCCCGCGCACGGCAGCAGGATACTCACGGCTAACTTTCATGCTGCCGAAAGCCGAGGGCTGCTGCACCGGCTTGCAGCTCTCCGCGAAGGAGGTGGTCCTGGGCCGCCCGGACATGGTCTCCCGCTCCTGCTCTGCCCCGATCACCTCTCTCTTCCTGCCTTCCCCCTCCGCCTCGCCCCGGCGGCTCGGCGGGCCCGCCTGCCGCTCCCTCGCTCGCTCAGCCGGAGGAGACGGGCGGGACGCGCCACATGAAACGCCGGGCCCCCCCTTCCCCCCCCGGGGAAGCCCCCTCCCCTCTAGGTCTCTGTCGCGCTCTTCGCCCGGCGGCGGCGGCTTCTTCTTCTTCCTCCTCCTCCTCCTCTCGCCGCCCGTTTCTCACAAAACCATCCTTCCCGGCAGCGCCGGTGGGTCCGAGAGCCGCCTCCGCCCAGTCCGCAGCCCCCCCGGCGCCTCTCCCGCTCCCGCTGCCGGCCGCGAGCGAGGGGGGTTTACTAGGCCTCGCTGCCCCCACCCTGGGCGCCAGTCACATGGGGCGGAGGCTCACGGCCCGGCTCCTCCGATCCCGTCGTTGGGTTTCTTTTTTCCTTTTCCCCTTTTTTTTTTTTCTTCTTTTTCTTCCTCCTCTTTCTTCCCCCTCCCTTCTTCTCTCCTTCCCCCTCGCCTCTGAGGGAGGCGGCAGGGAACGGGACTATTTTTTCCCCGGCGGAGGGATCTCGGAGCTCCCGGATCCGCCGACAGGAGGTGATGCGGTCTCTCGCAAAGGGATCCGGCAGAGGCGGTAGGATCCGCGGCGGGCGGAGTAGCGGTGAAGCGGTCCGGGTGGCCTCGCTCGCTCGCTAAGGCTTCTCAGTGCGGCGCTGAGGCGGTGGCTCCGGCGCGGCTCCTCATTGTGCCCGCAGGGGCAGCTGGCGGCGGCTCAGGCTGGGGACGCTGCACTGCGGGCGGCGGCCGGCAGCGGCGGCGCAGGCCATGACGACGGCGGCGGCGGCAGCGGCACCCCGGCTCTTCCTCAGCCGGCTTCAGAGCGCTGGCGGCGGCGGTTGGTGCTGTTGATGCTTCCCCGGGCGTCCAAGGCACATGGGACTCGCCCGCCCGGCTGAAGCCTCCTGTCGCTCCCTCCCGGCGCCGGCTGCCTTCCGCCGGGCCCCCCTCCCCGTTTCTGCCGATCGGTCCCTTTGTCCCTGCTGCTGCCTCCGCTGCGTGCCGGGCTCCCGCTGCTGCGCTCTGTGTGCGCGCCAAAGCCGCGCAGCCGCCTATGCCCGTCGCCGCCCTACGCTGCGGAACGGTCCTAAGCACCTTCCGTGAATACCCAGCCGAAGAGCCCGACGCACTCGCTAGCCCCCAGCCCGAGGCCCTTACGGAAACATCCGAGCCTCCTCGGGACCAATCCCGAGGCCGTTACGGAAATGCCTGTAACGGGTCGTAACCAATCACGAAGTCATCACGGGCACAGCCGAGTCTCCCCGAAGCGAAACGGAGACCCAATCGGAAAACGCTGCCACCGCCCTAGCAGCGCGGTCAGGGAGCCAATAGGAAGGAGCCCTCTCTTCCGGCTATGGCCGAGCCAACCCGAAGAGAGCCGAAGCGGGAGAACCCATTGAGGGGCGCGCTGTCTCTCTCACACACCCCTGGGATGGTTTCAAGCCGCAGCCCGAGGCGGAGAGCGAGCGCGGGCTGCGATTGGCTACTCCGGCGGAGCGCTCCGATTGGCTCACGGCGATGAGGCGGCCCGAAGACGCAACTCCAGCTCTCCGCCACAGACCAATCCCTCACCTTGGGGCCGCGGGCAGAATCCGCTCCCGTTGGGGCACGGCCGCTCACCTTTATGACCTCACCGGACAAGAAGGGCGGGACCGGCGGGGAAGGAGGGGAGCGCGCTTGCTCAGTGAGGCGCGAAGAGCGGGCCCGAGGGCGCAGGGCCTGTTGGGCCCGCCCTTCGCGCCTGAAGGGCGGCAGCCCCTCTTTTAGGCCCTGCCTGCTCCCCCCGCTTCCCCGCCCCGAGGGCGGCTCTGGGGCCAGTCCCACCGGCATCGCGCTGCCTGGCCCTTGGTCATGAGGCAAGGCCGGTTGGGCAGCACAAAGCCGAGGGGGTGGCACAAAAGAAGCCCCAAAATAACGGGGTTTGTGCTCTAAAACCGTCAAGGATCTGAGGTCCTGGGAACCTGCCTTCAATCCCTCATCGAGCCAAGAAAGAAAAAGGATGTTGAACCAGCTCTTGCTAGTGCATGCTGTGTTGTCATCCTTTGGTGTGTGGTTGGTGGGAAAAGGCGGCGGCTGTGGGAAAGAGGTAGCAGTGTGGTGAGCTGACTGGTTAAAAAATTATAATGGTATGCTGGAAGTCACGGAGGTAGCACATGAAGCGATGGTAAACCTATTTTGCAGAAACTCACCTGAGCAATAGGGAAAGAAGATCAAGACTCTTAAAAAGTTCTCACCATTCAGCTGTTACCAGTAAGACCTTCTTATAGGAAACACAGTTCGTGTTAGAGCCACTAAACTGGCCCTTGTATCCAGGTCTCAGTGTCACCACGAGCAGATTGAGTTTGGCCCTGGCCAGAGTCCCAGGCACTGTTCTGGAAGAGCCTGTATTACTTCAGGGCTCTGAAGCATCCCTCGGGGCATCAGTTCCCAGCCCTGGCAAAGCAGGCGCTGGAGTACTGCTCCCTGCTGTGACCTCAGTAAAATTACTCGGCAGACCTCAGCAAAAATTGAGCACCGCTTGCTTATGCCATTAAAAAAAAAAAAGTTTTCTTGCCAGAATAGTTTATACCACAAAAAAAATAACTTGGACTAGCAGAAGCACTTTTTGCCAGTGTTAGAATGAGAGCTGCTGTTTTCTTTTCAAGGCATCAAAATATTGCCAGATTTATTTTTTTTTTTTAAACTTTTTTTTCAGTCCTGTTCTGAACAACATTGCTATGTGAGCAAACAAAGACCTGGCCAAAGGCAGCTAAAAGCTAAAGTTTATCCTTTATAAGAGCTGTTTTCCAAAGCAGAAAACAAACCCAGTCTCTTCAAAACTGTTCAGCAGTTTGCTCGCCCCAGCGTGCTCAGCTTGCTGGAAACCTTTTTTCTTGCCTGATAAATGATGAATGGTTTTACCTACTACAAAGGACCTGGGATTATTTAAGGTCTGATTCTTCATGAGCTACCTGTGCAGCTCTCTACAGCTGGAAACCCGACAGTTGCAAGACATGTGCCCTAACAAGGACTAAAAGACACAGTCTGAAATCCCAGTATTGGAGTGGTACTGCAGCCACGCCAAACCACCCTGCCATACTCACCTTTCCAGGCCCCCTCTGAGACACCACTGTATCAAACGTTACTGAGACACAGTCTCAATAAGCTGCCAACCATGAAAGTGACGTTTTCTCTCCTGTTTTGGTACATCTGTCAACACCAGCCACAACTATTTGTCAAAAATTAGAGCTACAGATTGGATTAGTTCTCTAAAGAGTGATCTTACATAAAAAGGCAAAGTAAATGTGCAACTAGGCAGTGTCCAGCTCTCCTCTACCTGAAACGCACCACCAGACATTCCAATCATGAGCTTGAAATTATTTTTTTTGGCCTCGAGCGCCAAAATGCCAACGCAAATCACATTTTGTTATTTTCTGATGAAGTTCTTTCAAAAGATGACATAAACAGAACAGACTTAAGAGAGACAGCTGAGCTTTGTTACTTGAAAAAGTTGGCAGCCTGAAAAATAGCAGGTGGGGGAGGGTGAGCTCCTTGCTTTAGCATTTGTTGTTACTCACAATAATAGTAGTAAATAAAAATCAGACCAATGCCTAATTTATACTGGTAGTGTCTATTTGAAAAATGTCCCTTAAAGTTTTATAATGAGTCTACAACCTGACAATAAAAATGGGGAATCAACTTCATTTGCTTACAGAGAACAAGGCTACCTCAGGAAAACAACTTCATGCTTGTCCTCATTTATATGGTATAGCCCTTCCCTAAAACCACCCAGTTTCCTCTTCAGTACCAAAACAATCTGTATCAAACCCAAAACTCTCGGTTACCGCTAATCTTGCTTTTCTGAATACCAAGCCTAGCCATCCACTTGGGGAATGCTCATTACAAAAATCCCAGCTGCTCTATTTCCTATTAGGCAATCCTGCCCACATTTCCAAGTAATAATTAACCAACCAACTCTCCAAAGCCTGCCCATTCAAGCCATAGCATCTCTTCTCATCTACCAGGAAACCACACAAGTGTGCTTAAAGGGTGATTATTATGTATTTGAAGGGACGGAAAACTATAAAGCATCTACAATTTCTGTTAGTCTTTTCATAGATTCTTTCCTTAGCTAAGACTACTCTCAGAAAAACCCTAAACACATGCTAAGGGCATCTGTTAAGCTTTCCTCCTCAATTTCAAAAATGGGCTGACAATTAAAATCATTTGGGAGCGTCATGAGTGAGCTGGTTGCTTTTTTAGACTGAAAGATTCTCTTTTGACAACATTGCAAAGTTCATATTTATTTTTGGCCCTTGGCTGATGAAATGACCTCCCTTTAGAATCTGCAAATATAAATAGAATTGACATTTTAATGATCAGTTTTCACAAGCACGTATAATCCAGTGTCTCAGGCATCAATATTGTTCCAAATCTGAATGCAAGGGGCAGTTTTACAGCTGCTGTGTTTCTGTAGCATCCAAGTTCCCAGGGAGGCTGCCTGAAAAGACGAAGCATCCAATAGAGCTTACTGAAGTGTTGTCTCCCTGAAATGCCATAAGGTGGCAGTGAATTGGAAAATTGATACTATTTCAGGGTAGAACAAAGCTTTAAGGAGCTCAGTAGAAGAGGAGGGGAGGCTTTTTCTGTTTGTTCAGGGGTTTTCATTTGTCTGTTTACATTTCATCTATCACCATAAACTTCAAATCCAATCATCTTAATCAGGCGCTGAGTAGGTCTGCTCTGACATGCACCAGTAGACATGCTCCTGCACAGGGAACTCTTGCTTTTTCTTTCTCCATTGCTTCCTTTTCGGGTCATCGGCAGGAAGATTTTCTGTTTGCTTACCCTGCAGCTCTTACTGGGTCATTCCACCAGAAGCCAGGGTGAGAGGGCTACCTCTGCGAGCCTGATAAGGATGCAATCATTCAAGGCTGTTTTGAACTTTGTTATGCTAGTGAATCAAAACGACATTAATGGACCTGCCAGTCCTGCATCCGATTCCTTAATGTTGCCAAAGGAATTATCCACAGAACAATTTAGCGAGATATTGTAATTGCTTGTCTCTTGTTTGACTGGCATGGGCAAACTCAATGGTTATGGTTGAACTTTAACTTTTTTTTTCCCCCAGTGGAAAATCAGAGATTGTAACAGTAACAAATTTAATGACTGCCCAGGTGTTAATGATTAGACAATAAATCCTGAAAAGCGTTTTTGATTTTTGTCCCAGAACAAAATCCAAAGGAATCTATGTTTAAAATGTACGGATTGCATTTCTTTTTCTGAGCAGGGCAGAAGTTTTTAATCCTGAGAACTTGCATTTTGCAATGATTTCCTGTCACAAAATATGTCATCACCAGCAATTGCTTCAGAGAACAGCTGATGTTTTGCTGATCTGGATGTGCGTGGGTGCACCTAGGCCTTGCAAAACTCCAGGTAGGTTCGCCAAAACCGATAGAGCCAAGAGGTCCAAACAGTTTAACGTAACAGGAGCTACGGACAACTTCCGTTTCCCAATTTTGTAGTGCAGTCGAACAAGCAGAGACACCAAATACAGGTTCATGGCAACATTGCGACACACAGAAAACATCAGTGACTCACTCAGCAGGCAAATGCGTCCTTCTGTGGAAGTCCTCCCCGCTGATGTTCTGCACAGGTTTAAGTTTGGTCTTATCCACCGGCTCTTGAAAGAGGCATCAGGTTTCCTACTGCGCCAGGAGAACATCTTGTTCAGTTGGACAGTTTCCCTTGCTCCAGCATTTGTCTGACCACACCTTCTTCATAAATAACCCTGGAAAACCACAGTGTCCAGAGCCAGAGAAGCTCTGTCAGTCTAATGAGCCTTTGACAAGTCTTCCAGACATTCGTTTTCTGGAAAGCAAAAATTATGCCTGTTTCCTCAGGAGTTTGAAAGGGTTCAAGTCTAGAAAATTATTGGGCTTTTCTGTGTCCATCATCTCCCTCACATTAGATTCAGTCAAGCAGCTCAAGACTGAAATCCATTTGCTTTCTATTTGCATTTTCCCGTGCTGTCAGCAGGTCAGTCTGTGTCTGTAAGGGGGATACGAAGGAGCAGATGGGTCATTCTTACAGCAGGAAATTAAAACAACCCCGTTCCCCAGAGTTTACTGGGGCTGTCTCTATACTACAGTATTGGAAGGGCCTATTAATGTCCTATGCTCACTGTTCCCTGCCTCCCCAGTCAACTTCCAAACTGGTTGTTGAGGAGACTTTCAAAATAGAGTTAAAGCCAGCCCGATTCCTGAGGCCTTCAGTCCATTCAAGAAAATATTGTAGGGCTAGGAAGCCTTAATTTGAGGCAAGGAATTAGGTCTACTCTTTAGCTGGGTCTTGGTAGACATATGGGAGTGGCATGGGCAGGGGAGAAGACTCGGGCTGGGTTTCCAAGCTGTCACAGTGACCTAGAAGTTGTACAGAGAGCCAAGCACAAAAGCCAACAAAGCCAAAAGATTTTTTTCTGCTTCCCCCTTCAGACAGCTGGGGGATATTGCACCAGGGTGGTGAGGTTTACTGTGCCTTCTCACAAACACAGGAGGATTTGCTAGTTCCTATTGCAATAGTTTTTGGAAAGAAAGCATTGCATACAGTGCAAGGTGCCAGCAGAAGGAGAAAAGGCTGTTGGGAATAGACATCTGCGTCACCAAAGAGGCAAAGAAAGCAGCAATGCGCCTGGTGGAGCCTGCCTGGGATGCTGTCCTAGCCGCAAGGGCTCCCTGCAGACTGAAATTACCATCCTTCGCTGCAATGAAGTGCTCATCAAGCTCTTGCTGTCACAGCTGCTTTTAGCCTGGCTGAAAATAACTGCATAGGTACAGGTCTCCCCAGGACAGCCAGGTCCCTGGGGGAGAAAGGGGATGATAGTTCTTGGTGGGTTAGAGCCATTCTTGATATCCACCAGGCAAACTGTGGGGAATATAATACACTCATGTCTGCAGAGAGGAACGATTGCTCTGCAATATACAATGTATAGCAAAATGGTTGAATAGAGCTATGAAACCTTGGTCATTCTGCATACATCAGCCACAGTAGTGAACTTGAAGTGTTGTTGTACATCTTACCTATGAACTGGAGGGTCTTTAGTTTGCAGCCGGAATTAAAGGTGGTGATTCTCCTCAGAACCTGGGAGAAAATGCACAGTTAATTATGAACGGGACAAAAATGTAACAGTATTTTCATTTTGTTCATTGAGTTTTTGCCAGGCACTCTAATTGATTTAATGATCCCTGTCCCTGGCTGCTTACTAATCACCATCAGGCACTACTTCCTTCATCTTTGGTTTGCAAATGGTTACTAATTGTTGCTGTATCTTGCATTGCACATCTGGTGTTGGCAGCTGTCGTTGCGCTGAGATGGAGAGACAGCTGTTTTTAAAAGGAGAGCTCTCTCCCAAATCTCTAAAACATCTGGGGAAATGTGGCATTGAAAATGAGTTATCAAATATAAGAATTTAGCAAATATGTGGACAGGCTAGAGGGTCTGCAAACACAAAGCTTAAAAATAGGCACAGGAATCAGAACAGAAAAGACTCACTGCTGTGTCTTTAAAACACAAGTCCTGGGTGTTTCCCACAAAAAAATGCTTATTTCCCCTAATTCCCTGTGGACTGCTTGACGTGGCAAAATCTTTTACACTCTGCACAACAGAGCACACCTCCTAATTTGATCAGACTAACAACTCATGTTGCTTTTGCTTCAGTCCATTAGATGTAATTCAAAATTCTACGAGGCAGGATTCAGGATCAGGCAGCAAGATCTAACTGGCTGGAGACAAGAAACCAGTAGCATGAAAGCACCAAAAACCCCTAAAAATCAGTGGAAACAATTGCATTCCTTAAAAAAAAAAAAAAAATCTTTTCCAGAATCTCATTTCCTCCTGAACATTTTGTGGCCATGACTGTTGCAAGCAACCTATTTTTTTTCCCCTCCCTGTTTATTTTGTGTATTTAACAGCACTGAGCGTACAGTCCATTGTTTTGCTCATGGTCAGCAAAGCTTATCTCCCGATCTCGCCCAGCCTCTATCGCTCACATGCTGTTCTGCAAGACTTGGATGAGCACTCCTCTCAGACCCTGCGAGAGGCTGCAAGCCAGCAGCAAGAGCAAAGCTGAACTCCACAAGCAACAACGAGTAGGCATGTAAGGACACAGAAAGGAAATGGGTGAGCTTAAACAAGGTTAGCATGATTGGAGCAGCAGTCACTCCAAATGACCCCTAAGAAAAGAGCCTACAAGCAGAAAAAGCCTGGTAGGATTAACAATGCCTTTTTGTAAAGGAGTCATTTCAGGACATCTGACTTAAGGGAAGTGCTACATTTATTTATTTTTAATTGGACTGGATTTATGCCATATCAAGCTGATGATGCCATTCTGAGTTCAAAAGGATATTCTCTTTGCCTCATAGCACGGGAGCGAGGGGACAATGCAATTAATAGGAAAGGTGGCGCTTTCAAAAGCACTAGAAAGGAGTATTTTTAAGTTAAGCAGGTATTGTATATGTTGGGTACTTAAAGTAGGACTTTTTTCTAGTCACTGGAAGGTGAGAGACTTCTCCAGGAGATGATTCTATTTCTCAAGTGGGGTTGCTCTTAAACTTCACCTAGAGGAGCCTCTCTTTTCTCCACACCTATGGAAGGACTCTAGAAAGACCCATCTAGTAAGAGGGCCCTGGGGTAAGAAGCCTCTCACTAGGTGACAGGAAGACAGTTCCTTGGCTCTCTGGCCAACCTGCTCCATTCTTTGACCACCTCCACAGTAAAAAGAGCATTTCCTTGTGTTCAGGTGGAATTTCATGTGTTTTAAATAGTACCTACTGCTTCTTGTCCTATCAGTAGGCACCTATCTCCCTCTTCTTCATTCCCTTCCACCTGGTATTTACCTCACCATTGGTGAGGTCCCCCTCTGATCCTTTTCTTCTCTAGGCTGAACAGTCCTAGCTCTCTGTGTGTTCCCTCACATGAGAGGTGCTCCAGTCCCTTAACCATCTTTGTGGCCCTTTGCTGGACTCACTCCAGTAAGTCCATGTCCTTCTTGAAATGGGGAGCCCAGAACAGGGCACAGGACTCCAGGTGTGGCCTCACCACTGCTGAGTAGACGGGAAAGATCACTTCTCTTGACCTGCTGGAAACGCTTTTCCTAATGCAGCCCAGGATGTTGCTGGCTGTCTTTACTGCAAGGGCACACTGCTGGCTCATGGCCAGCTTGATGTCCACCAGAACCCCTCAGGTCCTTCTCTGCAGAGGCACCAGCATGTACTGGTGCATGGGGTGATTCCTCCTCAGGTGCAGGACTTCGCATTTCCCTTTGTTGAACTTCATGAGATTCCTCTCTGCCCGTTTCCCAAGCCTGTCCTGGTCGTTCTGGATGGCAGCACACCATCTGGTGTATCAGCTCCTCCCAGCTTTGTATAATCTGTAAATTTGCCAAAGGTGTACTCTGCCCCATCACCCAGATCATTAATGAAGATGTTAAACAGTATAAGACCTAGTAACAGGATATACCACTAGTGACTGGCCTCTCGCTGGACTTTGTGCCACTGATCACGATGCTCTGGGTCCAGCCTTCAGCCACTTTTTGATCCGCCTCACTGTCCACTTATGTAACCCATACCTTGTCAGCTTGTCTATGGGGATGTTATGGAGGACAGTGTCAAAAGCCTTACTAAAGTCAAGGCAAACAACATCTACTGCTCTCCTCTCATTCACCAGGCCAGTCATCTTGCTGTGGAAGACTGCCAGGTTGGTTAAGCCTGATATCCCCTTTGTAAATCCATGCTGACTACACCCGACCACCTCCTTGTTCTTCATGGTAATGGTTTCCATGATTTCTTGCTCCCTCACCTTTTCAGGGATTGAGGTGAGGCTGACCGGACTGTAGTTTCCCAGATCTTCCTTCTTGCCCTTCTTGAAGACAGGAGTGACACTTGCTTTCTTCCAGGCCTCAGGAACATCTCCTGATTGCCATGATCTTTCAAAGAGTGGCCTTGCAATGACATTAGCCACTTTTGGGCCCCTTGCTCAGGGGCCTGGGACTGCTGAAGGACACTGTCACCAGTAAGGCTTCCTCCTGGGTTGCCTACCCCTGCTTCTATCTTTTGTACATTTCCCTTTTATGTCAGAGTTTAGTCAGCAGCTCTTTGTTTATCCACGCATGCCTCCTGGACTCTTGATTTTCTTCTTGTCAGGATGAACCACTCTTGAGCTTCGAGGAGACAATCCTTGATTATCAAACAGCTCAGACCCTGGTTTCTAGTCCAATATCTTGTTGCTGATTGTAGTCAGAGCAAGATCATTTCAGAGTGTTTTATAAACTTTTCCATAGTTCCACACTTAGAGAGTGATTTGAATTCAAACAGCATGTTTCATACCTCTTACCAAAAAAAGGAGTTTTAGTACCACCTACTTCAGGGGTCAGTATTATCCAGGTACTTGCCCATCAGTGACACCCTGCACCACTGACTTTCAGAGTTCAGTTTTCCATCTCTGGAAAAGTCTGACTGGACATGGTCCTGGGTAACTGGCTCTGGCTGACCCTCCTTGAGCAAGGGGGGTTGGACTAGATCTCCAGACGTCACTTCCATCCTCCATAATCCTGTGATGATTCTGTGATCCACTACAGCAGTTCCTGTGTCCTGTATGCTGTAGGTTCCTATGAACTTCAGTGATTTTTCCCTGAGGTAATTATAGACATTACTGGTGCAACTAATTGCACTGGATACATATACGTCTGAGGATGAGGTGGTTATGGAGAAGCCTGAACTGAATAAAATAGTCAGAGGAATTGTCCCCAAACAAAATACAGGAACTGGGCAACATCATTCATGACTGTGAGGTTCTGTACATGTGCTTTCAGCAGAAGCAGCAAGGTGTGGGGAGACGGAGGCTGACAGAGCGTACAAGCAGGGTCACATGAGAAGTGGGAGAGGAGTGACTTCTGACAGCCAGTGCTGAGCACAGTGCATAAGAATTTCAGTTTTATTTCCCAATCTATGGCAACCAATGCAACATGGGCTGTTTGTGTGGCGGTGGTAGAATTAAAGCCCTAACACTGTATCAAAACAGGGCACCAAGCATGGAAAATTAAATGAGAGGCAGTATTTTCAAGCTGAGCACCCAGAAAACGGAGAAAATACAATTAACAAATTAGCCTGGGAGAAGTCTAATTTAAATGACCACCAAGGAACTCTGAAGCAGAGGCAGTTCTCTAGGGCAGCAGTCCGCAAGCTGAACTATGAGCCTGTCCTTTCTCCAACTGTGTTCCCAGTCTCCTCCACAGCATGGTCCTGGTATATTTTATGCACTGAGGCAGGATCCCATTAAGAAAAGGTATGCGATCATGTCATTAACATCTGTCTCGCAAGAGAAGATTAGAGAAACATTTGTCAAGAATGGTCTAGGAATAATTGGTCCTGCCTTGGGGGAAAGAGATGGACTGGAGTCCCCAGATGGCTTCTTGAGGTCCCTTCCAGGCCTGTTTTCCACAAAGTCATACATGCCAAAATTAAGCCAAATTAAGTTTGCACAAATTATTTTAATTCCAGCCTTCCCTAACTTCTGATGCTTGATTTCAGAGGCTTTTTGGCACAGATTACAGTGTGCTGCTTTTTAGGATCCTGGTTGGTTTGTTTTAAAGCCAGCTCAACCTAGCAAGGATGCCATGATATGCACATCAACGAGGTTCATTAACAACCTTGTAACAGATACACCACAGGGACCTCTTCCAGGGACTGGCAGAGGCAACCCAGGTGACTGTGCCCTCTCCAGCCAATGAAGGTAAGGGTGGCAGTAGGAAGAGATCACTGTGGTGCTGGCCAGCATCAGAGGCTTGCCTTTCAAATCCACATGCTGGCAGAAGTTGAGATGAGATGAGTGTCTCAGGACACATGGGCTCCCTCCCAAACTCTGGAGAGCAACATGTGCCACCAGGAGCTTTTTGCTTGTTTCGATTCGTGTTCTCTCCAGTCCCATTTTTCCAGACCCTTTAAAACAAACAGCTCCTTCACTACCTCCTCTGCTCCCTGCTCCACCATTGTCAAGTCAGGGCCTCTCCTCTCCCTGCTCTTGCCTTCACTAATTGCATCCCACCTCAAGTCATGCCCATACCCTATCTCTCTCCCCCTCCCACTCCTAGTCACCTGGCTTGTCCTGCCATCTCATACTTTTTCAGCTCTGCTCTTTCCCCTATGCCCTTTGCCTTGTTTTTTGCCCAACAGCTGCTCCCAGACCCTGCATCCTTGGGGGTTTAATCCTTCTCTCTATCCTCATTCCTATTCTTTGTTGATTCAGAAAATGAAGCTCCACATCTTCCCTCCTCTGCCCTGGTCACACCATCTTTCCTTCTTCCACCGCCTCCTCCCCTAGCTACTCCAGCCCCAGTCACAACAGGTTCTTCAAGCAGACTTACCACTTTCTTCCCACAACTGGTGTTCACAACCACTTCTTCTGGCATGCTGCTTCATTGCCAGTATGGTGGTCATCACCTTTATGAGAGAAACCCCACTTTGCTCTCAGCTCAGTGTTCCCTCCCACAATGGTAACTGCAACAACCTGCAGGTGGGGTGGGCTTGGCCACCACCTCAGCAGAGTGCTGTAGCAGCTGCAAGGACATGAAGCATACTCAGCCTGAGTGGAGTTTCCAGGGATGATTTGGGGATGGCCAAGTGCAGGGTCCTGCACCTGGGTCAGGGCAACCCCCAGTATCAATAAAGGCTGGGGGATGAAGGGATTGAGAGCAGCCCTGATGAGAAGGACTTGGGGGTCCTGGTGGATGAAAAGCTGGATATGAGCCGGCAACGTGCGCTCGCAGCCCAGAAGACCAACTGTATCCTGGGCTCCATCCAAAGCAGCGTGGCCAGCAGGTCAAGGGAGGTGATTGTGCCCCTCTGCTCCGCTCTGGTGAGACCCCACCTGGAGTCCTGCATCCAGCTCCGGAGCCCTCAGCACAGGAAAGACATGGACCTGCTGGAGCGAGTCTAGAGGAGGGCCCCAAAAATGATCAGAGGGATGGAACCCCTCTCCTATGGAGACAGGCTGAGAGAGCTGGGGTTGTTCAGCCTGGAGAAGAGAAGGCTCCAGGAAGACCTTATTGCAGCCTTTCAGTACTTAAAGGGGGCTTATAAGAAAGATGGGGACAGACTTTCTAGCGGGGCCTGTAGTGATAGGACAAGGGGTAACGGCTTTAAACTAAAAGAGGGCAGATTTAGACTAGATCTAAGGAAGAAATTGTTTACGATGAGGGTGGTGAAACACTGGCACAGGTTGCCCAGAGAGGTGGTGGATGCCCCATCCCTGGAAACATTCCAGGTCAGGTTGGACGGGGCTCTGAGCAACCTGATCTAGTTGAAGATGCTCATTGCAGGGTCCTTGGACTAGATGACCTTAAAAGGTCCTTTCCAACCCAAAGATTCTATGAGTATATGGCTTTTTGTCCACTAAGTGCTACGAAGTCTCCACAGATCTATGTGGCCTGTGATTTTTCCAATTCATAAAGTGTGGTCCGGTTTGGATGGGTTTTCTCAAGACCCATAGAAGCTAGATTTCCAGTTTGTATGGTGTGAGGGAGATGAAGTGTCTCAGAGAGAAAACTCAAAGACATGTGTGAAATGGGGACATACGCATTTTTGTTTGTTAGCCTTGTTCTTGGAAATGTCCTGAATCACTTTCATTTTAACTTTCCAGCACACTCAGCATGAAAATTTTGGTATAATGCTTAAGCTTTAAGAAAATGATAAGCAAGTGAGTCCAAGATATTTTTATGGGAAATGCTGTGCTGCATTGATATGCAGGGGATATTATGCATCCCAATGCATAGGGATGTTAACTGTTAGATAATGCAATCACAAAGTATTTCACTTTCTTTGACTTTTGTTTTCCTCCTTTCCATTCTCACCAGTTATCAAAATCTGCTAACTAACTGCTGCATACTCTGAGCCTCTAACATTTTACTCTTCATTGGAGACCTTTTTGCTGCAGGACAAACTCCTCATTATCTGGAACATCACCTGAATTAATTTATTCCACTGGTTACTGCAGAATCATAAAAATAGTGGTATTAAACTGGGGACTTAAGACACAGGCAGTGTTAAAGGAGCAATCTGCTTGAGCAGATGAATTAGTCTGAGCAACATCCTTCCTAGCACAGTATCATGGACTTCTTTTACACTGATCACTTTGTTTTGCAAAGATGATATTCAGGTTTATTAAATGAATTGGTGTTATCCTGGGCTCGAGCATACTTGCTGTGTTGCTGAAAAATGCCACAAGGTTTATGTTAGAGGTGGAAGTCACCGTGCTCTTTCCAACAGACACAGACATCAGTAGGACAGCTATGGCTGCCGAAATGGCATGAGCAAATCAATGTCTTTTACACCTGTTTTGGTCAGCCCAGCATTTCTTTTATACACTACAAGTAGGTTGCAAACTTGCAAAAAGCAATGAGACATGAAAGCATGTCTCTCAACACTTCCAGGCATGTTGCAGCAGAACAAAGCTGCGACCTGTTCTTTCATCTGCCACCTTAAGGGTAGGAAGATCTTTAAAAGTCAATGTCTCATTTATGACTCTGCATTAGAACAGCCTAAACTGGTCATGGAGGGCAATTATTTTATAATAATCCGGTAAAAGTAGAGAAAAAAGTCTCAGTTGCTCAGCTGTTAGCTGCACAGAGCTTGGCACCAATCTTGAAACCCAATGAATAATGTTTGAAACGATATTGTTCCTAGATTTCCAGCTGTACCGGAAGGTAGGTGGTCAGCACAAAACCTACCTTACCTCCCGCTGCTGCTGCAAGATTGATGCTGTCTGGATCAGGGGGAGGATAGCCCAATTCTGCAAAGTAAATAGGCCCCTGCTGTGTCCAGCATAGAGGCGTCATCTCTCCTTGTAGGACTGTGGCCCCCCCTGCAGCCCAGGGTCTGATTGCGTAGCAGGGCACTCATTTTTCCCAGGGGAAAGCTCTGCAAGAGAATTTTTTATTTAAGCACTTTACCAGACGTATCTCACATGCTTGTGGTGTTGTTTCTAATGCTGTCGTTATCTAGAAAAATCTTCACTTAGTGGTAGAAATCTCATACTTGCTTCAGCAGATGCTTGGATTGCTGATGGGGAGCAGGGTTCTTGGGTCTTTCTGATTTATGATTGTCAAGTACCAATTATTCTGGATGGAGGGGTGATCCTGAGAAACTGGGATGTTTCCCCTTTGTGTAAGGACACAAATATATGCATGAACACGCACAGAAATATTATTTGATTCACTAAAACCAGCTGTTGTGAACAAACCGTCCACATACAGCAACCACTGATTACTCAACAGCAAAAACATTTGGTTTCCACTGTGATGCCGCAGTTTGTTGCCTGAACTCCTTCCCCACCTTCCCCAGCCTCTCACTCACTTTTTCCAGAGGACATTTGGGATACTTACTGAGGTACAAGACTTGCTGGGTGAGGAAGTTAACCAGGGCCCAGCTAGGAGCATCAGCTCTCGTTTTCCTATTCTTTGATGGGTCAGCCTGTCTCTCAGGCCTTCCTGGTGAAGCACCCAAAGCCTTTTTTTGTAAACATACGGTGAAGAAGCCTTGATGCATCTCAGGGAGGTGGCCTAGTGTTCACTTGAATGACAGGTGCCAGTGAGAGAGAAAAGAGGCTGTGGCTTTTCTCTTTGAGATGAGCAAAATGGTCAGTAGAAGAGACAAGGCTCTTGACTCTCGAGTCTTCTCATTGAGAAAATTAGACCCCCACGTCATCCTCAGGTTGTTGTTGGGTTTGTCTGCTGTAAAGGCTAAATTCAGATGCCCTCAAGCAGCTGTTGCTGAAGACAGTGGGGGCTGAAAGCTTTTTTCCATCAGAGGGTGGAATTTTTTCCATCGGGGGCCCGAAGGTGTCATACTGTGGCCTCGCAGGTGCCCAGTAATGCCAGTCTTCCCCATTACTTCAGCATGCTGATACCAGGTGTTAAGAGAACTAGGAAAAAGACCTCACCATTGGAGAGCTGTAAAGAACGGATTGCAGAAGCAGCAGAGCACTCAATGCGTTTTTGTTACTGATATGAAAAAGGCTGTAATAGTGAGAAAATGAGCTGATATTTGCAAAAGCATAATCCACCATCAAATGAAAGATTCACCTGTCAGAGGAAAGGAGGTCTTTATCCAGCACCTGTATTTGGGGGACTGCTAAAAAAAAAAAAAAACCCAACCAAAAAACAGCTGCTTTCAAACAAGGGCTTGAATTTGCTGTAATCATGTACAGAGTATCCCACTGTTCATGGATCTGCCAAGCACTGCTGTAAATTCAAGGTGCGATTGCATCAGCTAATATTATTCCTGCAGTTCTCTTTGGTTTGAAATATCATCCGGCTTATTTGGGTTAGATACGAGATGTAATTGCCTGGAAACCAGCACACAAGTCCAGAAGGGTGCCCTACTAGTTATATCCACCTTGTCCAATAAAATGCCCGTGCCATTCCGTGTTGGATCATGTCATCAGGACACAGCGCAGGGTATGCCTTCATTTTCCCTTCCTATGGGACCCCTGAGAGGTACCAGGGGTTCGCTAAGGAGCTCAGGTCCTTACAGATTTCCTAAGCCCTGGGAAGCTCCAGGAAGCAAAAGCTCTTCAGGGTTTCCGCACCTGCCAGTCACAGATGCACCTCTTGGCACTTGCAGGAGGTGTGTTGGGAGGCAACATGGATAAAATACTGCTGGTAAACCTCGCACAGGTGCTGGGAACCTCACGTCCATTGCAGACTTGCAGAGGAAATGTCAAGTTCCTGCTGACCCACGGGAAGTTTGCCTGCTTCTGGCCTGCCTTTCTGACGCCCGAACTACCAGTATTACTTCTCATGTGCATTTCAAAAGGTGAGCGTGATCCTGTTCTAGCATCTTGCCAAACTCTTTACGCACTCCTCTGCAGCTGGAGGCAGGGCGCGGTGCATACAGCCATCCTTGCTGCCGGCTGAAAGAGGGGCAGCTAGAGGGAACTAAAAATAAAGTCTCTTCTCCGAGTAGACCAGGGATCCTGGGAAGAAAAAGGCCACGTTCTTCAACAGCATTTAACAGAGTAGGTTAGAGAGTGGGAAGGAAGAACAGCTACTAACTAGAAGACAGCATTGGCATGAGAACAAGTAGGTAAAAATAGGCTATGAAAAAATGTGGGCAGCACATCAGAAACAAGTTTCCTTCTGTCAGAGTGAGGTTCTGGAATAACCTGCCAAGAAAACTCCCGATGACTCTTTAAGATGGACTGTGATAAATTAACAAGAGGGAATTTATGACTCAGTGCTTGTCATAGCTGGGGAATATGATGATGACTAGGAGATCCCTTCTAGCCCCACGTTCCTGTTGGTATGATAACAGAGGAATCTGTGTAGGGAGCAGTAAATGCTGAATCACTGAGTGCTTTATATAGCTGCCTGGCAGGACAAAGTCCCTCGCACCCATCCTGTCTGCAAGAACCTCCAGGACAAAAAAAAAAAAAAAAAAAAAAAAAAAATCCTTACGTAAATGATTGTGCTCTGGCAGCACAAAGCATAAAGCTACGGATGCCCGAGTTGTTAGAAGAAAACCAGCTGAGCTACAGGCTGCTCTACACAGGGGAAAGGTGGTGGCATGGGCATGGAAGCAAGAGACCTCACTGTAAACACTGAGAGGTACATGCTCTGAGGTGAACGTGCTCCAGCAGCTTTGATACACAATTTTAATGTGGGAAAGAAACTCAATGCTTGGAATTGTGTGTGGAGGTATCCCACGCACTTGCTCAGCCAGGTGCTTGCAAGGATCATTTTCACAGGGCATGATCAGCGGATCAATATAGCAGAAAGGTCCTGCAATAAACTGCTAAAATATCCACAGTTCTCTTGCCACTCCAGGATCCAGAATTCTTTTGGTCATGTTTCTTCCTGTCTCCTAGGAGTCCCCCAAGAATGAGATCACTTTCTGCAGCACAAGGCCAGCAATCAGCATGAGGCTTACACTGACGTGTTTGATGCCTCACAACTGGACATCTACAGCTCTGCTGCCCGGGCTCCAAGAGCAGACCTTGGGGTACAGCAGCAGCTGCAGTTTCAGTAGTACATAGCTAGAAGTAGAGGCCAAGTAGAAGGCACCCTTGAAAAACTGAATAAGGTAAGAGACAGGCTTGGTTTCTGGGCTCGGGAGAGCAATGTTACTCAGGAGGAAAGCACTTCTCCACAGCCCTCATAGCTGTTGGACTTGAGGAATACTTTTCTAGAGCTTCTTCCAGACATGTTGGAGGTCATGTACAGATGCAGGTGCTCCCTCACCTCCTCAAAACCTGCAGCACAGGCTATTTGGAGACCTAGGGCCCCTCACTGCTGCTCCCCACTGTGCCACAAGAACGTTCCCGCACAGATGTGGCACCGCTATACAGCCACCGTCTCCATGGGTCGCACAGTCTGGTTTCTCTGGGCCAAGGACACTTTTTCCCTCTTGCAGTACTTTCGAAGACTCATTATTTCTAATAACTGCCCCTGGTATCAAAGCTCGGAGTGAGAGGTTCCCCACAGAGCCCAGCTGCTAATGCCAACACAAGGCAATGGGGAAACTTCCACACCAACAGTCAGCACCCTCCTCCCAGAGAGTCTGGCTTAATCCCCCTCTGCCGTAGCTAACAAAGCTCGCTCTTTCCCCCACCCCGCTTTTTTTTTTTTTTTTAAACCAGGCAGCTAAATCACAATCGAGATCGATTTTGCTATTTCCTAAACAGTCGCAAGCTGACAAGGTAACGGAGGCAGACTGAGCGATGGCAGGCTCTTGCGGCACACGAACCTCACGGCTTCCTGCCTTCCTGGCGGTTGCCAAGGCCCAGCAAGCAGCCTCACAGAGACATCTCATAGCGGCTTGACGTGACCCTTCCTAAACAGCCGTCAGCAAGGCCAGGGCACTGGGGGGGGAGCAGGCAGAGGCTGCAAAACGGGACTGTGGGCAGGGAAAGGCTCCGCTCAGCGGAGTATCTTGTACCACACCAAGCATAGCAGGGCTCAGGGATGCTGGCTGAGGTGGACTCATCATCTCTCCCTACGGTTTGCGGACAGCAGCACGAGTCATGGAGCTGGAGCATGCAGAGATGTGCTGCTAGCAGGGGAAGGATGGCTTGGAAACATGGCTCAGGAAGCTAAAAACATTTGGAGGACCTCATCAGCATTAACTGCTGTGGCTGCCCCCGCGTGTCATTTGGAAGAGGCAGATATTGCCTCTCTGCTGGCAGATATTGCTTGGATGGGGACAGGATGCTGGGATAAAGTGTACAGGATTGCCAAGGACTACCCTGTAGCTTCTGGGTTTCAGGAACTTCTCACATGCCCTAAAATGCCATGAGTACATCTGTAGGGACAGCGAGCCCAGCACTCGCCTGGGAGCAGGGAAGGGACCTTCTTCCAGTCACTTACCTTTCATTTCAATTTCTGTAAGATGAAGGTTTCTGACCTGAACTGCAAAGAGGCACAGCCTTTCCTAAGGGGAACAGATTTAGGCAGCAGATATATTGGAGAAGAAGTTGCTCATGTGGGATATTGATACTACAGGCCCCCTGGGTGAGAGATGACTCTCTGTAGGTTATATCCATCATCAGTGGCAAGAAAAACAGTTACAAATCAGGGTACTCCCAGTCCTGCTGCCACAAGCTGCCTTCTCAGCTCTCCCAGTCTACCTCTCCGCCTTCGCAGAACGTGCACCACTGCCCCTACAGCTGCTCAGAAACTTTGGATTCAGGGCAAGGCCCTAATTAAGATGCTTTGAATGGCATTATGGGGAGAGACAGACTGCTCCAAAGACTGAACAAAGAGCCATGGGGGAACCAAATGCTGAATTCAGTGCCTAAGCCACACACCTAAAATTAAGCAGCACGAAGGCTCCTCTGGTGTGCCTGTGCAATGCCTGATGCAAAGATCCCATAACAGTAATGGCAATGAAAGGCAGCCCACCGTCTCACTCTGACGTTTCTTCTCACGTGCAGGCATCCATCACATGGTGCTTTGACTGCTCCCCACCTGAATCAAGTGTATATTCCTTGCTAGATACAGGGAGAGGCCAGAGCTGGGAGTCATCAAAAGCACCAGTGAGTTTTTATGTGTGCACACACACATGCATGTATGAACTGCATCAGCCTTCTGTGCGTGTGTAGAAAGTAGAATCATAGAATCATTTAGGTTGGGAAAGACCTTTAAGATCCTTGAGTCCAACTGTTAACTTATCACTACCATGTCCACCACTAAGCCATGTCCCTAAGCACCACATCTGCACGTCTTTTAAATACCTCCAGGGATGGTGATTCCACCACTTCCCTGGGCAGCCTGTTCCAATGCTTGACAACCCTTTTGGTGAAGAAATTTTTCCTAATACCCAATCTAAACCTCCCCTGGTGCAACTTGAGGCTGTTTCCTCATGTCCTATTGCTTGTTACTTGGATGAAGAGACTGACACCCACCTGGCTACAACCTCCTTCCAGGTAGTTGCAGAGAGCAATAAGGTCTCCCCTCAGCCTCCTCTTCTCCAGACTGAACAACCCCAGTTCCCTCAGCTGCTCCTCATAAGACTTGTGCTCCAGACCCCTCACCAGCTTTGTTGCCCTTCTCTGGACATGGTCCAGCACCTCAGCATCCTTCTTGTAGTGAGGAGCCCAAAACCGGACAGTTTCAAGGTGCGGCCTCACCAGTGCCAAGTACAGGGGGACTATCACTTCCCTGCTCCTGCTGGCCACACTGTTTCTGATACAGGCCAGGATGCTGCACCTATTAGTAGGTGCATCCACATGACATGCAGATTTCAGATTGTGACTGCTTGTCACCAGACAGAAAAGCAGTTGCCACAAATTCCAGTGACGTTTCCAAACAAACCATAGGTTCAAAGTCCTCTGGAGGATTTTTCTGCACTCGCTAGTGGATTTTAAGTTAATTTTTATATCAGCTGCTTCCAGGTGGCTTCATGGTTGATCATTTCCTATGACCGTGCTGCAGTATTTCCTAGCCCCAGAGCAAAGTGCTACTCTAAACCTGCTTCGGGCTGGGGAGAAATCAGCCCCAATTTGGAAAAGTGGCTTTGCCCCATATTTAACAGGGTCCCTAGAGCACCCCAGCCAGCGCCCTGTCCCGCCCGCTGTCGCAGTGTGGGGATGCCGTGGGATGCGCTGCCTGGGGCACTTCAGCTTCGCTAGCGCGCCCGGTGTGGCAGCAGCAGCCCCTGCTGCGAGCGCTGCCAAACTGCAGGCGGCTTCTCCCCGGCCCCGGGGCAGAGGGGCGGTGGGGACGGAGCCCCACACCTGCAGGACCCCCCCCACGGGCTCCCCCGGCCTCGCCACGGGAGAGGACAGCCCGCGGCCCCCGCCCGGGGTTTGGCGGCCCGGGGGTCTCCCCGCTGGCGCCCCGGCTCCGCCGGCCACGCTCCGGCCTGTCGAATTAAAAATGATGGTTGTAAGTAAAAGAGCGGCCGCTGCGTGCAGGCAGGGAGCTCGGGCTCCCCTGGGGCCAGGCCTTACGGCGCTTTCTGGCTCTACGTGAGCTCCCTGCGGCTTCGGCGCGGCACAGGGGGGATTCAGATGATGAAAACGGCTTTTTGGGGGTGCCCGAGAAAGTGGTATGGAGGGGCACGCTGCGGCATGCCTTTCTATCCCCCACCTCAGCCCTGCTCCTGCCCGCCTCTGGCTTGTTCAGCGTCCCTCCGCGCCAGCCAAGGGCTGCGCCGGCAGCCTTGCCCTTTGCCGGGGCTGCCGGAGACTCCCCACGCTCGCACCCTGCCTCGTCTTCTCCGTCTCCGGCCCCTGCGGCGGGTCTGCCCGGCGGTGGTAGGAGACACCCGGTCAATGCATTTCACCCAGGCCAGAGCCTCCCAGGCAGCCCCGAGCCCTAAGTGCTCAGGCAGCTCTGAAAGGAAGGGAAAAAAAAGAAAAAGAAGAAAGAAAAAAGGAAAAGGAAAGAAAAAAAGGAGGAGACTGGTTTCTGTTAAAGGTACTGGTTTCTGTTAGCTAAAGGTGACAAAAAGAAAACTGGGATCACCTTTGGGATGTTCTCATTTTAGGAATGAAGAGGGGCTATGGGAATACTATTAGGACACAGCAGTGAAGGATTTCACCATGATAAAGGATAATGGAGAGGGCAGTGCTAACATACGCTGTTCGAAACAGGGTTTGGGATTCCTGTCACCCACCCTTTTAACACAGTCTTTCTCCAGAGCATTTGTTTATGCAACTGGGTGTCAGGTCTCAGGATCCCAAACCTCTCCTGTGGAGACAACAATACACTGAAATGCCTTCACAAATATCCCAACAAAAACGGGCACACCGGATTTACTGTTTGTGATATTTCTAAAATAAAACAGACCATATTAATTTAAACAAACCTCATTCCAGACTGTGTCATCCGTACAACAGCACACAGAAGGGCACAAGACCCAGAAAAACAAGGCAAAAAAAGAGAAGAAAAGCCTTTTCAGATCCTCTTTTACGATCGCTAGCTTGTCTTTCCCTTCATCTCTGACCCGAGTCTCACCTGCGACCGTGCAACTGACTACACAAAATGCAAAGACACCTCCAGGGATGTCACCTTTGGGCTCCACTTGCTCACTCAGATGCTACCAAAAAAAACCTGCCCCGAAAGTCTCCTGCGTGCTCCCCACTCCGAGGTCCTTGCTTTGCCAGGGGAGCAGTGTGCCCCAGGCGAGCAGCAGCTCCTGGCGTCCGTCTGTCTCCCATCTCCAGCTGGGTGTGATGCTGGTGGGAGGCTCGGCATCCGCAGCCTCGGGGAAGGAGTCCGCTGTCTGTCTGTCCGTCTGCTCTGCGCAACACGCCACACACGTTTCTGAGATGCGGTGCTGCTCCCCATCCCCTCCTCCGAGATGATGAAGTCTGGGCTCTCACAGGCCACCCAGCCCCAGTCTTTCCGCTGCCGGCACCAGGACAAACGGACATGGTATCTGCAGGGTGCAGGCAGCTGCCTGGAGCAGCCGGGACAAAACCACCACCGCCACCTCCCCGAGTGCTGCCAACCCACCTCTCAGCCAAACAGGGTCTGCAGTCACCACTGACCAGGCTGGGGCTGACATAGCAACCCGGAGCAGGGCACGATTTATTCCCGACTCCCAGATGCCGGAGCAAGATGCATCCCTCAGAGGGACACATGGCTGTAGCATCATTGAAAACACGCAGCGTTTCAGGGGCAGGAGGGCACTTGCCTGTGGGGCAGGGGTGCTCCCAGTCACACAAAGGTGGGCTTCAGATCTTCTTTGAAATTCACCACGGGCTGGGGCCCGCCGTGGTGTTCTGTCCGGTCGCCCGCGCAGCCGCTGGGCTCTGTGTCCGTGTCCGTGCTACTGCTGCCCAGGGAGCCGCACGGGCTCTGGAAGCAGACCTCGCAGCAGGGCCGGTGGCAGCCATGAAACATCTCCTCAGAGCTGCTGCTGCTGGAGTCGGAGTCCGGGTAATAGTACAGCGAGCGCAGGGAGGGCTCGGCAGGTCCCCTTGGGGCGCCCTGCCGCCGCCGCTGCTCCCGTGGGAGGCACGGGGAAGTGCCCCGGGACTCCAGCCATGCTGGCCATCCCTCTGGCTGAAGGCAGACCTCCCCAGGGATGGCTGGAGGGGATGGTGCTGGCAGGTGGAGCAGCCCTCCGGCAGCCATCTCCCCTTCCCTCCCCAGGGGGACACGTGCCGACTCCCCACAGCCCCAGCCGCCTGCCTCCTTCACCCCGCGGCTGGCACGAGGGGACACGCGTCCGGGGAAGCGGGTGGAGGCGGGGGGCAGCGGGATCCTCCGCCGCCGCCTCGCCAGGTAGGGGCTGAGGGGCATGCCGATGCCCAGGTAGCCCTCCTGGGCCCCCCACGTTCCTCCCTGCTCACCTTGGGGGCCCTGGCTGCCGCATGCGGGCCCCCCAGGTAAGGCTGGGCTGTAGGTTTTGCCATCCAGGCTCAGCTCTTGCAAGATTTCCCGCAGCTTCTCGCTGCTCACGTAGCTGACTTTGGGGGACGACTCCCAGGCCATGCCAGCTGAGGTGTCCTGGCCCGGCAGCTGCTCCGGAGACTGGCCCTGCCCCGCAGGTGTCCCACACTCCTGGGTGCCTTTCAGGTCATGTTCGAGGCCATCCCCCAAGTCAAAAAGCAGCGCCCGAGAGCAAAGAGGCTCGTGGCTCACACATTCCTGGAGGTCTTGAGCATCGCTGCAAAGAGGCGGTGTACCCAGCAAGTGGGGAGGCTGCCAGCCGTCTCGCTCCGGATCTGGGGGGCAGCAGTCCCCCGGTGCATCCCCGTGCCGACCCCAGCTCCGGGTGCAGGGAGCTGCTGGCAGCACGTGGGGGTCACAGCCACTCTCCGCAGACATCAGCCTCATCAGCTTCTCCTTGGCACTGCTCACTTGCTCCTGCAGGCTTTCGATCACGGCGTTTTTCTGCGTCAAACAGATATGCCTGTCAAGCGCGGGGCGGGTGGAGGGTACAAAAACGCCACTGATTTGGAAGCAGGCGCTGGCAGAAAATGAACCACCCCTCTCCACACGGAGAGATGCTCTGAGGCAGCGCAGCGGCAGGTCTGCAAAAGTGTGTGACCTTGTCCTCCCCTGGAGCCCCTCTGAGCCCCCCCCGGTTGTGGGTGCAGGCAGGGGAGCACTGGGGCAGGTGCTTCTCCGAGCCAGGGTGCTCCCACCCATGCAAAATTTAAATGCACGAGAGCAGGAGGCTGGGGGCTTTCCTGAGACACAGCATCTCCCCTCTAAATTAACCGTGTTTGACTGGGCTGTGGGAAGCAGGCTCTCCTGCTCTTCTTCCTACGTGTTTTTTTGAAACCCTCCAGATTATGCCTAAGTTTTGGCACTTTGGGGTGCAGAGTGATGTGACAAAACAAAGCAGCTCTTCCCCTCAGGAGCCGGAGGGGAAGCACCAGTGTGGACCGGGGCATACGGAAGGGCTTCCCGCCCTGCAAAACCCTCAGCCCACAAAAGGGAAGGGGAGAAGCCGGCGCAGCCGAGGGGGGCCGGCAGAGCCCCCGTACCTCGGTGAGCAGCCGCTTCATGGAGTTTTTCTCCCCTATCAGCTGGTAGAGCTGCTCCTCGCTGTACACCGAGCGGCAGCTCCTGCTCGGGCTGGTGAAATATTTTGCCATGTGGCTCAGGGTTTGGCTTTCTTCTTCAAAGGCCTTCCACTGCTTGAGCTGGGGAGTAGAAGAGGGGGTTATCGGCGCGGCACGCACAGCCCCTGCCGACGCGGCGGGAGGCAGGCGCGGCTCAAGCACAGAGGAGACAAAGGGACGAAGAGGGGGAGACAAAGGCAGGGTGTGACGGAGGAGCGGAGACGGGTGGCGAGAGACGGCTGGGCGAGGGGCTGCAGGGTCGCTGGGAACTTCCCACCCACCTGAGACCTACCCGGCCCTTCCTCCAGCTTTTAACGCCGAGGGGGTCGGTGCCTGCCTGCGCTGCCACCTCTAAGTGTGCTGTAAAAGCCCCTTCCCCCTTCTCCCCGCTCCCTGACTCCCCGACAAAGACAATGTCACGCACACCTCCTTGTCCCCGAATCACCGGTGACAAGCTGAAAACCAGCAATGCTTAGTATCCATTTTCTTGCCTCGTGTCTGTGTGGAAGCCTTGCGCAGCCCAGCTCCAGCTGCTCATCGATCTCAGATGAGCAATAGAAGAGCAAGCCCATTAGGAAAAAACAAGTTGATGAATTAAAAGATCCAAGATAAATAAAATGTTCAAGGCCCCCAGGCTACAGCAGAAAAAATGGTACAGGCAGAGTGCAAGTACAGTTCATCAGCTCCTCCACCCTCGCTCCGAGAGACCTCGCGCTTGGCAGAGCATTGCCAGCAGGCTTGGTGCTTGTCAGAGGAGGTTTGGATCCTGCTCCCATGGGCTGGTCATCTAGTGAGTTGGGACTCTGCCATTATACTGCAACAACTGAGGTAGGAGGGGATCGCTTGGAGATCATCTAGTCCAGCTGCTCTGCTCAAGCAGGCTGCCCAGGACTCTGTCCAGACGGGTCTTGAGTATCTCCAAGCACGGAGACCATACTACCTCTCTGGGCAACCTACTCCAAGTGCTTTACAACTTTCACAGAGAAAAAAAAAAAAAACAAACCTTTTCTGATGTTTAAACAGAATTTCCTGTGTTTCAGTTTGTTCCCATTGTCCCCTGTCCTGTCAGTGGACACCACTGAGAAGAGCCTGGCTCCCCCCTCCCTATTGCACCCCCGTAGGTATTTATGCACATTGGTGAGTTCCCCCGAGCCCCCTCCTGCACAGATCTGCTCTTTCTTCAGCTTCACCTCTTCCTCCCTTTCTCACCTCATTTCCTTGAGCCCAAACATCCCTCCAAACATAACACTGAGTAAACAACTGTTTCCTCTCCCTGTAACAATGGGAGCATTTTTCCCACTAACCTTGTGGCCAGGCACACCAGGCTGCTCCTGGAGGACACGGGAAGCTGAAGAGCCTTGCCACAAAAAGCTTTCTCAAAACATCTCCGCGTCCTCCCCCTTGCTTGCAGCAAAGCCCAGCTTCCTCCTCCGAGAGCATGGAAGAGGACAGCCTGCCCTGGGGACTGCCGGCAGTCACGAAGCCTCCGAACCTGGCGAGGCCGTCTGGACTGCCAGAGCCCACCTCCTTCCTCGCCATGGCCAGAAACCTTGGTGGGAGCAGGCGTGTGGGGCACGAGGAGAGGACAACTGCATGAAGGACCAATCCCACTACCCACGTGGAGGAGGAGGAGGAGGAGGGCAGCAGCTGCCTTGCCTCCACACATGCCCTCTGAGTGGCTGCCACCCACAGCACGCTCTTGCAGAGGAGGGTTTCTGAGCAGCAGCTCTGCTACATGCCTGCACTCCCAGGAGACTCAGGGGACTTGCTTGGGGAAGCAAAGCCATTGGGGCTTGGAGGATGAGCGTGTGCACATGAGCCCGGACATTTGAGGAAAGAAGCAGGAAAATATGTGCTTTGGACCACAAGGCTGCAGTTGTTAAACTCCAAAAATGTGCCCGTTTCCAGCCAGGTGGTGGGACAGAGGCGGCAGCTTACCTGTGGGACAAAGATGAAGCAGTTGATCGTGGTTGTACACACAAAGATGCCTCCAGAGGTAAAACCAAACAGCAAGTTGTGCCAAGCACGGAAGAAACGGTGAACTAAGCAGACAGTGCTGGCAGCCAGGAAAACGAGATTGACCCCGACAATGAGCGTCAAGGACTGGTTGACCGGCGGGGAGCTAATGTTGTCAGTCAGACCAGCCAAGTAGGTCCCATACAGCAGAAGGATACTCTGGAAGCAGAAAAAAAGAGGTTTCCAGAGTGTGGAAAATTACAGCCTGATGGTGTCAACCCCCAGCTTGTACCGAGCCTGGTGAGCTCAGATACAGTCAGCGCAATCCTAATTAATGCTCTTTGATCTATAATGCAGACCTTCAGCGTGCGGTGGTGACGCCACAGCGAACGCCCAGCACGCTGCTGCCCGTCAGAAGTGAGGCTGGGCAGGGAGGGCAGGAGCGAAGGGGCTGTCAGGCCCCGGGGGTCCCGACCGAGGGGCACAAGGAGCTGAGGGTCAGGTTGGCAGGCGATGCCGCGGAGCAGGGCACGGCCGGGAGAGGCAAGACGTGAAAACCTGCCCTTGGGCAGCCTGGAGCAGGAGCAGGAAAGACAGACAGACGAGAGACGGAGGTCCCCGTGGGGATGCAGCGGTGGGGTGCCATCGAGGAGCAACAACATACCTCTGAAGGAGCAGGAAGGAGATTCAGAAGGACATTCAGAAGGAAAAAGCAAGGCAGAAGAAGGGGAAGTTTAGACTGGAGGGAAGAGGATGTACTTGGTGCCTCTTTAAATAGAAATCCTGGAAACTACCGGTGCAATTTTTCTCCCTTCCCTTCAGTGTTTCCTGCCCGACTCCAGCAGCGGTGAAAGGGGCTGGAGAAATGCTCTGTACACAGAAGCCCTCCCTCCCCTGGTGCAGGTCGGTTGTTTCAGAGCAGGCTTCCTCACTGTGCTGCTGCCCCTCAAGTGTCCCACACGTGCATCTTTCCAGCGTGCTCAGGATTAAACTACCAGGCAGGCTGAATCCCTCCTTCCCCAGGGCACATTGGCAGGAAACACAGAGTAATTTTTGCCTGCCTCTGTAGTGCGGGGCATGGTCTGCCTTCAGAAGTCTGCCATTTGGAAGTACCATCTAACAAAATCCCTGCTCCTGCAAGGACCCAGGATACAGGGAATGTGACTCCTACATTATTCCTGTGCTGCCCAGTAAGTGCAACTGTCAGCCTTTTACTAAGAGACATTAAATTGTTATTTGGGCATCAAGAAGTGCTTTGTGACCTGTGGTGCAGATGTTCTGTTAGACCCTCTGTGCTGTGGCTGCTTGATGACCACAATGGCCACTGCCAGGGTTAGGGTCTGGAGGGTCACTCTTACAGGCAAGAGAAGTTCATGCCCACGGTCTTTGGTGAGACTCCCAACTTCAGAGCACCATGAATTCTCAAGGGAGGGTTATATTACAACCTGGTGAGACCTGCCTCGCTGGGAACTAGGCTGACGCTGGACCCTGCTTCGTAGGATCTGCACTGGATCATAACCACGTTCACCACAGGGTACCTCCAAATACGTGGCCCAAGGGCAAGCCAACTCCTAAACCCTAATCAAGAAAAAAACCAAGCACTGCTGTCTAGTAAACTAGGACTTTCAGTAAGCACAGGACTAGGTTGTTTGTTTGTTTGTCTGTTTTCATCTTTCAGCTTTTCCTCAAAGCTGAGGACTTTGCTCCTAATTCCAGGCATGTCCTTGGCAAGGAATTTCTGTTCATTACTCTGTGCCAGTGAAACCAGGATAATACACTGAGCACTTCACAAAGGGCTGAGCACATTAATGCCATGGAAGATAAGAAGTGCTACACACACGCAGAGATACAGCCTGCTCTCATATTAGTGTAAATCGAGATTAACTCCAGATTAACCACTGAAGAAGTAACTCCATGACCCCCAGTAGGTAGATAGGATCAGGTTCAACGCAATGCTAACAAAGAATACCTGGGACTGGTAATAGGGAGGTTTTATTCCAAAAAGTGGTTTGTAGGAGCTGTAGGCAAAAGCATTGCCTGTCTAAGCCCTAACACAAACTGAGGACAAAATCAGAAATGGAGACACAGCACTGAAAGCCCAGAGAACGCCTACAATCCCTAGCACCAAAGGACTTTTACGGCCAGACTAGACTAATGTCTTTAAAATGAACTGTACAGGAGAGAAGGTCTTGGCTGTGTCGTGAGGTCTCTTTCTGCTCTTTTTACTACAATTTTGGGTAGATAGTCAACGAGTATTATATGACAGTGAGTCAGAAAGGAACTGCCTGTACTGCACGCAGAGATGGAGCCATTCCCAAAGAAAGGCTGTGATCTCACAAGCTTCATCAACATCAGCTTTCTGAAATGTGTCCAGCCTCTGCCAAACCAGAGACACATGAGACCACAGATAATTACAGCGATAATTATACCCACATAGTTACATCAGTGTAACTAACTCTTCTGGAGTAAGAATGGCCACGTGCAAAGCTACACCAGTGAAAGTGTACCTCAGTGGCATAATTAAGCTGATACGCATCCTGTAAAGGTAGGCACCAAACACTTGTCATCAGCAACTCCTTGATCTGGAGCCGGAGGACTCGAGGGCTGAGCCACATAGTGCATCACCGCAGCAGACAGTCATCTGAGGCTTTACGGAAAAAGTGTGTGTGCTTTAGGAAACAGTGAGACGCAAGTTTTAAGAAGAGAGATAGATGAGGCATGGGGGATTGCAGGGAGAGAACGAGAGAGACAGTATGTGCATGGTGCACGTAAAAGAGATGGTGAAGCAGAGAAAAAGTGGCTAACAGGGCTTTTACACAGGAATGGAAGAAAACATCAAGATGGGAAGGACTGGAGATGCGAAGGCTTTCAAGATGAACAGGAGTAGCTGGAATCTGCAATGGGCACACAGCTTGGGAGGACAGTGAAACTACAGACGCTGCTAGATAGTTTAGGCTGCGAGACTGGGAGGAGGCGAGATACAACGCAAGAATCAACAAAGAGGTTACGTACCTTGAACCCTAAAATGAGAACGAGCCAGAGATCAGAATAGAGAGACGCGCAGGACTGCACGCGGCTCACTGAGCAGGCCAGGCCCTTCTCTGTCGCCTAGGAGGCAAGGGGAAGGCAGACGTGAAGGCTGCTGCCCGGCCGGGAGCAGGCACAGACATGGGCATGGGGAGATGGGCACACATCTGGGAGGGTCTCCTCTGTAAATTCCTAGCAGGAAAGGCCAAAGCTGGTGCTGCCAGGGGCAGGGGGTTAAAGCGGGGAAGATTCTGGCACTCTGATGCCAACAGGGCTGGTTAAACCTTTCCCTAAAACACCTGCAGATGCCATGGACCTCTCCTGTGTCACCCAGGTGACCTGTACAGACCTGGAAATTTTGCAGCAGACCCTCATCTCTGTAGTAGACCAGACATAAACCCGAACCAGAAGGCTTTCTGGCTTGTTTTTCTTTCTATGTTTTTTTTAAACAGCACCTCAAAACACCTGACCACCAACTTTGTCCAGAGAGATCAGACAAGACACGGTGCAACCCTCCACCGCCCGTCCTCATCCCTTTACCCGCAGTGAGACGCTGAGGCTTCGGAAACACTGGACTGGATCAGAGAATACCCACGTCAAGAGCAACACGGTGTCCGCCAGCACCAGCGCTGCCACCATTGCCAGCAACTGGAGGTCTTTGATAATCTGCAAACATGCAGGAAGTAAGCGTTACCATGGGGGGCAAATGGGCACCAGTAACTTCCATGCCCTTTGGTCTCTTGCTGGTTGTCTCTTCCAAGGGAAATGTCCACCCTAATACTTCCCCCCAGAGTGGAGTCCAGCAGCTCACCTACATCTAAGTTGGCCACAGGATCTCTGTCTCCGGCTCCCAAGCTCTTGGAGACCTAATCAGGCTTGGGGCCAGGTATAAACCCTCCCCAATGGTGTGGCTAGCTGGTAAATGCTATGACAGAAAACAGCTCTTCCAAAACAAGAGTATCATCCCTCATGCCCATACCACAAGCAGAGACAAAAAGGGTGGGGAACAAAAAGCTGGTAGGATTACCATTTTGCAAGTTTAACACAGATCCCGGTGCCTCAGGAATGGGAGCCCTTGCTAGTACCCAGTTCCCCCTGCAAACCCTCTTGTCTCACCTTTCATCTGAGACCTACTGTATTCACCGCTGGCAAGTGGCCACTGAAAGCTGTAAGCGTGCTGTTATGTGCACAAATTCATATGGATGGCTCCTATTTCCCTCCCAGCTGCTGCATCCCCTTCCTTCAGTGCTGCAGTGGGGTACCCAGTGCTCCCTCCCTTCAAGAAGGGATCAGATGCATCTGGGAATGGCCCTACATCAGATGCCTTGAGGATATCCGGTTTATTTTCATCCTGCAAAAACAATCAGCCCAGACCTGGACGCAAACACTGGTGTGTAGCGTAACGAAGGCACGTGGCCAACGTACAATGAGAACAAGACCTCGCTCAGTGATGGGGCTGGGACTCCAGTGGGGAACGGGGAGCCTGGCAAAGCACCCGCTTGCCTGTAGAGCGGAAAAGCTCCTGCCTCATTGCACAAGAATAAATGAGGAGCCCATGCCCAGCGAGGCGTGAAACCAGACCTGTGATTGTGGCACCCACCCGTGCCGTGTGCTGGTTTTATCTGCTACCCCACATCGGTTTAGGACTTGCCGGTCTTTGTCCCCCTTGGGGAGTTGCTCCCTGGGTGCTGTGTACTCACCACCCGCTTGTCCGGCACCCGCTGGGTGAAGACCTTGTAGAGCCGCCAGCTTTTCCCCAGGATGGGGCCAAACACCAGGGAGGTCCCCACGCACAGCAGGCAGAGCCGCACCTGCCGGGGGGGCAGAGTGAGGGGGCTGAAGGGGCAGCCGTGGGGCTTGCCAGGGTCACCCCACACCCTCCCACCCAGGCATGCAATAGATGGGTGGGGATGTGTCTATGGTCTGCTGGCTTCTGGGTGTCAGACACAAGAAAACTGACCACTTGAGCTCCTTCCTGGCTTGCTGCCTCGCAGATGCAGAGCCGCACGGAGGATCCCCTCTCCCTGCTGCGCTTTTACAAGCCCGGCGGCCCGCCTGCCGGGGAGCCCTCTCCCCCGGGGACCTGCCTCGCATCCCTGCCGGTGCGGCCGTGGTTTTGCACGAACAGCGAAGCCCGTTCGGGCAGAAAGCGCCTGGTTGCGTTTTGCAGGTGCGTGGAAAGCACAGCCCGTACGAACGTGCACGTACGTGCACACGCGCGCGCAGGCGCCCGCCCCAGCAAAACCCCCGGCTCACCTGAATAAGCTTTTCCACGGAATCTCCAGACGGCAGGCTCTGCTCCTGGATCCCAAAGAGGTAAGCGCTAGCGTAAGTCAAGCCACTGCCCAGCAGGGTCACAATGTTCAGGTTGGGGCTGGACATCTTCACGATCCTCCAGGAAACAAAGCAGGGAAGGCGGTGACAGTTACTGAGCGTCACGACCTGGCAGCACAGAGGCAAGGTCCCCTTCACAGGGATGATGATGGCCACAAGGCATGCTGACACCTTGTGCTCCCCAGACCCTGCTGTTCACAGCTCCTCCAAAAGCTCAGCTATTGCTCCATGGTGCATACCCCATCCTCTCCCCTGTATTGCTGGAGTGCTTCGCTATCCTAAAAGCAGGTAGACTTAGACTAGACATAAGGAAGAAATGTTTCACAATGAGGGCGGTGAAACACTGGCACAGGCTGCCCAGAGAGGTGGTAGATGCCCCATCCCTGGAAACATTCCAGGTCAGGTTGGATGGGACTCTGAGCAACCTGGTCTAGTTGAAGATGTCCCTGCTGATTGCAGGGGGCTGGACTAGATGACCTTAAAGAACCTTTCCAACCCAAACTATTCTATGATTCTTAAAGTATTTGTTTTGCCCTACCCCGACACTCCTGTGGGACAGCAAGATCCCTTCTCCCCAAAACGGATGGGTACCAGGCTTGCCCCGTAGCACCTCTACCCCCTGTATGGATCTGCAGCACAGAAAAGCATCCCTGAGGCAGCTTCAGCCAGCGTCTTTATGGACAAAACTGTGGGACGCCATGGGCTTTTAGCAGCAAAGCAGCCAGGGCCACCACAGCCAGGTCTCTCTGCTACCAGTGCCCATGCCGGGCACACAAAGCTGTGCCGCGGCGCCAGCACATGCCGCGGCCACACATCCCCGCAGTGACACGGAGCCAGGGGAAGCAATGCCCCACAGTCACGCAGGTGGCATACAGCACAGCGCCCAGCTCAGCCTCCCAGGTTCAAGGCCAACTTCTTCCTCCAATGTCCTCTGCTGTAAAGAGGCAGAAGTGGAAAACCTGACCAACACAGCCCAGGGTGGCCATCCTCAGCAGTAAGCTTTGGGTACAGCAGCTACAAATGCCTCCAGGAAGAAGCTCTTTCCACAGCTCTTTCCTCTGGGGAGATACCTCCACCCTCGGCACAGTCTCAACTTCAGGAAGGTGCCTGCAACGTTCAGGTTACAGCTTCCCCTCTGTAATTTCACCCCACCACTCATAATCCTGTAACTGTATTCGGGGAGGGGAGAATCGACCCACCGATCTCTCCCGACCTGTCACCCTTCTCCAGCAAGCCCATCAAGCGAAAGCTCTAGCTCTTGACATCCCCCCCTCCCCTCGTAGCTCCATCCCTTTGATCTGCCGCTAAGTCATTGCGTTTCTCTACCCTTGAGCTCCTTCCTGGCTTGCTGCCTCGCAGATGCAGAGCCTGGGACTCAACCTGGCTCTCTCCCTCCCTGCCTTCCTTGCCATGCCTCAGCCCCTGGGGAAAGATACTCATCAGCTCACCCTCTCAGCTGCATGCTGAAAAAGGTCTTCTTTGCCCTCCTAGGTTCAGTAGGCAGGCACACATTTATTTGCGGCAGTGCAAATAAATAACACACATTCATTACAGCTTCGCTCTGAGAATACCTTCAGGGGCCTAAATAATTTGGTAACCAGTCTTAAGGTGGCCACCGAACTCAACAGCACTCTGCTTCAGTAAACCAAGTGCTCGAGACGGGGATGCAGGTCATGCAACTACTGCACCGCAGCAGGCACAGGGCTCAAGGTAAACCCTCGCGAGCAGGACCCTCCGGACTGTCCAGCGGTTGTAAGAAGCATTAAATTAACACAACCAGAGCACTGAACAGCAGCAGCCTGGGTTGCACACAGATGCGTGCCTCTACAGAACAACTGCACACGGAGCACAAAGGCTTTGCCAGGTGAAGCTTGGGAGAGGGATGTATCTCTACGGGGGAAGCAGCTGAGAGACCAATGGACCAATGAAGCTAAGGAGAAGGTGGCAAGGAGGCAGGTGAGACATCCAGAATTGCTGAGGAAGGCTCAGTGCTGGCCAAGACAGTCTGAGCTACAAGGAATCGCCGAGCTTTTTGCTTGACTTATGCTGCACTCAGGAGAACAGGACTTTTTTACATCCTTTGTGCTGACTGAACAGCACCAAGGAAAACCTGAACTTCACCACCAGCTCCTCTCACCAATGGAGATCCTGTTCCCCACCAGTATGGACAACCACCAAGATCAAAAAAGGTTAGCAATACCTTCAAACGATGGGTGGCCCAAAAGCCAGCACCTTCGGGATGAGACCATGCCCTGCCGTCTGTGCTATGCTGGAGGGCATCCATGCTTTGTCTTGTTCACAGCTCCCTGACTTGGGGAGGAAGGCAGCAGTCCAAGCATGACTGTCTCCACCAGTGATCAATGCCAGGTGTGATGGAGAAAGCTGCAATATGCCTGGCATTGCCTTTGCTTGCCCTGTGATGCTCCTTCCTGCTTGTACCCTCCTGATCCTCAACTGGCCATCAGCTCAGAGCCTGGCCCCGCTGCCCCAGCTTAGGGGACCTCTCATGGCAGAAGGGGGAAGTCCTTACCTGTTTTTCCTGAAGCGAATTGTGAAGACAAGAAAGAAGAGCGCTAGCAGGACTCCTCCGGTCAGGAACGTCCACACAACTCCCAGGAGAGCAGCAGAGAAGGACGGTGAGCTCTTCCCACTGCGGTCAGAAGACGCCTGGGGGAGGCAAAAGCGATGAGGAGGAAGAGGAAGTTGCTGGCAATGATGACTCCCACGGGTGCTCCTGCTCAGCCAGAAGGGACTCAAAAGCACATTTCCCAAACCCCTCCTCATGAGCAGATACCCTGGCACTAGAGCCAGACCTGCTGGCAGGGCTAAGGAGACAGGTGTAGACAGGACATGTGCTCTGTCACTTGCTGAGCGCACAGGAAGAGAGGGCAGTAAAGGAGCCCTCTTCTCATGGACAACTAGCCAAGTGACTCATGAGCCCCAGGCAGCCCTGGTCATGGGAGAGGGGGAAATGGGTGACGGTTCCCCACTGTCCTTCTCTGGGAAGAAACCTCTGGAGAAAGACCTCGTGGTACCCCATTTGTACCCCATGCTTCTTTGGAAAGTTGTGCAGGACATCCTTGGCTCCCACCCTCACCCCTGCATGATAACCAACCAGCCGGCTGATGTGACTGGGAGCCAGCAGCAGAGCTGCCACTTGGTGCAGAAAACACAGAAAAGGGAGTGGGACAGCGTTTTTCAGACGTGTTACACAGTGACACACCGAGCTGGGCTCCACCCGTCTCCAGCTCTCCGTGGCTGTAAACTAACTCGGTCCTAGGTAGACATTAGCTGAGAACTGGCTTTTGGGGGACACTCCCAAAGCGGGTATGATGGAAGCACCTCTCTCCTTGCACACAAGCGACCTTATGGTTTTAAATGTCTATTTAAAAATATTCTCTGCTATCTCCCTATTAACATAGGGTGGATAAAATGATCCGACGTGAAATAAGAAACCTATTTCCACTGTGGATCTAAAATACTCCAGAATTTTTAACCACCTTGTGCACGCGTTGGTTTGTTCATACATATTACGTGTGCACGTTACTGACAACTTTTTTTTTCCTTTTAAAAAAAGCATTACTTTTACTTAACTGCTGGCACATTCTCTTTAAGGGGAAAGAGGAGGATGGGGACTGAGCTGGGATCACACACCTCCTCACTAACTTCTCTGTTGCTAAGTCCTTTCTCAGGTATTCCAGTTCACCTGCAGGCAATTTCTACAGCAGAAGACTATTCTCCCGACAGCTGCCACTGCCCCAACCTCCTAATTCTTCCTTCAAGGTCTGAGCTGTTTCTGCTTTCAGCTTTTCTAGAAATAAATCTGCAGGGAGAAGTAAGGCAGACATTTCAAGCTGATGCCTCGTCTCCCTCTTTCGCAGCTGGGCTCCCATCTCCTCTGGGCGAGCAAGAACAAGGCACAGCTTGGAGAATTAAAGCCAACGCGTAATTCTGGACACAAAAATGTGTCACCGCCACGTGAGCGAGGCTGATCCGTGGGCTCCTGGCAGCTCACGCGCTGGTGCCGCGCTGGTCGCAGGGCTGCTGGGCAAGGCAAACCCCTGGCTGGGAGAGACGGCCCGCCGGGCGCCGAAGCTGCTGCTGCTGCTGCTGCCGCCTTACGCTGGGATACAGCTGCGTGCACAGCTCAGCCCCCCGTGCAGGGACCCCTGGGGAGACGCTCATCTCCCTCCTGCAAACTACTTCCCACCTCCTCTCCCCTCTCCGCACCCCCTGGGCAGGGGGGAGTGTCTTTTGGCTCTCTGGGAGATGAAGACCACACCAGACGGTGAAGACGGTCAGCCAGGTCGTCCCCCTCCCCTTACACCAGGACTCGCTGTGCAAAAACCCCCATCATTCGGCACGAACCAGGACCATCTTCCCACCTGCCTGCAACTCAGAGGGGCTGCGCGGGGCCGCTACGAGGCTGTAATGCCATCCTATTTCCGTGTCCTGCCTGGTCAAGCCCGAGGGTAGCACCTGGCGTTTGCCAGTAAGGTGAGCAGGGCGGACTCAGCATCCCGGGGCTCCCGCACTTCGCTCCCAGCTGCATCCAGCCCCAGCATCTTTCCACCTCTGGCTGCTGCCAAAAGCGTTGCTGCACCCTCTTCCCAGCAACCACCCAGGGATCAGAAACACCCCTGTGGTCTCCACCTTCCCCTTCCCAACACACACCCCCCACCCTGACCGCCGTTTCCCTGGATGTTGATGCTACTTGAAGTTGATGGAGCGCTTTGTTTGCTGCTGAGCGGAGCAAATCTTGGCCCTAGCAGGGGGAATATTAATTGTAAGGCAGCTGCCAGAGCCGGAGGAGCCAAGCAGCTTACAGTCTTCTAATTAAAGGCCCGTGGTCGTGCAGGACGTGGTGGACAGCTGAGCGGGCCAAGCCTTGCTGGTCCATCCAGCAGCCTCACATGGAGTCAACTGCAACTAAGTGCATCCCGGTGTCATTTCTACTGGCTTAGTGGTGGGGGGGAGGTACCATTTATTACAGATGATGACTTTTAATTAAATGCTGCTCTATTCATATTTGAAAAGCACTTTGAAGTTCCAGGGGATGGGAGAAGTCAAGGGCAGAGGAGGCCATCCCAGGCCACTCCTAAGCGGCTGTCACGCCAGCCGACACATGGGAGGGCAGTTTGACACAACTTGGCTGTCGTGGCTGCTTCCTCACCTTCTGCTAACTGCTGGGTGTCATCTAGGCAGGGCTCGTCTTGGAGGCCATCCCAGGAGGTGACAGTACGGAGCCTCCAGCTGGACTGGGATTGCTTGGTGGCTGTGCCCCTGTGCCCCCCCCCCTCCATCCCTCCACCCAAAACCACTTCTGCAGAGCAAACCTCACTCCCCAGAGCACTCCCCCGCCTCCGTACGTACCACCGTGACAGTGCAGAGCTCCTGCAGCACCCGCCGCTGCTGCTCCTGGCTGCCAAAACTGGAGCTGCCACCACAGAGCTCAGAGCAGTTGAACCCCGGCTCCATAGCACATCCTCAGCCGTCATCCAGCCGTACCTTCGCCCCTGCCAAAAGGACGAGGGTTGGCTTTCCTCAGTGAGAAGAAGCCTTTGGCACACGCCGCATCGCACCCCTGTCAGTGGGGCGTAGGGAAGGGGTCTGGCAGCCCAAGGCTGAGCTTACCCAAAGCGATGCGGTGCACATCCAGAGCCAGGATGGGGAGCGCCCACCTCCCGGTGTCCCTCAGGGTGTCCTCTGCGGCGAGACGAGTCAGCACAGGGCGCAGGTCCCCGTGGAGGGCGGTGGCATCCCGAGCCCTGCTAGGCCACCCTGCAAACCAACACATGCCGGGGTCACGGCACCCCTGGCCCCAACGCCCCAGCTGCGGAGCTGAAAGCGGGTGCCGTGCCTGTCCTCGCCGGAGTGTGGCACCCCGGCGCCCCGAGCTCACCGCAGCTTTCCACTGCCCATGCATTTTCCCGCACTGGCATAATTTCGGGGCGTATCTATGTGGGCCCCCCCTCGCCGCCCCGGCCACCACTGCCAGTTTCCTGGTGTGGTCCCTTCTTCCAGCAAAGAACCAGTAAATGAAGACAACAACAAACAGCAACAAGCGTTGCAGTCACTTAATGGGACCTAAACCCCAACCTGGGCGAGCAGGGGAGGAACACGCGTACCAAAGTGTTTGGGCTGGCCCAGCCCGAGCGGCAGCCTGGCTAGCTGAGGAGCGGGCTGTTTATTAAAGAGACTTAAAAGCCCAGCACCTCCACACTCCCCATCCCTCCCTGCGCCCTGGCCACCTGTCCCCGCCTGCGCCCGCTCCCCTCGCACCACCTTTGCCTCTGTTCTCTCTCTCATTTCAATTTTTGGTGGGGATTTTAATAGGCCTCATTACCATTTTAGACATGAGGTCATACTTATCCTCAAGCATCCTTACTCAATTACCATTGTCACCGGCTTTAATTAGCTTCCAGCGCACGACCATAAGCAAGTCTCCCGTCGTTAGCAGCTGGGGAGGAAGCGTGATAGCTCACTCCCTATTTGCTCCAAACAAGAGGTGGGAGTTAAAAAATTATCCACATCATGCTCCTCGGGGCTGCACCCCATCATCCCCTGCGCTCATGCCCTGTGCCCGGCCGGTGCTCCATCCTTCCTGCCACTACACCCGACACTTCACTTCCCCTCTCCTCACAAGTCCGCTTTTTGGAAAAACTCCCGTCCTTACGTGAGCAAAGAAAGAGTAAATTACAACGAAGCACGGTCACCAAGACCTGGTCTGAAACTTGCTGTTCTTCATGGGGGATAATCAGGATTCAAATGCCAGAAAAGCTACGGGTGTCGTTCTTGGCTCGTGTAAATTGATTTTCAGCTTTAGCGAAGCCACTTACAAGTCCCAGCCCAAAAACAGCATGGTCAGCGGGCTACTTGTCCAAAATTAGCAGAGCCACCTCTGAAGCAACAACCGCAGCTCCCCCGCCGGCAGACTCCCCGACGAACCGTGCGTGGGTTTGGCCGCTGCCCTGCCTGCGCCAGGACTGCTCCAGCGCGGGATCCGCTCGCCGCGTCCTACAAGGACAACATCACACATTAGCCACGCTTAGGATTTTACGCGCGTGATTGATAGAGGGGTCCCGTCCCCCCCTCCCCCCGAGAGCACCGGTGCGAGCCAGCTCCGTCAAGCCTCCCTCCCGCTGATGCTTGTAGCAAGCCGTGGTAGCGTTTCCCCCACGGCTGGACCACCCTCTGGAGGCTTCCATGCCCTTCACGGCGCGGGCTGAGCGACGGGACCGGGGGTACGGCTGCAGGAGGCACCGAGCGCCTGCAGTGAACGGCAGGTATCGCGAGAACGGCAGAAGGGCCGCGGGGAGGAGGCGCGACCCCCGCCGACAGCCGTGGGGTAGGGCTGGTAAGCGAGGCAGCGCCTGGAGGGGCTGCGTGCAGCGCCGGGGGGTGGGATTCTCGGTTGACGCCGAGAAGCCCCGCAGGGAAGCGACGCCCAGCCTCCCCAGGGGTTCGACTCACACCCCCCCCCGCCGTGCCCCCAGGCGTGTTTAAGGACAAGGGGTCTCCCTGTAACCCCTGCAGCTCCCTGTTACAAACTCCTGCCGGGGTGGGGGGGGAGCTCGCCGGCCAGGGGGACCGCTACCGAGGCTGGCATAAGGCAGGCAGGGCCCTCCCATGGCTCACAAAGGGAGATGTTTCCACAAGGAGCACCAGCTCAGCTCCCATCCCCCTGGGAAGACACCCCTCGGCGGAGGGCAGGAGCCCCTCGGGGTCTCCCTAGCCTCCATCCCACTATTCCGCAAAGGGCTCCCACGCAACCTTGATAACAGGCCGAGGCCAATTAGTGCTCATTAGTATGCAACGAAGCGAGCACTAGTGTGGTTGTCGCCGAAAGGCGATGGGCATTTCCAGCCCGGCTCCCGCCTCTCGTGAGAGCTGGCAGGAACACCGCTCCATGGCCTGGGGAACACCCGAGGGGGACTGGTGCTGCGGGGGGTTGCTGCCCTTCAGGGTGAGGTTGGGCAATGGTTGGGGGGACAGACAGCAACACGGATAAGAAAACACATCCTTGAAAATGTGAGGGTCTCTTGAGGGCAGAGACTTGCAGGTTTTGGGAGGGTTTGTTGTGTGGGTTTTTTTTTTTTTTTTAGGCCCAAATGCCCAACAATTCTGGTCGCTCACTTCCAGAGCAGAACCACAAAACGCTTTGGGTTGGAAGGAACTTTCAAAGATCATCTAGCCCAACCCCCCTAAAATGAGCAGGGACATCTTCAACTAGATCAGGTTGCTCAGAGCCCCAACCTGACCTTGAACGCTCCCAGGGATAGGGCATCCGCATCTTTTCTGGGCAACATGTGCCAGTGTTTCACCACCCTCATTGTAAAAAAATAAGCCCCCTTTAAAGTACTGGAAGGCTGCAAGAAGGTCTTCCCGGAGCCTTCTTTTCTCCAGGCTGAACAACCGCAATTCTCTCAGCCTGTCCTCACAGGAGAGGTGCTCCATCCCTCTGATCAGTTTTGGGGCCCTCCTCTGGCCCCGCTCCAACAGGTCCATGTCTCTCCTGTGCTGAGGGCTCCAGAGCTGGATGCAGGACTCCAGGTGGGGTCTCACCAGAGCGGAGCAGAGGGGCACAATCACCTCCCTCAACCTGCTGGCCACACTGCTTTGGATGCAGCCCAGGATACGGTTGGCCTTCTGGGCTGCAAATACACATTGCCAGCTCACATCCAATTTTTTGTCCACCAGTATCCCCAAGACCTTCTGCACAGGGCTGCTCTTGATCCCTTCATCACCCAAGAGGAGTCAGTTCGCATTTTCTGTTTGTCACTCCAGAAACATTAGGCTCCTGTTTGGGTAATTTCAGAGGAAAATTCAGCTCCTAGAAAGAGGAAGGGAAAGGCTGAGGACATTAACACCTCCTTGTTCCTGAACATCATAGAGGGAAAGGGGAAGCCAGAGCGCGATGCCGACTGTAAGTGGAATTTACTGTCATTTGATTTTCAAACAACAGGCATGAGAGAACACCACAAGAGCAGTTTCCGACAGCCCACATACCCCATGGAAGCAGTCACACAGTGTCAGGGGAAGTAAAGCCCTTGCTCAGCCCGCCGGCTCCATTTGCCTTGTTCTCCTCCCCTTGCCACCCTTGGCCTCTGTGGTATTACATCCACCAGCCAATTCGGTCATAGTGGCTAGTATTTGGCCGCGGCTGAACACTGACATGCGCGTGGATGTGATCCAACAAGCCTGAAGTTGATAGGAAACAAGTGACTAGACCACATGAAAAACATTAGAACCATCATCATCTAACGTAAAAAGGAAGCACTGACTGTTAAAAACAATATTCGGATAAAAGCAATTTGCAGTCATCTCAAATGGCTGATCTTCAGGGCTGGAAAACCTGTTTCTTTAGATCCTTCAAGACCTAAGATTACTTATCTACCAGTGCTGAGCAACTGCAGACTAACACATAAATATCCTTCAAAAAAGATGCAGCTGATGACGTCTCAACTTCGACTCTCTCAAAGTTTCTTCTTCCCTTCAAACCTTTCTTTTGAAAAAGCAGAGGAAAAGAAACTTAAGCTGAAAAAATTGATGCAGCATATATGGGCCCAGAGCAGGCAGAATGAATGTTTCACCCCAACTGGTTCCTTTTGATCTAGTGTTGAAAGAGAGACTTCTTCCCAAAGAACAAGGCGATGTCACAGCTCAGTGAATCAAAAAGTAGAAAACTGAAGACGTCAAATCGCAGACAACGGAACAATTGCATTCAGAAATGTGCCAGTTTTCAGGAACCCTGCAATCCTGTCTGGTCATATCAGCCCCAACACAGAGAAGGTACATGTACACCTCTCGCAAGGGAAGAGCGGAGCACATCTGGAGAAGCACATCTGTTGGCAAGAACCTCTCGGGAAGATGGCTGCGTGGCCAGCTGTGACCCATGGCTTTGCTGTGTGCCAGAGAGACACAGAAGAACAACCAAGGGGGAAGGAGAGATGTGCGGAGAGCAGAGCCAGTCCTGCTGCCTCGGGAGGGGAGCGGGAGGACCTCAGCTCACCCACGGTGGGTCTCTACTGCTACTACCACTGCTGATGGGAGATGGAGGTCTGCTGGTGGGGACCAGCCCCAGCTAGAGACAAGACGCTGGGCAGCACACTGAAAACGTCAAGTCGTCCGGATAACTGTTCCGGCGAGATGAACGACACGAGATGGGGTTTTGCAATTCAGAAAAGGCTGGCTCCTGCTTTTCCCTTCTGCTCTTCTTGTCCAACAAGATCCCTTCTTGTTTGACCTGAGAAACCTGCAATATTGCCAACCCCAAGGCGACCAAAAAAAAGAAAAAAAAAATCACAAGCTAGACTTACTGTAACACCCCCCCAACAGAGCTAGTTAGAAATCTTGAGTTAAAGCACACAGCATATCCGAAGCTTATTTTTAATTTATATTTAAAAATTCAGCATCTAAGTTTTCACATTTCCCCCTGCAAACACAAAAGGAAAGAGAACGAAAACCAAGAAACTCTACTCATCACGTAATCCTAAAACCTGGGTTACAAAGCCTCAATCCCGAGGAACACTGGGGAGCTGCAAAGCCTCAATCCCGAGGAACACTGGGGAGCTGCAAAGCCATCACCCTATTCTCAGGGACAGCGTCACGCTCTTGCTCCATCCTGCTCTTGCCCCTGGGATTTCCAGAGGCACCTCCAGGCATCTTGAATATCTTCACCCCTGGCAGACAAGACAGCTAGCACAGCCACGCGATGGGTCACGTCACAGGGCCCAAATCAGGTCATCTTCTCACCCAGGCAGTGTCCCCGGCTATTCTCCCGCTCTGTGACCCCCACCCGGGGTATGGGTGATAACCACCAGGAGCTGCGGGACTTTGCTATGTGCAAAGGCAGGAGATGCAGGACAAGCTGCTGCCTCCCAACTCACAGGGAGCTCACCAGGTGACTCTGAAACCTGAAATTCCATGTTGACTGAAGCTAGTTGCAATTTTGAAGCCTCCTATCCATTTCTGATAGCATCTTCCACGATCATGAAGAGGTCTTCTGAATGCAAATCTTACCTGTCACCTCAGCGCTGTGTGTCTGTCCACCGTAGGTCCCTCAGCTCGGGTGGATGGCACCAGGCTGGCACATTTAGCTCTGTGCCTAGGCTTTTTAACTTTTAAAAGGCAGGTTAAACACCCACCCAGCTCTTTTCAGTTCTGTGGTTTACATTTTGAATTTGAAGAAACCTCCATGTAAAAAAAGTCATGACTTCGTTGAACCACCACGCGGTCCTGCCAGGAGCCAACTCGCCAGTCTCCCACCAGGGAGCTCTAGTTGCTATACAATGACCGGCATAGGAGAAATAGAGACAGACTAGGTTGGAGATGCTCAAAGGAAGGAAAACTGGGAGGAAATACTGAGAACCCAAGGGAGGTGACCACAGGTGAGGCCAACGTGACCGGAGCTGATAGGGAGGTGAGCCAAACGCCTGGAGCAGCGGCTGAGCAATCCTGTGCCACGCAAAAAAACAAGCTCTCTCATGTGCCCGGCTGTAGCAGTGGCTGAGCAGCATGTGGATGAAATGAGTGTAAACCTCCAGGTTTCTGCCTCCCCGAAGCGGCTGGGAGCCCAGGGTTTGGGACCCCACCGCCCGTCGTGCTGAGCTCGTCCCTGCTCGCGCTGGGCGGCTCGGCAGGGCTTCCTGCAGTGCCCAGCCACAGTGGGAAACAGCCGGAAACCCCTCAGAAAGCTCCTTCCCGCCAAATTTAAGTGACACTGTTGGTACCCCCAGGTGGAAGCCCACCCTCCCGCGGTGAATGAGAGAGGTGGCAGGATCTCTGCTGCAAGACAGCAGCCTCACCACTCGGGGCTAAGGCAGGCGCAGCTACCCCACCAGAAACGGGGCAGGGGACATGCCCCAAGCACAGCTCCGAGAAGACGCGGCACTGCTCCTCAGCTCCTTCCCATGCCCAAGCCTCTGCCCTCCGGCTGGAGGTTGCGGGGCGTAACGCCCCAGCAGCCACGCTGCGCAAGCAATGAGGCCAAGCAGAGGATTTTCACCACTTCGGGGAAAAACTTGGGGTTTTATTATTCCATGATGACATCATCGATCATTTCATTTATTAATGGGAGACTGCACCTATAGGTGCTGTTCATGCCTCTGCATGTTCTCCCCATTTGTCCCCAAGCCCTGGGCCAGGAGGGTCCCCATCCCAAGTGCCGGGCATGTGGCGGATGACCTGAAAGCGTGTCGGCAAGGGCTGCCCCTCCAAAAACACATGGCTGTTCCCATGCTGAACCGCACCTTCACCGGAAACAGCCCCGGCTAGTCGCAGGGCCAGACTGCGTGGCCACCACGCCCTGTGCCCACAGAAACACAGCTCCTGCCCGCTGGGTTGCCTGGTGCACCCACGGAGAAGAAACGGAGGCGTGCAAAAACCCCCAAACATCTGCTTTGCGTTTTGCCATCCTTGCACCCCAGGCAGCTGCTGCGGGGCGAGCAGCGAGCCCCTGGCTGCGGGGCTGGTCAGTCCTGGATCCCCGCCCGGGATCACTCCCGCATCCCTGCTCCGTGGAGGCTGGCACCTTGTCGCCAGGACAAGGATGCTGCAGGACACCCCGTTGTGGCTGTGTGATGCTCGCACTTGCCCACTGGCACACTGACTCAAGGCAACGTGACAGCATCGAAGCTTGGCGTCGACAAGCCCCAGCGCTCAGAGCGTGGGGTCCCTGCCCATCCACGTTGCCTCCATTGCCTATGCGGTCCGCTCCTGTTTCCCTCCAGCCACGGCCACGACCTCCTTCAAAAAACTGCTTTTTCCCAGGCCATTCCTATCAAATGCCACTGCTTCCCACTTTGTCCGTGTGCCCCGATACGCTGCTCTGAGGCATGGCTGAGCCCTGGGCACCGCTGGCAGCTCCAGCATCCCTCACGCCGTCAGCTCCCTCTGCCTTCAGGGTGCTTGCACCAGCCTGACAAACTGCAACGGGCTGAACAGCTTTACGGGAAGGTGTAGTCTGCAATTTTTTTCCTCTCTTAACTGTACCATCTTTAGAGAGCCGCCATGAATAAGAGGCTAAAAAGCCTGATGATTTAGTATTTTGATTTACAAGAGAGATCTACCTTGTGGTTGAGGTGTGTATGACTTAATTAAAAAGCAGAGGCTCAGCCCCCACTGAAGCTGTTCACTGCTGAGCTATCAAACACAGAGGAGGAGGAGGCCGCAGAGGGGATATTTTCATAAAGTTACATTTCAGATGGAGCTTATGCCCTCAAGAGCTCTCCCTTTCCAAAGCTGGCAGAAAGCTACAGCGGCTCCTTCATGCAATCAAACACCGGCCCCTCACAGCCTTCGCAGCACCAGCTCGCATGTTTTTTCACAGGCAGGGCTAGGATAGCCGGGCTGCAAAGCCGGACAGCCACAAGCACAGGGAGAGCTGCTAATCCTAACAAGGTCGGCATCTCTTTTCTTTCTTCTTCTTTTTTTTTTCCCCTTTAAATTTGGCAGAATTTTGGAAATCAAGTGACATATCGCGTCCCCGAAAGCAAAGGCGGAACGGAGTGCCGCAGCTCTTTCGCCTGACTGAGCAGCAGGGAATATTTCCCCCTAGGAACCAGATTTAATTCAAGGCTCTGAAAGCTGGAGGTGTCCACAGCTCATCTGTCTCACCTCCCGGGTACTGCAGGCTGCCAAGCTGCACCCAGTGGTCCTCTGCTCAGGCTTCTCGTCCCTTTTCTGGGGACCAAGGTTTCCAGAAGGTCCACCAGCCAGGGCTCCCTGCAGACGGCGGCGAGGCTCACTCAGGGGTTGAGAGGTGCAGCTCCAGAATTGGAGGCACAACCAAATCTGGGTGGAAAGCGCAACTTGTAAACTGTGCAAGCACAGGAGTCTGCAACAAGAGAGGGGTACGCAATGCCCCCGCATCAGGCAGGTGAGGCGATGCGGCAGGTACATCAAGAATGCAGAAGAAATGCCAGCTGCAACTCAACACTGACAGCTCCTGGCTACCAGGGATCCAGTTTCCTTGGCCTCCTCCCTGCCCCTCTCCGGCTGCAGAACACCTGTGGGGCAGTGGGAAATCCAGGTCTGGGTGAGGGCTCCGTGAGCCGCCCTCCTCGAGACGTGCCCAAGCCCCGGGGTGCTGCGTGATGCTCAACTCCGGCAGCCGAGGAGGAGCAAACGCACTGGATCCTGGGGTGCTTCCCGGCGGGCTCTCACCCCTAGCAAGCAGAGGCAGGACCGTGGGTCCAGCACTGAGGGAGCACACGCGTCCCTCTCCCCCAAGGGTTGCACCGTGGGGTTGGTTACAACCTTTCTTCCCCCCAAATTAAACTCTACACCGCATGCAGCTTGCCCAGGTAGCAGCAGTTTCGTTAGAACAAACCAACCAGCGCTGCAGCCTCACATCTTCGCGTCCTGCAAGACGCCCCTTTTCTATCGCAAGGCGCCGGCGGCCTCCCACTCCCACGGCCTCCCACCCCCACGGCGCTGCTTGGAGCGTTTGGGACGGTGTTTTCCAGGGAGCTACGAAACCCCGGCACAAGTCCGCCACCATTTCGGGCTCAGGGCTGTACCCTGGGCACTGCCGAGCCAGCGAACGGCAAAGGACGAGCGCTCCATCCCCAAAATGCGACCCCAAAGCTGGCCTACCGGCCACCACCAGCACCCACCCCCCCCCCCGCCGCGGAGGGTGGGTGCTGGGGGTGCTGCCACGTTTTCCCTCCGGCAACTGCCAGCCCGGCCCCACGGCCTCGCAGGGCTGCACCCACGGCACCCCGCTGAGCGCGGGGAAGGGGGCACAAGGGAGCAAAACAGCTTCGGGGTTAGAGAGGCGGCGGGGGGCAGGCGGCACCCCTCGCTCAGCCACCCCGCTCCGCTAGCGGCCGCGGCACCAGCGGGGAGCGGGGCAGCCCCAGCCACCGCCGCCGGCCTCCCTCTCCCCAGCACCCGCCCCCCCGAGACCCCGACCCACCTGCGGGGACGGCACCCGGGCCCGGGATGCAGACCGGCGGGGCTGGCTGCGGGCGGCTGGGTACGCCCTCACCGGCCGGGCCGGGCTGGGCTGGGGCGGGCCGGGGAACAGCCCCCCGCCGCCGGGGGACGCGGAGCTCCGCGCCGGCTGCCGGCACGGCCCGGCCCGGCCCGGCGGGGGCGGGCGGCGGGGAGGGGCCGGGGCGGCCGGGCTCCTCCCGCCCGCCCCCCCCGAGCCCCGTTTCCATCTGACCCGGGACAAAACTTCTCAGCGGTGGGGAGGAACCCTGGGGGCCGGGGCTCTCCCGGCGGGGTGTGACCCCGCTTCACGCCGGCGCCTTCCCCATAGAACAGCAGCGTCCCCCCCTCCCAAAAACACCCTCCCGAGTGCCAGAGCCGGGGAGAATGGGGGCCCCACCGCCCCTCCGGCCCTACCTGGCCTGGCCTGACCTGACCCCAAAGCCGCGTCCCGTTAGCCCCACGGTCCGTCCTGCTGCCCCACGGCGATGCCCATCTCCCGTCCCCGCACCGCTGCTGCAGGTGGGGACGCGGCCCGGCCGGTAATAAGCCGTCTGGCTCGGGCCCTGCCTGCAGCTGAGGCAGCACAAAAACCCCACGTCTGCGGCAAAACCGGCTGGAGAAGGTGAGTAAATGCGAGGGCGGCCAGCCTGCGCTCTGCGACCTGCTTGTGCAGCCCCATGGCTAGTGGTAGCCAACGTGACTACTGCAATAGGTATGTTTGCGTGAGCAACACTCAGTGTCATGTGAACAGACCCACCGCCTCTCTCGGCAACCCCGTGCCGCCCGTTTTCCCTCTCCTGCCTCCCACGGCCCTGACACCCTCATTAACTTCTTGCTCTCTCCCCACAAGACATCCACCCAATTTTACTGGATTTCCTTCCCCAGCTCTGAAAGCCAAAAGCTCTGCTCCAGCACCAAAGTTTCTCTCCCAGCCTCCAGCAAAGTGCCAGGCTCTACTGGAAAAGGGTTGTTTGCAGAAAGGCATAAAGCCGTGCAGATTTTCTCTCTTTATATGCCTCTGTTTACCTCGTTATCTGACTCTGCCAGGCCTCGGCACGAACAGGGCTAATTTTTCTCTCCTGCCCATCCCCAAACCTGCAGAGCTGTGAACCAGATGCAGCCGTGGTCCCAGCAGGAGCGGCGAGGTTTGTGCAGCCCTGTTTGTTAGGCACGCTGTGCCACACGGCGCTGTCGTCAACACACCGACCCCTTAGTTCCCCGGCCCGCTAAAAGCGTCCAGTTTGCAGCCACCGGTTCTGGCAGCAGCTCCCACCTGCTTTTACTAGGTTTGGCTGATGTCCCAGATGTGGGGAAGCTGCAGTAGGACCGCTCCACTCCCTTTTCCCATCCTCTTCCAAGGGAAAATGGAGGGATGTGCGCTTCCCCAGGGAGTCTAACACACTGCCCTCCGGAAGGCGTTTTCCAGCCTGGGCACCGATGGGCGACGAAGGCAGATGTGTCGGGGGGCAGCCCTGGACCTGGAGCTGCTGGTGGGTCATGTCCGGAGCAGGTGAAGGAGGTAGGAGACTTCCTACTGCCACGTTCAAAGGAGAATGAAAAAGCCCCTTGGAAAGCCTTGAGAGATCAAAGTCCAGCCCTGGTGGCCAGCAATCTGAAAGTTGCAGATTCTAGCATGGATTAAATCGGTATTTTGGCACTGAAAACAGCACCATGATTTGCAGAAGCACAAAGCATCTGCAGCTCACAGCGGCTGTGATGAAGGTCTCCCCCATCTCAGCATCTCTGGAGATCTGATCTCTTTTAAAACATGAGGGCTCTTACACTGGACTTGCCAATCTGGTCTCCGCCGCTGTAAAATCAGGATCACAAACTGAAATGTGTCAGAGCGGGGAGGAAGGGGAGAGGAGTGGGACTGCTCACACAGAAAGAGGAGCTAGGTGCTTTATTTCTGGTTCCTCCCAACACTAACAGAAAGCGCTTGTGTTGCCCCACTGACTCCTGCTTATTACTCAGCTCCTTGTAAACAGCGATAACAAGAAATGGCTGCTTTGTGTGTGCTTTGGTTTTGCTCTCAAAAAAAACAACCCCACAAACACCAAAGCTCTGGGGTTATTGACATTTCCACAGCAACTGCTACAGACGCATGCACGGACGTCACCTCTTATTCCTCACCCAGAAGCGGGACCGCGACCGCCTCCCGGCGAGCTCTGCAGCCCTCCGAGGGCTGGGGTGTCCCTCCGGTTGTCACTTGGTGTCGTCGAACGACAGGCGGCTGCAGCCAGGATGTCCGGGACACCGGGAAGATGCCTGGGTGTTTTGTCTGGGGGTAGGACAGCGTGTGCTGTGTTACAGGTGCGCACCGAGGAAGGATTTGTGCCGCTGGGCACGCAGGAACAGGGGTCCGGAGGGGCGCAGGTGAGGGCAGAAAGCCCACAGTTAAGGTCAGTTGTGTTGTTATCTCTGTAGGGACGAGGCCCCTTTCATCCCAAAGGATCCTGCTGTGCCTAGAGAGCAGTCAGCAACCCCGTGTTGGGAACGCATCACCCCACACCAGGGCATAACCAGAGCCCAGCACCAGCGTGGCTCAGCCCCAGGCGAGGTCCTAGGAAGGGAAAGCAAAAGCTGAACATGGTTGAAATTTTCGGGACGTGGCTTTCTCCAGCTGTTTTCCACAGCTCGGCTTGGCTCAGTCCCCGCTATTTTTAAACATCTGGTTGAAAATTTAGACTGTAGAGCTACCCAGAGGGGTTCAGTGTCCATCACAACACTGCCCGATAGGGAGGATAAACCACCTGCTCACACCTCTTCACTGCTCCTCTGGCTCTTCTTCCCCAGCACCTCGTTCATCCTGCGCCGACTATTTAGGCGTTATGCCTGCTGGATCCTTCTTGGGAGTTGCGGCCGCCTGAGACACAGCACCTCCTTTTGGAGGTATGGCCCATGTCATTTGCTCCAGGATGCACACAACGATTTTATATTTACTTCAAGTTTACTGTTGAAAAAAAAGTGGGCTTGGAGCTGATTTTTGTGGAGTGAGACTCCCTGCTCGCTGGTTGTTCGCAGTAATGCCTCTCTCCTGGGGTCTGGCAAGCAGCAGCGTTTCAGCCCGTTTAACACATAGGTGTTGTCATCCTCAACTCACATTCAACCAGTGTCGCACAGGGCAACATCAAAACCGGCCTCTATTTTAACTACGGCTTTTAGTCATCCGCTAAATTCTTCTTAAGCAACTCACTTTTCAGTCAAATTTCACTAAATTTGCCTAAGTTTTTTTCAGGATGAACTCCAATTTGTATTTTCTTCAGTTTAGGGAAAATCAGTCTCTCCAAAAATTGAAATTCAAATATTACTACCTATGACTGTCCTGACTTTGCTCACATTGATTGTGATGAGGCAACTAACTGCTGGTAGCTCAGCGACAAATTCTTCTTTACCCATCACCGTGAAATCTGAAAGGGAGACAGCGTGTGCTGGATGGATGCATCCTCTGCTGCGAAATTATCATCCAGCACACCTAAAAGCTCTCATGAGACTTGGCTGTGGCCTGCAGGCAGTCTCCACAGATGTGTCCCGGAATTAAATTCTCTATGCAAATACAGTTTTCTTTTCACACGTTGCAAATAAGCCTGTAGCGAGACATCCGTCCTGGGCCTCGTTTGATGAGGTAGTCAGTTATACACACAGGCGTGCACAGATGACTCCCTCTTGGGCTTTACTAATTAGCGCATTGATCTACATACAGTCTGCTCCCAGCTACCCCTCATTCTAAAACAGGTAATGTTGCCATTAGCATTAAGCACCACCCTTATCTCTTTCACTCGCTATCTCCTTTCTCAGCATGCGGTAGCCAGCAGTTGTAACATCTCCGTTAAAGAAAGCATCTGGCCATGCTTAGGCAATAGCAGTTTTTCCCAATGCATTCTTAAAAGCGAAACTTTTTCACTTTTTCCTCTTATTGATGAAGTTTCTTATTCTGAAATTTAACCAACTGTTTTATTTTTTTCACATACCAGCGTAGTCCATGGTCCCTTGGGTTTAAATTGTTGAAGCTTTTGCCCATTTGAAGATTCTCTTTGCAGCATTTCTTGAAAATGTCCTGCCTTTTCCAGCCCGTTTGAGGCCATGAGGCTGGGTGCTGGGCTTTGGACAGGCAGGCCATCCCATAGCATCCCTCTGTTCCCACAGACCAGGGCTGATTGCCCCACACAACGCAGCCTCTCAGCAAACACCAGCCACTGCTTTGACCTCCAGGAGCTTCTATCCTCTCCTCCAGCTCGCAGGAACAGGACCTTTGAGATGACCACTTGGACTTTCCTCTCCTTTTCTGAGGTTCTTGAAGTCTTGAATAATCTCTTGCTATTCCCACACCATCCTGTTGGCTTTGTGACCCTTCCTCAATGGTTTATTCTTAACTCCTCTTTATTCTCCTTAATGGAAGCTGCCCAATATAATTGCTTGCCTTGCTAAGGCAAGTGGGAACGTGTGGGGGGCCCTCTTGCAAATTGAGGCAAAAAGCTGCACTCAGGGAGGTTCCCACTGCTTGCTCCATTCCTCCCAATACATCCTGGAAGACTGTCCATCCAGACGGTGAAACTTCTGCCAGGAGAAGTTAGGTGCAGCGGAGGACAGCAGAATGGACCAGGTCACATTCCCTTTCGAGCCTATTTTCTATGCTTCCGTGAACAACTTTAGGATGACTTTGTCACTCACTCCCGCCACAGCAAAATTCTTACACCAGCTAGTGCTGCTCCATCCAGGGCGAGGAGATAAAACCGCTTCCTTTGTAACACACAGTCCTGCATCTTCCCAGATTTGAAACAATCTCTCAGAAAGATGATCTTACAATCTTTGTGTGGTTGATGTGGACGCCACTGTCGCTGGGTGGACAAGCCAAGATCTTAGGGGTGACCCAGGTGAGGACAGGATTAGGAAAAAGTGGGGAGAACCAGAGGAATCCAAGGAAAAACTTTAAAAATATGGTGGAAGAAAAGCACCTACTAATGGCATGAGCCCCACATCCCCTTGTAAGCAAAAGCTATGCCACTTAGAACACATCTAGGGCAGGAACGCCAGCTCCAGCATGGTTTCCACCGTACTTAGAACTGAAGCTCACTCCCACCACTGAAAACTGGTTTGCTAGCAACACCCTACTCGTCCTGCCTGTCTCTTATGCAAAACAGGGCTAATCCGAGATTCACCTGACAGGGGGTCAGGTCAGAAAGTCACGGAAGGCTTGGGCCTGAGACATCACCTCCTTTGGCTGGTTCCCTGCAGGAAAGGAGCTGGTGCATGCTGCCAGTGGAAAGGCAGGTCTGCTCCAACTCTGCCCAATCCTTCCTGCTTCACCCATTAAGCAGATCCATGGGGTGTTAAAAACTCCCCGTGACGCCTTTCTGCACCTCACCAGTGGCAACGCTGGATGGGGATCAGCCTGCCGGCAGACGGGGCAGGGGGGCTGGATGGAGCAAAGCCTCTGTTGATCTGTCGGATGTGGGAGAGAGGTTGCCAACCTTTTGTAAGTTGGTTTCCCACACGCTTTCTAATTATTATTTTGGGGGGGGGGGTGGCATCAAGGGGAAAACGTGAGGTTATGCGTGAGGTAACTGGGTCAAGGAAAAGGGAGCCAGGGCAGGGTTTCTGAGAAAGCAGCAGGCTGACCCTACGCCACAATGTGTAGCCAGAGTGTAAGGGAATCAAGGAAGGCTGTGACCAAGCTTTTTGGCAGAGGAGGCACCAAGCACATATCTGGCTCTGGCAAACAGGGATGTTTATACAGATTTGGCCACAGGGCTCTGAGACAAATGATTGCCTCATCTTTGATGAGATCCTCTCCAACCAGTTAGGAACATTCCCATTTTTAGAGTGATATCCTAATGGAACGAGGCTTATTCAGTTCATGCATTTGTCCAGCGTCTCCTCCTTCACCAACAATTTTTAAACCACCTGGCAAATTGCAACAAATTTAACAGTGAGCTGGGGAATCTGAAAGCTCTTAAGTTTCTACAAGTTCCAGTGGCTGGACAAGGGAGAGAAGAGCCTGGTAAATCATTCCTTCTCCCACTCCAGTGTGGGGAAGGAGCATGTGCACAGCTTTATTAGACATAGGTGGACCTCTCTCACAGGGATGGCATCAGGCAGAATCACACCTTATAGCAAACCAGAGGGTCCGCTGGTGGGAAGACAGGGCATCCTCAACTGAACCGCCCACAGAATGACATGTTTTCTTTACCATAATATAGAAAAGGGAGGGGGGAGGGGAATGAAGAACCAAGCAGTTTTCTGCTTGTTGTTTTTTCTACGTGTATTTTCCATTGGAAACATGGTTTCCATCGGTCCCCATTTTTGGTAAGTGAATGACTAATGTCCTCCAAGATTAGATGGTGCTTCTGTGAAAGACCGTGCCTGGGTGCCACGCTTCAGAAAAGACTGCAGAAGACTTGAGCTCCCGAGGGACCAGCTGGGGTTTGCCCAAGCCCAGGTGCATGCTGACACAGGATACCAGGAGTTTAGCTAATTTTAGGTAAGGGACTGGTCATGCCAGATGCAGTCAATAAGCCTGCCCTCTCAGTGTAGGATTTTTATTAAAGGTTTAGCATGACCTGGAACCCAGGGGAAGCATTCAGCCTCTTTGATGCTAATCTGAACCACCAAACCTTTTAAGGTTCACTTAGTGCTGCCAGCAACACCCAACATCAGTAGCGATTAGTGGTCTCCTGGGAGGTATCTCAGCCTCTTCGGATTCAACAGGGAAACAATAAAGTCTGCAGTGGAGCCGAGTTTCAGCTGTGCCCGTCTGCTAAATAACAGGTGGTAAATGATAGTTTCCTTCAGTTGTAGCAGTTCGTGACTACTCATGAAGTCATATAATGATCTCACCTCAGTTATTCACCATGTTCTTTCTTCTGCCTGGCATGGTGAAGATGTTTTTCCTTCTAACAACAGAGAATAAAAACAAAAACAAACCCCTTTCTATTAATGCCGATCTAACGCACATGCAGTGCACAACAGAAGCAACCCTTGTTTCTGGCTCTAGCTGCCACATCTGAAGCATTTTTCCTCAGAAGAGTTGAAAAGAGAGGCCACCACCTTCCTTATAAGGTGGTCCCTTGTCAGAGCAGGGGCCTGGGGCTCATCTCCCTGGCTGCTAAGCACTCTGCTGCCAGGCAAGGACAGCACATCCCTGTTTCTGGATCCTTACAGTCAAGGAAGACCCTTGCTCATGGCAGTCCTGAGAGACAAAAACTTCAGGCTCAGCCTGAGGGTGACAACCACCTGGAGCAGAAGGTGTTGGTGGGAGATGTTCATCACTCAATGTTTGTTCCTGGGGCTGGTGGGAGCCTGTTGAATGAGGAGGTTCCCCACATCCATCCTGAATAGTCCATCCTGGAGCAGAGAACAGCTGGCTGTGTCCTTACCCATCCCTGTGGGCACAGCGATGGAGTGCTGGGGGCCAGCGGTGGGAAGAAGCTGTTTCTGGGCTCACTAGGAGGAAGAAGAGGAGGCAAGAAGACGTAAGGACAGAAGGAAGAAAGGCCACCAACCACCTGAACAAGCACTGTGGTAAAGCACATCCACACGAGCGGGGACCCTTGGCAGAGCAGACGTATGTGCTGGCTGCCAGAGAAGGGACTGCGATGTGAGGAATGGAAGGGAAAAGGAGTAGGATGGGGTCATGGAAAAATACTTATGCAAAAGAGAGAACAACAAGAGAAGGAAGTGGTGCTGTGCGGAGGCAAATGGGAGTAGAGAGAGGCCAGTAAGGCTGAAAAGCTGAATGAACCTGCTAAATCAATGTGAAGCCTCGACTTTCATAAGGACAGCGCCGTTGACTTCAGAGACAAAGGCAGATGGGTTATGTGAAACAGGGTCAGGAAAGGGAAGGTACCACGTCCATGTTTTGATATCCGTAATATCAAGAATAATTTCGTAAACTTGAGTTCAAGGAGGGCAGATGGGAAGGTAAGAAGAGGACTTGTATCTCTGAAGGAACTGAGACATGTCCCTGGCAGCAAATACCTCTAAGAAATCTGCCAAGTCAGGGGAAGACCAGTATGTCCAAAGAGCAGCAAGTGCAGAGATGGTGAGTTGCAAGGAAAGGCGAGTGGAGGGAGGGTTTCTGTGGAGTTCCTCCATGCCCAGGATATAATATTCATTTACGGCATCAACACAAGGTGTTGGACAAGGAACTCACATGCTGGGGAGGACAAGCATATCCTGCAGAAAGAATAGGTTGAGCCTTAGGACTTGCGTAACAGTGGCTGAACATTAAACACTACCGGTTTTAAGGCTGCAATGTTGCTGCAAGCCAGGAGTTTGTCAGCTGAAGGTAACAGAAAGTGGAGCAGGAACAGGAGGAGGAGTGATGACAGAAACAAGGCAAATGCAAGCCTGGCATGCAAGGAAACAATTGTTCCTTACTCTTTGTAAAAGCTGGCACAAACAAATCTTAAAAGCAGAACTATCGCTTCAAATGTGGCTTTGCAGCATCTTTCCGTGGATGCGCAACACCCTATTTAACAACTGCTTAAGTACATCTTACCTTTGATGGGCACCGATCTAAACATGCCCACATTTTACACCTAAAATACAAGTCACATGATAGATTTTCCATGTACTTTAAAGTTATTTTGCGTCAAGGACGTGTGCCTCAAAAATCATAGGTCTCTAGTACAGAATTTCTAACTAAGCTTTGAAGCACTTTGATAAATAAGCTCAGTGCTTTGTTGCCACTAAGAAACTCAAAGCAGTGACTGCAGTTTGCTTTATCCCAACATTTAGAAACTGAGATGGGAAAATATTTCACAACTCACAACAGTTTTTGCTTGCTGTCATTTAAAAGCGTTACAATCACAGACTTCAGAGTGACATGCACCAGCCCTGACGTTGTGAACTCCTCAGTCTCTCTGAAGGTTTTGCAAGCCATTCATCGTGGGCTGCTTTAAAAATAAAAGAAACACACCTTTCTTTTCTTAAGGAAAAAAAAAAAAAAAGGATGCCTTTGAAAAAACTTCTGACAGGGTGTTTACCAATGAAATTTGCAAAGAGAAGACACTTATTACTGAGTAAAAGACCATGAAGACAAGACATTTGTCAGCTTTTTTCATGCTGGAGAGTTATGAAAAAAGTTCATGACAAAAGCAACAGGACTTTCAAGTTTGAAAAGGTTGTTTCTGTAAAAGGAAATGGGAGAGGGGAAGAGAAAGTCATTGCTGAAAAGGTTGGGCTGCCATGTAAAATTCAGTAGTCAGGTGGAAACCTCTCAGATTTGTGATGTTCAGGCATGTTACGACGAGGAGAAAACATGGGCAACGGAGGATTTTTTTTTATCACTCTAACCAGCAGTGCCAGCATTGACGTCTTCTCATAAAACACAAACTCAGTTTCTGCAATGGTTAGTTAAACCCAAGGGTGTACCAGGTTTCTGGGAAGCAGGCTTGGTAAAATACATTATCCAGGCACCAGCAAAAGATGACTGGAACAGTCTTTTCAAATGCCATTTCAGCCTTTCTGTTGCCAGGCTATTACACTCTGGACTTCAGGAATTCATGCACTGCATGAACAAAGTTACCGTGGACCCATGCCCACCTCCTGTGGCTGCCCGGACCAGGACTATGGCTGTTACAGTTGTCTAGAGAGCCTTTAGAAGGATGAAAAGATTTTCCATTGGTGACGAACCAGCCATCATCTTAAGGATTTGCTGGGTCATGATAACCATGAACCTCCTCATCATCCTAGATATTCCTGGAGGATTCATCTGTCGGTGCATTAATATGATCAGTGTGAAATAACTATTTGTGAGGCCTGTTTCTATATTTCTAACTTGCTACAACCCTATCCATGGAAAAAGCAACCTCTGTTACCTTTACACATGAAGTATGTTCTGCTTCTATCCATAGGCCCTGTATCACACCACCATTGCTATTTAAGTCACGTCACAGGAAAGCAGACGGGCCTCATTTTGTCATATCAAAGTATCATTAGGCTTCACCTTTGTCCCCAGAAAGCTGAGGACAACACTATGATTGTTTAAAAAAAAGCATCAGATGAGACTTACCCTCACTAAACACTTGTGATGTATGGGATGGTATAGAAGGCATATGCCATAAATTTGTGGAAAAGCTTCAGCTTGTCTGAAGAGAGACTGGAGTTCAGAAAATCCCATTAAAGAGGATGTTCCCTCCTCACACACCTGTTCCAGAAGCCACCTTTAGACCCCATGATGAATAGCACAGGTTACCACCTCGCGTTGTACTTCTGCCAGGAGACCACAAAGGATGCTGGAGGGTGTTCTCTGTCAGAGACCCTTGGTTGGGAAGCTGGTATCAGGTTTGAGGAATTATCCTGGGGTCTATGTTCCTTCAACCATAAGAGAAACCCCCACAAAATGTGGGTAACTGGTAGCATGACACAGCAGTGACATTTTGCCACCCATTTTCAATTCGTTTATCAAAGGCAGTCACCCTGGAGGGGCAGACCAGAGACCCTGTGACAACCCAAGGCAGAAGGATGCAGCTGCTGGGGAACCTCTTTCTTCAAGAGAAATGACCTTTTGGATGTAAAAGCTCAACCGCATAATGGCAAAGGCACCTGCCATTTCCCAAGCCTAGGAGGCACCTCACATGAGCCTCTCCTGTTTTCGTGTGCACCGTTCAGCCGGGGCTGTGCCTCCCCCTGACCACGTAGGGACGTGTCCTTTTAACATCCTTGCTAGCAGCCCGGCCAGCTCTCAGGATAGCGTGTTTTTGGAACAGCCACCCACACCATCAGCAGTAATTACAGTAACTCCCCCTCCCCTTGCACGTTGCCGACGCGTCTTTCCATGCTGTTGATGGAAGGCAAACCCTGCTAATCCCCTGCCGTGCGGACGGCGTTGTGTAGGGCATTTGCATCCAACTGGTACAGGTAAACAAGCACAAGCTCAGGCTCCTCCTTGCCACGGGAACACGCTGGCCCTGGGAGATGCCCTGCTTGCCTTTGCCCTCTTTCCTGGGGGGAATTCACTAGCCACAATCCCCTGCTTGAAGTGGGGAACACAGGAGCAGGAACACACCCCGTCAAGGCTTTGCCAGCCACTATTAATGCCGGCCAAGTTTATGGCAATAAACCAGAGCGCATACTTTTAAACTCCACATGAACGGGGTAAGATGCCCACAGCCCTTTATCAGGAGATGGAGAAGCAAACGAGATGCTCCTGGACATGCTCCACAGCGGTCTTCTTCCTCGTCGCCCACGGTTGTAGAGACCTCGGAGTGCAGGGATGAAAATTCTGGCTGCCGTGACAAGGCTGGAGCAGCATTTGATCAAGGAAAGTTTTTGCCTCCTAAGGCCATACTTCTCCCCTCCACATACACACCAAACAGAATTTTCTTTCCTAAAAGCACGACCGAAGTGTTTCTAGGCAGGACGCTTGGAGGGCTGTGCTTGGGACCAGGGATGAGACGTGGCCAGGTCCCCAGGCTTTCGGGGTGGGCTTTCCCTACAAACCATGGCAAAGGGTCATCTCTGAACAGGTTTTCAAAGTGCAAGGCAGCCAGATGGGGTTGCAAGTTGTGAAAGACCAACAGAAAGTTTCAGACATTCCTGGACCGTTTCAAAACGTGTTTCAACGAGCCTAGTCACATGGGGTTTTTTGCAAGGCCTTTTATGATTATATCTTTCAGTAGAAGACTCAAGACTGCTTTAAAGAAAGAAAGAAAAACAAACAAAAAGATGCAATTTAACTCCAAATATCTGAAGAGAGTAACTAGGGAACCCAACTTTGGAAACACACTGCGGTGTTTATTTGAAGATAAAAACCACTGCTGCAAACCACTCAGGTCTGATTTAGATTATAAAGGGTGTTTGGTTATATAAATGCAAGGGATGTTTTAAAATCTTCCAGCAAGTCCCCTGCAGCAGTGCTACGCACAACAGAAACAACGTGCCAGGTTCAGCCAGTGCTTTCACCAGCCCCCTCCACCTGTGGGGAGGTTTTATGAGCAGGGGCTTGAGTTCAGGGAGCCCCACGGGCCCCCCAACCAAGAGCAGGGCAACACACAGGGAAACAAAGTACTGCCCTGAGTGGCTCAGAGGGATCCTCTGCCAAGGAGGTACGCACATTGCAGTGACCTGCTTACCTGATGCAAAGGATGTTCTCCAAAGGCCAGATTTCTCCTACCTCCAAAAAAATACCCAGCATGTTTGAAGCAGAGGGCTATTGTTAAGGGAAATACAAGGTCCCTTACTTCTAGAGTCCAGTTCTGCATCCACAGCTCCTCCCGTTCCCACGATCCGCCAGCTTGGTGAAGACTTGTTCAGTGTCATCCTGCTCACAGGCAGAACCCATTGAATCATCTACACCAACCGCATGGCTGTTGTTCCTGAGGAACAACAGGGCTGCCCTCCCCAGAGTTAATAAAACAGCATTTGGAAAGCAAGGCTTTGGAGAGCAACCACATAATGTTGTTCTGGCACAAAGGACAATGTTTGCTCAATATTATGCACGTTTGTTATAAGGTCACTTTTACAGTGCATGCCAGGATCCCCAGGAATTACGGAAAAACATTTTTCCACAATGGCATTTTCCTTACCTGCCCATTTTCAAAGCCCTAAGGCTAAAATTTACTCTTTCTGTAACAAACAAAACAGCCCTGCGTCTTTCATACAGGCCCTTTCACCAACAGTAGATGTTTGCGTCCTTGCTGATGTGAAGGGTGACACGCCAACCTGCTGGGCTTCAGCTTGTAACCCCCTGCCCCCACCCAAACTATCATCCAGATGAAGGGTTTGTTTGCCCTCCCAACTTACCAGTACATCAGTGTCCGTCTCACAGCATGGGCAAGGACCTTGTAATACTCCTGGTCTGTCACGTTCCCTTACACAAGCAATGATGCATCTTGGTGAAATCACTCATTTGCCAAGACACCAGCAATGATCTTCGGAGACGTATAAATGGCAGCCAGCCTTGCGGGGCTTTGACACTCTGATCAAAGTGTAATATTGAGGATGAATGTACAACTTGCTAATCAGTACTGACTTCAAGTCCTGCTTTTTCCACAGAGTCAAGAAGGGGTTACAGACAGGGCATTTGGACAACACGGAAGATACGTTAATCCTTTGCTTTGACAGCAAGCTTTGAGCTGCCACCAGTGAGTCCCAGGCCAGGACAGAGAGCAGGGTGCTGGGTGTTCCCTGGGTGACCAGTCCTTGAACTGACACCAGGCGAGCTGCACCCTCACCTTGCCACTGAGGACCAGCTGGAAGCAGGACTTGGGCTTTGCTATGGATTACCTTCCCCTCCACCCTAAAAGGACCTTGGTTGCTGTTAAACCTCCTTGTCAAAACTCTCCACTTTGCTGACTGGTGAGAGGGGAGACTGCAGCAAGCTGTAGTACAAGAACACATGCTCTCAACCCTCCTCTGAGAAGTCACCATACAGCAGTGGCTATTGGAAAGGGAAAAGACACTCGGACATGGCATACCATCTCCAGACTGTGACTAAGGGTGCAGATGGCCCAGACCTTCTTCAGTGCAGCAACAGGACTAACATTCTTCTGGTAATTTTTTTTAAATGGTTGGCAACTGCAACTCACCACCTTAGTGCAGAGGAAAAGGTACATATATTCAGCTCTAGCTGTCTTGATCACCTAAGGCAGCCCATATACAGGAAACTTATAGCTCTACTTTACGAAGAGCACTTCCAAAGCATAGACGTAATGCTTGCTTTTACATCTGTGCAATTCTGCATAGGCCCAAATTGCCAATTTGACATTCTGAGCTCCTACTTCAGGCATCTACGTACCTCATGTTTCATTTACACTCTTCTCATTGCATTAGAGCTAAAAGCAGAGAAGAAAGTTTGAGAGCCAAGATTTGCTCCTTGAGATTAGAAGCCAGGCAACTAATGTCAGGAAGTCATTGGGCATTTGGAGAGACTTCTGCACTAGGAAGAGATTATAGCACCAGAGGCAGAGAGATTGTGGATGTTTCATCCTTGGAGGTGTCCAAGACTCTACTAGACAAAGCCACAGCGACCTGAACTAGTGCTGGCAATAGTCCTGCTTAAATGAAGAGGTTGGATTAGAGACCACCAGAGGTTCCTCTGAACCAGCACTTCCGTGATTTTGTTTCCGAGTATAAGAAAGGCATTAAGAAGGCACAGAAAAGGGTATCTTTAAATTAGTTAACGAGGCTGAGAATATTCTTGCCTCTTTTTGTTACTACAGGCAAGGTTACTGTATTCCTTGGTATTTTATGTTCTCTGAAATGGGGCTGCTGCATAATTTGAGAAGTTTTTCATTACATATGAAGTTGAATCATCTCTGAAATAGTTCCTGCTGAAGTTAATATCAAGTAATTCTTGTTTCCCACTGTCCCATTTTCCAATACACCACATTTCTGCACTGACAACTGGTAATTGCACAGCAGGATCTGAAACATTTTGGCAATAGATCACAAAAACTCTTCAGGATGTAGGAGGAAACACGGGATTACACAAGAAATGGGAAAACATTAGCCAGTTAATATGATCAGAAAATTAACATTCAAAAAGTCATTTACAGGTTTCAGTGTTAGCGTATTAAGGAAACAATTCAAGTAGTTTAGGACTGTTGTTTCATATTGCTGGAAAACTCCACCACGACTCTCGCCTGTGAGTTTATTTATTTATCTCGCCTGTGAGTTACTTCTACCTTTAAACCGTGGAGCAAATTTCTGCAATGCTATACCAGAAGTAAAACAGGGTCTGGTCTGTGACAGACACTGGTCTGTCACAAGTGGGCCCCAAAAGCCAAGAGTTTCAGCAGTCCCTCTGGAATTCTCACCTACTCTTACGTTTACACAGAACAGGTCAAATGTCATCTGTTCCCCAACCATGTATAGCCACATTTTTAATGTTTATAATTTTGCAAGGGTTCTGCCTGCAGCAATACCAGAATCGAGATGCTGGCAAATAACGGACAGACAACTGTAGAAATAACATTTCTGGTTTAGTGTTTGCAATTTGTTTTACAGCTCATAATGAAATACTGTTAGAGATATTCTACATTCATACATTTCTAGCAAAATACACTTTTTAAAACACAAGGCACTTTAAGACTTCCTAAAACAAATGCTCATGATAAAAATTCAACAAGAGGGCCGGATGAGAACCCTTTCTACCCTTAATGTTCAGGTCAGTAGAAGATCAATCCTCTAGTCAGGCAGGCAAATGAAATAATCAATAGAAAGGTTTCCAAGATAGAGTTACTGCTGTATTAGTGTGCATTCTGAAGCAGTCTACTTGAAGTATCTTCAGTTGGGGAGGGAGGGCATGGTGTGAATAAGATGCATTAAAATAGTTCTTTGAACTGGGTAACAAAGACACATTGCAGGGATTAAGTTTCATTACTTTCATTGGATTAAATTCCTTCCATTCATTATTGCCAACAAGAGTAAGGAACAAAAAGGAGCTAGTTCTCCCCTCCCTCCCCCCCATTCCCATTATAATTCAACACAAGATTTCAAAGACTTAAAATGACCAGGACAGAGGCCCATGAAAAACTGCATCTGGCCACTTCAGAGTACGTTTAAATATTCATTACTGACTTCCTCAAGTCTCACCTCTTATTAAAGAAAGAGAAACATAAAAGAATTGGCAACTGTGTAAGTTGCTTCCAGTCAAACTGATATTTTGCTTCTTTTTAACACGACCCCACTGTTCACATTAAGTACCTGCATTCAGAAGCGCACCAGCAGCTCCCCTTGGCAGAGAGATGGCGGGGCAGAGGATGAATGCAGGCAGGGCCCCGGGCCCCATGCCCCGCGGGGAGGAGGGAATGGGCAACGTCGCTTCACACGCTTGTGTCTTGGCTTAAGAACAGTTTCAAAAGCCCAAGTGCTGGGCTGCTGTAGCAACAAGGGGACTGATACCAAAACACTGACTGAAGACTTCACTCAGAGATGCATCTGCAGGAACTGAAATCCACTATTTAAAACTGACAAAAAGAGCTATAAAGCTGGCAAAACCACTGTCTACTTCTCAGGGCCTGTGAGAAGGGGATGGTAGAAATTAGTCCCTACCATCCATCGGTGTATTTTCAAGTTGTGTCTTACCTATTTTATTGCCCAGTACATTTTCCAGTCTTTGGGGGCTAACAATTGCTCAAAAACTTGACTCCCAGGGGCTCAGTATGCTAGGCACTACAGTACAAACCTGCATCCCTAGTCCTCTCAAATCCACTGCCGAGGGAAAAAAAAACCAAACCCACCAACCAAACGTTTGTTTTTCTTACAAGTCCTTGATTGTTTTAAATTCAAACTTACTTGAATTGCACTTTAAAGCCCAGCAGCAAAAAGAAAACTTGGTAGCTATATTCAGGAATTTATATAAATTTTTAAGAGACAAGACATTTTATCAAGTCTAAAAATGCACAGAGATACCAACTGCATAAGCTGTCAAGTTTTGACCTGGCTACAGTGAAGAAGCTGTGAAAAAAGATTAGCCTATTAGCCCTATTAGAATTGGAGCAGAAATGGGATGCCTGTTCAGTTAGGAAAGAATATGCAGTTAAGGATGGAACTAAATTAGAACCAGCCACCACTGGTTTTAGCCCATCATGCACAGAGTTGCTACTGTGTAAACAGGAACTGTGGTGAAATCTAACTTCGAAGCGAAAAAATTCATGACTTCAAGACAGCTGCTGCTAAAGAGAAGAAAGAAAAGTGGTACCTCATGGCCCTGAGCTCAAAAAGATCTTGAGATCTCAACTTGTGTGGCTCACTTTCACTGGCAGAAGAGCCAAGCCTAGATCACTCAGTTGCTCACTACTGTTATACTAGCAGCCAATTTAAAATTGTGGCTCTGCAATCAGTTTACTGTCCTTCAGCCCTGGTATGACGATAGTCACTTGGGACAGGAGGAAGCATCTGAAAGAGGAGATGAAGAACAAAACACAGGCCACTCACTGATCCGAATTTAACTAACAGCATGCAGTCAGTTTCTCGCAAAATCTGTAGATTCTTCTTCCCAAGCAAACCTCACAGAATTTACTAAAGTGACATCCAGTTGCTTTGCATATATACCTTATTGTGTTTTAAAAATATACTTTAAAAAAGTTATATGGAAAGGCACAGAACACGTGCAATTTAGCTCCTTGTGGATCTGTGCATGTGGGGAACCTTCAGACTAAGTTGCAATGATTAATAATGGACGCAGTTCTATTTTACAACCAGATCATTTCTTTCAAATTCCAGTTCTCTCCAAAGGAAACTAGGGAAATGAGCAGTGCTGTCAAGGAAATACAAGGCGAGAAGTTCCACCTGCACACCAAGACAGACTGGAACATACAAAGTTTCACAGACCTTGTTCTTCAGGTCACATTAAAGGAAAAATTGTAGTCTAATAAAAAAAGAAAAATCACTAAAGCTAGTTACAAAGAGTAGAATTATCAAAGTGCTTTAATATATAAAGTGTCAAATATAATTAAACAGGACCATTAACATAGAGCTGCCATAAGATATTCAAACAGGTACATGCGTTTTCTGAATGCAGGAGAGGAGCATGGGTTTTTCATTTCCCCTGTACGGCCAAAGTGGGTTAAGAAAAGTTTTTCTTGTTCGTTTAGTTTCTTAACACAGTCTGTTTGCTCTGCTCATGCATTCAAAGGCACAGTTGGATTTGCTCTATCTGAAACTGCATCAAAAGGACTGTCTGCCATGAAATATTAATAAAGGGGCAGCTCTCACCAAGCAAAACGCACAATAGCCCCATAAAGTAGATTTACAGATACCTGTCAATTCATAATATTAATCTTTATAAGCTATTTCTTGAAACTTAAGAATTCTGAGCTATTTTCTGCAGCTTTCCTTTAAATACAGTTTAAGACAACTGAATGTGTTATTTGAACAAACCAACAGACTGTCACAGCTGTTATAAGGAGAGCAAACGCAAACAAATAAATAAGGAAGAGGTTTCAAAACCACCTCATGCAAGATGTTCAGACAATACACCTTAGCCTCCCTACCAACTTTTCCTCTCATGTTATGAATAAGAAAAAAAAACAAACGCCAAAAAACATTCTCCATGGCACTTCTCGCAGTACTTACAATTGATGAAGCTGCTGCCGACTTTAAGCAGATGACCTTAAAGACGGAAAGTAGCTCTGTACCAAGCATAGCAGAGCTAGCTGCAGCAGGGGGACATGGTTGCTTAGAAACAAGAAATGTCAATCAAGACCCTTCCTGCACTTCACAGATATAAAAGCAGATTTGCTCCAGTACGCTGAGGCTCAAAAACATGATACAGAGCATCGCATCTGCTCCCTTGTACAGGCACGTACGGCCACAAGTCTGAAGCAAGACCAAGTCTCAACAGAACAACTTGTCTGTTTTCTGAAGGCACCATAAAGACAGCAACACTCCAGGTGTAATGGGAAGAGGCAGAGGGAGAAAAAATAAGGAATACAGTTAAGAGGAAACACTAAGAGCAGCCTGGTATAACAAGGGAGAAAAAAGGTGGCTCAGTTGGTTGTAGCATCTGTAACAGCACAGAGACCCTATGCCTCTAGGCAATGGACGAGTAACCAGAGTGTGGAAAAATCTACTCCTGAACAAAACACACCCAACTCCCATTTTTAGTGGAGGGGTGTAAAATCTGTAACTGAAATCAAAGGAGACAGCAAAGAATCAAAATGCTATATAAAACACTGGGGTCCATACATACTCACATGGCATCATCAGCCTGTTTCTGATTTACCACAGTGTTAAAAGATCTGGACAGTCTCCTTTGCTCTGCAGGATGACTGAAGTCCAGTGAAGTGTCATATATTAAAACCCTTCTCAATCCGCCAGTGAGAACAAATCCCCCTCCCCAGCCCGTTCAAGGGAGCAGGGGGGGTCTCCCAGACAGCAGATGTTTCTAGCAACCCCAGGCACCCTACAGGCAGTATGCCACTGAGTTAGTTCTCTTAAGTAGCACTGCACCAAGCAAGTCTAGGCTTGCTAAGATGTTCTGCCCCTTACATGGACTTTCAGTTTCTCCTGAGCCCTTCAGGCCAGAGGCTCATGCTTCCCTGTTCCATTACTGCTTTTCAAATACGTTTTCCTTCCAGTCTTCCCCTCTTGTTCCCTGTTATCCCAGAAGGACTTTCTGCATCCTGCGTGCTGCGACACTGGCTTCGTCCTCAGAGTCAGACTCGCTCTGGGAAGTAGAGCTCTGGGAGGCAGAGCTGCAGGGAGAGGAGCACTCTGGGGAGCACAGGTAGTGCATCAGCGGGAGGCGATACTTCCCGCAGAAGTCAACGAACTTGATTTGTCTGACGCAGCTGTCAAAGTAGACACCTGTAAGGGCAGAGGGGACAGTAACAACATATGAGACCCCGTGCAGAGAAATCTGTAAGGTCTACGAGGTTGTTGCGTCTGCTGCAAATGCCTCAGATTAGGATTTAACTGACAGCACCGGATGTAGAAGGACAAAGGATATTGGTAGAAGAGAAGGGACCAGGGCACCTTTGGAAATGTGAAATTTCTTATCTTGGTTAAAAAAAAATCCTGTAAAACTGTACTTGCTAGGTGATTCAGAACAGCATGCTCTATGTGAAAAGACACAGGGCAGCTACTTCCAAAGAAACCAGCAATTTTTTTTAACCATTAGGGAGAAATCTCAGGCTGGGAACTTGCAAACTTCTTAAATGTCAAATTAATGCATGCACTCTATTTTCAAACTTGTAAAACCTCTTCTACCAGCTAGCAAAAATGCATTCACAAATAGACCTTCATAGCTTTACTTTTCTTCTGCTTGAGTGAAGTCACCACACTGAGTTTGGATGCTACTTTCCATAGCAACAGTCTTGCTGTAACACACAATTACCTTCTCTTCTTGTCATAGCAACTGATTTCAGATACTGACATTTTCAGAAGTTTCCAGCGGTGTTTTAAGTCCTAGCTGGTCTGGAGTAAGCTTTTCTTTTTGTGAACTGCAGTACTATGCTAGTTCATAAGTGAAAAAGAGCAAAACCGATCCACTGTTCTCCAAGCTGTGAAAAACTCTAAAAAAGTAAACATTTCTTTCCCTCCCAACGCAAGTTGATATCACATATGCTTTGGTATTGTCGTGTAAGGGACATAACAGCCTGCATTATGACTGTGGGGTAGATACTAATTAATGATTTTTTTTCCTTAATGTTCTAAAGGCTAAATGCGCAGATCATTGACTCTGAATAAAGATTAAGCATTACGCCAAATTAAGGAGAAGCATTCCAGGCTTTTCTATGAAGTCCTCTCCTTCCAGGAGTCCTCTCCTCTTACTCCCAAGCAAGAGCTAAACAAGTTGCTCTTGGTAACTGCCAAGCACTACAGCCTCTCTCCTCTTCAAGAACTGAAGCTTGCTGTTCAGGAAGAGTGCTTGGAAAAATTCTCCTGTCCTTTACTTAGTCTGAGCTATTTCAAGTTGGACGGATCCGATAACTTCAGACCGTAAAAGCAGAGTGGAGTGCTGGGATGAGCTGCAAAGACTGACAGAAACACATTCTGTGTCTTATATTCCTCATGCAAATACAGTAAACCAGCACTACAACTTTGAACATCATTCCTAAGTGAACAAGGTTCCTTAAAGACAAGTTTGCAGGAGACCTGGAGCCAATGAAATACAGCTAGAATTTGGATGCAACAGCACATCTAACCTGACTGAGCTACTAAAGTCACGGCAAGTCAGAGGGAAAGAAAACCCATCAGGTAAAAGCAGGAAGCAGAGCGGTGAAGGTGAACTTACCCCCACATTTAGGATTGGGACAGTTGCTGGCCAAGCTCAGATACCGGACAAGATTCTCCGGGAGATCGCTGGGAGCATAGGGAACGTTGCGAGTTTTAACTGTGCGTCCAGCCAGTTCCTGAAGGCTTGGGGGATTGTAGGTCAGGTCACGGACAAAACGCACCACCAGTGGGTTCCCACGCAAGCTCAGCTCTTCCAGGTGAACCAGGTTTAGGATCTCTCGAGGAAGGTAAGTCAGCAGGTTATTGTGCAGGCTAAGGGAACGCAACGAAGGTAGCCTGAAGAGGGAGATGGAAACCCAGTCAAGATGTGCAAGCAAAATCACCCCACAACTGCATTGCACACAGACCTGATTACTCTCCCCTCTCCCACCAATTTCTTTTTCTTTGGCTTTTCTCCCTTTTAAAGCATAAATTCACGCTAAAAAAGCTGCTGCTACTCCAGCACACACAACACCCTAGAAAACTTGGCTCAGCTCCAGAGTGCCTGTTAAAGAAATACAGTCTTAAATATGGTGCTGTCCTCTCAGTATTCCTCCCACACACCTCCCCAAAAAAGGTAGCACAGAACAAAAGTATACAAACTGAGTGCTTTCAGGGGAAATGACGTTTCGTTGTACCCAGGGCATACACCAAGAACAGTTCCATGCAATACTTTGAATAAGTCTCCTGCTTTCACTCATGCATTAAAGATGATTGCTGGTAGGCAGCCAACCCTGGAAAAACCCATGTTTTCATTGCTTGTGGCTGCATCAGCTTGCACTGTGATGCTACCAGATCTCACAAGCTAAGCAAGGTCAGGCCAGGCTAGCATCGGCACAGGTGACAAGCAGGTTTTTGGCTTGTGGAGAAGGCATTCTCCTCTCTCAGGAAACACAAAGCAATGCTCCAGCACAGCATCCAGGGATGCTCTCGAACCTTTACAAGTCATCTAGTCCAACCCCCCCTGCTATGAGCAGGGACATCGTCAACTACATCAGGCTGCTCAGAGCCCTGTCCAGCCTGATCTTGGAGGTTTCCAGGGATGGGGCATTTACCACCTCTCTGGGCAACCTGTGCTAGTGTTTCACCACCCTCAATATGAAATATTGCTTCCTTATGTCCAGTCTAAGTCCACCCTTGTTTAGTTTAAAACCATTACCCCTTGTCCTGTTGCTACAGGCCCTGCTAAAAAGTCTGTCCCTGTCTTTCTTATAAGCCCCCTTTAAGTACTGGAAGGCTGCAAGAAGGTCTCCCCAGAGCTTTCTCTTCTCCAGGCTCAACAACCCCAACTCTCTCAGCCTGTCCTCACAGGAGAGGTGTTCCAGCCCTCTGATCAGTTTTGGGGCTCTCCTCTGGCCCTGCTCCAACAGGTCCATGTCTTTCCTGTGCTGAGGGCTCCAGAGCTGGACACAGGACTCCAGGTGGGGTCTCACCAGAGCGGAGTAGAGAGGCAGAATCACCTCCTTCAACCTGCTGGCCACACTGCTTTGGATGCAGCCCAGGACACAGTTGGCCTTCTGGGCTGCAAGCACACATAGCTGGCTCATGTCCAGCTTTTCATCCACGAGTACCCCCAAGTCCTTCTCATCAGGGCTGCTCTCAATCCCTTCATCCCCCAGCCTGTATTGATACTGGGGGTTGCCCCGACCCAGGTGCAGGACAGAATCAACTGAGAAAACTCTGTGCTGCTATTCAATTGCTTTTGGGGTTACAGCTACACTCTGAATTCTTCACCTCCCATCTTAGGCTACCCATACAGAGTTTGCAACGTCCTTTTTCCCCTGTTATGAAACAGATAAAGCAGTAAGCTATCCTCTAGAGCTGTGCCGTAGGATTTAACAAACACTGAAACATCCTGAAATGCTAGAGTAAGAAATGCCAAGGGAACAGAGGGTTTGGTACAACACAAAAGTACACACAAAAAAGCTTTGGGTAAAAGACCAAGCATTCATCACTACGAATATGGTAACATGGCAGTTTATCTGTTCTGAGTTGCCCCAGTACTTCTCAGGGCTCCCTGTACAAATCCATTAATTCCCCCTAAGATGTATACTTGGTGACACTTTTTTTCCATAACTCTTTGATTGAGATTTCCATATTACATGTTCATGGTCCACCTGCAGTCCAACACGCTGAGGATCTCCTTGTTCAAGTCTAGTCACATTAACAAACTGAAGTACAAATAGGTCCTCCCAGGTGCTTTTATCCACAGATGCAGAAGAAAAAGTTCAGAGAGTTAATTACAACTGGTGGCTGATGACAGTAAATACTCACTGTGCGAGCTGAGGTGGAATGCTCTGGATCTTGTTGTCACACAGAACTAGATAGCTTAGCGAAGGCAGGTTTGCTAATTCAGGTGGAATTGAAGTAATGAAATTCCCTCCAAGGTATAGAAACTCTAAACTGAAAAAGAGCAGAGAAAACACTGCATTATTTCATTAAGGTCATTTCCAGTTTCATTTAACAGTAGGTCTTCTCATCTCCTGCATTTCTTAAACAAAACTTAGAGATGACTATGTGTGAAAGAATTTGCTGAGGCAGGGAAAAAAAAAAAGAAAAAGCTGAGTTGTACATCAAAATTACAGCAGAACAACTGTTTCACAACAGATAATGTCGAGATTTACCTTCAGCTTCCTGCAGTCACCATTACCTCTATAGGCAGGCACCAGGCAATTATGTATTCCTACACCAACTCCACATGCAAAGCTCCTGCTCCTATTTCCAAAAAAGCAGCCTGCACACACAGGGTCTGCTGCACTGATGCAGCCGGTGGGAGCTCTCCGTTTCAACAGCAGCAAAGCAAGAGAGCAACAGCTCTCCCCAAAAACCTTGGCCCCGCACAAGCGCTAGTCACTCTTTATGGTATCATTTGACTCCTTGGTGACTAGCTGCAACCTTTCAGCAGAAGTCAGAGGCATCCATTCCGACTTTGACACAGCTCACATACTGACAACACTGCAGCTGAGACAGCACAGAGCGCATCTAAGTCACACAAGAACCTGCATGCCATTTCTCAAACAGATTGATTTCAGTATACTGAAGTCATGGAGCCCAAAGCTGCCAAAAACATTAGCTGGGCTTAACTGCAGTTTGGGCCTAAACAAAACAAAACAAAACAAAACAAAATCATTGGACATCCTGCAAAAAGTCAGTGGATGGGATACAGGAATGAGGAGAGGCACATGATCACTTCTGCCAGGTGGAGTCAGTATTTGCTGTGCATCTCTGCCCTTCTAGGAAGAAAGATTGGCAAGCACTTCTCTTCGACATAATAGCTTCAAGTCCCCATTTCACAGAGTCAGATAGTTTTCCTCCTCTGTTCTCAAATGTTGTCTGGCAGAGGAGCAAAAGCAGGTTCAGTCTGGGTACTTCTAGATGGGAAGAGACACCATAGCAAATCATGGTCCAGACAATGCTTTTTTCCATGCCCGAAAAAGGTGGATCCCACAGTCCTGTCTGCAGGTGCTGGTTCCAAGATCTCCAGTAGGTACTCAGATTAACTGCCTAACGACAGTGTACATTGGCCCCATCTGATTCACCAAGCATTCCCTGCAGGTCAGGGAAAGAGAAGTCATACAGGCCCTGTCAGCCTTTCTTTAAGAACAGCTTATAACCTTCTTGGAATAGGAGACACCTTCATCTCATCCCAGCAACTGAGAAAGGCTATGGATACAACTGGCAAAGAAATACATGACCAAACCACCCAAGGGACATGGTAGTCAACCCAGAGAAGGTCTGAACCCTGCAACTGTGCCACAGCATGTGTGGAGCGTCAGAGAAGCTCCTCCCTGAGTCTTTCCCTGAGATGGACCAGAAGAACAGTAGAAAGAGACCATTTCATTCAGTTCTTGCAAGAAACCTGAAGCCCAAAGACCCAATGACAGCATCTGCTTGGGCTACAGAGGCCACTAATGCAGCACAGAGATACACCTGCCCAGCAGGCAAAGATGAGAACAACAAAACCACTGCAACACACAGGAGACACTCACGGAGCTTAACTTCCCCCAAATCTGCTTACCTTTCTAAAGTATGTCAGAGGAAAGCTAGATACCTGAGATCTGAAAAAATGGGCACAGAATTAAGCCATTTAAACTGAATCTGACTATATAAAAGGAAGTAACTATACTTGCTTCAGCTGAGAGATAAAGTGGGACAGCACATTTGGAGGTTATTCTGAACATGCAAGAAAGTACACCAGGAAAACAACCACCGCCAAAACCCCACTGTTGAGAAGTAGCCTCTCTTCCACAAACAACCTGTAGGTGAGGAGTGGGGGTAGGAGGAAGGTTGCTGTGCAGAGACCATATCAAGGGGAGATTATTTTTAATTAAATTTTGATCCCCTAACAAAGCCCAGAGTGTTAACCAAAATTCCTCCTTCAACCTCCATTGTTTCCCAAGGTGGATTTAGGCTGCTTGGCTCTCACTAGGAACCTAACTGCTGACCATACAATTCCTAGGCATATTTTAACTCCATGCCACTGCTGGAGCCCACACTAAAAACTGTCGGGCAAGGGAATTCTACTAATGTGGATTTCAATGTTTAAACAAGGTTTAGATGTGTACAAGTCTCCACTTCCTAGGAAAAGTGAATAATTAACTCTTCATCCTCTATGTTTAAAGACAACAATGCCATAAAGCCACGTTGCGTAAAAACATATACTACCAGGGAAGGGGAACAGGGGTGCAAAATATATAGTCAATAATGGTTTTGAAATTAATTTCAAGGTGTGAAATGTGTAAGTTTCAAGACCAGCTTATCAGACAAACTAAGTGTGCAAAAACACTGCCCACAAACTACTTGCAGCTTTCAAATCCATTCTTTGTAGAGTCTATGTAATGAGAACACTCACACTAGCTGGGATATAAAGCCCCAACATCAGACTACAAACTGTCTCTAACTAAAAATTCACTAAATATGGTAACTCCTTCAGTGTCAAAGGGCTTCTTAAAAATTGTCTTCTCTTTATCTATCTTCTGAATCACCTTTTTGAGGTCAGCAGACTAACAACTCACTGAGACCAGTCTAGTACAGCAAATTCAGAATTTCCAGCATCAACCCAAGATAGGAATGAAATGGTAGATTTATTGTTTTTATTATTTTTTAATTAAAGGGAGGAGGTTTTGAAACTATAAAGAAACTTATTTTAAATACAGCAAAGATACTCTTATAGCTTCCACTGAAACACTGCTCAGTAGGCAAAGGAAATCTATCACTCCCGTCCCCCCAAATATAATTTGCTAGAAAGGACCTAGCCTAGTCTTGGCTGAGCAAGATGGAAGAATTAATAACAGCCATTTCTGCATCAAATTAAAGCATCAAGAATTGTTTGAGCAAAGCTAACCATGACACAGGCAAGGATTTTCAAGAGACACAACCTTTTTGTAGTGAGCACGGACCACACTACTGGGGCCACAGTTCATTCCTAGCTCATCTACTCCTGGCCTGATTTTTGTGTAGTGCTAAGCCCATACCTAGAGGCCAAGGCAATGCTGGCTCCACTCGGGGGGGGCAGTTTGCTGCTTGGTAAGATGAGCAAGAGCACTGCTGAGTTCTGCCCTCCTCACAAAAGAGCCCCTCTAATGAGGCAATCCACAATGTTTACCACAGTTTTTCACAGCAGGATCATAACAGAGACTGGACTGAGCTTAGTGGATACTTCTAACTAACCTTTCACACAAAGCCCCAGTTTTTCTGACAATCATTAATCTGCGTAGTCACTTGGACCAGCCAGCTAAGGTCTCGTGCATTGCTGTGTACACAGAGGGAGAGACGGAATTCTTCTGTACTTTTAAAAGTCAGGCCAGGAGCTTAGAAAAGCCAGAGAGCAACCAGCCTCAAACGAACATAAGCTCAGTTCCTATTTTTGAAGATAGAATAAATGATGTGCTTCCAACCTGCCACACAGGATCTGGCTGAACAAGTTTCAAGAGGGGACAAACACTAACAAAAAATGAAAAAAACCCCCCACATTTGACAGAGTAACTTATAAAGACTCACACTTCCTCTCCTGCCTCTTAGCAATGTTTACAAATACACTAATAAAAGGCCAGAGTCCTTTTCAGCCTCATCTCCCGGCTCGCACAGCGCAGCCAGTGCCCACTGCTGCCAAGCAGCAGCCAGCACACCAAGCCCATCGTGTGTCGCTCCTCGGCAGGGGTTTTCACGCCACCGGGCTGTAAGGTGGCTGTGTATATCCTTTGACACGCAGGAAGGGAGTGGGGAAATGCTCAAACAACTCTGAATCAATTCAGGTGCGGGCAGCAAAGTTTAACATGCCAAGAGACTGTACATTCTTGCTTGAGTATGTCCCTGAGGTTTCCAGGTCATCTTATAGCACAAAACAAATCAAAAAGCCCCAAAACACTCAGAAGTAAGAAGAGCTCACTCTGAGCACTTAGAGCTACTTTTGATACCCTATCAATTACCATGACACTTTCATACCCATGTTTCAATGGGAGAATGACTTCTGGCACAGAAGATACTAAAATTTTCCATCTACCCTGTTTCCCCATAGATGCTTCTTTGGATAAAATTTAACAGCTGACATCAAAAAGATGCATCTAAATGGGTAATCTAAAAAAGAAACAATGAGCCTGATATAGCTCCAGGTCTTTTTAAGATAAACTTTTCAGAAAGAAATTTCCAGGGCAGTTTTGAGGATCATGCAAGGAGAGGAATTTAAAAGCAGCCCACAATACACTCCTGCTAACCCTGTTCTACGATTTGCTAATTCCCGAGAGAACTGCATAGCCTTTGCTGACACGCAAATTTAAGATCAAACGGTCGTCTGAAAACTATTTGCAAAACGTTTGAAGAGGGCAAGAAAAAGGGAGGCAGCAAGCAGATTTCCTAATGCTGTATCTTTATCAAAGCTTCACTTGCCGTTTTTTCCCACACTGTAACAGCCATTCTTAAGTGTATGCTTGTCTAACATGCTTAATACTACCCACGAATAAAAGCAAATACTCTGGTTTTTGTTGCATCTAAGCCTTCACACAAAACTTGGATGAATCCAGTTAGGCATTTGAGGCCTTTGATCCCAGCTCTTGCACAACTGGGCTTTACTAGAGGAATCCAAGCAAGAAGGAAAGGAGCGTGCACAGCAGACGCCTGGAAAGAGCCTGGCTCTTGTCCAAGCTCTTTCCGCCTGCCCCTGATGCTCTACTGAGCGCAAGAGTATTAACAAGAAGACTAAACTCCAAGTTCACATCAGGAGATTCAAGGTATCCATTAGCATTTTGCTAAGCTCTTGAGGATTTTTCCTTTTACGGGACACTTGCAAGACGTTTCCTCCAGCGTGCACACTGATGAGGGCAATCCATGCACCCTTAAGCCAAAAGCTGCAGTTGGACAGTGAAGTTCAGAGCTGCTCTTTACCAGACTTGCCAAACAAATTCTGTCTGGAACGGGCACAAGTAGATGACCACATTTCTAGCTCACCAGCTAGATGCCCCTTAGTGCATCCCCAGCTGGATCAGCAGAGGAATGACACACATAACCAATGCAGCGGTGGGATGTCTACACAGATCACAGTTCAGGAGCTGCTGGGCGCTGTGAATCGAGTCTGAAAGAGTGACTGACCATAACATCTCACGCAGCAAGGTGAATGTTGGAAGAAGAACTACAGAAAAGATGACACTTACATCTACCTATGGTAAGCTCATCTTTTATCTGGCCACAAAGAGGAAAGCAATGCCAAGAGGGCTGCTCTCATCCATCTGGTACATTTTCTACTCTACATTCACAGCAACAGCGAATGCTGCAATTCAGGTCTTGCACTGTGCTGACACAGCTAGCTGACAGTAACTGGGGGTGGCGGGTGTACAGAAGGAGCTGGCACAGCCTCAACCTGATTAAAAAAAGCCCTCAGCAGGGTCCACACTTCCCTTTCTCAGAAACCTAAGAGGCTGCTGCAGGTCAGCATACATAGACACTTATGGTGGAATTAGGAGGAAAGAGCATTGCATTTTCTTAATAGAAAACATGAAGCAAAGGCTGTTCATCCTTGGTGCCGGCATGCTATGATCGGCATCGTCCTCCTGCCATCACCACAGCAATCATGATCATCCACTTATGAAGCTATGTGAAGGAAGCTTCAAGCATCAGGACATCTATAGGTGGTCCTTGCACAATGGCCTAGGAGGTAACTGATAATCAGGTGAAAGGCATTCACTTTCCGTGCAGGACCTTGCACTGCACACAAAGATTTGTGTGGGCAAGGGTGGGGCAGATGGCTGAAGTTGGAAAGAGTAAGATGAGACAGCAGCAGGACTGGCTGTGGTTTATTAACTTCCTAAATCACTAGGGACATGCTAGGGAAAAGTTTTTGCACAAAATGCCTGATCCCAGATTGCTGCAAAGTTGGGGATTTTTTATCTTCACGTGAAGAACAACACATGGCACACATCTCTCATTCTAGGGCCTTTGTGTTTGTAGTTGCCAGCATGTTCCCTCCCCTTTGGAGATCAGACCCATCAGCTTTTTATTCTTTCAACTTCACCACATAGACTCCTTACCTGCTGTACTCCTGGCCTTCACTAAAACTGATGCGCTACCCCTTCAAAAACTACAACAGGAAACTGTATGGGGTGGAAAGACATGAGGCTTAGTTACCACGAATTAAAAAAAAAAAACACCCCAAACAAAAAAATCTCATCAGAGGTCAGACATTCCCTGGAAACATAAGTATTTCTAGATCTCTGCAACTCTGCTCAGCTCTGTAATCAGTGACTGGAGCAAATGGGAAGCTGCCAGGGTCACGGGAAGAAGAGAACTGCTGGCCTCAGGAGTACCAGCAGGAGGAACGTGTCCGGTCAAAGTGCTGCCTGCATTCCTCTGTGGTCTCAGAGACCATGAGACATGAGAAAAATTTATTTTATGGGAAGTTGCATATGGAAAAAGGCTCAAAGTCTTGGCTTGCCAACAACAGTGAGACAGACACTTACAACTTGAGCTGTGAGGTTAACAGAAGCCCCAACACCTACACCAGGTCCCACTCCCTGTCCCAGAGTTCAGAAACAAACAGATGCCTCCATGTTGCCCTGCCACAACGGCTGGTACTGCTCTGTCCTTGCTCAGGCTCATTTCATCCACTTCAACACTATGCACACTCACATTGCAGACACCTCTCGTGTTGGCAGGCAGAAGGAGGGTCTGGCAGCAGTTTTTCTCCAGTACATATTTACTACCTTTTTGGCAAGGATGTCAGGTCACTGGTTATCTGGCTCCCAATGAGTAGATTCAGGATTCCCTCTGGAGGAATATTAGATTATAAAGTATTGTTTTCTCCCAGCTCTGTCAAGCAAGTGTGCTGCTCCCTTTTGTTATGTAAGCAGTCCCAGATACAGAAGAGTCACTGATGGTAAAAAAGTGGTAAAGCAGCTGACAATCTTGGTGGAGCATGGATTTGCTATCTTGAGCTAAAGTTCAATTATATGATGGTGACACATTAGCAGAAGTTCAATGAGTTAGCAGTGATTACGCGGGCAGCAGACACAAGCTGGGTCTAGTCTAGTTTTACTACCTGACACATCACTTTGTAACGATAAACAGACAGTTCAATAGCCTTGTCCGCATTTGCCCTCTCAGAATTGACATTCTGGGGTTTGAGCATGATCAGCCCAAGAAAAGCTGCAGGACAGGACAAACAGGAGCCCTGCTTCAGGGCAGGCCAGAGGAACAAAGCAGAGTAACCATGCAGCAGTAGTTTGACAGCAGTGCAGCATGGAGCACAGCACACAGCCCACTGGGGCACCACATGCAGTGCTACGCAGCCTGGTACCTTCCCGGGGACAGCAGGATAACAAAAGGCAGGGCTGAGGTTTGGTTTGGGGGGGGATGTGGAGAAAAGTGTGAGAGAGAAACCACAACCACAGATGAGAGCATATAAGCAGCAGCAGAGAACCTCTGCCTCAGAGGCGGGTGCAACAGTCAGATCCCAACCACATCCTGGATGGTACAGGGCATGCTATGGAGGCAACGTGGATCACCTCCCACGCGCAACTGCCCTCCTCCACTGGCCTCTTCTCCCACAAAGCTGGTGCCACTGTCCTCATTTCCTCCATTATCCCTGAAGCAACTGCTCCTGAACAGAGAGAAAGCTGAGGTTCCTCCTCCTCATGACAACCCCAACCCAGGATGCATCCCAACTCTGCCAAAAAGGGCAGGGGCATTCTCTAGCACTCGAAATGCCTCAGAGCATGTCTCAAACTTAGCTTAACCCAGAATTGCTCCAGATCCTCAACAGGTGCATGCTGTGCCATCTGGGCAAAAGCCACACACCCAATGGTATTATACTGCAGCTGACAAAACCATTTCCCCCCAGCACTCATGCAGTTCTGGTACCGCCAACTTAGGGCTGTGGGAGACAGCACCCCACACACCCCACACAACATCCTGTGCTTCCACTGGATACAGCTCTGCTGAGCCATCAGGGCAAATCTGCTGGAATTTGTGTAAGAGAGGCTGCCTCTGGCGAGTCCTCTGGCAAAGAGCTGGAGTAAAGAAAGTTTAGAGTTAGTCTTTAGCACAGAGCCACACAAGGGCTAGTCTGAGGCTACCAGCAGAACACACTGACACACCTGCGTGTAACATAAGAGTCAGAACACAGCCTCCAGCTTGCCCAGGAGGATGGCAGGCTTGAGAAGTACCCATCCCAGGTCAGTGCAGGCAGGTCCGTACCCAGTCCTACCTAAGATCTGTTCCCACCTCACCAACGTTCCTAACTGTCATGATTCAGCTACAGGTTTCTGCCATCAGCCTGCAGCAGTTTGATCCAGCCCCAGAGCCAGACACATCACTGCACCTGAGCATGGCCTGGGGCTCTATGCTTCCAAAGATCTGTCAGCTGACCTGTCTGATAGACATGAGCTGGATGGGTGGAGAAAAATACAACAAAAACCCAACCATGCCAGCAAGCACCCTGATGAGGCTGGAGCTGTATCAGCAGAAAGGCCCTATTGTTTGCATAAGCCACAAGCAGATCTTTATCCTCCTCTGCAGTCCATCACGCAGCCATGAGCTGCATGAGCCCAGGGGTTTTATTTTGCTCTCATCTAGAGATCTGTATTAAAGCAAAGCCACGGAGTCCCTTCTGCATGTCAACACTCATACCAACCACACTGTCATTAGGAGTGCCTCTTCTGCACCAAGGCAGCCCGAGGACTTGGAAATCCTGAAAGTCACCCATGTTGCAAGTGCAGAAGGGCCATCGTCCGCCTGAAGAGCTGCTTTGAGTTTTGGGAACTCATTGTGATGCAGGGGAAGAGACATGTTAGCAGCTGCAGCAGCAGCAGTGCTTAGAGACACCTGAGGCTGGACAACGCTCACTCCCCGAGTGGGAGGGAGACGCGAGGCGTGGTGGCGGCGGCGCACCGCTTCGCGGCGAGAAAATCCGGTTGGGTTTACCTGGCAGCCGCCGGGGCTTTTCTTATCCCCCCAGGCAACGGCCCGGCCCCGGAGATGCGGGGGGGGGCCCGTCCCGCCCGGCGCCCTGCCCTCACCTGCGGAGCTCCTGGATGTCGGGCGGGATGCCGTGGAGGCGGTTGCCGCCGAGGCTGAGGCTCTGCAGCCCGCGGAGCCCCAGCAGGGCGGGTGGCACCTCGGCGAAGCGGTTCCCGCTGAGGTTGAGGACACGGAGGGAGCGGCCGAGCGGGGCCTGCCCCAGCCCCTTGGGCAGCGAGCCGGGCCCGCCCAGCCGGTTGTTCTTGGCCAGGAGCGTGTGGAGGCGCGGCAGGGCCAGCAGCTCCGCGCCCAGCTCCACCAGCCCCGTCCCGCTCACGTCCAGCGCCTCCAGCGCCGGGAACCACTGCGACAGCCCGGCGGGCAGCGGGCCCGACAGCCGCCGCGGCGACAGCACCAGCCGCCGCGCCTCCGCGCTGCGCCGCGCCGCCAGCTCCGCCGCCAACTCCGCCTCCGCTGCCACCTCCTCCTCGCCCTCCGCGGCCGCCGCCGGGCCGCGCCGCGGTGGCTCCGGCTCCAGCTCCAACTCCAGCTCCGGGGCCCCGCCGCCCGCCGCCGCCATCCCGCTCGCACCGACCGATGTCCCGGCGCGGCGCCGCCGCCCTTGCGTCACCCCGGGGGCTCCCACGCCTCGCTCCGCCCCGTCCCGCCCCGGAATCTGAATAGCACCTCCGGCCCCCCGCGGCCCCATGCTCGATCCCGGGCGCGCCGGCCGCCGAGGCGAGAGCGGCCTCCGCGGCCGTAGAAGGGTGAGCGCTCTTATGCAGCTTGCGGGGCGTCCGCGGGCTGGCGGCGGGGAGAGCGCGAGCCCCGCCGCGGCCCCGGAACGAGCATACGAGGGAGGTGCGGAGGCGGGGCGGTGGGGGCAGCGTCTGTGGAGGGGGGGTTGGCACCCCCGCACCTGGCATCGCAGGTTTCCGTTACTGCCCCCGTGGGACCGTTACTCGCCCCCTGGGTCACCGTTAACAGCCCGCCCCCGGCGGGCCTGGCCAGCCGGCCTGCTGGGGAACCGCTGGGTGCCCGCCGCAGGGCTGGAAATGGCACCTGCTCCCTTCAAAGTGTTATACACCAGGCTCAGTGAAGTCGGGCTGTGCTAAAGCTCTGAGTCCCTCTGACCGAAAAATTAAAAAATAACCTTCCTCTTGTCCTTTTCACCCATCCTCAGACCCTGAGGGAAAGGCACTCTCCATTCCTCCTGTGCCCAAGGCCTCTCTCTGCTGCAGCTGCTGGCGGCAGGGGCCTGGTCTGTGGCGTCCCTGGCCCTGCACTCGGCTGGTGTTTTTGTCCAGGGTTTGTCTGCTTTGGGCCTTGCAGTCCTGCTGCTGGTGGGGCACCAAAGCAGAGCTGCCCCCCCGGAAGTACCTTGCTGTATCTCCTTGCACTGATGTGAAAAGGAAGCTTTCATCTTGGGCTAGGGCATTGGCAGGAGTTAATCCACAAGACCTCAGTCTGTCAGGTGAAGAGACTTTGATGCAGGTTACAGACTGATACGGAGGTGACCCTGGTTGTACCATATATGAACAGGCAACTTGAGACTCGTGATTTCAATTCATCATCCTTTGGACACAGGTTAACAGCAGTATAATCAGTAATTGCCCACTGGAAGAAGCAGCAGCAATGTGTGATGACAATGAGATTAACAGCCCAAGGGAACTTTTGCCCTGACAAAGTCTGTGCTTAAGAATCAGACTTACTTCCTTGTGATGTGTAGAGGAACCAAAAAGAAGGGAGCTGCAATCTCCTACCTGCTCAAAACAAAAGCCTCTGTGATCTTACAGTGGAAGAAATGCAGACAAACCACAGTTGGCTTGTACCAGCCAAGAGTTTAAAACCAATGCGTGAAACAGTAACAATGCTGAGTTTGAAGGTGTCCAGAATAGTGTGGACGAAGCCCATGGTTCACTTGTCCTTCCTTTGGTGCTCCTGTCAACTCTGGATTTTACTGCAAATATTTTGAAATATTGAAATATCCCCTAAAGCAGGGAGCTATCAAGGTTGTGCCATAGAAAGGGTGTGCCACAGTGGGTGGGAGAGAACACATCACCTTCTGCTGGACTTGTTTGTTAAGTGTCTATGGATATTCACAGATGCAACCCCTGATGTGAACCCAGAGACAGCTGCATAAGGGCAGACGCTTTACCAGTACAGTAATTTCTTTCAGTATAGTTATTTTTTTTAATATAATTTTTCCCACTCTATAAAGCTTGTGCTGTTTCAGCTGGATCAGGATAATTTGTGGGAGGGTTTATGTAGGGACAAGAGTAAGGTCATCTGGATTTTGGTCTTGTCTCCTGCAGTGCTTTTAGCCTGGGTTCTCCTAAAGTTGTGTCCTGTGAAATGGTTCAGTTTTTTTCAGGAACCGAGCCTTATTACAGATCAGTTTGCTCCCATCTTCAGAATTAAAGTTAATAAATACCTTACAAAAACAGTTCAGAGTCTTGATCAACCACTTAAATAGCCTATTTCTCAGTTTGAAGCTTAAGAGTGCTGGAGAATTGTGATTAAGTGTATGTAGCTATAGTGCAGCAACTTGCTAACACTCAGATGTGCTTAACTCCATAAACAGACAGGTCAGTTTTTGCCAGGCCTCCGCTAGCAGTGGGCAACAGATTTTTTGCTCTTTCTCTCTCCCATCCCTGAATCATTTGGCTTCAGGAAGTATGCATGATGCATAAGGCAAAGTATTTATAGTGCCATCTAGCTAAATTCATGGCTGATGCTTCCTTTCATTCCTTCTTAAAATCCTGGGAAATTCTAACAGACCCACTTTGCAGTTGAGCAGTGAATGGGCAGGAAATGCCACAGTCAAGCATGCATACACAGCAGCTGCTACGTGCTAGACGCCATTTGATGTGAAAAGTAACATGTAAGAGGCAACGTTGAATGGTAAGACATTATCCTCCTGTTACAGAACACCATTAAAGGGCATTCCATCATTCAGGTCAGCAAAGGTGATATGAGCCATTCAGGCCTGTCTTCATAAGGTCGTATCAGAAATAGAAGGGATGTCAGGAAGGTCACCAGCCTGTTCTCCCATCTTGGGGTAGGACCAGCTATACTTGGTCTATTCCCGATAGCTGTTACTCTAGTCTGTTACTAAAACACATACAGGGAGGAAGTCTGTGAAATATCAAGGCAGAGTCTTCCAGTTCTTTTCTAACCTTGGCATTCAGCATTCCCTGATCTCTCATCTAGATCTTTGACTGTTCAACTGAAGCTAGCGTCCCATCCACCACAGCGAGATGGGTACGTTCATCTTGGTAGCAGTCTCCACCTGAAGACAAACATTTAGAGCTTTCCTTGGTTAAGGAAAAGGTGTCTGACCTGTGCTTGTAAGTCATGTTTCCGAGACCTTTAGTTATTATTTGTACTTGCCTCTGGGTTCTTTCCACCTAATCCATCTGTTTCATGAAAGGCACTGCCCAAACCAGAAGGTACTCCAGCTGAGGCTCCCCCAACGCCACACAGGACAGAGCGATTGCCCCGTACTTCACTGCCTGTGTCCCTCTGTATTCTTCCCATTCTACAATTGGTTTGCCTTTCTGTTGGCAGCATGACCCTGATGCATGTTCGTCTTGTGATTGTATCACACATTGGGAGCTGCTAGGTGTTTCTTTCCCAGCAGCAACAGGCGGAGCGTGTGCTGGGGGAGCGAACCAGGAATACTGAAAGGATTGTGGAGCAATCTCATCGTGAAGAGCGCGCGGCTAAGGAGGCAGGAGTTGTAGCTGCAGGCTGCACGTCGGCCACTGGCTCGCCACGCGACTGCAGCTTTCCACTTCTCTGCTGTATTTCAGCTTCCCCAGCTACAAAACAGAGATGGTCATGTCCCGCATTTGCCAAATGCATTAAGATCTGTGTATAAATGCCATAATGAGATGTGCAGAAAGAGTTCATTTTTTTTTTTTTTGGAAGAGGAAAAGGAGAAATGTGGCTTGTGAGAAATAAAACAAAACGTGTTATTTTTTAAATTTTGTTTCATTTATTTGGCAGTAATATCCAAACCCCCCTGCTTCAAAAAAATTACAAAATCAAGTAAAATAAGTGCACTAAGGATACCTACAGAATACCGATAAATTTCACAGACATACAGGAGGAAATATAGAGGGAGGAGTAGGACTTTTTTGTCACTTAAATTTGGCTTTTTTTGGGGGGGAAAAAAAAATATGCCTTCCCTGCCCCTTGCAGTCCGTACAGCAACTGTCCCAGAGGGCAAATGGCTGGAATTCAGCAGCCAAGTCACCCTGCAAAAGTTAGCCACTGGCCAGTCTGCTGCGGGGTACCGTCTGGGCACAGCTCACCCAATGGTTGCCCTTCCCCTGGGTGCGGGGAGGCAAGATGTTTCCGTCGTCTTTAGGTACCGTAGCCCTTAGAACCGGCATCGCTCTCCACAGCCGCGTTGCCCTTTGAGGGCAGGAGGAGGATGAGGCCCCATGGGCAGCAGCCCTTTCCGTGGAGGCACGTTCACCACACTCTTACCCCACTGCCCCAGGCTATCCTGGGACATGTTGTATGGCTTGTCAGAGCGGTCAGCCTGCCTCGCCTGAGATAGCAGCCCACCCCTCTGCCTTCAGTGCAAGTGCAAGCTCTGTAAACCTCAACTGCCAGCACCCGCCTCTCCAGCTGTCTCCAGCAGCCATCCTTGCAGACTGCACAGCCGCAGGAGACAGGAAAGGGACTAGAGAACGTATCGCATAATGCAGCTTACAGAAGCTGTTCAGCTGTGGATTAGCCTCCCCTTCCTGCACACGCACTGCTTCTCCCAGTTGGAGATTTTCCTGACTGGACAATAAGATGTTATCCCCATCCAGGGAAACCCTTTAAGGCAAGCTGTTGTGTTTTCTCTAAGGCACTTCAATGATCCAAGCTGGAAGGAAGTGAACTGGGAGGCACGAGCTACCTTTCAGAGCAGGGTCGGAATAAAGCAAAACATTTATTAACAAAGTTTCTGTGACTCCAGATCCAGCATATCAAGCTGTTTCGCTCATACTGTTGGGGAGGAGCAAGGGTATGTCTAATGGGTGCTCCCAATTCCACCAACCGCTTCATCCAGTGCCGCCAGAACACAAACTGTGACTCTCCCCCAGTGTAGTGTTGTCCACATTACCCTCAGCTCCTATGGACTCATCCCCCTCGCCTTCTCAAATCCAAGCCCTCATGGGAAAAGAACCAGCCCCCTTCTGTATTTATAATGCCAAAACCTCCAAGCATGTCAGGGCAGATGATTGATGATTTTCACTGGAAATGTGGCACTGTGCCAAAGTCAGTGGAAGTCCTCCAGGTTCATATCAGGAAAACAGCTCTAAGACCGGACAGCCTTTAACAAATCTGGCTCATGGGCAAGACCACAGGAGGGGCCTTTTTCTTCCCTTCCTACACTTGCTAGGTACCAGCTAATTCTTCCTCTCCAAGGAAAGCAGTGTGCAAAAAGGGGAAGGTTGGGACAAAAGTCCTGCTGATCTTTACTCAAGCAGAACATGCTTCTGCAGATGCAAGTGCAAGTGGAGTTTCGCTTGAGTAAGCACTAGGGACTGCAAGACACCTGGCAACAACCGCTGATGTTGCTCATAAAGAGGAAGATGGAAGTCGCAAGCAGTCATCTTGACTCAGGGTATGTGCAACTGCTTGGGATGCACAGCAGCGGCATGAAGGGAACGTGGAAACAGGATGTTCAGGTGTGTGAGCATATGAAGTAGGTTTGACAACTGCAGGAGAAAATCAGCTGGGCTTGAGGCTACAGAGGCGATTGTCAACAAAACAGCATTTCATTTATATCTAGGACTGATGCTCTGAGAAACGGGTCAGACAAAAATGACCCATGAAGGGATGCGAGGGTAGTCAAAGATGGTCTGATGAGAGACACTGTGAAATGGGTCAGTGATGAGGCTTCCAGCATTGACTCCAAACCCAGACCTGGAATCAAGGAATAATGCTGCTGCCTCACCCCAGAGGGAGATGGAAAGACCAAGGTGATGGCTAACAGCCCAGACTTCAACACAGTTAACCATTTTAAAATACCCCACTTACGGGATTGCCTGGTCCCTCTGTCTCTAGACTACTTGGCACGTCCCTCTGGGCAATTGAGAGAGGCATGAGCATGGACTTTGAGCACATGGTCAATGCTAGCTAAGGGAGCAAGAGCTAAAGGGAGCTGCAGTGTCAATCCGTGCCTGGTGAAACTAATTACATCCAGCCCTGTCTCTTCTTCCCATGAGGACATTGCTATCCCCAGTTGAGAAATACCCTGTACTGCAGGGCTCACAAATTGCTTGTGGTGTTTGCAGTGGCTGAGCGCAGTGCGATACAAACTGTGCATGGGCATACAGCACTGTCACTAACAAAAACCCACAGGCTGGGTTTTCTTGAAAGATCTAGAGCTACGAAACATACAAAAGCTGAATTACTATCATAGGAAATAAAGCAATAAAAAAACCCCAACAAAACAAAAGAGGGAGTCAGCATGTGAATGTGGTAAGAAAAAAATATGATAGCACCTCTAAGGAGGGGGCAGGGAGAGCAAGAGTGAGATGAGGTCAAAAGGAACCATGTTGTGTTGGAGCCCAGAATGTACTGGAGGAGCTGCTGGGGACAGTCCGGTGGAAAGCAAGGAGGAATGTGCTGGACTCATGCCAGCAGCGTGGTACCATGACTTCCATGTGTCACACCAGGCTGACCAGCTTTGAGGAGCTCGAACCAAAGGGGAGGGTAAGCAGGGCAAGGTCCTTGGCTAATGATGCCCTGCAGCACACGTGCTCAGCCACAAAAGTGCCAGGCCTGTATTTCTGCAGCCAAGGCCGCTGCTGACAATCTTATCAATTGAAGACCCCCTTTTCTATCCAGCACTGACCTCCATTCTTTCCCCAGATCCAGGGGAACAAGAAATCCCTGTTAGCTCTTGGAGGGAGCAGCTGTCTGCTCTGGGAAAGGGTCCCAGAGGCTGCTTTAAGTCCCTCCCAGCCTTCCAAGGTCCCAGCAATAAAGCTCCCTGAACAGGTGGGCTCTGCTCCCCTTTCCCGGCCCCATTCTCTGTGTATTACAAAACAAATAACCCATCGCTATACAATGTAAATATCTGTGACTGGGCAACTGTAGCAGACACTTGTGCATACTGAGATCAGCATGGGAGGACAGGGCGGCAGGTTGGGCCCATCCTCCTGGGCTCCTCCGGTGTGGAGGCCCCTTACATCTCCTTGGTGCTCATTCTCTTGGTCTTCTCAGCCGTCTCCTAAAGAAAGAGAGCACAAAAGTGAAAGCAGTGCAAACACTGGCTTAAACCTCGAAGCCTCACACCTGTGTTTGTCCCCACAGGCAACAAGAGATCCCCCTTTACTGTGCTCCCCCTTCTGCCAGAAGTCTCCAAGTGACAGAAGCAGAGGGAACCCCTGTAGCAAGCAGAGACAGTGCAAGTGGACCTTCCCAGCCTCATGCTAACCTGATGCTTCTGCAGTTCCTGAACGTATCTAGCCAGCTCCTCCTCAGTCAAGTCTTGATCAGGTCGCTGTCTCTGAGCAGGCACCTTCTCATTCTTCCCTGCAAACAGAAATGGAGTTATCACAAACGGGGGATGTGGATTCCAGAAGCTGAACCACGCAAAACAAAGAGGCAGGTTGGCCACAGCATACCTCAAGCTTAGGGAGGCTTTGCTGGAGGAAGGTATGGACTGGCTTCTTAGAAAGAGAATGGGCCTTGTGCCTGCCTGGGACTTCAGAACCTGGGTATCCAGCCTGTCCCCGTCTCTCCCTCCCATGTGATTAAAAAAATAAAACCACAAGGAAGAAGCTGCATATTATCTAAAAGAAGCACCTATAATTAGTTCAAACATCTTGGCCTCTTGTAGGTAATAAATGGAAGCTCAGTGCTATCCAAGTACAATAACTGATGCCTAATGAAGAGGTAATTTCGCTCAGTGGAGATGCATCTTGCTGATGTATCTGACATGATTCTTTGGTTTCATTATCCCTCTAACAATAGCCTCTAACCCCTCTGCTGTTCTGACACAGGCAGAAAGTCAAGGAATTGTTGTCCCATTGCATGCTTCTGCCATGGATGCAGGGAACAAAGCAGGCAGCAAGACTCGGTGTTGCATAGCAACTTTGAAGGTTGTTTTTGGCGAGGCAGCAAAAAGAGTCTCTCATTCCATTGCTTAACCTCTGACACCTACCCACAACTCCTCTGGCAGCTCCATCAGTATCACTGTTACTTTTTCTGAGGTGAGTTCCTGCTGCAACAGCCAAGTCTGAGCTGAGTTGATCCTGAAGCCTCTACTGCAGAAGGCCAGCTAAATGTGAAAGAAACTCTCTACATACTTGTTGCTGACCCTCTCTCTCCTACTCTGCCCAAGCTACTGGCTATAGTTCTGAACTAACATACTGTTGACAGCTCCTGCACAGCACTGAAAACAAAGCTCATGCAAAGGCCTGGCTTCTAAAGAATGCGTCCAGAGAAATGCAGCGCAGTGCTGGGGGGGTGGATGTGGCTCCTTGAAAAGGACCCGTATATTTCCTAAGGCAGGGGAAAGCTGGGTTTTACTGCCCCCGGACCATCTGTGAGAAGCAAAACAGAGAGCTGTTGTTCACAACCCCACCATGACTTTTCACAACTGTAACACGTCTGTGAGAGTTTAAAAAGGGTCCTCCAGAGGAAGAACAGACAGACAAACAACCCTGCCTTAGTAGCAACACCACCTCCCTTCATCTCTGTCATCATTAGTTTCTTCTACAGTTTTACAGCAAGAAGTTAAAGTGCTTTCTTGGCATTATTGGATGAAATCTCCTATCTCCCCTCTGGGGTAAGACAGGACTGTACCTCTTGTTGTACCGATACCGTAAACACAGATACAGTGAGGATACTGACACACATATAGGAAAGCTGACTTGCTCACACCTACACGTATGGTTGCAGACAGTGACTTGTTTGGTCTGTGCATGCCAGCTGGATGCAGAGTAGCTCTGGTCTGGAAGATTTGGTGCTGAATTTTTATGATGCTAAATCCAAACTACAAGCCCCAGCAGCATTGCGCCCAAACCAGTTGAAGACTTTCTGACCTCTAGAACAGAACCAGTTTGGATTGGGCCAACATGGAGCATGGGAGGGTGACGTAGAAGCCACCCATACAGGAGCTGAGGAAAAGCTGGAGAGTGAAGAAATTTGGAGAGCTGGTGCCCTTAGAAAGACAGAAAGCAAAAATCCCTTTTGCACCAAATAAAATACAGTGATTATCTGGAGAGCATACGGACCCTGGCATGTCATTGCGGTGCACACCCAGTTCCCACAGGCACAGACGCAGCGGTTGCACTCCACTTGGGTCTCTGCTCCATCCTCATAGGTTTCATCTTCCAGGGCACACTCTAGAGAGGCACAAAACAAGAGCAGTGGTTGTGAGATAGCAAGCAGGCTAAAGACTGGAGATGCTTTGAGAGAGAAGGGGTATAAGGTTTTGGAGGAGCCCTTCCTTCCCCTAAGCACCAAAATTTCATGGTGACTGAAATATTCATGGTGAATTTGCTGTGTGAAATCAGCCAAAATATAATTTGGGAAAGTAAAACACTTAGTTTTGCTTCCTCAAAAGAACACATTTCAACTTTTCAATTCTAAGTGAAATCTCAATATTGGATTTGTTTGAATTTCCTAATCTATTATACATAGAAGAAAACCCCCAAACTGAAAGTTTTGGTTACTCTTAAACAATTCTGCAATTCCTGTTCCAGGTGGGGAGAAGTTGGGGAAATGATCTGTGTATTTGCTGTTGCCCTGAGAAAGGAAGGGAAAGGAAAGGAAAAAAAAAAAAAGATTTCTCATTTCAGCTCACATTTCTTCTCACAGCTCTGTTATATGTTTAAGTCGAGGCCCCCAAAGCATTCAAGGGCCCGTATGGTGTTAAGTGCAAACCAGCTGATCATGTTTTCAAAGGGAGATGCAGCATCCCTAGCTTCCCACTGAAACAGGCAACAGAGAGTTCAACTTAATATTCCCTAAGAAGCACAGTCTCTGTCTGCTCCTTGGTGCCACCGCAGTGGCATGTAAATCCAGCACTCCCCAGGGAGGCAATTATATGAATGGCTAGGCACACCCGGTCAGCACAACACTAAGCTGCTTCCACGTGAAAAACTGTAGCACTAAGCAGGATTTGGAAGGATAGTGAACTTTGAGATGTTCCTCAGGGAGGGTCTCTGTGTGAAAGGCAAAGCATAGCAGGACTTTGGTCTGGTTTGACTTTCCTAAGTTATCCAGATGTGAACTCCTTACATGATTTATCTCTGCACTGTTAAAGACATGCCTTGACCTTCCAAGCATACCATATCCATTTGACCTACACCCTTGCTTTTAAAATCCAAACCTTTTTCATCACAGGAGCTGTGGGAGCTCTGGGACAGAAAAAGCAGTACTTCTGACAATGCAGGGACAAGAGATGCTGTCAGATGGGAGGTAGGTGTATATCAACATTACTTCTGGGAGTGGAGTTACAGCATCCAATGTCTGGCCAAAAACTGGTCTCTCTTCTTTCCTCCCTTCCCAGGACCCCTCTGGTTCCCCAACACAGGTGAGGAGTTCCTACTTTTCTCTGGTGGGTTGAAGGATGGGCTGAGGCACTTGAGAAATTCACTGAAGCTGAGCTTCCAATCAGCATTTTCATCTGACAGCTCGATGAGGGCATCTACGCAGAGTCCCCTGAAAGGAAACACAGAGACATGTTCTGCACAGGGCTGTACTAGGCTGTTCCCTGCTCTGTTGGCTTCAGAGTACAGATAAGTAAAACCAGTAATAACTAGAAAGGCTCTGGGATGCCTGGCAGAGTGGCTTCCGTAAGGAAACCTCACTAGATACAGGCAAAAAAAAAAAAAAGTCACAAAACACTCCCTGTCTGGCAAAGGGCCAGGAAGTGGGGGGATATTCAGAACAGCAGGAATAGGACCTTGTTGACATCTACATGCTGTTACACAAGTAGAGATGCAAGCACAGCCTAACCACAAGCAGCCTCTTCTCCTCGTAGTCTCACACACAGTGGCGCGCACACAGAGAAAAAGCGAAATCTCTCGAACTATGTTTTCATGCGATGCTTGCACCAGCTCTAACTGCAGGCTGCCCATGAGCTGTGTTTTCCCACCATCTTCCTTGCACTGGATCTAGCTAGCAGGCAAAAGTGTGAGTGAAGTCCACTGGAAAGCTAATTTGCTAGGAAGTAAAAAAGAGGACAAATTTTCTGTCACTCAACTCACCTTCTGGCTGCACACCTACTAGATTTAAGGCAAAAGATGGTTGGAATACATGCCTAACGTGAAGGGTAGGGGTGGGACTGCTCCATTTGGTGGTATTCACACCTAATTAAGTGAGAAGCCACTTCATACACAGTTGTCTTTGTTAGTGCAAGCCCTAACTAATATTTTCCTTGAGTGGATTTCCATGCTCCCTTCTACCACATCTGGCCCTCCTTCTGGCATCCTGTCCACTGCCCACCTGAGCAGCTTGTTGGTCTCCCGGTCCATGTAGGTGGTGATGTTGACAGCCGTCTCATTCTGCTCCACAAAATTCAGGAATTCAGTGGAGTCCAAGCGAGAATCGCCATCGTCAAAGCTCTGTAGGGGAAGATGGGAAAATGTGAGAGGGTCTGATTTATCAGTTCAGAGTACCCCTTGCTTCTCCCTCTTCCACATACACTTAGCATTCTTGAAGCTTTAGCAAAACAGGTTGCATCATCCCCGTTTTGTAGGAAGAACAGAGGCTCAGAGAAAAGCAGCAACATATCCATACCAGCATCAGAACAGGGAAATGTGATCCTAGCCCTGTGCTCACTGACAAGCTACACTGCCTCTCATTCACCTCCTGCTGCTTGATTTATGGCTTTAACCCCATTTCTTCTCTTTGTTGCAGCCGGCTCTTGGCCGCCATATATACCTCCTGCCGTAAAGCAGACCAGTTGCGTTCATGGAGGTGTCAGCTTTCCAGTATGTGTAAATCCAAAGCTGTGCCTGGACTCTGACAGTGACAAAAGGGAAAATCACAGGAAGCAATTTTCTGCTGATCCCAAAGAAGGAACAATTTAATGCAACAGCACAACGCCTTGCCACCAACTTCTTAAGGTCCTGACAGGACACCTGGCATTCAAGAGCAGGATTTTTAGCCCCGAAATCCTGGCTGTACTCCCAAAGAAGTAATTGCATTTTTGCCTTCCTGTTTGGAGATGTCATATCACAGTGCTGGGCACTCAGCAGGAACTGCTGGGCCCCCTCAGAGACAGCTGTATTGCAGTGAGGGGAAAATGAATTCTGCACACAGATTGCTGCCAGATAATTTTTGCTGTGTGACTTGGGGCAAGCCACCATGCCTCCTTGTGCAGTGCTTCCAGGAATGCTCAGAGACACTACCTGTTGTTACCTCAGTGTGGTTCAGGAGAAGCCTGTAGGGCTAAGAAAATTACTCTGCGCGCTACAGCCTGTGTGTAACTGCTCCACTAACATGTTTCAACTTCTGCTCTCTCCCCGCTATTTCTCGTGAAAGTGGCTGCACTTCTCTTAATGACCCAAATTCAGTTAAGCTAGTTTTCTTGCCTTTCAGTGGTGTGGTCTGCATTTATGTGTTCACCCAGACACCCTCCAAAGCAGAGCAGCTTCCTATTATTCGCCTCATTCCCCTTGAAATAATGTCCTTCAAGGTCATGGGCTGCCTGACAAACAACCCACATCCCAGTGATCCACACAAGTCAGGCTTCCAGGAGGGAAACAGCTTAATGCCACATCTACAAACCTCTCCATCAAGGAGAAAAGGGAAAAGCTTCATGTCATCTTGGTGTCCAGTGTTTATTACCCACAGGGCAGGAACCAGGCCATTTGCAGGGTGGGCGTGTGGAGCCCTAGGGCTGGACGGCTCCCGTGACAGTGGACCCTCATTGGTGAAACAATTCTCTGTGTGTTTGAACCCATTTAGTTTGCTTTGCTTGGATTTGTCCCAAGTTGCTCCAAGCTCTGAAGTCTGCTTTTAAAGGTATTTCAAAGCTTTAAGGATTCTTGATATGGTGGATTACCACTTCACAGAGAAGGAAATTCCCACTTTGGTCCGAGAAAAGGTATGGCTTTGTCATGGAAACTTTCATCCACTTGTGCCTGGGATCAGTGCTCCAGAAAAAGGGGGACAATAAACAGAACATGAGGCTGTCTGCCTCTCTAGCCGCAGCCACGGGATTTCACCAGCACCCCGACAGGCGTGGTGCTGGCAGAGGTGACTGGGCTGTGTGGCAGCAGCAGAGCAAGCCTGTGGCTGGCTCATGCATTTCAGCAAAGCCCATGGGCCCGGGGAGACTCCCTGCAAAGGCGGCTGGGGACAGCACGTTTGCAGGGGGGAGGGACTGCGCAGCTCCCTTCCGCAGGATGCCGCAGCTTTCGGGTGCTGGCAGGCGCCCTCGGGGGTACCTGAGGCAAGGGGGCACAAGTGGGTTTCCACAGACAGAGCAGCATTAACAGGTACAAAGGTGAAGACGCTCTCTGGAGTGCGAGGACCAGCTCCCCTGCCTCAGCAGGGGGTGCCATTGCCATGGCAAATTTGCTTGCAGCGCTAACTCCTGTCAGGCACCATTAATCGCTTGCTGTCAACAGCTTATGATTTAAACACTCTCCCCCTTTCCCCACCTGCTCCTCTAGCTCCATCCTGAATGCTTTGAAGTCTTTATCAGGAGCTTGGCGTGAGGGGGAGGGACACAGCAGTGCATGTGGCAGGAGCATGGGAGAAGCGAGTGATCTGCTGGTTACAAAAGGGGGTGGGGATGGGCTGAGGGACAGACTGACAGGGAGGAGGGAGAGGAATGGGATTACTGCAGGGCCTCAGACTCACGGGCGGTTCCTGTCTCTCTGCAGAGCACTAGGGAACTGCCAACTCTTGGCCACAACTGGGCCATACTCCTTGCAAGCAAATATTTTGCTTGAAGCTCCCCAAGTGTCTCCTATTCCCACCTCAACATGGCCTTGGGACTGTCTGGAACAAAGGATCAGCAGCCCCTGCCCCAGCTTCCTGCTCCTTTGACCTGCATTTCCAGCACTTTCCCCCACCTTTTCTCCTCTATCTTTTGTCCCTTGAATTCAGTTCTTCTCTCCCCTAGCACAGGGGAGGCACACCTGGCCTGCCCTCTTCCTTTTCCCCAGGGCAGGTCGGGTCCCCAGGGATGCTCCAGCTCTGGGCTGTCCCATAGCCACGTCAGTGGCTCCGTCAGCAGCAGCTGCAGGCAGCCGGAAACACATCATGCTGTAGGACATACCAGACCTCTCTGGCCGTCGGCTCGACAGGCCCATCACACACTGGAGCCTCTTGGGTGGGGGCATGGCAGCTGATTTGCAGTGACAGGGCAAGAAATGTTCTCTGGCCTCTGAGGCAGGTGCTGCTCTACTTGCCTTGAAATATTTGTCCAGGACTTCGCTGTAGTTGCTGCCCTTGGAAAACCAGCCGTCTGGGATAATCTCAGCTTCCAGCCACTGGATGACGCGGCGACGAAGCTCATCCCTGTCTGACTGGTAGCAGACGACTGCCACGGGAGAAGGTGTAGCAGGAGAAAAAGCAAAGGTGAGAGAAATGAAGTTGGCAGGGAGAGACAACTGGAAGTAAAAAACAGCCAGACAGCCTTGACGGCAGTTTGCAGGCCCCTCTGTCCACGGCCAGATCAAAGCAGAGGTGCCATGTGCTGAACGGCGGATGGACTGTGGGTGACACCATGTGGCAAGGCCAGAAAACGACACCCCTGCCAAAGCCCTCTGCCTTCTCACCCTCAAAGCTTGTGGAATAGTGGTGAAGCGTCTCCAGACTGAGGGAGAAAGGCGGCTGACTGGCCCCGACAGTGTCCCCAAGGCTCCCAATGCCGTGCAGAACAGGCACTCAGCCGTTAACCCTCAAGCACCAAAACCTCCATCCTCTGCAAGGCCAAAGAAAAGTCTGAGCAAGCCGCTGTCTCCAAGACTTGAATTTTAGAAGCTACTATCTCAGGAGATTTCGTTTCTTCAAAGCCCTGACTTGCCTGCTCCGATTCAAAATGAGAGGGGGTCAAGCTGGCCTTGCTCGCAGTGCTCTCCACAGTCACGGGTTTATCACCTGTGTGTTAATGCCAAACTATGTATCTAGAAGCAAAACTGAAAGCTAGATCTTCTGGCTTCTGTGAGTTGTCACACCTGCCCCAACGTCAGTGGAGCCAGAAGGGCAACCAGTGTGTTGCTTACACACACTAAGGATCTCCTTCTGAATCCAGTGACTGCAATCACAACTGGACAGACAGTTTCTGCATGTTTAAATTTGAACTTCCTTGAAAGAGCAGTGAGGTGGTGGCCATGCCCAGAACACGGTCACTTCCCTTAAGTTTGTAAGGGAAGTTTGTCTCATCTGTCCTAGGAAGCTGAAGTTGACAATTATACAGCTCTAGCACTTTGAGGCCATGGACGGGAAAAGGGTCACCTGATGAAGCAGAGGCCATGGCCCCAAAATCCATAGTCTAAGTGCACGAGGCAATGCATAAGGGGAGAAACCAGGCACAGTCAATCACAGACTTGCTGGCTGATGGGAGAGGTGGTTCAGCTACACCTCCCAACTGCCCAGACAATGCCTCATTCATTACCTAGTGCCCTATGCCCATCAGTTAATCAGTTAAGTCTCCCTTCAAAAGAGGGACAACAGTTCCACAGTTACTGTGTCTTAGATCCCCAATGAACTATGCAAAAGAGTGCCTCTTCCTTCCATCTGGGTGATGAACACAGCTTGTGTCCGTAAGGGCAAACTGGGTTTCACTGCACCTTGTACATGCTCAGAGTCCACAAGACATCCCAGCACAGCGAAGAACCCAGGAGATGTATGAACTCTGAAAGGTTACACAGGAGTAAAGAGCTGAGCAATCATATTTCAGCTGATTTACCACCTCAGACTACAACAGCCAGTGCAGAGGTATCACTATTACAAAGAGCTGTTCAACTCTCCCAGCAGACCTTCCTCCCCACCTCTCTTCCCAAAGACATACTGAGGCCCCAGCCATGCAAGGAGATGGCTTCTCACCTGGACTTGCAGCTGGATTCTCAGACTTCTTCTCTGTTAATAGAAAGATAGAAGAGGATATTTCTGACACAACATGAAGCAATACAAATCTCTTCCTACCCTGGGTGCCACTTGGGCAAGAGCAGAAGCAGCTGGGAACCTTTGGAAACATGAAGGCCACATGTATGATTAAGGGACTGGAACATGTGTCACCTGAGGGGAGGCTGAGGACTGTTAAGCCTGAAGAAGAGAAGGCTCAGGGACGATATCATCAATGTTTATGAATCTTATGGGAGAGAATGAGTAAGATTGAGCCAGATTATTCTCTGTAGTGTCCACTGACAGGGCAAGGGCAACGCGCACATATTTAAACATCGGAAATTCTGTCTGAACGTAAGGAAACACTTTTTTTTTACTGTGAGGCTGGTTGAAACTGGAACAGGTTGACCAAAGAGGTTGTGGAGTCTCCATCCATGGAGATACTCAAAACTCTGGACTGGACACAGTCCTGGGCAACCCGCTCTAGGTGACCCTGCTTGAGCAGGGAGGTTGGACTAGATGATCTCAGGAGAGGGGTCTCCTTCCTACCTCAGCAATCCTGTGGTTATGAGTTACTTCTTAGCAACAGGCTACACATGGTTCTGGCAGAAGTTCTGCTCAAGCAGCAAAGGAGGTCAGGCAGTTTGGGCCTGTGCTACTTTTACCTTGTCACCTGTTCACTCTTGGAACAGCTCTTTTCGCAGAGGTTCCTCTCAGGAGACATGGGCATGTGCAAGGCTGGCCCCACCACTGAAGCAGAATTCTTTTCCTAAAGTTCTTGAGTCCCTCATGAACCTGGATGGTAGTATGGGCTTTGGGGATTTATCCTCAGTCTGACCTTTCCTCAGCAGGTAGACTGAGACACCTGCCTGGCTGAATCCATAAGCTCAGAGAGACACAGGCAGGAGCAAGAAGTCGCCCTGCTCTCCTGGATGCCCCCCTCCCACCAACCCTGGGAGAAAATAGCTCCAAGATCCCACCACAGCCAAGGTGTCAGGACCCTGAGTGCACTAACGAGGGTCTTAATGGCCCTGCAAACCTCACTTAGGGCCTCCACCCACTCTCTACCCATGGGCCCATGTCAGCTGGTGCCTCAGACCTTCATCCTTGCCTGGGATTATGTTGCAGGTATGCCTGTCTCCAGCTCTGTTGCAATCATTCTTCTACTTGCCATAGATCCTGTTGATCTAGGCCCTGACCTGGTGACTGTCTTCCCACCAATATCTCAGACTGCTATAGACTGCGTCACTATGGACTCGTCTGGCAATTACAGGCCTGTGCCTGACCCTGGTTACCATCACCGGACCTGATCCTGACTTGATTTCATGGCTCGACTTCAGGCCTGCTTCATCACCACAAACTTGCCTGGTGATCTGAACTCTTGGTTGAACCTCGCTGTTGTTTCCAGGCTTGCCCTGTTAGCCCGCTCAACAGCTGCAGGACAGGGTCCTGGCTGGCAAAACCTCTGCCTTGCCTTGTTATCACGCTTGGCTCCCAGCTCTCCCTCCCTTAGAGGGTAGCCAGCCCCTCATCACCCCCTGACACAGTGTTACCTTTACAGTGGCCATCGTAATCCACCTGGATCTTGGAGCCAGTAAGGCAGGCATCACGGTGCAGCTCACAGTGGTTCAGGTATGTCTTGCCGTTGCTACCGCACACAGGCCTCTTGTGAGGTTTGCATTGCTGTGAGAAAGCCAGAGAAGACAGCGTTTTATCTGCCTCTTTGGGACAGCTAGAGGGAAGCAGGTGAGTCCCAGCATCGTCTTGGCTTAACAGAAGCTCTTGGCACAGCCCCCTTGGCCCAAAAAGTGTTTGGAGCAGGCTGAACTCACCCACTTGTCCACCCCTTGCGCCGGTCACGAAAAGGCTGTCCGCACCCCTCCGAAGGCCACCTGCATTTTGGTCACAACAACCCCATGCAATGCTACAGGCTTGGGGAGGAGCGGCCGGAGAGCTGCCCGGCGGAAAGGGACCTGGGGGTGCTGGTTGACAGCTGGCTGAACATGAGCTGGCAGTGTGCCCAGGTGGCCAAGAAAGCCAACAGCATCCTGGCCTGTATCAGGAATAGTGTGGCCAGCAGGAGTAGGGAAGTGATCGTGCCCCTGTACTCGGCACTGGTGCGGCTGCACCTTGAATACTGTGTCCAGTTTTGGGTCCCCCACTACAAGAAGAATGTTGAGGTGCTTGAGCATGTCCAAAGAAGGGCAACAAAGCTGGTGAGGGGTCTGGAGAACAAGTCTTATGAGGAGTGGCTGAGGGAACTGCGGTTGTTCAGTCTGGAGAAGAGGAGGCTGAAGGGAGACCTTATCACTCTCTACAACTACCTGAAAGGGGGTTGTGGCGACGTGGGTGTTGACCTCCCAAGTAACTAGTGATAGGATGAGAGGAAATGGACTCAAGTTGTGCCAGGGGAGGTTTAGATTGGATATTAGGAAAAATTTCTTCACGGAGAGAGTGGTCAAGCATTGGAACAGGCTGCCCAGGGAGGTGGTGGAGTCACCATCTCTGGAAGTGTTCAAAAAACATGTGGATGTGGCACTTCAGGACATGGTTTCAGGGGCATGGTGGCGTTGGGTTGATGGTTGGACTCGATGATCTTAAAAGTCCTTTCCAATCTTAGTGATTCTGTGATCACCACCCCAGAAAAACCTGCACAGAGAAGTCTGAGGGTGTGGGTTCAAAGGCTTCCCTTTATCCCAGCCTCCATCACCACCACCATGACAGGAACCTTCCTGAAAGCAGAGCCCAGCAGAGAAATCAGTGCCCAGCATAAATACTGAGTGTAATCCTGCAACTGCTGCTCTGTGTGCCATGGATGTGCCTGCCCGGAGGTGTCTCTATGAATCTTTTCTGTGCACCTCTGCTTGCTCAGCTCTGTTACATCTCTTTGTAGACTCTGCTCCACCTTTCTGCAACTGAATGTAGAATAAGCCATCAGCCATGAACAAACTGCACAGCCTACAGCAGAGGGAGAGTTCACCAGTGCCACTGTTCAGGCTGTGGGCTTCCTTCTTGTGTCCCTTTCAGTCTGGCCAAGCCTACCCAGAGTGACACACTCTATTCTTGCTAATGGGGCATTTCACTCTCCAGTGCCCAGGCTGGCTGCATCGCAGCTGCAGGCTCTGAGGGAAGTGGGAACAAAGAGCCTCACACCCATTCCCAGGAGCCAGGCAGGAATGGTTTGAAAGCACGGGGCACAGCAGAGTAGGGAGACTCCAACAGCTGGGAAAGGCTCTTCTAATCATCTCTGGCTCCCTGCGGGACAGAGCTATTCATGCTCACAGCATTCTACCACAATTATTTCCATTTTACAAAAGCTGATTTTTAGTAGGGTGCTTGTAACCTCCTCAAACAAGACGCCAGTGAGGGCAGGCTGTCTTGGAGCTCGCAGACCACTCCTTATAGTATCCTCCAAAGCCAGCTGCATATCAATACCCTACTGGGCTTTGCCAGCAAAAGACCTCCAGCCAAGTCTCCCTCGCACATAAAGATCCCAGGCAGTTGTGCAAGTAGCACAGCTGCAAGCCCCAGACAATATCTACCCTACAGGGCTCTTCCCCCACACCACACTGGGAAAGGCCCTACTGTTTGAAGAGCCACTGTGAATTTGCAGCTGCTCCAAAACAGCCATAGCCTCATCCCACCATGGGATCCTTCCAGCGACCAAAACCCAGCTGGAGGGTGATGGTGGTGACACCTGTCCCAGATGCAGAACCTGTGCTGCCCCCGTACCTCAATGCAGAGGCAGGTTGGCTCTCCTTTCTCAGTCACTGCACACTCCCGCCCAGCTCCACAGAAAACATTGGCACAGATCTTGGATTTGCTCCTTGGCTCTTCCTGCAAGATAAGAGACAAAATACATAAAGTTACCTGGAAGAGCAGCAACACAGCTTTAAAAAAATAACACATTTACCTTCTAGACTGGACCAAAGAGAACCAAGGTGGTAAGGCACAATTACAGAACAGGAGAGACATGACTGCAATAGATGGACAGCTCAGACAATAACCAGGAGCAGACATAAGAGCTAGGTCTACAGCCCCAGCAATAGAGGGCTTCCTCAAGGTCATTCCCAGAAAATCACCTAGGAGAACCAGAGCAAACATGAGCAAGAGAAAGTCTAGCACAAATGGCAAGAATAATTTGCTCATGTCAAGGACTGCTATCTTGAAATTTTTTTTCATGGACAGTAGGGAGCAAAAATGTCTTTGCTTGAGACATTTAAGAAGGTGGTGAACATAACCCTGGAGAAAGTTGTGATACCAAACAGGCAGAAGAAATCACCATCAGGCACGAGATAATGCCCCTGTCACAAAAAAACCTTCACAAAACTGCATGACCCATTATCTTGCCTCCACTGATCAAGATTAAACACTTCAAAGGAAGAAACACTGTCATAGATAATTATACAGTAACCTTCTCACAGAGAAAATTTCTTCCTGGTCCCTGACAGCCAGCAGTTGACTTATGCCCTGCAGCACAATTTATATGCTTTACAGTTTTCTCCTAGCCAAGTCATCACAAATATTCTTGTTGTTCACGTAACTGTCAAATCCTATTTTTTTTTTTCAGTCCCGCTGCATTCCCAAACTGGTGACACCTAGCAGGGAAGATTTCCACAGGTTAATCATGTTTTCAATAAAACCACCATTTACTTTTATCAGTTTAATGCTTTTTTTTTTTCCCCCTTAGAGTTTTAAAAGAGAAGAGAGTTCCAGGAGTTCAGACCTTGGAGACCCTGGTTTAATTTCCTGCTTTGTCATTAATTTCCTTTATGACTCTCATTTCATCTAACATTTTCCACCTGAAAGTTAAGTATCTGGTTGAGGCTATCCAACTGGCTTCCTCAACAGTTTTGTATCAGAGACAGAAGATTGAGGAGTGTAAAATGATCAGTGGGATAGGTCAATCACATCTGCTGTGACTCTTCTCTCTATACAAAGGTTTTTTTTTTATCTTCTCATCTGCGTATTATTAACCTCTGCTCGTTTGTGGTATCCCTACCTCCATCTTTTGAAAGTAGGTGATCAACAAAGAGCAGAATTTGCCTGAGAAGCAAGCATTATTGATACATATAACTACAAATGCTGAGCACATTTTTTTCTCCTGTTGCTTCTTTACCCTAATTTTCTTTTTTTTTGTTGTTTTGCTTTTAAACCACAATTTCACAGTGAGTTGCTGTCTTTACTGAACAGCCCACAGTAACAGCCAGATCATTTTCTGAATGACCTTGCCCTGGTCTTCAGAACATTTTGTCTGCTTGGCCTACTGCAGTCATCAAGCCCAAGAAGGTATTTTCAAAGCACTGCAGGATTCCCTCCATGTTTGCATAGTGGCAAATACCTTTCCTACTCTCTGCAAATGTTCCTATCTTGCTGCTTATCCTGTAAAATAAAAATATAGTATTCAGACCCACCAGTCTTAGCTCAGAAACACACACCGTGTCCCAAGCCTTGCTCACCCCATGAAGACAGTCTGTCATCCTCCCTCTGCCCCTTCATCTTCCTTTCCCCTACCGCTTCTGAGCCATGAAAAACATTCTGCCCCTTCTGCTGCACCCACCTCTCTTTAGTTGCCTTCTAGTGGAGGGCTGCGGTGAATGATCTAGGCATTTCTGGGGTGGGATAGAGCAACATAAGCGCTTCTCTGCACAAAGCGGCAGGAAAGAATGACTCATTTTGCAAAAAGCACAAACGAAAAACAAATCATTCCAGGCTGGAGTCTGACTATGGCACTCACACACCTAAAATTCACTGTAGACACCTACGTGCTGATCCATTTACAGGGTTTCAAACAACCTGCCCATCTCTTCGCTGAGCCAAAGACCAAGGGGAAAAAAAAAAAAAGAAAAAAAAACAAGAAAAAAGCGCTAGACACGTGTTTGAACTGCCACCCGGGTACCAAGTCTGTAATCCAGGTGCCTGGCAATAGATGGCAGCACTCTGCCTCTCCGCACCCACGGCCAGGCGGGGCTGCCCGCGGCAAGCTCCCACCCGTGACCACCGATGCCAAACCTGGCTCTTGCCCCCTGGGCACTGCTACAACCGCAGCCGGGCTTCGGCTGGCGTCCGCAGGGTTGCAAGACTCCTCTCACCTCGACAGCTTGCTGCAAACCAGGCCTGTGACATGGCTGTCCTGGCCACAGCCCGCTCTCCCTGTGCCACTGGACCCTGGGAGCCGTCCCACAGCTGGCGACCCGGGGTGGGGATGCTGGCAGGGTGACCCCGCCAGAACAGCCTCCTGCCAGGCGAGAGGGCCATGTGAGACTGATTTTTCTTATTAATCAAAGCAATACGTTTTGCCAGTTGCTTCTTTTCGTTGTTTTAAGCTGTTCTAGGCTGGCAGTGGGTTGGAGCGGGTTGCATGGCTGCCTCCAGCCCCAGAGGTTTGCCAGAGAAAGGAAGGAAGCTGCCCTGCCTGCCCTTCTCACTCTGGCACAGGGTTTCTCAGACTCGGTGTGCTCACTCTCCCTCCCGGTGGCAGCAGCCATGGCAGGAGTTACCAGCCTGGGTGCTGGCTCCACCTTTAGTGAAAGCAGCTCTCAGCTTCCACCCCAGTCCCAGAGCAGGAATTCAGCCCCCTGTGCCCCCCATCCTTGCAATGCTCACCCCACAAACCGTACTTGCTCCAACCACAACCTATAAACCATAGTCCCTTCTACTCGTATGCCCCACCCCCAAATCCCCCAAACCCTCCTTCCTCCACCAGACATCACCTCTGCAACCCTACATCCACTAGTTTCTTGTGACAGATATTATGATCTTAAACTTTGACTTTGTCATGTTTGTTCTTTATAAAGCTCCATGTGCTGGAGTCATGTGAGTAAGTGGGGATGGCAGCTGCCACTTCCATATTAAATAGCTTGTCCTCACACCTACCACCATGTAGAAGCTTGAAAATGTGAACTGTGAAGGTTTAAATGCAAGGTCACTCACAAAAAAGACTCCACAGTGTTCAAATGTCATTGCCCTTAAATTAATTTCAGGATCTGGGGGCTGGAATCACTGTTTTTACACTGCTTCCTCCCTGTGAGCTGCCATTGCCTTTTCTGTCACCATGGGTTGGGAAGTGTCACTCATCCCTGTGCACGGCGTGCTTGGGCAGGCGGAAGGGAAAGGGCAGAGAGTCGTTATTAATTGCTGCACAGTGGCATTGACACTGCAAGCCATGACAAGGCAGTTCCCCTCTTCTGCCTCGGGTGAGATGCCCAAGCTCTCTCCATTTGGGCAATGCTTTTAATTACTCCTCTGCTGCCCAGAGAGCAAGCGGGAAGGTGTAAAAGCGGTGGGCACAAAGCAAGGGCAGGAGTGCCTGGACTGAGAGAATCCTCCATGGCACAGGGGCACTCCTGACTCTCCACCCCGTGGCTCCTCAGACACCTTCTTGGGCAAAGACCATGGAGAGAGCTGTTTGCCACAGGCTGATGGGCCAGAAACCTGGGGCAGCCGGGAAGTGTCAGCGTCATGTTCACATAGCCCAGACTGCCTACTGAATGGGGACAGGGACGCACGCCGCTTTCGGGGGCTTGGGAAGCATAACCTCATGGACCAAGGGTTCTTGCAAGCAAAGAGACAAGTGCCAAGCAGAAGACCTGAACCGACAGTGCCGTGAGCCATGTGCACTGCTTCTGCCTCAGCTGTTGCTTCCTGGGGAGCAAGGAGGAAAAAAAAAAAAAAAAAAAAGAAAAAAAAGAGAGACATTTCTAAGGCACTCGCGGGCGAGAAAGCCAGCCAGCAGCAGCGGCGGCGGTGAGGGATCACCATGGCAACTGGCAATGCAGGGCATCAAGGTGAAGAGTTAAAATTAGGCAGCGGGAAGGGCTGTTTCTCATCTCTAGCAGCAACCAGCGCTGAGGTGTCGGAGCCCCAACACAGCGTAAGTACCTATGCCAGAAGCATTTCCGAGCCCCTGCCTGCGCCTGGGTGTCCGGGATCGACCGTGGCTTGACGTAGCGACGCACAGTGCCGCGTGCGGTGTAGCCCGGGCCTGCGCGGGGGCCCGAGGTCCTGCAAGCGGCCGTGCCTGCTCCGCGTGGGTGAGACCACCAAAACACAGCGCAGTGCGCCTTCACCAGCACGCCTGTGCATGAGCCCTTGGTGTGTCCACGCACGGCTGTTGCTGAACATGGAGTGCCTGGCAGAGATTGTCTGCACACCCCTGTGCCCCAGCGCTTGCACAGACACGCATCTGTGTGTGTGTCTGAGAGTCCATCCGTGTCTTCAGCAAGATATATGAGTGACCACACACATGAAGGAGAAGAGGCATCGTGGCTCCTTGGCTTTGCAAGGGAGCCTGCTCACTGCAGCTCTCCCTTGGCCGCTCCCTCCCCTGGTCCATGCTGAAACATAACTGCCTGGTGTCACTTGCTGGAAATGGGGACTCTCCCAGCCTGCCTGTGAAAGCTCAAATCATCCACAGTTCAGCGACAAAACACCTCTGTAAGGAAGAATGAGCTTCCACCTGCAGAGAAGAGCTGTGCAAACAGCTGCACGTCCATGGTGCCCCACTGCCCGGAGGGAGCAGCAGGGATTGCTGCCATTACGCATGCTCTGGGAAATAAGCAGGGAGACCGACCTGCTACGAGGGGGGGGAGTTAATGTGCTTGAAAACAACCCCTCAGATTGCTTTTCGCTTTCTGCACATCCGTCCATACAAAATCTCCTCTTGGAGATCTCAAAAGTCTTTTTCTCAGCAGCTCATGCTGCACTGGAGAAATACTACCTGCTGTCCTGCTCTTACTGACACAAGTAAAAAGCTTTTCTGCTATCAACAGTGACTGAAGGTCTTTTTGCTCTTTTGGCATCAGTTTGTGGAAATCTGTAAACTGACTTGACCCCTCACATAATGCTCTGTGCTGTCTGCTGTAAAATCAGGGCTTTGCATTTTTGCCCTGCCTGATGTGCAAGGAAATCAAAGTGTTCTAGAGCTGTAGCAACGAAAGCCCCTCTGGGAGGCCATCCCATGGATTATACAAGCTTGAGTACCACACAGGTAAGGCAAAACTAAAGGGCACCAAAATTATGTCTGGGGGTGCAGGTCTTGCACAGATTCCCACGCCTCAGAGAAGGCAGCAGCAAGAGCTGGCAGGAAGTTTTCAGATATAACCAGTACAATTCACAACAGACTCCCTCCACACAGAGAGGGAAAAACAAGCTTTGCAGCTATATATTTTCAGCCAGTCCTCCCTACATCTTCCCGTCCACATGCCTTTTTCCTGTTCCCTGCCATGACTGACACAGGAGTAGGGAGATAAGGGGTGTCCCAACGCGCCAAGGTGCCACCTGTAAACAGTGCTGCCTGCACAATTTCCAAACCAACTCAACATCCAGCCACGAAAATCTAGCACTTCGTTCAGCTGTTGTCTTGGTGATGTTTTCTTTTCAACACAGAAAGATTTGGAGACTCAAAGTGCTAGGTCAACGACGCAGAAAGCTAAGACGAGAAGCCCCGTCTCCTGACTCCCAAACCTCCCTTCTCCCCTGTTGTGGGGAAAACACTGCATCGTGCTCAATACCCCAGAAGAGAGGGCTGGGCAGCAGAGCAGCTCAGGGCCGTCAAGAAAACTTCGCAACTTCTGTACAGTGATGGCACTGGCAAAGCATGTGGCTTGTGCATTTCACCCCATTGCCCAAGCACACCTCTGGGCAAAACAGCTCTTTCGGCAGCATGCCCTCCTGCAGAGGTTGGGGAGAGCGGGTCCCACATTTGCTGGGGGGTGCGCACAGGCAGGCAGCTTGTCACCTCCAGCCATTCGTGCTGCTGGCTCTGGCAGCATGTTTGTTCCCTTGTTCCGGTTTGTGACCACCGAGCAAAGCACTCATCCCTCCCCGCAAACCTGACCCAATTCCTGTGGCAGCTCCCTGGATCCTCTAACACGCTGGTGTGACAGGGCGGAAATTTGGCAGCAGCGTAAACTGAGCAGATTAGCGTGAAACAAGCAGGCACCCCGACGTTGTGTTTGCCATAAATAGACAAGTAAGGTGAACACTGCAATTTCTCTTCCTTAGGGCTCAGGAGATTCTGCCTCAGGACATCTGCAGACACTGGAAGAAACCCCACACAAATTACCTTTAAGTCCAACTTGGAAAGTGTGATTTTCAGTTGTCAAGATGGAGATAAGCCCAGTGTGTGGGGATTGAACCACATCTGATTCCCAGTTCAGCTCTCCAATAAAACCTACCTCCCAGGACATCATCACTATTTGGACGGTACAGTGGGCTGTGGAGTGATCCATATCCTTAACTCTGGAAGGAAACCTGCTATCAGAGGTCACTGAACACACTGGCACAGGGTCATCAGCTGTCCCCTTCCTCAGGTCTGGTGTTATCTGGTCCCAAAGTGGCACTCTCTGAAGCTACCCCCCCAACAGGAGCTCCCCCCCTCCTTGACTCTGGGAGGCACATGGTACATGTCCACCGGCAAAGGTGTCAACGGGCAGCTCAGAAGGCTCGAAAACAGGCTGTCCCCCAGCTACGTACTTAAAAAGGAAAAGCAAAGATGTTTGTCAGGTAAAGTCTGGACCAGTGCTGGATTCCCCAGGGGACTGTGACCAGACACATTTCACAGTGTTCCTAATGCTAACAATATCCTATTTGAAGGGTGTCAGCATGAGGTCTGCGCTGGATGCAAAGGAGTCCAGCACCATTAAAACTTCAAGATTCCTCCTCCCCCAAATCCTAAAGCCATCCTGCAAGCAGCAGAACTAATGAAGCCCAGTTTCCAACAGCTCGCTCTGCACGGCCTGTCTGTCAGCTAGTTACAGGGCAGTGTAAGGACTCCTTCCTCAGGGGGGGTCTTCGCAGGCCCCTCTCATTAAGCCAGTCACCTAGAGTCACAAAACCAGCTGGATCCCATTATCTCGGAGGCCTCCACTGCTTTATCAGCTGTGGCGGAAACAGGCCGATAGATTCAAGACTCACTGGAGGCCAGAGACAGGCAGGCAGGCACAGACAGCCTGCTGACATAGCTTTGCTTCCTTAGGGAACCAGGCTGTAATTCCTCTGCCGAGCCCCACAAAACACCTCTCCGGCTCAGCCTCTCATCTCAGCAGACTCAACACCACGGCTGCTTGCAGCCCTGGGGCAGCTCCTCACTCCAGCCCCCCCTGCCATGACTCCAGCCCCCCCCTTCCCCCTGCTGATCCTTGTGCTCCCTCCCCACCGTTTTCCTTGCGTTGGAGGACAGACCTCATCTCCCTCTCGCTTTCATCTGTCCCTCAGAGCTTCCACCACTAAGGTATTTCAGCCAGCTGCGATCCAGGGTTGCCAACAGCCACCCGGACACAGTGCTGGGAGCTGCTGCACTCCCTGCGGGACGCCTGCCATGGAAGAGCACATGCCCCAGTCCATCAATCCACACACCCAGACCCCAGTCACCACTCCTCCCTTCCCAAATCTTTCCCTCTGTCTCTTCCTATTCTCAGCTGACATCCAGGAGTGGCTCACTAAATACATCATGCAACAAAACGCAACCCCGTAAAGGCTTCTGAATGCTTAATAGATGAGTATTTAATGGCAGCTGACTTTCACTAACGGGAAACAGGCCAGAGCATACATCTCTGCCCATGCTGGGAATTGGGGCGTGTTCCCAGAAAACTTGGATTCAGAGACAAGCAGACAAGAGATGAAGGGATTCGCAACTCCCAGAGCTCAGAGGAGGTTCCCTCTCTGCAAAACCCGTACCTCATTTGGGCGCGACCCTTCCTGCCTCGCTGGCTGCTCAGTCCGTGATCCACGAACCGGCCACGTCCATCATACCAGGGCACCGGGCGGGAGAGCAGCGAGGCTCTACCTGACCTCTGTGATGAGAGGGGCCCATCAGGTCGGCGATCTCTGCGTAGGGCCATGGAAAAACAACATCGCCCGTGGCAGCCTGCTTGTGGGTATTTGTCCGTGGCTCTGTCGGAGATGAAGACATCTGATGCTACTACTCCTAGAAAAAAAAGACGTCCTTGGCAGTATTGCCGTGCAGAGATTAGCGGGGTGGATACAGAGAGCTCTACCTCCCCACTGACCCCAGTGGGTATATGGCTGGCCCCTTGACAGGGACTGCAGCCCTAACACACCAGCCGTGGCTTTCTCGTGTCCCACAGCAAGCAGGCAGAAGCTGGTGCCTGCAAGGAAAGGGAAGCAGGAATTGGGAGAAAAGCCTCCTTCCTCCCCACAACCTAATAAAAAGGAGAAAGGCATCTGCCAAACAGCTGATTTTTCCTACAGCCCAATGCCGCTAACAGTTACGGAGCCAGGCACACCTCTCCCGGGGACTCCACTGCGTGAGGACTCTGTTTTCCCTTTTAAATTGGAAGGAATGTCTGTGCTCTGGCCCCCACAACCTCATATTTTCCACCACAAGGCAATGACCGGTGAGGCCCCATAAGGGGAACAATGACATGAGAGTCTGGGGAAGAGGAAATCTCTACTGCAAACAAGTCTGGAAAATGGCTGCTAGAAGGAAGGGAGCTCGCGTCTGGCAGCGCTCTCCCTGCTGCAGCCGTGCTCCACCGCTCACCCTAAAACTCCCCTCACACTCACAGCCTCAAAAATGTAATGGCCCAAAACTGCACTGTCTCTTAGCACTCCTCCCTCCACCCATCCCTGCAGTGCTTCTGGAAGAAGGGGCTCGATTCCCTCCTGACGCATCATGCGGTGAAACTGCCAGCTCCTCTACAGCCACCAGGAACTTTCTTGCTAGCGCTGGCTCCCAGCAAGGCACGGAGGCAGGAGATCGGAGACCGATTTGCGTGTGCCAAACCAGCTGGAGAGGCTTCAGCTGTGAGCAGGGCAGAGTCGGTCCCACGGGAGGAGAGGAGGTGGTGCTGCTGCTGCTGCACCGCGGTTTTCAGGGGGGAGGAATCCAGTTAATCACTTTGTATTTGGATGAGAAAATAACCCTCGCACACAGGGAAGGATTTCAGTGCACATGAAAGGTCCTACATCAAGTTAGTCCCACAGGACCTGTGGGATGAGACTGGTATCATCCTCCTCCTCATGTGACAGACTGGAAAAGAAAGGCCCAAGGGAGTGGATTTGCTCAAGAACGACCAGAAGACAGCAGCTCAGCTCCATTTGCTCCCTGGTCTGGAGCCAGAACCACTTTGCAGTGCTGCTACTCATTGGGGCATGACTCTCCTTACGAGACCCCAAGCGCCCTGGGCCAGGCTCTATTTTGCCATGGCTGGGCTTCTGGGAACCACAATTCTCCATCCTGTCTTGTTTAAAACACAAAAATTAAAACAAGACTGAAATTTCAACAGGAGGGGGCTGTTCTGTATGCGGGTAGCACAGGAGACAATTCTCAGCACGTTAGGGGTGGTTAGAGGAAGCCCTTGACAACAGGAGGGTGTGAAGCACGAGGATGAGGAGCATGAGTTCCTCCTCGGGGCAGGCGGGCAGAGGTAGAGCACTGTCCCCTGGCCTCCAGTCCGGAGCAGAGCTATGGAGCACAGACTCCTAGCAATTAAACAGACGCCATCACCTCTCTCCTTCTCCAAGCACACCCAGACTCAGCAGTAAAAGGAAGGTTTCTCTGCCAGCTGGCCTTTTCCCAAAGGCATGCTCCTTCCCCTGCAAGATGCAAGCAGTCCAAGTCCATGGAGCCCAGCAGCAGAGCCCTGAGATCATCTGCCCCGTTTTGGGGTGTACTCACTCAGCAGCGTCCCCCCATTACCCAACCTCAGGCGGTATGTGGGATATACAACCTCATATGTTCCCTTTCAACCCCTAAATCTGTGGTGAGACACAGCCCTTTCTGTGTCACGGCAATCCCTCGTTTTCCATCCTTTGTCCCTCTAATTTCCCACACTCCGAAGCCCTGCAGATTTTACTGGTCCTGCCAGTAAGATTTGTTGCCTCTTTTTCCAGCCAGCTGGGATGATTTATTTCTGAATGGGATCCTAATCTGGCACATTTCTCAGACATCACCTGGCTCCAATGGAGCGAAGGGACGAGCAAGCTGAGCAGTTGGAGGCAAGTTAGGATTTACAACCCTATGGCACGTCCTCACCTCTTCCAGTAACTGGATACAGAAGAGGAACATAGAGTGCAGGAAATGCTGAGGTTTACCAGCAGCTTCCAGCTTCTTGTGCAAGAGACCTCAGTAGTTGTGTTCCCGTCACTAATGCAATGGATTTGATGATCCCTCTTCCCAGCTCTGTGTCTTGGTCCTTCTTTACCCGTGTTCTACCACAGCACATCGCAGAAAAAGCAATGGAAATCACTACGCAACTGGAGGGAAGCACTGAGTCAGCCTCAGTGTGGGAGGGAGAGTGAGAACAGAATTGGACATAAGCCAGTTTTGCACTTCTCATCTTCTAGCCTTGGTCAAGGACTTGCTCAGCTCCTTGTTCATGCAGAGCAGCTTCAGGGCTGCTCCACCCAATGGCTCTGCTGGAGATGGCTCGGCAAGAGCAAACCCCCAGGGGACAGTGCTCTCTGTCACAGTCGTTCTTCTCCTTTGAGGCTTCTTTACTACATGAAAATTCATGAGACCCTCTCTACACAGTGGGAACAGTGAGGAGACGTCAGAATAAACCCCATTATTAGGCATTATTTTGTCTAGACAAGTTTTCTCGGCCCGTGGTATTGACAGAACATTCCCCTCCTGAAACCATATAGTCAGGAATGGTTATCAGACTAATGGGAAAATCTGAAAACAGAAGCGAGGAAAAACAAACCTGCAAGAGGGGAGAAGTTTGCGAAGGCCGGGCAACTAACCTGGGGTTTGCCTATCAGTGGTACATCTGCCAAAAAAGCACAGCACCATCAAAGGTTAAACTGTGTCGCTGTAGCCAGAGGGAGCTGGAGGCAAGTCTGCCAAAGCTCTCTCATACTACAACCTTCAAAATGCAAACTAGGATTTCAGGAGGTGGGCAGATGCAAAGAAAGCTCTCTAGGTTCTTGTAACCTCAGCTTTTACTACTGAAGACCTGACAACTGGAAGAAGGGTTATGTGCGCCTACTCATTTGTATTGGAAAGAGGAGAGGAAAAACACTGCTGTAAAAACTAAGTGAAAATCCTGGCTGCAAGAGGAACAGGGGGAGGGCTGCACAAACTACCAGGAGAGATGTGCATGTGTTTTTCTCTGCTCTCAGAAACATCACATCATTACAAGCAAATCCCAATAAACTGCAAGGGCAGTCACCCCACAGCCCCACCAGAGAGTAGCAGTGCTGGGCCATCGGGCACCCAGCACAAAGGGAACTGTAACCCCTGAGTTACGACCAGCTACTTCATTTCAACTCCTGCTTGCCCCTATTATCCCCCAGAAAGCCTCCGGCCCAGGCAGCGGCACCTGAAACTGTCCCTGTGCGGAGGTAACACCATTTCACACCTACCCTGAAGGGGCTTCTCTCTGCAACAGGGAAAGTGCTGTAAGTCTCTCTGACTTGCGCTTAATGGCTGACCTCTTTGCTGAGACAGCCAAGAGGAAGCTCTGGTAAGGCAAGAAGGCCATGAGAAAATTGGTAGCATCACTATGAAATACGCTATAAAACCCAGTCACTATGGTAACGGCCACAGCTGGGAGGAAAGAAAAAAACTTCTGAAGTCCGAGGGTTTCCAGCCTTCCCACGGACGCCCCAAGGATGCGTATCACCCTGGGGCTATCGGCACCGCATCCACCTGCAGCCCCTTGGCCCCTGCACTGCTCCCTGCAGCTCACGCTGAACCCTCTCTAGCTCAAGATGCTTGGCTAAACACTGAGGCTTTTTCTTAGGCAAGCTGCTTGTGCTTACACTGGTGTGTCCTCGTGGGTCCTGTCTCATTCCTGATTTAACCCAGCATAAACAGAAGGGGAACAGGAGATAAACTGTGCTGTGTGGGCTATCAGTGAGGCAGACAAATGGTATTTCCCTGGCACCCCCCCAACCTGTTCGCTTACAATCTGTTGCTCTCATGATATACCTGTTAGAACCATGTTCCCTCTTGCAGCAGTGAAGCAGTATATAAAATGAAGGGTAAACGTAATTGAGTAGTGAATAACCTCTGCTGTGCTCATTAGAAGCAGCACACCCCACGCCCACGCGTGTAGTCTCAGGGAAGCAGACCCAGTCACCCCCACTTCTCCCAGAGCAGAGCTCCCCTGATCACCCCATGGCCTCTGTGCCAGGCTGACAGCACAGACTCGCCAGCATTTGCAGCCCGAAGGCAATTCTGTCATAAAGAAACAAGAGAAGTGATTATTGATTTTCTATAATTCCTAAATAATGCTGGGTAACATTTTTCAGACAGAGAGCTAATTCACTACAAAATGCAATTTGAGGTTGACCAAAGCTATTTGGAAATTTGTGCCTAGTTTGGGGAACAGCTTTGATTCCAAAATTATTTCTAAGATGAAGAGAACTATTTTCCCCCCTTTTTTTTTTTTAAATATATTTCATTAAGTGTTGTATGTAAACTTAAAGGTCAAAGAGAGCAAAACAAAAACATGTTTTGATAAGCTTAGCAACTTTGTTTGGTCAGTCCTTTTTTTCTGTTGATAATAAAATATGAATTTCAGCTGACCTGAAATTTGTGGTTTGACTGACTGATTCAGCTAGGGAATTAAAAAAAAAGAAATTATTCCCATGGCTTTATTCCTAAAACATCGTTATTTGGTGTCTAAAGCAACCTATTCTTCTCATTCTTTCATCTCTTTCCATCTGGCTCTTTGTCACCATGTCTGGAAATAACGAAGAACTGTTGCAGACCTCTCCCCCCGCCCCCCTCTGCAATCATAGAATTTTTTCCTGTCTAGTTGGGAAGACTGTTGGTGCTGACTCTCATGGCTTGACTTTAAGAACCAAACAAACAGAAAAACAAAGCCACAGCTCCATTTGGTGGTTGTGATAACCCAGATAGATGTTGATTCAGGGAAAGCGTCCTCTCCTCTGAGTCATGCCAGCAAAGCAAACAGCACTGATTTAACAAGGCAGCTCCCAGTCCGAATCGTACCGGGGCTGGAAACACCTTTCTCCAACCCTGCTCTGGTCCCCTCTCAAACGCTCAGTCCCGTCCCAACACTTCCCATCCCTCAGACCCCGCGCCTGCCTCCTGGCTGAAACACGCAGGGAGCGCTGCAGGTCTCAGCAGAGGAGAGTATCATTCCTCCTGCTGGCACCAGCCAAACCCAGCTGGCAAGCTAACGGGTCTCAGGAGGTTTACATGCAGAAGCTCAAATGGGAGGCTGATACTGGCACTACAGAGCGGTACAGAGATACTCGGGCTCGCCTTCAGAAGCGGAGAGTGCCCAGGACTCATGCAGAGACAACACGGCACCGCCTGCGGCAGGGGAGCGGGTGCCTGGGTCCTCTTCCCAGCTCTTGTGCCCTGATGGGTGATTTCAGGAGACTTGCTGTCGTTGCCTATACATGCACCCAGAGGTGACTCAACTTGCAGAGATGTAAGGGACCTGAGCGCATCACTGCAGTCACTTAACAGGGCTTTTGAACTTCAGCAGCCTACCTGTCCCCAAACTAGTAAGGGCAGGCAACCAATGCCAGCCAAAAGCAATGACGATGACCCAGGCTCTTGCAAGTCCCTCTTTTCTCACTGCTCTGGAGACAGCGATGAGGCGTTAGGGACTCGCTGTGAACTGCAGTACTGCCCTGGGCTAGAAGGAGAGGGCTCTGAGCCCTGCTAGTGATCCTGAGGCTTTCCACAGCTCCCGCAGCTGCATTCCTAGAAGAGGGATCACTGCTTGAATCACCTCCAAAAGCACGAACTATTCTCTAATACTTCTTGAGCTCTTCCCAGGATGTTTTGCTTTCTGCCCTGTGGCCTGGCCAGGCTGCATTTTGGAGATGAAAGGCTGTGAATGCGCACAGACGCCAGCATCCTTATGCATTCCTGGCCAGCAGGCTTTCCTCGAAGCAGCTGTGGGCACACTGCCGGGGAGCAGGAGCTGCCTCCCAGTCCAGAGAGAGGGCTGCCACTCTGCCGGCTGGTAAACCCATGTTCGCCAGGTACGCTGCAAGGTCCCAGCACAAAACCCTCTACATTGGGGCCAGCAGTGACTCCCCGGGGCCCCCAACCAGCCCAGCAGAAAACAAGACAGCTCCCCTGCTTCCCCTAAGGGCTATGATAGCCTTAAGGAGACAAGGTGCAAAATGTAGAGGGCTTGTTGCTATCAGTACACAAACCTGCTTAATAACAACAAGTGTTTCTCATTTCTTTTGTCCCCACGGCTCCCAGAGCACATCACAGACAGAGCACATGAAGCATCACTGCCCACCTCTGGACAACATGCACTACAGGGGCGGAAACACAAAGAGCACTTGAGGTTCTTGCGCAGAAACTTCAGGAGTTGTGCAACACCGGAATGGCCAGCAGGAGCCTGGGGGGCTGCAAAGCAGACATCTGCATGCACCCCATCTCCCTTGCCCAGCTCTGGCACAAGCCAAACCAGATTCCCAACCCCAAACACTGGAGGGAACCTCATTGCTTTGTGCCAGTAAACCAGAGGCAAGCCAACACTCGGGGGTGGGACCGCACAGAAAGCCGCCGGACTCCCTTTAGCTGGCCACGCTGCCCGACCCTTTGTGCAGGAGAGCCCCTGCTGCTGGGGCTGGCCTGTTCCTGTTGTGAATGCTCAGAAAAGCAATGTCCTCGCAGTTTGTGCGTATCGTATGGTGTGAGGCAAGTGCTCCCCTATTTCCCTCCATTGTCATAACTCAGAGGTGGGCTGAAATAATTGCAGGCGCTTTCTCTGCGAGTGTATAAACTGCACCACTGCCATAGGCACACAAGACAGGTTATAGCCAGTAAAGGAAGATGGAATAAAGAAGTGGCTCTTTCTGGGTGTCCTCTTTAGACAGGTCCTTTTTCCCCATACCTCCCTAAGACAATTATCATTCTTGCTTCACACCACACGGGCAGTCAAACAGCCCCCTTCCACACCGCCTCACAGAAATCGCAGTGCAAGAAAAGCTGGCTTTGTGTCACCCGCCTGACCACCAACACAACTCAGGGCTGCCACAGGAGCTGTGGCTGGCACAGCTCCGTCCCTGCATCTCAGCACTGCTGAGCCTCCGGTCCCCCTGGCATCCTCCTTCCCACCCACGGCCTTGGCCTGGACCAGGGAGCCCTGAGCAGGAGCATCAAAGGCACCAGCCCAGAGGGGAAATTTGTTGCGTTCCCTTCACAACACCGCTGCAGTATGGTGTTTTCAGCAAAGATGCTTCTGGCAACGAACTCAGTCCTCTGGGGTATCTCTCTGCTACGCAGTCGCTCCTCCTGTCCACTGGCTGTTTAATTTCTCTCTTAAATACCAGACCTTCTGTTCATTAGCACTGAACATCCTCCAGCTGCCAGCAGCTCTTCTTGCTCTGCGCTGTCAAGCTGAAGACTGCTTCCCCCCCTGCCCCTTGATTCATTTTTACTCCTGTAACTTTGTACTGGTGGAGCCTTCAGTTTTCTCAAGGGCATTTGGGCAGTCATGGTCTTCGAATCCTTTCTAATGCTTTGGAGTAAGAATTTGGGTTTTAGCTCTTTCGGACAAAAGGAAACTTAAACTTGATCTCCCTTGTTTTTTAGCAATGATCACTTGGACATCATGCCCACATTCCCTCAAAGGGGTTGGGAATAACAGCTTTAATGTTTATTCTTCAGGAGTCTACCTGGAGGCTGAGAAAAGATGTTCACAAGACCCAAGTGGCAGCACTTGCTGGTGAAACACAAGCCACAGAGACAGGTCTGATCGTGTCCTGCCTCACCACCAAGCTCCAGCTCCCCACTCCCTTGCCTGTCCATATGACTTTCCCTGCCCGCTTTCCCAACACACTGCTCTTACTGCCCTCCAGCAGCACCCCTCATCGCCAACGCCTGCCTTTGAGTGACACTGCAAAGCTCCCCGTGGGATCACACACGTGTAGGAAGCACACAGGACTGGGAGGCACCTCGTGAGCCACCAAGTCCATCTCCACACTCCCTCTGCGTACAGCTCCGTTCACGTGAGACCGATCAAAGGATGTTCTTTTTTCCCCTTTTTCACGCCCATTCAAAGCCTTGGTCTCAAAACCCTCTTGCAGTTATGAGCCTTCTCCTAATGTCAAGACTGACTGTATTCATGGCCAATTCATATCTGTTTATTCACACTGGCATATGAATAAATTCTATGCTTTAACTTAACTTAAAGCATGTAAATTCCATACATAAACAGCACATTCCCCTCCCTGGTGTTTCATTCCCTTATGCTGCCCAGCACAAGCAACGAGAATAGACAGCAATAACATGTCTGTCTTAATAAATAATGCTCTTTTATAAAGGTAACCTGTGTTTTGATTGTCATCAACAACATTTTTAAAGAAGCATGGGATTCAAAAATCTTCCATTGCAGGGGAAATCTAGGGGACAGGCCAAATCAGGGGTGAAAATACACAGTTTAACACCATTTTATGGCCAGAAGGGGGCAAAGAAAAGTTTCAAAACTGAATTCAGTGTTTTTGCTACAGCACAAGCTTAGCCAAGACTATCATCAGGACAATAAGTGATGACCGCCAAATTCCTGTTGCTTCCAGGGAAAAAGAATCCTTCGTACAAGACGTGACATGCAAGATTAGGGATGGAGAAAGAAAGTAGAAGGGATTTGCTCTTGGTTGCATTAGCCTAAGAATGAACAGAACAACAGCTCCTAACATGAGGCAGCTTTAGTCGTGTTTTGGAATGGGAGCAGCCCCCTCCAGAACTAAGTGCCCTACTGTTTTGGAGCTGATACCCGTTATTAGCTATGCTGTTATCTCAATGGGCAACTGAAAGAAATAAAGGCAGCATTTTCCCCACATTGTAAACCCTCTCCCAATAAACCAGGGCTACGTAACCTGCAATTAAAACCGCCATGCAACAATTGCTGCAGAGGCTTGGGATCTCTTAACATACCTAAGTGCCCGTGCCCCCACAGATGGAGCGTGTGGAGGGCTCAGGAACAGTTCCTGGCAGAGAGGGAGGAGGGTAGGGATGCTGCCACAGAACAGCTCACATCTGGCTCTCCCACTTTGCTCCCCTAGCTTTAATTCCCATGGAAAGAAACAATTCTTTTTGTGCAGCCTTTTGCAAAATCTCTTCAGCAGGACCACACGTTCATCCTCCTCCTTGTTCCTCAAACAGCCCTTGTGACCCCGCTTCCAAGAAGGCTGGTTAAGCACAGATGGGTTCAGACACCCACGCCAGCCCTTTGCCTCCCACAGCCCGGGAAAGCATCCCGTGCTCCGCCCCAGCACAGGGACCTGACCCCGAGGAGCTGGAGGCCTCTGGCAAATCCTCTGCCTCTGCTGGCACCTCCAACAGAAGGCAGCAGACCACACAGACTTAGTTGTCCTCTCCCCAGTGAAGAATGATCCCTTCAGGACAAGATTGAGGCTCCTTTTGGGAATGCAGGAGGGATGCAGAGGATGGAGTAGAGAGGAAGGGAGGGAGGGAGGCAGCATTGTTGTCTCTCCACTGTTGGCTGCTCTTTGGGTAAATAATGGACTTCTGTCTCCAGGGCTGCTAATCAGCTCTAAATGCCCTCAAAGAAAGCAAACAACAGCACAATAGGAAAGCCCAGAAATAAATCCATTTCATTATAAATTCATTTTGTTTTCATTCCATTTTTCTTGCTAGTAAAAAATTTAGGTTAAGCTAAGCACTTTCTTTTCCCAGCAATCTCTGCTGGCTGTTGGCTAATGCAACGGAAAGTTAAGCTTTTGACAGTGTAATGGCTTTGTTATGAAAAAAATACCATTATATTCTTTCCCAAGACAAATTCTACAGTATTAAAACACAGGAGCAATGCAGCATTGTCCTTGAAGCCGTTGGTGAAGGAATTTTACATGGAGAGATAGGAGGACAAGAGCAGCTTTCACAGGAGATGTATTTTACTGCATAGCTCTCCACTGCTCAGAAATACAGAAGAGATTTTGTAGCGGGGACACAACCCATACACCGGATAACTGAGTTATGGAAGCTTTTGCCTCTATGCTACTTGCAGTTGTGTCACCAATAATTAGAAATTTTAACCGCGTGAAGTCTCCTCCATGGCATGAATCAAACTGTCAATTCATCAGCCTTGGTTCATCTCCATACTGGTATTTCTAACAAACTGATTAGCAACAGCTAAGATTACTAATCCAGGAGGAAGAAGAAAGAGTTTGGAGTACTAAATGGAGTGAATTCATAACAGGTAATCCTCCACGTCTAGGCTAATCCCAGCAAAGCTGCTTGAAATTCAGCCAGTGACAGGAATACCCCCAGGCAGCAGAAGCCACAAACAGCTGACTGAGAGCCCCCCCAGATGCCCAAACACCACGTAGAAAAGGAAAAAGCGAGGGAACCATGTGGTTCTGAGCAGGGTCTCAGACTGGTGTGGTCTGCAAGTTCTCAGACACAGTTTCGGGGTTTGCACAGACCACCGGTAACCAAGAGGTAATTTACATGCAGCCATCCTAATTAGGAGATAAGGCAGTTTAACAGTGTAGATGTGGGCCATTCTGTCTCACAGTCAGCAAACAGCCCCGTGCACGTTTAATTTCTCATTGCCAAAGCCATGGCAGAATCTCAGCCACAGCCTGTGAGGAGTCAAGCACCACGATGGGAAATCTAGTAACAGTCAAGACAAAAGCATCATTTTCCACACTGCTGGTGTTTGCAAGACATCCTTGTGGCTGGAAAAAAACAACAAGGCACACCAGGTTGTGTATCTGAAACGGCAGCTCTGATCCATCTCCAACTTCGCTTGGGTTCGTACATCATGGCCTGACCTCCTCTGAAGGTCCTCAGAGAAATGGAGTGCAGTTGAGCTGGCTGATTCACAGCAGTCAAGAGGTCACCCCACGTTATGGGTGGAACAGGTAGCAACCCAACACCTGACGCTTCCCCTTACAAAACCATCTTTTCTGTTGCTGAGATCTTTGCTGGCACTGAACTGCTCAGGTTGAAATTTTCCACACCAGGTGTTTGCCTTAGGCTGACTTTTCCTTTTTAAAGTGTCAACAGAAAAACGTCAGTGGTTTCTGAGAACAAGATTAAGTTGTTTTGTCCGTGTTCGAGGAACTGTTGAAGTTGTTCTGCTCCGAACAGTCCTCAGCACCTCTGCAAGAGCCTGAATTTGGCGGGAGCATCACCCTGGTGCCTCCTGCTGTGGGGAGCTATCCACATCTCTCAAAGACTGTAGCAAGTGTGTGTGAGCCTGTGTTTGTGGAAATCACCAGTTTACGCACAGTCAGTCATCTTTCTAGTGTCTGGTTCCTTCTAAAACTTCAGTCCCTGCTAAAAACAATCCCTCCCCTTATGGCTCACAGATCCTGATTACACTGCCCAAACACTAGCGGAACATTTTAGACTAGATACAAGGAAGAAATGTTTCACAATGAGGATGGTGAAAGACTGGCACAGGTTGCTCAGAGAGGTGGTAGCTGCCCCATCCCTGGAATCATTCCAGCTCAGGCTGGACGGGGCTCTGAGCAACCTGATCTAGCTGAAGATGTCCCTGCTCATTGCACGTGAGTTGGACTAGAGGACCTTAAAAAGACCCTTCCAACACAGAGATTCTATGATGACCAAACAAGCTCTCTTCTGGGATTGTAGGATTTTACAGGCAGCTGCTGCTTGGGGTGCAGCACGGCATGATGAAATGAAAGGCAGGGAACTACACCTCCCTTGCAGGTCATCAGCCATTACAGCCAGCTGGGCTGATGCCAGAAAAAACAGTAATTTAGAACAAATAGTACAAGGGTGGAGAACTGATGTTCTGATGTCCATGCAGACGTTTTGCATAGAAAAGGCAGGCTCAGGACATGACTGAGACTAGAGAAAAGAGGGCAGGGCAGCTAGAACATGACCATCCCCTGGAGCTAGAGCCTGATACGGGACCTGGATCCTGTGGCAGCAGGCCCCAGTGTGTGTTTTATGTTCCCTCATCAAGCCACCCATGTGGTAAAATTCCAGCTCAGAGCCTGAATGTGTACCAGCACCAGTCTGAATATGCAGGTACTACAAACCCTTTGCAGGTAAAGGTGGCTGAGCTACTGCTGCTCTGCTGAGGAAATCACCACCCCTCTAAATCACTTAGTAAGCAAGCACTGTGGATCCAAGAGCCAAGCACACGGGCAGCTCCCACCTCATCTCTGACCTTCCACTGTTTTTTCCTTTGCATTTTCCTCGAAAGAGAAGCACAGCCCTTAGCGGTATGGAGTCAACAGTCACCACCGCATTCTAGAGAGGGCATGAAGACCACCTGAGGTCATGGCTTCATTTGCTGGTTTTTGTCTGCAGTGAGAGAGATGTAGTAACAGCCCACCTTACAGAGGTTTGATGGCAGCTTAAGTAATTAACCAGCAAATGCTCTAGCGAGCTGAGAGAGATGATGCAGCAGACGGCAAAATATAATTACAAATGCTCTGCACCACAGAGGCAAACAACGTTGAGGAATGCCAAACCAACTGCAGCCAGCGCTCAGCTCCGCCAGTCCCAGTTCTCTTCTTTCCCAATAGCAGAATAGCATCCCCCGATGGTACTTACTCCTAGAAGGACCAGGGTCCTTCTGGGCAGCCAGGTCTTGCCAACGCAAGGCACTGCCTCCAAATGCCATTTGCCCTGATCACACAAGCAGAAGCCATCCAAGGAGCACATATCTCCCAACAGAAATGAATTTTACATGGCAGCTGGAGGCACAGTTCAGCGGATTTACATCCTGGAGCTTGGGAACATGGGATGGGGGGCATACAAGGCAAAACAAAGGTGGTGGAACAAGACAAAAGACAAGGCAGTAGCTCATGCAGAAGTAAACAGTACCTGTACAGCAGCCATTCCTCCCTGAGCAGTGAAGGTGATTGTGCCAGACCTTGGGAAATGTCCCAGAAACCTGAAAGTTTATAGCAGCAGCAAAAGCCAAGATCTCTGCAGAGACAACAGATCTCCAATTACCAAAGCCAGCTCAGTTGGCTTGAGGACAGGTTATTTCCATGGGTGTTTTTTGCTTGCTCATTTAATGATTACATTTTTGTGTGTGTATCTGTTTTCACATATAACAGCAAGAAGCCAGACATAGGAATTTTTGCTAGGCATCCCTAATCAGAGGGAGTATCTGTGATGCAACTTGCAAACACAATCCTACCGATGCTTTCAGCCACTGGGGTTCTCATGTACTCCTCCTCCTTGAATCAGAGGTGACCTGCCGATCATCTGAGGCTAGCTTCCCAGCCTCCTGGGAACTGTGCTACAGAACACTGGTGTTCTGCCATTTACCTTCTGTATCCACCCCTGCACACCTCCCTCTAACCTTCTCCCTTGAAGGGAAAAATCATCTGATCTGCTTTGGTTCTTCTGCCAGGGCAGAACGTTCCCCCGAACAGCCTGACGTTCACAGATGCTGGAAACTCTTAGCGATACGGAAGGGAAACAAAAGCATTCAGCCTCGCTGGAAACCCAGCCCACAGCACCAGCCTAGCACTGCCTGAAAATATCCTCTATAATCTGGGGTGCTCAGGTCAGCAAAGAGAGGGCAGTGGCCACCCTCTCCCTTTGCTAGCAATGCTGTAGAAATGGCAGACTTAACTTTTCTCTACAAATTCCCTTGCTTGTGGAACTGTATAGATGCCACAGAGACATCTGTGGCAGGCTGAAACTTGGTGTTTTACATGCTTTATGTCAAAATCAAATCAAAGTTAGGGGGAGCGCACTGAGTTTGGATGTATATTAAGTTAAACATGCATAAAGTATTTGGCAAGTTTCCCTCGCTTAATGCAGTATAAACAATTTTGGTATTCAACAGAGAAAATTTCCCATTTAATGAATGTGGCAAGTAATTGAAAGGAAGGTCACGCTATTTTTGTAGTTTCAATTAAGCACGGGGCAGTCCCAGCTTCTGCTGCACCATTAGCAAAGTCTGTGTGCGAAGTTAAGAGGCTTTTTTGCAGCCAGGGCTGCACTGCGGAGGTGAGAGGAGACACTCCTGTGGGATGACAGGTTCTCCTGCAGCACCCAGTGAAGACAAGTGGATTTCTGCCATTACTTTCAGAGGGGAAAAAATGAACTCTGATAGACATAAAACTGAGGCAGACTAAGGGTTTCAGAAGGTAGCCTCTGGCAAATCCAAGTGCAGCAGTTTAAGACATTAGCTTACACAGCTGTCTGCCAGCCTTGGCCGTCCACCTTGTCGGCCAGCCAGAATTTATTGCTCCTCTAATAAAGTCAGCAGAAAGAAATACATGCTTGTCCCTCAGCCACTACAGTTCGCAGCCCAGTGTATTAGACTGAATTGCTGACGATCATTGGTTTTCAGTAAGGTCGCAGACTCGCGGCTGTATATCCAAGGAGGGGAAGAGCAGACAAGAACAGAACAAAATGTCTCCCTAGCTGTGAAAGGCTTAGAAGAGACTTGAAAGAAAATGGGCAAATAAAGGGGCTAAACACCTTATGAAAGATGTTTATTTTACGGAAATTGCCACAGTGTCTCTTTTCTTCATCCTTTGCTGTTGGCGAGACTAGTGTGGCTACCTACTTGCTTACTCCAGGGGGAAGGGAGCTGTAGGTGCAGAAGATAAAGGTCTGCAGGAATTATCACCATGGCTCATGCCCCTGCTGGCCCAGAGCCTCCTGTAAGAGCTGGGGCATCCTCCATCGCCTCCAGCTAGAACAAGATATAACCAAAGAGAGCTCTCCTGACCCTAAGGCCTGCACTTCTGCCACTGCCTTCTGCTTTCCAGGGCTTGGTGCCAGGAATGACATCGCCTGAATGTATAAGCAGTCTGGTTTTGCAATTCCTAATGTAAACAAGCCCTCTTCTCCTATGCAGAGGAGAGATTTCAGTGGTAGAATGGTGTGTGTCAAAAGAAATTACAATAGGAAACTCAAAAGGGACAAACGGTTTTCTTTTTCAACAAAGATTTAAGAAAACTCAGGAAATTCACACACCCAAAGCATTTATTAAAACGTGTTCCTAGAGCTGGCTTTGACTCAGGCACACTAAGGAATCTGTGGTAGCCTTTTGAATACTGAGAACAAATTGCTTAAGCACACATCATTGTGTATGTGTAGACATGATTCTTATATACTTGACGTTACACTTGCCTTGCTGAATGAAGCTGTACTAGATGCTACCTATACAAATGTGCGGGCTATAAGAAATAAACACAACATAATCTGTTTCACCCCACATGATTTTAGAAGTAAACAAACAACAACCCCCTCAAACCCTCAAACCCACTACCCAAAGAAGTCCCAAAAGCTCCTTGTTGCAGGTCTAACAGCCTGCCAAACACCCAGACCCTGTGAGGCTGTACAGATTTCAGGTCAGACACACACATAAGATACCAGCTCTAAAAAGTTATCTCACCGAGCTGAAGGAATGGTATGCCTGTGCTCCTTTAGCCTACGACAAAAGCAAGATAAGGTAAATAATCTTAGCCTGCAATGAAAGATTTACTAGAACCACAGCACCTAACATCTTTATCACAGCCTATGCAAATCCAGCTGCTGGCTGTATGTCCCTTCTTGCATTCTAAGTGCTCTAGCACTTACAAGACCCGAGTCATTTCAGTGTGCAAACTCAGAAGAAAAGAGTCCTGACCAAAGAGAGACTAAGCATCTCACAGTGAAAATGAGCGTCTGCCACATCTGTGCTGATCGTAAGAGCTTTTCACTTATGGGGACTTGACACCGATTCTCTCTTACTGTGTGAACCACAAACCCCTTACCCATGCAAATATTACTTGCTCTTGCGCTTGGTACCCTTGACTGTGAAACCTGTACGTAAACACAGCCTAGTCCCAGCAGTGATCATTTACAGAAGAAGCCTTTAACGCTGCAGTCAGAAACATCAACTCCAAGGAGCAGATGAAAATCAAGTATCTACAAGGGACACTGCTTGTGCCTGCTTGCTTTTCCCCTCTAGGAATGAATGCTCGCTCTAGAGCAAAGGCATCCGAACTGGTTGTGAAGCAGTTCCTGACGTGCTGCAGCTTACTGCTTCATCCACCATAGTAAAGCTGACCCAAGTTCAGCTGTCAACGCACGCTGTGCCACAAGCAGTTCAGGACATGCTATGTGACCTGTCCAGTCATCCCTGCTGTGTGATAGCAATTTCAACCAAAGGGTGGAGCAGATGCCATGGTCACAAAGCGCTTCAGCTGCCCAAGTTTAATCCAAGTCCCCTGTTATAGCAAAACACAACTGACTTTTATGAGCCTCACATCCTCCAAAACACCAGGATGTCAGCACAGCCCTGCCATAGGGACCCTGTGCATTCAGTCACATCAATGTCCCTCTAAATATTGTCATTTCTTCCCCTTCTCATATATCATCAAACAGACTAAGCAACAGTCCATGAGACACATGCTTTACTTCTGCATGTTCCATGCATGGACTTCGCTGTGCTGCTTCGTCTTACCTGAGTTTTGTATCTTCATCTGAGCCAGGACATTGTAATTTCTCCCCTCCCTCCTTTCCTGTCGGAAACCGTGCAACTGCAGAGGGATCAGACTACACTAACACTGGGACAGCAGCCAGCAGTACGCGGTGTGCCTGGCTCTTAACAGCTAAATCCTATAAAAAATAATGATGCAAATATGAGCACTCCTCCCTGAGACATCCTAACGCTTTCAACAACCTCTTAGGAACACATAATGCTGCTGGACAGGACAGAGGCCGAGAGGAACAAATTTGGGACTCCTGGTACTTACTGTGTGAACACCTGCTGGCTAGACAAACAGCCCCAGGTCTAAAAGCAGAGATAGCTGTACGCGCGTGCTTCAGCTGCCGTATCAGATAGCTGCTTCCTTAGGGCAGGCACAAACTGCACCGAATTATCACCTGAACGTAGCCACGAGGTGGAAAGCTCTCCTTTAGGAATCTCCTGCACTGATGTAGGACCAGGGGTCCTACCAAAGCATCAACCTTGAAGTATTTGGACCCAGACCCATATCGTCATTTACGAGACGAACTCCCTCGTTGTCCATAAACTTTAGATACATTATCATCTGTCTTCAACGCCCTGGGGTTCAGCGGCTTTTCCAGTACCGCACAGGAAGTCTGTGGGAAGCAGAACTGGGCCTTACAAGTCCTGCCAGGTAAGCACATCCCCACGCCTCTGCCAACAACTGCAGTTGGTCCATGACACTGCCCTGCCCACACACTGCACAAGGGTGAGCAAGGACACAAAGCCCCCCTCAGGCAGAATTCAGATGATGGATGCAGAAGCATCCATCCTTCAGTCGTGGTAATCTGTGTCCTTGAGTACATCACCTAGTGCTCTCTGGAGTCCGTCTCCGCAACGGATGAGTGCTTGACAACTCCCCTCATGGACGCCACCTCGGGGAGGTGGAATTCGCCCCCTCTGCCGCTGTACGCTGTTGGAGGCCATGAAGGAGAGGCCTTGCCAGGCCCCATCGCAGCCCCAGCCAAGGGCTCTGGCAGCCTCTCGCTCTGCTGACCACGGGGAAGCACGGCAGGGATGGGCGAGCAATCCCTGGGCCACATTCAGCACAAGCTGCGGTGCGGCTCATGGCCATGCTGGCCACGCTCCTGGCTCCCCGGTCGGACCCCAGCACCCACTGGCCAGGCCCTACCCTCAGAGCTGCCAAAGCTGCCGAAACCTTCTCAAGCCTGTTCCCCCAAGCCCACCGTGCTCCTCCCCCAGTATGGTGGGTGCTGGAGGAGAAGCCCACCTGGCCACGCTCCTCCATCCTCGTGGCCCATGGTGACTCCCCACAGGTTTTGTACACGAGGAATGATGGGGACAGACCACAGCTTCTCTGAGAAAGCGTTAACGCTCTCCTGCATCGAAAAAAACCAAGAGCAGCCAGTAAAGGGACCTCCCTCCCGGGGGCTGTGGTCACTGGCAGGGGATGGGACGGGGCAGAGGGAGGCACCTCCTTTCCCCTCCCCACACTCTGCTTTCCCATGTTTTCTCTCACGCCTATGTACAGATAAAAAAAATGAAAAGTTATGTCCCCTGTCCTCTCCATCAACCAGAGTTTTCTGGGGGCAGAGTTCAGTTTTCAGCTGCACAGGGGCAGAGGAGGAAGAAGAGGGAGCACAAAGAGAAAGCAGCACGGGAGGTGCTCACCCTTCTCCAAGGCAGCTCAGGGGCAGAGCAGCTTGCACCCACTGTGAAAACGCTCCTTTAGATGTGCGCTGCAAGGAAGTTTGGCTACAAGTTTAAAAATCACACCCCCGAGAAACACAGGCCTTTTTGCCTCTTGCCAGACTTTTATTAAAAAATGGGTTTCAAGCTCATGGCAGAACACAGGGTGAAAACCTGGCCTCAGGAGAGGGAACCATCTCCTCTCACCTCTTAGCACTGACCTAAAAAGCAGGACTTCCAACTAGCCTGCCCACAGAAAAAGTGCACAAGCCTTCTTTATTTGAACTCCTCTGCTACCCAGTTAAGGCTGCCTTGGGGGAAGATGCCTTAGAGCTATGAAAGCACAAACCTTCAGCCTAGTCCACTCGGTCTTCCTGATGTGTGAACTGGAAGCAACCCGAGAACAAGAAATGCAGAGAGCCTTCTACTTCCTCTGAGAGGAGAAAAAACGCCCAGACATCCGTATTTAACGACAAAGTTGGAAATGGAAAAAGAAACAAAAAAGGGGTATTTTAATAGCCCCTGAATCTTTATTATGCATTTTTAGTACAGAAGCTTCCCAAGGTCCAAGTCAAGATCCAGCCCAGCCTATGACAAACTCTTCACAAAGACATCTCACAAGAGAGTCCATGCCCCTGGGACAGCAAGCAAGCAAGATTTGCTCTTGGAAGAAATCCCTGTATTGTTATTTGGTTAGCAATGGATCCTTTGAGAAGAGTGGAATGAACAGCAAGAAATCTGGCTCTGCCTGCACCTCTCTTAACTGCATCCAGTGCGGGTCAGACTTGCGGGTGATGGCTGGAGTTGCCTAGAGGGTGGGCAGCCTGCATGTTCTTTGTGCCCCCCTCCGTCCCAGGACCGATATCTGCGCGTTAAAAAAAAAACAAGTCACACCTAGAAATAGACTCAGCCTCTGGCATCATAGAGCGCTCCCCTCCTGTCAGAGCCTAGTTCATCCGCCAGTCTCTGCCATGAGAAGAGTAATAGAAACCAGAGCAACAGCAGTATGTGCTGGCGCTCACATGGGACTTCACAGCACACAGGCACGCTCACCGATGTCAGTAGCGCAGCCTTTAACAGCTCTCGGGCCCCAGTTCTGCAAGCCATCACTGCCTGGGTTAGATACTTCAAGTGTAGGCATGCAGGAGAGCACGCACTTCCCCGCTGCTGCATTCGCAGACTTCGTTAGCTGCTCTCCCCGCCCCGGGAGCCTGCGCACTCAAACTGGCCCACGAGCCCGTCAGCCAGCTGGTCCGGTGCAAGGGCAGGGACACCGTGCTCGTGGCGCTGGACGGGGAGAGTACGAGCTCCATCTGGGCCCAGTGGAAGCTGCCTGCTGGAGGACATGTTCCAGCTGGCCGAAGTGATGCAACGTGGCCCTTTGCTTACTACAGCTGCCTGGCCCCCTGTCCCGTCAAATCTCACCTGTGGGGTCAAGAGGGTCGAGAAACCTCTAAATAGCGAGCTTCGACTTAAGCGTCTGTTATAGGAAACTCAAAACCAGGGCTTTAGCTGGTACCGACAGCAGCACGTTTGCATACTGCGGGGAAGACTGCCATTACGAAAACATCGCCAGCTATGCTTCCTGACGGTGTGTGCGTTAACGTATATTAACTCCCTAATACTAAATTAGGGCTTGTACTGTTTTTGTCTTTCTTCTTCTTTCTTCTTTTTACAACTTGTCTTCCCCACGGCTGTACAGATTCCCAGTAGGAGCACACGGAGATGCCCCGTCACCAGGCGGTCAGGGAGCACTAGCAGACTGGGAGAGGGGATGCGACACGCGGAGACCCAGTGCTGCGCAAGGTATTAGGAGACGTACCGCACCAGGGGACGGCTTGAGGAGCTCAGGCTGTTTCGTGTGCCACAGGCAAGACTGTCGCGGTCCCTGTCACAGGCCACAGTTACAATGGTGGGGAACAGACGCGCGGTACTGAAGGCCTCTTCTGTTCAGCGGATTAAACACAAGATTCAGCACCCGGAGATCAAAACCAGACAAACGCAAGCCAGAAATGAGGTGTAAAGGCATGTGGGTAATTAACCACTGCAGCAACACACCAAACGTAGTGGTATTTTCCATTTGTGGTAGTTCCTTAATCAAGACTAGATGTTTTTTAAGACACGCTTTAGAGTCCAGAGCAAATGGAATTAATAAAAAAAGCTGGATATATGGGCTGTATTATGCAAGAGAGCAGAAGTAAAGCACAATTGCTCCTTCTGGCCTCACCATCTATTAATCTATGGGGGAAATTGTCCCTTTTAGTGTCAGTGGAGTTGGTAGACAGCCTTATTTTTACTGACAAGACACGCTGATGTTTACATGAAATAGTAATAATAATACGTTGTGTTTCATCCACACCTCTAATCTGACACTCTCCAAGCCCTTTACTGTCACTATGTCAAGTAAGGCTGACAACTCACTGGCTGATAAATTGGCATTATCATCTCCCTTTCATGCAGGTTGAACTTCCTCAGAGTAGCTAATCCTCTGCTTACCATTGACACGGGAAAACAGTACACTCAGGCTACCTGTCATCTTAGGCACCTACTTTTAGGCCTGTTGGTGAGAAACATTCATGTGGGTGCCTTGCAGAAGGTCTCAGGGTGGGAAGCAGCTCAGCACACAGAACTGCCCAGCAGCTGCCTACTCCGGATGCTCAGACCCAGCACATACTTTACAGCACTCAAAAACTCTATATAACCTCCCTAGAAAAATTCTGTTACCAATGCACTTTTTAAGACCAGAAGTAAGCAGTTAAAATGCTTAAAAAAAAAAAGAAAGAAAGAAAGAGAGAGAATGCTTCCTAGTTGTTGTAACAAACATCTTCATATACAACAGACAGACAAAAAAGAGAGCAATTTCCATTAGTTACCATGACAACCAATGGAAATCACTAACCCATCTTCTCTCCCTTCTCAACCTTTGGCAGACCTGTCAGGGAAGGCAAGCGACTACGCCCCATGTAAGATTCTCTACTTAACTATAACATACAGTTCGCAGGGAAATCTACATTGCCGCAATGTGCTGTAAGGGGAGCACTTGACATGTCCAGTTTATCTCCTCCGAGATACCAACAGCTGGAGAGATGCTTGCTGCTCCCCTCTGAAAGTAAATACACCCCAGAAATGCAATCCCCACTGCAAGACACCACAGCTCTCCCACCTTATGCCCTTCCTTTCTCTCTCTGGCTCCATAAAAACATGCAACCATCTATTCCTTCCCATCTGTGGGACATCGGCTCATATCTTAAACATGACCCGTACAAGCCCTTTTTGCACATCTTTACCACCTGGCAAGAAACTGCTGTATCACACAGCAATTCTGGTCTACACTTTATCTCTATTTTCCTTACTATTGTTATTGTTGTTGATATGGATAATGACTCTCTGCAATGCCTGCTGCACCTTCTATGTCAGAGCTTTTAAATTTTTCTGAACACGAATGCATTCAGCTTCATAAACCCTTCCGAGAGGCACAGCACCATCATCGCCCTTATTTTACAGATGTGAACACTGCAGCTTAGAGGAATTAGGTGCCTTGCCCAAAGCCTACATACAAATCATGGTATGATGCTAAGAGTGAGAACAAATAGGTCTGCAGAGAAGAGCCTGTTTGCATTTTCTTGATGCCTACAGGCTCTGAAGTCGTTTGAACCACATATGCTCAGAGTCCCCTTTAGTCCCTCTACCCTGCCAAAATCCCACAGCAAATAAATATAAACCTGAAAAAAAAAACAAACCCAAAAAAACCACACAACCAAAAAAACCAACAGTTGCCCCTGTTTAATGCTGGTTTACTGTTGACCTTGCATCTGCAGCGAGGACAACCTAACTCACCCCAGCGTCTGGATGCGTGCTGCTGCACTGCAGAAGAGCTTGGCAGTGATTTCTGAGGAGGTGTTTAACGCCCAGCTGTTCTCCCGTCTCTTTGAGTTTTCACATGCACAAAGTTCGGAGTGGCCCAGGCACTGCACTGACACCGTGCGGTCTCAGGCTATTCATATACCACGGCGAGATTCAACACCCACCCAGCAGGATCTGAAGTCCCCAAATAATCCACACTGACTGCAAATTTTGCTGCATTTTTCTCCACTCCCCCACCCCGAGTCTGGGTTGCAGGAGTTACCAGCAAGTTACTCTGTAACATGGCTGAGTAAGGTGGCTCTGCGTACGTGTACACAAGGCATAGCAAACTGTGTTTTGTGCCCCGTGATTAACCACGCTTTGGCTCAGTTTCCTCCACGACACCCTCCTGGGGGACTGCGCACAGCTCCGAGCGCCAAAGAGGGAGGACAAACCATAAAGTGCAAAGCCAAGCAACAACAAGCTGTTCTACAAGCTGCTTCCCACAGATTCCTGTCTCGAGGTTGAGCGCGTTTGGCGGCTGCGAAGGTACGAACCACGATCAAAGGGGAATACTCATAAAACACTTCTCTGGTCTGTAGTGAAAGCTGATGTCGTGCTGGAGCTTCTCCCTCAGGTAGGGCAGTAACTACTGTACCACAGTGCCTATGTTAACAAAACTTAAGAGGAACACAGTGTCTTGTAGGAAATTAACATACTTCGCTAATCATGGCTGAAACTGGCTGTTGGGTTTAAACGTTATTTGAGGCAGTTCAAAAGTACCAACAAAACAGAGAATAAGATCACACAAAGCTCCGTTTCTCTAGGCAGCCAGAGAAAAATGCCCTGCTTTGACAGGAGAAGGGGAGCTACAAGGAGATTAAAAGAGGTGGGCTAAGTATGGAGCTGAGGGGCCCCATAAACCGGCTACATGTACAAGGTGGAGCTAACTGCACAGGGGAGGCACTGATTTTCACTGAACACAGGGGCGTAATTAGGATTGTTAGGACAGAATAAAAAGATTAATGGTCTACTTGCTCATAGAAGAGGACCACAGAGATAAACTTACTGACTTTGAGATACTCCAGAGCATGGTATAATTTTTCACAGAACAGGAAGGGGGCATCACTTATCGGGGATGTGTAAAACTGGATTTGACAAGACACTAACTGGTGTGGTTTGTGCAAGCAGCTACTAATCCCAGGGCATCCACCGATATCTTGTAGAAGAAACAGTGTGTTTTTCTAAAGGGGGATGCTTTGAATGATCTCGAAAAGCATTTTCATGTTTGTCACTAGCCCCTCTCAGAAGCTTGGCAAAACACATGGGCCAAACGTGGGAATGCTCCTTGCCAGGGACGGCACAGGCCACCTGCCCAGCCCTGGCCATGGGAAGGGCAACATGCTGCTTGCTGAGCGGAAAAGCTCAGGGCACGAGCAAGCCCAGGCACCGAGGCTCGCTCTTTAACTGTGGACCGGGTATAAATCAGGCAGTTAAAATGAAAAAGTACTCCCTCCTTACCTTACACTTCATCCGCTACCAACCGGTCTGGGCCCCCGTCCTGGGGACATGAGAAACGGAGCCTCTGTTGCAACTTGACTTCTCCATCGTCCGTCCACAGGGCAACTGGAGAAGCGGAGCAACTTTGAGAAGATTAGGCCAATGCTACTCATGTGGCATTCATTGTCTTGGGGCTGGAATAGCCCAGAGCTTGCATCACGTGGAGCAAACATGCTGTCCTCAGACAGGAATACCGCAGCTTTTCTGCCAAGTTGAAGGCGATGCCTTCAACATGAATGCTTGGTCCCCTGCCACCTTAATCTTCCAGAGCCGTGGGTTTGAATGCCGAGCTACAGACCAGAGCCGGGTCACAACCTTTTCGGTTATCCCTGAGGAATTTTACTCACCCAGACAATGAAACGATCCAGACATAGCAAAAATTCCCTGAGGAAATCGCTTCCTCCTACATATAGGAAGCGAGACAACAATTCCAATCCCTCATACTTAACCTTCCTCAAACATAAACACAAAAAAGTGGCCAAAACGCAGGAGGGAAAGAAAGTCCCAGAGCAGCAAGGAGTACATATGCGAAGAGTTACGTCACGCAGAAGGAAAGCTCTTGGCTTCAGGCTGCAATTACCAGCACTTAAATGGCAGGGGCCACTCTAGTATGGGGTGGGAGCCAGGCACCATCCTCCAGATCAATTCATCATTGGGAAAACGGCAACAGGCTCCGCCATCAAAACCGTCCCCGGACAGCGCGGCGCTGGAGGCCAACCTGGCACCTCGCCAGGGCCTGCTGAACGCTCCCTCTTCCCTCTGTCCCAGCGGATGGCCAGAAACTCCCTGTTCTGCCCCTCCAAACGCCCAAGCCCTGAAATGCCTCGCCCTGGCAGCGGGGTGATGAGGAAAGAGCGGCCAAGGGCAGCGCTATTGATGGCCAGGAGATGTACCCAGCCCACAGGCTCCTGCATCAGCACAAGCTTCACCAGTACATCTCCTCGTCAGAGGCAGGTACCTTTGCCAGCCCACCCCTGCCACCCCACTCTTGCTTCCCTCTTATCCAAGATTTTAATACCCTCTTCTCCGCTGTCCTGACTTAGAAGGCTTGAGAAGACCATTTCAGGCTTGAGTCTTACTTCTGCCACAGCTACCTCAGCAGCAAGTCCTTCCACTACCTCCCTAGGTCTCCTCACAGACAAAGAAACAAAGAAGTTCTTTCTGGCTATAGATGATCTTCGAAGATATCACTATTTCTTGAAAACTTCTGTTGTGGGGGAAAGCTGACTGAGCATGTAAAGCTCCACCAGCATCCATATTCCCAAGGCCTCTTGATCCTGTATCAGGATTGAGCTAGTAGCAGGGATGGGATCAGGAGGAACACGTACTGGCTAGGGACAACCATCAGTGGGTGACAAATAGCCGTCCTTCTCCTCTTCCAAGCCCAGTGCTACCCTGGTTTGGAGCATAAGGCGTGCAAATCCTCTCATCCTCCCCCTGAAACCCAGCTGCTCTCATTTGGTGTTTTTATCTGTTTCTCTCTATTGTTCCCTCAAGCTGGTCGGCTGCTCTTTGCATTGCAAGGCCCTCTACAGAGATATGATAAAGAGAAAAAAAATCCCACAAGAAATGCATATGCTTACAGCTTTAGTGCTGTGTTGCAGAACTGCAGAATGAAATGAGGGAAGGATAAAACAGAAGGAACAACACGAAAAGCTGGTTACTATGGGGTCCATTACATAGCGTTACAGTATTTAGAGAAAGTGCTTAGAGGTCCACCTCTGGGACAGCAGTTCACAGCGTACAGCTGAGGGAAATGCTGTACAGCCATCCATCCTGCAATGCCCTCACAGAGATGAGCGAAATGGGTTCTAACAAGTCTTTCCTCTCAACCTCCTGGTTTTCCTGGTGCATCGGGCATTTTCTTCGGAAGCACAAGAGAACTGGCACCCTCTCCCCGGTGAGACAAAAAACAGATTTCAGTCTTCAAGCAGCATTTAGTTTCTTCTGCCAAAATATTTGCTTAGCTGTCAAATAGTGGAAATACGGGATCCACCTACAGCTGAGCTATTAAGATACAAAATCTCTCCCCAATCATCCACGCCAAACTCCTTGTTCTCTCCAAATGTATTGGTCCAAGAGGACCCTCCAAATTGTTTGTAGGTTACAGATCCCTTGACATGGTCCAAACAAGGTGTGGGTGTCTCAGGAAATTCCACATATGCAGGCTGGAGCATGAGCTTGCTTTCCTTCATCATCTCTCATAGGCAGCCTACATCTAATCCACTGCCCCAAGCAACCACAGGGACTCTCAAAACAGAGGTGTAATAAGTGAGAGAGCTAAGGCATAGAGCAGGTGCTAAGATTTCATAGGAACTTATATGAACTTCACTTCTGGGTAGCTGGTTTGCATGGCAGAGGAGAGACATAGTCACTCATTACTGCTGGCTGCCGTCTTCAGCCCAGATCAGAACTGGAGCACACCTGAGAGCCAGTAGTATGAAAGTGCCATGCAGTTGCTGCTCGTGCTGCCGTTATCCGTGCTTTCATGCAGCACTGAAGTCTCCAGGCCTGCCTATCTGCCATTAGTTTATTTTCTGCTGCAATGCCTAGGAATCACAATCAGAGCCCCAGAGCGCAAGATGAAACAAGCCCCTGCTCTAACCAGCTCCCATCTAACTTCGTACGCTAGCTGGGGCAAAATCTACAATCTCTGGGAAAGTGGAGAGGTATATATCCCCACGTCTGCTGCCCAGACACAGGCCTGGGAAGGACGTACGCTTCACAGTGTAACAGCCGTCTCCTCTTTTCTTTCCCTAAACTCGGAGACAACGCTGTGAGGGACAAAACTCTCTGAAGAAATGCTGGTTATTCACATATTAGCTTAGATATTGTAGTACAGCAGAAGCCGACCGCCCCACGAAGACAGATGCAACCCAGCTAAATAAGGCATTTCTGGGAACCAACCTCGTCCAGCTCATAGGCTATGTGGCAGAAACACAGCCTGGTTAATGGGAGTCTTGAGAGCCCAGAAAGACACATCTGGCGGCGATTTGTGACAAACTCTCTTCTGTACAAAGAGAAACATTCCCCAGCTCATGTAACATCACACAAGAAAGATCAAAGGTGCCCCGGTGCCTCCTGATGGGTAAGCAGCTGTACCAATAACAGCAGCTGGAAAATGCAAGAGGAGACTCTCAGCCAGCCCGTTCCTCCTGTGCTGGGAGCACAGCCGCCTCCCAGGCAGCCCCCCTGTTAATTACTGGCAAGGAATTTGCACTCTGGCAGATAAAGTCATTCACTCAGCTATGGCACGTCTCCACAAAGCAGCTCAGATCTGACAGCAACTCCACCCGAGAAGCAGCATCAGGGTGCCACGCACATGTACGTGCTACGCAACTTCGCGTCCGCCTCGGAGCTTGTGCCGCTCACGCCGCTGCTCAGAGGTTATGGTCCCTTCCAAACAGCCGGGGAGGTCGTTTAAACACTCGTACACGGGGCATTTGGCCAGCAACTCCAGCGCAACACGAGGTGCCTCGGACAGAACCGCTTGGTTCGTCTCCCGGGCTCTGCTCCCTGGGACGATCTGCAGCACCGCACGCGCCTTAAACAACAGGCTTTGCACAGGTGAGCCTTTGCTGCGCGCCCAGGGTAGAATCTTTTTCCCCTGCCTCCCGATTTAAAATACGCTTATTGCCTTGAGGCCAACTCCAGCAATGCCTGGTCTGGTGCTCAAGGGCAGGATTTCAAGAAGGAAGACACCTATCACTCCAAAACCAGCTCAAGTAGAAAAACAGATGCAATTTTTCCTTCCACTGAAGACTGAAAATGTGCCTGCTAGACTAGACCTGGGAAGCTAGTTTTATTACATTATTAGGTTAGTGGGTTACATGTGACTGCTGGGTTTTATTGCACAAAGCCAGTGCATATTAAAAAACAGCCCAAGTTACCCACATGATTGGCATCATGGTGTCTTTTCTTTCCACTGCCATGGACAAAATACCCTGTGGGAGGAGGACTGAACTACCCACAAAGTCTCTATCACTAAATTTCAAAGGCAAATGGACCCTTCTTAAAATGATGGCTTCAGGGCCAAATGCAGCTATGCAATTACATCAGGATCTCAACTTTAATTTATTAATTTTAATTCATTAAGGCAGCAGTTCTTAGTTTTCACCATTGCAAAAACGTGGGAAAAGTTTAACCAAAGCAAGCTGACGATGCTGGCCAGATTGTGTGAACAGCCGGACGGGAGGAAGCACATCAGGCTTTACGAAGACCAGCTGAACTCCCAGCTCCATCTCCGTCTCCTCCAGGGCACAGGAGCACTCTGCTGGCAAACGGGGCAGAGGTCTTGGAAGGGGTCGAGTGTTGGCCTCCCTACATGCAGAAGCAGTCAAGTCAGATTGAGAGAAAGCGCTCAGGTCAGTTAAGCAAGCAGAACTTAGCCAAAACCTTTGTCTTTTCTCTCCCCCATAACACCCCTTTTTCGGCTTTTCACATGGAAAGATTACACTGAGGGAAAAAGAGGTGGGTTGAAAAAAATTAATCCCAGGGTTACAACAGATGTAGACACTGCAAACACTGTGCTATTAGAAAAGGTTATAAATCTGCCTCCAGATGCTTGTCATCGCTGTGTTGCTTGGGGGTTATAGCCCACTCAGATCTGTCAGTAGATCTCCTCGCAAGAGGAGAGCCTCTAGCCCTCCTCCTCTAGCCCCTTTTAGCCAAAATAGGACAAGTCAGATGAAAATGTTTACATAACTCTTCCCAAAGGCTGGCTCATTTGGCCAGAAATGGGTTAATAACAGTAGCTGTTCAGGACAGGTCCCTGAGATTAATCTGAACGGCCAGAAAACTGTCAAGGAGCAGAGGGCAGGCCAGGGCAGTGACCTTTCCTCTTGGCAAGGCTGGATTCAGGAAAGGACTTCTGTCCACAGCCAGCACCAATATACTCATGCTGGCATAAGCCTCTTTGCCAACATCCAAAATTCACGGCGAAAATAACTTTCTCGATGATTCTGAATTGGGTTTAAGCCAAAAGGAAAAAAAAAAAAGAAAAACCCTCACTCTTATTTTGAAATAAGTGTCCTGGTGGGACACATGACGACGATGGTATAATTACAGTGGTACCAGCAGTGGAAGTGCTCCTGCACTCTTCAGACCTCATGGACACAGTCAAACAGCCACTGGTCTCCTCTCCAGTGTTAACTAGGTAACTGTCTCCAGCAGGATATGAACAACTGATTAACTTTTAATACATTCATCAGACATTTCGAGCCTCTCCCTCTTCCTCTATCGCGATGGATGCTTCCCCCTCCAAAAAAATCACTCCATCTGCTTTGGAAAGCCCCAGCTGAGAACACAAGCAACTTCACCTCCGTAGCATCCCTGTTCATACTAGCGACCAGCCGCCTCATTGAGACTCTGACCCAGGAAGAGAGATAAAAAGGGCAGTCTGAAGCTGGTGGCTGGCTTCCATCCGAGGAGTACAGTTCACCGTCTATTGCTCTTGTGACTATTACTGAACCCGGCCAAGAAAAGCTCCCAAGTTTTGGCACGTCTCAGATTTTCCAGTCTGCACAAAATCATGCCAGGAACATTTACTGAAGCAATTCCTTTCTTTCTTTAAAGACTCTAATTATGCACCTAACAATGTTGTAGAAATGAGTGTTGCACAAAAAACCCAGCACAGTTCTGATATAGCTTTGCCGACAAAAGGATTAGATGTTTAAGGCTCAGTGTTAATATTCAAAACATACTGAAAGGCACAAAGTGCAAACTGCAGCAGAAACAGAAGAAATAGAGAGGTTATCACTTCCAAAATCTAGAAGAGGGAAAACCACACAGGAAAATGCCATACTAATCTTACTAAATGCCAGTGATACAGGAGTGCGGTAATAAGAAACATTTAGAAGGGGGAAACCGTCAAAGCTGTCTCTGAACTGCAAGCAGCTCACCTTCAAGCACAGCCCACTCCCTAGAAAATGAGGTGGTCTAGATATCCCAGAGGGTGGGATATTACATGTGAGTGAACTGATGTTCACCACTTGGCAGCTACCAGCAACAAGGAATCAAACTGAACCCCAAAACAAAAGTTGTCTGAGGTGTCAATTTTCCCTGAAGCCAGACCCAAACCTCATTCATCACTCTCAAGTTTTGCTGAACTTAGACTGGAATGGAACCAAAACGTTTGACACCTGGACCATTACCCCCCAAAACAGTCAAATCATTCACTTATCTACTCAAGCATGAACTGGCCCTTAAAACCAAGTTCTAAACATGATGGCTGTACAATTTTCCTACTTTCAGTCTGCAGATGAGGCACGGAGACATGACAGTACTGACACTTGGGCAGTCATGCAGGTACTCCAAATTAGAATACATTAGGCAAAAAGCAGGATTTAGCACTTTGACCATTAACATAATGTTAGTGGTGCCGGCGACATCAGAAATCAAGGGCCAAGCACATCTTGGCTATGTTTCTCTGGGTTACTGACTCCAAAGAGGCTTTACTTGGTCCGGTGCCATCACTATTTAGCTGTTATTATTGTTCGTCTTATGGATGCGCTGCTGTGCGCTTCCTTCCTACAGAGGTTTTGCTGTATATTGACCAGAACTGGTTAAGGTTTATTTAGGGTTCATGAGAAAATGACTAAAACTGATCTGGCTTTTTCAGGACAGAGTCGGAGAGGATGCGTGGAAATGCTGACTACGTATGTCACGCCTTGGGAAGAAAGTGTATTACTATATTATCATGTACAGGCAGATGTGAAACGCTAGCCCATACTACAGTGCAGTCCCGCTCCCTTTGGTTTTCACGACAGCCGTGACTAGAGCGATGTCTTGACAGTGTCAGCTTGCAACCGCCCTGTCTCACCTCCGCTCCTCACGTGCCCCAGCGTTTGCATTGTTCGTCCCTCCAGCGAGCGGCTGGCAGTTGTGGGGAGTTCGCTGAAGAAGCTTTGCTTATGGGGACAGAGCAACAGCGATGGGTTTCAGCCTCAGCCCCCTCTTCCTTGCCATAACCCGGGCAGCAGGGTCCACGGGTGGGAGGCAGAAAAAGAGGGAACTGTCTGTAGGAAATCAGATGTGTTTATGCGGGTTTTTTGTGGGTGTTTTGGTTTTTTTTTTTTTTTGCGCGGAGCCAAACTGCGATGCTCTAGGGTGGGGCTCGCCATCTGGGAAAAATATGTAGGGAGAAAAAATGCAGGCGGGGAGGACGAGCCGCCCCCCGCCCCCTGAGCGGGACCGCTTCCCTCCGAAAGCGGGCTCGGCCTCCCTCCCCAGCCCAGCTTGAGTTCATTTTCCTCAAATCACTTCCACATTTCCCCTGCCGTAATTATCAAATATTTTGTTTCTGACCTCACTTTTACGGAGGCCGCCGCAACCGGGAATTTCAGGCACCGTTTTATTTTCTGTCAACAGAGCTGGGGGGTTGCGAGTTGGGGGCTTTCAGTGGTTTTCAATGTCATTGCAGTAAAAGAAGGGGGGGGGGGGGGAAGAGAGAGCGAGCGCGGGAGAGGAAGGGGGCTGCCCAGGGGAGCCCGGCCCGGGCGGGGACGCGGTCCCCTCCGCCCCACGGAGGGGTCCGGCGGCCCCACAACTTCCCTCCCGCCCCGGCTGCTACTTTCCCCCGTCCCGGCAGCTCCCCCTCCCAGGCCCGGGTGCCGCCCGCTGCCCGGCGGCGCCGGCGAAGGGGGACGCAATGGAAAACACCAGAAAGGGATCCCAGCTGCCCCGCACCCCGGCCCGGCCCGGCCCCCCGCCCCGCCGCCGGGGCCCGGCGCCTACCTCGGCTCGCAGGCGGGAGACGGCCAGCAGGGCGCAGAGCAGCGGGAGAGTTTTCCAGATCTGCAAGAGAGGGAGCGGGGGGGCAGTGAGCGCCGGCCGGGCCGGGGCGAGCGGGGCCGGGGCGAGCGGGGCCGGGGCCGCCGCCAAACTTCCCGCCGGGCGGCCCCGCTCACCATGCTGCGGGCGGCTGGCGGCACCGGCGGGGCAGGAGGAGTTGCGGAGGCGCCTTTCCCGGCTCCGGCTCGTTCGGGAAGGGAAGGGGAGGGGAGGGCTCCCCCTCACCCCGACCCGCCAGTCCGCGGCTCCACCCCCGGCCCGACCCCCGCCGCCTACCCCCGCCCCAGGGCCGGCTCCTCCCCGGCCCGCCGTGAGGGGGCGGCCGCCTCCCGGACCCCACCGCCCCTTGGCGGTGGCCCCTCGGCGCCCCGCGGGGGACCTCGGCGGCCTTCGAAGGACGCCGAAAGCTGAGGGAGGGCCGGGAGGCTCGGTCGGCCCGTGGCCGGTGGGCTCGGGTCCCCTGGCCCAGCGATTGCCGGGGGGCGGGGGCGGTTGCCACCCCACAGCGCCCGGCCTCACACCCTCGGTCGGGCAGAAGAGGGGTCCGGGGAGACCCCCCAAGCCCTGCCCTGGTGGGAGGACAGGAAGTGCAGGGGCAGCCATGCCACGGTGCGGCTGCCCGCCAGCCCGGCCGAGAGCAGCCCTCCCAGGGGTTCACCGCCGCCCCCCACATTGTTGCAAAAAAAGGGGAAACTGAGGCAGAAGGTGGCTTCTCTGCAGGCGGGGGACCCTGCCACCGTGCTCCAGCCCGGGGGCCACGCAGGAATCCGAGCCACGGCTACAGGTGCCATTCGGGTGGGGATACAGGGATGTTTAAAAATAAAGGTTTAAGTCTGTACGTGTTAGGATCCAAATAGCATTGGCTGAGCGGGACAGGCAGGCCGGGTGTCGTTCCAGGCACAGGAGGCTGAAATCCCACCTGAAATGCCTGGTGGTGCTCATTTACATATAAATACCTGTGACGCCCTTGTTGAATCTCTTCATCTCTGAATTTCAGAATACTCTGGTAGATAGAAGGCAGGCTCTGACGATGCGAAGATGTCCTGGGCACATACAGAAAACTCTGTTACGGCAAGCAACACCGTGACAGTAAGTTGTCAAGGGCTTTTCCTCGAGTTTTGAGGTTGGTTGTACCCAAAAATGACACCGCTGGCTTTGAAATCCCATCTCCATAACCAAGCATGCCCATAAGCCATCTATCTTCTTGCCCTGCTTTATTCTGTGCCTTCAGCGCAAGAAGGGTACCATGGGAGATGCTGGCATGCATCCCCTCATGGTTCACCAACACCAAAGATTATTCCAGCATCCTGCTGGAAGAAGCAAACTCTGGGAAAGAGTAATCCTGGATCAGCCCACATCTGGTCTGTCCATGGCAGCTGTGCCATTTTTCTGTGCTTCCTCAGGCTCCGTGTCCTCACTCTGTTTTGTTTTTAGGACTACTGTTACTAATTTTGCGTTTATAAAGCATCTTCCCCAGCAAGTTCTGCTTCTGTCTGTGAGTGGTACTAGCCTATAAATCTATCCTGAAGAGATGTCTAATTATGTCACTGCTGATGCTGAGAGATGTGGGTTTTATTGTCTTTTTTATTTTTTTAAACTCACCTTTCACAATGTACCTTTTTGGTTTTGGAGTCGTTGATTGCCTTGCCTCATGACACGGCGCAGGCAGAGTTACGGCTGAATTCAGCCGGCCTCTAGTTTGAAGAAGCATCATAGAATCAGGCTTACCCTGAGTCACCCTGATGCAAGTGCCACGATAAGGAAAAAAAAAAAAAGAAACGAGTGGCAAGTGATAAATATGTTTTAAAAGATTCATCGATTTCTGACCTCTTGATGCCCAGCTCCACGCAAGCAGTGCTACACGAGGAAGCTCTCTATTTCCAGAGGGTAAAAGTGACTAATACCACTCTTGGGAACAGAGCATTAGAAGGGGTCTCCCAGCTCCCGCGCTCCCTCCCTGATACCATGGGCAGTCACCTCATGTAAGTGCGATTAGCCACTGTGCTGGATTGTATAGGTCACCATGAGCACGGGTGGTTTTCTGTGTAGTCAAAGGACTGAGCACGAAACACAAGGTAAAGGGTTAATCCTCTGTGCGGCGCTGGCATTCAGGTACACGAAAGCACATTTCTTCACGTCATTTTTTATCACGTGGAAATGGGTAGAGGTGAAAACCAAAAAGCATCTCTCATGCTAACATCAGAGAGCGTTACCACAGGAGGACAGGAGCCCACGAGGGGAGACAGGCATTTGTACAGCTCCCCCCTTAAAGCAAACAAAACTTTCTTGTGCAGGCGAGACCAGAGTATCTCCAGTAGACTGAGGAGGGAGGAAGAGTCTTTAGCCCTTTGCTAGAAAGATGACCACGGTGACAGAGCTGATGGTGTTTGTGGGAACATGGACGTCTGTCATGTCAGGAAACTTATCGAGGCAGGGAAAAGATGTGTTATCTCTTCCATCACAGCCAGCACAGAACACTCTCAGCACACACACCAGAGTCTTAACGCTGCGAACAAAGGCACACATTTTATAACCAAATACATGGTATCTGACCAACTGTTCACTTTTATTCCAAACTTTCACCATTTAAAACTGTAAACTGCAAAGGAGCAGCGTGTACTAAGTGCCTAAGAAATAAATCTGCCGGGAATCTTTACTCTTTCGTGATGGACCCATAACAGGGAGCTTGAATCAGAAGCACTGGAATAAGGGGAAAGCAAATGCATTTACAGTTGTGGTTTCAAGCTGTGGCCATAATGGATATGGTAATTCATCATTGCTGGCTACACAACCAAAGCAGTATCATAAAAACGCTTTCAGCTAAAAGCTTTATTATAAGGGTGAACGATGCTTGCCTGAAATTTTGAAGGTTGCAATGCTCTGTTGGGCCAAAGAAATTGGGAATCATTGCTCTACAGGGAAGATGTTATTCTATTACATACATCAATATTTCATTTCTGCTGACGCTTACTTTCCAGACACCACTACTTCTAAAACAAACATTTTTCTATATGTACGGGATCGCAAGTTTTGAGATACACACACACACATGCGCCCAAGGGGCCACGCAACCAACATTCTTTAACAAACTATCGCCTGAGAAGCAGAGCAAACGAAGCCTGGACTCATGCAAGTGTATTTCTCATGGGTGGATACATTCTCCTGTGTTTAATGAAGTGCAGGCTCCAACTGAACCTTTCTCCATTCTTGGGGCACTGTCAACATCACTCCCCTGGACGCTCTGGTGTCTCATGGGGGTTACTCTGAAGCCGCAGCCTCTCCCTTATTACAGCATGTGCACACATATACACCCAAAGTGATTGTGTAAGCTTCATTTCCCAGGGAAACTAAGCTAAACATGTGCCAATAAATTACTTCTTAAGCCCTCACCCAGCCCTTGTGGCTATACCATGATATCACCCTCTCCACATTACCTCACTCCCATCTACCATCCACATCCTTCATGTCACCTCCTTTCCCACCTGTCGTACGAAATATCAGCCCTAAGGGATGGGGTTGTGCTTGCAGCGTTGTGCTGAAGTCAGTGACTGCCTTGCCTGCGCTGCATTTTAGGTGACAATTCAGGAAACCAAGTTTTTTCACTAGTGGCCTTGGTGACGGGGCAGTAACCTATCCTGCTGAAGAGTAAGAAATTTGCAACAGCATTATTTGGTGGAATTAGGAAGCAGGGCATCAGTTTTGAATAGCAGGTGCGTAAGGTTGTATCTGAGAAGGCTCAGCTGATGTGGGACTGGAGGCACCCGCGTCCTCTTGAGCTACAGTGAGCAGTGACTCCTCGTGGACCAGACTGCAGCTCTGCCCCAGCACCCGAGGAAGGGCCAAGGGACACCCAGGCTCCCCCAGCAGAAACAGGCCAGGACTGCGAGACGTGAAGGGGAAGCCTGGAGCGGGATTACACATGCAAAGGTGCAGGCATCAGACCTGAACGAATGCTGGGATGACCATGAGGCTGGTGTGAGAATCCCCAGGGCTGTCACGCGTGGATCATGTGGACACCTCACCGCCTTGGCTGAGAACTCAGACCTGCAGCAGCCTTCTCCAGGCGTCCCCCCGAGGTAGGGGTGCTGATTTCACATCACCCCCAGGGCATGCCGTGTCCTGACTCCCCCGAGGAGTTTTACCAGGACCTTGCTCTCAGCCTGTCAGCGGAGAGTAGCGGGTTTGTAGGAGTGAATGGTGCATAAGTAAGGAGGCAGCTTCCTACCCTGAATTTTTGGAAGATGCTGGATGACTATCATTATCCCAGTTTCCCAACTGCAGTGCACCACCCGAACTCTTAAGCTGAAAAAGGATGGGCCGCCAGCGTCCGTACCCAGCCGGGTGAACTATCTGAGGTCTAAGACTTCTCTGGCTCAGGGAGAGTAACTCAAGGAGTTACTTCTCTAACCAAAATTCGAACTCAGGTAAGAGGTAACTGTGATTAACTGTGGTGTGAGGATACAGACATGAGATGCAGATAACTTAAATCTCCTTTTTTTACAGCACTGTTATTTCTCATGTCCGTATCACTTTCCTGTAGTTTGGTCACCTTCAGGCCTGCACTTTGTTAAATACAGATGGTTTTTTTCTATTCTTCTAGCTTTGCTTTTTGCTTCATTTCCTTGCTCTTGTAATTTTCTTTCTCACTGTGGTTTTCCCATTCCTTGCTCCTGCTCCAGCTGCAGCACTTGTACTTAAACCTCTGTTTCAGACCTGATGTAGTAAAGTGTTGCACCTTCCCCCTTCCCCCCTGCAGCAGATGTCTTTATTTTGCAGGTTTTACCGGGGACATTGCTAACCAAAGGGCACACACGTCTGGCACTAGCAGGGTCTGTGGTTTGTATAAAATGCATTCTCTAACAGTTAATGAATTTGATGGGCTTTTGGATATTCCATTAGCTAGAACAGTAAAATGCCTAAATACCTTTGACAGCCTGGCCCTTAAACTTTGCCCTTAGTATCCCTTATTCAAGGTGAGATTTTTAGGTTTTCTAACCTAAGACAAGCTCCCAAGGCGTCGTTTCCTCACAGACTTCATCCAGCCCCAGCACCCAGGTGTGATAATGTACGTAAGCCATGTCCACCAGCAGTACCCGAAGCACAGAACTGCACCCGTGTCCCGCCTGTGTAACCATATCCACTTTGCATTTGCTACAGCCTGGCCAAAGGGAAGTTGCCATTGTCTTGTAGCTCAGATCCAAGTCACGGTGCAAGAAAGGAGAACCTGTCTCAAAACCTCAGTGTGGAAACAGTCCTGCTATCCTGAACAGCATAACATGCTTCTGTCCCAGCATGTTCCTTGTGCCAGTTCATTCCAGCTGCTGCCAGGCCATGATGCAGCGTAGGTAAGTGAAATGCTCCTGATTTTGACTCTGCTATTGCACATGCTGTTTGTAAAGTCGCTGAGGGCACTGGGCTGCTTCAGCCTGGAGGAGAGATCCTTTTTGGAGCAGGAGGAGGGACTAGAGACTTCCTAAGGTCCCTTCCAACCTGAATTATCCAATTAATTTGTTTGGACCTATAAGTTTGCTACAGCCTTCAAGCTAAAAGCACTCTCACAAGAGAAGTCCTACCCAGCCAGAAACAGATTGGTACCATCCCTTGAAAGAGGGGATATGCTATGCTACTAGCCCATGGCCAAACAGCTCAGAATTGACAAACCCATTAGCTGTGCTCTGGGGATACAGTCCTGTCAGAGTTGCTGTGATTCCTTACTCACAATGAACACAGCTCACACACCTGCAGCAATAGCTGGCATAAAGGAAACAGGGTTCCCAAGAAGTCCCACTGGCCGCTGCTGGCACCTCCAGGGCCACCCTCCACCCTCATGTGGAATAAGGGCTGCCAGGTGTGTGCCTCCACTGTTGTGTAGGTGCTGGTTGGTCAGCGATTGTTCATAGAGACTGCCCGGCACATCTACACTATTGCAGTGATGTGGCTTATCTGCTTCGTCAAGCAAGAACCTTATTTAATCCAAACGAGGCAGTCACTTGCAAGGCACCTGCAGCCACGGTTATTTTGTGGGGTCCTGGCCTACATGCCTCTGCCACAGCTCATTGGAGTTTGACCTCAGAAAGCCCATCAGAGAGGTCTCATAATGCAACGGGCAACTGCAGGAGTCTGGCAAAATAAGCCTTGGGACTGGCATCAACGTAAGGTGGGCTGTCCATTGTACAGGCAGCTGAATGGGCCCATACGGTTCATAAGATGGATTGCCTAGTTATGTGTAACACAACATCACAAACCAGCATGCAGGTACATACTGCCGTGGAGATACACTTCTAGGTGGAGTCCCAGCTCGCCTCCACACCTGCTAACGTCGCGTGCACTTTACAGCGCATACTGTTACATGTGACATTCTCCTCCAAAAGTGAGGAAACAATCATCACTGCTTTCTACTGCCTTCCCCACTATCTCCCTCATTTTGCAGATGAATTCACAGAGAAGTTGCTGGGGTCGCTTCTGGCAGAGCATAGAGTCAAACCCATGACTTTCCTGGGCAGGCTGAAATTTCAGGTGCTTTGTCTTTCTGCATCCTTGAGCTACAGTGATGTACTTGACTCTGCCACGTTCCATGCAATGAGCCCAGGTACCCCATCCCCAACACACTCTTGCTGCAGAGTGAGCAGTTGTCTGCCACCAGCAAATCCTGATTCATGCAGTTAAGAGCACTTTCTCCGTTAGCTGAAACAGTAGGGGGTTTGTGCTCATGATTGTAGCAGGAGATCAACCCAGGATGTCTTAAGCTCAGGCACAGGCCATCATAATCTATCAATTATATTGCAACTTGCAACAAAACACAAGTGTTCCACATGCCACTCACTTGTCTCACCTCTCCATCATTGCTGTCATGCAGGGGCAAGCTTAACATTTGACTGAAATACCCAGCAAAATTCCCCAGAGGGGTGCTAACACCTGCCATCCTGTGGTAAAGAAGCAGGTGCTGTCTTTTCACCAACCAAAGTCATCACTTGCAGCTTGGCTATGAGACCCACAGCTCTTGACTAGCAAGTCAGAGAACCAAGTGCCAGAAGAGCCAGAGGGCATTTCAAGGGGATGTGTTGATTAGTCCCCTTCCCACCCTCTCTCAGCTGTGTCCTCCTCCCCTCCCCGCAGCATTTGAACCCCCCTCAAACACTGCTTGCAGCCAAAGCTGAAGAGATGTTGCAGCGCTGGGCAGAGGAGGTGCTGTGGTGGAGCCCCTGGATGGAGGATGATGCTTCAGAGCATGCTGGCGGGGGAGATTGGTTGGGAAAATCAGCTTCAAACTAAGGCTGCTGGTGAGAAAGGTCTGTCAGATCTCCAACAGCTGAGGCAACAGATCTGGGTTGCACCTGGATTAATACGAGCATCACAGGAGATGCTGGGGTATGTGGAGTCAGCCCCTTTTTGGTAAGGGAGGGCATGGACACAGAGCTAATGAGCCTGGTGGGGGGATTTTGTGTAGAGGCTTTTAGGCACCTCAGGACCATGTGATCCATCTATGACAGATGGGAGCTCAGAGACCTCTGAGTTGACCCTCTGCAGAGCAGCTCTGTCTGGGGATGTCTCCTAACCTGCATAATCTGTCCACAGCTGTGTGATGATGGAAACTGGGTGCACCTCAAGATGCCACCGATCCATTCAAACAATTGCCACAGCAGATCCTGGCTCTCAACTCTCTTACAGGACCATTAGAGTGTACCTCGAACTGACTTCCCATAGCTACCTACTCCTTACCCTTACCTTACACATCTACAAAAACTGTTTGCAGGTCAGGCGTATAGCTCAGAGGACAGAAGTTCCTGGGTTTTCTTACCCCCACTCTGAATACTTTTGCTAGCTATTTCTCATCCTCCAGGGATGGGCAACCTGCTAGCAGGGATCATGCTCAAACACACTTAGCTGTTTGTCCCAGCCCTCAATAGAGCCTGGGATGCTTGCTAGAAGGCATTCAGGAATTTTACTGTCAAAAATGTGTTTGAGTTGTGTGAGTTGTGCCTGGGGTTAGTGCAGGCTGGGTGTGGAACAACAGCTCTGTGACCCACCAGGGGTCTGGAGGACCAGGAGAAGAGCTATACATGGCCTTATTTAACTGACTGTTGCAATGTTCAGTACACAAATTTGGGATGGCTGTTTTGGTGGTCTATGAGAAAGCTTGGGAATTGGCAAGGTAAGTTTGGACAGCTGATCTAGGACACAAACATTAGCTCAGGGGCTCATAAAATGAAAAACTGCGCTGTTAAGCAAGAAAATGTGCAATGTGTTAGTAAACACAGCTCACCCTAGAGACTAGCTCTTGTCATTGCTTAGCAATGCTATGAAATCATAGATTCCCCTCCCAGCCCTGAGCTAGGCAGTAGAAACCAAGGGGTTTTAGTTTTCCCCCATATGGAGGTGCAATGCCGGTCTTCAACGGGAGCTATCATTCCCTCAGAGATGTTACGCACCCTCAGCTCCACCACAGAGGCTGGCAAGCGCAGTTGCTGAGCACCTGCAAATCAGGCTGTGGCATTAGGTTCTAAGTAAGTGTCTAAGGAGAAAGCGTCTGACCTTGGCCATCCGTATTTGAGCATGCTGGCCTTTAATTGCTGCAGCCAAGCTGCCCCAGTGGGTCAGGATTTATGCCAGACCTTTTACGGTGAGAAAAGGATAAATAGCCATAAACAAAGCCAATCCAAAGGAAAAGGTCACTGCTTTCAACCTATGTGAGAGAAAGCTTTTGGATTGGAAATGTTAGTGACAGGAGGCAAAGTGGGTAAGAAGCTGTAGTCGCAAACTGGATGAGTTGTCCGGGGAGAAGAGAACTGGAAGAGTGGGGCGGGTGAGCTCGGGTGTTGTACTCGCTACTCTGGGCCAGTGCAAGTGCTGCAGGGACCACTGGGCTACCTTTGATGGCATGGCAAAGGAGGTGAGAGAAACCTTTCTGGCAGCATAACAGACGGGAAGAGATGAGCAAAGCAAGCCGCAAGAAAAAGGAAAGGATGAAAGCACCATCAGAGAGCTTGGAAAGAGGGACAGGCTGGTTCCAGCTGAACAGCACAGACCTGAAGGGGCCTGCCTGGTGCTGGGAGGCTGAGGGAGGGGACAGATTCGCAGTGGAAGTGTGGCAGCTCCTTCTCAAATCCCAGCTGGACAATCGATGCTCACAAATCCATTGACTTTAACACTAGAGCACTCCCACCTTTAGAAATGGAGGCTGTTCACTGGATCTGAACCTTTGACTGTTTAAACATCTATGTCCACGAGTTCCCATAGCAAGAGGTGCCACCTTTTAGCAATAGCTCTGGTAGATCCCAAACTGCTGAATAAAATCTCTCCACTGAACTCAGACTTCCAGTATCTTTCACAAGCTTGCATCTGTCTCCTTTTAGCAAGGTCTAAGGTCATCTGCTCCAGAAAAAACATCGGGCGTGGCAGTTTTGGCTGCTGTGGGTACCTATCCTGGTTCTGAATCCCAGTTTGGTGGGAGATGCTCAACAGGCAGGTGACACAGCAGGTCTGGATGGAGCCACACTTTGTAACTCGGTCCCTGTGCAAAGCTGTACATGACGGACACAAGACCTGGACAGAAACTCTCAAGCGAGGGTCTTAGAGGCCTCTCACCATCGCACTCCCCAGGAAATGCAAACCTGGCAATAACCTGGCTTTGAGTTGGTGTCGAGCCTGGAAATGACAAATTAACATAAGCTGTGAATTTACATACTTTTCAGCCATTTATGGCCTTGTCTGAGCCTAAATAAAAGCCATGGTCCCTGGAAAATTTGGGCCCATTTGTCAGTGAGACATTCCAGAGAAAACATCACGTGTTCATTTCATGAAGTGAAATAAAATCTTTGTTCTGCATGCTTCCCCCCCTCCTTTTTCTGAATGAGGCAGTTTTGTCCGGGGATTACAAGCCAATGTTCCAATCCCTCGCAGACGTTTCCCATTATCAGAGCTGCCTCTTGTCCTCCAAATCATTTTCCACAGGACTCCTGTAACTTAGGCCGGGAAACGAAGCCAAGAGCTCAGAAGAAAGGACCCTATTCCAGGCTGCTGACAAGACTGAAAAATGCTGCAGGGTGTTGCTGGGACCACCCAGCCTGAAGCATCCTCAGCAGGGGAGCAGCTGAAAAAGATGCTAGTGGTGGGAGGAGGCTCACTCTACTGTAGAGACACTTAAACAGCTTGGGAAATATAACTTTGATGAGGTATAATCACACTGTGTGGAACTGGCTATAGAGACTGGGCGTAGACAACTGTGATGATTGACTCCGCAGCGTACAGCACAAAGGGTCTTTGTGTTGCACCCTTGAGACCTACTCATATTTTGTGACACCCTTCTGTCTGGGGGTCAAATTGCCCCTGCTGTAGAAAACTACTGGAGGGGGTTGGAGGAAGGGAAGGAAAACTCAAGTGAGGATTTCTGTTTGGATTCTTCTTTCCCTGACTCAAAGCATCATCCTCTGCTGGGGGGAATCACACGTATGGAGCTGGACCACCTAGTTACTGCACAGACCCAAGCAACTCCCTTCCTGGAAACAGAAACCAGCTACTGGAATGGCATCAGGCTCCCCTCTGTAGAACCCCTGTCCTGCTGAGCTCAGCTGCAGAGGAGGTCACCAAGCTGGGAGGGCCCATCTGAAAAGTCCATGAAGCCCCTTTCTGCATCCTCACATAACTTTGCCATTCTGGTCCTTGGAGTCTTCTGCTGAAGTTTCTCCAAACATCATGATCTCAACTGCCTTGAGAAGGAAAGTCTACAATGCCTTACTTCAAGTTTGCAAGAAAGTTAAGGAGCCACTAGATGACAACCATCCAGAAATTAAATTAACTTCCCTGCAGCACACACCTAGGGCCCCTTCCAGCCAACTCAGCTCTAGGAACTGAAATAAAACTACAGCAGAGATACTCAGAACCACATCCTATATTATTGCAGGAAGACTTGTCAGGACTCCTCTGTTAGCACCCTAACCAAGAAGGTGTGGGGTTCTGTTGCCCCATGAACAAGGGCTGCCCTAGGACAAGAGAGATCTGGGAAGAGGTATGCTATTCCCCATTATATATTTTGCATTTTATCAGGCTATTCTGGGAAGCAAATGGCATAGGCAGGCCTGGTTTCCGGGATCAGAGCTCCTGACCCCTACCTTCTGGACTAGACCTCGTTTCAATTGGCTCGATGAGTTTGACTTATTCTCACTCACAAGCCCCACGATTTCAACAAAAGTGTTGGAAAATCCCTTGTCTCTCCCTTTTTGCCACCCTAAGCCTACCAGCAGATCTCACCAAATCTGGATAAATGCTCCAAGCACCTGGTTAGATGGCGAAAGATGGACAGCAACTTTGACAGCTGTTTGCAGAGCTGAACTGACTATCAAAGTAAAGGAGATGTGATCTCTGCCAGGCTGGGCCCCTCTGGGGATTTGAGCCGTCAGATTCTGGTGATTCTGCAGAATCACAGAAATGCTGACTTGGCATTGGTGGTCATGTAGTTCAACCTCCCACATGAAGCAGGGCTATCGCCAACATGCATTTGGTTGACCATGCCTCTGTCTAGCCAAGTCTTGAAAATCTCTGCGGATGGGGACTCCACCAGCTCGCCGAGCACTGTTCCAGTGCTGCACCACTGTCCCAGTGAAGCCTTTAGTGTTTTCCTGTCCCCCCTAAACTTACCCTCACCCCCTCCTATGTCCCCAAACGTGGAAGTTCCTTAGCATCTGTAGGGGTCTCCATATGTAGGAGATCAGTGACCTGAAATGGAGCTGTCAACTCATCTGAGAAATCTCCTGGACCTGGACAGATCTGGATGACCTGACTCGCTGCTGGAGACTGGCACTACAGTCTACTTGACATTGAGAGTTAGCTTGAATTTAGGCTGTGGCTCCAGATTAGGAGTTATGGTCATTACATAATTTTGTATTCAGGCATTAACAGTGTAAACTTGCTACAAATCTAAAAATAACCTAAAATGCTGACTGAAAATACATAATTAACTACATTAATCCTTTTCTACAAATTTCTACAAATTCTACAAATTCCTCCACTTGCATTTCTTTCATTAATAGTGGGTAAATAGGCATTTGATTGCACAGAACTACCTCCTGCTCCTGTTCTTCAGGCATAAGGTTGGTTAAAGGCTTTTTTTTTTTTTTTTTTTTTTGTGCGCAGATACAGCAACAGTAGGAAAACCTGGCAAATTAGCTAAGACTAACAGTATACTGCTTCACCTAGCTGAATCGCTCTGCCCTTTGGGGGTCACACCTTGTTCTTCCTTTTCTTGCAAACATAATACTGCAATGGTAAGATAAACAAAATTAAAAACTGCTTAGTTACATTGCTCAGTCAGAGCGAAGATCAGACATTTTCCCCAAAGCAATGGTGATTTTTCCTCGGCTGCCAAGAAACGCTGCCCGAGTGAAATCTGTTCTGAACAGATGAGACACTCCGGTAACGAGGTGATAGATCATTTGTCAGTTCACACATGTTTAAGGAGAGATACGGGATGCCCAAGGAGAGAGACCAGCTATTGCAACCAAGAAGCAAGAGCAGGCAATAGGGGAAAAAGGGGAAAACCAAAAGGAAATACTGATGTTTGAAAAAAACCTGACAGAACTGAGGCAGATAAACTGGGAGAATTCAGATCTGGAGGGATGCATCAGAGAGTGCGAAGACGGGACAGGTGGTAAAAGCCATGGAGAGTAAAGAGTTTAAAAATGATTTATCTGTCCTTCAGTGGGAGGGTGATACCTAGTGAAGTTAAGAGGGTAGTTAACAGAACTGGATTACACAGGACCCACCTGCATGGGATGTTTTTCTTTTATAAGAATTCTGTTCCTTTACACTTCCGTGTATTTTAATCACTGGTCCCTGTATGAAAGCTCGGAGCTGGGGTCTCGCTGTCCTTCCACGTCGCAGGGAGCCACGCGGTATCCACCAAGCAATGTAAGGCGTCGCCTGGAGGTATGACCCTTGCAAAGCCCTTTGCAGAGCACCTTCCACGGCAGTTCTGAGCTCATTTTGGGAGGACACCTCTGGCAACACATTCCTGAGGAGGTATAAGGGCAGGGGGTCAGAGTTGCTTCCGCTTCTGGGCAGAGGCTCAGCTTCGGCAAATCTCAGAAACGCCGGACTACGCGGAGAGGAAGACAGCAGAGGGGACACTGCAATCGCCGCAGGTGTGGGTTGGCTCTGGAGCGGCCCGTGGTTAGACCACGCAGTGAGCGCACACAGATGTCTCCTGATGTCTGTTCTCCCGGTCCAGGGAAGAAGATGAGTCTGTCACCCAGAGGAGATGGACATCAGCCCACCGAAAAGGGGAGGGAAGAGAAAGGGAAGTGGGGAGCGGGGGTGTCCTAGCTGAGGTGACAGCACACGGACTGGCAGGGGCCACGTACAGACCTCCTGAAGAGCAACGGATGTGAGGGGTCAGCTGGGGTTTCACTGCAATGCAAGGGACAATCTGAAATATCCTTCTGTGTCCTGATGGTTCAACGCATTTCAGCTTGGCAAGACTCTCACCCGTCCCACCTTCCATAACAATAAAGTAAAAAAACCAAAACCAAAACCAACAGCAACAACAACAAAGCCCCAAGCTGTGGTATCAGATGGACACCCACCAAGAACAACAGTGGGGCCGCAGCCTTTACCAACGGGGAGTAAGTGACAGCCTCTGGTAATGGGCCAGCAGGAGGAGAGGACGCTGCCCGTGCGGAGGAGCGGTGCTGCAGGGAACGGAGCCCAGCTGCTGCTGGTGACAGTGTGGCCCAGCCCTATCTTCCCAGGCTGGTTCCTTCATTCTTACCTTGCCCAGGTCCTTCCTGCACCCAGGGCTGGCTTCTCATCCCACTCCCCTTTTCTCTCCAGTCACTGCCTCCACTCCTCAGAATCGCTCCTTGCTTGCTTTCTCCATTCGGCCCCCCAAAGCACCTGCCTACCTTCAGCTTTGAGGCTCAGTCTCCTTCCTCTTCTCCCTGGCATTCCCCCAAACATCCATCTCCTGCTACCAGTCTCCCTCCTCCAGCTCCTCGTCCAGTCACCCACTTCCCAGTCTCTTTCCTCAGGCTCTCCACAGCCCCTCCACGCCAGCTGCTTCTGGCTGTGTCTGCCCATTCCCAGTCTGTTCCCGTCCTATAGGTCCCTGGTCCTCCTTTGCCACCCACAGTCACTGCCTTCTCCCCATTTCAGCCCCAGGAGGCTTGTCCCAATACAACCCCTTTTCTTCCCACCTGGTCCTCAGCACCCGGTTCTGCATCGCAGGTAAATGCCTTTCCTTCTCCAAGCTGCCTGGGCAACTGGCAAAGGAGTCGGAAGAGCACAGAAATAACAGGCTCCCTGCCTCCAGCTGGGAATCCAACGGGCACACTCGTCCACCCGGTGAAGAAACTCATGCTGCTGCCCTCACCCGAACCTGTGAAGATCAGAGCGGGCACCCAGCATACAGGAAGCGTGCAGGCCACCTCAGTGGCCTTCAGCTGATGTGATGATATGGAGATGTGGACACTGTGTTCCTCCTCAGACACAGCTCCATTTTACCTTCTCATGGTTGATTAGCTTTCAAACAAAAGTACTACTCTGTAGTGGAAATGCCTCATTTTAATGTTTTTGTATGGAAACATCATAAAGCAAAGCCCTCTGAAGACTTCCCAGCTTTGTATCCTTGGGAAAAGCAATACGTTATCTGTGGAGAAATGTACATCCTCGGGTCATTTCCTGATGGGAGATGGGAAAGGCTGTGAAACCTGGTGGCTGCAGTCTTGTGTTCCTAATGACAGTACTTAATATCAGCTGATCTTCCTAACAGACAGGTAAGGCTGTACCAAAGCTTCCCATCATTTCACAGCCATGCAGAGTGCAGCAAACACAAGCTAAAGCCATTTGTTTCCCTTTCCACACTGCTGGCAAGGCTGATCTCAGTAAAATAAAGGCAGAAGGAAGTGGGCTGGAGCTGGGAAGGCTGAGTACAGCAGGAGGAAGAAAAAAGTTGTGGCTAAAGAGTTTGGCCAAGGCTGGGACAAGGGAAAGGAAGAGAAGGAGGGGACAGACATTTTTGGGGAACATACTGGACTCCGTCTGAAAAAATAACTGGTACTTCTCCACCGTAACAGTCTTTTGGAGCATTTTCTGCAAAAGAAAAAACGTTCCGACAGGCACCTTTTTTTTTTCTTTCCTTAGAAATCTGACTGTTGGTAGAGCCAACAAGACAAGTCCTCTCTTACAGTGTATTACAAAACTGTGTCAGCTTGCGGCTGCCAAACATTCACCGTTTGTTTGTATTGAAATTTTCCATTCTTGCTCTCTGTCTCAGACATGTATTTCCTTTTAAGTTATTACAGAAATAGCATCCTTGCTTTCTGAAAAGGGGCTTGGGAAAAGAATAGTTTTAATAGTGCAGACTTGTTTTTCCAACCATTCCAGAAAGGTGTAGAAATTCAGGCAGCTGAAGCAAGAACTTTAGATTAGCTGCAGCAAGATCTCCTCTCTTTAGGTTAGAGAGAGGAGCCATCGCTTTAATTTCTTTCTTTCAGATCCTTGTCTGACCATGTCAGACCCTCAGGAAACTGTGTTTGGATTTATCAGCACAAATACCAGTCTTTTTGGGCTACAGCTAACTGGTTGCTGTGGCTAACTGGTAGAAACAACCAGTGGACCCTGGTTGAAAACTGTGGATCCTGATTCCTTTGATTTTACAGAGCAGTTCACACTCCTAAGTCTTGGCAGCCTGGCACATTCCTTAAGATAAAATAAAAAAGGTCTTCCCCCACCCTTTTGTGACTTTCCTTTTTTCTTTAGATACTTGCAGTGTTGCAGAAAGACTATGACATTCGGCAGGGTACATAAGTGAGGAAGAGAAAGACAACCTTTTTTTTTTAATGTGGTCTCATGAAAATCTGTTCAGATTTTAGGTTGAAGTACAAAATGTCATAAATTTCCATCTCCCATCTGCGACTGGCATAGCACAGCTTGTGGTTCTGGCCCCTTGCCATAACTCCCTGACAGTTTTACTGCCATGTGCAAGTCCTGGCTCTGTGTCCCATTCTACCACTTTCCAGAGAGCTTTGGGCCAGCAGAGATGATGTGTCCAAATGTGATACAGGAAAACTCTTTTGATGGCTGATGTCTAGGTGAATGTGTATTTCTCCCCCACCAAAATGAAGCGTTGGGTTACTAGAACATTGGCCCACAGTATCCTTGTAGCCAACACGGGGTGGTCTGGGCTGGATGAATGGACTACAAAGTGAGTGAAAAACAGGCTGGACAGGTGAGCTCGAAGTCAACATTTCAAAGTTTAATAGGAAGCCAGTTATGAATAACATTCCTCAGGGTGCCGATACTGGGACCAATACCATTTAACATCCTCATCTACAGGAGGAAAAGGAGGCAGAGAACACCATAAAGAGTTCACAGATGATACCAAACTCAGAGAAGTGGTGGGTATGCTGGAGGGCAGCGCTGCCATTCAGAAGGACCTAAATAAGCTGGAGAAGTGGGCTGGCAGAAACCTCATGAAGTTCAGCAATGACAAATGCAAAGTTTTCTACTTCTTTCAAAGCTCCCATCCCGAGTGCAGGCTGGCTGATGACTGTCTAGGAAGCAGCTTTGCAGAAAAGGGCCTCAGGCTCCTGGAGGACAGCTAGTCGAACAAGTTCTCAGAAGCGAGCTTTGGCAGCAATGTAGGCTAAATGCATACTGGACTGGAGGAACAAGAGAGCAAGCCAAAGAAAGGGATTATTTCCCTTTATTCGACACTTATGAGGCTGTATCTGGAGCACTGTTTCCATTTCTGGTCTTCCCAGGGTATGAGCAATATTGATATACCGAACAGGGTCCACCAAGAAGATCAGGCATCTGGAGCAGATAGTGTATAAGGAGAAGCTGAGGGGCCTGTGTTTGTTCATCCGGGAGAAGAGGAGGTTGTGGGGGACCCACTTGTTGTCTTTGACTAAAGGGAGGGTTACGAGAGAGTGAGACTATTCACAGAGCTCCAAGTTGAAAGGATGAGAGGCAGTGGATGTAGGTTGCAGCAAAGGAAATTCCAACCAGATTTAACAAAAAAAAAAAAAAAAAAAAATCCCAATGGATTTTTTTGGCAGAGCAGAGTGGTTCAGTACTGGAATAGGTGCCTAGAGAGACTGGGGAATCTCCTCGCTTGGAGATTTTAGGACTCAGCTCAGGTCCCTGAGCAACCTTATCTAACTTTAGAATTAGACCTCCTGGGAGTGGGGGCTTGGATTAGAGACCTCCAGAGGTCTCTTTCCACCCACGTTGTTCTCTGACTGAGTATGTGCAACTGTAGGACATCACAACAGGACTGAGATTCGCTTAAGCAGCCAGAGTTTTACAGCTGAGGTTTGGCCAGGGTAAGACACTGGCACATGGCTACAGTTGGGTAACCCATTACTCAAAGCCACAAAACTTCACTCAGCTCCCACTGTCCTGAGCATTTAGCTTGTACTTGACTAAAGCACCTTGATTTGCAGAAAGTAAATATTGAGCATCGGTTCCTTCTGCTGCTAGTTTGTGCTGCATCCTGGGCCAGCGCTGCACTGCAGGCTCACCCCTCCACTGTGGGCAGAACTGGTCGCTGGGTCTCACAACTACGCTTGCTGGCGGGAGCTGAACAGAGTCACCTCACGGTTTATAACCCGGGGCGGTAAGTGCATATTGCCCTTGTGTGACCCATTCTGGGGATACGGAGTATCAACTCGGTCCCCTAAAACTAGTACCTGAGACATCTGAGCCCTCCCAGTTAAGCAACCCCACTCTGTGGGACCTTAGCCTGTAGATACCTGTCGGCTAAAACCCTTCAAAGGCAGTGCAGCAGGACTGAAAGCAGCACGAGTTTCACAAAGGCATTCCTTAATCTCCCTAAACAGCTCACATTCCTCAGTGTCCTAAAATGCTCAAATTACAGACCTGTGAAAACAACAAAAGCCCCATAAGATGCTGATATTTTTGGAGAGCCCGGCACTGCAGGGTGGGCCAGAACCCACTTGTCTTTTGCAAACGCATATTGGATGTGATGTTGGTTAGCCTGCCTTTGAAATAAGCTCTCTTTTCTGTTCCCCGCATGCTCAGGTTCACACAGTCTTGCTGGCCATCTCCCTCCCTTTCCAAAATTGTTGCCTTTCTGTTGAGATGGGTGGAAAATTAGATCACAGTCAGAATCAATGCAAAATACTGTTTGGTGTTCAAAGGGAAGATGAAACCCTTACTTCTGACACCTGTTGTAGATGAAGAGCCATTCTTGCTTCAGCACTTGTTTGTCCCCTCGTGGAGGTGTGGGAAGTTTGGGAGCTTCATGTTGAGTTGGCGAAGTTATTCTTTTGTCTTCTAGTCCTTTGTTCTAGCTGGACCGCATTTTCCATTTTTTGGTCTGAAACCACAGGTTTCTTCTTTGAATTAATGAATGTCAAAATTGCAGGACTCAGAGGCTGACACTTTAGATACCGTATCAAACACCCAAAGGCTTGCATTGTCTTAGCTGCAATTGCCCTGAGCAACAGTGATCAGCACTGAATTAAGACGACATTTGAAGCCTCCCTCCCACCCCACTGCTCAGTTCATCTCCACACACACACTCATGTGCACACACAAGAGGAAACAGGATCCCACTTCCCAAATCTCTCTTAAAATTCGCCTCCCCATCGTTACATCCCATCTGCAAAAGAAAAAGAGCTCAGAGCATGACATATGCTGCCATTTGATTCAAAAAAGAGGCCGCTGGAAGAGGTAGTCGACAGAGGAGGAAGAACTTGCCATTGCATTTGAAGTCTACTGTGTCATTTAGTGAGCACATCCCTTGTGGTGTAAATGGCCTCCTTGCTGCTGACAACGTTTCTAAGGCCAGCTCAGAAATGGTGATAGCAAGTATTAATGGTACAACTCCGTGCATGTCTCCATCGACAGCTGGCTCCCAGCTCCTCATGGCCCCTCCACATGACACATTAATCACACAGACAGCACTTGATGCCCCAGGGACTTCTCCTGAACCATCTCACCCCACTGTCTTCATCTAAGAAACTGCAGGCATCAGTATATATGTATACTGAGTGGCTATTGCCTTCCTGGGATTTGACAGTGCCAGAAAATTTGTTAGCTGATGGCGTAGCTAAACAAAACCTACCTTCTAACAATAATTTACGATAAGTGTGCTGTGGTATCTCTTGTACTGAGTGCATCAATTGTCAGTTGCTGCCAATAACACAAGCCATGATTCATCCCTTGCAGCACTGTTTGTTTGAGCAATAATGTCCAATATATCCTTCCACCTGTGCTTTCACACCATGTCAAAAAACTGTTTTCTTTTACTTTCTTCTTATAAAGCACTACAGCAAAATGCCCTTTACCCATCTTTTTTCAGGTCCCCTGTACCCATTTTGCTAGGAATCACTGTTTCTCCTTACCTTTCAGCCTTAGTCTTTTCTCTGCAGACAATGTTTTTCTCATTCTAAAAGTCTGCAATAGCCAAGGGAGCTTGTTATTCTTGTGCAGGTCACCCTGCTCTCTTCACTTCTTTTTCAAATCCAGCACATCCCACACTCTGCTTCTCTTGCTATTTCTGATAACTTATTTGTAGACACTGTTAAGTGTTGGACTATCACTATGGATTCCTTCCTCAAATTCTTCCTCCTCTTTTCCTTCTATTCTGTAAGAAATTTTAAGAAAGAAGATATGCCGAAGAATTTGTCTTCCCCTGATTATTTTTTCCGCTTCAATTTGAATCTTTCTAGTTTTAGAAGTACATGCTAATTGACTCGGTCATACAGGAGCGTGAAGCTTGTGAAGAACATCTCACAGGGAACTGAATCGCTTACAGTGTTAGCCTGTGGTCCAGTATGCGTCAGAGAAAACTCTAACATCTGGACAACGGCAAGCAAGTGCTTTTCTAGGAAGATAGTTTTGCAGCATTGGCTTCAGTTCATCAATACACTACTAGAGCTCCTTCTTTAACTGGTATTTTCCTTGCTTTTGCTGATTCAGGCTGATTTGAAAGCAGCTGCTTTGGAGGTCTTGTTCAAGGTTTCCTTGCCACTACCCCTTCTTAGTCTTCCTCATTTATACCCTTCCCCAGTTTGTAAGCTGTGCATTTACGCTGCTCATGGTATAAATCTTGATAGGTATGCCAATATTCTGTGTGCGGTTGCAGACTTCTGGAGGGAAGTGGCTGTTCATTAGCTGCTTTCTTTATTTTGAATCAAATCTGATGCTTCCTCTTTCTGCAGCGTGGACAAAATAATTCGGCTCCTCTGCGGGGATTTGCATTTTGCTGTGACTCAATTTTAGGCTGCACTCTCTGTTGCTTGTAGGTAACGCTATCAGGGTTTTTTTGTCATGTTTTTCTCTGGGTCTGACATGCATAAGAATGTCACCAAGAGTAACTTTAGCTCTTTACCACCTTTGTGTTATTTCATTAATCTTTTGGGGTGTAACTCCAGGATAGGCAGTATTTTTAGAGGCAGGCACTTGAAATGCTGTATTCTTAAAGTCATTAACACGTACTGCTTTCTTGGCTCAGTCTGACCTGCTCGTGCCCAGATGGAGCACTTCGTACATGGAGTATATGCACTCTAGAGAGCAGATAAGTGATCTCATCTTGGGTGTGTAAAGAGCAATATTTTCTGTTATTTTTCTCTTTGTGTCTCAATAGTCTATGCAGCTATAGATTATCATGGTGTTTCTCTCTTTCCCTGTGATTATTGTGCAAAATTATTCCAGCACTTCCTCCACTCGCTCAGCCGTCTTCAGCTGCGGCGCAGGCTCCCCAGCCTTTGGGGAATCCCCAAATCGCTGCTCCCCAATCCTTTCTGAGTCTTGCCGGTGGTGGATGCCACGGTGCATGTGCCGCTGGGGTCATAATTTTAGCCAGCCGCTGCTCTTTTGCAGGGAGGGGCTGTGCTGGCAAAGGAATCCCAAGGGACCCTTGGATGTCATCCTCAATGAATCCGGCTAATTCGATCCCCCTGCAGCGGAGGGGAAATCATCCATCATCCCCTGCCGCAGCACCGCTCCGCTGCTGGACAAGTGCCCCCGCCCCGGCCTGGCAGCCACAATGAAACCGTAGCAGGGAGCAGCGGTGCCCGAAGTGGCGAGGCAAGCCCCAGGTTCAGCCGGGGAGCCGAGACCCCGCGGCAGGGTCAGGGCTGCCGTCGGCGGGGTGCCAGCCTGGCGTGGACAACGGCTGTGGGGCAGCTCCGGTGGGGGCCAAGCGTGAGAGAGGCGTGACTTAAAAGCGGTTCCCGGGCTAAGGAGGGGGAAGCCCCCATGAAAGCATCTCAGCAGAGCTGCGCCCCGTGAAGCTTCTTCCAGCTCCTTTTTCCCCACCAGCTGGTCTGGAGCTACCAGCCAAAATCCTAGAAGGGGGAAAGCGCGCTCAAGGCCCTGACAAACCGCTCGCGATATATGCATTTGCCACCCCATACCATGCATTCAAAATCCAGAAAAGCATTTGATTTTCTCTACTCTGAGGCAGGCTTTAAGGTTTTTTTATCAGATTTCGGGGACTGAAGGCTTTCAGTCCCAGGACCGGTTTTGCTGGCACAGAACTTAAGATGTTTGACACTGATGTATATCTGCATGAAACACTGCATTCCCCTGCTGTGCCAAACGCAGGTCTCGGCATCCTGCCACTCTCGCGGTGCTGTTCACGGGCTGTGCTTTTCCTTCACTCCATACCAGGGTGGTGGCTGGCCTGTGCCCCCATGAGAAGATGCAGCATCACCTTCTCCTCCAGGACACCATTCCTGCCTGTCAAAGAAGAGTTTTCCTTATAGCCTCAGCTGTCTACTCACCACTGGGCTCATGCTGCCCATTTTTTTTTTTTTTTCTTCCTAGATAATTTGTGTTTGTGCAGAAATGTTTTCCTTCAGAGAGCTTCAGAGTATGCGCACTGTTCGCCTCCAGACCCCTGGTCACACTCTGTGACCCCAAGTACCCTGCTCTCACCCTCTGCCCTTGCAGACACCCCCCATTTCTGCTCCCCACTCTTCAGGAGTGCCCATCCAAGCTCTCCTCCGCTCCAGCCTTGTTCACTCCATAGCAGGGAGCAGCGAGGGCAGCCGTCAGGGTCAGGATCGGGTCTGGGGGCAATAGTGTCTATTCCCCTTTTCATCACTCTGTTCCTACTTTGTTATGCTCCAGGCACCTTCTTTTGCTCTATTCCCCCACCAGACCCCTCCATTTGTGCTTTGCCCCCTTCCCTCTGAGCTTGCTTTGTCTCCTGTCTGTTTGCTCTTAGCTCCTCACCAGTCCCCACTGCCTGCAAAATGTTCAGCTCCAGCCCACCTCTTTTGCTGACTTCTTTCCAGAAATTCCCCGTGCCTCTGCTCCTTCCTCTCACCTCCTGGTCCCCTCTCATGGATGCCCAAATTTCTGTCCACATCAATGATGGAGCCAACATCTTACCTACTACTGTTTGGAGGACATTTAAGCATGGGTCACCAGCAACCAGAGCCATCCTGCCCCTGCACCTCTCCCCAGCACTGGATGGCTGGGCAGCTACTCAGACCAGCACAGTCACCCTGTGGACATTTTCCCGGGTTAATTTCCAGCCGAATAAGAAAGCTGATCTGATTCACCCCACACAGTCTTGTACCAGGTCCACATGGGGCGATACGAGGTGGGCAGGAGCCCCCATGGGAGCAGGAGAAGAGAACTGGGATAGCCTCTTCTGTCAGCACTGCAGCACCAGGGTAGATAAACAGGACCACACACCACACCCCGGGACAAATCAGTGACAAGGGGATGCTATTTGGCATCTTTTAGCAGCCCAATGACTATCACAGCCCTTCTGCATTGCAGGGAGAGGTTCAGACATCTTTCTTTCTGAGTATCACTATCAGGGGACTGGCAAATGATGCAGTTTAGAGGTAATTATGCTCAAAAGCACAATCAGAAGAAAAAATGTGCCCTCTGGCTCCTCAGGCATAAAGTCCAGTGTCAGTAATTAATAGTAAATACAGGTCTGAGCCGTAATACAAATAATAAATAACAGTACCAATGAGGTCTGGTTTTCTTTTGTTTATCTGGGGAAACTCTCCTGAGACACTGCCTTGTTTTAGGGGTATAAAATGGGTGTAAAGTGAGAGCAGAATGAAGCCCTGGGAGTATGGCTCTTACTTCATGTGGGAAAGGCTGTTCAAGAACTCCCTGAAATCAGAGGAAAGTCACTGTATTGCTTGGCACCTGCCCAAAGTGATTTCATTTTCTGTTCAGGATTAAGATGCATTAATAGCCTGAGGGCAGCAGTTTCCTTGCCAAAAAATGCCTTTCTTCCCTCCCTCCACCCCCCCCCCCCCCAACTTGTTTTAAATATGAGGGCTTGCAGGTCAGGAGTAAACACCCAGTGAGTATTACTTGAATTATCAAATGAAAGTGCAGCAATATCATTTTCTTTTAAGCAAACACTGAGTTAATTAAAATGTGCACTCTGAACTTGGCAAATTTCACATTATTCATGAAGAAGGCAAACTAAAAATAACCAGAGATATAGCATCAGAATGGCAGCTGTTAAGACTAAGCCACACTAGAAGTTTTTCTAGCAAAGATCTATCTCTAAGAGTGTCATTTACCCTCAGTCTGCTCTCTACCCACAACCAATATAGCTAAGCCTGCAAAAGCCTTCACATAAATGTGATTATGCTGGCCAGAAAATCCTTTCATCTGGAGAACTGTGCTCTCTTTGGAGAAACAGCATAACCTGTATGGGCCAAAGCACTTCTGATGACCAAATTGTGCCTCAGGAGGGAGCAAGGTTGGTGCAGCTACATGGAGGTGGCATCCAAATGCTGCAGTGAGAAAAGTTTCCAGCACTCAGAGGTCCAGTCCAGCAGACAACGGCTACCATGCTTCTGCCACAGCTTGTGACCTCTTGTTCTTCCACTGAGAAGTTCTTTCCACAGCAGAGCCGGAACAACAGGAAACTCGTCGACATCTTTGTATCACTGGGTGAACCTGCGCAGCTCTCCCTTTGGGTCTCAATAAGAGTCAACGACCCAGGCAGCTGGTATGTGGAGTGGGACTGGGCAGGCATGGGTCAAGAAACCTGGCTCAATGTCCAGATAGAGATTGGTGACAAGTGGTGTCCCTCAGGGGTCTGTATTGGGACCAATACCCTTTAATATCTTCATCAATGACATGGACAGTGAGATTGAGTGCACCCTCAGCAAGTTTGCAGATGACACCAAGCTGAGCAGTGTGGTTGACACACCTGAGGGATGGGATGCCATCCAGAGGGACCTAGACAAGCTCCAGGAATGGGTCCATGTGAACCTCATGAGGTTCAACAAGGCCAAGCGCAGGGTCCTACACCTGGGTCAGGGCAACCCCCAGTATCAGTACAGGCTGGGGGATGAAGGGATTAAGATCAGCCCTGGTGAGAAGGACTTGGGGGCACTGGTGGATGAAAAGCTGGACATGAGCCAGCAATGTGCGCTCACAGCCCAGAAGGCCAACTGTATCCTGGGCTGCATCCAAAGCAGCGTGGCCAGCAGGTCAAGGGAGGTGATTGTGCCCCTCTGCTCCGCTCTGGTGAGACCCCACCTGGAGTCCTGTGTCCAGCTCTGGAGCCCTCAGCACAGGAAAGACATGGACCTGTTGGAGCAGGGCCAGAGGAGAGCCCCAAAACTGATCAGAGGGATGGAACACCTCTCCTGTGAGGACAGGCTGAGTGACTTGGGGTTGTTCAGCCTGGAGAAGAGAAGGCTCCAGGGAGACCTTACTGCAGCCTTCCAATACTTAAAGGGGGCTTCTAAGAAAGATGGGGACAGGCTTTTTAGCAGGGCTTGTTGCGATAGGACAAGGCATAATGGTTTTAAAGTAAAATAGGGTAGATTTCGTTTAGATCTGAGGAAGAAATGTTTCACAATGAGGGTGGTGAAACACTGGCACAGGTTGCCCAGAGAGGTGGTAGCTGCCCCATCCCTGGAACCATTCCCGGTCAGGTTGGACGGGGCTCTGAGCAACCTGATGTAGTTGAAGATGTCCCTGCTCATTGCACGGGGGTTGGAATAGACGACCTTAAAAGGTCACTTCCAACCCAAAGTTTCTATGATTCTGTGATTCTAAAGTGCCCAGTGCCACCAGAGCTGACGCTGAGCAAAAATAGTAGTAATTCCATGTTGACAGAGCCGAAGTATTTTTTCTTTATGGTTTTGTGCAAAGGACACTGCAAAGGGAGAAGAATAGCACTTATCTTGAAAATTGCATTAATAAAAATCTGTACAGAGACTGAAGAGATGACTTACCCTTTCTCTCCCTTCCCAAACTCTTTTCTATCACTTTGCTCTTATAATCTGAGTTTGGTTGATTTGTGTAGTGACCTACCAGTACAAAATTTGCCTTCTCTCCACTGCACCTATCACTCTCCGTCAGATTGATCTGAAAACACAAAGTCACTTTGGTCATTTGAAAATCCCAGACAAGATGTTTTCATTCCTACCTGTGTAAATTTGGGACAATCATCTCATCTGCTTGAATAAATTCATTTGATAGCTAAAGGAAGCCAAATAGCTAGCTGAAAAGTATGTAAGCTGTGAAGGTTGGTCGGCTTGCTGTACATCCAAACCAATTCAAGAGCAAAGGCTTTTTTTGTGAGATGACATGGCTCCTTGCTTAAATTCAGCCCTCATCTCTAGCTTGGAGGAACTGGAGGATTATATAAGATACTTAGAGAGGATCTAGTAGATGGAGGTTGGGTGTTCTTGTACTAGGTTGTGGCAGAGGCATAGTAAATCTTTGATGAATTATTTTGTCTAGGTTTATGTTAGAGAATAAAATATCTGCCCACCAGTAATTCTGGGCATGGCAGTTATTCTTAGATAGGAAAACAGGCTGGCTTACAGACAGATACATTTCCGAGTCCTCCATGCAGGTAGAGCAGAAAGGTAGTCATCTCCTGGCATTATATGAAAACTGACCAGAGTGGAGGCAGGGTGGCCAGCAGCACACCACATCCATCCCAGAGGCAATGCCAAAAGTCAGGGGCTGTAGCAGCCACGGGGGAATGGGGGAACTGTTGCTGCACAGATCCTGCACTGCAGAGACTAGCTGGGGCTGCAGAAAGATTCTCTGACCTAGGTTGAGCATGGACAGGGGTTGACAGTGGGTCTACACCAGGAGTCAGGCAGGGTCCTTCCTCATTTTTCAGAGCAGGACCTCCAAGAGATGGCTTCTGCAATATGGGCTGGGTACCATAAAGGTACTGCACAGCCCAGCTACACCATCCTCATCTGCTGGGAAGCATCTGTTCATCCCCAAAGAGATGTTCTCTTGCGTCTGCCCTTGCCTCCACAAAGGAAACAGAAGCGTGTGGGGAATTTACTGCATCTATTATGCATTGAGTGAATAATAGAGTGTTTGTCTCTCATCTGAAGGCATCATCTGCAGCAGATGTCACTCTCACAGAAACTGTATGCTTTAGGACGTGTGTTGGAAGAAGTGTGGGCATTAGGCAGAATAAAGCATTTTCCTTGTAGGGCAGGTTTCAACAAAAAGGAAGGTGAACCAACATCCAGCTACAAAATAAAAACAAGGCAAAATACGACTAAGAAAGGAGACACTTTTTATCTCTAAAAGCATCCAGAAGGAGAGGAATACATGTTGTGCACTGAAATCCCAAAAGGCATATTGGTACAGGTACCCTTGTAAAATGAAAACAAAACAGCTCTTCAAGAGCTTGCTGAAATAAAAGGCAGATAATAGCTGTCTTGGGGCACCCAGGTTTTAAGACTATGCTTAGCTCAATTGAGGAGGCATCTGGAGGTATGGATGGGCAGAGTGCCATGCTCCTATGGAGGACATCACATCTAAACATGACAGCCTGGAACAGCTGGAAGTAGGGCAGCTAGATAACTATGTGGTTGTAGCTACAACCTTGAAACGTACGGCAAAGCTATATACATTTGTGCTGAGGTAGGTGTTTCTATTGCACAGGTGGAGATCAGACCACCGGACCATGCCATGCCATGGGCAGGATGTGAGAGGAGAAGCCAGCAACGCCTGTCGTAGGTAGCAAGGAGTCTTTTAAACACCTACTTCTGGTTATATGTCAGCAATATCTCAGAAAACCAATCAAGAACCAGGATCCTGTTGGCTGGATGCTGCCCAGAGGACATAACCCCTGCTATGGTTTTCTGCACAGAGCTGCTCTGTGTCAAAGGAAGCCATATGTCATGGAGGTGTAGCAATCACACCCCATTTCTTAGCAGCTTTGTACTACTCTTTGAGGTGGGACTCTCCGTTCAGCAGCTGTCCCAGAGCCTTTGAGGACTAATTTTGTGAAGCAATGTCAGCCTGCCATAGCTGATTTTGCTACTGAAAGCTCTGTGAAGAGCAAATGGGACCAGAACAAATGTCTTACGGTGGCAGCTCACCCCGGCTCTCCTCCTACCTGCCTTCCTACTGCAGCCAGAGACACCCAGCTCCGGTGCTGGGGCTGGCGCTACTGACTACGGCACCTGCCTCTGCTCCTTGGCACCAGCCTCTTCTCCAGGCTGTGCTATTTATTAAGGGTGTGAGTGAGCTTGGGCCAGTCAACAGCAAGAACGTTTGCTGTGCTTGAACTCTCTGCCATCTTTGCAGGCTTGCCCAGCTTAATTTTTCTAGCTGGGTGAAGCAGAGTTGGTTTTCTTAACCTGATCTTCTCCATTTTCCCATTTATTTCCTTTTTCTCATCAAGAGGCTCAGCAGCCCCTGTTGCTGTCAGGGTGAATGTTAATCCTGTAATCTCTTCTGTTTATGTTGAAATGTCACCTGTGTAAACTTATCTCTGTTCAGGCCATGCAGAGTCTGGTTCGTGGAGACTTGCGTCTGCACTGGGGAGGCCAAATGGGAAATGAAAAAGAAGTATCTTCCAAAACCCACCACAAAAGTTGCCAGCCTGGCATTACAGAGTGAAATGAGACTTGCTGAAAGCTGCTGTGCAGCAGGCAGACGAGTCCCCTGCGTTGGCCCCTGCGTTACCCCTATGCTAGTGAACAGAGGCCATCACCATCCCTCTGTGCATGGGAGGGTTGTGCCTCTCGCAACAGAAGGACTACCAGGGAGCTGCTGTCCTCACCATTGTTCTAGCCAAGCAATGGCCCGCTCCATGTCTAGTTGCGTTTATGTTATTAAATAAAACAGGGTGAGAAGTCCAAGGGCTGAGGGGCATGGCAAAAGTCATGTCGAGCCAGCTAAATTCTCTGCCAAAACAGGATGGCTGTGTCCAACCCCCTCTTGACTGCCGATATGTCCGTAGACCTAGAGATGTTGTCAAACACCAGGAAAGGTGCTACCTATATTCTTGCAATACGTTTTTCAGAGCCTTAAAAGTGAATCCTGGGCTTTATCCCAGACCTGTCCAGGGGGCTCTGACATGAACAGAAACCGAGATCAGACTCAGGGTTAATCGGTGCATTAAGAAATAAATGGGAACTGTCCCTTCACAAGATCTTATTGAAGAGGTCTCCAGGCCTTTTCTAGGCTGGAGCTGGTTGGCACAGGCCAAAACATAGCCAGGGAACATGTTAACCATTAAGCCATACAGATCTTTAGATTTACTAGTATAGATGAAGCCTCTGCTAACACAGCTGGCCAAACCCGGTGCACTTCTGCAGGGGCTCTGACTGAATGGTAGCCTAGTGCAATCGGCCAAGGGCAAACCATGCCCCTGAAAGCAGGCCATAACAATAAGCAGATTTTTTTTTTTGCAACATATTTAAAAGAAAACTAACTCATCTTAAAACCTAAAACGTAGGGCTGTGTGCGTGCCAACCAGGATCACTTAGCACAGGGAAAGCATAATAAATATCCCTGGCTCCAATGCCATGAGACCTCCTGGAAGCCCAAACCTCATTTCATTCATTCTTCTGCGTGCAATAGCAAAACCGTAAGCCAAGTGCTAGCTGCAAATTGAAGTGTCTTGGCTCCCTCCTGGCCAAGGGAAATGTCTCAGCCTTGTGAACAAAGGGGTTGTTTGGGACTGGAAGCAGGCTGGCATGTTGGAAATGAGCAACAGCTACAAAACCATTTCTTTTTCCTTCAAATTTTCTCTTTTCCTCCCCAGTCAGTGTGGGCTGTTGAAACGAAAGAAGTGCTTCTGTCATCCTGGGGAGCACCGCTCCCCTCAGGGAGGTGAAGAGCTGCTCATGGCGAGGCATAGGAGTGGCAGACCTTTTTGCAGGCTCCTTCACCAACCTCTGCTGGTGCCCTTCATCCCTCATTTCTGCTAAGTCCACCCCTCCAGCGCAGAGGCAGATGCGAGGTGCCAGCTTGTGTAATGAGGAGCACACTGGTGCTGCTGAGACTCACACCAGCAGAGCAGCTGCATCTTTCACCTTTCCTCCAGCCAAGCATCTGGGTGACGGAGGTGCTTGCAGGTGGGGCTCTCAAGGCATCGCGTGTGTCTCACCATCATCCCGTTCCGCTGCAAAGGGAAGCCTTGGAAGAAGAGTTGCGTTTCCCTTAGAGGCAAGCCTGCCTGCCTGTGTGGATGTGACAGTCCAGCCAGGTAGCTGCTGGCTCCCACAAGGTCCCTGTGCCGCAGCTAGTACGAGGCGGAAAAGGGAAATTTTGAGGATGCAAGTGGCGGAGGAGCCAAGACAGTTCCCCTTTCTGGGGTGGGGATACTGAACTCATATTCAAGTTGGGGACTTGATGGGGACTTTCTGCTGCCAGTGCCTCTTGCAGAAGCCTGGGGCCATCTCCACCGCAGCACAGGGTGCAAAGGGAATCAACGCTTGAGTGTGTGGGGCGGCCTGCCTTTGCTCTACAAGTAAACCTTCTTTAGTTCAGTTCTTTGTTACCTTCTTCTCCTCTGACCTCCTCCTGTTCTTTCTCTTTTAGTTTTTTTGTGAAAAACACTGAGAAAGCCCTTCTTCTCCCACAGACCAGTCATTCCCTGACATCTCCTCCCCGCTGCCCCATCCTGTCCTGTAGGTACCGGACAGCAAGAGCTTGGCCAGACCCTGGCTACCTGGCCCTTGCAGGACACGCCGTGCTTCAAACTGCGCACAGGTCTGCCAAGAGAGTGGGGTGAAATGAGGCCAGGGGAGATGCGAGAGGTAGCAGCAGAGGCTGTGCAGGGCTTTGCAGACCACCGAGGACTGCACTGGCTGTCTAAGCACCGTGCGTATGAAAATAGGTGCACGAATCCAGGGTCTCATTACTACAGTAACTGAGCCACGTGGTTTTGCTCCCCACACGCCGGGAGACTGGTTAGTAATATGCCGTTTTTCTGTTACAGATCAGCAGCCAAGTCACAGCAAGAGCGAACAACTTGCCAAGGACCACGAAGGGAATTTACAGCCGGGCAAGGGACTGAACCTGACCCCCCGTTTCCAGTCCAATCTTTGCCTTTTCACAGCTAAAGCAGGTGAAAATGGCCAGAAAGATGTGTGAAGTTTCTTTCAAAATTTGAGGGCGTTCTTCAAGAGTGAGAAGATGGCACAACATTGCAACATCGGCTAAATAACATGGATTTAAACCTGACTGAGATGAGGACTTTTGCATTTTGTTCTTGCCATCTGGGTGTAATGTGGACACAGTGAAATACAGGAGCCTATAGGAGCACATAGTCTATAGGACACTATAGGAAATACAGGACTCCTGGAGGACTGATGCTGTTTATTAACCCACCTTCTCATGCCTCATGTAAAACAGATTGCGCATGAGTGACTAGTCTGGCACTACAGGGGTGTTTTTTTTGTGGCTGAAGTAGGCATTACAAGTAAATGAATTATAAGATATCGGAACCATCAGACACGTTACCTCTCAGACAGAAGAAACCTCTCAACAGCAGGCTGCTGCCTGCCGTCTTCCGCTGCATAAAAAAGGAGCATCTTCTACAAAATCCTGTTTCCCCATCAGCTGCAAGGAGACACAGGTTTCCATGTTTTGCTACTGCATCGTTGCTATGATTCTATGGGGACCAGTGAACCGAGACACTATTTTAATATCTAGTTATAAAAAATTCCTTTGCAAGTTGAAACTACATAGGCCAGATGTGCATTTGGGTGGAAAAGGCTGGCTCTAAATCTGTCACTAAATATATAAATAATTGAAGGGATTAATATACTGAGTCCATGTGACAAAAATACAGTCCCCAAACAAATAAAATATCTATGCAAAACTGAAAGGTTGAATGGAAACTGGAAGTACTGCTTTCTAGTAATTCAGAATTCTTAAAAATTGCTTCCAAATGGCAAGAACAGCTTTTGCTTCGTATGCAAAAAGAGAAGCTGAAAGTCCTCTTCCAAACAGCAACTATTTTTTTTTTGGCCTGCTACTTGCTTATGATGGATTCTGAATTTCCTACTTTTTGTTTTCTTGAACTTTCTATGGGCAACAGAAAAATTAGCTGTATTATCACAAAGGTAATACACTAGTAAGTGCAAATTTCAACTGAGAAGTAATTTCTATTGCTATTAATCTGTTAAAATTATTTTTGTTTTCTTTATGTTAAAAAAGTCTAGCTCAAATGGTAAACAAACAATTAGGGGAATAGGTAAGTTTTCTAGCCTTTCAGTTCAGATCTGACAACATCCCTGTTTCACTGATGAAGCTTCAGCAAAACCTCTACAAAGTTAATGAAACTTTGTGTTTCCACCTGAAAGCAAAAATTAAGCAGAAAAATTGTTGAAACAAGAAGTCGAGAATTTTAGGGTCTTAACCCTAAAAAGCCTGTGACTGCGCACTCTGTTCCTGTTTGTGGGACACCTATAAAATAAATCTCAATCTATTATTTTATCATTTGAAACCGATCTTCCCAGGTCCACAGGGTTTAGTGAACCGAGCAGCCTGCTACGCATAGAGCTAGAGAAATCATTTCTCAGCTAACAGACTATTGCAACAACCTTCCCTGGCAATACATTTTAGGTCTGCCTGACCTTATAGTCTCCTCACTTGAGCTGTTTTAATTATTTCAAAGATTGCTATACACATACCTAAGTTCTCATGAGCTCTCCACAACAGATCATCTTAATAAACACTGAAATATAATATCAAGCACAGACAGCTCCACTTGAAGAGGTACATTTGCACCCATAGTGATGTGCAAACCTTTTCAGATTATCTATGAATATGTTTCATGTCCCTCCAGCATCAGTAACAAGAGTACAACAAGCACCAAGCCCTGGGCTTGCTCCAGTAGAAAATCGAAACCAAGGTACAGAGGTCCCATGTGATGAAAGCTGTCCTTGCTCTATTGCTCCACACTGCTGAAATGCTGAGGGTGAGGCAGAAAGGGGGAGACTGGGTGGAGTATTCACTTGGAAAGTCCTTTTAAAGTCAGCAGGTCTAGCGTATTCAACTACAGTTAGTGATAACATACCACTCTACTGATCAGGAAACAGATGCGGGGACCTGATGCTCAGGAGTTACTTTCCTTTCTCAATCCCTTCCTGACTCCCCATATCACCCTCCCTAATCTCCCTGGCTCCCACTGTGACCCTGTGTGGTCTGCACCCAACTGTCTGTGCAAAGAAAGATGCAGGAGGGTAGCATTCATCAGCCAAGGCTTTGTGGCAGAAAGGGTGCTGCTGACCTCCTCCAGTGGCAAAGCTAATGGGAATGAAGAGTCTTTTTGGAGGCTCTGTGTGCCTAGGATCAACACAGAATCACAGAATCATTAAGATTGGAAAAGACCTCTAAGATCATCAAGTCCAACCATCGACCCAACACCACCATGCCCTCTAAACCAGGTTCTGAAGTGCCACATCCACACGTTTTTTGAACACTTCCAGAGATGGTGACTCCACCACCTCCCTGGGCAGCCTGTTCCAATGCTTGACCACTCTCTCAGTAAAGAAATTTTTCCTAATATCCAATCTAAACCTCCCCTGGCGCAACTTGAGGCCATTTCCTCTCATTCTATCGCTAGTTACTTCGGAGGAAGAGACCAACACCCACCTCGCCACAACCCCCTTTCAGGTAGTTGTAGAGAATGATGAGGTCTCCCCTCAGCCTCCTCTTCTCCAGACTGAACATCCCCAGTTCTCTCAGCTGTTCCTCATAACACTTGTGCTCCAGACCCCTCACCAGCTTTGTTGCCCTTCTCTGGACATGCTCCAGCACCTCCATGTCCTTCTTGTAGTGAGGGGCCCAAAACTGAACACAGTCTTCGAGATGCAGCCTCACCAGTGCTGAATACAGGGGCATGATCACTTCCCTAGTCCTGCTGGCCACACTATTTCTGACACAGGCCAATGTTATTTCATTCAGGATTCAAGCAGTCTGCAAACTGACGATCTCCAAACTTAGATTGCAAGGTCACGTCAGCAGAAGTGGATGCAACAGCGGTGGCTCTTGCATGTCCTGTGCTGTGCTGCACCTGTAGCATGATTGAAGGGGATGGTCAGTTGCTCAAGCAACGTTCAGATGCTGAGCTGAGGTAGCCCACATACGATGTTTTTGCCATGTTCCTTTAGGTGAAAAGGAACTGTGAGAAAATCATTCTTCAGTGACTTGCAGTTCATACCCAAAGAGGCAAGTGAGGACGAAAGGAAAGCACCCAGGAAGGCATGAAGCCACATTCCCGTGTGGATCAGGTATCACCAATTCCAAGAACGTCATGCCCACTGTGCAGAAGAAGATTGCTCTGGAAGCATAAAGACATCATACATAGGAAACAAAAGCTTCACAGTTTGATAAGCAGCTCACTCACCCTAATCACAGGCATTGCTACCAAAATGCATTTGGTCTGTGCTCTCCCTGCAAGCAGAAAAGCTCTTACACTTGCTTTTTGCCCGCATCTGAGTCTGAGTCAGCTTAATCTTTCAGCATGAACTGTTAAAAGCTTCCTAACCATGCCATGCGACAGGCTTGCTATAAAGGTCTGAGAGACAGTGCCGCTATCGAAACACTCAAATGCTGATAATCCTGGCTGCACACTTCAGAGCTGCAATAGCTGAACTGGGCAGTGGCGCATGTTCTCAATGAGTTGCTGGAGGACCCCTCCGAAATCTGCCATCCTAGCCGGACAACGGCATGCCCAGGACAGGCGAGCCTCTGGCTGCAGCAAGGAAACCCTGACTGCGGCAGGGCACCCCACCTCACATGGGAGCCGCTTGAATTTCAAGGGCAGTATGAGCCTAATTGGAAGCCAAATATTTTGGTAGGGGTCAGGGTGTACCAGATCCTGCTTTGGTGCCCTTGGACTGGAGATTTGGAAAGGTTTTAAACTTATTTCTCCCCTGTACTGCCACCAGAGGGCACGGCTCCCTTCCCTGCGAGGGGAAGCATCAGCCAGCGCGGGCAGGGGGGTTGCCTGCTGGAGAAGTTTGATGTCCTCTTTCTCCCACCTCCCTTCTCCCACCTCCCTTCTCCCACCTGCTTTGCAGCCCCTTGGCTGGACCTAAAGCCCTGTCTGAGAAGAAGAACGTACCTGAGAACTTTTGCCAAGCCGAAAGGGAAAGCAGCTGGCTGTCACTTTGTGTGGCTTGGGAGAGCATCCGATATGGCTCAACCCTACGTGGCCGCCGTGGTTTGTGCAGTACTCAGAGCCCTGCCTGTACGTCACTGACATTTCGTGGAGCCGCAGGACAAGCTGTGCAAGCCTGTACTGCCCTGTTTTCAATGTCAGGGGTTGTCCCTTTCTGAGGCAAAGGAGAGATACCACCCTATGTCTGAAAAGCCTTGTTATAGCAGGTTGAATAGAGTCCTAGGCAGTGGATCTCCCCTTTTGTCTGTGGGAGCTCTTCAAAATGGCCTTGTACTTAGAAGACAGCACTGGGCATCTTGCAGCTTATTTTCTCCTTGAAGTCGTAACCCTCTGCCTCATCTCCCAGGACAAACACCCCACTGTCAGGCAAAGACCAGGGCACGGGTATGTGAAGCTTGCTGCAGCTCTTGACCTGTGGGAAGTGAGCTGGGTACCAAACCAGATGCTCACTCCTCCTTCGTGGCCATTTCAGGACTGCAGCATGCAGGGCAGAAAGTATTAGGACAGTGACCTTTTTCTGCAAAGACCATTTGGTAAACAGCATGTTTTATTTTATTTCTTCTTCAGCAGCCACTGCCAGCACAGTGTGACAATCAGCATATCCTCTGTGTTGAGCTGACAATAGATATCCAACCGGAACAACCAAGTATATGAAACATTTTTGTCTTATTCCTTTTTTTTTACCATAAATAAAATATAGGCTAAAATATAGGATGTTAGTGATGCCTTTGGGAAGTCAGAATAAGGTGAGTTCAGGAACACTGACAGCAAAACAAAGAAATGCTGTGTGCATGGTAATTTGCACTAGCCTGAGGCTCAGTCCTACTCAGTTTACGGTGAGGCTTTCCAACAGCCATTGGGAAGCAAAAAATTTTAGCTTGCAGCAAAGCTGGCCACGTTTTCTCTGACAAATGCATTTCTAAACTGGCATGGGCTTTTTGATGCTGTATGAGGACTCAGAGCTAACTTCCCAGATGTATTTCTCACTGATGAGTGTTCATCCAATAATTTATGCAAATGCATTTCAGGTTGTGAGGTGCTGGCAAATTGTTCACTGTTCCTCATAAAACACATATGACTGGTCTGCAACAGTGGCATCATCAGTTCTTTGGCTTGCTCAATAGAATAATGAAACTTTGTTTTTAAACACTAGAAGTCAGAAGAAACAAAAACTTCATTAGTGAAACTTTTTGTTTTAGTTTTATGAACTAAGATTCCGCTTATCCTTAGTCACTACTAATTTTGATCATGATGAATACAATTGTTCAGACACAGACATGTACGGAGTTAAAAATAACTGTTATTTTCCATTCATATGAACAAAAGTGCATGCAAAATAGGCAAACATGATCTTACCAGAGCAATAGTAAACATTATTTTCATTTTTTGCAGATACAGTGGATATGAATTGGAATTTAATAATTCAGTGATAAAAGCAAAAATAAAAGACACTTTAAGATATTGCTATGTCCAAGTGTCAGGTATCAGAGCGTGTTGTGCTGGAAAAGGTTAGGAGTCTGCAAGCAGTGACTTAGGACATAGAGATTTCCCCAGCAACCAAGATTGTATTCCAATGCAAATGATCAAACTACTAAAAATACCAGGAGATTGAAAGGATTCACTTTATGTAAGCAGAAATGTACACAAATCAGCATTTAATGAAGGCTCACCATCAGGCATCAGCAGGTCTTTAATGGGTGTCTTAAACATCTGTTCTTGTCCTCTTTCCCTCACAAGTTGTCCCTCTACATGTACCTGATGCCTCTGAGGCTGTGGAGCTGCCAGGCAGCCAGCCCTGGAAACTCAGAAAGGCAATTATTATCCGCAAAGAAAAGCGCATGACTGAGGGGTGCCCTCCCAGGAGCTTGGTGGAGTTCGGCTCAAAGGACACACAAAATTTGGGCACTAAAATTGTGGGCTGCAAAAGCACTACAAAAGCCCAAGGCAGGGCCTGCACTGTGCGCAGATGCCACTACTACTCCATGTTCAATCTCCAGCCTGGGAGCTGTAGTCCCACCACCAGAAGCAGTAGCAATGAGAACCCATCATCCTCATCATGGTAAAAAACCCTGTGATGTGATCCTTGATTTCTTTCTGTATGTCCTGGCCAACACGAGGCAACAAAACCCATTCATTTCTGTCCCCTTTTAAATCTATATCCTCTGGCTGCCAAATGTCTCAGTCTTCTCTGCCAAAGGCACAATATAGATGGTACTGAGGGACTTTGTTCTGGCAGCACTACAGTCCCACTGCATTAATCTTGGATGAAAATGTCTGGTGCTATAAATGGCTCTACATGTATTTCCAAATATTAGGTGATGTGAGTAATCTGAAATATCCCTGGGCAAAAATTCTGAATTAGGAACGCAGAAAAAGCTGGACTGTCTCCTGACCTCGTGCACTAAGCACCTAGGTAACTCAGATGTTGAACTCGCTGTCTACCCAGCCTGTTAGCCTGGGAGGATCTGCTCTAATGGTTCTTTTGCAGTGACCAGAGGGGATTCTTTATTGAGATTCCCATTGATAAATTTTTGCTTCAGCTCTTAGACATTGGGCTATGCCTCCCTTGTGACAGTAGGGTCAAGCCTCAAGATGATTATGTAGCAACCATGACACTCCGGACATACTCCTGGGTTCCTTAGAAAACCAAACACGCAATCCCCATTAAGAAGTTCCAGCATATGGGATGTAGTCTACTTGTAATTCCCAAAACTGCCAACAAAAATAGATTAAAAAATATTATTACTACTGTACAGGCAGGGAAACTGAAGTAGGCAGGGGGAGAGATTTCCCAAGGTCAGCAAGAGAGCCAAGAACAAAATCAGGCCTCCCACTGCCTCTTATTAGAAACAACCTCCTAGGCTGCAGCTGATAGTGGTGAAGGATAAATGAGCACTTCCCACAAAGGAGATGGACAGCCATCACTGTAAATGCTTATCAGTCACACTGGTTTAATGAGTAAGAATGACAGACATCTCTGAACCTGACTGTCCCACTGATAATGGCAATGGGGGCCATGGGCTGGACTGCACATCATGGGCAAAGCCCATCATGCAGGTTGATGGTAAATCCCTCATCACGTACAAAGCCTCTTGGCATTCCCCAGCAGGCAGCAGGGCTGCACAGCCTTGCCCTGTCGAGAGCTATTCTGCCTTGAAGAAATGGTACAGGGCTCATACTCACACTTTCATAGCACAGTGTGTTGTGCATGAGCCTCTCAAACCAGCCCTAAGAATGAGTTTTGACCCCATCATCAGATGGCAAGGTGTTCTGACATTAAATAATCAACCCTGATTGGGGCTTGGCAGTGTATTTTCTTCTCTTTCCAGCCCTCCCATACATTGCATCTTTATGTCAGGCCTTGGCTACTGGACTAAGCAGAGAGAGATTGCTTTTGTCCTTCTTCCTTTGTGCCTTTTTGCAGGGCCAACGTACCAGCTTGTCCTTTCTGGTGAAGAGTCCTCAGCTTCACTGCACTCCCAGTGAGATGCCAGCCTCCCTTTGCCACTGACACTCACCAGACCCCTCTGCCAGGGACCCCTCTGGACAGATCCCCGGAGCTCTGTCTCAGCTCAGCTTGAGATCTTATGTATTCAGTGTTGCCTACAGTAAAGAGAGGGCTGTCTGTGATTAAGACCCTTGTATTTTCATTCTTCCCCTACGTTGTTTCCTTTGGGAAAGTTAAACAGTGGCTGGAAGAGCTTGGTTGCAAACCCAATGTTATTCTCTGAACCAGATGCTTATTTTAACACTGTACACAGAAACAATAGGAAGTTCCTCTAGACGCGATGGCACTGCAGCTTCTTTAAAGTAATTAGTATTTTGGCAGCAGCTATTTTCACCCACAGAAAGCAGCTCAGGGTTAAGAATGAAGGTGTAGAAGAAGCATTACTGATCACAGCTCCAGTCTGCTTAGTGCTTCTATTATAAACTTTTATTTTACCCCTCTAGGAATTTTTCTTTGGGCTGAAACTCAGCATACTGGTCAGAATTACTATTGATCCTTATTACTTTTACTGCTGCAGCCGTAAAACATATACAAAGCTTTGAATTAAACCAGAGTTCCCTTCCTTTTTGAACCCTTTCCACTATTTTACTAGTTTGGCACTGCATTGCTCAAACCTTCTTCCCCATTCAGCTGTGCATAATTGTTGACTACCTAATGGAAAAGTATTCTAGAGCTTAATAAAGAACAATAGTTTTGCTACAAGATGTTTGATACCACCTGTAGAAGTACAGAGCTTGTTTTGACTCTCTTTTGGTCTCTACAGGGCAGTGTGAACCCTTGTAGAAAAGATCTCCTTTTCCAAGAAACAGTTTTGCTGCGTCACTGCTGTTCACCTCTTGCTTTCTGCAGAGCTTCACTGATTTCATCTCAGGAAAGGCAGCTGAAGTTTCACATCAATAATAATCCTCTCGGAGCAGGACTCGAGCACACTCCAGCAAACCTGTCCAGACTACAACACACCTACAAGACCAGCATATGTAGAGTCTCAGGAGGCTTTGATCACCAGTGCAGAAAGGAGCTACCTAAAGTTACTTTGCAAAGTGAAGCACCAGTTATGGATAATTGTTAAGAAAATAAATTGGATTTGCAGTTTACCATTGCTTTCCTGCAGTTCTGAAACTGAACAAGGGATGCTGTTAGGATCCAGCACTTTCTGGATGCTTCATGCTAGTGTGCCTTTGCTACACTCAGGGACATGCAGTGCAGCAGGAATTGATTTGAGGAAGCATGGAGAATCGACAGCTTTTGCTGAAAGGAGTTCTATCATATTTTTATCATGATGGTATTTCTGGTTTGGGTTGAAAAAATGTATTCAAAATAACAAAACCTGAATTGTTTCCTTCTTCTTTATTCCTCTCACTTTCCCTCTTGTTTACTCCTCTGTTTTCCTTAGCAACTGGTATAAGGAGGAGAAAAGGAGGTGAAACATAAACAAATGAAAATATTTTTTTTTAATAGAAGGGAAAGAGGGTGCTTGTGTTTCTGCCAAACAAAACAGAAATATTGCATCAAAACAGAAAATCTGTGAAAGTGGTTGCTGGGGGAAATTTTGTCAGATGATTTTTATTGGTATTTTTATCACCATCATCATTAACCCACTATGCTTTCAGTGCTACCTCTTACTGCTAGGAAAGACTGATAATTTCTTCAGAAGTCTTGGAATGGATCCAAAGACCTGAGACAGGCTCAAGACATAAAAGCAAGAGGGTGTCCTGCAGTGTCATAAGGGCAATTCCAGCTGTGGAGCTGGTGATTCACTGCTCCTGTCCCTGGACTAATGCCCACCTTTTCCTCATCACATCTTGATCTTTCACTGCCACAGAGTGCAAACAACAAGAAACTTTCAAGCAAGAAAGTAATCCTTCGCCAGAAGAAGTCACCTCAAAATATCTGTGCCCTGATCAACTAATGGTCTGACCAAAGGAGACCTCACCCAATCCCTGACTTTTCCTTTCCGCCAGGAACAAGGTATCAGGCAAGGACAAGCCAATGCTAACAACATCATCAGCCCTCAACTGCTAGGGACATCCCCCTGCAGGAAGCTGGGCTGCATGCACCGCCCCAGGGTCTCCTTAGGTCAATGGATAAAGGCCAGTATCCTCCATAGGAAACTGCTTAAACTCAGCACTAATCAAAGCTGTGGCTGTCTAGACTCTAGGACCAAGAAATATTTTTGCACCTTTGCTTCTGAACAAGATCAAGATAACATGTTGTAACAGTTTCTCCATCCAAGAGATTTCAGGGAAGAGAGCCCTCACCACAGTACCACACCTTGCGGTCGTGTACCTGTGCATCATGCACAAGGCATCTAAGAAGTTTATATAAGCAGTATGCTACATGATCAGTAAGGCACAATAATTTGTCCCAATTCTTTTCACAAATCTAGATGTAGCCGCTGGACAGGTTTACACAAAGTTTTATAAAGCTGGTGCCAGATGCAATATAGGTCCACTCAGACAAGACAGAGATGCTGGTATTTGGACGAGGTTGTGCTGAGAGAAAATATGACAAAAATACATAAGCTGTCAACTGAAGCAATTTTCTTGACTACCATCAGAGGGTACTGATAGAGGTAACTCTGCTCTGAGACTACTCTGCAGACCATAAAGAACTTTTCTATCATTGCCTGACAAAAGAGCAGCATTGCTGTCAGAAGCAGATCTCACCCCTGTGACCCATCTGCAAAAACTACGTCTAAGAACAAGGAAATCAAAGGTTTCATCTTCATACTTTCACTCATCTTAAAAAATAGGCAGAAGATTCTTCAGATTAGGGCCTCAGTTTTCCTCCTTTGTCCAAGCTCTTTTTACAGTGAAGTAAAATGAGGAATCGTCAAGGGGTTGATGTAGATCCACAGGGCAAAGCAAAGGGATGAGAAATGGGGTCTTGCTCTGTGCAGGGGAGAAGTTATATAACTGTAAAGAAAAAGCACTTTGATTTTGGTGACTGTTGTGCAGAGTGAGTGACTTATCATATTTCAAATTTTCATTTGGATTTGTGACAGGTTTTGGCATATTAGCTTCTCCCACTCCCATGGGTATATCCCAGACATTCTCAATCCTTGGTGGGAAAGACTGTCCTGGAAAGAATTAGGCAGGCTGAGGTGTGAGTCACTGGCCTTGTTCCCTCAGTTGATGGGATGCGGTCAGTCCCGAGGGAAATGTTTTCATTACTGCTGAGCAGTGCTTACACAGAGTCAAGGTCTCTTCTGCTTCTCACACCACCCCACCAGCAAGTAGGCTGGGGGTGCACAAGAAATTGGGAGGGGACACAGCTGGGACAGCTGACCGCAACTGACAAAAGGAGTATTCCACACCATACGACGTCATGCTCAGCATATAAAGCTGGGGGAAGAAAGAAGGGGGGATGTTCGTAGTGATGGCATTTGTTTTCCCAGGTAACCACTATGCATGATGAAGCCCTGCTTTCCTGGAGATGGCTGAACACCTGCCTGCCAATGGGAAGTGGTGAATGAATTCCTTGTTTTGCATTGCTTGCGTGTGCGGCTTTTGCTTTACCTATTAAACTGTCTTTATCTCAACCCATGAGTTTTCTCACTTTTACTCTTCGGATTCTCTCCCCCATCCCACCAGGGAGGAGTGAGCGAATGGCTGTGTGGTGCTTAGTTGCTGGCTGGGGTTAAACCATGACAAACAGCATGAGGCTTTGCCATTTCCCCTGGACTTAGTCAGTTTGTGACCATGTGCTGTGGGCAGCTCCGGTCACTGCAGTGACTGGTGGACCATGTCATAAGCAAGAGGGAGGTGCCTTCCTGGAGCAGCTTGCAACAAGACCAACACAGCAAGAGAAGGTGGGGATACCATGTCTGTGCCTGAGCAAAGACAAACTCACTCCTGACAGTACAATGACATATGAAGAAAGGAAGAATTAACCATGCAAGGCATTTGTACAGAGATGGATGGGTTCTTCTCCATAGCCTTCACCATGTCACTGGTCTGTAATACTACAAGGCTAATTGTAGAAACAGTTCAATCAGCCCTCACGTGCTGAGGAGAACCAGCAAGCAATACGATGGCTGCTTGCACTTCCCTTGGCTTCAGGCCACTGGAAGACTCTAAAGTAAATGAAAGCAAAGCAGGAAGAACATGAATGCCCCTACTCCAAATGTGTCGTGTACAGGTTGCTTGACACAGAGACAATGAGAGAAAACAGAGGGCAGAGTGCCACAAGGTTGGCCATTGCTATCTGCTAAGTATTTTGCAAGTGGCTACCACCACAACTAGAGCTTTTTGTGGAAACGCTTGGAAGAAAGTGAGATATGGCCAAGGGAGAGCAGGGAGAAGACTGAGCAGCAAGTGAAGGAGGCAGTGGAAGTCAGAGTATGTTCAAAGAGTAAAGAGCCCCTCAGCAGTGGTGGGAGTGTAGGAGGAGAGGGTTGGGTAGAGGAAAAACATCTGCTGGTGAGTAGGGGGGAAGCAGATGCATGTAAGGGAATGGAATGAGGTGCAGTAGGACAGCAGAAAAGCAGTGTGTCTAAAGGGCCCTGCAAGGGTCACACCAGAGGTAGAAATCTTTTCTTTAGGGATTGCAAATCACAATTATATTGGTTGGATTAGGGGGGCATGCCACTGTAAACAGAAGCAGTTTATCCAAAGAGCAAACCTCTCTGCTAAGAGGTTAGCTAGAGGTATGGAGACATTAATTTAGGAAGCAATTTTTAACCTTGGCAGCTGCCTTACCCAGTCTCCTCAACAAGGCAGATGAAACCTGATGGATACAGGGTTCTGCAATGCTAAGAGATATTTCTTGTTTAGTTAACGTTCCTGATTTATACAATGATAACAAGAGCCCAAGGAAAGCACTGTTCTTCCATTCTATCTCTATAGGTCAGAAGTTTAAGGTTTTAGTATTGCCATCATTTTTTTTAAACATTGAAATACTCAGGCTAGACACCATATATTTTTCCCACTAGCTGGCATTCTGCAGCAACAGCCTCATTTGTATTCCGTCTTCTACTTGAGAAAAAAAAAACCACTCTGCATTGCCACAACTCAGTACTTCCCCACTGCGATACAGAGATTGCCAAACAGTCACACTAAATTCAACATGTCCCTGCTAACATATTTTATTCGTACGGATGGTCTGCTTCACAGTGTGTTCCCAAAGACTTGGTTTTAAAATTTAAACTCCAGACTTCCAACAAAAAATATAAAGCAAAATAAAGTGAGTATCTTTTTCTATGTAGCTGTACAATGGAGTTGCCTGTCCTTCAAGGCTAGTCTATCACAAATTTCAGGTGGGTTTTTTTCCCCCACACAGGGCTTGAGTGTCTTCCCATACAAAGGAGAAATTTGCCACTTCTTAAAGAGTTATTGTCTATAAAGTCCTGCTCTTTTTCCAGTTAAAAATGAATTTCAGGCTGTGGAGAAATTTTGGACTGGATGATCCCACAAAGTGAGGCCTCCTTCAAGACTGTGTTCATGAGTGGACCCCACCAGGACATGCAAAGTCCCTCACACTGAATCAACCCTTGGGGGCACTGTATTTCTGTCTTGAGGAGCAAGAGTGGCCATATGTGTTGAGTATTAAAGTCTCACTGGCCTCTCTTGGTTGGATCTTCACACAGTAGCTTTCTCCTCAAGCTCTGATTTTGTATGTGAAAGGAAATCCAGCTAAACCCATGAAGTAACTTCAAGTAAGGTATTGCAGGGAATCTGATGGCTTTGTGGGCCAGAGCCATTCTTTGTAGGGCCCTCCTTTGCTGTCAACAAGTCCAGGGTTTCACCCGTGGGTCTGGGCAGAACTTACAGGAGCATCCTCCAGGTGCAATAAAGGCTGTGCAACATTTGGCACTCTGACACATATTGGATACTCCTGGGGCTGGGAAGTATCTGGGCTAAACTAGACTCTTTCCACAGCCCACAGGGAAAGACAGGACCTCCAGGGGATGGCTCACAGCCTCTCAGACATGTCATAGGGTAGGAGGACTCACCATCTAGAGCTTCCTCCATCGTGTCAGAGAGACGCAGGCAGAGTTCACAGCGGGCATCGCTACTTTTCTGATAGACTGAACAAGGCAGATCTATCCTTTCTTTTGTGGACAGAGCAAAACACCTGGGGAGAAATGAGGAAAAAAAGAAACGTCAGCTGTTGGCGGTGATCTGTATTGGGAGCAATAGGCTAGAAAAGATGCTTCCCCTTATCCTGTGTGACACATTTCCTGCAACACTTGAGTTTCCTCTCACTGACTCTTACTGCAATCATTTTTTTAACTTTTTTTCTGGCATCAATGTGAGACCACCCTTGATGCCACATACACTCCCTACAGTCATGAGGTTGAGCACCGCTCCATGAGTGACAGTGCAGTCCACAGATGGCAAGACTGAGCTGCTCTATTGAGGAAGGTGACCTGGGAGCCGAACAACATGATCAGGGCAGGTCCAGTGGCAATAACCATGATCAGCCACAGTCCAGTGACATCCAGTTAAGACCAAAGTGACAACAAAGGTCTGAGTTCAAGCTGGGAACCTGAGTCACCGTGGTCCAAGGCTAGATGCAACACACACTCAAGATATCTCAGGCAAGAGCTAAGGCCAAGGGACCGAGTTTCAACACTGCTCCTGGGCCAGCAGGTGATGGAAGGTCCAGAGGAGGCTAGTCGCGGCAATGACAGCTCGCTGATGACAGCCATTGTGAGGGGAAGCCTAAGAATAACATTACCCTTGTCTGGTTAAGCACTTCTAACACTTAGCCAATAACAGGACTTACCATCAGACACCCAGCTTTTTAATTGCCACCATACTTTATTCTAAGACCTCTTCCTCTTCCACTCTTTGATGTTATGTGACTATTGATAGCTTCTCCCACAAGGAGCTGGAAGTAGAGGGAGAACTAAGAAAATGAATATTATGAAATGCTACAATCAATGCCCTGTAAAGGAGTGGAGAAGAGATGCTCACTGCCAGCTTCTCCCGCCAGAGCTTCCCAGGCGGCACCAGCTCCCTGGCTCGGACAACTTGGCCACAGCTATAACTCAGTGTGAATAAAAAATTTTATTTCAGCAGGAAAAGCTGAAGCAGCAGAGGGCTTCTGTGTCTGGACAAGCCCAGGAGAGGCAGAAATGGTTTGTTTAATGCCACCTCTCATTATTCCTGGCACTTTATGACTCATTAAGTGTCCTAGTTTTGCAACTAACTCCTGCTGAGCTCAACATTTGATACACATTTATGGGTGGCCTGTTGGCTGTAATAATGGCTGAACTATTCATAATTCCCCTAACCATGTTAATTTCTTTCTTTGCATGCCAGGTTTCCTTTAAAAAAACTGTAAGATAAAGATACTGGGGACTTCAGTTCTTAACGCAGAATGAATTACATCTATCTAGCCAATTTCTTAGCATAGGTATATACTGCAATTAGACACACTTGTCCTGAGCCTAGATAAACTGTGCTGTGTCCTAACACCTTTTACACTGCTCCCCTTCTATATCTACTATGCTCTTTATCATGGATATATCCATGCAGATGGATGCCCAATACCAATTCCCCTCTGAAGAAGGTTGGCAGCACACACATCAGTATTCATTGACGTGTATGGAATGGGAACAGGAGCCAAAAGACCCTTCTTGCTCATTACAGGTGGGAATTAGAAGTAAGGGACCTCTGTTTGAGAACCTTCTTGTGATATGAGTGATCTTGTCAGCTTCTGCCCTGTCTTCCATCTTGCTTTCTTTGCAAAAGGTCAGCGAGAATTCAAAACAGAGCCCAGCAACGTGTTGACCCAACCTGACAACCGATGCAAACAGGGTGACGGTAAGCACTCAGCACAAGTTTGACAGACGCAAGTATTTTTCAAGATGACAGCACATTTAACCTGTCTCTTCTGAAAGCGTCATGCACGATCACCTCAGAGACAGGTAGACAGGTCTGTGATTTTCCTCTCATTCACTCGAAGCACAGAGTCACTTAGCCTGGCCACTCTGAAAAGATGGAACTTTGTGTCTACAGTCAAACAAATTCAGTCTGTGTATATTTTGGAGCATGACTAAAAGGTCACCAACAAAATCACACAGGTCCAAAAGGAATGTCAGTATTTTTGCTTACTTTAAACTCAGTCTGGAAGTTATTTGGGAGGGGACATAGCTGGGACAGCTGACCCAAACAACCAAAGGGATATCCCACACCAATGACATCATGCTCAACAATAAAAGCTGAGGGAAGGGAGGATGAAGGGGGGATATTCGTGGTTATGTCATTTGTCTTCCCAAGAAACCACTACATGTACTGAGGTCCTGCTTCCCAGGACATGGCTGGACATCTGCCTGCTGATGGAAAGTAGTGAATGAACTCCTCTTTTTGGTTTGCTTCTGTGCGCAGCTTTTGCTTTTCTTAATAGTTGTATTAATCTCAACCCATGATCTTTTCTGTCTCATTTTCTCCCCCAGTCCTGTTGAGAAGGGAGATGAGAGAGCAGCTGGGTGAGCATCTGGCAGCCATCAAGGTCAACCCACCACAGGTTTCTGGTCAAAGATTAATTTTCTTGACTGGTTCTCTCCATTTTGGTTACTGCTGATCACAAAAAAAACCAGATTACATAAACTTCAAAGGCATTTCCATTTGAGAATTGCCAATTTGATTCAATACTGCTAACCTCAAACATTCAATAGTCAACAGTCCTGATTAAAAAGGAAAAAAAACCACTTGGGGTCTTATCTTTGAAGTCTTGGCATTTGAGCCCACAGGATGTGGTATTATGACCAGCATATTCTAGTTCAAGCCTGTGTTGCCCTACTGAGAGTGGCCCCACTCTCACTAGTGCCTGTTTTATATTCCTGCTGCTTGTCTTAGGTCAACACTAGCCGTCAGGAGGACAGTCAAATGAGCTTTATGATCTGGCTGGCAAAAACAGGGACAAGAAGGGTCTTGTTCACTCTTGCAAAACCTTTCGTTTCAAAGGTGGTTTGCAGTAGCAGCCAGGCTGTGCTCGGAGTTGGCCATAGGATAGCCCAGAAGGAGCAGATCATGCAGGAGGTCTGCACAGGAGTCCAGTTTGCCACCGCAGCATTTCTCACCGTGCACAGCAGTTCCTGTCAATGGGAAAAAAGACCATCACTGATTTCAGTCAAGTGCTTTGACCGCAGGATTTCTGTCTTCATCCTGCATTGTTTTATACAAGGTTTAGATACTTACTATTGGTGTCTCGGGCTTTTGCTGAAGGATAGCATTTTAAAGTTAGAGACATGGCTGTTATGAAATGAAGAAAATGCACAAAATGACCTCTGGAGGAGCGAAAACAAGAAATTGCAATGCACAGGCTTGAGTGTCAGAGAATATGCTTCCCTGTAAGGGATTTAGTTATTTTCTTACCCCATGAAACAGGTGACATCTCTCAGAAAAGACTCCCTGTGGGGAACCTGATCCTGTGGGAGGGAGGATGAGTTAGTGATTAGAGATGAAATGCAAAAGTGTTTTCAGCATAGTGGCTGCTTGCTCGATTTTCTAATACAGTACATTACATTGTTAATGGAAATGTAGCTTTGCACCTTCTGTTTTTCTCCCAGTAGAATTAATTTCAGCACTGTTTGCATGCCAAGCATGCACACTCACAGCTGTGAGCTCCAGGGAGCAGGAGAAGACACAGCTTGGACCTACACAGATAAGATAGCAAAGAGTCTGCAACAGGGCTGGGATCTGAACCCACTGCCTTTTCCAAGTGACTTCACAAGACCATCTTTGCTCCTGCCCACAGAAACTGTCCCGCACCATTACAGACAGACCTCAGAAACCAACAGATCGGGGGAAGAGCATCCGGCTATTTCAAAGTCCTTTGGGAGATCTACAGGGAGAGGGGTTTTCTGTTCCACTCTGTGATGCAGCAAAGAGGGGAAAAACACACACCATTTCTGACAGAGCAGCTATACCTTCCCAGTATGCTTACCCAACCTGCACAGAATCTCTCCTTTTCAGGGCTGCATGTGTCATTTATTAAGAAATAAGAGAGAGCAGAGAGGAACAGCTTTTAAAGAAGCAGGCCATGCACGGGCAGGGAAATAGTGCCGAGTGTTTGGGAGCCCCTTGAGATGAAAGTACCACAGGAGTGCCACAGGGCAGTGCTGTTGGTATACCCACCATGCCGCTAACATGGCTCTCCACACACCGCCTACGGAGAGGGACAATCATGGAGCTGGAGACACAGAGCTCACTAAATCCGATGGTCACGAAATGGGAAAGTAAAGGGAGTAAATTGTGCCATGCAACAGGAGCCACTGTCCCAAGCTGAAAGCCCTGGGAAACAAAGCAGCAGAGCACGTAGAAGTACTTCCCTGGGAGTTGACTGCGAATGAAGCAGCTCGAGTTTTCACTTGGATTTGCAGCTGCGTGCCTGTGAAGAAAATGAATGTGGAAAAGCTGGAGAAAGACCGAGAGAGAGTTTCTGAGAGGACTGCAGGCTTGTGCTTGAGAGGGAAAACTCCCTCCTGCTGTGCTGGTGTACTCAAGGTACACAAACAGCAGGAATATCCAACTCGTATTTCATCCTGCTGGAAGCAAGACGCAAAGCCCCAACTCCTAATTAGCTGCTCAGACCAAGAGGAGATCATCTATTTTCCAAGTGCTCAGGCAAAAGAAGAATGAAATTTTAAGATGTGAGGCAGCACTTCTGCTCTATTATTGCGGTGCCAAAGCACAGCATCTTAAATAAAGTCAGCAATATTATTTTGTATGTGCTTAGGAGCAAACTGTAATTCCCCATCCAGCATTACCTGAGTCTGTAGAGTACCCCTGTGTAAACGAGTCAATAAATATATATACACAGCCATTAACTTACTTGGTTCCGATCAGCATAACAGCTATCATTGCTTTGTATACCAAAAGAAGAAAAAACAGCAGAAAACTTGTTTACTGGCAAGCCTGTTTCCAGAAAGACAATTTGCATGTATTTTTTAAATCTCTGGAAAACAAAGCTCTTCATACTGACAAGACAGAAACTTCCTGAAGTCAAAACCTTCGGGGCCAGGGCTTGCTTTCTTCATTTTGTGTTAACCGGCAGAAGGTGATTTGTAAACCCGTCAATAAAGCTTATCAGCGCCGTCAGTCACCACACGATAATCCTGAAGGTCATCGGGCGGCTTATCCCACCCGCCCGGCCTTGGTTAAAGAACCGAACAGATATTTGAAGCTGAAAGTCAACGACAGTGGGATTTTGCAACGTCCAGCCTGCCTGCACATCACTTATGTAATGTCGGATGTTTTGTTTAAACGTGCCGAGGGCTGCGACGGGGAGCGCAGCGATGGCTGCCCCCTTATCCCCTGGGCACGCAACAAATACGACAGCACAAAGCCGCTCACACCTCGGCTCTGCCCCGGAAGTCCTTTTCTTTCCAAGGGAAGGGGGCACAGGCCATTTAACCTGCTGGGACTGTTGCAACAAGGGGCCCACTCTCCCTTGAGGTGACCACCCCGCCGCTAAGCTTGAGCCCCGCCGCAGCCATACCGGGGCGGGGGCCCGGTGGAAGGACGTTGCTCCCGCAGGTCCCGACGCGAACCGGCAGGGGGCGCGGCGACAGCGCGCGGCCGGCACCGCCTCTCGCGCCTGCGCCTCGGCGGGGCGGCGCGGTGCCAGGTCTCCAAGATGGCGCCGGGGCCGCCTCCCACCGCCGCCGAGGCGTACCGGCGCAACCGTTTCGTCTCGCTGCCGGCCGAGCTCGACCCCGACGCCTATGACGCGTCGCCGGAGAAGCGCCGTGCCGAAGCCGAGCGCTTGGCCATCCGCGCTCGGCTCAAGCGGCAGTACCAGCTGCAGCTCAACAACCCCAACCCACCGGCCATTATTGTGAGTGGGGAGGGGCTCGCGGCCGGGGGCGGTGGCGTGGGGCTGCGGGGCCTGTCCGCCTCTCCCGGCGTCCCGGAGCGGGGCCCCCGGGCCTGGGTCCGTGCGGGCGAGGCGCTGTCCTCCCGGTGACCTTGGCGCCCTTCGCGGTGCAGGCCGGGAGGCAGCCGGGAGCTTTCTAGGCCCCAAGCCTGCGTCGGGGGCAAACGGGGCTGCGACGAGACGGGTGGGCGTTGCAGGGCCCCTGCGGCCTCACTGTGGTCTTCTTTCCAATCCAGGAAGATCCTGCTTTGACGCGCTGGGCCTATGCTAGGACGCAGAACGTCTACCCTACTTTCCGCCCGACACCTAAGACGTCCTTTCTAGGAGCTCTTTTTGCTATAGGTCCTCTCCTCTTCTGGGCAGCTGTCTTCAAAGCTGACAGGGTAAGTCAGTTGACAGCACTGAACATCAGTGAACACCAAAATGTGAAATGTAGATCTGCCTGGAGACTTAGTTGCTGGGATCCTCTTGCACCTAAGAATGACTAATACCATTGAAGTAATGAGGGAAGGAAGGCTGATACTGAGCCTGCTATCTCAAAACCTTATAACTGGTTGCAAACTTCTGCTGTGCTAAGAGCCCTATATTGTACCCTTGGGTATGGCCACTCACAGTTTCCCTGATCAGGATATTTTGCTATAGTAAAGCTCCCTGTAGCACTGACAGTGTAAATTAACCATATAATTTTCATTCAAATAATAACCATATTATTTTCAGCTGTTAACATGCAGTAACTGCGCTTTCTTAAATAAACAAACAGGGAGCTTATGGATGACAGACCTACCAAGGTCTCTGTGAATTGCTTAACCATTTCCCTAATCTCATGAAGCAAAAGGGGAGGAGTGCTTATGCTGACTCCAACACCTGATCTCAGCTGGATTTTTAAGATTTTGGAAGGTTTATCTTGCTTCTTTTCTAACTCCTGAAATGTAGTGTCAGAATCTGAGCAATGGTAGATCATTCTGAAAATACTCGGCTATATACATACATAAGAAAATGTTAGGTGACTGCCAGATAGTGGCTGTTGTAGCTCGTGAATTTGTGGCTATTGTAAAACCCTTTTATTTCCTTCTTTTGCACAAAACTAGCATTTTTAGATCAAGTCATAAACAAGGAAGCACAAATGTCAATTAAAACTAACAGAATATTTGTAGGAAATGCTGTTTACTAGGATGAATTGAAAATACAGGTTTTAGGAAACATGCTAAGCATGTTGATGTAAAGGTTTTTGAGACTTCAGCATCTCTGCAGTATTTTGTCATGCTGGTTTTGTTTTGTACGTAAAACCACACTTGGGCTTAGCCACCAAGTGTGGCTTGGCATGTGAGTGATTGAAAATAGACCTGTGTGAGTGAAATCTAGATGTACTTGCCTGGGAATATTTAAGCTGAAGGCTTTAATGTAGTCTCCAGGACAATTTGTTTTCCTTTATTCGGGTTCCCTTACTGATGTTTGGGGATTTTTCTTTGTTTTCTGGTAGTATATAAAGCACAATAACTATTATACTCTCTTTCTCTGAGGAGTGTTTGTTGTGTGTCTGGGAGAGCAAAAGATAAATTGTCAAGTCTTAAGCAAGTCTTCTGGTTTTATCCAGCAGAAGGAATCTGGGCAATATCTGCAGTGTCTGTGTACTGTAACAATACCTGTCAGAAAGGTACATGACTGCAGAGTGAGATACAAACGGTCTGAAAGTGAATACAGGCCCATTTTGGCAAGTACTGAGAAGTTTCTCCATAATTCTTGCACTCTCAGCAAGTTCGCAGATGACACCAAGCTGAGCGGTGTGGTTGACACACCTGAGGGATGGGATGCCATCCAGAGGGACCTGGACAAGCTCCAGGAATGGGTCCATGTGAACCTCATGAGGTTCAACAAGGCCAAGCGCAGGGTCCTACACCTGCGTTGGGGCACCCCCCAGTATCAGTACAGGCTGGGGGATGAAGTGATAGAGAGCAGCCCTGGTGAGAAGGACATGGGAGGTACTGGTGGAGGAAAAGCCGGTCGTGAGCCAGCAATGTGCGCTCACAGCCCAGAAGGCCAACTGTATCCTGGGCTGCATCCAAAGCAGCGTGGCCAGCAGGTCAAGGGAGGTGATTGTGCCCCTCTGCTCCGCTCTGGTGAGACCCCACCTGGAGTCCTGTGTCCAGCTCTGGAGCCCTCAGCACAGGAAAGACATGGACCTGTTGGAGCAGGGCCAGAGGAGAGCCCCAAAACTGATCAGAGGGATGGAACACCTCTCCTGTGAGGACAGGCTGAGTGACTTGGGGTTGTTCAGCCTGGAGAAGAGAAGGCACCGGGAAGACCTTACTGCAGCCTTCCAATACTTAAAGGGGGCTTCTAAGAAAGGTGGGGACAGACTTTTTAGCAGGGCCTGTAGCGATAGGACAAGGGGTAATGGTTTTAAACTAAAAGAGAGGAGATTTAGTCTAGATCTAAGGAAGAAATGTTTCACAGTGAGGGTGGTGAAACACTGGCACAGGTTGCCCAGAGAGGTGGTAGCTGCCCCATCCCTGGAAACGTTCCAGGTCAGGTTGGACGGGGCTTTGAGCAACCTGATGTAGTTCAAGATGTCCCTGCTCATTGCAGGGGACTTGGGCTAGATGACCTTTAAAGGTCACTTCCAACCCAAAGATGCTATGATTCTATGATAATTAGATCTCTAAACTGGATTATTCAGACAGGTGGAGGAGGCAGAAACTAAATGTATAAATAACTGATGCAACTAGGTTGGTGAAACTACATCACAGGAATTGGTCTCTGCTGGCCTTTGAGGGTGAATAGATGTGCAGAGAGGTCGATCTGAGCACATCTTCTATAGCTGGTAGGTGAAGCTAAATGCCTTGTTCTTTTTTGCTTTTTAACCACAGCAACTGTTAGCAGAGTTTGTGCTTATAGAATCATTTAGATTGGAAAGGACCATTAAGATCATATGTGGTGCTATCTTCCTATAGTCCATGCTGAAATACTAGGACTAGTTTCTCAGCCAAGGCTGATTGAAACTTCTTCTCTAATAGGATAATGATGAATGTTCTCTTTCTTCCACAGGATCGTAAAGAGAAGCTTATCAAAGAAGGTAAATACCACCGACCGTTGAGTGTATTTTAAGTTCCTGAAATTGCAGTGCTGTTCATGGGCTATAAATAAAATAAAGATGTATTGTGTGCTGATGTTTCTTCTTCATAAGAATTAATCTTAACTGCTTGTTGGTTGTCTTGCATCTTCAACAACTATGGAAAGTGCAAAAATGCAGGATCTTTATATCTAACGCGGATAGATACTCAACCACTGTACTCCTTTGGTCTATGTACAGAGGCTCCTTTTAAACTGCAGAAGTTGCTGCTGTCAGGGCAGTATAGGCTGAAGTTTAAAATTAGTAGCAGGCTAAAATGTTAAGCAAGCCTAAAGCAGTTTAGTAAAGAGCTGCTGTTTGCTCACTAGGTATTTCTTCCTGCTGTCAGTTTGGCTATGTGGTTTGCCCTAATTGGATAATAGGCAGGTTCTGTGATACATTTTTAATAACTTTAGGAGCCTGCCTGGCTGCTTTTAATAAGTTGAGTTAATTTTTCTTTTCCCTAGTAAAATATAAGCCTAAACCATGCATTTGTTTATTGCAATAAACTTCTGGATAAAATTACTGTTCCAGACTTGGAAATAGTGGGCTGAACACTCTCATGCTGTATGTGTCTAGCATTTCCACTAATTCTGTGATTCCTGTGAGTGCATAAAAAGATAAGGGGTTTTATTTTTGACACTGATTCCCTTACAGTGTAGGAGAATTGTTTCACCCTTGCAAGTGGGCCATGTTTAAAAACAACCCCACAAGGTGTAACTGAACCTTGAGAATGCAAAGATGTCTTCTCTGCTTATTCTTATAAGAATCCCAGTCTTTTCTGCCCAGGTCAACTGGTACAGGGGGCTCTGGAGTTGTTACTGCCAAAGTACTGAGGTGTGAGTGCAAGGAAAAGATATTTTAATTCAGACTTGAATTTTCACATGGCCTGTAGGTGCCATCATGATCCAAACAACCCTTGTTCTTCAGACATTATACAGGAGCAGTTTCTTCCCACAGTTTCTTGACAAATGTTGAGGTCAATGCCAAAAACTCAATCTGATGCAAAAGCTGGAAATTTCCCTCTGCCTGCTGGGAAAGCAGCCTATGTTCTTGACAGTAAAGTCAGCAAGAGCAGCTCTGCAAAGTCCCTTTTCTTCATGATTAGGATGTGACTATGGGCCATTTGCAGTCCCTCTTCATTAGAGCTTTTTCATAGAATGGCTGAGGTGGGAAGGGACTACTTGAGGTCACCTGGTCTGACCACCTGCTCAAGCAGGGCCACCTTGAGCAGGCTGCCCAGGACTGTGTCCAGATGGCTTTTGAGTATCTCCAAGGATGGAGACTCCACAACCTCTCTGGGCAACCTGTGCTAGTGCTCAGTCACTCTCACAGTAAAATTGTGTTTCCTGATTATTTATTTTTTAATATTAAAAAGAAAAGGTGTTTCCTGGTGTAGCTCTTCCCTTTCCTGTCTGGGTTATGAAAAGTTCCAGCAGCTGGGGCTTGGCAGTAAGACTGTGTGCAGCATCTGCGCAAGGCTGTGGCCTGCTTTAGCAATCCCTTTTGTGCTCTCAACAGCCCTCTCGCACCTGTCTCTGCAGCTTGTTCTTCTGCTAGCTTAACTAAAGCAAAACTAAATAATTCTCTGTGCAGAGCAGCTTCTAAGAGACTGTCACAAATGATGCTACAAGATACGGCTGTGGGTCAGTGCAGAGAGAGAGGCATCAATGCGTGGAGAAAGTGGTATTTAGGGAAAGAAATAATTGCTTGTCTGAGCTTGCTAAATTAACTATCTTCTTGCTGCCACAAACTAATTTGATCTCCCAGGACCCATTTCCTCAGCTAATTGGAACTTGAGTTGCCATACATGTAAATTCTCCCTTGCAGCCGTATTTGTTTCGGGCCAGTTGAGCAAATGGTTCAGGATGGGTTGTGGATGCGCGCAGTGCCTCTAGTCTTTTAGGTCAGCCTCTGACTGACGCTTGCGGCACCTGCCACAGCCCTTTCCTTTGCAGATGAGAGCATCTGATGCTAACGTCCCGGCAGATTTGAGCATGGTGCTTGGGGAAAGGCTGCCCTACTTTTCTCTCTCATTTGCAGAACTCTCCAAGCTGTTTTCTTGCAAGGAAGGAATGTGCTATGCTGCCAGAGGTGGGGTTGGTGGTTTGAGGCAGGGGTGCTGGGTGCGTAGAGGAAGGGAAGGGGAGTTGCCCTTCAGAAAGGGTGAAGACAGGAGAGTGAATGTGCCTTGTGGAATTTTACCCTTGACTGATGTGTTACCACCTGTGTTTGCTTCAGTGATGAGTTCAGAGCAAGAAAAACTCAAGCCTGCAGGTCACTGGGAGATAATTTAGGTCACAAACAGAAAACAAGCTTTTCCCCTTTGCCTGTGAAACATTTAGACCTCATTTATCCCTGGATCAGTCTGATTAAATCAGCTTCTCTGGCAAATTGATTCTCCTGAATGTCCTTTTCTGAGCTGGCTATTTTAGAGCAAACATCTCCCTGTAGATTTTTAATTTAATACTTCGCTCAAAGCTGATGCTTTTTGTTCCCCCAAGGGTCTGGTGCAGATCCAAAACCAATGATGGATGTAGCTGACTGAAGTTAGGTGTTGCAGCTCTACATTTCCTTCTCTTTTGGAAAATTGAAGATTGCTTTTCTTGGGAAGTAAGGAACGTAGATGATCCTGTTGGCACCAAGCTTAGTAACTGTTTCATGTGGGTACGTTCTAAAGCACAGGCCTGAGACTTGAGGTCCCTGGGCTGTGCTCCTGGTTCCCAGCCTACCTGGGACTTTGGTTTCTGCCTCCACCCTGTGGAACTTGCCACCTGGGGGTGAGGCTTGCATACCCCAATGAATTTTAGGTCCTCCATGATGTTGTCTGCACTTGAACTTTCTTCCAGGTACCTTCCCAGGAACAAATGCCTGTACTGGCCAGACAAGGCCTTTTGCATTTGCTGTGCTGCAAATTAGCACTTAACTAGGGAGAGAATTTGTCAAGTGCTGACACACAAGTCAATGTTGAAGGATGGCCAGAACGTGGGGTTGGAAAGGAAGCTTTCCCTCACTTAGCAGTGAAGCGCTTTGGGTTCTCCAGCCTTTTCTAATTTCTGGTCTACTTTCCTGACAATCAAGTCTTTCTTTGGCACCCTCCACAGAGCAGCAGGTTGAAAGGGCCTGCTCTAATAAGAGGCCTAGGTCTGCTAGAGCCTTCAGCTCTGTTTGGAAAGCTCTTCCTCTACAGACAGCGTAAAATGCTTTATTGATCCCTAGTTGCTCCCTGTGAAAAGGCGGACGGGGTTGCATTTTCAGGCGGCCCTGTGAACAGGGGCTGGCTGCTACCTTGTATCCGCGCAAGGTACAGCATTCACACCAACTACACGTAGTGAGAGCCATGCAAGTACTTCAGCTTCAGCATGTCACCAGGAAAGCTTTAATGGGGTAGTTGAAAGATAAGAATAATGATGGTTTTTTACTGCATTTCCCAAGTTACATAGGGGTGATCATTTTCATGAGTCGGTGGCTGCTGGAAATGCCGTTCTGTGCTGGAGCACTCTGCGTTGCCCGAGTCAACCGTGCCACCACACGTAGGTATGCTTATTTCCCTATCTTCACTCACGTGTTGCAAGCAACAAATACTTCACTTTACTTGCACTTAGGGTTGAAATGGCTTTTCAGAGGTTCCCAGCACTTGTAGTAGTTTTTATCTAGGCGGTTCGAGGTCTGGAGGCCCCATTTGGTGACAGCCAGACTGAGGGATGATTCAAACATGAAGGCCTGTTGGGAAGTGGGAAGGTAGGTTAAGGCAAGAGAGCAAGAGTTTGCATCTAGGCAAGGTGGCTCTGCTCCACCACAAACAGGAGTTGCACACATGGTCCAGGCCTGCCAACTTCTGCCTCCAGCCCCATCAACCCAGGGGGAGAAAACTCTTCAGAGCTGGCATTGCAATGCTGCAAACCGGGTCTCAGGAGTGACTTCGGATTCCCTGCATACCCAGGAAGGCCAGACTATTCCAAAAGCTCTAGTTCAATGTCTGTTGATGATCATCATTAGATTTTAGGGAGTGGAGATGGTCAGGGGTTTCGTTTCTTTTTCCATAGGCTAAGACAAAAATTAAATTAATCAGCGTGAAAATTCCCAGCTTCCTGCTCAGGCAACAATTTATGTGGGCAGATGATCAAAGCTACCTGGCATCACATGTCCCCAGGGGAGCTCCTGGGAGTTGAATGGTGCTGATTGATTGATTGGTTGGTAAGTGAGGAGAATGCTGCAGCTGTTTGGTCCAAGTACGTTTTCCAACTTGCCAGCAAGAAGCTAGGCTGTACTTTGAGAGTGGCACAGCCACACTATGGTGTGCGGTATTTGAAATCTTACTGACTCCCTTGGCTCCTTACCATGGTCCCTTCTGCAACCCTCTCAGGCTCCAGCTTGGCTTTGCTCGCCTTCTCAAAACAGTCAGCGTCCGGCCCGTGAGGAGTCATCATGCTGTGCAAGCTGGCCCCTCCAGGCTGGAAGCCTTCCTCCTTTGCTTCGTAGTGGCCTTTGATGAGCCCCATGAACTCACTCATGCAGTTCCCTGCAGGAGGCATAGAGAAGAGGTTGGAAGACAGTGTGACTGGGAAGCACCACAGCTGGGCTGCAAGCTCCTTGAAACCCACGAGCTAAGCTGGGTCGGGCAGTGGGTGGAGTGGAGGTTCCTAAGCAGGGCGGCGCAGGAGAGGACATCAGGGATCCTATAGGCAATGCTGTACAGGTTTTATTCTGCTCTTAATTATCTGGATTTAGAAACCAAGACCTCCTTAATGAAGGTGCATTGGTGTTGGTAGACCTGTGCTTTTCCTGCCACCTCGAGCTGTGTAAGTACTACACCTGCAAACAGACTGCCTGGTGTAACCTGATATTTGCAGACTTGGGTTAGAGATCTTAAAGCGCTGGAAAGAAAGTTCAGTATAGTCATCCCTGTGTTACGGGCACGGGGGCACAAAATGCCTGGCTGGCAGTCTGGTGAGAAAGCCTGGTCTGCTGTTCTTCTACCACCTCCAGTGGTAGATATTCTTCTACCACCTCCAGCCCAGCCAGGCGCTTCAGTGCCTTATGCTTTTGATTTGTGCATTATTTACTTATTTCTTGAGAGCCACTGTGTGCGCAAAGACAAGGAGCCAAATTAATCTTTCGCCAAGGAAGAACACTTTTAAGTAGACCCTCTGAAACCAATGGAGTAATATACCACTAACTTAGGTTAAGGATGGCTATATCTAACAATTCAGTACTTACTGAGTTATGCTCCCGGAAAGAGAAGCACTTTCACAACTGCCTTCCCAAGGTTTCAGCTTTAGTAGGCCTGATATGACTAAACAATATGGCAACTTTCTGCTTAGCGGTCAGTTTTTGCAAAACCAGGACATGCTTCTGTAGCTATGTTATATATAGCCCCTTTTAACCACAAGTTTGGTCTTTGTTAAGTACAATCCAGGGTCTGAAATGTTTAACAGGAAAACTAATTTAGCTCAAAGCAGAGTTGGTGTATATGTATATGCAAACATTTATTAATTTTCATCCCAAGCTGTCAGTATCTCATGTAAGACTAGATTGTTACAGGCTTTTCATTGAACTCGCTCATGTATTGGGCTTGGTGTGTTCAGACTGCCGTACAGACCTGACGAGCTGGATTGCCAACGCATCTGCAGCAGGACTCATGCTACTGCTTAGGAAGAATGGGCCCGTGAGTAGAAAACCAGGCTAGGACTTAAGAGATGAGCTGAGTCCGATTTCTTACTTCTTCACAGATTTCCTACATCACTCCAAAAACCTAGGCATGCCTCCATTCCCTATGGGTAAAATAGCATTGTCCTCTACAAGCAGGATGCTGTGAAGTTAAAATCCCTCAGTGGCCATTAGATATTAGGTCCCACTGTCATGAGAATCACGCAAGTACTCTCCCAGACACAGATGTAATATATGGTATAAAAGCTGTATCAATCAGACACATTTTTCAACCTGTGTTCCAGACACCCTAGGAGTAATTCACAGCCTCCAGGGATGCAGAAAGGTGACCAAGAGAAATCAGTATTTATGAGCTGCACAGCCACCTTTGTATGGGAAATTTTTGGTCCACCATTACTATATTTATACTTGGGGAGAAGTTAAGGCAAGATGAAAAATCATGACTCTGAGTGCACCAAAGTTCTCTGAACCCAGGCTTTTCACTGCACATGAGAAGAAGAGGCAACAGGGGACTTCTGGAAAACAAAATAGGCCTCTTGTAAGACATGTGGTGAGAAGAGAGTTCAGCAGCACTGAACTTGTGCTACTCCTACCCCAGAGTTGCTCTGTCTTGTTACGCCTCTCTAACAGTACAAGATTCTCATCACTCCACTAATTTCAGAGGGAACTAACGTGCAGCGTCTTGCTAATTGACTGTTGCGATGTCTGCCTTGCCTTACCCACTCAAGTTCTGCCCCTCCGTGGCTGGGCTAGAGTAGACAACCAGCTTGCTCATCACAGTGCTCAAGCCTATGGCTGAGGTACTGTGGTCAAGTGGGTAGCTCTGGTAGCTGTGTGCATGGGTGCTTTTAGCTCACCACACAGACAAGAGGAGAGTTATTTCAGCCATCTTCTACCGCAGAATAAGCAAGGTTGAACAAGTTCATGTTGTTAAACACTACCTGTCTGTGGAAAGTTAGCAAAGCCCTGCTCATGCGCAGCAACTTCATTGTGGTAAACCAGCAGTGAGTCTCACCTTTTAGGGTCTAATAAAAGAGGTAGCTGTGACCTGGCACTATCCCAGCTGGTCAGCAGACATGTTTCCATGTCACACTCATTACTGGGAATGGAAGCAGAATGACAGGGCAGGACTTTGCCTGTGGGATTTACTCAGATGGCGGCACAGCTGCACACAGGCCTTGCAAGCACCGCTAATTCTGCCAGCCCCCAAGACGCTTGGAAATATGTCTAAGTAGCAGGAGGAGCTGGCTATTAAACTGAGGTTAGTTAGTGCAGAAAGCCTCTGAGCCCTTCAAAGGGACCATAGTGTGACCTTGACAGCTTCTGAGATGAGGCCTTTTAGCTGTCGACGGAAGTCGCGCAGCACGAGCAAGCTTTCCCCCTCAGTCTCATAAAGCAGGTTGCCTCATCCCTACCCTGGAAGGACAATCCCATGTGGGCAACTGGATTTATAGCATCCATTCAATGCAACATGTGGTCATGCTCTGCCAAGACGAAACCAAAAAACTGCCAAAAAGAAACCAGCTCTGGTGAGGGCAACAAAATTCCCCCCAAATCAAACAACTGCCTGAGAAGGAGCCCAGTTAAGGCTTCTTAAGTGCCAGAGGTACCTCCATCACTGTGCAGGTGGTGAAGAAGGGCTCAGAAGAATCAATTCAATTCTTTGTTGTAACTTTGACCTTACACTGCGAGTGGCCTTGGGCACCTTCTATGTCCCTCCACTTCTCGCCACCTGTGATGTATTTTCCTTTCTCCTGTTCTTTATCTGTGTACTCTAATGAGATAATGATGTTAAGCAGTTCGTGGCTGGATGACAGGACAATTTCTGATGCATTTGTGCAATGCCAAGTTCAATATGCACCTGGTCCCAGTGGGACCCCCTTGAGTACAGACGTGTCCATCTATGCCCACACCACCAGCCCATCACCTCTGAGTTTTCCTGAGATGCTCTAAATAGGAACATCTTTGGGTTTGTTAATTTTCCAGGGAGGACTGACTGACTCCAAGAACCTGACTCTAACTGTGCCAAGGGCAGCAAATCAGACTGCTTCTTCCCTGTGCGTGCTCTCAAATAGATGGAGGCTTGTTTTTTCCCTGCAGTCCTGTACTCAAGCACAACCAACAAAGAGCAGACATACGGTGGTAGTATGGTGGACGGAAGGTCTTGTTAGCTACCCCCCATCGTGGGGGGAATATGACAAAGTCAGCAAGTGCCACTCCAGGACGGGTCGACTTGGCTGTCAGGACAGTGAAGATAGAAGGATCCTGAAAAAAAAACGAAGCAAAAAGCATGAAACAGAGCAGGGCTCAGAGCTATCTGCTCAGGTCATCCAGACAGTAAACCTGACTGATATAGCCTCTCCCTTGCCAAAACACTTTTACCACCTGTCTCTGGTGGTGTGGGTGAGACTTGTGACCCTGTGTGACAGCACCCAGCATCTTGATCCCATACAGAACATGGGAGACAAGTGATGGGACTGGATGGTTCTTCCTTTAGTTGGCCTTGGAGAGCTTTCCCTGCCCCAGCAATGACACCGGTGGCGTAGATGCAGGAGAGGGACAGCCCTGCAAGCCTGTCTTGTAATTCCAGGAGCAGTCTCCAGCACTTCTCCTACCATGAAAACATACCTCTTCCTTAGCTGGTTAAGAGGACAGGAGCATCCTGCTGGAGGCATCTAGCCTCACAGCCCTGCTAGTTTACAAACAGGGGGAACAAAGTGCAGAGAAACTGTGGCTTGTTTCAAGGATTTTTGAAGTCTCTAGTCCAGTGGAGTGATTTTCTGGGCTTTGATCCCAAAACTGTCTTTCTGGCAGGTTTTTCTGGAGTTTAAACAATACTTTCTGTTGGTTGTCTCGCTAGAAATGCGCCAGTCTCCTTGCACACCCACTTGCAGAAGCGGTGCCAAGAGATGGCAGCGCTGTGGGCAGCTCTCCCACTGGGCTGGTTTCCTTTTTAGAAGAGCTCCTCACAATAGTTTTGCCTTTAGTTATTTTCCATAAGGTCTAGAAATTATTGCAATGAAAGCTGCCAGCTCTTTGAATGAATTTCTGGGCTCAGAGGAACCAGGGGAAGGAGTCTATGCAATTGCAAGAAGTAAGTCAAGGCAAGAATTTGAAATGAATCTTTTTGCTGAGTAGCATGGTGTGTGTTGGCTTCAGTGTTCAGCTCTCCTCCAGGGTGCAGAAATTCTATGCTAAGCTGCATAAAGCTGTTTAAGAAGCTGATCAACCTCCAGTTATGTCTTTGGACCACAGAAGAGGTTGTCTTTCTCTACAAGGGCTTGGTTTGGGCCCAGGGAAAACAGTGCAAGAGATTTCACACTGTTTCTTAGAGCACAACATATTTTTAACAGGCTTTGAGCCCTTGGAGCTCAAGGTGAATTTGGATGGTACAGTATCCATGCAGCACTGCTCTGCCTCCAGAACTTACCGCGTGGTCAAAAGCAACGGAGTTAATGACCATGAATTTTTCCAGATGGTATTTGTACGGCGTGTAGTTCCCATGCCAGGCTACAACATTGAAGGGGGAGAAATCCTACCAAAGCAAAGAGGCAGAGGGTTACCATACACAGCCTTCCAATTTGCTACACATGTGCAGGGCACTGCTCTTTCCCAAATTAAAAATGGGTTTAGTGCTGGTGAGAGGTACACTGGCAGCCTGGAGCATGAAGTCCTTTAGGCACAGCTCGACATTGCAAGGACGTGGTTTTCCTCAGCATTTCTACTTGGTGAGTCTCAGCCCCCGCCTTTGGGGTTTGGTCTCTAGGGGCTTTTGAGTGCCCAGGCAGTGCTTGAACAAGGCCACCTGCAACACTGGCTCTCTGGTAAGGAAACCCTGGCTTTTCACAGCAGCCCCAGCTCCTCTTTTCTACTCTGTCACTATAAACGTATGGAAAGAGTGAGGCAAAGTCCATCATTGACCCTTTGGGCAATGAAGTCTTCACAAACATTTTCCAGACTGAGGAGCCTCACCTGGGAATATGAATGACCCAACAAGGCAAGGGCTCAGCCCTGCTACACTTAACCCAGCAGGACCTCCTGAGACTATGTGCACGCTACTGAGTTGCATATCCCAGGCCATGCACTGGCAGTCACTGTGCTTCAGTGTTGCCTCTTCTCCTGGGGCATCCTCACCTGCTGGGCTGCAAACAGCTTGCCCTGGTACTTGCTGATCACCGTGTAGCCCCCCGGCACTTGGCGGTCCTCATACCATGCAACGGGCACCAAGAAGTCACGCGGGTTCGCCAGGCCATTGGCTCCTGCAAAGGAAAAAGAGACACCAGAGCTCTTGAGGCAATCTGCAAGCAAAGTGGGAGGCTGGTGCAATTTCATGGCTTCATGGGTGCCCTTCTGCATTTTGAATGTCCTTACTGGTTCTTGTCCCACCATGAAACCTGAAATAGTCATGTACTTCTTGTGCTCCTACAAATAGGTAATTGTAATACATCCTAGCATTTAAGTCCATGCTTTCCATACGTGACTGAGACAGGTCTCCCCTAGTGGCCTTCTGAACAAGATTAGTACTTCTTCCCCAACTAAAGGCATGTAGTAACTAGGAATTAAGCAAAAAACGGAGGGTGAAATGCTCTCTGTTCCTGGACATCTTGCTGGTTGGACGCTTAGCCATGCAGAAGTTATGAGGCATGTCATGAGGGGGCCCAATACATTCCTGAATGCTTGCAAAAAGAATAGTAAAATAAGGGCTAGTGTTACCTACAGACTCTGGGCATACTGAGGGGTTGGTTAGTGTGAGGAGTGCATTTTCAAAGTGCAAAACACCATACGGATGCTGAAGTATTTTTCTTCTTAGTATTATTGTTACAAAGTGGTTTTGAATTTCTTGGATAAAAATGCAGACATTACTACCTGCTGCTAAGATTTAACAGTCAGTGCTTTTCTCCAGCTGTCATTTTTCAAGTGAAAAGTGAAGTTAGAATAAAGTAAGAAAGACTGAAATACAAAGGATCTTGGTCTCTGAGGGGAAGGTGGGTAGGTGGTGAGAAGAGGAGCTCTTATAATTGCCACCTCCTGAAAAGGTTTACAGGCAAGTGCACTCATTTTCTTTTCTCCAGAAAGTAAACCTTATAAAGATTCCTGCCTTCTGGAGACTGACACCCCCCGCCCCCTCCAACCCAGTCCAACAGTGTCTGAAGAACTAGTTAATGGGAAAACCTGTTACAAACAGGCTTGGGCAATGATATCAGTAATCAAGTGGAGCAGGCACAGAGTGCAAGAAGTGGGTGAAGGCAGGTAACCTCAGCTGGCTGAAAGGAAAGCTGCTGAAAAATCACCGTAGGCTTGATGCAGAAAGAGATGTGCCCAGCATGTCACACGGGAGAGATGCTTGAGCGGGTTCCCATTAAATGGCTGCAAATTAGGTCCGTTCCCCACAGCAAGAATGACTGGCTTCCATTTCACTATGACCATGAGATGTTTGCAAAGGCCCTCTGAATGCAGATGGGCCACGCCAAGCTTCTTACTGATTGATAATACTTACTCAGTTTGCTTCAAGCGTGGCCAGTCTTTTAGATCTCACTGAGAGCTATAAAACAAGCCCAGTCTAGTGGGGGAAAAAAACCCAACCCAACCTAAGATGAAAAACAACTAACCCCAGAACTCCAGTCTGAACGTGAAGAACTATTGGTACCAGTTTTGTAGTTATTTTAGCTGTCACAAGGGAGTTTCACTTCCTTTCCCTGAGATGATCTTAGTAGCAGTAACCAGGAGGTGTTTTTCTGAGCAAGAAAAGTTTGGAGGTGAGTGCTCCAGAGATAAGAAATGTGAGATAACCTGAGCTAAGCACCTCCAGAAAGCTGGCTGGGAAATCACAGCGTGGATGGCAGGGCTTCAGATGCCACGCACCCTTGCAGTATCTTTGCCAGAGCAGCAAGAGGCTGTTGCCTTTGCGATCCGTGACGTTGCATAGACCAGGAGGCAGCTGGCAGAGAGGATCTGTGATTTATGAGAGAGCTAGACCTGTGCTCAGTGAAGGCAGATCTGGCAGCATGACACAGAGATGCGAATGTGTTGCTGATCCCAGTTCTGTGCTGCTCATTTTATTGATTACAAGTTCTCCAAGGAGAACAGCTTCTGACACTAAGGCACTCTAGGCTCTAGAGCTCTAAGAACCTCTGTTCACAAAGATGGGGGGAAAAACATTTGATTAAATCTAAAATGGGGCTTCAAGAATATCTGTTGCCTCTGAAATCTGTCTTTCCTTTTACTGGGTAAATTATCTCCTATTACTCCAGTTTATGCTGTATCTGTAAGTAAGGGGCATCAATGATGATGGCCTTTTGAGTTTGTTTTGGTAGGAACATATTCAGAGCCAGCAGGTGGGGATTCCCAGATCAGAAGGAAGAAGAGAAAGGGGAAAAAGGGGAGAGAAATGGTCCCTTCAGTCCCAGGAGACAACTGGGCTGTTACATTGTGGGGGGGATGCTTGCTTTGCTGGGGAATAACAGTGCTGGGATGGAAAGCATTTTTGGGAAGAAGTGTGTGCACGGGAGGATCTATTATGTAGGAGATGAAAGGATGGATTTGGGCATGAATTTGGTAATTCCTGGCAGTCTCTATGAAATTCACTGTAGGTCTGATGGGAGACTGTTACCAATGGGCCCCAGGTCAGGCAGCTCGAAGTGTGCCCCGTACACCTCCAGGATGTAGCCTCTGGTCTCTCCAAACACCTCCACACTGAAACGCATTCCTTGCTGGAAAATAAAGGAAGATACTAGGATCCTCCCAGGACTTTCCTCACAATCCACAAATGGCTGAATGCAGGCACTGGCTTGCTCCAACGTCGGGCTCTGAGCCACAGGCAAAGTGCAGTCAGCCCTTACCTGGATGACACAGATTTCATTGGGCTCCACTAGCATCTTCCCAAACTCAGTTGTGATGAGCAGTTTCCCTTGCTGGGGCACTGTGGAAACAAAATGCGGGCAGAGGAGCTGAAGCAACATGGTGAATGCCTTCCTCTCTGTCCACAAGAGCATCTGGGCTCCAAGGAAGAGCAATGGGCCCTTTCTGACCCTGTTTCATAGTGGGACCAGGCTCCATCTCACATGCACAGCCTTGCAGCAGAGATGTCTGCACTGTAGGGAGACCTTCCAGACCAGCCCCATGGCCCCCACATCACAGCAGGTGCCTGTGAGGTTAAGCCATGCAGCACCTTGACATAGGGTTTATGCCACAGATGCTAAGTCCAGGTAAATGGGTCTTGGTATATTCAGGGCCAAACCTGTCCATATAGTGACCTTTACGTAAAACAGTGCATGTACCCATCCTTGTCCTGACTCCAGCAGTGTGAGATATCTGGGAATAGCTAATTCTTCCTGCTTCATGAGGGTAGAAGTAATGCTTCCCTAACAACTGCAATATTTTCCTGGACTGTCCTGGCATGGGAGAGCTCACATTGTGACCTGAAAAACAAGCAGATTTTCAAAACCTGTCCTAGGACTTTTACTTCTCAGTAGTGAGGGAGGTGAGTGAGAACAATTTAATAGCTATTTTATGGGAGGATTGTTTCTGTTCGTGACCCTGAGGCATTCCTGTCCCTCATTCAAGAAAAGTTCAAGCAAATATCAGGCTTCTGATACCACTCAGAATATTTTTCGGCATGTGCACACTTTTAGGTGCCAACCTCAACACTCATCGTGGAAGCCTGGTTGCCTGAGGCTGGCAGAGTGCAGGAGCTAAGCTGCTGTGCCAAATACTCTTGGACTGAAGCAACGAAGGCATCTAGCTGTAAACTGTTCAGAAATCCTGAGGCTTATGTTTTCCAGAAAACCTCCGCCTGTGGTGTGCCTAATACCAATCTGGGGAGTGCTGGGAAACGGTCCCTGAGCACCACGCCAAGGAAGTTGGGTCACTCCTCATAAACAAAGTTGAGGTCTGGCACAGACGTGCGCTCTCTGAGCTGAACGGGAGCAGAGCAACCTGCCCAACAGCCCAGCTGGTGCCAGACCACCAAATCTGGATGGCATGAGGGTGAAGACAACCCTCCCCTCCAAATCTTGGCTGTAGGGCTGTGGAGGAACGAGAAGCAGGCAGGTGGCAACCCAGGTAGACCCTTGTGGGGGAAAGGAAAAGCCGAAGCATCAACTCACCAATCAGGAAGTCGCCATCTGAATTATAAAGGCATCTAAAGAAAAAGGAAAACAGAAAGGTCAAGGTGCTGTAAGCCCCAGCCACAGACCGCAACTACAGCTGGAGAGTTTTGAGTTGTGAGATTGATGTGGCAGAGGTCTTCCCTTCAGCACCAGCAATGCTATTTGCAGGTCAGTGAATGCAAAATACGGGCCAGTGCAGAGGGGGCAGGGAGGTTTAATGTGTGTGGCCTGGAAGCAGGATATCCTCCAACCTCTCGAGGTCCTTGTCTTTGTGGCCATGGGGGCATCAGGTGCTGTAAACTGGGGAGCAGGGCTAGCGTCCCCCATGAGCCGCTGCAGAGGGTAGCGATGCCCATCAGAGGCTGCGTACGTATTGACCTCCGAGGAGCAGCTCTGATCCCTGGGACAAGAGCACCCGGATCCAACACATTCCCTCTTGCTGCATCCCCATGCCCAGCTCCCTCTTTCTCTTGCGGGCTCCCCCCCTGCTCCCCCAGTGCTCGGCCATGTCGCTGACCTGTCAAGCATGGAGGTGTTGCAGACGAAAACATGGACGGCGATGCCATTGCGTCCTCTGGGCTCGCCGGCGCCGCACAGCGTGTGCAGTCCCTGTGGGCAAACCCCAAGCGCCGGGAGTGAGCGGCAGGTGGCGGGGCAGGCCCTGCCCTCCCCTCATCCCACCTCCTTGCTGGGGCTCGCCCCCCTCTCCCCGCTTCCCGTACCGCTGCCGGCCTGTCCATGTTTGGCTTTTGGTCAAACACGTTGGCTTCACTTTAGTATCTCAGGGGGTTCTTAGCAGTCCAGGTAAGGTGGTGTTTTGCAGCCCAGGGGCTGGGGGGACCTGGGGGTTGGGGCTTTATTGAAGAGTTCCTTGGAAAGCAACGAGGAGAATCAAGCCTACTGTCAGGTGGTTGAAATCTGGGATCCTCTCCTCCCCCACAGATGCTCTGCTTTGACACCAGAGGTGTCAAAGCCGCTGCTGGTAGCCCCACGCTGAACATCCCGTGTGCCCTGCTACCCCCCGAGGGGGAGCGGAGATGGAGGATGCTCGTGTGCCCTGGTTGCCCAACTTACGCTCACGAAGTCCAGCTTATTCTGAGGGGCTTTTGGGATCTCGAAAGGTTTCCATCGCAGCTAGAGTGCAGCAAACAAAAAGCAAGACAATTATGCCAGTGGTTATAATGCAAATACTGGCAATTCAAAAGAAAGCAGTCGCCCCCAGCATCCCTGCCCTCTGCTAGGTGAGGTAGCTTTCTCTTTCCTCTTTGCCTTGATTGATTTGGTTTACAGGTTTCTTTCAATTTATGGAGCTTTTTTCTCCTTTTTAATTATAATTTGTAAAATGATCGGGAGGCCTGCGTAGTGTCAAGGTTAAAAAAAAAATCCCATTTACAATCTGTCTCTTCCTCTACTACTAACAAACAACACTGTGAGAGCAAAAGAATTCAGACGAGGCAGCTTTCCACAGCCAAATTGTCACGGTCCCGTGCTCCACGTACTGCTGGATGATTCACTCCGTGACCTCAGCATGACACTCCAGTTTGCTCCACCTCATTTTCCCCACATCCGAAGCAGAAATATCTCTACCTGTGTGAGTGGGAGCTGCGAGCAGCACTAATTGCTTCTTGCAAAGCCTGTCGAGATCCTCAGGCAGAAGGTGCCAGAGGAGCCTGAAGTATTTATTACTGCTAATGACATATCAAGGGTCTTTGCAGCTCCTGGGAACGGAGCTGAGAGCCCCTCACTGCGGGGGTTCAGTGCAGACCAACCCAAACACCCAAAATAAGGAGGATGTTGATGTGACCAGCTGCCAGATGTATCTTCTGCATCGATACGCTTGACCCCAGATGAAAGTGCCTGTGATTCTGGGCATCCACAAGAACATTTTCTTGCTTTTAGCTAGCCGACCTGGCAGTTCTTGAGGGGTTTTTAGGCTGGTGCGCTGAGAAAACAAAGCTTATGGGCCTCTGTGTCTGTGCCTGCTGCTCCCAAAAATTTTGAGCTACGTGAAATTTCAGCTAAATTTGGAAGGGATACAAAGATACTAAACTCCCCCAAGCCTCAGGGAATATTTCCAAACCTGAACCAAGATGTGGGTGCCCAGGAGACTTGTCAGGCTCTCCAGGAGAGCCAGCCCCGGGAGAAAACAGGCAGCTGCGCCCAGCAAGTGCCTCTGCGAGTAAAGCTGAGAGAAGCAGGGGCTCATGGCTAATTAATCAGCTGCACCCCAGGCCTGGCCCCACAGCTTGGCCCTCTCTGCTCTGCTCTAAGAAAGAAGCTGTCTGCTTTCCAAGGGCATCCCACCGCCACAGCCTTGCAGCAGCCCTGGGTTGCCTGGGTCGGATCCATCCCTCATCCCTTCCTCACCCCATTCCATCTTCTGCTGGGCAGAGCCATGTTTTCCTCCCCGAGATCTGGGTGGCTCCGTGCCGGTGCGGGCTCAGGGTCACACTGCTGGGCTGCTGGGCGGAGGGGAAGAGGCTGCTGGAGAAGCTGCATGTCCTGGATGGAGGCACCAAGCACACCTGCCAGCGGGTCAGATATGACCCTTGCAAGGTATCGAACCCTCACAGTAAGATGGTGGTGAACCTCAGGTTTTGCCTTCAGACTTCTTTGAAGCGTGTTTTCCTTTGGTTTCTGAGACTGCTTTCCAGACATGAACCAGAGTCAACACAAAGCACAGTCAGAAGGTGCTCCTGAGCCTGCTGCCACCCCCAGCAGTGAGACCTTCCCTGGCTCCTCTTCGTTTCATTGGCACAGCAGCTGTGAAGGCCAGTGGTGGCATCTCGATGTGAACTGTTCCACTAACGATTGTTTTAAGCCTTCAGGGTTGGGAATTTGGAACCATCGACAGAACCCATTGGGAATCACTGACAGAAAGGACACGCAGAGGGACAAAGAGAAAAGATCCAGAAAACAGGACAGAGAGAGAGAGGGAGAGGGAGAATGGGGAAAAGGAGATAAATAAATGCTAGGTATAAAGATGGTCTAAAGGGAAGCAAATTTTCTCACTGAGGAATACGGAAGATAACAGTAAGTCTACAGATGAAATAATAAGGATAGTGCAGTTCCTACATAACAGCTTCATTTTCACTTTGGTCCCTGTGGACACCTCCACGTTTGTCATTCCTGTGGGACAAGGAGAGCAGGAAACGTCATCCAGCACATTGGTCACAACTGAAAATGGTGTCTGGCCCCTCTCCTCAGAAACACTTGCAAACTGCTAAGCCCCTGCCCAGCTCTGCGCGCTGTTTGTCCGATGTGACTCTGCTGCCTTTGGGTTTCACTGATGAAGAGAAGAACAAGCGCCCTGAGCCAGAAGAGAAGTCCAAGACAGCCAGCAGGCAGCCAGCACCAGGTGCTTAAAACAGGGAAGCTTTTACTATTGTTTCCCTGCTGTATGGTCCATGAACCTCCTGAGATATGGCACCTCTGTGTTTACTATTACTTTATAGGTTTTCTCTCTCCAATGTTTGTCCAATCACTTTTTGAACCCACCTCCGTCCTCTATCAAGAAGTCTCACAGTTTATGCTTTTTTATTTTTTAACATGACATTTGTTATTGGTATTCATTTTCTCCCTGCCTCTCAATTATAGCTTCCCTTGGTCAACTCTGTTCCAGGCTGGAGAGCTTTCATGTTTCAGCATTTCTTGCATGGACGTCACCCCATATTTTTCATCATCTTTTTCCCCTTTTCTGTTTTGTCCGCTGTGCCTTTTGTAATTCTGCCATTGTCTTTGGGCAACATTAAAGGATTTTTTTTCCCATTGACTTCAATGGGCTTTGCATAAAGTACCTCCATATGGCCATCCTTTTAGATGGATGATGACTGGGAAAGCTCCTTAAGTGAGGTGGGCAAAACACAAAGCACTGCAGGGAAGCGTTGGTCTGGTCCAACAAACTGAACTTGGTCTCTGGCTCTGCTTCAGAGAGGATGAGAAGGAAAGCAGGAAGACAGCTTCCACTTACTGCTAGGAAATAACCCCTCTGGGTTTGATGCTTGCCATTGAAATCAGTGAGAGAGAGAGAGTGGGCAGGAGCATCGTTGCTGTTCCCTTAGGCAAAAGATGTACTATGCGTAAATGGCTTGAGATGCTCGAGAGCCGGGCATCTTGGAATTGCCGTAACCATAAATAACCGTAACGGTAGATGCGGGCTACAAAAGGGCATCGGGGATGGATGAGGTGACAGAAGTCATTGGGGCTTCATCTGGGAAGAAGCACCAAAGGGACCTAAATTTGTATTTAGGTCCCTGTCACCGCTCCTTGGTCAGTGGCTGGAAAACATGTTCCAGCAGAACTGGGAAAGTATTTAGACAAATTGTGAGGCTGCTGGGAGGCTGGAAATTAGCTAATGATGATGCATCAAAGGGCAAAACCGAAGAAGGGTAAAAACTGATGCCCATGAGATGATGTTGACAGGAGAACAGCAGGAGGAGAGAGTCAGATTAGCAAAGCCAAATGTTCTGGGGCTGGCAGGGAAGAAATCATGATTAAAGATGATGGCAAGGCCGTAACAGAGGAAGACAAATGCCGTGTCTCCGCACGACTCTCCAGAATGAAGCTTGATTTCCCACGAGGGCTGCAGAGAAACAGGCTGGCAGCCAGCAGCCTCTCCGAAAGCTCAGGGAAGGAGGGGATGGATGGCAGAGACACGCTGCTGCTCTGCCTGCAGGGCTGAGGCATGATGAGCCTTTGATGGGGGACACTGAAGAGGAAGAGAGAGCAGCCTGAAATGTGGCCAACAGGAGCCCCCAAGGGAGATGCTAGATAGCACAGACCAAACCCTGAGACACTGCGGCCATGCTGGGAAGCAGCACAAGCATCCATCGAGGTGGGAAGCAGCAAGCACCACACTAAGGGCTGACCTTCCTTGGATGACCCATAGGTGAGGAACACTGGGTGGCAGTCAGGAGCTGGGTCCTGTGTTGGCCAGAACCCCAACTCCCTATGACTCTCCTCGGACCTCTTGCAGCTCAGTGCCTTTGCACCCCTGGTTAGCTTAATATTTGACTGTCCTTGTGGCAGGACCATGGCCCTTTCCAGCACCATTACCTGGTTGGGATCAGGCTCAACTTCATCCCAGTTGTGTGTCAAGTGGCCCTCCTCGAGAGGTTTGAAGGGTTTGTGGCAGACTGAAGGTAGGATCCGATACAGCCAGCTACAAAAAAGGAAAAGACTTGGATTAGCCTGGGGGAGAGGTTAAGCCCTCTGGGTGGCTGCCAGCTGGCTGAGCTCATAAAGGCATGAATAACATATACACTGGTGGCAACTGGACCAAAAGGTGTATTAAATATCAAACACCAGCTCACAGACAGACACTTCCAGAGAGATGGCTTTTTATTATAGGCTCTAAATACAAATATAGGCTGTTATGTGTAGGTAAATGTCTATATGTGTGTTTACAAATCATTATATATGTTTGCATTCACACACACATATATACAAAATAAAGATATAGCTTTTTCTGCGGCTGAAATACAGCAGTCTCTGAGGTGGGAAAAAACCTATTTAAACACAGCTACAAAGCAGCTCAGACAAGACAGGGATGAATACAGTAACTGAAAGTACAGAGGAGCTTTCAGGAGACAGAAGGTCACAGCCGGTATCTGAATTTGGATGGATTACTGAAAGTAGCGTCCTATGCCTGGCTGGCCCATGGGACCACCAGCAGAACCATGCAGCAAGGACCGGAGCTTTGTGTGAGATGATGTGTTCTACCACCATAGGAGGTCCCCCACGCCTCTGTCACTGCCTGGGACCATCGCTCCCCTCCCTTGCTGCCCGCCGTGTCCGTCGCTGCAGCCCCTGCCACCCCCACCCCTCCCACAGCCGCAGCCAGCATCTGCACACCGTGCACAGGCGCAGCCAAGCCCAGAGCTGGGCTTTTAATCAGGCGGGAGAGCAGAGGTGGTCAGGAAAGCCTGAGCTAGGCAGGGCTGCCAATGCCTTTGATGTGTTAACAGCCGTGGTTGCAGTTGGGTGGGTGGGAGAGGGGAGGAGGGAGCTCTCCCTTGAGAGCTGGAAAATTTCCATCAAGGACATCTTCGTGCAGCAAACAATGATTCATCCCTTTCCCACGCACACCGCGAGCTGGCACCAGCCCGGAGAGCAGCGCTGTGCTCGGCAGCTCAGATGATGCATTTGCCTTTCATTTGCACCAACGACAGAAGGGACAGAAAAGCCGCTGCGGGAGAAGCAACATGAGAAACCCATCTTCTGCAATCTGGTCATGGCCGGAGCACAACGACCGGGACAGAGCTCCGGGACGTTTGCTGCCGGCTGGAACAAGCCATCCCCAGCACTGCTGGGAACACGGGGTAGTAAGCAGCGTGCTGGGTGCCTGGCCTGAGCCCCTGGCCAGCCCCAAAAAGGGTACAGCCGAGCTAGTGCCTCACTGGCCCTGGCCGGCATGCAGGAGCATCCCTTAGGAGGAGGGAAGAGTCCTGCTCAGAGGCTGGGTTTTGACACTGTCCATCAGGTGCTTATGGGTGCCAGTCACAGCGGTGACGTTTTCACAGTAGCATCAGGGCTGCACCCCTGAGGCTGTTTGGCACAGCGCACAGACCCCTTCGGACCATCTGGCCCCTGTGAACATTCCCTCCCCTTCCTCTCCTCGCCCAGAAAACCATTTTCTTCTCCATCTCAACAACCTCCTTCCCAGCATTTTCACAACCCACTCAGCCCACCCGCTCATCCTCTCCCCCTCCTGTGGTTTTCTGCCCCTGCCCCTCTCCCAGCGCAGGGTGGAGGTTTTCGGGTGCGTGCTTCGCCGCCTCCGCCTGCCCAGGCTCACAGGAAGCACTGGTGGCACGGAGGCAGCCGCCCCATCGCTGCCCGCCGCTTGCCCCAAGCGCCCCACATCACCCGCCCGCTGCCGAGGGGTCACGATACCTTCGCTTATTCGTGGGTCGGGGACAGGTGAAGGCAGAGCCCGAAAGCTGTTCAGCGTACAGGCCGTACGGGCAGACTTGTGGGTTATTCTGAATGGGAGGAGAAGGAAAGATAAGGACTGGGAGGCAACAGCATGGGATTTAGCTCTGGAGCCCCCGGCAGAGGACTGTGGTGGGTGCCCGGCACCCCAGTGCCACAGGGTGGACTGTGGTCCTGAGTCTGTGCATCAGCCCTGGTAGTCAGCACCTTCTTGCTGCTGTGAGGCTGGATGCCGTGGGGGTACCAGCCAGACCCCAAAACCGATTCCCACATGCGAGAGGCTACAGAAGTGCCCTAAGGAGTCGGCACAGCCACTGGGGCAACACACCCGCTGCTACAGCAAGCTGCACGGGGCAGCGCTCGGTAGGGTCGGCGGCAGGAGCGTCGGGGGAAAGGGGGTTATTTCCCAACTCTTACAGACGGCAAAGCAGACCGTTATCATGCACAGATTTTTTTGAGACACAATGTTCAGAGGGGTTGCCCCAGAGCACCATGTCTGGCTGGCTTTCCGGAGGGCTGATGAAGACTCGCAGCAGCTGCACCTTTGCCTCTTCCCTCCTACACACTAAATGCCCCCTCCTCCTCCTGCCCTCTGCCCAGGGGAGGGATGCCCGGAGCAGGCTTTTTGGTGGCGTGCTGCTTCGTCCTGGCAGTGCTGTTTGCTGCCCAGGAGTAGGAGTGACCTGTGTGGGAGCCTTTGCTTTTCCGCGGGACTTCTGCACGGTGCCAGTCCTCCTTTGGAGTACGAAGGGGGCACCTTCCCCTTTGCGGAGCCCTGGGTGTGACTAGCACAGGTTTAAGCAGCCCTCGTGGGTTCATAACTGAAGGACAGATTCCTCCTTTTCAGAGAACAGAAACTAAACGTTTTGATCTAAGTAGGCCAGCATCTATTCGTTCGAGATCAGCAAGAAGCAAAGGCATCCAAGAACTGCAGGGGATACGCCGGTGGGACAGTCGAACACTGTTCTCTAGCATCTCCCATCTCCCTCCTGCAAGGTCTAATTTAGCACCCTGTCGTCCTGCTGCGGCTGAGCGGACCAGCCATCCGTGCAGTATCCAACACTGCCCTGACAGGTGGGCAGAAGGAAGAGGTAAAGCTCTCATAACGCACGTAGCTTGCGGCCCTCAAACTCCATCTTGTCGGTATGGGTATGCAGTGAAGCAGGGGGATCAATAGCCCTTGTCATTTTTATCTTAGCCAGCACTACTGCAGATGCCAGTCTTACAAATACTGCAGAGGAGAAAGGATCCACCCCTGGGACTGGAGATTTTTTCATCTAACTCATTTTCAGATTTTTCTGTTAACTCTTTTGACACCGAGTGCAAACTCTGTCCAGATGAGGGTACCTCCACCAGGAGCTGGAGGGGTCTTCTCTCCTGGAAAGTGGTGCTGCTCTGGGAAATCACGAGGAGCACATCCAACACAGCCCGTTGCCTGTTCAGACCAGCAGTCACTGCTGTCAATCTTCCAGTTTTAAGGTGCCTCTTTCTTTACATTGCACCAGCTGAGCCATTGGTCTGATCCAGCACAGCAGTTTTTCTTTCTTATGGGCACACCATAGGCTGCAATGCAGACCTAGGGGACACATATACGGATTTAATGTGTTCTAGTGTTGTGCGTTACTAGTGCTGTGCCAGTGTGGACACTGGCACACAATATACAAAACATCAGAACTGGGGAGATCCAGAAAACTCAGGAAAAGCAAAGAGTGAAGTGCCCTATTTGACCTTAATTCTGCTGGCCTCTTTGCACAGAGGATGAAGGGGAGCTGACTTGCACCAAGGGATGTCACTGACTGAGCGTAAAATGCTGCCATCCAAGTCCAAGGGATTACAGGGCATCCAAGGGAGGGCACAGTCAGCCTCAAAGTGTGTGCTGGCGTAAAGGAGATGAGAGAGCTTTAATTCTTCAGGGTTTTGTTCTTGCCTCTGTAGACTGAGTGGCTAGCATCACATGCGTTGAGGTTCCTTTCTTTAAAACAGAAAAACCCAACATAATTTAATCTAACATACTCAGAAGCTACTTACTTTTAAGAATGAATCTGTCAGTTTATTATTACAGGCATTCGTCTCCCCTCCTTACAAAAAACTTGTTCTCCTGCCAAAGGCTTATAAGCCAGCTTCATCGAACCCAGTTCCTATAGAAATCCCAGAAGCCACCTCTCCTGCGTGAGCATGTCTCTCTGCCAAGCTTCAGACTTCTGCTGCGGTTTATTCCAGAGCCGATGGCTTCCTTCTCAGTGTGGCTCAGCCACTTTTATTGCAAACTCCTTTTCAAAAAAATGGCGTTGAGCGAAGGTAATTTAGGCAAGTCTTAACCCCCTAGGTGAAACTTGGAAGCTCATGAGTAACTTAAAAATAGAAAGTATGAATGGAAATCTTTAGTTCTGATTTTTGCCAGCATCTTATTATTCCAGTCCTGCATAAAGAAGGCTCCTGCAGACTTTCGTGGTAGCAGAGAGAAAGGAAACACATTAAGATTAAAAGAAGCCCAGGGTACAGATATTCACTCTATTCCATGTAATTTTAATAAAGCACTTTTAAAAGCTCAGTACCTGTCCCTCCGGTAAAGCTCCTGGACAGCGTGGATCCTCAGAAACGTGTTCATTTCCAAATCCCGACATGTACTGTAGAATAAACCACACAATGCATCAGCATCTTGAATACACAAGTAAAACCTCTCCAGACAACCCATCCGTTGCTTCCCATGCTTTTTTCAGACTCTTTGCACACATTAAGACTTTCTCAAGAGATCTACTTGCGTAGTGCCCCAGACCATTTTCACAGCTCCTGTGTTCACTTCATTAGTTGACTGTGTGATGGACTGGGAAGCACAGAGAAGATTTGCTCTTCTGCTAAATCGGCGTGTATATTTTGACCACATTCTGCACCATGAAGGCACTTGAGAAATAAACCAAATATCACAGGTACAGTCAGACTCAAGAACAACAGGGTGATGTATAGGAAGAAGAACTGCACACCAATGTTATGGAGGTTAATCCAAGTTAAATCTGACTTCGCTTGAATCATGGATGTTCCATGTTCTGCAGACTGCCTTGCAAATTTGTGCACTGAGTTATGGCCCTCAGATGCTCAGGGATTGAAACTGGGAGTCGTTTGATTGTCAGGTTCCTGTGATACATCCCTGTGACCAGCAAGAGAAAGGCCAGGACGTAGCTGGGATGAAGGAGGAAAGGAAACTTGTCTGGCATTGAAACTATGTCACTGATATGCCCTAAATGAGCATCGCCCAGTTGGGTGTGAACTGTCCACCATGGTGGTGAGCAAGAATTAATCCATTACCGGGTGATAATCTGTTTTTCTAGGGCTATGTATACCTGAGAGACCCATGGAAAGAAGAGACCTGCTCCCATCCCTGCTCTGCCTACGGCTGCCGTGGTCTGAGAGGGTGTGTGGCTAAAAGCCGCAGGACCCTGGAGGATGCGGCTTCCAGCTTTGTGACACTGAAAAAAGCCACCCAGTAAACCCGAGACACACAAAGCAAGCAGGTATAACAGAGACCTTGGCTTTGCACTGACAGAAATTTAAATACCACCCCTTCAGATGCTATAGAAAGGCATGAAGCCACTCTGTCGAACTCTGCATGAACGCAGAGGTGTTTCGGCAGCGATCAGGGGTGCAGCTCCGTGGCCTGGAGAGAGAGTTAAATATTAACTCTCCCCTCTATCGACTGCAAGAGCAGACGGGCTACTTGTCTGCCTTCAGGCTGCGGCGCCGGGATGGCAAAGCCCGGGAGTCCCAACCCTCGGCTGACCCGCGCGTGTTTTCTCCGGTGCTGAGAAACCCCCGGCAGGCGGCGGCACCCTCCCTCGGCACGGCAGGACAGCCCGGGAGGCCGAGGTCTGACACGAAGGGGGAGCGACACAGACCCTATGCCTGGTTCACTGTATTGTTCCAGCCCCTGGATTATTTCCCCCTCCGGGGTTCTCAGCCTTGTGCAATCTGCAGCCCCTCTAGAAATTTCCCAGCGCAGCAGGCGCTCAGAGAGCAAACCTGAAACCTCCTGAGAAACCACGAGCTTTCCCCAGGCACCTTTCAGCCACTTGTAAGAACAGACCGTTCCCAGGCGGAAGCCAGGCTGGCTGGAAGCCCTGCTTAGCCTGAACCCGAAAACGTCTCGGTTTCCGTCAGTTCAGGGAGGATATTTCTCTTCTTCTCACAAATGAACGTGCATGGCACATCGCTAGGACTCTGCTCTCCACTGGGTTCTGCAAGAAGCATATTGATATGCAAAGCAGCAGGTCACCTAAGCAGCCTTGGCAAATGTATTGTACTGGAGCGTTTCTTTCTTTTTTTTTTTTTCCTTGCTTTTTTTTCCCCCTCCCCTCTTTTAAACGGAAATGCAGCAGTATCTGATGGGACTGCAGCAGTTCCAGAATTAACTGAGACCTCCGCACTGCATTCTCCTCTACCAGCAACGTAAAGGTGGCGGGAGCATTTGCCTGCGGGGCAGCCTTGATGAAAAGGGGAGGAAGGGGGGAAGAAGAGGAAGGGGAGGAGGACGGGGACATGCTGATTTTCGGCAGGCATAGCCAGCAAGGCCCAGCAGGCTCTGCCATTAGCACAGCAAGGAGAGGGTTAATGCAACGTGCAGGCTGCTTTGCTGACCATCACCTGCAAAGTGCTCGACTTAAGGCTGGTGGAGAGCTGGGAGGGGACAGTCTGTGGTTCTTTGGTGGGTTTGCGTATCTGGTAACCAGCGTGTGCTCCCCGGCACCCTCCTGCCACGCTGCTGGGGCGAGGGGGGAAGGAGGCACAGAGATTTTGCTGTGAGAAATCCACTCCCACCCCCATCCTTCAGGCTCAAAAGCTGGTGACCTGCACAGCTGGCCTGCCCATCCGCATCCCCAAAAGCCCCTTTCTTTCTGCTTGCTGGGCCGGGGGAAGGAAAGAAAACCAACCCAGCAGCAAGCGCCTCGTGCCAGCAGCTGCTCGGTGCCCACAGCGGTGCTGCCCGGCACCTCGCCCAGGCTGGTGGCTCTCGAGCGCAGCGGTGCAGGCAGCTTCCAACCGGGCCGGACGGAGAGCCGCTGCCTTCCTCCGCTGCGCATCTCCGGGGGCTGCAGAGCTGCTGGTCATCGCCCAGCGATGCAGGGGGCTGGGCGGTCTGGGGCAGGGGAGCCGAGCTGGGGAGGAGGGGGTGTTTTGGGAAAGAATGGTTATCGCCCCGCTGCCCTGAGAGCAGGGGCAGAAGCTGCTGCATCATTGTTTGGTCAAATCAATTCTTTGTTCCCAAGGAAAAAAAAGAAAAAAAAAAATTAATCCTCAGGTAACTGCATCGAGGGCTGAAAAAAAGACATGGGCAGGACTGCAGCCACGGGAGGGGAGACATCGTCCTACCGGTGATTTATCACTCTGAGCGTGGCTCCAAGGCTTTCCCTGGATCTTTGGTGTGGCTTTTCTTATTCACTCGCTTTATTTTGTCTTTCCCTGTGGCAGACCTCAGAGAGGCTTCTCTCCTTTCCATGCCCTTAGGGGTCAGTGTCAAACACTACTTGGGCTGCCAAAAATAGCTGCGCCACACCAGCTCCCCGCAAGCATCGGAGGCGTCATGACCCAGGGCTGTGGAGCACCATGTGGGGACTCTGCCGATGCAGGTGGGTCGGGAGCAGCAGCGCAAGGGCCAGGCACACCATGGCCCTTCTCCTGGCCCACCCGCTGAGCCCAACTCCCACCTCTCAGTGTGCATTGCACAGGGTGGCCCCAAACCTGGGGAAACGACCCCCCTCTGCTCGCCCGGCACCCACACCAGAGCATCCTTCCTGGGTGAAAAAGATCTGGGAAGATGAAACCAACGCTTCTCCATGAAATGGCACTGTGTTTTTAGTCCAAAGGGACCTCCCTCTAGTTCTCTGCCTGGCCTCCACAGTTCCTAGACATGTTCTAGGTATCTCCAGGTTGGGTAGGCTGATGGTCACTATTCTGGTAATTGGGCAAGTGGGTTTTCTGTAAAACAAAAAGTTCTCTGTCGTCCTTTCTTTTCACTTCTGCTTTTAATTACTGTTGTTATTTTGTTTGAGATCCTGTAGCTTTTTATGCAAACGGGATCTTAGGAATTCATCTGACTCGTACTTTGGTTTTTGTTTTGTCGTTTTTCAATAAAATGGGAGAGATAAAAGCCCAGCACAGCATAAAAAATTCAGCAAAGCTCATTGATTGGAATAACCGTGATGCAAAGCAGAGCGCTCGCTATGGGTGTTGTGCTCTGACCTATAAACCATAACCTTTTGTTCACTGGATTAGATGGCAGGCATGGGAAAAACGCATCTGAAGTCTGAACACATAGACTGCAAAATAATTAAGGCCCTTCTTCAAATGCTGCATAATACGTTTCTCTATCAGCTCCTGCTGCAGGACACAGGAAAACAACATTCATCTCTAGACAAAAGGCATGACACTTTGTCTCAGCTCAGACCAGTCAACATCGGAACGTCTAACACAAACTGGCACAGACAAGGACATGATCATCTGGGGCAATGAGCAGTGCAGGTCTTTCACCCTCTGTGTGGGGCTCCACAGCCTCCTTGCAGGCTGAAACCAAAGAACCCAAACCGGAGCTCAGCCCCGGTCCTGCCTTGGTGCCACAGGGCCAACATCTCCAGCAGGAACTGCCATCTCCCCAACGTGTTGCCAACCCTCTGATCCAAAAGTGCCGGGGATGGTCCAGCGGCCAGACCCTTCCTGAAAGGACCTGCCCAGCCCCAAGGTGGGTCAGGGAACTCGGTGGAGTGGGGAAGAGAAGGACGGATGCTGGGAGGAGCAGAGAGGAAGAGTGAAGCAACACTTTTGGAGGAAAGATGCGAAGAGAAGATGGGCTGGGGAGAGGTGATGACGGGGTATGGATGTATATGACATCTTGGAGAGGAGGTGCTGGCAAAGCAGCCCATTCTCGTGCCCAACTCTGGGCAGACCCATGCTCAACCTGCTGCCACAGTCACACCAGCCAACACGGTGTTAGGGTCTGCTGGGAACAAATCAGAGATGGAGACAGAGACAGAAGATGCTGTCAGGCCACTTGTCTGGAGTGGTACAGGGGCGAGGCTGCCCCGCTGCTGAAAGAGGAGGGTGAAAGCTGGGGAGCATCACGGACAAGCAAGGAAGAAGCACGGCAAAATTTCACTGTGTGAGCAGACAGGACTCCAGAGATTAATAAGAAGACTTGTAAGACCACTACGTAAAATAATGAACATCGCAGGAGGTGGCAAAGGAACACAGGCATGTATCTCAGGCACAGCCAGAGCTAGGAAAAGGCTTAGCAACAATGACAGCCCCGAAGTCTGGGAAGAAACACGATGGTCCTGCACAAGCTCTCGACACCCGCAGCGGTCCTGGGGTAAGCCCTTGCCGCTCCCGCCTGCTGCGGCGTTACTCACGCGCCCTGATGGCCCTGGGGCGGCTGGACCCCCCCACGCTGCCACAGTGAGGTGCCGATGAGGTTTGGGGCTGTGATCCCCGCCTTTTACCCAGGAGCCATAAACCCACCACAAGCCCTTCTGCCCAAACTCCCCCCTGCTCTGGCAAATGGCGACGGGGAAAGCGCCCGCCGGCTGCCCTGCTGGGGCTTGGGGAGGCCGGCATGGCCGGAGCCCCGGTGTGCCCTGCGAGGGGTACCGAGAGACTGCCCTGGGACGGAGCTGCTGCTCCCCTGGGCTGCTGGGAACGATGGTGACCAGGGTTGCAACATCTGGGCAGATGTTACCAGTCAGATTTCATAGGCTGAGGGGGATACACCCCCCTGGCCGCTGGGGCAGGAGGAGGGGTGTGTGTGGAGGGCAGGGGAAGGACAAATCCTGCGACGATGAAGAGGTCCGGCGCTGGGACAGCCTGACCAAGAATGATTGCCAAAGGAGAAGAGGGAGAGAAAAGCCTATTTATAGACAAAACACAGCAAAATCCTTTATCCCAAGAGAACTTTAAAAACACACCGTGAAACACAGAAGAGGGGCACACTCAAATGAAACAGACGCCAAAAAATCGGTGTCAGCTGAGAAGGGGTGTCCACAGCCAGCACTGGTGGGTCACGGGTCCCCAACCCCTTACCTGCAAGCCCGTCATCGTCCCCCTGGTCCTCCTCCTCTCGGAGCAGACACCAACCCCGAGCAGGTACCTGGGTGAAGCAGCCTGCCAAGAAAAGCCTGCTGGCTGGTCGACCGAGCCGGGCCGGCGGCAGGCTGGCAGTGCTGGAAGTGAGAAAGTCCAAGGGAGTTTTCAGCCTGTTTGCTCAGCCCAGTCTGCGTTTAACCAAACACCGGCCCTTCTCCGCAGAACCTGCCCCAGGATCGATCTGAAGATAATAAACGGGGGGGGGGGGGGGGTGAGGGGGACGGGGTTCTCTCACCGCTCCTTCTCCTCCTTAGATGTTAAAAAAAAGAGTCGTAGTTCCCACTCATGGCGGGGGAGAACAAGGTGTTTAAGAGCAAAGGAAAGCCATTTTTGAAACTGTTTTATAAGCTTCTTTCATAAATTATACCTCTGGCAATTTTCATGTACGACCCTCTAAATGTGTAACAAATATTTGTTCGTTATGCTTCCGAGACATGTTACATTGGGGAAAGAAAGGATCACGTCCCCGTCCTGGTGAAGGCAGTGATACTTGTAAAACACCGTGTGGCAACACTACGCAGCAGTGAGGAATTTGTATTCCTGTGATTAGAGCTAGTGAGGGGAACTTATAAATTCTGAAATATTAATATTTTTCAAGAAAGCTGTTGCTGAGGCAGGAGCAGCAGCAAGCATTTTAGCTACAGAATACTAATGAAAGTAGCTCTGCATTTCCAGAAGTTGCAGGGAAAAAAAATTGATTTTATTTGATTTTTTTACTTTGAATTCTCCTCTCTCCTAAGAAAAAAAAAATTTTTTTCTCCCCTTTCCATGACCTGTTCTACTATAAGTCCTGCCAGGAGGACTTATCTCTTGGGCACACACACCGAAATTCGAATGTGACCCTGAAGTTTAATGTCTTCCCCTCTACTAGAGCATCCTGGAAGCCTTCCCTCCCCAAAGCAGTTTGTGTGGCCCCCACAGCAGCCAGCCAGGGTTCGGGCTGCAGGACAGACAGGTCTTAATTGCTTTGTCTTCTCTAAAACTGACACCTCCTTACACCACCCTGAGTAATACGTCAGAACCACCGAGAGCTGCCGCTTTTTGAGGTCTGGCAAACGAGGCTGGCTGCTACAAGGGAGAAGATGGGGTGTATGAAGAAACAGTGGCTATGGGTGGGGAAGAGGGAGAGCTTGTTTTCCTTGTCTGTCCCCACTGGTCTTAGGATCACAGGGTCATAAAATAATTCAGGTTGGAAAGGACTTCAGAAGGTCACTAGTCCAACCTTCAGCTCAAAGCAGGGTCAGCTCTGAGATCAGATCAGGCTGCTCAGGACTTTATCCAGTCTTGTCTTGAAAACTTCCAAGGATGGAGACTGCACAGCCTCACTGGGCAGCTTGTTCCACTGCTTGATTGCCCTCACGGTCAAAAGGCTTTTCTTTATATGCAGCTTGAACTTCCCTTGTTTTGACTGATGGCGGTTGTTCCTCATCCTCCCACCATGCACCGCTGTGAAGAGTCAGGCTCCATCTTCTTGGTAACCTCTCCGTAGGTATTGGAAGCTGCTGTCTGGTTCCCCCAAAGCCATCTCTTCTCCAGGCTGAACAAGCCCAGTCCCTTGCAAGATGTGGGCTCCAGCCCCCAACCAGCATGGTTGGCCACTGCTGAACTTGCTGCAGTTGATCGGTCTTCCCTGTATTTGGAGCCCCAAAACTGGTCACAGGATCTCCTCTTTCCCTACAACACTTTCCTCCCTAGAGCAGGAGCACCACAGCCCTGGCAGGCCACACCACCTCACCTGCTTCTCCCTTGCTTCTTTGTCCATTTGTCTACACAGCTAAGACGTCTTGAGCCAGTTCTGTTGTCATTTTTGCATGCTGTTTTGCACATGACAAACACTGAGCAGATAGCACTAAAGCAAGCACACCTGGAGGCACGGTGTGCAGGGGAATTACTTGGAAATGGAGATAGAGAGCTGCAGTTGAAGGCTTGTCTGGAAAGTAGCAAGGCATTTATGGGCTGGAGCTGCTGCCTCACAACCGACAAGCAAAAGTGTTGGGGAGAGATGACCTGAGAAAGCAAGTGTCTCATCCCTCCCTAAACTCTACTGGGACTTTCTGCCTGCCTGAAAGCCACCTTGACCCAATGCCTCCAACTCCCCCAGCTTTGGGACAGTTCAGAGGCTGATCTGGGCTCCTCTGGTTTCATGACACTAATGGTTTTATCGCATAGTCACCAGGAACAGACTCAGGTAACCTGGCTGTACAATAGTAGGTAATTTTTTCTCTAAAACAGATCAAAATTTAGCCCCATTAAAATGTGAGTGGGCTGAAGATGAGTACAACTGGGAACATCCATCATTTTATTACAGCAGTACCTTAAAGTCTTGAACTGTAGACCTGGGCTCCCTTGCATTAGGCTCTAGAAGAATAGAGACTGAGTAATCTCCAAGTTGTAAGTCTCCTTTAGGTCTTCGTTACTGCTTGCCATCTTCCCATTTCCCCAGGAAGGCTCCCTCCAAACCCTGGCCTCTTACAGCTTTGCCATAAAAAACCTCACCAGCAGTGAGGAATTCTCCAGCTCAAGGCAGAGTTTGCGAATACGTTCGTTCACCCTGAGCAGTGATTCATCATTGCCAAAGAAATAAAGTACCCAGCACCTGCCACCTACCCTTGAGACTCCTTTCCTACTAGACAATATTTAAGAGCAAAGAGTTCATCTCACTTATTTTCTGACAGTGAAGAATTACATGTTTGACTACAGTTTTGGAAACCGAAGTTGCAAAGTTTGAGGGGTTTCCAAGACCCCCTTCCCCTGAGCCACGCAGCAAGAGATGTAACATCACATTTTAGCTTACATTCCCCTTTGAGAACCTGCATCTCACCTTTCTCACACCTTTTTACAAGCCCTGCTCTCTTGTTTTCTTCTTGTGGGACAGGTAAAAATAAAGGCGCTGCTTTTTAATTATGGGTAGACCTATTTCCTGCTTGTTCATATTCCCTGAGAAAGGACAAGGTATTACCACTTTACTCACTTGATGGCCACATAAATGTTTTAAAGCTTATCAGGCTGTCTAACCTTGCTTTTCCATTCCATACAGGGGAAAACATTATTTAATGAGACACCGTTGAACTGAAACTTGATTTATTGACCTTCAATTTATATGAAATGCAGAAAAGAAGATTTCTTAACACTTCTGTGGTGTTTCTGTTTCCTAGCCCATCCCATTTAAAAGGGAAATCATAAATCCATGATGACTACTCCCAATCATCTTCTTGTTCTTCATGTGTCTGGAAGTGGCTTCCAGGATTAGTTGCCTTGAAGCGATGGAGCATCCCTTGGAAAGATGGAGCATCTCTTCTCAGGGATGGAGGTGAAGCTGACTGTCCTGTAGTTCTCCAGACTTTCCTTTTTGCCCCTAAATGTGAATGTTAAGTTCTCCAGATCCTCCTTTTTGCCCAGGGAGGTTGCGTATTCTACAGCTGTGAAGACATTCAAAGCCCAGCTGGACATGGTCCTGGGCAACCTGCTCCAGCTGACCCTGCCTGAGCAGGAGTGTTGAACTAGATGATCTCAGAGGTTACTTTCAACCTCAGTGATTCTGTGATTTAGCTTAACCAATCCCTTTAGTTAGTTGCAGCAGCTCTTAAATATAGATCTTTATGAAACAGTAAGTATAGATGTGCTTCATTAAATTTTTAGCAACTATCTTTGTTATCACATAAATATGATTCAGAAACACAAAGAATTGTTATCACATAGACATGATTCATAAACACAATGAATTATGTGTGGAAGAATGAGCATTAAAAGCATTCAGTGTCTTCTCAGCTATCTTTCCGGGTTATGACTTCTGTCCAGTGCGTGGCTTCACGTGGCCTTTAGCCCAAAGAGATTCCAGCAGAAATACATAACAAGACCCAAGGGAGATAGATAGATACATAAAAAATACATGACATCAACGCAACAGTATTTGCTAGAACATGATGTATATGCGACTGTATGGTATCTGCATACCAGCAGCTAATAAGCTAGATGTGACCTGTTCTTACAGGAGCCATGATGGAGATGTGCAAGGAGCTCATCTAAGTCAGAGAGGCAGAATGAGAGGAAGTACCAAGGGGCTTGCTTGAAAATTTAACAGCTTGAAAATGGCATCTGGTGTTCAGCGTCTCAGTGGTGAATGAAAGATGAGGAGGAGAATGGAAAAAGCCTTTGAAATAGAAGATCAGACAGCTTATTGATATATTTGATCCAATAGACAAAGGGCACTCAAAGAGCTCCATAGCATGTGCATTAAAAGGCCTTTTGTTTCCTGCCAAACTTGCGAGCTCAGGTAGCGGGCACTGCATGGGTGAATGACCTGAGCTCCTGAGGGAAAAGGGAGGGAGAACCAAGCGACAGTAGTCCCTTTGGCTCCCTGTGTTCTCCGTTCGCATTTTCCTATGCAATGTGTATTTCCTGTGGCATGTGGCAGAGGCAAGGCTGTCCCTTTACCTTGTCTATGAGGGTATACGCTTTCCAGAGCAGGGCCTACACCTCCATAAATTTCTACTCTGTGCTTAGCACAGCACTTCCCAGCACGGACTGTAGTCTGTCAGTGCTGCTATGATGAGTACAACTACTGGATCACGGCTCGCCATCACTCCTTGTAGCGAGTGGTCATCCAATCCCAAAAGTAAAGCTCTGCTGTTCTGTGTGTGTTGACCCAAACATGTTCACAAGGCTTCGAAAAGGGGACTAGCACGAACAGAACGAGCTGGCCACACACTGACGCCGCAGGACAGAGCAGCACGGATGGTTTTTGCCACTGTTGAAGGCAACAAGCCCTGCCAGAAAGCCGGTGTGACGTCTTCAATGGGCTGCCGCAGAATAGTCAGAACCACAACAGATGTCACCCCGGAGCGAATGATTTGAAATGTCTGAGACTTTTACTCTGGTAAGCTGCCGGGTTCGGCATGCATGCACAATGTACGTAAGAAACGACTGAAAGAGGCAGATCCTTCCTGATGTGGCCGTGAACCTCATGTTGCAACAGCCCACTGTTTTTCACAGTGGTGGATCTTGTTTCTAAAAGGACCAATCTGTCCTGCCTATCTTTGTCCAGCTAAAATGCATTCATTGGTGTACATATTTATTAATATATTCATTCACTCCTGTCTCTACGATCTCAGCTTCCCCAACTGGCATTTCTTCTCTGTTTGTTAACCCTTTACACATTGTCAAATGGGACAGGAGCTCTCTAGAGCAGCTGTCTTTGTTTATCTGCTGGTGTACTACTTGGTACCAGGGGATTTAATTTCTTTTTTGAACCTTTGCATTATAATATAAGAAAATAAAGCAATAGTTTTTATACTTTTTATCACCACCAACAGCTTTCTGGCCAAAAAAAGGCTCTTTTTAACAACATGTACTTTTTTGTAGAGTGGCTCTTACGAAATACATCCTTGTCATTTTTCTGGGACCATTCAGCAGCAGATGCCAGACAGGTTAATTATTATCATTTATTTGTGCAGGAAAGGTCATAAAAGTTGTCTACAGTGGAGAGCACACACTCCTTTTCACCAAAAAGCAGATGCTGCATGAATAGAGGCTGGAGAAGCCACCTGCTCACATTGCTGTGATGCTTCTGCCTTCAGGCTAGAAGAACCACTCCTAGGAGCCAGGAGAAAATTTCATCATCTTGCCCTGTTCTATCCTTCCCCACCCTGGTGCAACAGCTAAGGAGGGTGCTAATTTTGGGCAGTCACTGAATTTTGTGATCTGACCTTTTATTCATTAAGCCCACCAAGCCCACATAAGCCACAGCAGAGCAAGCCTCAGGAAGAGAGGACAGCATTAGACAGCAAGATAAACTCTGAACATAGTCCTAGCCTTCAAAGCTACTGGGCCTCCTTGTCCTTTGATAAATCTTTAACCCAAAGCCAGCAGTGCGTTGCCACTTTGTAAATGTTAACTTTCAGGTCAAAGGGAATGTAGATGTGCAAGGGTTAATCACACACTATTTCACTTCATGCTCCTTCTCCTAGTCAAAACAAATGACTGAACTTCACCTTGGATTGCCCACACAGCCCAGACTTTCATTTGGCTTACCCAGTCAGGAAAGAACGTGTGTTTTTATTTATGAGCTTGTCTTGTATTTGACATCTTTGAGAGAAGTCCATGGTGGTATGCTGAGAAGGAATTTCCTTGTGCAGTTTCAGTAGGTATGGAACCAGAGTTTCTATGCATTGGCAAGCCCAAGGGGCACAACAAGCTGTATCTCAGTGATATAATGCCAAAGCAGGAAAAAGAAAACACATGTCTATACTTAGGAGTATTTGCAGCAGGGGCTGGCTAAGCAGCTAAACTGCCAGAGCTAGATTTCACAGTCTCTTTGCTACCACAGATAGCTCTGATCATCTAAACCAACTTCCTTATAAACATACCAGGGTACTTTTCCTCAAAGCTGTGTTAAAGCACGTCTTTCAGAAAACTAACGCTACCCTGAAAAGCCCCAAACAATGACAAATCTGCTTTCTTCTAGGCATCATCACTCTCACCGTTAGGGAACGACCTCTAATTTCAAGATCTTTTTATAGACTCAGGTTCTGAGAGTCATGGTTTATTGCCGCTTTGCCCATGCAACCGGAAAGCCCTTACGCTGCTCATGCACCCACGGTTAGTGATGAAGATGACTCTTAACTTCTTCATTGGGTTCTCATGTACCATAAAGAAACATATTTTCCCCATATGCTGACTAGATGTTAGAATAAACCCACAGTAGCGCAAGTGGATGATGCTAAGAATAAGACTTTTGGCTACATGCCAGGCCCTCACTAGGGGGGAGAGCTTTGCCGTTGATTGGAGAGTTGAAATTAAAGCGGATTGGGACTTTTGATTTTATTCTCCTTCCCCTCTTCCACCTGACACCTATGTATGTGACCTTTTTTTCCAAAACCAGTGTCTGTCTGAGGACCTAACGCACAGTGCTGCAGCAAAGCGCACCCTAAGGAAAGCTTTACCTCTGCGCACTTTCTGGTGACTTGCCAGCCAGTGACAGGTCCATCAATAATGATAATGGCTTTTTGTCAAAGAAAACTAGTGCACTAAGCCACAGGCTTGCTCAGCCCTATAGAGGAATCAAAGTAACTGGTGTCCTCGTAGGGAAAGTGAGACAGGAACATGACTTCTAATGGGAAGAGCTGACTAACAAAAGAAATAGAAGGATTAAGCTCCCTTTGCTGAAAAGCAGAAGCAGGTTTTCGATCAGCAAAGTCTGTCACCTCCTTATCAACTGACAAACGAGGATTTAAGCCCTGACTTCACTATACCTCACCAAAAAAATCTGACTGCAGGCTACGGCACAGCAGTTCATATCTCACTTGTAATAAACAAAGCACATTGCATCTGCAAATATTATTATCAATAATGAAAATTCATATTAAGGTTGCACCCAAACCCCCATTACTGGATAGGTTTCCCCTGCTTAAAGCCAGTGGCACCTTTGCTAAAGGCTGCTGCAAGGAGCAGGCAATCCTGTCGCTACGAGAACAAAAATGTATACTCAAAAATTCAAGGCTACTGTACACATGGGTTTCCTACTTTTCTGCATGGAAATCAAGAGGGGCAGATTTGGGGTTTTTTCCATGTTTAGGACATACTCATGCTTCTGACTACCCCCTCAATCATCAAACTGGTCATAAATCAACTAGAAAACTCTGCCGAGCCCCTTGGGAAGAGGGGAGGCTCGTTGTTTATTTGCTATACATTTCACCGGTGTGCGCACGGGAAGTCTAACACATCTCAAATGTACCTGCGTGAGCCATCTTCACTGACACCTCTGGTACACAGCACCTGGGCATATATTTCTGCCTGGGAAATAACACGGAGAGATTGAGTAGCTCCAGTTTAAAGGAAGTGGGTAAAAGTGCTTTGATGTGGAATGTGTGCGCCTGTGACGGACACCGGAGAGACAGACAGAAGGAGAGGGAGAGATGTAGGAAAACAGAGAGGCAGAGTCACACAGAGAGAGGCTAAGAGAGAGACAGGGAAGGAAATGAAGTGGTACAGCAAGAGAGACAAAGCATGGCAGAGAGCAACAGAGAGAAAAACAGGGGAAGAAAGGGGGAACCAGAGGTCAGAGGGGGGGGATCACGAAGGGAAGGGTCTTTGTTATCCAAAAAAACCCCAGGGTTTGGCTGGACAATGAATATTTGGGAGAAAGATCAACACAGGGTTTTTTTAGTGACTATTTAAAACTGATGTTCAGACATTCTGAGATAGAAGTAAAGCAGAAGCATTGAAGGGATGGCCCAGTGAATAACGGTAAAGTCAATGAAAAAACTGGGATGGTCATTCCACATCGCCTGCTGGATCCTGACATTTGATATACACCACAGCAGGTGTGAGATATTCTTGCTCTATACACAAAACATGGGTACAACCAAGGTATGTATGGTGGCATTATTGTGTACAGAGCCACTATCGCTGATTAAAATAAAGAGAAAAATGCACCTAACCCCACAGTACAACTAGTCAGCAGGTTAATGGTGCCTGCAACAGCTTCTGCCAATTCCCATTGTTTGCCTTATTTATAATCAGTCCATTCTGCCTCAGCACTACGTTTAGGAAAACAGAAGCTACCACTCCAAACAAAAATCATACGGAGCTATGTCCAGGGAGCTACAGTGTGAGCCAGTCACGTAACTGTGAAAACTACAAAACAGGGACACCACAATTATCAAAACCCCTAGCATGGAAAACCCATGAGATTTTAGGATTATATTTAAACATAACTCAAATATGCTAATACCCTTAACTCACCCCTGATGAAATACTAGAAGAAAAGTAGGTAAAAATACATGCAAAAACCCATACAGGTGTTTTACAAAGCAATCTGTTCTAATTGAGGAACACAAATTCTAAAGCACTGTAATCATGGTCAGACAGGTCTGCAACTATTTTTCAGGGCTACTGATGGAGAACAGCAGGGAAGTTTAGCCTTCATCCTTTAGAATTATAACCAAATGACAGCTGCCTAAAGGATTGCAGTTCATTAAAACTAACCATTGAAGTTAAATGATTTGTTTATGTAGGACAGAGTTAAGGTTGGTGATACCAGAATAAATATTGTGACAACACAAACAGCTTGGAACACCTCTGGTACTCATTTTCTTCAAGTTAAACACCCAGACTAAAATTAAAAAAGATAAACTCTTTGATTCCCAATGTATTGAAAGTGCTACAATTTGATAAAGATACACCAGAGCCTTGCCTCCAGGGAAGCCTCCTTCACTTTGCAGATGGGACAGTGAGACTGACCACGAAGTCACTTGTCAGACCACACAGCAGGTCAGTTCAAGAGTGGATGGAGGTATATGAGGAGGAGTTTTATGGCTTACAGCTGTATGATTTAAGTCCAGACATAGCTGAGCCTAGAGCAGGAGCCACAACCTCAAGCAAACCTCTCTCAATCTGCTAACCTTCTACTGCCTACATGCTCTACTCTTCCTCTGTACTATTCCCTTTACCTTGTCTCCCTCCTACCACAACAATATCTTTTCTAATTTGCTCCTAAATCCTGACTGTCTTCACCTTCAGTCCCACTGGTGCATAGGAATTATGCATTCTCTCCTCTTCCTGGAGTGTGAGCTGACCTTCACAAGATTCCTCATATGAAGACGTTTCTTCTTTGTAGAGCCTCAGGAGTCAAATGCACAAATACAGGTAAGCTGCAACTAGGGCTTAGGTCACCCTACAGCATGCTGAGCAATGTTCCTTTTTTGATTAATTGAAGAGGGCTACTTAGGATAGTTGCTTCCTCCAAATCAAAGAAAGAGCTGTACAACCGTTGCTTCATGCTGCATCTTAAACTAAATGACCTCCCTAACTCTTACCATACTTCCAATTCTCCTAAAGAAGCCATGGGGTGAAGGAAGAAATAGCCCTACCTTTCTTGTTCTGCTCTGCAGTTCCTTGGTAACTGGAGGGAGCCCAGATCTGATTACCTTAAGACCTTGAAAAAATAATTCTAGCTGTCTTTATCAAAGGAACAGAGACATTCATGCTGTCATGAGCTGCATAGCTCAGACATGGGTTATCTGCTCTGAATATTTCGGTACCCTATTTTCCCTCGTCGTAAATGTAAACTAATAACTTATTTCATACACGCATCTAAAAACTCACTGCACTAATGTTTGCAAATGCTCCAAGACCTCTCTGGAAGGAAAAGCAAAGTAACCATATTTTTACTAAGTTTGACTGGTGCACCTAGCTGTCATTTTTGTGCCTGATTAGTGGCAATAGGCAGCTTTCCATTTATTTCCAAGCAGCTGCTAAAGAAGAGCTGCAGTCAGTTGTAATCTGGAGACTGCAGAACTCTGATCGTTGCCAATTTCACACCAGCTTTTTGCTTTCTTCTATCCCCATTTATTATTAATCTGTATTTATATCTAATTCCAGCTCTTAGTTAGCCTTTGCCAGAGGCTAAACCATTAGAGGTAACAATGAGGAAGGAGGGGAAAGAAGAAACTGCCATAAATCAAGCTTTTACTACTCCATATAAATAATGGGAAGGTGAGAAACTGTGTAAAGCTCTGGCTATTTAGGAAGACAACAGCTTGCCCAGTAGATCAGAACAGGTCAAGTCTCCTTTATCCTTAGTACTAAAAATGAAATGGAAACATCCCTATCACATAACTTTCCTGTTAATCATGCTCAGTTCCTACTTTTTACAGGGCTTTATGTCCGTTTTAAATTTCTACACATTCTCATTCAGAGAATGATCTCACATTTCATGTTTTCTGAATCTGCTAAGCTCTTAGGCTCGGTAAGACCATGTCACATTTGTTCCAAATAAGGACTGTATAAAAACATACTTTTTCCATCAGCTTTCAGTGCATTGTCTTTTAATTTAGTATTAAGAACAAGACCACACTCAATTATGAAAAGATAAACAGGAATACCTGATTCACTTTGTCCCCTCCAAAGTAATAAACTTTATTTTAAGCAGCAGAATTAATACCACTTGTTTTCTACTCATGATTTTCTTTTTAAGGCTTCAAATCTTTTTTCATCTCTTGCCTATTTCTTTTATACCTTTTGAGTAGAGCTGAACAGTGTGTTCCAGGCAAGACACCATCATTCATTTAATGAAGGCAATCTGTTATTTTCCAGACCATTCCTTACCCATCGTTACATTTTGCTCACTTGTTTTGTTCGCTTTACTGTAGATGAGAAGCCCACTTAGTGTCATCTTTCCTTTAGAGGTAAGATGAATGTAATTCTTTGCAAAGACTGTCCATAAGTTTTCCAAAATGGAGACAAAGATGTCACATATACGTGCTGTGTATGATAAAGCTTCCCACAGCAGTGTGAGTGGCATTCAATTTATTGCACACTTTCCCGAAGTGTTTCCATGTATCCAGACAGCCTGCAATCCTAAGAAACACTCTAGGCTTCAGATTGGATTTTTGGAAATTCTTCCCCAAGTCTTTTCCAGCAAAAGTTGCTTCAGCAGTCTACCCGGCCAAAGCATAATATCATTTTACTCTGCTTGACATAAGCATTATTGTCTTTAAGCATCCCGTCAGAATGGGAATGTCGTTAGGAACTTCAAGAAGTCATCTTCCACTTCTTCAGTATTCAATCATAATGAAGGCTCTTCAGTGTTCCTCCTCCAAACCTTTTCCTTTCAGAGAAGCCAGGAATCTAAAGACAGGAAAGGTAAGTTGTCATGTCAGAATTAGCATGAGCTCCCTCTAGCCCACATTTGAGTGCCTGTTACCAAGCCAACTACAACAATGCCTTCCTCTTCCACGCCATCTGCAGAATCAGGACTAAAATGCTTCAGCTTACTTCTACAGGAGCATCATCAATTAAACAAGATGCAAAACTTGAGTATGGCTCATTACTTCTATGGAGTTCCTTAAGACTTTTTTGCAAAGGTTACAATGAAAGCCTTAATTTCTTGGGCAAATCCTAAGCAAGTTAATTACAGATTTCAAAGTCCGTATTTTCCCCCAGATTCAAATGCATACAAGAATTTCTCCTCCAGTCATTTTAAAACTATAAAATGGTTTTACCAAGTTCTATTAAACAGCTGTTGAGACTTTATGCCTTCTAACCTGAGACAGCAGCACTTCACTGGTAGTTGAAAGTACACTTTTATCAGTTGCTGAAAGCTTTAAGAAACCTAGCAGAATAGAAATGGCTGCAACAACACAAAGGATTAGCACTCCTGCTTTTGCAGCCAATCTGTAGACACTGCTTACACCGTGACAATGAGTGCTTACAAAGTCAACTTGAAACCATCAGAAGCTTCTCTGGCTTAAAGGTATTTCAAACAGACTTGCAATCCAATGGACCTGTGAATCCCCCAAAAGAAAGAGATGCACTGCTTTCTAATGCTGTATAAGATGTCTGTCCTATTGGTGGCATCAGAAAACTATTTGATTACAGTCCAGGATAACTTTCAGATATCTAAGTACATAGAAGCAGAAACAGTAGGCCCAGTAAACACATCCTCCCAAAGTAATTCCACATTCTCATAGGAAACACAGTGTATTAAAATGGAAGGTGTCAGCCAAGCACTACAAATCACGCCAGGAGAACATGGGCATGTATGAATGGTATGGGATGAAAATGTAATTTACAACACAAAGTAGATTGCTTAGGTTACACACTTCCTTGGTAAACTGAGAGAGGTAAAGAGCTTGCCCAAAATAGGTGTCTACTAAAAAACCACAATTTAAATTTAGTTAGGCTTTTCAGGCCCAAAACTCAAATGGATATTCAAGGTATTCATTCAGGAATTGTTTTTTGTTCATGTCTGAAAAGCAATCACCTCTAAGGAAAGAATCAGGGAGATTGTGCACAAAGGTTTGTCTCATCAAAACTGCTTTGGGAATTCAAAAAGGAAAAATGCAATCATTGTAACTAAAAAGTAGCAGGACACCATAGCTAAAAACTTATCTGCTTTAGCCTTTTTTATATCAAAGTCAGTAATTAAGAGTAACAATTATTTATTATTAGAGGTCTGATCGAAGTCATAGCTACAAACAATTTGAAACTTATCATTCTTTTCATCCTGAAGAAGTCGACAATAGAAATACCTCAAAACACGAGTGATCAAAGAGTCCTATTGCAGAAAACCCACAAACACATTTGTAAGATTTACATTAAGTAGATTATTTCAAATAATAACATTAAGAGGTTATAATGAAATCTCCAGTTCCCATTTGGATTTTGCCTCTTTAAACACAGCTGTCCACTGCTTAAGAATTGTTTTAAGCTTTTGAGCTGTCTTCAGTGAGGCATATGAAAGTAGTCATCAGAAGGCTGTAATCTTTGGCCTGTGGCCATAAGGAATATAAAGTTAATCCCTGGCTAGCCACTAAAAATGATCAAATAAGAAAAATATAAATCTTACATCATGCAAAGACAACCAGCACACAGACAGATTTCTGCATGAAGCTATTATCCCCATGAAAGGGAGACTTCCTTTCACTAGAATGTGGGGAGGAGGGGAGAGGGGAGGAAAAAAGGCATCATGCAGAACTGGAAGAGGAAAAAGCAAATTTATTTTTAAAAGGCATAAAAAACCTCTCAAAGAAAGTAAGCATTTTCTAATCTGTGACTATTTTTTCCCTCATTCTCCCTAAGGGGCTTTCAGCACAGCTACATCTAATGGTACATTTGATTGTATTTCAGTGGTGCTATTCATGGTAATTTGAAAGCACCTCACAGATACGTTAAGTGGAACCTCACTACTCCCCACATAGTAGACTGCAGGATGGGAAGGTGGGGGGCACAAAAAGTTGAAGTGGCCTGCTTCACATGACCAGGAGAGTCATTTTGCTAGTTCTTCACCAACTGTTGTGAAAACAGTTAATTCAGCCATTTAGGAATGAATTACAAGCTGGTATCATACTGCCATTTTCCCTGTGGCTTTACTGGTTCTATGAAAACTACCTGTACAAAACATAAAATGCTAGTCCCACCTGTGCAAAAAAAAACCCAAAAAACTTTTTCATTGACGTTCAGGACAGCATCTCTGGCCTAAATCTGCAACCAAGCAGCCTGAAGCTGACAGATCTGCAACTGATTGTATTTGCCCATTTTACCTCACCCTTGCAACCTCTACTATGTTAGCATACTTATTTCACTGCCAATCACATTGCAGACAAATACTTCAGCTGACAACGGTCAGCCATTTTTCTGTCTACCGAAAAAAGATGTGCTCCCATAGATTTAAAAACTCAAATGATAATCTATGCTGGTAATTAAGTCACATGAAGCCTATGTTTTAAAGAGGACTCTGTCAACAGTTCATATTACACAGGGAGAAACAAAACAATAGAGGACGAAAAATGACAAACCTGACTGCCATCTCTTAAGAAGTATCTCTTCTCTATGACCTGGGAAAAACAGAGAATGATCTTAGCTGGTACAGCATATGCATAACCTCAGATTCCAATCAACACTTCACACGAGAGCACTGAAACGCATGGCTAACTGGGACAAGGTCTGAACCCATGTGCCCTGCTCCAGGCCTACTGCTTTAAGTGCAAAGCTCTATTACACACAGAAGGAGTTGCCACCTCCAGCCATTCTTGGTAAAGCTGTGTTATCATCAACTTCTACACATGTAATTTAGTTAACCCTCTTTAGTAATGAAGGTGACTGTTTGGGTGTCTCCTTATTGCATCAGTTATCCCCATCCCTCTCTGCAGGTGCAGCAGTTCTGAGCACTAGTAAAAGCTCATTCTGCAGGTGCATAACAACTCCTGTGGTTCTGAGTAGCCCCTGGCCACAGGTGATGCCTGAGAAGAGCTTAACTTGCTCTCTGACAATGATGCACAACCTGTCCGTGATGAAGGATACCTATGGAGGCTGTACCGCCAATCCAAGAATCAAAAAGTGATTTGTATCACCCTGTACAATCTACAACCTCCTCCAAAGAAAATTCAGGCCAAATTTGCTCTAAAGCATGACTTGTTACAGGAGGTGATGTGCTCCACTATGACTTCTCTGTCTAGGAGATGCTTAAACCAGAGCATTCCTTCTGTCATTTTCACAGTAGGCCCTGATGCTCTCTTGTGCAGGAAGGGAGAGTAATATGCCAAATTTCTTAACTCCTAAGGCTTGCTTTAACCAAGAGCAACACAGCTAACCATAGTCTTGTAACTCCCCATATTACTGCCTTAGCACACTTGCAAACCCTCTGGCCTGCCAAAGGGCTTTAAAAGCATATGCAGAGTGTCTTTGTACATTTGTGAATTCTTTTTTGTTCCTCTATGCAGACGAAGAATTGAACCTTCAGGCAGATCAGCTATTTTCTGGAGGTTTCCAAAAGCAGACCAATCTTTGGCCTCCCCACACCTGGCTTGAACTGACTCAAAAAATGGAACGCGAAAGGAGCAGCTATCTGTTGTCCCATGTTCGCATCACAGACAGCATTCAATAATAGAACAATAAAACATAATTTAATTAACCTGACTTACCTTATCAAAAAACCTGCTTAGCTTGACAGCATTGGATGAACCTGCAGCCAGGTAACGGGGATTGGTGCAATCCTAGAACACACAAAAGACAACAACAAACCAAGCACAAGGAAATCAATGCAAGGAAGCCATACGCATGGAAATCAACATACCCTTTTCCATTACACATGCATATGCAATCAGCTAGGGAAAACACCGTATTTCTGCTGATTTCTGCTCCACATTCATTTGAGAGAAAAGGCCAGGTTCTGTTCTGTGAATCAACTGGAGAATTCTAAGCGTCTCCCTATGTGCTCCATGTCTTCCTTCTGCCACGAGCTAAACAGTCAGCTTATAACTTGTACAAGCTACACATGAGATTGTGCATGCGTGTGTATGTATGTCTGCGTATATACAAGCATTCACACAGGACATGTACATTTTTATACATATATATAGACGCTATATATAAACTGATCTTGATGGTTCATTCAAGATAGTCTTTGTCAGAACTAAGAACAGGGAAGGGAAAACTTAACTACCAACCACCAATTCTAAGCTTCAGTGATCTTATCTAACACCCTCTATACCTCCCTATAGTCAAACAAAGATGATTGTTTCATCAAGCAAGGGGGACAGCCAATCAAAATGTGCATGACTGCAGCATTACTGAGAAAATATCCAAAAGCCTGATTTTTCTAACAACATCTTCACTCACTAAAAATCAGAATCTCTCCCATATAAAAGAAAAACAACACCGGTGACAAGTATACTAACCAAATTTATCTCTTCAGCATTGAAATCCTCAGCCAAGAAAGCTGTTCTGGTCAAAACTTCATTCCGCTTAGTTTCTGGGATCTGATCCAGCTTAGTTCCTATTACCAGCAGAGGAATCTGGTTATCAGCAAACTGTTCACGGTCATAGTCACTGATGAGGGAAACATATAATTCTGACTGAAGTGATGGTCGTGTAAGCAGGCACAGGAGCACCATCAGTTCCCCTGTCCCTTTCAACTAACGGTCATTTATTTGTTAACGGTCATTATTTATCTAAGAGAGAATGTGCTGTGTCTGTAAATCAAGGAAGGGCTTCTGCATCTAAGGCACTACACAGAGACTGAAAGGAAAAAGAAAAGAAAAGAAACCACATGAGTTTGATTTCTTCTCATCATAGATGAACTGCAGAAGAAATGCTAAAACAAGCAGGAAAGAAACAGGAATTCCAGTATTGTGCCAAGTGTATGCAGCCACCAGAGACAGATCAGGGAGCTGCCATCTCTGAACATCTAAAGTTCCTACATATATACACTTTTTAAGGAGGGACAATGAAATAAATTGCAACTGTGAAACACTATCCCTATCCACCTTAGATCAACGAGGGTTGCAATAACAATTCTGTGGTTGTAAGTTACTACTTCTTCTACGTTCAAGTAAAGGTAGCCACTACAAGCTGAATTCCAACAAGCTTTGATTCAGATATGAATAATAATCAAAGACAGCCTTTATAAAAATAAACAACATTGCAATTAAATGTCATCACAAATCCAAGCTCCAATCATACCTCTCACACTTTGTCTTCCATTTTTACCTGAACCAGGGTTTCTAGAAAGTAATTTTTCAACCAACAGCAACAACTTGACCAGTAATTGCTAGTGGCTGAGCATCTGTCCCTGACAGAAGTTAAGCTTTTGAAAATTTAAAAAATTGTGAAGAACCTGTATGTGGAAAAACTGCAGAAATTTGCCATTTATACAGTGCAAGCCCTCCTTCCCTTCTCCCATGTTTCTACAGAAACACCTGTGTACCAGCACAGGCAGATAAACAATTGATATTCTTCCCACAAAAAGCCACCCCTTTACTATTGCTCCCCTGCTCATGTGTGAGGTTTATCAATGATCTTAAAACCTCTTTGACTACATGTGTAACAGGAGCACGGAGATACAGGAAGAAACACTTGACAAGATGCTGGAAAGCTAATTATGAATATACTGTTTAAGCAGACTTTTATAAGCTCTTTTTTAGCCACATTCCTGAAGTAATTCCCCACTGCCCAAATAAAAAAGTAATTAAGTGAACTTCCTCAGTCTTGGTGCACTGAGGGAAAACCTTTTGGAACAGACACATGCCATCCTGTGGCACTTCCTGTACAAGGGCGTTGCACGTCTCAGTACAGACACACAAGTTTTCAGGTAACAGGGACTGCACCCGCTCTCACAGAGGCCTCAGACAAATGAAGGATGCAGGAAACATCTTTTCCCTTAAAGCAAGGTCTCTGCCATACAGTTTGGGAATCTACTGGCACGATGGTCTGACTGGCAGTGTAAAACAAAAAGAACAGTGATCTTCTTTGATACATCACATTTTTTTCTTTCTTTCTTAGAAGTCTAGCCATATCTAATTTTTAACTAGCCTTAGGGACGAACAAAGCCTTCCCAAGCTGTTAGCTTGGAATTATTGTGCCTTAACCCTGCATGTATGTTTTTCACTCACCCATTTGTCACAAGAACTCCTGTTGGAGCGACGTCTCTGTTGAGTGCTTCCAAAGACCAGCGATACAAATTCTGGGATGATTTCTTGTTGGTTAAGTCATGCACTAAAATTATCCCTAAATAGAAAGAGACAGCAGCAAGATGTTATTTAGTGATATATATTTTTTTCCTTATCTTACCAAAATGACATCTGCAGGTTCCCAGTCATCTGAGAATGAAGAAAGGGAAATATAACTGGTTCAGTTACGGTGAATGAGTAAAGCTGAAAATATTAGGATGCAACAGCTTTTTTAAAGCTGCTTATCAGGAATTGGATAAAAGTGAAGAGAAAAAACCTCACAGAAGGAGGAAACAAACGGCCACTTCAGGGTTTAATCTGCAAGAGGCTTGCAGGCATTCCTTGATTCTGCTCTGTCTAGTCCTGTATTACTGCAGCAGGGAATTTACCCTTTCTCTGTTTTACCTAATTGGTAAACATAACTATCTTTTTGTCACACCATCTAAGAAGTCTAAAGGCTGTTTCTTTGTTTCAAAGAGTTTAGAGAGCACTATTGCTTTCCTGCATTTTCAAGAATTAATGCTACATACCTGGGGAGGGGAAACACACTCTGATAAACTTTTAGAGTCCACCAAATGGCTGGTAGAAACATGAATTAATAAGATTCCACGTATTTAAGATTAAGCTTCTAGTATTTTTCATTACCATGATCCTTCAAAATGCAATTTCAAAGATAGAAAAACAGCCAGCCAAACTTCCTAGCTGTGGTATTAACAGACACCCACTTCTGATAACCACAGTTCCTACCTCAATTACCAACTCCTGATAGCAAATTTCTTCTATTTATTCATACCTTCTGCAACCTGTGGAATGGAACTTCCTCCAGATTTCAAACCATCATTAATTCAAGGACAAAACAGAGTTATATCCCTTATCTTCATCAGGATTCGTTCTCAACACACTTCACAGCCCACAGGTGGACAAAACTCATTAAATTAATCTTTCACCTTACCTCCCACTGTGCCACCCACTGTACACACTATGACAAGCCACATTTCCACAAACATTCTCCACTAGCCCATATTACTGTGTGCAGACTCATCTATGAGAGTTCGCAGCATATCACAACCATAGCCCTATTTCAAAGCATTTAGCTCAGTGACAGCATAAAAAGGCAACTCAACTGTATGTCCACCCCCAGCACAGGGAGAAAAAGCCTGATACAACATAACTTGGCCTACGGCAACAGACTCAGAGGTGCTACTGCATAATCTGCGGGAAACATTCTCCACCTCCAGACACTCTTCCTCAGTTATGTTTTTGATTGGTCAGTTCCCTTATCTGCTTCATTGCAAACCTACACAGTTAGTTGCACCAGCAGAAAAAGACTATGTCAACATCAAAAAAGGGCAGGCAGGACCAATGACTACTCAAGGAAACGTTCCTCCCCCATTAAGGTTTGCAAGCCACAGCTTTACTGCCTAGTCACTGTCCTGGACTTTCACAGTCCACACACCAGATGCAGGAACACCAAAGCAGAAGATCTGCAGTCAAACCAAAAGCAAACCGCACTTAACCTTGTCAACAACCAGGTCTTGCTGACAGTCTGCACAGATGCTGCCACAACCAAACATTAACTGTCTTTTCATCTCAGGTTTTCAGACCACTGCAAACCCAGAAAACACAAGCAGTCAGGCAGAAGGAATGCATTCATCTTCGCTTCTTACATCAGGCCAAACGGAGGCAATTTGTGAGACAACCTCTAATGAAAGAATTAAGCTAATGAAAGAAACCAGAGCCACGGCTACCTACCTAAGTCAACAGTTTTCATATGCAAGCTGCCTAATAATATCTTTTGGGCAGTGGAGATAAATAACTCTATTTTAATAATGTCATCAATTATAATTCAGACTCAGAAGTTCAAGATTTCATCTCCTAATGGGTTGTTCTAGGATATTTCCAAGTGGCATACTATGGATTTGGTGTCAAAAAGAAATAAATTTTTTTCATATACTGCAGAGGCTTGCTTTGAGGGCACAATTCAACTCAAACCAGAGGTTTGGTTACAGAGGTCTGGTTAACAATATAAGCAAGAGGTACCTACACACAGTTTTCCTCCTGGGAAAGGAGGAAGAAATACCTAGTTAAATAATCACAGAGAAAAAATGTTTATTGTATGGCTAAACACATTATTGAAAGGCCCTAAAATGACTGGGAACAGGAAATGAGAATCAAACAGAACATTTGAGACAGTTTTTCAGAAGCAGTTCTTAATCTGGTACACATCTATTTCTAGCGAAATGTCCTTGGATGCCAAGAAGTAACAACTGAAATACTGCATTATTAAAGTTTATAATCTCTTATTTGCTCTTATTAGTGGTACAGATGAACTACTAGGCCTTTCAGTATCTCAACAGAAGGCATAATATACTACTTTCTATCTACAGCAAGTTACCAGATTCGATTATTAAAAATAATTTGGCAAATTAAATAAGAAGAGGCAAGATGGTTATCAGCATATTGCAATTATATGGGAGACCAGTTCATATTTACCATGGTAGGATGTAACTAGGAAAGTTCATATAAATTCAAATAATTAGTTCCCAGCTGTAGCTTTTGGAACCAAACAGACAAGAAAATATACATGCAGAAATATTATTTATATCAGGCCTGGAAAAGTGAAGGCAACTTTTATGTCTGCAAGTGTAGCTGGAAGGGCCCCCACTGCAACTTCAAAGACTCCCTGCTGCGCCAGCTGCACAAGACTGAAGTGAAAGGCTGAGGAAGCTCATCTGCACAGGTTTGCCTAAAACAGGTTTGCCTAAAATAGTTTTCCAGTTCAAAACTGAATCCATAAAATTCTGCCTACAAATGGTGTAAGTTTTTTTCCTATATAAATGTACTGGAATCAGTAAAAAGAACAAGATAGCCCTCAGCCAGACTTAAAGGAACACTGCCCCAGAACCAAGAGACAGCTCATAACAGAAACAGTGATAAAACCAGACTTACACCAAGCAAACTCACCATTCAGCAAGTTATAAAATACTGCTCGTGTGCTTTTCACACTAGTGGCACTACCCACTGAACCTCCAACATCCCACAGCTCAATGTAGTAGGTCTTCTCTTCTGGAGTGCCTTCTTTGTAGTCATGGATCTGATGAAAAAGTCACATCATACATAACGACAGCACCAGCTCACAGGAGTTAATCCACACAACACTGACGTGTTCAACTGAAAGGATTATTGTACTTGGATAGAAATTTGTAAATTCTTACGTTGACACCATTTCAAATCTCTCAAGTAGAAGGGAGGTGGAATGAGTCAAGCCATAGCCACTGGATACTACAGCTTTTATATGAGATGGAGCTTGGCGAGTCAGCAGGGAGTATCCTTTCCACCTCAATATTAACAAACCTAATGCCTCATGATGTGCTTAGAAACAGCATGTTGCTAAAGCAGATGAAAAACTAGGGTCATGATTTCTTACAGTTGTCAAAACCTACATGGTAGTACTGCAGGAATATTAACACAGGTGTCCACATCAGATTCCAACTGACCACACCTTTTTCCTCTACAAATTCTCACTGACATCTCAACTGAATCAATCCACAATTTTTGCCCCTGGATCTGCTAGGTAGTTTTCCTCTGCAAACAGGGCTGGCATGTTTCTTTCCCCAGATTTTGGAACGATATTCCTAACCTATGGCAATGCATTTCAAGGAGAATGCAGCAGAGAGCGATGAAGGAAGAAAGCATTTATCACTATCACATGAGGATTGTAGGTTGGGCCAAAAAAATGCTAGATGAATATTCTCACTCCTCTGCTAGTCCTGTAATGAGCAGACAGGAAGAGAAGCAACGCTATGGTCAGTACCCTCAAATTAAACAAGCAAATTGTTTCTCCCCAATGTTTGGCTGACAATTTAGCTGTGCATTAACTGTGTTTTAAATTCTGTGCCTTCTGCCTTAAACTGGTGTCCTGGTTTCAGCCAGGACATTAACTCTACCATTAACTCTACCCTGGCTGAAACCAGGACAACTGGCCGCTCTGTAACTTGTGAGACACCAGCAGCCACTGCAGCAAGGAGAGAGGCGCTACGAACGACAAATACCTTGTTTGCTTTCAACAACCTTGTAAGGTCAAAACTTGCTCACACAAGTGCTTGGCTCACATTTAATACCATTTTGCTCCAGAAGAGTGTATGTTCAGCAAAACAAAGCATCGAAACACATCTCCTTCTGGGGCAACAAGTAATGAAAAGAAAAAACAAACAAAACAAAAAACCCGTCAAGGCCCTTCTCCTCCCTTACACTTTAAGCCACCAAGAGGTCGGGCACATCACCTACTCGAACATCCACCGAGCAGCCCACTGTCCAGGACGGGTTTCCCAACACCTGGTTTTGGCATAAGAGGTGAACAAGCGAAGATTTTCCGACACCTGCAAGTGCACACAGAGGACAACCCCTGGGAGATCACACAAGCGCAAGTAAAAAGACCAAGAGCTGACGGGCAGCAGCACTAACTAAACGTGACAGCCCTGCCGCCGCCCTTCTCCCGATGCCAACAGGTAACGGCCACCGGTCAGCGCCCAACGGTCGGGGCAAATAGGGGAGGAAGGGAAGGAAGGAACGAAGCCCCGAGGACCAGGGTGCACGGCCGAAGGCCGGCAGTGTGCCGGCAGCGCAGCTCGGGGACTGGGGGCTCCCGCCAGGCAGTTTCCAGTGAGGTGGAGGGGGCGGACAAGGGAGGGGTGCGCCGCGCATGCGTGTTGGGTGGGAGGGAGGGACACTCACCGGAGTCGCCCAACACCAGCACCTTGACCCTGTCCAAAGCCGCCATCTTACTCAACCTAGCAACAACCCCGGAGACCACCGGCCTCTCGCAGCGCCGCCAATCGCAGCACACGCTACTTCCGCTTCACTCGGCCCATTGGCTGTCTGCTCGACGACCGGCGTCGCTTTCACTCTTGATTGGTTTAACTCGTGTGAGGGCGGGAGCGCTGGGGGGGGGGGGCCCTATGAGGACGCGATTGGCTTGTTTTCCTGTCGCTCACGGACTCGGTCACTGAGCGACGTGAGCGCCGAGTACGGAAGGGGGTGGTACCGCGCACGCGCGGAGCGCTGTTGGGCAAGGCGCCCCACTGACGCCACAGAGGCGCATGGCTCTGACGTACCCTCGTGGAGCCGCCGAAAGCGCCGCCCGGAGCGGGGAGAGCTGGAAGCGGCGGCAGGTCAGTGCCGGCCCCGGGGAGGGGCGGCCGTGCCCACCCTGCGGCGCCAGAGTGGCCCCGCCGGGGTTCCCCCCGCCGAGGTTCCCCCCGCCGGGCTGCGCCGTCCCGGAGCTAGCGGCCGTCCCGGGCGGGGACCCACGCGGTGCCGCAAGGTGAAACGGCTGGGCGCCCCCTCCCCCTGCTCTGCCTCCCGGTGGGCCCCGCTGCCGTGGGCGGCGTGTACCTGAGGCCCCCGGCCCGGCGCTCCGTCCCTCCAGTTGTTTTGGGTGCTGCTGACGGGCCGGGCGCGCCGGCACCGCTGGCGGGGGTCCATGTTCCCCAGTTGTCCGGCTGGGCCGCTGCCCTGCGGCCCGGCTTCGCCTTTGGCTTCAACCACCGTCTGCCTTCCCTCGTGTGCAGTTTGTGGGGGGGTTTCTTGTGTGTTTTTGTATGAGATGCTGCTGAGCCCCTCAAATCTCTTGTCCTACAGGAGCCTACACAGTCAGATGTTTAAAACTCTACACATAAAAGTAGGTAGTGGATGGGAAGCCATGCAGATGGTATAAGGGATTTGCTGCTTTGCTTGGCTTTAGAGCTGAGTCTGCTGCTGTAGTCTTAGGAAGACTGTGCAATTTGTAATTTGAAGATTATGGCAATCTACAAGATTATGTCAGTCTGAGGAGTAATTCACACTGTAAAGATTTAGGATGCAGGGAAATGAGCTGGATGTATCGAGTCAACAGCCTGCTGCTGTCAAAAGGGACATCTTTAAGCTCGTTCCTTTGTGCCGTGGTTAGCCATCAGTTGAGCCCATACAGTGAAACCATTCAGTTCTCCGGGTCAGCAAGATACTTTCTTTTTCTGCATTAGTTTTCTTCTGGCTTCAGGAGCTTGCTGGTTCCTTGAGAAGCGGATGAGTGTTAAATCTCGTAATGGCACTAAGCTGTTAAACAGGTCCAGCTGTCAAACTTGCATCATTACAAGTGGCTCAGAATGAATAAGGAGGATCGGCATTCTGAAAAGGGTGTTCAGCAGTGCACAGTTAAGGTACACTTTCATGAAATATAGGTGGTTTAATATTTTTCGGCCATGGAAGGTGGTGTTTCTTCTTTCATCTCTTCACCTGCACTGGCATCCTTTCACATCTGCTGGTTATGTTGCTCATCAGACTTTTCCACTAGCTAATTAATCTGTCAAAAAACCTAATAAAATAATAATAATAAAAAAAAGAACAAAAAGTATTTTTCTGCCTTTTAGTGATGCAAATTGGTGCACAGGAAGGTCTTATGAGTGCCGGAGCTGGCATGGGAGAAGGCAGACCCATGTGCTTGGGAAAGGAGCAAATACCCTTCTGGCAGCAATAAGGGATGATGAGAGTTTCATTCCTACCTTCCACTTCCTTTAAGATACTATTTGCAGCTTGCTTTCACATAGGATGCTTTAGGGAATTCTAACCAAGAAACTACATGAATTAAAGCTAACCTGGTATCGTGTTATTTAGTTTCTCTGTTTCTTTATTGCTTACATCCACAGTTTATACACTTGCTTGCTACACCCTGATGCACTGAAACTCTTCTGAACCAAATACTTTCATAAATCTTTGTCTTACTTCTTTCTGGAGTTCCTGAAGGTCAGACAATACCACTCACATCATCTGTCATGATGAGAAGTGTGGTCTCATTTAATTCAGGATATGAAAAACAATTACTGCTTTCCTCCTGTCAGAAATTTAACAAGGAATGCTGGGATTAAGCCCACTGTACTTCAGTGCCATCGTGACTTCTTAGGCTTTATATTTGTGAGAAATGCTCGTACGTTTTTTCTTTTAAAAAAAGCCCCAAGCCCTATTACTTCATTATAGGAGGACCAGTGCTGAGATATCTCCAAAATAGCAGGTATCCTTCTGCTGGTGTACGTTCAAATCAGAGTGTAAATTGTAAGAGTTTCTGATGCGCGTGGTTAAAATGTTCTAGTGACTTAACATTACAATTGAGACAATTTAACAACTTTGCCACCATGTGTGGTAAGCTTACTCTTCTCTATCCCTAGCTTTCTTCTCTTTGCTTTGCATAGGCTTTAGTCTGGTAACATACATGATTCAATTCTTGAACTTTTCCCCATTGCCTTCCCTCTAAGATACCCTACTGTTTTTTGGCATGTTAGTTTTTTACTTTTTATCAACTTGATTCACCTTGCCACATGAATAGGCAACTGTCAAAATTAGCACAGAATGGTGGGGTTTGTGGCTGAGGGCTAGGAAGGAAGAGAAAGACTTCTTTATGGGAGGGAGGGTATAATGTGACTTAAGCTGTAATAGGAAACTGTACCTTCACTATTCTAGCCACTGTTTGGCCTTTTTTCTACAGCTGAAACTGTAAATAGTTTGTTAATGCTAATGTGCATTTGAAATACTTCTGAATATTGCATCTGAATATACATTGCACATAGGTAGTCCTTCAATTTACTGACATCTTGCTATTCTTTATGTCAGGTTTAGATTATGAATGTGATTGAGAATTACATTCTGAGCCTGCATTGTTTGATTTCTGCCTTGCATGGTCAGATCTTGTGGCCTTAACATACATGGTTCCATATATTTTTACTTGTGAAATTGGCTGAAAATGTCCTAATTTCGACAGACCCTTCAACCTTTCTGTATGCAGCTGCAGCACAACTTACAATCTTTAGTGAAGAAAACCCTTTGATACCTGTGGCCTCTTGGTTTCAGTTACAGATTGCCACCAAGAAAGCAGGTCTTGCAATGAAAATACATGATTTCTCATCAGCATGTAGTGCAGGAGGAAGGCTGAGCAGCAGTGTTCCTGAAGTCTCCAGGGAATGGAATTCGGTAAGCTTTTGATAAAAAGCCAGAAGACTGTGGGTTTGCAACTGATGTGGGATAAAGACAGTTCTGGATAATAGGGACTTGTTGCACAAGTCATACGCTCACTACAGAGAAAGGTGAAAAAAGAGCAGACTTGAAAATGGAAGATTCTGTGCCATTTTCTGGCAAGGACAAGTAGGGTCTGAGATTACATTGTACAGCCATTTACAATCTTGATGGCATGTTTTTCCTACTGTAGTTATGAAATTTGTACCTTCCCTCCCTATACTTGTGAAGATTCAGAATTGTTCCTCTCAGCTTAACCTCATTGTCTTCTGGAAGACAGAATTTTAAATTTTATTGGAGCGAGAGACCACAAAACTAGGATCTCATGTTTGCAAGTGACTGCTGGAGCAGGGATATGGTACACGCTGGCTCCCAGAAGCCTGTCGTACTTGCCACGTGTACTTGTCCACATGAGGGACTCTTTTCTTATAATCTGATTTTGATTTTTTTCTGAAGAAACTGTCAGTGGTGTAAGCAAGTAATTTTTTTTTTCTTTTTTAAAAATCTTATGGCAGAAGCCTGCAGAAATGTTTTCCAAACAAATCAACAAAACCTATTCTCAAATATTTAGTGAAAAAGAGCACTAACAATTTAAATAAGATGTGGGGGGAAAGTAGGCAGCACCTTACCAAGTGTTAACAGTATGTCCGATAGACCTAGGTTCCCAGTCAACCCTGCAACTCCCAAGTTTTCCTCCATAAGAGATCTGAAGAGCAGTCTGCTTCCTTTTTCAAGATCCTGCTTTTAAAAGGTTTACCTTGTCAAATATATGAACAGTGAGACTTGATTAATTTGGGGGGGGGTAAAATTACTAGAGGAATTAATATAAGCCTCAAAGTTTTATGTTAAAACAAGGTGATGTTCATTTGCAGTATTGGATAAAAATTTATGTTAGTTCATTGGCTGACTTATGTTTTCCTAACTTGTAGTTCAAGTTTCATCTACATTGTGGCTTCTAGGTATCACCTTTTTAGCACTTTTCGTCTTTTGTCTCAGCTTTAGTCAGGAAAAGCAGGAAGAAAAAGAGATCCAACATCCTTAGCACAATTCCTGTTCGAGTTCACGAAAGAATTCTTGAAATCTTTGTACATAGAGAAGAGTTCAGTTGCTTTGACGTTGCATGAGGAAAGTCTTGACCAGTGGAGATGTTTGCTCTTTTGAATTTCTGGCTTCTATACGGTCTTTCGTTCCATCATACTGAATGTTTTTTTGCAGGCATTTGCTCTCCTTACTGTTTTCTTTCTGACATCTCTAGTTATGCTCAAAACCTATGCCTCATGCACTTTACTCAACCTGAGGTATGATCTCCATTTTGCAGACTGTATCCCGAGTTTCTTCACCCAGCAGATCTGATTGTATTGTGTAACTGTAGGTCTTTCTTCCCAGTGTTGTCTTTTATAGCCACGTCAATATTTATTTGTAAATTTAGAGCAATTTGAAAAAAAAAGAACAGATGTGAATTTAGGGTTGCTGTACTACTGTGATAACATAGACAGATCTACGTTTTTCCTATACCCATAGTACTGAATTGTATTCACATCATTACCCAGAACAATTCCCCAACAGCTGTCTCATTTAATATAGCCCATGTTTAAATTTAAAAATTTTTCTTTCGAGTGTTTCTGAATATCTTCCTGTCCAGTGTGCTTTATTATTGGTGCTGTAGGTACTTACTGCATAGTGTTGTATCTTGGCCATTTTTTTTTGTTTGTTTGTTTTGTTTTTTTCCTGACAAGGTCTCTTGATGTTCATACATTATTACGGTCGGTACAGACTTCACTATGAAACAGATGCATGTCCTTTAAAACCTTGTTAGGAAATGTTATCATATTTCTTTGCACACGTAATTAATTCAGGCTTGACTTACTGCTTTGGTGGAGGTGAAATCACTGCTCAAGGATGCCACGGTAAAGTCCCCTGCTTTTGAATTTTAAACTGATATTCTTGTGGCACTGGATTACAATTTGTGAGCTGGATCACTGTCTGTCTTGCCTGGTGAAAGGTAGTAAGGATTTGCAGCTCGTATGCTGTAGCCTGTGATTCTTTGTGGGCCAGCTGTCAGCTTCTCTTAGAGAAACAATGTGTTAGACCCTGGCCTGGTGAATTCTGGCAGTGGTATATGCTCGTTCTTGTGCCATCGTTCTGTATCGTGTAGCTTATATGAGAACATGATTATCAAGAACGATGTTGTAAAATATGTCCTTCAGCCAGCCATACAGATCTTGTTCGAGCCCTTGCTTTCAATCAGTTTGGTGCTAGGCCTCAATGTAATGTAAAAACTGGTGTTTGCTGAACATGTGTCCTTGCACATTTTTAGACCTAAGTTAGTTGTGTCAGCATTGTTGATTTTCATGTAGCAAAGCTTGACAAGGGTGCTCTTTGGTGGCTTTATTTCTTCTTTTTTTTTTTTCTTTTCTTTCTTAAAGCTGACACTAGTCAGTTGGTTGTCTTGCCCAAATGCTGTCTTCTGCAGGATTTAGAATTAACACTGATTAAATTAGTGTTAATCAACTTCTTGCAGTGGAGATTAATGGGAAAGAATGGTTTGTGGTGTTTTCAGAATGCTTGAATTTCCATATATCCATGCGTGGAAGAAAACCAGTGTTACACTCAAGATGCCCACTATTACCTGCAGACATCAAAGATTTGTATATCACTAAAAATCTCCAGTAGAGGAGAAGAAAAAATTGTGTAAAAAATCCTAGTCCCACTAGATGAAAAACAAATCTTTTCTAGTGATTGACACTAAGAAATATTATTAAATCTCTAACTATTGCTGAAAACAAACCTCTTAGAGGTTGTTTTATTTATTGGTCCCTTGTAGGTCTCAGTTTAGGTTGTTTGAGTGCGTTATTCAGGGAAATGTACCTTTAGCCTCTTTTGAAAGCAGCTGTGGAAATCTGCAGCTGTCCTATCAATGAGATTCTTGCAGAGAAAACACATATCATCATCTCTCATCTGAGGTACCTAGAGTGAGATAGGCTTATTTAAAAACACTTTGCTCCTTTTTTTGTTACAACTGATGTTCTGAATGTCACTGTGCCCACTGCAAGTTACATCACCAAGTTTTCCTGCAAGGAATTTTTAGGGGACTCTGAATTGGTGAGGAGAGATTTGTTTGTTTGTTTGTTTTTGAGATCAGCACCTAAAAACCTTTTGACTTGAAAATTTTGACTTTTTAAATCTCTTCTGGGATGCCAGGTTTTATTTAAAATTGATCTTTATATTAATGTTATATTGTGCTTAAATTCTGAGTAAGATTTAATCAATTTGACTAAAAGGCTTCTGGCCAGCTTCTGCATTGACATTGTTTTATGGTATCAGTATGTTGCTGGCAGATTAAGTCAAAAGCAAGATTTACCTTTAAGTGACTGAAAGACTGTAAAAATACCAACAGAATGAATTGATTTTCAAGGACAATGTCCTGTGATGGTATTTGGATTGGGCCTGATTTAGAGATTCAAAAATACTGTATGGTTAACTGACCATGGATTAACTCGTGAGTAAACTCATCCTTTACTGCTAATGCTTTTACCTTTAACACAAAGTTCTGTAAAACTGTCCTTTGTGTGAGATAAATCATTATGTATCTGGCATGCAAAAGAAAGCTAACTGACTCTGAAAGTACTTGTTTCACAGCTAATTCATGCCATTATAAAAAAATTTTAATTTAATTTCCTTGAAGGGAAGCTGGATCTGGACATCCAAGCATTGTTTTCTGTAAGCTGTTCTCAGCCTGCACACTGGCAGTCAACAAATGTTGTTCAGGTCATTTCAGTTTGAGCACTGTGAATACCGTTTGGCCCTAAGTTAGAGAAAAAGAAAAGCTCAAGCAGGGAAGCATTTAAAAATAAAAAAATGAAGGTGTTTTTTTCCTTACCCAAAAGGCAGAAAACACAACACAGTCTTAATTTAGTTACTGTTATCCACAATCCACAGCCCAATTGCTTTGCAGTTGCACTGGCTGTAACCCTTGAGAGGAACATACCTCCTCAGTTGCAGAAGGGAGGGGTTGGAGACAAGTAAAGCTTCAATGGGTAATGTTGCTGAAGTTTTCTGAGAGGGCAGTGTTTCTCATACTAAAAAAAAATAAAAAATTCAAGCATGCTACTGTGATAAATGATCACAGATTTTTGAGTAGTCTTAGCTGATGGAAGTGAATCATCAGCTGCTTGGTTACATGTGGAGCTTGGTGATTTCAGGGGGATGTCTTAGTGTGGGGAGTATAGAAAAGTTCTGTGATGGTGTTTGTCAGAATGGATATTACAGGTTTTATTACAGCAATGAAGAAAATAGGCTACCCATCCAGATTCTTCTGCTGTCACTCTCCTCTTTCCTTTATTTGAGACTTGAATGCTGGGGAGGTACATATACAGTGTGTGAAACATCTAATGGAGGTGAAAATTGGAATTGGCAGAGTTTACTATTTATGCTATTAGTCCACAGATAAAAACTCCTTAGCAATGACGAAGAAGCAGAAATTAAGGTGTGGGGTTTTTCTTCAGTTAAAGGAACCTTTTGCTTAAGAAATGGTTATTCATATCCTAAACTAGCGTAGAAGTCTCATATTGAAAAAGGCTATTCAAAGTCTTATTTGAAGTTAACTGGAAGTACAGCCCCCTGAATGGGTATTTCAAAAGCACCTATAATACTTCATGCTTATCTTGAACCTTTCATACACGGAAATCCAAGTGCATTACAAATGGAAAGGAATTTTGTTATTGCCTACAGATGTATAGGCTTGAAAGAGTGGAGGAAAAATGCACAAAACTACCCTGTGAAATGAAAATAAGCCTTTGCTCTGTGCCTTATGGAGTTGCTTCCTTTTTTCTCTCCACTGGAGAAAACTGGCTGCTTCAGAAGAGTCACTGCTGTCTGTTACCTGCTGGGGTTTGATTTTTGGCTATGTCTGTGGCAGGGGTGACAGTATGAGGAATTCCTTGCATGATATGAACCCATATATGTCACAGAAGCATGTAGTTGTCATGACCATTTGTGCCATTTGATGTTAAGGTGAAAAGAAATGAAGCGCAAATACAGTATTTCTTTAGAAACTATTGTCACAGCATGGTAAGTCATGGTAAGTAACTCAAGGGATACGTCATGGAATACTTTTTTCTTCTTAGACACATTGTCTCTTCATGTTCACTAAGTCTTGTTTTTTACTTAATTTATTGTGCTATATTATCCAGGGACTTCTAAGGCCTGAATGTGAGACACTTTACATGAAGGATCAGTTGTTTGGAAGGACCTATTTCCTCATCTAAGATCAGGGCTGAAGCAGTCGGTGATGTAGGAATTGGTAGTGCTAACAGTTTTCATGCTGCAGACCATTGACTAAGGTCCATTTATCAGAAAGTAAGGAAAAAGTCTATGTTCTCATTGTGTAGCCTGGAGCTTTTGCTTGAATGCATACCAGTCTGTACTAGCAATCTGTTCTTGTATAATATCTCTGCCCAGTGATGTCTGAGGGGCAGGCAGGGCTACTTGCAGTGTGATCAAGTGACATCAACTGGGGCTGTAAGACTACTTCACTCTTGGGCTGTCTTAGGACCTTTCTTGCTGTAGCCTTTTTCTGCTTCTCCCAAGCTACAAGTCTCAGCTGATCATGAAGTTGTCTACTGGAGCTCAGCTTCAAGGCAGCTTTCTTATTCCAGCACTGTTGGCCGTGACTGAGTAGAAATGAAATTTGCCGTTATGTTATGGTACCAATTTCTTGTGTGCTTTTCAAGTTTTCCATCATTTTGTTTTGAATGAAAGGTACCATTTCCTAATTCTGCTTCTGTAGCATTGGAAATTTTAATGCCTAAGGAGACAGTACAAGGCTTGGGAAAGAGAAATGGAAAACACCCTATCCTTTTCTTAGCCCTAAGTGAGATAAAACAAAACTTCTGAAGTCAGAAGACTAGCTAAGAATCCATCTGCCTTTTTTCATTGCAGTATACATGAAGCTTGAGATCTGAACCTGCTATGACTGATCCAGACGTCCTCACTGAGGTCCCAGCAGCTCTCAAACGCCTTGCCAAATATGTGGTGCGTGGCTTTTATGGCATTGAACATGCTTTGGCTCTGGACATTCTCATCAGGAACCCCTGTGTGAAGGAAGAGGACATGTTAGAGCTCCTTAAGTTTGATAGGAAGCAGTTGCGGGCTGTCCTCAATACCCTCAAGGGTGACAAGTTCATCAAATGCAGGATGAGGGTAGAGACAGCTCCAGATGGCAAAACCACCCGTCATAACTACTACTTCATCAACTACCGCCTTCTGGTTAATGTGGTAAAGTACAAACTGGACCACATGAGGAGGAGGATTGAGACGGATGAAAGAGACTCCACTAATCGCGCCTCTTTTAAATGCCCCATTTGCTTCAGCACTTTCACAGACTTGGAGGCCAACCAGCTGTTTGACCCCAGGACAGGTAAGAGTACCCGTAACAGAATGCTCTTGCTCTCTCCTTTGTCTGCAGCTGCTGGACTTTAAGGAAACAGAGTCTTCGGAAAATTCTCTTGAGTTTGGCCAGAGCTAGAGGGCACTCTGTTTCTGCAGGTGGTAAAGGTTTGAGCAAACAAAATACAAAAGTAATGTGTACAGTCTTACACAGTCTGCACAGGCAAATAGCAATGTTGGTAAAATGCTTGAGTAACAAGCAGTAGAGAAATGGAGGGCTTATTGCAATCAAATCAAGGGTGAATAAGGCAGTTTGTCCTTGTCGGAAGCTGACTTTTTTTCAGTATAACCTGGTCTTGCCTGTAAACTGTATCACTTACTGGTAGTTTGCAGAGAGGGAATATGTATAATTGACTTTGGTACGAAAAATATTTTTAATTTAGAGATGGACATGTAAGGAGTGAGTTGTTACTGTTTAATTCTCTTCTAGCCACTTCCTTATACTGCACAACATTGTTTCCCCAGTGCAAAGCAGTCTCACAAAAGTTAAAAGAAATTAATTACAGACTTGTCTGTGGTTGGGAATAAACAGGATTCTTTTTCAAGTATGTGTCTTGGTCTCAGTGGAGGTGCATATCTGTCTCATGCATATGAAATAAGAATCTTTTCTGGGTGTCATTGTCTACAGGGGCAGACCAAATACTTTGTCCTTCTGTACCAGGGAAGAAAAGGAAAAACACCTGCACCTGATGAGATCCTATTTTGCTAGTCTAATCTGGGATTATTTGTGGGGGAAGGCAGGGAGCAGGGCTGGCAGGTTAGGCTTCCACCTTCTGAATTAGTTTCTTTACTTTTTAATTCTTCCTTTTGAATTCTTTGTCCTGAACTTTTCTGCAAAAATACAAGATCAAAAGTCAGGAGACCTCTCAGAAACATTGGAGTGTGGTGCTTTCTGTCAGTTATCATCATGAGAAACTGTAAAAATTCACTGTGTAGTGGTATTGAAGCTTTTAATATAGCGTTACTGATGTCTAATCTGCTTTGGAGAAGGGCAGACACCCAACAGATGTTCAGCCCATCACTTTCCTTCTTTCCTCCAAAGATCAAGAGCTGTGAAACTCCTTTTACCTGAACAATCCTGAAAAAGATATTTAGTACTAGAGAAGCAGAATCCACTAAGTAACAGTCATTGCTGTAATTCAGGGCAGCTCCCCGAGTAGAAGTGTCTCCTTCATGAAGCACCAAAACCATCAGTGCCAGCACAGATTTTTCTATACTCACCACTGAGTATAGTGGTGAGTATGCTCTCTACAGTAATGATCATCTGTGACAGCTACAGTCGTAGGTGTCGGGCTGAAAGGGAATAGTGCTTTTTTAGTTTGCTTCAGTAAGGAGAGAGTAGAGAACCTGTGCAGAAAACAAACATCATGGGGAATGTGAGACACTCATCAGAAGGCAACCTGTAACACTTTGCAGGTGAATCCTCCCAGCCTGTGTGGGCAGTGAGTTCTAAGAGCAAAGAGCTGGCTATGGAGGGGATGTGGAAGACGATAATGCTGGGATTCAGTTTTGACAGCAGGGTCTGTGCTCCAGGAGCTGATGAGGTCAGCCAGGGGTTTGTCTGCAGTACAGCACTCGCTGTCTCCACAACGCAAAATCATTCACTGGCACACGGAGTGTTTTACTGATGGAAGGAAAGTTTGAGTGCTGTTTTCCCAGCAATTCCCAGCAGTTGGTTTCTGTCAGTATTAGTGGAAATAACAAGATAGCCAGTTTACCGTCACTTACTTTCAATAAGAACATACCTCTGTAGAATTTATGTGTTCTCCTTATATAACTTTTAAGTCAATGATAGCTTCATCTAGGTAGTGCATGATGATACTGTTGTTTCTCAAGAGCTTTTACATGGAATACCAGTTTGGATAGGTCTCTCCAGTTACTGATCCAGAAGGTCTTATACTGTCTCCAAACAATGAGATAGCTGCTTGTTTCCATTCTGAGTAAATAAGTGGGAAATTTTGTTTGTGTTTTTTTTTAGTGAGAATGGATGCTTTATATTGGAGAGTGGATTGTGTTGTCTGCATATGTTTCCTGCTCCTCTGGAATTCCGTATTAGAAAAGAACTAAGACACCTTTGGGTCTCAGAGGGAGCTCTTGAGGACAAGGCATGTAGAGGAACAAGGTTTATTAGACAGTGAATAGCCATCCTTTTCCAAGGATTTCTTTAGCCCTTATCAGTGCTATACATAAACCTCTCCCACTCATTGAAACTCATGGCAGTATAACTGCTGAAGGGTAGCTAAAAGCCACATGAATTTCAGTCACAGTTGATCTGAGCTGCTCCTGGTCTGCAGCCATGTTGATAAAATTTTGTGAATTAAAAGGCTTGCAGGGCCAAAGTCTGTTAGTCCATGGAGCAGGTAGAGCATGGAAGGCATCCTCTGCACAAGTCTAGACCAAGCTGCACTTAAACTGGCGATCTGTTGTTAAAAGACGTCCTATTTCCCTGTCTGTTTTTTGTCCTTGTCACTTGGGGATGGTTTAGATGTCTTGTGTTTCTTCTGCTTCGCCTTCCTCTTTGTAGTTACAATTCAAATGCAAACTCAGCAATTGTTGTAGAATGAAAGGGTTAGAAGAGGAGGTTATTGCTCTTGCCCTTTCTTATCAGTGATGGTGGGGAGGTTTCCAGAATCTCTCCATGACTAGTCATTCTAGTGCAATTTGTGAATTAAGAGTGCTTGTGAAGAGCCTGTTCATAAGTTGGATTTGTAGTGCTCTTTAATTTTTACCAGTGTCTGTGTCTGGGCTTTAGTAGAAGTCTGTTTCTTATAGGTTACCAGCTGTCAAATGGAGGCTTTTTTAGCTCTGTGCTTTACTCCATTTGTGACTAATTTTGAAATAAACGGAGGTGTTTATTTTTTTCATTAGAAGACATGATTATTGATAGTTTTGGAAGGTGGAAAGGTGTCTGCTGAGAGAAAATAAATGATAGTAAGGAGGGTATGTTTTCAGGGCACATACAGTATAGGTGTGCTTTGTTTGCTGTTCTTCCAGTCATTTTGGAAAAATGTTCTTGAACAGAATAGCAAGTTTGCCACTAAGGTATTATTAAATGTACATTTTAATATGTACATTTATTAATTTGAGTTATTTACAAAGTTGCTTTGAGAATGTGTTCTCTGTTTTTAAAAGTATCATATGATTTTTCTCCATCCCTTTTTCTGTCATTAAACATCTCAACCCCAAAAAACTCCAAAAACTTACTATGCTGTCATAGGCTGGGCAGGTATTGTCAGGTACTTGTAGGAAGTTCGAGGACAGGAACCCTGTAATGCTAAAGAAACTGTCAGATGGTGAAAGTCAAGGTGACAAAAACCCTAGAATTTTGCTGCTGCTTCAATTCAGAAAGGGATCTTTTGAAAAGTGAAAAGAAAAGAAACAGGTGTTGGAGGAGTTACTTGGTTGTATGACCAGTGAGTGCTTGCTAGCTCTAACCATGGTGTGCCCAGGTCATGAGTTTTAGCCCCATCTATTCGAAATGAAGAGCTTGAACAGATCTCCAGATACCACACTTTCTCCTCAGTGGCGGTTTTTACTGTTGCCTCCTAGCAGTATCAGTAACTTTTGCTTTTAGAGGCAAACAGCTTGGACACAGCATGCTTTTATCTTTACAAAAGCTCACTGTGGAAACTTGTAGCAAAGCTATGAAGAGGTTTCTGATTCAAGAGGTCGCAGATGTGTGGTTTGCCTGTTGACCTAGCAGTGCCTTTGACAGGAATTGATGCAGGCTGGGTTGTTACAGGCTGAGTAGACAGTTCTTACCTACTTCTGTGAATGTTTTGAGATCTACAGAAAGAAAAATGCTAGTGCTGTATGAATGAAAAGTGTTTCTTCTAGCCATGTGTTTCAGATGGGATGACTGAGAAAGGAGAAAGATTTTAGTTTTCTGAGAAAATCCTAATATAAGAACTTGAGACACAGATCATTGCCTTTCACTTGTGCCATCATCTGCTGTCTACCTGTGCTCTGATATTTCACCACTCTTTGTTCTGCATGCTAGCAATTGTGTGCAGCTGCTGTTGTAATGAAGCCTTATGCAGGTGGAAAGCTGCAGCCGTTCCCTTAAACAAGGTAAGGGCTATCTCTTGAGGCAGGGATATACAAGAAAGAGTTTCAACTGAGTAGCAGTAAGAAAAGCCAGATGTTAAATGCATGCTGTGAATAACACTGCTGAACTCTGTCTATTCCCGGACGTGGGCTGGCAGGGGGCACTGGGTTTTCAAGTGTTCCACCTATAGAGATAGGATGTTACTTCATCAGGCTTTTACACAGACCTATGGGAAGAATTTTCTTCTCTGTGCTTTTAAATGTGGAAACTACAGAAATTCGGTTTCTGTAGGCCAGTTCCTGAAAACTGCAGAGTAATCTGAACAACTTGATACTATCTTGTGGATTGGATTAAAAAAAAAAAAAAAATCTTGGTGAATTAAATATGCACAAGTCTATTCTGTGGAGTGTGGGGAGAAGGATGGGAGGAGCTGCATTGTCTCACCCAGTAGAGGGAGCTGTCTTCTTTTCTCTATACGTATGGGCTTGGGTTGATTAATTTATTGAATGTAACAAAACTGGAAATTATGTTCACAGGTATGTGTTCTGTAGCATGATTAATTGGATCTGGTTGGGGAAGGTCTTTCTGATGTATCCTGTTCTCATGCCCTAATTGTATTTGTAAATCTAGTGTAGTGTTGGAGTTGACTGTCAAATTCAAGGTCAATTTGAAAGAAAGTATGTGACTTGAAACTGCAAAAGGGAGAGTGGGGTTGAAGTGAAGGAGTGACAGAAATGAGATCCTGCAGTGCATGACACTGTCTGTTGTTCAGCCCCGCATTTCCTTAGGTATTCTAAATGCCAAACTGTATCAGGATACACACCAGTGCAGCAGGTGAATTTGATGTTAGAAAGAAAATAGAAGGATAGATGAAGTATTTTTTCCTCTGTGCTCTTCTACCTTTGCAATATATTTTTTATCCAGTCTTTCATTTCTTTCACTTCTGTTACTGTGAAGAAAAATCCTGATGTTAACAGTGTATTGTAATCACAGTTGGTCTCTTGCATACAACTAGACATTAAATGTCCTCACCGTAACATTTGGTTAGATAAGATGTGAATAACAGTGGAAAGAAAAAGATGGAAGATAAGTGGGTAACGTGAATCAGGAGGATGATGCTGTTGAGATGTTCTTAATTGCTATTGTAATCACTGGAGTCTTTTGTTATTATTGGAAATCATAGCAGTTAATTACTTGTCTCGTCTTTGCCCTCCCACAGTTTGCTCTAGGTTTGGTGAATGATTTTGGATATAGCTATCTTATTCTTCCTGAAGATGCACTGTAATAATAACATACTGTGTATTTGGATTCTTTTCTTATTCTGTGTGCTGATATGAAATTTAATTTGGGAAGAGCAGATTGCAAGTGGCAATGTCAGTTTTATAGAAGGGAAGACACCACCTTGAATTTCACTTTAAGCCCACCTGTTTTACTGTCAGCCTCTCAGATGTCATTTGTGTACACACATAACATGTTCAGAGGTTGGTTTTTCTGTACCTGTCACAAGGCACCTTATATCACATTCAGGCAGCCTGTATGCAGCTGAGCATTTGTTTGGTTTGGGCCCTGTTACCGAGATTAGAAATTTGACTAGTCTTTGATTTTTTTTGTGTGTGTATGTTGGTCTTATGTGTTGACTTCTAGAACTACTGCCTTTTCTTCTGAGTGCTCAGCTTCTCACTTTATCCCCAGTGAGCTATTCGGAACACATCTGTCTTCTTGTTTTGAATTTCCACTTCCTCAGGCAAGTTCTACACTAGCTTCAAGTCTTCCTCATGTGATTCAAATTACTTTTGAGCCTGTCCTATCTATTTTGTTAATTTTTTCTTATGCTTCCCCTTCTCCCTGTTTTTTGTCTTGCCTTTTCTTATGGAGCTCTTGTGTCCATTTCTGGTACATCTCTTTTCGTGTTTTGTCCCTTCCAGCCATTAGAAAAAATAAATCACTTAGAGCTAATTATTCTATATGTTCACGCCATGTAATCAATTCTATTTGATCTTTATTCTGTTGATTCTTGTCCTTTAGGTTCAATGATTTTCAAAACGGGCATTCTGCATAGCTTCGTCTATGTTACTGCCATGCATGTGCTATATGGTATTACTACTACAACAATTTACAGCTTTTTACCAGCCAAAATCAAGACTCAAAAAGTCATCTTGTAAATTGGTGTACCAGAAACTTCCCTTGAAAAAGAAAGGATTCAGAGCAATTCTGTTTTGAACAACTTCAAATTCTATGAAGGTTTTTTTTCCATTGTTGTTAGCTTTCCAAATGTATGTAAACACATCAGTGTGATTTTTCTTGACTTTACAGGCACATTTTGTTTGTCTGTGCTGCCACTGAGAGCTTTTGGCAAACACCAACAGAAGGAAACTGTCCATGCTCTGCTTGGTTTCTTTGTTTCTATTCAAATTTCTGGCAAAAGCTCCAAGAGTATTCCTGTCAGCTTTACTCTGCCTCAGCTTGATAAGGCCTGGAGCTACAGGGAAGGGAAAACTGAGAAAAACATATCAGAATTAATGCATGTTTTGCTAAAAGTAAGAGTACTCTAGAATGATTTACCAAGGATGTGCAGGTTACATCTGTAACTTGAATACATTCCCTGCGGGTTGGACACCCTGCCTGAAACATAGCATCTAGTCTAACCACAGATCTCTCAGGTTGGTGGAGAAATAGGTGGTGTTAGAACCTGTGCTACACAGAACATCAGACTGGAGGATTATAAGTCACTCAAGACTGGAGAATTGTAAGTCACTCAAGTAACTCAGAAAAGGTGTCGCCTGTAGAGTGCTGGCTGGTCGCTTCCCTGTATTCTACATTGACCTCTGGCTGGTGTGCTGTGTCCCTTTGATTAAAAAAAAGTATCTGATAAATGCATGCCCTGACTTACGGTATTGATGCCTGTTTGTTTGTTTGTTTGTTTGTTTGTTTGCAAAGGACATTTTATTATTAGAAGTGCAGGAAATAATTGCCCTTCAAGTAAAGGTTATCATTTCAGCTTTTCTCTTGGCTTTGCAAATTGAAATAGATAACAGCGAGAAGATCTCTGTAAAATCTGTGAATATTGCTAAGCCATTTGCAGTGATGAAAGCTGGACTGCAGCTTTCCTATCTTTTACTGTAATAATTTGCTGTTCTTTTGAAACTGCATCCTTGGTAATACATCTGCAAAGTGTGTCATCCTTTTAGGCATGGGTATCTGTAAGTTGGATCAGGAGCTCCTGTAGAATCCTGTTACTTGTGTTGCAGTCTCTCTGCTGTTGGATGCAATTTGAGGGTATAGTATGTTGGCTCGGTCGGTATTTTGGTGCAGTCTTTTTGGTTGAAGTTTGGGGGTTTTTTGTTTTTGCAGGGCTTTTTTTTTGGTTGTTGTTTTTTTTTTTAAAGTTCTTTAATTCCTAATGAACTTCCTTTGGATATTCACTCTGTCCAGTTGCATCTTTCTCTGCTTACTGTCTGGCTTAATTTATCCACAGTAGGACAGAAGGAAGAACTCTGTCAGCTTAGAGCTGCTGAGGTTGTACTTATGAGCTGGAGCAGAAAAAGCTCTTACTGAGAAGAGGAAAGGATTCATCTTTTTTCCAATTTTATATTGAATATGTATTAAATCATCTGGTGCTTTTGAACGATCAGCAATTTGATGTGTGTCTCATGCAGTCCATTTTTTGAATGTTTAGCTTACCTTTTCAAGCAAAATGTCTTTGGATGCTCAAAAATTTTGTTACGATATATTTAATTTACTTGGGCTAAAAATATTGTGCACACTGAAATGAATGAGCAACTCAGTGTTCCTCTAGATAATATAAGGTGGTTCTGAAGGTGCTTTTGCTTTTTTTTTTTTTAAGACATTAAATGTTAAATTGCTCCTCTAATTGCAAAACCAGGTCAGCAGGAAAGGGAAACTGTAGCATGAAATGTAGATTAATGTTATTGTGAAATGCAGAAGCAAATTTGGTTGATACCTTTTGAATTTTCTGGAGTTTGCTACCTAAACTGTGCCCAAGAAATAAAAACATATAGGTAATTCCGCATATATATTGCTGGCTGTGATCAAGTTGCTATTTCACAACTGAGTTACAGCACTGCTATGCCCTTAAAGCACCCTGCATGCCTCATTCTCCACTAATAACCTGCTGTGGCCCCCCTGGAAGAGCTTATTAGCTTATATCCCATACGGCGCACTAGAGAAGTGTATTTTAAACTGCTGACTGGGCCCCTGGACTCCCTTTGTTATAGCTGTACTTGGTCCTTGGCCAGAAAAAGCTAGTGTCTTTTTGTTTTTCAGATGTGATCAGAGTAATACAGCATGGTTTGTTTTCTCCCAGAGTGCTATCAGGGTAGAAGTTAGAGGCCCAAGTATGTCCATCCTGTACTGAAATACGTCTTTCAGTGCACACTGCAGGGCAGGCATGGTGCTGATGTGTTGTCAATGTTTGCTGATCAGTGGTGAGATAGCCTAGTAATACCATAATTATGGTGGTCAAAGATGGTAAGTAACAGTGAAATGTAATAGGCATCCTTATGAATCCTTCATGAGTCTATAAATAAGTCTTACAGTCTTGTAAGATTGAGACATAGGTGGTAACAGGGGCTTTACATGAAATGCTTCGTTATCTAGATTTGATCAGCTTTACTTCAATTATTCACAAGTTCTAGAGGGTGAAGTGGAAAGGCAAGGTATCTGTGGTCATCTGGTATTTCTTCAAGAGGAAGTATTTTACTTAAGGATTTTTTTTTTTTTTTTCCTCCAGTTTTCTGCATGTACCTCTCCAATGCACCAGAGGTCTGTCTGTCTGTCTTCTGTGTGGAGGCACACAGCAGAAACTTCTTGCCCATCTACTAATATGTTCTGAACAAGTCCTTTGGGAGCCCTGAACAAAATGTGATTTAAATAAGTAGATGTAGAAGTCTTGCAAACATTGCTAAGCTGGACACAAATTCTAGAAGACAAATGAAAGGTGCCCAGAATGGTTACAGGAGTCCTGACTTACTCGGTTTGACTGTTTGGAGTATTATAGCATTTTTTTGAGGATGAAAAGTAGGTCCTTTACAGACAGAAGTAGAAGTTGTAACATCTTGCAAGGTAAGATGTTATACCTTACCTTGCAAGGTAAAGTGTTCCAAGTTCAGTTGCTTCTTCTTAAAGGAAGATGCCTTCTCAGGTAGGCTGAATTTTCAGTATGTCTAGTGAAGTAATCTTCTGTTCTTTGATCTTTTTTTCAATGCCTGAATTTGAGAAGAACCTGACAAAAAGTGGTTGTGGCAGAAGAGTGAAATCTCTTACTCTTGAGCGGTGGGAAGACAAGGGAAGAGAGTCTTTCTCTTGCCAGTCTGGTAAAGTGTTTTTAGGTTGGTGTGGGTGGTACATTTTTGTTTTGTGATTTTTTTGGTGGGTTGATTTGGGGTTTGTTGTTTGCTTGGGTTTTTTGTTTTGCATTTTGCTTTTCACACGATGTGAATTCATTTTTTCATGTATTGAAAAGAAGGTCAGTGTTGGTCCCTATTGCCACTTAATTCTGTATGCAAGGTGTACATTTGAACCTTGATCTGTGAGTTTGGACAAATATCCTTTTCCACTAATCTGTTACATTGTCTGAAAAATTAACAACTTCCTCTCTGGCAACATTCAAGCTGTTCTTTCTCTTATCATGTCAGCTCAGACTGATTTCACAGCTTACCAAGAAATATCAATTGTACGGGTGAGTGAGAAACATGGGTTTCTATAGCGAGCTGATCAATGGGCTGCAATGAAGATGGTTTCTGCTAGACAGTTTTTAAAATAGACAAGTATTGTGAGGACAAAGTTGTGTGCAGGAGCATGCCAAGTGAAACTGCAGCAGGTGCCTTAATGGAAATGCTTGATAGCTGGCAGTAATGCCATCCCCCTACGTGCCAAACATATACTTTTTGCAGTTGCCATCCACACGTGCTCTGCCAGCGCACAAAATCTGCTTCCTTTCATTTACAAGCATAAGAACTCTTTGTGTCCCTGCCAGATTCAATCTGGTTCTTAAATGTGATGGATGGGTTTGCGGTTACCAACAGCAATCTCAAATTGAAAGCAATATTGGAGTTCATTTTAATAGGAAGTTATTGGTTCCTTCTACCTTGTGTGACATTTTGGTACAAGAAATTCAACAGCTAGTTTTCCAAAAGAGTGGCCAACCTCTGTGAAGCTGTATGCATGTCAGTGTTGTAGATAAAGGTAATGTTGGTATAGTATATGGACAAGTGTAGGCACAGCATTTGGGAGATTTGTCCAGAGATTTCTCTATGGATTATGAAGAGACTTTGCTTCTGTCAGCCCTCTGTTGAACAAGAGAACTGATCTTCCACTATGTCTGAAGCTATTGCACATTTCAAAAAGGTCAGGTGTATGAATAGGAATGTTGTCTCAGAAATACTTTTTCTGAACCTGGACATATGGCCTCTGAGGCAGCCAACTCAAGAGCTCTATACTTCGGTGGTTATACTTAAACGTGGCCTGATATGCATGCCTGTGGCAAAGACACCCTTGAAAAAAGATTGCAGTAGGAACACGACTGCACATTCTTCTAGAGAGTCCTTTCTTGCCCACAGACTGTATGTTGGTTGCCACTTTAATCAGAAGTGCAGACAGGCTGGTATATATCTAAAACTGCACAACTGAAATGGAGAACCAACAGTATATACCAGTGTTGAATAGATCTGTATTTAAAATATTTGAAGGGACAAAACTGTTACACAAGCAGTAGTTCTCATTCCGTTTCTTGTTAACCACGTTTTCTGAGGAATAGGTGCAATTGGGAATGCATGTAGGTAATGCTCATTGCTTTTTTTTTTTTTTCCCTTGAGTCCCATTACAAAATAAAGCCAAAGATAAGGTAAGGTTTGTATTGCTAAGCATGCTGCTAATCAGTTATCAGCTATGAACATTAAAATTTCTGTTTGAATTTGTTGAAAGTTTAATATTAGAATCTGTAGGTTCTTACTGATACTTACCTATCATTGTTGAATAGTGTAAAATTCTTAATTTCTCTTCCTAAAATAAAGAAAAACACCCCCTCTGAACTCCACTTCATCAGTATAGAGTTGCTCATAAATGTATTTTCACTGTATTTTTCAGTTTTGCTTTAACCATTCTAGTGATTCTGTATTACCCTCATCACTGACTTCAGGAGAATATTTTGCAGCGTAGAAGATTTTATCTGGACAATTTGTCCTGTTGCACAAAACTTTTCTCTTTCACTTTCGGAAGTAATTATCTTTCTCTCTGCATCGTCCCCCACAACTGTGGGCTGAAATTGAACCAAAAGAACAAAACTATGCTAGGAGTCTTTATACTGACACTTACTTGCTCCCTGTGAGGGTCAGATTCAGTATCTTCTTTCCTCCTGTCATATATTAGATTATTAGTCTGTGTGCTTCTTACTCATTCTAATTGTACTCCTCCTTTTTAATTAAAATGCTATTCCCCTGCCTATGCTCTCCGAAAAGGTGCAGAGGGAGAATTTTTCTGTTAATAACGTGAAAAGCATTTGGGATGAATGTTTATTCTATTAAGGTCTCAACAGGTAACAGAAGTAGTTAATATTTGAAGAAAGAAATCTATCGAGCCATATTGGCTATGCAGATAAGAGAATTAATGATTTTGCTGCTGGTGAATCAAGCTTCTTTGACATCTAGACGTAACAAGCTTTTTTGCTTGAAAAGTGTGAGATTTGGGGAGGAAAACGAAAATGGAGAGATTAGGGGATCGCAAATGCAAGACGAACATTCATTTTAGTAGATTAAAGTAAACAGTCCACTGTTCACTGTTCCATCTAACATGTGATCTTCAGGGAGAGGCAACAACAGCAAGAGGCATGAAACCTACTTGGTGAAGATTTGCATTTCAAAAGGATTGGCAAGGCTTTTAATTCCCTCCACCAGGGATGGCCAGGAAAGGCATTTCGTCAGAACACAGCATCCTGTCTTCAATGATTAAAGGAAATCTGGGTGTAGGAAGGAAATAGGCAGCTGCTTTGGCAGAACAGGAGAAGACTCGATACAAAATTGCTCTGATAAAGACAGTCTAAAATTGCATCATGGAAGAATTTTCTGACTGTGCAGTCAAAAATTTCTTCCTCCTGGGGTGTTTAATAGTTTCATTCTTACTCTCCTGTGTATTCCTGGGGACTTAATTGTGGCTAATACAAGTTCTTTGGTTGTGCTTACAGGTGGAACTAAAGCTGGCTGTCTTTTCTCTATTACCTTTTGCTGTTATTCTGAAAAGGTATGATCCAGCTTACTGAGTTCAGGCTGAGAAAGATGGTTAAACTAATCTGCTTCTGAAAACAGTCTCATTGACAAATAGATAAATGCATTTAGCAGTTTTACTGCACAACTTGAATATATAAACTCTAACACCTGTGATTATGGGAATACTTGAATACTGTAGTTTTAAGTTGCAAAGAGAAGATTAGCAACTTCTGAATGTAATTCACTGGAGTTGAAAGAAGAGACACCTGCTTTTTCATTTCCATAACAATTGCACTTGAGCTGGTGAAACTGATTAAAAAGGAGTTTGCTTGTCTACCCTCAAGCCTAAAAAGAAGCAGATGTAGGATGTTGCCATGAGTGGAGGACAAGGATGTAACTTGACCATAAAAGACAAAGGACTAGGTGGTTTGTGATGCTTAATTCAAGCTGAAATGGAGAGATGGCAGTCTCAGTGGTTCTGCCTGCTTTGTGAACAAGATCAGAGGACTGTATGATTATTGTTCTGAGCAGACCACATCAATTGTAAAAATGAACAACCAAAACCACACATTTTTTCATATGTCACTAACAGTCATCATTAAATTGGCTGATATGTATGTGTGTATAAAAATATTGATGTAAAAATCTTAAAAATGTCAGAGAAGCTGATGAAGGAAGAAGCAATAATCCTCACCTGCTGTATGTGATGTTATATAAGCTAAAACTTTCAGAAGATTTTGGGCTGGTTCTGTGCTTGTGTTGATTCTTTTTGGGATTTTAAAGTGTTTAACTCAAGGACATCTATGTGTACTCAACACAGAGTCAAGCTGCTTACTGTCTCCCAAATATTTTTATGTGATAACTGATCATTGGGTGTCCAGACTGGAATGTTTTTGCTGCAGAATGAGTTCCTCAGTCCTGCCTGTAGTTCTTTCTCTCGGCTAGGGGTCTTGCCACTGGTAAATGCTTTGGTGTTTCATCTTAATCTGCCTGGAGCTGAAAGTTAATGACCCACTAAAGCAGTAACTTGTAAAACAGACAAGAACTTGCTGCTTCCAAGCAATGAAGGCTGGTGTGCTCTTCAGCAGGTTAATATTTGCTTCCAAAATGTAATCCTAATCATAATCTGAATCTGTAGTATACATTCAGGAGTTTGAGTGTTAAGGATTTGCCACCTTATGTGTTGTGAAGACTGCAGTGGTTACAGCCTAATGCAGGGACAAACAGCTTCAGTTGTGGAACCAGAGGAGATACGGCTGAGCCTGAACTTGACCCATGCCCACATCAGCATGCAACTTTTGGATCATCCTAAATGTTCCTTGGCTGACTGTCATTTAGATAGCACAGCAGAAACTTGCAGGTTAACACTGGGCATGAGCTCCAGAGATCCCACTTCTACCACATACTTGGCTTTATGACTTACTTTTTAGCTGCTCCGTCTTCAAAATGGGAAATGTATAGCACGTTTTCTTCACACTTGTTTGATTTGTCTGGCTAGACTCATGGCTTTAGAAGCAGAATTTTTCTTACCAAGTATTTTTTGAAGTTCTCCAATTCTGAGCAGCTCTAAGCCTCTAGATCCCACATGAATAGGACTGATGCCTCAGAAATACCAATGAGTCTCTGCTAGTCTTCAGCACTGTTCCAAAATTTCACCTTTATAGTTTATATTTAACTGGAAGACAAAATTATAAAATAGTGTTTACAAATTTCTGAGGTTCTTCTGTCTTTCTGTCTTCTCTTGGATTTAAAGACACTTTATTATCTTTGGCAAAAATGAATCTGTTTTATCTTGCTTCTCCCTATTCAGAGTACAGGTGATGAGTTATATTGCAAATTCAAGTTCACTGAATTGAGTTGTATCTCAAATTCAAGCCACAAGCAGGTTGAAAGCTTAGGGGTAAGAATCAGAGACCAAGGCAACAAAGGGAACCTTGTGGTTGGTGTCTACTACAGGCCGCCTGATCAAGGGGAACCTATTGACTAAGTCTTCTTACTCCAGCTACAGGAGGCATTGTGCTCACAGGCTCTTGTCCTGCTGCGGGACTTCAGCCACCCCAACAGCTGCTGGGAAAGTAGCACAGCGAGCTGTAGGCAATCCAGGAGACTCCTGGAGTGCATGGAGAATAGCATCTTAAGCCAGGTAATAGACAGCCCTACCAGAGGGGATGCGATACTGAACCTGTTGGTCACCTATGCAAGTGAGCTAATTGGTGACATCGAGTTTGGAGGCAGCCTGGGCTGCAGTGATCATGCACTGGTGGAGTTTGCAGTCCTGAGGGATATGGGGCAGGCGAAGAGTAAAGTCAGGACCCTGAATTCTAGGAAAGCAAACTTCCATCTCTTCAAGGAGTTAGAAAATAGGACCGTCTGGGAAACTGCCCCAGGGACAAGGGAGCAGAACAGAGCTGGCAGATCTTTAAGGATGCTTTCCATAGAGATTCTCTTGATCCCCAGGTGTAAGAAGTCAGGAAAGGAAGGCAAGAGACCAGCGTGGCTGAGTGGAGACCTGCTGGGCAAACTAAAGGGCAAGAAGGAAATGCACAGGCAGTGGAAGCAGGGGCAGGTATCCTGGGATGAGTATAGGAACGCTGCCTGATTGTGTAGGGATGGGGTCAGGAAGGCCAAGGCGCAGCTGGAGCTGAACTTGGCAAGGGATGCAGAGAATAATAAGGGCTTCTACAGGTATGTCAGCCAGAAAAGGAAAGTCAAAGAAAGCGTACCCCCTGTGATGAGCAAGACTGGCAGACTGGTAACAATGGATGAGGAGAAGGCTGAGGTACTCAACGACTTCTTTGCTTCAGTCTTCACTGGCAATCTCTTTTCCCATACATCGCAAGGAGATGGACTGCAAGACAGGGACTGGAGGAGCAAAGTCCCTCCCACGGTAAGAGAAGATCAGGTTTGAGACCACCTGAGGAACCTGAACATGCACAAGTGTATGGGACCTGATGAGATGTATTCCAGGGTCCTGAGGGAATTGGCTGATGTAGTTGCCAAGCCACTCTCCATGGTATTTGAAAAGTCACAGCAGTCAGGTGAAGTCCCTGGTGACTGGAAAAAGGGAAACATTGCACCCACTTTTAAAAAGGGTAGCAAGGAGGACCCTGGGAACTGCCAACCTGTCAGCCTCACCCCTGTGCCTGGGGAGATCATGGAATGGATCCTCCTAGAAGCTATGCTGAGCCACATGGAGGACAGGGAGGTCATTGGAGGCAGCCAGCATGGCTTCACCAAGGGCAAGTCCTGCCTGATCAAGCTGGTAGCCTTCTATGATGGAGTGACCACACCAGTGGACAAGGGAAGAGCTACCGATGTCATCTATCTGGACTTCTGTAAGGCCTGTGACATGGTCCCCCACAACATCCTCCTCTCTACATTGGAGAGATATGGATTTGATGGGTAGATTGTTGAGTGGATGAGGAATTGGTTGGATGGTTGCATCCAGAGGGTAGTGGTCAACAGCTCAACGTCCAGGTAGAGATTGGTGATGAGCAATGTCCCTCAGGGGTCCATACTGCGACCAGTACTCTTTAATATCTTCATCAATGACATAGTGGGATCGAGTGCACCCTCAGCAAGTTTGCAGATGACACCAAACTGAGTGGTGCGGTTGACATGCCTGATGGACGGGATGCCATCCAGAGGGACCTGGACAAGCTCGAGGAATGGGCCTGTGTGAACCTCATAAGGTTCAGCAAGGCCAAGTGCAGGGTCCTACACCTGGTTTGGGGCAACCCCTGGTATCAATACAGGCTGGGGGATGAAGGGATTGAGAGCAGCCCTGCTGAGAAGGCCTTAGAATCATAGAATCATTAAGGTTGGAAAAGACCTCTAAGATCATCAAGTCCAACCGTCAACCCAACACTACCATGCCCACTAAACCATGTCCTGAAGTGCCATGCCTACACATTTTTTGAACACAGTAAATGTGTGACTTGGGGGTACTGGTGGATGAAAAGCTGGACATGAGCGGGCAACGTGCACTCGCAGCCCAGAAGGCCAGACGTAGCCTGGGCCGCATCAAAAGCAGTGTCCCAGCAGGTCGAGGGAGGTGATTCTGCCCCTCTATTCCATTCTGGTGGGACCCCACCTGGAGTCCTGCATCCAGCTCTGGAGCCCTCAGCACAGGAAAGACATGGACCTGTTGGAGCAAGTTCAGAGGAAGGCCCCAAAAATGATCAGAGGGCTGGAACACCTCTCCTGTGAGGACAGGCTGAGAGAGTTGGGGTTGTTGAGCCTGGAGAAGTCTCCAGGGGGATCTTATTGCAGCCTTCCAGTACTTAAAAGGGGCCTATAGGAAAGGTGGAGACAGACTTTTTAGCAGGGCCTGTAGTGATAGGACAAGGGGTAACGGTTTTAAACTAAAAGAAGGTGGATTTAGTCTAGATCTAAGGAAGAAATGTTTCACAATGAGGGTGGTGGAAGACACGCACAGGTTGCCCGGAGAGGTGGTAGATGCCCCATCCCTGGAAACGTTCCAGGTCAGGTTGGACGGGGCTCTGAGCAACCTGGTGTAGTTGAAGATGTCCCCACTCATTGCAGGCGTGTTGGACTAGACTTCCAACCCAGACTATTCCATGATTTTGTGATTGGTGCACTGTTGCTCTTCCGCCTGTAAATGAAAGGAATAAGAGCTTGTTTCTCTTAAACACTCTTTGTTTGAATTTTAATTTATTATGTCACTTATGTCAAATCTGGTAAAAGACAATTTAAATCTGTGCAGAATGCCTTTCTATCAGAAAGATGGCAATTTACCTTGGAGTTGAGCCAATTCTGCTTGCTCCGATAGAAGCATTTATGGTACTAAGCATGAATGCGTACCTAAGGAGAGGGAAAGGAAAAGCAAGTAAACAGCACGGCAGGCCTTCTATTTGAAACTCTCTGTGAGAGTTGAGAGATTTGCAGTTAATGTCCGTATGTTTGTTTATAATCAGTTTTGAAAGGAGCATTAAGACCCTGTAAGCTTTTGAATGCTGAGACACAGGAAATCGGTTTTGGAAATCTGTGTCTGAGAATTTGTTTACGTAGTTGTTGTTTTCTTCTCAGATCACTGCCTGTACCAGAATTTGTGTGACAAAAAATTTCAAATATGCATTTGCTGGTGTGTTTTTTGAAGACTGTATGAAGTGACTTTCTTTAATGTAATGGCAGTGTTTTTTTGCAGATGTGCTGTACAATTTCTCAGTGCCAAAACATTGATTCCTCAATTTGTCATGACTCTTCATTTAGGAACTGCTGTGACGCAAAATCCTTTTAATACATTTTGTGATATGCTTTTTCTTTTCAGGTTACAGCAGCTAAAGCTTGAAATTGGTATCTTACTCGGAAGTTACCTTGTTTGAGAACATCACTAGTGGTATAGTCTGAAGCATAGGCTTGATCTTGTCTGTGTAGGTCCCTATAAGTGTCCCAATATTGCAGTGTCTGAACAGTGATATCACATATTATTTTCATCCCTATTCTGCCAATCCTAAGGTGCCTTTATAAGGCTTGCAACAGTCTTCTGTAGGCCGTATAGAAGGTAAAGTGCTGGTTTGGGTGAATAATCTAAACATCATCTTGTTTACTGCTGACAATTTCTGTAGTTTATAAAGAAGAGTTTTTCATTCCAATTGTGTCTTCTGCCAAGGATTTGCCGCCTTTTCCAATTTTGTCTCATTACTACATTGCATATGCATATATAATTCTACAATCAAAATCTAAAAAAAATCAAAATTATGAAATAGAAGTGAACCAGGATAGACCCTTGAAACACCCTCTAAGTCTGACAGTGAACTATGATTTTTTCTAAAACTGTTGTTCTGTACCAGTTATGCAATCATTTTCTGATGTATTTATCTGGACTATGTTTCTTTAGTTTGCTGATAAGCGTACAAAACAGTTGAACATCCTCCCTTCCCACAATCGAAATAGATTGCTTCCTGTTTTCCCCATTATCCTTTAACTTCTCCAAAACTTGATTTGGCTTACTTTTTTTTCCCCTGTAATAACTCATATTCCTGCTGAGTTCCCTCCATATGAGTAAATTCTCTTCTGTGCTTTGGCCTCCACCAATGGCCACTTTTCCTTGAGTGTGTTACGAAGTGTAATCCCTAACAAAATGAGCTGTGATTTCAGCTCCCCTCCACCCTTCCCCAAATCCTGAATGCCAGTCGCAGGGCTCACTGCCGTCAATAGTTGTTTATCTCTGCATTAGCTCAGGGTAAATGCTGTTCCTCACTGGGCTGCAAGAGAGTAGATACTCTTTTTGAGTGTAGAAAGGAGGATAAAAGGCCATCTGCAGCAGTCTCCAAAGAGGAGTGCATGCAAAACAATCCATTGGGGTATATGAAGAAAATATTTTTTGTACCATTAATAAAATAAAAACTTGTAAAACAGTTTTTCATCTTTATCTCATCCTATTTCCATTTTTATGGAGTTTTACAATGTACATAATAGTACAGTAGCCCATGTATGTAATTTATAAGTAAGTATCTTTATATTGAGGGTGTGTGCTAAAATTTTTTATTGATGAGGTGTGGAATCAAAGAAGTTTGGAGGTCAGTGATCTGGAGCTTCAAATTTTTTCCCTTCCAAAGATAACTTTCAGTCCCTTGCCCATTGTCAGGATCTTTTTCGTGGGGTTTTTTTTTTATTATTTTTTTTTTAATCCGGAGCATTATCATTTTGTTATTTAAGGGTTAAATCAGACTCTGGATTTGTTTATAAATTTGAAAGGCAGTGTTTTGTGTGCTTTAGAAGACTCACATGGATTTTAATAAAGTACCTTGATCTCTTGCTGACCACTTTTGTCAAAAATCTGAATGTTTCTTCTTGCTTCCACTGAAATCTTGTCTGGCTTTTCCTGACCCTGAAGTAAATGCTTTATAAGTTCTGAATACTTTGTGGTGAAATGGAGAGAGCTTTCTCTTGTATCTTTGACCTGTATCGCTGTGTTTTTGTGAATCTCTTTGAGTGTGCATCAGGCAGACAATGAACAGATTAAATGGGGATGGCTGTGACTTTGAAGTGATGAACAAGCTGAAACTAGCTGAAAGGTAGTCCTTGGAGCACACAGAAGAGGATGTCGCTAACTTTGTAGTGCAGTTCTTCATTTTGTGCCCAAGGAGAACTGAGAGTATTCTGGTTTGGGGTTGCAGTGATAACAAGCGATTGCTTTTGTGCCTGCTTCCCATTAAAAGCTCAGCTTCGTGCAGCAAGTGATCGGTGCAGGTGACAGCAGAGTGAGGTTATGTGGTTTGGGGTTTGTTTTTGTTTTTATTCTCTGTTCGCCTCATTTAGTCATAGCTCTAAGGCAAAACGTCCCCTGGTCCCTGTGTGTTCAAATGGAACCAGAACAAATTGCCTGATTCCCCAGATTGTTGTGAATGAGGCAAAATTAATTTGAAAATATTTAGGAAAGTCAGGGTTTTTGTTAAAAGGAAAGCTGGCGCAAAATTGTAGAGAGGATCTTGGATTGTGTAAATAATGAAAGAACCTTGATTTGAAGGTGGAGGAGAAATTTTTCATGGAAACTCACTCTGTAGAAAAGTATTTTTAATGCAAGAATAGAGAAGTATTCAGAATACTGTTTCTGTTAGATTTTTCAGACATATATACTTTCCAGGAGGTAAGGCAGAGCCAGGAAGAAAATGGACTCTAGACGTTACTGCAGGGATAGGCATAAAAGATCTAAACAGAACAGTACTGGAGCTTTCTGGGTTTGTAAAAGCGTGCATAACTGATACTCAAACATTTGCAACTTCATTTCTTACTTACATATGCATCTGACACAATATGCAAACACTCTTTCTTAAAAGAAATGCAATATATTGTTTTTCTGCAAATGATTCCCTGCCTTGGATGCTATATCAGACAGTGTATGCTTGCAGTAAACTCTACTTTCATGTATAGTGTTAAAATATGCTGGCACTTAGTGGCAGCAAAGTTCATGTATTAAAAAGAACTAATGTGTCAATAATGTTCTTCTGTAATGGTAATAACTGACTGTTACAGTGAGCTCTTGCAATGTTTTATACATATGTAAAAATAACTTGCATGGATATGTATCTGATATGTTCCTAATTGGAAATAACTTTGTGACAAACCTAGGAAGAGACCCTGAGTTCAGGCTTCCAAACTCTCATCCTCAGAAAAAACCTGGAAGGCTGAGGTATTGTTGTTTTCTTTCTCAAGTCACAGTTTGAAACTGTAAAACCTTTCATCTGCCTGTGCTGCAAAGTATCAAATGTAGGGTGGCACTCTTCATTAGTTAATACTGCTAAAATAAAAATAAAATGCTCGGGAAACTGATGCAGATAACTTTTCTACTCCTTTGAGGACTGTGGAAAGAAGACAAAATTAGCCTCATCACTGGTTTTGTTTAAAAATGTATTTGCAGGACCTTAGAAAATGTTCCAATAATACAACTGGATAAATGGGAGAGAGGGGGAGAGAGATTCCTCCCAAAGATGGGCATTGATACTAGACAAACCTTTCATCCTCCCTAACTTAAAGCATTTACAGACTAGATGCAGACACCGGAGGCAGAAGTGGTCTGTAATGGAGCCTCTTTCTCCCTGCTGCCAGTGAAGGGAGCCCTGCAGACTGGAAGCCCCTATGCTCCTGTCTGGGTTTAAGTGTCTTAAATCCAGTGGGAGGAGGCCTCTCTAAGCTGTCATATGCACCGCATGAATGCCGGTTTCATTCCGTGACTCTGAAAGACCTATTAAACTGGCACATGTTAAAATTAAGCTCACACAGGGTCTGTTGTATGTTCAGCTTCTCTTTTGTATAGCATAGTCCAATCCAGGAGAGACACTGAATTGTTCTACAAAAATAATAGGTTTTAGTTTTCATTAAGAAAACTATTAATTAAAAAACCTTTTTATTTATAAAAACAAGTTCTATCGTTTGATCTTAAAATATTTTTTATGCTAGTCATGATTATTCTACTGTGCAAATTTTTTTCTACAAATTTTGATTTGTTAAAATCACTTATAGCAAACTGAGACGACAAACATCTTGGCTCAGATTCTGGACAGTGTTTTGAGTGTGAAGGTGGCTTTTGGTAACATTCCTCATCTGTAAATTTTCGTCTTCACCCCTGCAACTGCTTAAAGGCGCAAAGGATCAAGAATGTTACTGGTTTGTTTTTTTCAATGGTGATCACTTAAATGAATTCAAGCTGGGTTAAGCTCTCTTCCAGGCCACTTTCAAATCGGCAAGTTCAAGACTCTATCCAGAGTCTCCCAAAGGGTTGAGTGTGCTAGGAACAACAGGAAAGAATGTGAGGATCAAGAATTTCTCACAGGAATCAACCTGCAATTTTATACTCTTCATTCAGCCTGCATGTGTTGGAGACTGGGAAAGTGGGACAAGAGCATCATGAGGTGTTCAGTGCAGAGTCAGACATGAAATACTGTGTTAAAGTAAGAAACACTGCTGTGACTTTCACTTAAACAGGTTAGCAGATGGTCTTTGTCAGTCACTAGTGTTTGCTATAATCCCAGTAAGAAAGGCACTCAGACTCTGTGAGGTATTGATTAAAATATCATTTATTGGAGCTAACAAGAAGGAAAGGGAGACTGGATAATCTGGTGTCCCTTCCGATGCTGGGAATCCCATGTTGTGCAGCATTGGACAGACCTCCAGGTGAGGGCACAGCACAATGTGCAGAACACCATCCGTAGAGATGTTCACTGGCGTGATGGTCTTCAGCATTCTTACAGGAGTTTCTTAGAAGAAAATTTCTGCTGTTGAGCAAAAGAAAGACTGCATGACAGCATGCTGCTTCACTTTAAGATAAAGTCATACTGGTGTAATCCCTGGTGAGAGCTGCCTGCAGACTCCTCTGGTATGGTTAACTGGCCAAGTTTATCCTGTGGCCAGAGTATATGTGCAGCCAGGCCTGAAGGCCAAGTGCTGTATGTAGCACAGCATAGCACAACGCAGACCTGAAGCCACTCAGGCTAACTGTTCTGTGGATCACTGTGTGCAGTAGCCTCCTGGTCATGATCACTACAGTATGCAACCGTTCAGATGGGGCAGCCTGTGTTGCTCCTCCCTGCAGCCAGGGAAAGGTACATCCCACAGCTCTCAAATGACTGCTGTGCTTGCAAAAGGACCCTGATCATCTGCAGTGATTCCAGCGTCTTCTAAAAGGGCCAGATTTTCTGTCTGTATGTGCACTGTTGCATGGAGTTTGCATATTAACCAGTTCTTTCTGGATGCTGCTTTCGTACCATTGATGGATTAGTTTCAGCCAGGAGTACAGGGCTCCAGAGGTGGTATGCAGTCTGGTACCTTTCAACTGCCACAGCCCTGGCTTACTGACTTTCAGTAGAGAAACATATCCTAAAATTGGCAATCTGTTGATTAAAATGTTCAGAAGAACACCTAAACCAAAAGATAAAGCATTTGTTTGTGAACCAGAATGATTATGCAGAATCAAATTTTCAAAGGAAAACTGCTGTTAGCAATCTTATTTATTAAACAGCCCTAAGTGGTGGGAGGGAAGTTCTGTTTGAATTTTTCTTACTCTGTTATCAATTTTATGTTTGTTGCAGCTTTAAAAATGTTATGTTTGTTTCTGCTTTGAGAAGTAGGTACAAAGTAAAGAATGAGCATACAGTAAAAGATACCTGCATTTCAGAATATTCTAAAGGCTGTTTTCAGATACAGTGCAGGGCTGGAAGAGGTAGCCCATTGTCCTATTCTGAAGCAGGATAAATTTAATCTCTATGGCTAGCATATTTCAGTGCTGATCAGTGTTTTCTTAATACCCTAACCTAAAGGGTTTTTTTACCGCAAATAAAAGCTGTGAGTAATCTTTTGTGTGTATGTGTGAAGTTGAAGAACTGTTTGTCACCGTTTTCATTACTGTAACATACTAAATATGCAAAATTTGCTGTTCCCTACCACTACCGCCTGAAAACTAAACAAGTCTGTCTTTCCAATTTTTCTCTAATGAAACATGTATTAAGCTGTGTCATTTTGTTCCTTTGGAATCATTACAGTTTGTCCCCACCTTCAAGTGTAGGATCTGAAGCTGCACCCAGTTTATCAGCAGAGATATTCATAGGCCAGAATAAAGCAGGATAGCATACTATTGTCTCGTGCTTTGCACAACATAATTATTAATATACATAGCAGCCAGATTTTATTTTACTTATTTTGCAGCACAGTACTGTTCGTTCCTGGTTTTGTCCTCTGTTACAAACCTGATTTTTTTTTTTTTTGCAGTGAGCTGCTGAAACAATTCTCCTCTTCTGCTCCCCCCCCCCTTTTTTTTTATAACTGGAGTGCAGTATTTTCTGCCTTTCTTTACTGAATGTCGTAATACTTATTCCAAGCATTTCTGCATTGGAATTGAATTCTGTCTCCCAAAGCATTTGTAACCCGTTCTGCCCTCTAAACTGTGAACTAAATTAATGGAATTTAAATTCACAGAATTTAGTTACCTGGCAGTCACTAGAAAATATTAACTGTCGTCAGGGCCTCACTTCATAGGGCTATCCCATGAACTGGGGTATCCCAAATTATTGATACTTACTTATTGAGAATAATTTTCACTTGTGCATCCTCCTTATTGTCAATTGCTTATGAGGATGTTTTGCAGGACAGTCCAGCATCAGACTGCATGACGTCTAATAGCTGTCACTTACAAGGGATTACCAGGAAGACAAAGCCAGGATCTTTACAGTGGTGCCTGGTGGGAGGACAAGAGGTGATGGCTATAAATTGAAACAAGATGTTCCAACCCAGTATAAGACGTTTGCACTGTGAGGATGGTGAAGCAAGTGCAGCAGGTTGTCCAGAGAGGATGTGCAGTCTCCACCCTTGAAAGGTTTTGAGACATGGCTGGCTCAGGTCACAAGCAGGCAGGTCTGATTGCCCTGGTTTGAGCAGGAGGCTGGACCTGCTAAGGTCCTTTTATGCTTCTACTCTTTCTCAGATTCCCTCAGAATTTCTCTTTTTGGCCTTTGTGTTTGTCCTTCTTAGATTTGACAGTCCTTGTTCATCTCCTGGAGACTGCTTTCAGCATTTCCCTGTTTTCTGCGGGGTAATCATCAGATCTTGCTGACAGTATGTCAAAGATGTGTAGCTCATTCCACCAGGTGTACAAAGCTTTAGGGTCCACCTGATTTCTTTCTAAGTCTCTATTACAACGTGACATCAGTTTCCAAATATGTCATCACCCACCTGCAGTTTGCTGGTGACAGCAGCACTTCTCAGCAGTGGCATAGCCACAACCACACTGTAATTGTCACTTCCTGGACTGTACTACTGTACCTGAAAGTGAGTATGAAGGCAATGAGCAGGGCTGGCTGTGCAGTTACAAAATTAATCTACTCACTGCCCCACAACTTCATCAAGCCTGTGCATGTGTCCTTCCTGTGGTTCCTAGCTAGCTTCCCATGCTGATGCACCATCTTGGTGCTCCCCTTCAAAGGAAGTTAATGAATCAAGTCCATGTTATACAAGGGATATCGTAGGTTGAGACTAACTGGCACAACAGCACAACTTGTTTGGGGCAGAGTCTGTCTGTGAGCCTTGTTACAGTTCACCACCTTTCAGAGGTGAAGTGATCGAAAAAAGCTTTTATGTTGAAAAATTTTGCATGGTCCTCAGTAAATGCGGGGATGCATATTCCCGTCAGTAAATGGTCAACACACATCACCTCCCCCTACTTCTGCCACCCTGGACCATTTATTGTTATCAAACCTGTCCAAAGAAGTGAAAACCAGCGGGGCACTCCCTGTCTGCTGGGGGAGAACAGGCAGTTGCCTGCCCCTAGGGAGAAGCAGCAATTTTTCTTGCACTTACCCATCTGTTTCCTATCCGCTGTGATTCTCTGGGGTGTGCAACTGCACATTCCCTCCTTGCCCCCTGGCACCACCTTGCAGCACAAAGCTTCCAGGGGAAAGGGTGCTGTTCCTGCCACACTCGCCGCACTGGAGGGCATGATGACTGCTTAAAAATAAATTTGGGAGCAGATGGCGAAGCAGATTATTGTTCATCCTAGGGCAATGATGGTGATGTGCCAGCTAACTGCTGGTTGTCTATCAGAATTAATCAGGAGCTATTGTGGCACATGATCAGTAAAGCCACTGCTCCCCCTGGGAAAAGGGAAGGAAGAGGAGAGAGGCAGCTCTATAAAATGAGTTACCGGAGAAGGACTTGTTTTTGAAGATATGAAAAGTTTCTGATGGAGAAAAGACTGTATAAAAAGACAAACAGGAATGTTTTTAGGGTTTGTTTTTTTTTTTTAAATGTACTCACACTCTTTTATATATCTGCAGGTATGCCTAGCTCCTAAAAAGCAACTGGGAAAACTTGTTCACTTTCTTTTTCCTTTTGTCTGAGTAGATTATCAGAAATAAAAACATTTAAGAGGTTTATAGGACCTTTACGAGCACTTTCTCTATGGATAGTGTGAAACATTAGCCATGGATGTGCCTGGTTTGGATCTGTGGTCTGTGTCAGAAGAAAGGACTTGACACTTGCTGTGCTCAAAACACTTCACAAACGTTAATTCTCTATACACTCACAAAACAGACTAGGCGAAAGCTGACTCAACCCATGGAGCTGAAAGGCAGTATCAGAGGTACAACTCCAGAGTTCTGTGATATGAAGGGTAGTTTATCCATCTTACTTGTGTTGTTTTTTTTCTGTTTGACTAAAGAGGTTAATGAAATAGTGTGAGAATTAGCAGATGTTTTGTTTGATCAAATTAAGAAATTAAATAGGGAGTACATTTTTGGTTGTTATTTTTATAATGGAAATCAACAGTAAATTTCAATCACTTAGTCCACTTAGATAGCCTGTCAGTCTATTTTGTTAACCTAGAAACATTTGTTAAACTAAATTTCTTATTTTGTGTTTTCAGCTTCTATTGTCCAGGCTATCTGTCATGGCATCTCTTTTCAGTGTACATCCAGTCTGATGTCCAAAGATACATTTTGCTGGAGCATAATTTATGGAAACTTAGGTTTTTGTTTCAGAAGACATTTTTAGGTGAAAAATTAAATACTTTTTGTCTGTCAGGTGTGTACAGTCTACCTTAAATAGTATATTCTCCACAAACATATGTTGTAAAATACAAAAGGTGGGATGAAATTTGCTATTTCTTCACATTTTTTAACGGCTCTTCTTTTCTTTTATACTTCCTTTTTAAACGATAGTGCTGTTTTAGTTTGTTAAAGAGGTATTTCCTGTGTAAAATAATTTGAGGGCTCTGTCTGTATGTAGAAGTGAGTGGAAGACAAGGCAAGGCTGAATTAAGCTTTTTCAGCTCTTATTTTTCAGGTGATCTAATTTGAGATGTTAGCAGTAAGAAGAAATGAACTTAAAGCAGAAATAAGATAGAATGACATAAAGAAAGGTGGTCCCTCAGGGCACTCAAAATTTGCAGATGTCAAGGAGGCATTTTATTGCTTTGTCTGCTATTACTGTAACTTCATCAATACCACTCTTTAACAGCTCCATGAGTGAGATGACAAATCCCTAGTGGATTATTTGCAACAGCAGTAATCTTTGGGTCAGAAACACTGTTAAAACACTCCTGATAATAACAAGTCCTTTTCTCTTGCTGGTGTTGCAATTGATGAGAATGGAAATAAATTACTTATTTCTTTTTATGCATAGGTCTGCCTGAACTGGAAAACTAGTCTCACTGGCTTTGTTTCTGATCAGTTCTCCTGTTGCCACTGTGGGAGGGTCAAACTCTTAGTATTTTGCATCCCTAGCACCTGAAATGTACTGTCTTACTTATTTTCTTAATGAGTGAAATAATCTCGGGAACCAGTTTGTTTCATTGTCCTTGCCTTTCCAAACTGCATCTTTTGGCATGCAAGTTGTTGGAGTGAGAGGACGGTTTAAATAAAGTTATATGCACATGGGATGGCTAGCTCTTTAAATCTTTTTAAGTGGTTGGATGCTGGTAAGACGGGGATATGTACAAGCACTGCAGTGTGGAGGTGCCATTGGAGAGTGTCACTCATTTTTACCATGAAACCTGTGATGAGACATTGTAGCGCAGAAGGCAAAAATTGCCTTTAGCTGTAGAAGACATTTTTCCTCTAAAAAGAGCAATAATTGAGAACAGCACCTCCTTTCCAAGCAGGTTGTAGAGGTGATAGTGCTGGGAATTTGGTCTTTGAAGGGTTGTTAACAGAAATCTTGTTTTCTAACACGTGCCTGTGGCACTTGTGGCTGTCTCATTAGGCCATGCTGTCATTTTAGTCCCTCTCACCTCCATAGGCCCATGTGGTTCCCATTGCACAAATCAAAAGAAAAGGGATAGATAATGTTGTTCTCTGGGAAGGTAAGAGATAAATTCCTCCCTGTTTCTTCTTTCTCTGAGGCAGTGTGAGAGAGAGCTACCCAGATCTCAGTCCTGACTTCCCAAGAGATCCAGCTCAGTATAATGACCCAGGATTTGAACGGCCTCATCAATTTCTTGTGCATATTTTTCCTGGTGCCCTGTTACTCCTCCTCTGATTTCTTTTTCTGACATTTTTGTAGGCCTACTGTGTGTTAGGTTCCCTTTCTGCTCCAGGTCACCTCCTAGCATCTGTGCAATTCTGATACTAGGAAACTACCAACTTTTTTCCCTCCATGGCAATTCTGGCACCTTCCTGCAGTCTGGAGCTCAGCTCAGTCCTGGGGAGCCTTTCCTTCCATTTGCTCTTTCTTTTCTACTAATGAGAAAATGGGGTCCTTCCTGTCAGCTACTGCCTTGGCCGTGAAGTGCTGCACAAGCTTTCAGTGCTGCTCTCATCGCTCTAATGGCTCTGCGTGGACGGAGAGGGAAGGAGGGCAGCCAGGCACAGAGTACATTGTCTTTGGAGGACGCTTTGCCATCACACTTCTTTTGACTTCTCTTCACTGCCTTCTGCCAGCTCTGGCCACGTGTACAGGGGGCCCTGCAGGTGGGAACTGGCTCAATTATAATCCTTTCCCAGCCATAAGAGGTGGCCCTTCATGCAGTATTACCTGGACTGGTTTGGGGTGTCTCTCTCAAGGATAACCAGGGGATCAGGCCCAGTCAGCATGGATTCATGAAAGGCAGGTCCTGCTTGACCAACCTGATCTCCTTCTATGACCAGGTGACCTGCCTAGTGCATGAGGGAAAGGCTGTGGATGTTGTCTACCTGGACTTTAGTAAAGCCTTTGACACTGTCTCCCACAGCATTGTCCTAGAGAAGCTGGCAAGCTTGTGAGAGAGAGAGAGGTACACTCGTCGCTGGGTGAAGAACAGGCTGGGTGGCTGAGCCCAGAGAGTTGTGGTGAACGGAGTTAAATCCAGCTGGTGACCAGTCACAAGCGGTGTTCTCCAGGGCCCAGTTTTGGGGCGGTCTTGTTAAATCAATAAATATCTTTATCAATTATCTGGATGACGGGATTGACTGCTCTCTCAGTAAGTTTGCAGATGATACCAAGTTGGACAGCAGTGTTGATCTGCTTGAGGGCAGGAAGGCTCTGCAGAGGGATCTGGACAGTCTGGATCGATGGGCTGAGGTCAGTTGTATGGGGTTTAACAAGGCCAAGTGCCTGGTCTTGCACTTCAGTCACAACAACCCCATGCAACTCTACAGGCTTAGGGAAGAATGGCTGGAAAGCTGCCCAGTAAAAAATGACTTGGGGGTGCTGGCTGACAGCCGGCCGAACATGAGCCAGCAGTGTGCCCAGGTGGCCAAGAAGGACAACATCCTGGCCTGTATTAGAAATAGTGTGGCCAGCAGGACTGGGAAAATGATTGTACCCCTGTACTTGGCACTGGTGAGGCTGCACCTCGAATACTCTGTTCAATTTTGGGCCAGTCACTACAAGAAGGACATTGAGGTGCTGGACCATATCCAGAGAAGGGCAACAAAGCTGTTGAAGGGTCTGGAGAACAAATCTTACGAGGAGTGGCTGAGGGAACTGGGGTTGTTTAGTCTGGAGAAGAGGAGGCTGAGGGGAGACCTTATTTTGCTCCACAACTACCTGAAAGGAGGTTGTAGTGAGGTGGGTGTTGGACTCTTCTCCCAAGTAGCTAGCAATAGGACAAGGGGAAATGGCCTCAAGTTGCTCCAGGGGAGGTTTAGACTAGATATTAGGAAAATTTTCTTTACTGAAAGAGTGGTCAAGCATTGGAACAGGCTGCCCAGGGAAGTGGTAGAGTCACCATCCCTGGAGGTGTTCAAAAAACGTGTAGACATGGCACTTTGGGACATAGTTTAGTGGGCATGGTGGTGTTAGGTTGACGGTTGGACTTGATGATCTTAAAGGTCTTTTCCAACCTTAATTATTCTATGACTGGCATGCCCAGTTTTCACAAGGAAGGTGGAAAAGATACTTCCTTTGAGAGTAAAGAAGAAGAACTTTTGCATGAAGGAGTTGTTAAAAGGCATAACATTAAGAAGAAAAGAGAACAGGGAGTGGCATGACTATCCAGAAGAATTATCTAAAGGTACAAAAAAGAATACATGGATATTCCAGTTTTCTTGATGGCAGGTAACAAGTGAGGATTCATGTGACAAAATGTGAGAAATATGAAAAGAATCAATAGATTTATAAAAGTACTGTATAAGGCAGCAGTTAAAAGGTGGGGCTTTCAGGCGAAGGTATGTGCCCAAGTCTCAGAAGGGGATCTGTTACCTTTTGTATAGCTGAGAATACAAGTTAATTGAGTAGAAAATGCTAGCTTGCATCATCCTTCGTATTCCGAGCAAAAAGTAAATCACAAAAAGTCAAATGGAGGGCAATACTCATTCTTATCACACACTATTGTATATTTTTGCAGTGCTGGGGCACCTTTCAAAAACTGCAGGCTTAGGAGCATGGTCTCTTACACCAGTAAATAGCTGGTGAGTGTTGCCCATGAGCTATTCCAGACCTTCAGGAAAGAGGGTAACATGATGTCTGTTCTGATAATAGACCATCTTTGTTGTTCAGTAACCAGCATCTGAAAAACCTGCTTAGTTTGTTGTGGAGAGCCTCCAAAGCCTCTTGGAAAACAAACAGGGAAAGGTAGAGTGAAGAGCAGCTTGTCGTTTTGGTGTTGGCCCATCATGTGACACCGTTGAAAATAAGGCTGGAAACAACATGCTGGCTTGGAGCTCACTGCCTTGCTGCTTCTTTCTTGGCATTGCCAGCTGCTGCCATCCCAAGGCCCACCAGCTGCTTGAAGCACTGGTATGGAAATGTATGCTTCTGACATTGGCCCTGTTTGCCTTTGAAATACTGCCTTGGGACCATGGCTTAAGGATTTCATTCTTGTGCTTTGTTCTTAAATAAATTTCTTGTGTGTAAATGAGCAGATTCATGTTGGGATTACCCTACAAAGGCTTGACCTTGAGGAGAAGGAACTGTGGCTTTAAAGATGGTAAACAACCAAGGAGGAAGTGGAGAAGTGCGTGACATTCTCGTGAGCAGCCAAAGGGGAGGTACTGGAGCAGAAGAAGGAAGGAGAATGGTTAGAGAAGAGTGCGTGGACACCTGCAGGCAGCCAATCCTGACTGTGTGAGAAGCGCGTGGACTGTGTGTAGTAACCAATCAGGACACATTTTGTGGCACGTGAGAGAGCTGTAACTGTATAAAAAGCAAGTGCCTGTAGCAATAAAGGTCTTTGGCTTGAATCCTCGCCAGAGTCCGTGCCTTAATACTCCACAGATTTGCATGAAATGCAAAGTCTCAGCATCCACGGCATGTTCCCTTGGTTACTCTTCTTTTTAACTGAAGTTTATTATAACGAGGAGAAAATTACTTTTTTAGTTTTTTTATTAATCTGTGTTGTTCTCTGTTGGTGGCACAAATAGCTTTGTGGAGGAAGATCAGGCAGTAGGGAATTTTTCTTGCCACACATCAACTCTGAAGAGAATTTGAAAGTAAAGGTTTTCAGTTGTTGGCATTTATGAGCTACCATCTACTGAATTTGAAGCCCTTTTTGACTACAAGTAGCATAGTAGGTGTGCCAGGTTTATAAATTTCTTTCCTCAGGGAATCTGTTGTGTGTTACTAAAGGGATTCAATAGTGACAGCAAACATGAAAGGATAGATCTCTTCCAGAAAATCAGAAGTGGTGGTGTGGTTTAACAAATGGATCTCAGGCAAGGGAAGTATTTCATGTTTGCCATTGCCTGCAACTGGGGGATCTGGAGTGAGTCTCTGAATGTTATTCTACTTCTGTTCCCATGTCCCTAAATGCTTGAGATTTTCAGAGAGGAAAAACACTGTCCTTATATATTGAAAGGTGTTGCCAAGGGTGCCTTATATCAGCAGTTCCTAACTTTATTGTTAACATCAGGGTTCATTTTGTGCCGAGACGGTCCAGAACAAGTGCTGGACACTATTCTCGGCCATCTGTAATAACATTCCAGCACCAACATTTTTCCAAATTATGCCTAGGATAATGTAACTGCCTGAGTAAAATCCACTCTGCAGCTTAACAGAGACCTTCTGTTTCCAGGACTGCCAGTCCCTCAATTTTTATACATTTACACACTGCTGTCAGGGAGAATAAATAATACATGAACATATGCACTGGCTAAGTGAAATTTCCTTCTGATTATAGTGAGACACTGGTTAATGGCAATTATAAAACATATTTCATCTTTTGCTAATCCTGCTGTGTGTTTAAGAGTATGCCTTTATCTCTTTTTTTTTTTTATTGTAGGTTGCCATCTTGTTTTTATTTTTTAAAGAAATTGTTTTGATCATTTTTCATGTGTTGGAGGGTTGCAGTTTTGAAGCCTCTTGAACACGTTTCTGGCAGAATTACCTCATCTGAATAAGAAATAGTGCTACTGCATAAGTGCCCTTAAATGCTGTGTCTGCTACATCGATATTACAATAATAGAAGCTTTGAAAAGAAACTGATTGACGTTAATCCCAAATGAAATGTTTACTGGTTAATACCTGGTGGGCAATTCAATACTCTGAACCTATATTAAACAAGAAAAATGTTTAAGCAGCATTATTAAGGCTCAAAATCGGGTACTCAGAAGTCAGAGCTATATCTTGGTGTGCCGACATTATGAAATGGTGTTGAATTGTGTGATCAAATACTGGTTTTTGCACTTAGGAGTTCGTAGAATAAACATAAACCTTTCTGAAGGATGATTTGGAGGGTAGAAGTATGTAAGATTCTTTCCCAAACCTGTTATACATGTGGGCTAGACGGTTGAATGCTGTCCCAAGGACCTGGATTCTGTCCTCCTGCCTCCACCATATAGGCCTATTTCATATTGAACAGCTCAGGGAAAACAAGCTGTTTGCAGGTGAACGATCCTTGCTCATTCTCTGATTCACAGAAACCTATTTTAAAACCTTATGATCTGATACCGAGAAGTGTCAGTCTCATAGCTGTTGACTCAAGTAAGATTTATGCAAGAATATGTACAGAACGGGGAGAAACTGGGTCTAGATTTGGGGCATATAAAGTTAAAAGGATTTTTTTTTGCTTCATCTTGATTCCATTTGTAAACAGTAGATAACACAACTTTCTTAGGAATTCAGATACTGCAGAAAAATTCACAAAGAGATTAAATCTCTCTTCAGATAACAGTATTAGTTACATTATTTGTTCCTAGCCCCATTTCTGGCTGAACTGCTGTGCTTGACATTTCATAAATGTGCACTCTACATGCTTCCTCACTCATCTGAGACAGAATTGTGATATAAAAGCTATTTTAGCAAATTTCAGTCTAGGATCTGATAATAGGATGTGGCAGGCAGCCTTCAGTATTGTACCTGATAGTACCTCTTCAGGAAAGGAAGAGAGGGATAGAGGAGATGCTGTACTTTCTTAGCCTGTTACAAAGAAAGCTGTCAGTTTTGGGGGCAGGATGCTGTATTTAGCAGTCTACATTCATGTCTGCTCAAGCCTCATCTGGCGAGTGTCATGATTTGGTTGCAGTGCTGTTCGGAGGGGTGCTGTGTACTCGGCTTAAAACTACAGCCACTGCACTGACCATCTCCTCTGGGCAGTGTCATCCTGTGTACTTTTCAGTTCTCTTCAGATACTACCCAGATTGTCTGGATTTGCTCTGTCTCCGTCTCTGCCCAATGTTACACATCTCGGGTGCAATATACCTTATCTTCTCTATAGTTAGAAAGTTTAAAGCAAGCCTTTTCAGAATGTTGGGATGAAGCCTGATGCATTTTGGGTTTCAATAGCAAAGCTGGATGTTTTATTCCAGAAGTAGGGTTAGCAAATCTTCCCAAAATACTGACATTTCCTATACATGGTCCAATGTTTGTTCTTGTACCACAAGAAGCTCTGACAACAGCATCTGCTCGGACTATCCCAAACAGGATTAATATAGAAACATACACTTTCTGTGTCACGTTTCAAGATAGAGTACTGCAGTCAGCCCTGGGCTGTGGAGTGTCCTCAAGAGCTTGAGATCCAGTGGACCATGAAACCTGCCTCAGAAAGATGAAATGTGGCATTACATTTTATGTAACACACTGTGCTCTGTAATTGGCTCTTTTAATTGCATGTGTAGAAACACTGAATTACTTGCAAGAGAGAATGGTATTGCTGTGGTGTTCAGGAGACAGATTTTATTAGGTGGGTTTCTCTGTTTTTTGCCTAGAACAACTTGGGTTTTTGGAAGTCAAATGTGTATACAATGTACTATAGGTCTCGAATATGGGGAAAAAAGAGAGGTGGGGCCAGGGAAGGCTGCCTGATAAAATTGACTGTAGACTCATCTTTCCTTGGGGCAGGAGCACGTTTCCCACTCAAGCACACTGGGTTGCTTTCTTGTTGAGATGCTAAGGACAGTTTAATGAGGGCTGAGAAGTCTGTTTAAGTCTGGTGTGTCACTAAAGATCAACAGCTCCTACAGTCTAATCTGCATTATCATTAATCCAGTTAACAATCAACCATTTTAACAATTATCTCTGTTACTGGCTCGGTCTGTGAAGGTCGTTAAAACTCTCTTTGCTTCAATTTAACTCCTTCTAGTATGTGCGTATCCTTATATCCTAATATGGAGTATGTTATGGTACCTAATGATCCAGGTCTGTTATAGCCACTCAGCCTACTATTTATGTCTTTAATGATTCAGGAGAGAAATGCCTTTAGGTGCTGTCGTAAACAGTCCTCTAAATCTTGAAAATCAATGAGAAATGAAAGGAAGTTAATTATAATTTGTACTGACAGAATGGCCTATTACTTAGGTTGCTAAATATTTCCATTACATGAGCTTGGATCGTTTGTAGAGTGAATGTAGGAATTGCTCTGTGTTTTTTGTTCTGTTCAAAACCTTGTCAAACACTTACTTTATGCTGAGTTTTTCTATTCTATGCATCCAACCAAGTTTAAATTGCTTAGGAAAATTTAATAAAAAAACAGTTTGGCTGTTTTGAAGAATGGGCTGATGAGGAAATGGAAAAAAACAGAGAAATGTATATCCCTTTGCCTGTGTTACAGTGTTCTGAATGACAGGCTGTGCTGCGAAAAGGTCTTTAATCTCTCTGTCTTCAAACAGGAAATTAATCTGAAGACTGGGTCTCAAATTAAGCAAAATTAGTTGATCAAAGAGTATGAGGCAGAGAGCCACGAGAGTGGGGAGAGGCTGAGACTGGAAAAAGCAGACCAGGAGAAGAAGGTTGGACAGGAAAGTCTTAGGAGTGAGAGAAGCTCAGGCTGAGAAAGTAGATAGGACTTGCTAGCAAGGCTAACAGGACCGTCAGAGTGTAGAAAAGCCAGGAATTGGGATTGGAGCAGATAGGAAGACCTGGATAGGAAACATCAGGCTTGTGGTTAGCAGGTAGGTTAACAGGTTCCCACAAAGCACATCTCTTCTGAGAAGCTAGAGCAGGACCCAAGGTGTTTCCTTCTCATCCTCCCTTTGTGCACCTTCAGCAAGTTTGCAGATGACACCAAGCTGAGTGGTGCAGTTGACACGCCCGATGGACAGGATGCCATCCAGAGGGACCTGGACAAGCTTGAGGAATGGGCCCGTGTGAACCTCATGAGGTTCAACAAGGCCAAGTGCAGGGTCCTGCACCTGGGTCGGGGCAACCCCCGGTATCAGTACAGGCCAGGGGATGCAGGGATCAAGAGCAGCCCTGCTGAGAAGGACTTGGGGGTACTGGTGGATGGAAACTGGACATGAGCCGGCAATGTGCGCTCGCAGCCCAGAAGGCCAACCGCAGCCTGGGCTGCATCAAAAGCAGTCTGACCAGCAGGTTGAGGGAGGTGATTGCATCCCTCTGCTCCGCTCTGGTGAGACCCCACCTGGAGTCCTGCATCCAGCTCTGGAGCCCTCAACACAGGAAAGACATGGACCTGTTGGAGCAAGTTCAGAGGAAGGCCCCAAAAATGATCAGAGGACAGGCTGAGAGAGTTGGGCTTGTTCAGCCTGGAGAAGAGAAGGCTCTGGGAAGACCTCATTGCAGCATTCCAGTACTTAAAGGGGACCTATAAGAAAGATGGGGACAGACTTTTTAGCAGGGCCTGTAGTGATAGGACAAGGGGTAATGGTTTTAAACTAAAAGAGGGCAGATTTAGACTAGATCTAAGGAGGTAATGTTTCACAATGAGAGTGGTGAAACACTGGCACAGATTGTCCAGAGAGGTGGTAGATGCCCCATCCCTGGAAACGTTCCAGGTCAGGTGGGACGGGGCTCTGAGCAACCTGATGTAGTTCAAGATGTCCCTGCTCATTGCAGGCGTGTTGGACTAGATGGCCTTTAAAGGTCTCTTCCAACCAAAACTACTCTATGATTCTATGATTTGCTGCCAGGAAGCAAGCTGGCGTGGCATCCTGCCTCCCCCCTGCAGCTGATCTACACAGCACTAGGAGGTTGTGATCTTCTCAGTTATTTCATTCAGTGAAATGATGGAGGCCTGTGCAGATCTGAGGGCTCCAGGTCTGCAGATTAACCATATGGCTGTTGGCACAGCATCACATGGTGGGAGGCATTTGTCCAGCTTCCTGTTGGTAGGAACCTAGGAAACTCCTGTCCTTTCCTCAGGGTCTTAATACTCTCTTTTTAACATCAAATGAAGCACTTGGGGTTAGAGAGTGATGAAATTAAAGTTGCTTATACATCCTGTAACTTTTTCTCTACCACATAAATTTTTCCCCCACAAAATGTATGCTTTGCTCAGTAACAGAGATGAGCTGTGCGCATATAATACACTTTTTTTTCTGGCTTGCTGCAGGAGAAGGAAAAACGTGCAGTGTGAGAGTTGGGGAATTATTTGAAGAAAATGGCTGTAGTAGCCACAGGAACATGATCTGATCTTCCAGGCCAGAGAGTTTCTGTGTAGTCTAGGACTAGTCATTTTGAGCTAAACTTTTCAAAGCCTATCAGGAGCTGTTGTACCTAACTTGTTTGAGATGCCCAATTCTCCAGTCTGGAAGAAAATTGGTAAAAATACTGCACACTCTTTTCTGAAACAGAAGTTTCAGAAAAAAGAGTTTTAGGCATCTCAAATCAAGTACTGCTCAAATCAGCAGATACTTCTGAAATTGTGCCATCTGTGCCTTAGCTCACTCCATGTAATGGTAATAATGCTACTTCTAAAAGAAGGTTGTGGGAGATTTTGAAAATAAATTAGCTTAATGTTTTGTGGCACAGTCAAGAATAAAGAATTGGTGGGATGAAAGCTGGAGGAATAAAAAGGAGCTGAAAGATTATACTATAAAGTACAGTGTCATGCACCTAGTATCTAATGCAAATGTCTCCTATAAATGTGGAGCTCATCAAATGGAAACTACAAAGGAGGAAGAAAGATCTGGGAGCATTGCTACATCTTGTGATAATTGAGGCAGCACTTTCATGATCTGTTACGCTGTGACCTTAAAAGGTATCAATGGCTATCAGAGAAGCACTAATGCCATTGGGCTTTTGGGAGAACTCATCTGGACACTTGTATATACTTTCAGCTTTATAGCAGCAAGATGAGAGCAAACGGGAGAAAGTGTCTGATGAGACTGATAGCATGGTTGGAGCAACGAGTGGCCAGTTTTAAAAGGCAAAGAAAAATGTGTAGCTTATTGAGCCTTGCAAAATGAAGGTAGAGGGATGAGTAAGACAGCAGTTTGCAAATATACCTGAAGGATTAACAACAAGATGGAAGCTAACTGAGCTGAAGTACAGTTTCTGGCACAACAGTAAAATGGCTTGAAATTAATGGAAATAAGTTAGGTTGAAAATTAAGTAGTTTGTAAGTAACAGAGTAGTGAGAGATTGGGGCAGTATCCCAAAGGACAGAGTAGAAGGAAGATACCTTGTTGAGCTGGAGATGAGGTTTGAACCCTTTGAGAAGGGTGTGAGCAGGACCTGGGCTCAGACTCAGGAGCATGTAGCCAGTTAAATGTGTTAATTAGAGCAGATGCAGCATGCACACTTGGACATTGTGCGTGCAATGCGCATGGGCAGTTGACCTTTTCTTTCTCTCAAGTGAAATCAAGTCATTAGGAAGCATCTCAAACATTCTGGCCCTATACTTCAAATCTTGAGCTGCGACAGTCTTAGTATGCCTTTGGGAGCCAGATTACCAGTGTATCTGCCCTGCAGAGTTTGAGAGCAGATGAGATCTCTTTCAGATGGCTGGTTTTTAACGTTCAGCCACAGAGATCTGTTGAGTGCCTGAGCATGTGTGGAAAGGAGGGGATGTATGCGCTCTCCATTAGCATTTCCAAGATTCAGGAAAGCCTCATGTCTGTTCACTCCAGGATATCTACTTGTCCTGGTTTATGCAGCATATTTGACTGGAAAAGTCTCAGTTGTGTAAGGGCTGAAGGAAGAAATACATTGCTGGAGTGGGCACGTTGCCATTCTCAGCCTTCAGATGGCCTCCATGTTTGTCACAGGCAGTTCATATCTGTAAGGAACATATGTCACTGCTGAGATGATGTGCCATGTCATAAAAGCTCTAGTGACATTTTGTGACCTCTTAAAGTCTAACAAAAGAGGTTTGCAACATATAAATTCCATCTGCCATGGCAAAGCAACTTCCCAGATCTCTAATCACATATGCCTCTTGTGAAATGCTGCACCACCTTGAAAAAAGTCAGCATATTAATGAAGGAAGCTTGTAATTTCACTCATTCCCAGATTCTTTACATAATTCATCTACTAACTTTTTTTTTTGCTTATTAAGAACCCTGAGGGGTGGAAGTTGCAGCAAATACGTGATAGCTTTAGGAGTTCCGTTTCATTAAAGCTGTATTTACTTTCTGATTTTTTGGTAGTCTGAATTGGAACCATTCTCCCTATGTTCTTAATCTTTTGCAAATACTCATGGGGTTCACAGATGGAAGCGTGAAAAGTCTAAGCTGTCTCAGGAACATGTAACAGGACTTTTGGCAAGAGTGTAAAAAGAGGAGAGTTTTTCTCTTTAACCTGTGTTTGTTCACTTAGTCCATTATGGGAACTGAGATGTGCTAATTATTTTAAATTGATTCAACTTGTTTGCTAGTTTGTCATGCCAGTAGCCTCAGATGTGGGATAAGGAGACCAGACTTTGGCTTCAATTTTTACTGGGTTGACAGCTTATATAATGTACAGTTTTTGAATCAGTAGGGGCAATTTTTACAGCCTGGAAAAATAAGCAGAGTGTTTCATGCTTGGATGAGAGAGAAGAGCACTTTATCCACTTATCCTTTACTTTGCATACTGCTGCTTTTACATGTAGATAAGACAAACCACCTAAAGCGAGACTGTTGCAGGAAATGCATACATATGACAGGCCAACATACAATACACTCGCATTAATTTATGAGTAACGATGAGCTTCTTCAGATGGTGCTGGTAGAAAACTGCATCTCTGCACTGTGGTGAGAGGCAACAGATCTACCTCCTGTCATAAACTGCTTTTGTGTGTTTTCCAAGAAGCGTGCAAGCATTGTCTAGCCCTCACAGCCATCAGTGAAGAAATTAGGTCTGTTTTTATCGCTGTCTTACAGACAGAGAAAGAGGTACACTGGAAAATGGAGTGACAAGACTAGCAAATCTCTGTAAGCAGCAAAACAAGATACCAGAAGCCCTGGCTTGCCAGCCTGTCTCATTACATCATGCCCATGTGCCCTGGGCAAACCCCATTCTTTCGACTGTGTTTGTACATAGCATCAGTGATATAGCAGGCTTCGATACTGATTCTAATACTGATTTTTAGACATAAGGTTATAATTTCCCTGATACGACCTATCCTCAGGCTCCCTGTTAGTAAAAAGAACTTTTCCTTTCTTCACTGGGGTATCAAGAGATGATGTGTATAGGTGTCACAGAATGGATAAGTAAAAAAATCACACAGGGACAAGAGAAATCGAGAAACCTGTAAGCATTGCTCTGGATGTAAGTGCTCTGAGGATGCAGAAGTACGTTCTCAGTCCAGCACTTGCAAGGATAAGTCATTACACTCTGCATCTCCCGTCGTAGTGGACCATATGGTAAGGTCCTACTGTGCATGTACTTGCCCTGAGGGTCCTACTCACAGATGGAGCGATGAAACTGAAAAGCCTGCTGTGCAGGAGTTCAGTAGGGTTTTTGTAACTGCATTGCCATGCAATCATTTCAGTTGCCTGTATGTTTGATGTGTTTTTGTAGATTCTGACGAGGTCTGTAAAATGAGCTTATTCTTAATTGCCATTCATACAATTCTTACCTTGCCATTCTTAATTTCAAGAAGTTCATAGGGGGGTTAGGTGGGATAAGTTTTTATATTTGCCACTTTGCAGTAATGACTTATTTTGCATGTTTTGGCCCTGAAACAGAAGGAGAAGCCATCTTTTTCTGCATTAGTTGCAGAGTGAAAATGGTTATACTAGCAGTTACTGCAGAGTGGTTGGTGCAGTGTAAAACTCCACCCTGCTTCATTGTGAAATTAGCCTGTTCATGTGGCCTTGGAGATACCAGTGCAAGCACCTGAAACAGATGATATTTGAACTCCAAAGAGTATATTGTGAAGCTTTTTATCACAGCCCAGTTGTAGCTGACATTTAAAACGTGCAGCAAGAAAGAGAAAGTGAGATTAGGAGATGTCTCAGTAGAGGTACTGCAGCCCATCTGGGCTTTTCACAGCGAGAAACTCTACCCAACTGGGTATCAAAGTGCTTGCTTTGTTGTCTGCTTAAATAATAACCAGGTAGACTGTGTGTGGGAAGGGATTGTCTGGGGGAGAAAAGCTGTTTAGCATCAAGCTAAGAAAACAGCAAAGAACTGCTGTTTAAAAAGCTGTATAAAGAGCTAGGCCTGCTGCTTTCCTTCCAATGCTTAGCAACTTTTTTCGTTTTAGGAACTTTCCGCTGTACTTTCTGTGAGACTGAAGTGGAAGAAGATGAGTCAGCGATGCCCAAAAAGGATGCAAGGACACTCGTGGCAAGATTTAATGAGCAGATTGAGCCCATCTATGCACTGCTTCGTGAGACAGAAGATGTTAACTTAGCCTATGAAATCCTGGAGCCAGAACCCACAGAGATTCCTGCCCTGAAGCAGAGGTGGGAACACATCAGGTCTTCTCTCACTGCACTGCTTCCTTGTAGAGCATTTGTCTGCTCTATGAGGCTTTCCCAAACCTTGGGCAGCTTCTGGCTGCATTGAGGACTTACTTGTTCAACACCAGCTATGCAACCAACTGACAGATGCCCCAAGGCATGTGTAGTTTATAAAGAGACAAAGGGCCATAACCATTTTTTACTAAACAAGGCAGATGACTATTCTTCTGGTCAGCCTCCTGCATGTAGTTTTCTGCAGGCTGGGATACTCGAATTACCTGCTGTTTGCTCTGCTGGAGCTGGTATGTATAACAAGCCCTTGCCCCAGTATTTAAGAAATGCAAACTGCAGCCATTTGGCAAAGCTCTGAAGGTACCATCTACACTGTCTTCTTTCTCTCAAACCCTTATCTTTCATCTATTCCTTTTGCTTCTACCCAGCTTTTGAAACTAAGGTGTCTGCATGCTACACTTTGCGTTTCAAATCCACATAGAGCAACTTTCTAGTTCAAAGACATTACTTGTAATAAGGGTATTTTTTTCTTCCGATTTTCTCCTACATGTTACACACCTCTTTTTGGGAAGAGACCATGTTATAGTCAAAAACTCTTTATAATGTTCCTACCCATGGGAAATGACACTTTCTTTCAGAACATTCCTAGCTGGAGAAAAACAGATGATGTTTAAATAATGCAGAAAGATGTGGGGAGCTGTCAGTTTTGTCAGCTGTGGTGAAATGTGATGCACTTCTCTGTATTTAAAAAAAAATTAATTAAGCACACAGGGGAGAAAAAAGAAATGTACCATGAGGGGAAGCATACCCACAGTGCCTTGGGGTGCTTGGCTTTCGTTAATGGGAGAGCAAGAAAGATACTCTTTTTTTTTTCTCTCAGGCTAACCTTGAGAGAGAATGTTCCTTATATATTCATGCTAGACAGTTTCTAATTAATATAACAAAATATTATTTGTCTATTCATAGTCTTTTTCTAGCCACGAAGGTAGCTAATTTTGCTTATCGTTCTGATAGAAAAACAGAAGCAATAGAGAGAGGGGAAGACATCTTTCCAAGGTCACTCAACGTCTCTTTGGTGATATGGGGAGTCTTTGAAGCCTTTATGCCCAAGCTGAATCACTAGACTTTGCTTTAAAAACCCTTTTCTGTAGTTTGAGTAGTAGAACTGGGATAACCCCACCAAAAAGAGAGTAATTTCTCAGTCTTCTCCTTCTGTGCACAGGAAATTATCACAGCAGAAGCCTGGTGCAGTCCCATGATTAAATAGAAGCACCCACTTACTTGACTCTTAAATACTTAAAAAACATTGTAAATGATTAATTACTCTGTGCAAGGAGTGACAAAATAAATAGGCGGCTTTTTAAATGCTTACTTGAACACAACTTGCTTCAGCACATACAATGATTTAATTATTTATTAACTCTTATTAATTCAAAGCAGCTAATTGCATGAAAGTACTGCTGTGAGATTTTTTTGGAAGTGCCAAACCCTGGGTTATTTATTCTGTCTTTTTATGGAGTCCTGAGTGTCTGAAATCATTGACAAAACTGACATTTGGTGATTCTGAAACACACAGAAAAGGCCACGAAGGGCCTGCATCTTCTCTCTGCACTGACACAGGCAACTTCATGTGTTTTCAGGAGAGTTACAGCTCTGAACAGCTACACTGAAATTGCATAACTGTCATTCACCTGCATGGGAAACTGGGCAGATCTTTATTTATATCTTTCTAGGAGGCCGTTAATTTTCTTAATCTTGTCAGAGCATGAATTAAGCCCCACAGGTTTCAAAATAAACCTACTTTACATAAGCCCTTCTCTGGTTTTCTAGAACAGATGGATTTGAATATCCCCTCCATTTTCTTATGTCAAAATAGCATAATTTTATATAGCAAAAAATATTCACAGAATTAATTTTTTGTGGTCATGCTATCAAGGACCATGGGTTGTCTGTTGTGAAGCTGAAGCTCTTAAGAGCAGCTAAGTGAAAAAGCACTTTATTTCAAACATGGCACAAAAAGAGTTATCCCCATTATGCAAGACCTCTTCTTAATAGTCTGGGCTGGATTGAGATGAAAATTTCAAGTTGTTTCCTCTTTGCACAGTGTGGTTTCTGTGGGCCATACCTCAGCTCTGTCGAGGATTATTTATGTCACCTTTAAAGGCAGCTAACCGCTCATGAAGGGATTTCCATCAGGGTAAAACGACTGATGGGTAACAGAGCAAAAGTAGCCACATCTGGACCACTGAGCTGCCACTGGTCTGAGCAGTTCCTGGTTGCAGGATGGCCATGCAGAGTCTAGATCTAGGTGCAGAAAAAGCAGATCTTGGATCTAAGAGAGAGAGAGAGATTTAAGAGTGCACTCCCTTCATCTGCTCTGTGCTGCCTGTAGCACAGCTCACGCATCTGGCCTTTTGCTGGCGCCTGGTCCATGGTGTTTAATCCTGTACTTTGGAACAGAGTTGCTGAACAGTAATATCTCTTCTTGCAGTAAGGAATATTCCCCTGGTCACGTAGTCTTGAGGGGTTCCTGACTCCGACCAAGTGTCACTGAAGATTGTTGTGGTTTAGCTCCAGCTGGAACTAAGCACTACGCAGCAACTCACTCGCTCCCCCCCAGTGCGATGAGGGAGAGAATCGGATGGGTAAAAGTGAGAAAATTCGTGGATTGAGATAAAGACAGTTTAATAGAGAAGGCAAAAGCCGTGCACGCAAGAAAAGCAAAACAATTAATTCATTCACCACTTCCCATCAGCCATCTCCAGGAAACCAGAGCTCCATCCCGTGTAACAGTTACTTGGGAAGACAAACGCCATCACTCCAAACGTCCCCCCCTTCCTTCTTCTTCCCCCAGCTTTATATGCTGAGCATGACATCATATGCTATGGAATATCCCTTTGGTCAGCTGGAGTCATCTGTGTCTCCTTCCCAACTTTTTGTGCACCCCCAGCCTACTTACTGGTGGGGTGGTGTGAGAAGCAGAAAAGGCCTTGACTGTGTGTAAGCACTGCTCAGCAGTAACGAAAACATCCCTGTATTATCATCACTGTTTTCAGCACATATCAAAAACATACTAGCTACTATGAAGAAAATTAACTCTGTCCCAGCCAAAACCAGCACAAGATGCAGTTCCACAAACAAGGAAGTAAACTGAGACACATTTGCAAAGCTCACCAGGGTCCAAAAGTAGACAGTGTCTAGATGGTTCCACCTAAGTGTGGGACATGGCAGTAGATGGCTTAAAGTAATTAGTACTGTAGGTGTCTTGTTACTTTCATTTTTGAAATGTTCCTGACATCATGCAATAAATGTTTTGCTGCTATGATACCGCCTAGGTAAAAAGTCCATTTCAGGCACACTTTCAGGGACCTCTGTGCAAAAGTATTATTGGGCAGTTCCTGGCACTACTGAGTATTTAGTTGTTACGCTGCAGTCTTGCATGGAGCAGGAGGGAGAGCTTGGGGGAGAGCTGCATTGTGTATCTTGTGAGGAAAGTGGATTAGAGAAAATCACCAGGGAAATGCTAGTTAGAGATTTCTCTTGTGTGTGTAGCAGAGTGGTGCTTTTCACAGAACATGCCTGTCGTGGAGAACTGAAAGGTACCAACACTTGAAATAACACATTGGGAGAAGGTCTCTGTGTGGTCCCTTAGGTTGTATAAGCAATAGATGTGCATGAGCCTTCTGCCCCCAAATTCAAGGAGGGCTGGCTGCAGGAGAGGACCGGTTAGTGTGTGGACACGTACTAACATGCTGTGAAGTATTTTGCTAACAGGCATCAGCAAACTCACTCTTAGAAGGCTGTGAGTAGCCCTCAATCCAAACTGTGGGTGAACATACCATTATTTTTTAACTGGGGAACAGAGATGATCACCTACCTGCATATTCTTTCCTCACTGTTTACCCCTAAAAATCCAGCAGAATTAGCTCATCAAGCAGTGGTTAAGTCCTTGCTGAAGTAAAAACAATTGCATATTACTCAGGTCTTCTCTAACTGCAACCTTATTTTAAGCTTCTTGGTTGAAGGAAGGGTCACTGGGTAGGTAGCAGTGACTGAACCATTCTCACTGACAACTTCTGTCAGCTCAGCTGGCAGCAGAGCAGGACCCTGTGAGCACCCTTGTTGGATTTGTTCTGGGCAAGAGGAGGAGACCAGGCAAGTCTGTTACCTGTGAAAAGCCTTAGGTACCACTGGCAGTCAGATGACTGAAATTATATGGCTGAGGGTAGATGCAGTCTGCAGTGGATCTGTTTTTCTGAGAAGATTAAATATGATTTTGAAGTAGAGGAACAGTCACATTTGGCTTTCGCCACCCAGAGAGCAGTGAGTTTCCATTCAGCTGCTTTCCCTGATCAATGCATGTGTAGCAGCACAGGCCAGAGAGAGTATTTTAGGCTCATTGCCATCACTGTGCAGAAAGTACTCCACCTGATGTCCTCTCTCCACCAGATCCAAGCAGGAATGTTTCTTTTCTTCCTCAGTCTCCTGAGCTAGAAGGGAACCTGGAGGAAAATGTGCTGGCTGCAGCTCCTCTCAGAAAACAAAGGAGAGCTAGACTTTGACTGTCATACCCTTTGCATTGGTCATCGCATTTCTTTTCTTCAGCTTTTCCACGATGAAGACAGTTGTCTTGCCTCCTCCTGCACACCATCACCACACAAAGCCCTTTGCCCAGCCCTAGTCCTCTGGTTTGAAGTTGCCCTCTCATCTTTCTTCTCTGCCTGGACTCCCCAATCCTCCCAAGGCTGTGGATAGTACAGATCTCCTATGTAACACAGGGCACACAACACATGTGACTCACCATGGGCATTGTCTCTCACAATTCAAGCAAGGGTTTGAACTGTGTTTTTCATGATGAGTTAACTCCTTCACCAGTCCTGTGATTAATAATGGTTCACAGATGTGAGCATGCTGGGTCTCTGGGCCTATCATCTGGCTTGTTTAGTGCTTTTTTTATGCAGTGTATAGTTGCTGTATGAAGGCCAAGAAGAGACTTTTCCAAATACCAGATTACTGTTCGACTATGTTTTGCTGCTGTGGCTTTTATTTCAGGGTATTCTGGGATTTTATGTTTGTTTTCACATGAGTGCCTCAGCAGCCTCAGTGCTGTCTCTTCTTTTAAGTGCCTTGTGGAAGTTGCCATGGCCTCATGTAAGGTTTCCCATTAGAGACCCCCTGGTTCCTCCAAACAAGCAGGCTGGTGTAGAAATTCGTGGTGCCACATGTTAGAAATGAGAATACAACTTCTCAGTGCAGGTCATGGAAGATAACTAATCATAGTTTAAGTGTTGCAATGCTGGCCAAGAAAGGGCTTTCTCTGAGTGTTCTGTTTTTCTCTCTTTGACTTTTATGTAGCAAGGAACGTGCAGCTGGTACTGGTTCAGGGGCAGCAGCTGGCCTTGCTGGTGGACATCATCGGGAAGCATGGACTACAAAAGGACCATCATACGAGGACTTGTATACCCAGAATGTTGTCATCAGCATGGAGGATCAGGAGGATCATAACCGGTCTGCAAATGAAGGAAAGGCAGCCAGAGAGAGGCCAATTTGGCTACGGGAGAGTACCGTGCAGGGGGCTTATGACCCTGATGAAATCAAAGATGGTAAGCAAATTCACAGAGTAGAATCACTACTCTGCTTTAGTGGTACTCTTAGAGTGCTGTCAAAAATGTGTTCCCCTGTGTGTGTACAGCTGCTGCTCCCAACACTCCAGATTTTGTCTGCTCCCCTCTGCTGTGCAAAGCACCTGTGTGTAGGTAGATGCAAAAAATCCTGATTTATTAGATCCGGGATTGAAATCTAGGTCAGTAAAGCTGCGTTTGTGGGATTCTAAAATGTTAATTATCTCTTATGTCTTCCACCTTGAGAGTTTATTGGTTTTGGATGAAGGTCTTTCAGTTTCATTTAGAAAGCTGCCTCCCTAATAGGTCACTGCTGAAAAATAACATTTATTAACATTATTAACATTCATTGACTCTGAAGCCTGCCAAATCTACGCAGCAGTGTTTTTATGCTCCCAGCCTTCTTCTTGCCACTTGTTTTTCAAAATGTGGTTTATATGAAGAATATGTCAGAAATACAGCTTCTGGAAGTACAATAGGTACAGTAAGTGGTCTCTCACCATGGCAGGTGAGTCTTTATTGCTTTCTATTTGTTTCTCATTATTTTTGCTTTTATTTCTATTCATGTTGGGGTCAGGTTGTCCATAGACAATAGTCAAGGTCTTGTAACCACTGGTAGAAACTTTATGTTTTGGTAAGTGTGCTATTTCAGCTTACACACTAAAAATAGGAAGTGGAGACCTTTTATGATTTTTGCGAGAGTGGATCAATAAATGCAGTCTTCCAAGTCATTTGAGGATTATAGACTGAAACTTCTGATGCCTGAGGAAGAGAAGATGGCAAAAGGCAACCGCATGTGTGAGCATGAGATCCTGGAACCAGTGCAATGGTCATGAGAGGAGTATGTAGGTATAGCAGAGGTGAATAAAATGGATGTGAAATAATGGTCAGAAGATACATAATGATCTTGTTTGCATGTAACACCTTTCAAACATACGGATCCCAAAACATTTTTCAAATAGATTAAACAAAGTGAGGTGATTGAAACAACCTCCTCCTGCAGTCTGTAGCAGATGTTGTTGTTATTCACCAGCCAAGGTGAGCGCTCATCCTGTTTTTCATTTCACATTCAATTCACCTGTAGTTTTAAATTGGCTCCTTGAGATGGTGTTTGGTGTACACAGCATAAGTGCTTCTCAGATGCCACTGAAGGACATGGAAGGGGAGTGTATCTCCTTAACAGCATGATTGCATCACTGCTTAACCTCCACCACTACTGGAGATCAAAAAGGGGGCTTGTGGAAACAGTGTGAAATTGTTGTTGCAACACATTTCTGTAGCTCTTGCATGACATAAACAAGGAGGAGGAAAACTTGGAACCGTTAACGGAAAAGATTCACTGCTTGGATCTGGCAGGAACAGTTCTTGCAAGCAAGAGACATCCCTGCTCCCAAGCCACACAGTCAGACTTTGTGAAGCTACCCCAGGCTGTTGTTGCTTCACAGCTCTCAGTGTGATGAGCTCTGATACTATTTCACAGTCATGCTCTCCAATACCCTCTTAGGCTCTACAGTCACAAGCAACGAGCTGAGCACAAGGCCACCAACACAACACTTTTATTCTTCCTTTCTTTAAAAAATGTTGCCAATGCACAAATATTAGTGGTTGTAGCCATCCCCTGTTAAAACTTTATTTACAATGAAAACACCAGTCCAGTGAAGTTAGGGGTGGATCTTTTGGCCTTTATTTTACCACAGGAAGGGAGTGACCACAAACTCCCCTGGCTTTTAGTGCTAAATGCAGGATATACTTCCTTACTTTACCTGTTTCTCAGCATTTTTTCATCTTGAGTTGAGGAAAGTAACCAGTGCATTTTTTGACCCTGGGGGCAAGGCTTGGGTGCCAGTTGCCAGGATGTGGTGTTGAAACCATGAGGGTCTAGGTCTTGGAGAAGGCGGCAAGTAGCATTAATGTCTGAATTATGGCAGAATGCCATCACTTCAGCTCCAGCAACTGTTCATAGGCAGTGTCTGTTGGTGCGGAAAGTTTGCCATGGGGAGCCTGTCCTAGTTTTTAGGCCTTGTTTTTATATAAGGTTCTCTACGTTTAATTTTTTGTTCTGATGTTGTGGTTTAGCCCCAGCCAGCAACTAAGCACCATGCAGCCACTCGTTCAGTCCCCCCACCTAGGTGTGATGGGGGAGAGAATCAGAAAAAAAACCTCATGGGTTGAGGTAAAGATAGTGTAATAGGTAAAGCAAAAGCCGTGGACACAAGCAAAGCAAAACAAGGAATTCATTCACCACTCCCCATGGGCAGGCAGGTGTTCAGCCATCTCCAGGAAAGCAGAGCTCCCTCACGCATAACAGTTACTTGGGAAGACAAACGCCATCACTCTGAATGTCCCCCCCTTCCTTCTTCTTCCCCCAGCTTTATATGCTGAGCATGACGTCATATGGTGTGGAATATCCCTTTGGTCAGCTGGATTCAGCTGTTCTGGCTGTGTCTCCTTCCCAACTTCTTGTGCACCCCCAGCCTAGTCACTGGTGGGATGGTGTGAGAAGCAGAAAAGGCCTTGACTCTGTGTAAGCACTGCTCAGCAGTAATGAAGACATCCCTGAATTATCAACACTGTTTTAAGCACAAATATATCCCCATACTAGCTGTATCTCAGACAACTGTCATCATTAGGTGCATAGTCTGGGTATCTGGAAGCCCAAATTTAGGTCCTAAGGACTGCTTTCTGCTCTACAGTGAGGAAAGTGCATCAGCCCAGCTGAGGAGCACCTGAATTTGACACCTCCCTGGGGATTCTTTTTCAGGTGCCTGCCCATCATAATTCTTGTCTTCTCTTGCAATGTGCTGCTCCTGGCAGAGGCTCCCAGCTGGGAGCCACAGTGACTCCAGGCCTCCCAGCTCTGAGGACATGTCAGTACTTGCTCTGCTGTTATGAGAAAAAACATATCTCTGTCTTTTTAGGGGAGAGGAGGAGCTGGCATAGAGAAAGGGTGTTACTTGGCCAAGTGTGTTCAGTGGCAGTAATTAATACAGGTCCAGAAAGCCTCACCCAGATCTCTGTGAGATATTTTTTCCTTGTGTCTCTTTGCAGGGGGCCGGGATCTGGATGCCTTCCAGGACCGTGAGGAGGGCCGGGCAGCTCTGGATGATAATGAGGAGGTGATGCGTGCCCTCCTTATCCACGAGAAGAAGACACCTTCTGCTTCAACAGTCACTGTTGGAGGTGCTGCTCCTCTCTCCGGTGCCAACGCTAGCGACTCCGAGAGCGAGACAAGCGAGTCAGAGGAGGAATCCCCTCCCCGCCCTGCCACCACAGCCACCTCAACATATGGGCTGGAGGATGAGGAGGAGGATGAAGAGTTTGAGGTGGTGGCAGAGGACCCCACCGTCACAGTGGCTGGGCGTCCGCACTCATACAGCCAAGTGAGCCAGCGCCCTGAGCTGGTGGCCCAGATGACACCGGAAGAAAAAGAGGTTTACATAGCCATGGGGCGACGCATGTTTGAGGATATGTTTGACTAACTGCTTCCTGCCATGGCATTTTTTAAAAAGTGACTTTTTAAGCTGGAGTCTCCCTAGTAAAACAGAAGACTGAAGTGCATCTTTCCTCCCCTGTGCGCAGGGACACTGGGGCTCAGAACTGCTAATCTCAGGCATCTTGCCCGCCAGAGAGGGGGAGCAGGAAGGCAGCATGTGCCAAAACAGGTAGGGGAGGACAAGTCTCAGAAGCAATGATGCTTTGCAAGATAAAAATCTGCTTCAGGGTGCCCCACACAGGCACTGCTTTAACCCTTTCCAAGGCCTCAGCAGCTGCTTCCCCCCGATTGCTTTGGGTTGGTATTCGCTGCAGATCCTAGTGAAGTCCACATCCCTGCCCTCAGAGGACGAAAGGGCTCTGTAGTCCGATCAGAGTGCTCTGCAGAGGAGTGTATAAGTCACGTTACAGCTGCCTGTGCTCAGTGAGGGGAGAGGGGAGAGAAGCACTCATCTGCTGATGGCAAGCTTGGGCAGGGCTTGTAGCTGACCTGCTTGGCAGCCACGGGCCACCGGAGTGGCTATTTCTAAGCAGGCCTGTAGGCAGCAACCTTTTCTTGCTCCTGCTTCCTCCTTTCTAGGTCTCAGCACCTCAAGGTCAGGTGTAACTTGAAACACGTGGAGTGAAAGCCTTGGCAAGCACACACAGTCTCTCTTTGTCAGTGTAATGAAAGCCCTCCATGGATCTGAGCTGTCAGAGCGCTCTGGCTTATCAGGAGAGACCTTCATCTTCCAGTATTGCTGCCTGTCGCTTCTGCCTAGCCCTGTCCAAACTCCAGTGTGGCAGACAGTTTGTAGTGGGCAGGGCTGCAGTCAGGCAGTGCCAGAGAAATAGCATAGCTAGTTTTTATTTGCAGTCATACCAGGGCTGTATCATTTTAAGAGGAATTATGCAATTTTGAATTCTGCTTTGGCACACTCTTTTACCATAGAAAAACATTTATCAGTGCCTACAGAGCAATATCGTATTTTTAACATTTTTGTCTTTCAACTGAAAATGTTGTTTTTAAAAATTGTTGTGTTTTGCTATCCAGTACTACAATAAACAAAATGATAAAAGAATTTTGTGTTCCAGAGGGTAGGGGCAGTATTATGTGCTGTTCCATTTACATGGGCAGTATGAATTTGCTGTTCACTGAGACTGTAAATCTGTTTTATACTAACTATGCTTTCTATGTTCTGCTAACCTTGTAATGCCTCCTTTGTGGTTTTATTTTCAGTTTCTTGATATTTTGAATCCTCTCTTTTTTTAAAATAGTGTTTTAAATTTGCTTTCTAGTCATTTTAAAGAGGAATAAATAAACAGTACCTTCTCCCCTTTGTCATCTTCCAATTTGTCATGCGCCTAGGTGGGAATGTTGTTTGCTTATCATTTTGATTTACTCTATTCAAGAGAAAAAACAATTTGAGGCTCTTCTTTGAGGGAAGAGTTATTTGAAATCCCGCTGCACATTGTTTCTCCTCACCAGAGCTTCCTTGAATGCCTCCTGGAATCTCCTGTACTTCCAGGAAGGATGTTTCATTACACTGGTGCTGCAGGAGGCCCTTTTTGATCAGCATTTCCATTCCTTTCCTCCTTCCTCGAGGGAAGCATAGGCTGATGGCAGAGGTCTCACAGACATCGTATTGCTAGTTAAAATCATACTCTTGTGTAGACAGATTTCCAAGATCTGGTATCAAGCTTCTAGATATCAGGCCACAGAACTAAGTCAGACTCAGTGATGAGGAGTCAGAAAAAAAGTGCTGTACCAATTCTGTCAAGATTTAATCTGGTTGAATTCCAGGTTAGCACTGGAGAAAAGCAGGTAGATTTCCTAGGAGCTGAAGACAGAAACTGAAAACTAATCCTGAATATAGTACAACTACTCATGCTCGTAACTCACCAGTAGTTTAGAACTGAGCTTTTAGCCTGCAAAATCAAGCTGTAGGTTTCTTAAAGCTTAAGTGAAAAAATACTGGGTTTTACTATAAGAGCACTGATATCACATTTATATCCAGCATAACCATCTACAAAGTAGTGGTTTTACTTCGTAAACACATTTAATTGTGGTTTGTATGGTGGTTGTAATTTTTGTCATTCAGCAAGGCATGTCCTGTGCATGAGGGAGTTGGTGCAGTGGTTTGTAGGGCATGCCTTCCGTCTCTCATCAGCCACATGCAGTCCTGGGGAGGACTGGTGAGGTCAAGGTGCAGGGGCAGATGGCATCATTGCTTCCTGCCTTCTCTAACAGTACCTGGCTCTCGGAAAGGATGGCTGCTCTGCTCTGCTCCAGCCGGTTAGGGCTGTTGTCAAAAGACAACTATATGCTGCCACTGCCCTGTCACGACAAGTGCTGCTTGAATGAACAGGAGCAGGTACAATCGATAGCGCCTTTTTTTCTTGTTTTTTTCTGCAGTTGAAACAGGGCTCTGTTCACATGCCAGAAGAGGAGGAACAGCCGCTGCTGCAAGCAAAGCCAGCCACTGCCAGCAGGTTGGTGCTAATGCAAGGGATAAAGCCATCAATTCTGAGGAAGGCCCCAGCCATTTCCTCTGGCTGCTGGACCACATGTGCTGCATTAACACTAACCCAATAACACTGGGAGAGTGGCCGGGCGCTGGTGCCTTCCTGGGTGAATGCTCTGGCTAACCCCATTCAAACCAGTTTCTGTGTCTGCTTTCAGCCTAAAGTGCGTTTTATCTGATGAGTGCACTTGATGCCGGGGCACTGCAGCTCAGGCTGAAAAGAAAAATGCATTTCTCATGCTGCTTATATGCCTCTCCCCAAAGGTCAGAGGTGCCGAGTGCCTCTCCCAGCCCTGCGAGAGCTGCCTCTGTCCCTGCTCCCATCGCGGGTCAGGGAAAGCGCAGTAGCATGACATCCTCCCTGGCCCAGCAGAGAGCAGGCCAAGAGCACATCAGTGAAGCTGCTGATGGAGGGGAAGATCACTGTCAACACTGGAAAATAGGAAAGTTTTAATCTTTTCCACTAAGCTCCTGAATATCGGCTTTCTCTGTCAGGAAATCCCTGTCCATCCAACACTTCTTTTCCTGTGTTGCTGCCTCCTTCAAACAGACTCTGATATCTAACAGACTGTTGCTCTGTGAGATTCGAGGGATTTGAAGATCCCCCTATTTGAAGAAAAATAGCATCACCTCCTCCCTGACACATCTAAGGAGCCCTGCCTCTGTGATGCCTGCAGCGCCAGGGCATGCTGCGAAGTCTGACAGGGCCTGGTGGGGGAGCAGCCAGCTGTGCTTGGGTCTCTGTCTCCTGCTGTGCCCCGTAGGAGGAGAGAGAAAATTCTTGTCTTGGGAATCAAATGCATGACAAAACCTTCATGGAAATGAAAAGTTTAGGAGCAGGTGGAAGGACGTGATGCCTGTTGGCAATGGGGCAAGCCAGCAGGCTGTCTAGTACCCTCTCCTGGGTGGGTTGCGGAGGAGAGGCAGCAGCAGCTCCATTCCTCTGCCCTGGTATGCATCAGCATAAACAAGTGAAACTGTGGGCTTGGTCCCTTGGAGGAGGAGGATGTCATGCAGTGCTGCAAAAAATCACTCTGGGCTGCTCCAGAACTGGCATGGCTGTATGCCACTGGAAGCCCTGGGAAAGGTAACCGTGACCATGGCTAGTTCACAGGAGGCTTTGGAGTATTGATCTAAGCATGGACAGCCAAGGATCCCTAAGCATCAATGATACACTCCAGTTTAAAGTGTATTGACCGTGAGTCAACACAGCCTCTTCTGCAGGAGCTGGGGCTGGAGTAGCTTCTGTCTGTTGAGCTGCTTCCAGAATAATGATCAATATTTATAAAGTCCAAGGAGATCATCACTCATACAGTCTTGATAGGAGGCGTAGCCAGATGCTTGAAGCTGTTTAAGATGTGATTGCACAGAGAGTCATGGAGAGGCTGCTGCCTAAAAGGAGTGGCAGCCCAAAGCGTGGGGAGCGATGCCTGACTGCTGCTGCTCCTGGAAAGCTGCCTGCCTGCCTGCCTGCCTGCTCCCTCCTAGCAGAGCGCAGAGCACCAGCAGCGCCGGGCTGTTGGGGACTACAACCCTGTCACTCTCTATGGCAGAGCTATTTTCTCTCTCTGTCCAAGTTACCCAGGGACATCTGTCCCTTTGCCTGTTTGGGATACCTAAATGAGCTGCCAGAAGGTGGTTTCTTATTTACCAGCATTAATTAGATTGAGAGAGAGAATAAACCTAATTTATATTTAAACAAAAATCAGATTTTGGTAGTGCCTGCTGTATCATTAAAAACATTAAGGACAGCAAGTATTTGTGCAACCATCCGGGAAGCAGCAGACAGAGAGTCTCTGAACAAGATGCTTTAAATATAATAGGTATTTTTGCTTAAAATATGTTTCTGACCTAAATATAATTTAATTTACATCCCTTTGAACAGTTTGATGCTAATGAACCAGCCAGGGATGGCAGAGAGGAAGGCTGAGCCAGCCGCATCGGAAGTGACTCGGCTCCACTGCAGTGCGTTAGAGACCCTGCGTGTGCTTCACCCCGGCTGCACGCAGCCACGGATGCGCAAATCCTGCCGAGAGCTGGCCACAGCAGCAGGAGGAAACCTTGGGCTGCTCAGCCAGAGAAACAGGCAGGGATCCAGCCTGAAAATTAAGGCTGATCAAATATTGTTCCATGAGCATTAATGTCTCTACAAAAAAAAGGTACGTCTGGCAAGGAGGAAAAATCACATTTCATACAGATGTGATTAAAGCCCTGACATATTGCTTCTGCTTATTTTTAACCTGGAATCCATATTGCCAGCCTCTGCCATCCCATCACTTGCTGGAAGAAGGAGGGTGAGCAGTTGCAATTTCGCAGTGAGCTAAAATTGTGCATAGAGCTGAGAAGCCTGGCTCAGTTCCACCTGGTAAAGGCATCCTCCTATTCTTAAACATTGCTTTTTTCTTCACTTCTGACAATGGAAATCTGCCTCATCCAATGCCAAATTTACCAGGGACTGTTAGCAGAGTCCATGCTTTTCCTACATCCTCTTAATATACATTGAGGGGCATGAAGGAGAGCAGAATGCCAAGCACTATTTAATGATTGCTATCAGCTGACCTGGGTTGCAGCATCTGAACCAGCCCTGTCCCATATGGGGGAATGATAGGTTGGGTCATTTTGGTCAGATTATCCATACCTGCTCTTTGCAAAGGAGGTGGTCGTTCACCTTCTCCCGGTCAGTGCAGATGGGCTCATAAACTCAACCCCTCTGCAGTCACACACACAGGTGTCAATTTAAAATGAAGTTTCGGTCCCTTCTCCACCACCACCACAAGCAGCTCTGGCTTCTGCCACGTCCACTCTTGGGCCATGTGGCACTGTCATGCTGAGGTCCACCATGCAGGTCTCGGCCATGACTGCCTCTGGCTGTACCATGTCTCAGCAGAGAGGCTTAATGAAGGATGGGGTAGGCCTATGCCTTCTTCAGAAATAAGGCTTTGGCTGTGCTCGGGGGCAATGCCTGCCAGGCTCCCTAATTTCCTACAGTGGAGGGTGAAGTGGCATCAGCCCCAGGCTGGTCACTGCCTTACACTCAATCTTTGCTGCTTGAAGTAGATGTGAATGGGTAGGACTGGATTTGATCTTTTTTTTAAACCTTGTTCTTTTTGTCCCTTGGCAATATTTTGAGTTGCTGAATTTCTCATGAAGTTTCCCTGCTGCTTCTAACAAAAAAAACCCTTCTTTTTTTGAATGCCAGTGAGGCTGTAAAATCTTTTTAGGGAGACATATCTGCTCTCCCTGCGCTGTCACCACAATTGCTATTCCTTTGCCATGTAATACTTTCTTCCAAGAAGAAGTCCTTTCAACATCTCTCAGCCCTTCTGGTGATGACAGGAGATAAAAACCATCCCCATTACAACAGGGAATATTGGAGGGAAATGGGGTTAGAAGGAAACATGGACTTTAGAAAATGACACATCTTGAGAGAAATTTCATTTTTCACACACTCTCCCAGGCCACATGGGTGCCATATCCAAGAAAAGAAAAATGCAATATGCTGAAGAGGGACTTGGCTCATGGTGCGTTTATCCTGGTGTATTCCCTTGCCTCCGAGCCCATTAGGAAGGGTATTATTCTCTGAGTGTGCCAACCTCTTGGTTGTTGTACAAAGGCATCGAGAAGGTGGCAAGTTAGCAATCAACTTCAGCAGGAGCTGCAGGTCCCTTTGAACAAGCTGACTCCTACTTCCACCATGCTGGAAGGTTTGGTGCAAGAATAGAACACCTGGCAGCAATGAGTTGCAAAAATGAGTTTGTTGTCGCATTATAAAGTACCTCTTTTTTTCAGTGTTTCATCTGAGTGTGCTGGTATTTCTGTGTATGTGAAACAAGTACATAAAGTCTTGCAGGGGGCTGCCCAGCCCTCCGGAAAGATGTCTCCCTTTGGGAACGTTAACAGATAAGGAATTTTGTATGTTTTAGGTCGGAACTACTGCCAAGAGCAGCAAATAATAGTTGTAGTTTTTATTATCTAGACAGTCACATCATGGCAGCCTGTCTGAAGTCTTGAATGAAAGAGCTTATCTCCATGGATGGCAGACATGATTTCTTCCAGTTGGACAGCTGTCAAGACACCACATTTTCAGCCCTTTCAATGTTGTTGGGGCTTTTTTAACTCTTTGCATTTTTTGCTCCTCATGCAGCAGGCACTAGCATCTTTGATGCACCAATGGACCAGGTGCTATCATGAACTAAAGACCTCTGGTTTGGCACTGTACTAATGAGCTCCTTGTGGGATTGCTAATAATTCACATGCTAATGGAGTCTGCCCCGGGAAAGGTGTGAATCAAGACATTACAAATACCGAAAACAAGCCAAATGAATACTGTGTGTGGAAACCTGTACATTTGTTCAGGTGGTGAAAACCAATGAACAGGAGATGAACAGCTCCCTGTTTGCAGAAAGTGTCTAACAGTGGACATAAAAACTGCTTCATGTCTATCATCGTAATAAAAAGAGCATCAACGCTGGAAACCCATGTTCAAAGGGAAATAAGTCATGCATTACTAAGGTTTTATTTATAACGTTTGTTGAATAGAAAGGGGCAGTGAACCAGAACCTTTCTCTGCCCCAAATGAAACACCCTTTGGCACCTGGGGGTGTAACAACGAGGCAGAAATAGGAACCGCTCTGACTCCATGGCTGCCGATGGATTGCTCTGACCAGGAAATCCAGCATTTTTTAGTGCGAGAAGGAGCCAAATGTTCAGTGAGACCGGTGCAGTCTGTGCCATAGCAGCGACAGCTGCAGAAGCAGAGAGAGCTGGTGTGATTCAGATATTCGTGCTCGTCCTCTGGTTTTTACAGGAGCTGTGGCCGTGCTGCAGGATTCATGGAGCTTGTTAGCGGAAAGAGCCGTGCATGGAGTGGGTTCTGCTGGAGATGGTAGTCTCGTTCCTTCCCAGCCTGGCCACTTCCCCTTCCCTTCCCCCAGCCCTCACCTTGTATTTTGAAAATATGAAGAAAACCCTAATTTACCCTGGGAGAATGAAACAGTTGATACCCCAGCCTATAGTTTAATGGCAAGGAATTGAGGAGAACAGATGGTTGCAGGTGACTCTTGGTCTGTCCTGCTGATAACTTCTCCTCACACCAAGGGCTGTAACTATACAAAATCACAGAATCACAGAATGGCTGAAGTTGGAAGGGACTTCTGGAGGTCATCTGGTCCAACCCGTTGCTCAAGCAGGGCCACATCGAGCAGACTGCACCTCTGGATGGCAGCATGACCCTCTGGAGTATCAACCACACTTCCCAGTTTGGTGTCATTAGCAAACTCGCTGAGGGCATTCTCTGCCCCATCATCTAGGTCATTAATGAAGATGTTACACAGGGCTGGACCCGGTATTGACCCCTGGGATACACCACTGGTTACTGGCCTACAATTAGACTTCATGCCATGGATCACCACCCTCTGGGCCTTGGCCCTTCAGCCACTTTTTCAATCCACTTCACTGTCTGCTCATCCAGCCCACACATCAACAGCTTCTCTATGAGGATCTTATGGGAGACAGTGTCAAAGCCCTTCCTGAAGTCAAGGCAGACAATTTCCACTGTTCTCCCCTCATCTACCAGGCCAGTCACTTCTTCACAGAAGTTTATCAAGTTGGTCCAGCATGACTTCTCCTTGGCGAAGCCATGCTTGGCTACCTCTGATGTATATACATGTCGGCCTGGAGGTAGGGATGCTTGGAGCAAAGATTTTGCTCCCAGCTATGACCTCTTGCTTCCTGGTTGCGCTGCCTGTGAAGCTTTCCTCGCTGTGGCAAATGGAGCATCTTACTCTGGTGCAGGCATGAGAGAGTGAGAGCTGCATTGCTGGAGCTGGGGGTTATCCCCGCTTCAGCCCTTCCTGAGGAGATGGGGCAGGGCGGGTCCCACACACGTTTCTGAGGCACTGCATGACTGTCAGGTGAAAATTGTCCGTGGAAGCGGAGAGGAAAGTGGAGAAGTATCAGGAGAGCAATAAGCAGGGCACTTATCTCCTCCTTAATCACAGCCCAGCCTTCAGGAGTTCTGCAGGGAGAGCTAATGGATTAAATACAGGTATTAAATGAAAACTTGGAAACGCTTCTCTCACCTGGCAGGACCGAGAAGCCAATGACACGAGGGAGCACTCCCAGCACATCAGAGCTGCTCAAAGAGCTGGCCAAAGGAGCAAGGGCCACAGTAGCTCATAGCTGGCTGTGAGATGTAATAACCTGGGTTTGCTCGTTGGTGCCAATGCTAATCCTGAAATTTCCTGAGTATGTTCTTCAGCAATTCCAGATGGACTCATCAGAGTGCTCCTTCTTGAATTGCTTTTAGCCTGAGGAGGAGGTCGGTCTGTGTTTTATTTCACTATGGGTACATGCTGCAGTGCTTGGCCAGCTCCAGGGCTGGGCCCCACACACGAGGCACATGAGCTAAAAGCTGCAGCAATTTTGCAGCCAAAAGCTACAGCAGCAACGTAACAGATGCCTTGATCAGTTATTGATATGACCTGCAGAAAATCTTGCAGAGGTGTCCTTAAAATGCTTGTTTGGGTCTCTAGGTGCCCTTTAATCAGAAGGAAGGCTCCAAAATGTGTGGCTGAAGATGATGAGTGATCTCTGTCCTGGTGCCACGGGTGGCTGAGTGTGGATGGGAACTCAGCAGTAAGGCTTCAGTGAGTAAAAGCACTGTTCAAAACTGGGAAATGGAGGTAGAACAATGTATTGTTAATCATATACCTTAGTGCAATGGGTTTTAATACTGTTTACATTCCCAGGCCATAGGGTATCACCTTAGGTGGTGCTTTCAGCAAGGAATGCAGTAAGCTTTCTTCCTCCTTCCTCTCTTGGGAACTCCTCCTTAAAAACATTAGGAAAAGCAGTGCTTTTCATCATTTCAGGGGTTTATCCAGAATGTGTGAACTAGCCCTGCCCCTCAGGTGACTGTAGAGCAGCTGGGTATGAGGGGTTATCTGCTTTCTCTTGTACTAAGTTGATGGGATGGTCAGAGCCCCTTCATGGCCACCTGGCTTGCAAGTGTTCATGGAGAGGTCATCTCTGCTCGCAGCTGAAACTAACACTGTGAACTCAGCTCCAAAACTAAGCTTCAAGGGCTGTGGGCAAGGCTAACATATCTGTTGGGAGAAAGCAAATCACGTTAATAAATAGTATCATAATTCAAAGTATTTTCTTCATATAAGGCTAAATTAATGCAATACACTTCTTAGGGACAAATCAACAGCAATCATGCTAATCAAACTGATGTTTACAATAATCCGACACAAGTAGAAAATCCTATTTTGCTAAGTAATGATGCCAGTCATTCTATTCAGTCACTTTCAGAGCATAAAGAGAATCCTTCATCTTTGAAGTCAGTGACATTATTAGTTTCTCCATCTCCATCTTCCTTTCCTAGCACACTTCTCCTTGCTTTTGGAGGGTCACTGGCTAGGACGTCTGTCTCCCACAGTCCTCATGCCATCACCACCTAAATAAAATCTCAGAAGAAGTCATGCTTCATTAACACACACCATTAACACCTTCTGGTTGTGTGATACAAGCATTAGGTGCCAAATTGTCATTAGGGGTTGCTTGAGCATTACTGGGAGTACAGACCCACCCCCCCTTACATTTTAGACAAAACCATGCTGTGCTCGCTGCTGCCACCGTTTTGGCAATGGGGAAAGGCCAGGCTGATGAGGTAGCCAAGGAGAGCCAAGCGCGGGTCAAGATCAGGTCTGTGAGGAGCATTGGGTGGTTGTGGGACCATGGGAGACAGCGACAGCACAGCAAAGCTGACCCTGCCAGTGGGACCTAAAGCAACAGTCATTAAAACAAAGTAGCAGGGTGTTATTTGGATAATAAACCTGCCTTAAAAGAGCGTCTGCTCTCAGAGCCCTGGGCTAACTCGGCCCACTGGTCCCAGTCCCACTTGACAAGGCTGTATCAGTACCGTGCCTGCTCAAGAGGCAGCCCCAGGTGAAAATGGAATGGAAGGAGATGGGCATGGAAGTTAAGAATTAGCAGCTAATTCATTCATCAGATACATGCAGGCATTGCCATCTCATTAGGTTGTAACACACACAGCCCCACCACTGCACTCACGCTGTGCTACTTTAGGTCCTCGGCTTCTTTTGAGTTCAAGTAACTTTTAACTCACTACTAATTTGCCTCCTTTCATCATTTTATTTCTCAAATTAAGAACCATCATTTCCTTCTGTTTGTGCTCCTGAGAAGCAGTTATGCCTTTGTACATCTATGACAGTCGGCATGTGCAAAGCTACCTAATTCGGGCAGGTGCTTAGTGTCATTTTCTTCCTCACCCAAGCTACCATTTGGGCTTTTTTAACCATCTCTTTTGTGGATGGGTGATGTACCTGCCTTGGCTTCTCGAACCATCTTCTTCCTGACCGGGAGTCTCCAGACTCGGAAAATGTTTTTGACCCACTATTTTTGCTCTGTACTATTTTCACCCCCAGAAGCCCCAACAGAGAATTAGCACTTTCCTTTGGTCCTTGGCTGTGTCGTCACCTCCACTGCCCTGGTGTCAGGGAGAAGTCCACGCACAGGAAGCTTCTTCAGAAACTACATTGACCTGGGCTGGTCTTCCCCAGATCTGGAGAGAAATGACAGAGTTGCTCATCTGTTAAGTGATCTGCCGTCTGGAGAGACGGTCCCACACAGAAGGGACTTAACGTGAGCCGAGGGATTCAAGCACATCTCAACAGTTTGAATGTATATGAACTTTCAAAGAGTATTAGGTATGAAAAATACTACCATGCCATTCCAGCACCAGACGCATTGAAGATGTAAATTTAAGGATGTAGCCAATACAACTATCTGAGCTATGGCTTCCCAGGGACATCAGGTCTCCTCTCTCTTTCCTCAGTCTGGACACTGGAAAATGGATATGTGCAATCGAATCTCTGCTCTCCAAGATCCCGGAGATCATCCAAGGGCTGAGCTACTCAGGTGAGCAGAAGAACCTCGATAACACAGAAGATAATGGACAGCAAAGAGCAAAGATGCCATGGAGGCTCTGCAGAGGGGGAGTGTGGACCTGGGAATATTTCTTTCCTGTTCCTCTTGTTCCCACTGGCTCCTGCACTCCCCAGTTCCCTGTTAGCAGAGGCCCGTCCCAGTGCCACCACACAGCACTGATCCCAGGGCATGAGGCAGCGTGGCAGAGAGATACATGGGTTGCTCTGGCACAGCAGGAGTGCCATCAAACCACATGCCTTTGGAGTCCATCTGGCTTTACACAGAGAATTGTTTCACAAAGCATCCTCGTGTGCATCCGTCGCAGAGCTCACTGGCCCCATGGTTTAATCGCTGTGGCTCCATGCTGTGCAAAAGCTGCCAAAGCGCTTCTGGACCGCAGCTGGTAAATGGCAGCGATGGCTGGGCTGGCAGAGCAGGGCCAGTGATACCACCCTGGACGCGAAATGGTACAACAAGAGCCAGCTCCTGTGTCTCCACCGGCGGCACAGCAAACCCACAGCCTGGACGAACGACCTGTGAGAAGCCTGGGTTTTATTATATTTTCAACTATGTGTGTCTCCACGACAGCATCCGGCAACCTGCTGTCCCGCTGGGGCGGCAGGCACCGTGGCTCGCTTGGCCACCCAGCAGGGCGGCAGGGCCAGTGGGGCAGCAGGCTGCTGCAGGCCGCTCCGCGGGAATGGCGGGGCTGCGCGCTCGGGCAGGCGCGGGTCCTCAGAGAAGAACGGGAAGTCACCGCTCGGAGCTGTTGCCTGCGCTCTGGAGCTGTGCCGTCAAGCGAGGCAAACACCCTTCTCGTATCGCAGACTCGCTGCTTTGTGCAGCCGCCGAGAAGTCTCGGCTGTGATATTTTTCCCGGTGGCGGGTGCCTGTGGGGGGACTTTGAACTGATGGGTTTAGCCGCACCGGTGCAAAACCCCACTGTAAACAAGGCTGATGTCTGTATCTGCCCTTCGTTCCTACAGCAGCCCTGTCCCCTCTCCCCCTTCTCCTCTCTGATGAAGACATCCTGGCAAGCACGGTGTTTTTCAAGAAGGCTTACAGTTGCCAGTTGCCCTGGCTTTGGCTTCATGTGGGCCTGGAAACGAAAAGGCAGCCTCTTCCTCTGCCCCCATTAATTCCCCCGTTAATCAGATCACAAGGAAAGGGAAGCAGCAGGGTAATCTAATTGTCCTCCAAGCACAGCGAGGTGGAGGGGGATGCTGGTGAGGAGGAGTCCTGCCCATGAGACAGCTTCTTTATTCCCCCGTATTTTACTTTGGGGACGGGGGTCTCAGCATTAGCATCCTCCTCCATCCAGGTGCCTTCTCGTGCTGACCAGGAGTGAATCACCAAAGTTTGCCGTGCTGCAGCTTGCACCCATCGGGAAAAAGACAAAATCGAGAGGTCCTCACTCCGTACTGGGTGTAGGGGTGGGGATTAATTAGGCAATCGCTGTGCAGAGCCCCAAAATATAAAGTGCTCCCTCACCGTAGCCGTCGGGCAGCCCCTGTAACTTGGCAGAGCGCCGCTGGATCCCGTCCTGTCTCCAGCGGGTGAGAGTTGGGGAGGGACGGGATGGGGAGACCTGTGTAAGGCGTATTTCCTGCAGAGAGACAAGCTCATGAAGGAGAGAGCAGGAGCAGCAGCCAGAGTCGCCACCGCGGATGCAGGTTGCGAAATGGCTCTGGAGCTCAGTTTAAAAGCCCTCGAGGCTCAGGCACACACGCGATCCGCCTTGGGTAGGAAGGCACCTCGTCTGAGAAGAGCTTTCTGCTCTTGCTTCTCCACCGCCTCTACAGCCTTCCTTCTTCTCTGGACGTGGTGTGTGTGGGTCCCCAGCTGGCTGCTGCAAGGGGGCCATGGCATCCTCCTGCATCCTCTTTCTCAAAGAGAGTTAAAGCGATGCTGTGGTTTGGGTAGCTCCACATGGGGCCACAGCTGCCAGACACAGTCCAACCAGAAAGAGGTTTCAGGGTCCATCCTCAGCTCTCTGGGAGATGCTGGCGGAAGGGTGGTTGGTGGCTGCTCGTAATAAAGGCAGCTCACCTGGCACAGGAGGGAGGACTGAATACACGCCAGCACTGAGAAAATGCTGTGGTGGCTCTGCAGGGAAGGATGCGTTGCTGTGCCTGGATGCCTGCTGTACAACCTCCTGAAGAAAAGGGCTGGAGCTAGAAGGAGCCCAGGACCTGGCTGTAACACCCCCAAGTGACATCTATGGCTAACAGCTCACAGAATTTTGGTCCACAAACTCAAACTTGCTACTGCAATCCCGAGCTCCATTCCCCCTCTTTCACCTCCTTCCAACCCCCTTGCATAACCAGATACGTATTCCTCTCTTACTGGTTGCCCAGCACCTATTTCCTTATGTCTTCACGAGTTCATCCCATCATCTACCTGTGCTTTTTCAGTCCTAGACACCCTTCCTCCAGCAACACCTCACCTCTCTCTGCTCTGGCAGGGGGAGGAAAGCTGCAGCCTGGGTGCCTGTGATGAATTTGGAAGCAACTGAAAACAGGGTCACTCTAATTGCTGCCATCACCAGCCTTGTCACTGAAAGGGGTCTGCTGTTGGTTTATAGGTAACCTGAATTTAAAGTCACATGCGCAATGTGCAGCACCTGTGGGAACCTCTCACTAGCCCTTCAGCTGCTGCTGGACACTAGAGACCATTAGCCGCATGAGGTGGTAGCTACAATTATGAGCATGTACGTTCTCATGGCTTGGGTTGTTTTGTGCTCTCTGCCCTGAAATTCCCAAGCTGGTCTTCAGTTCTTCTTCCCCATCAAGACTGAAAGGTCTTCCTGGTAAAATATTCCCCTTTCCTCACTTTAAAATGTCTGGAGTAGAAAGTGCATACGCTTCTGACCTCCCCTCCAGGTGTCTTGCAATTTAATTAATCCCAAGTTGAATTTGAGTATCTTCTGAGACAGAGGCATGATACTAATCCACTTGCATAGGAAAAGGCATATAAAGATAATTGCTTCTGTATCTTTTAATATTGGAAGAATGTCTATCGAATGGAGAGTCACTTCCTTACATATTTCTGATGAATTACTGTTTTCATTTAAATCCTATAAAATAATGATGTAGGTTGATATGCTTTTGAGGATATTGGCCCCTGAATTATTGCTGGATCAGATACTTACTGCTGGCCAGCGTTCAACCTACTGCAAGTTGCCTGGCTCTGCAACATCAGGCTGAGATGGACTGGTAAAGATCTCCCATGTGAAAAGTAGCCCTCACCTGCCTGGATTGGGCTGCACTTCTGATTAAAAGCAGTAGGAAATGCTTTGCAGGAATGTGGCCATGCTGAAATCCTGCCTCAGGTAGATAGGAGCAAGGATGTGCCTGGTTCATCAGGTGACTTCATCTGCTATGGGACTGAGCTCTGTGTCTCCTCAGCAGCCATGTGCTCATGGCCTCCAGGTCCCCTGCACCTTGCCAGGCCTTCTGGAGTAATTTTTCCCAGTTTGGAGCTGAATATTCATCTTCCAGACAACTACTAACTGGTTAATACCCAACCTGTGTCTCAATTAGATTCCAAGTTCAAACACAGTCGTCACCAAGGGCACAGCTGCTGGACAGGCAGAATAAGAAAGGGATACAAATCAGAATGGCAGGCAAAGACACTCAGACTTGACACTTGAGACATTTATAACCCAAACTATTTACAGTGAGATGTCAAACATCATTTGAAGATGAACAAATACTCTTGCAACTAAACAAGCAGGAGAAATAATGGCAGCTAAAAACATTCATGAGAGACCTCTGAGCCTGGTCACTTGAAAGGTGGCTTAGAAAGGATGACATAAGTCTGACAAACCCAGTCCCTTCACTTCACATGTCGTAAGGAACTGCAGTATCAGACAACCTAAAAAATGCCACCTGACTTCTTTCTGTTGCACATAAGACTAAATCCCATTTCCTCGCCTCCACCTGACCTGCAGGATGTCCTGGTCTGTCACTGCTTCTTACGGGTTTGTCTTCCAAGTAAGCTTTGTAGAGAACTTGCCACACAGAAGTCCCTGCTAGGAAAAGCTAGATATTGCCAGCAATCACTGCAACCTTGAAAGCTTGAGGAGTAACTCTTTGTGTATATCCTACACATAGAGGATATCTTTGAGTAAATTGAAAATACCGTGTCTCATTTTGATTGTGCTCACAGCACTATTCACTAGCACTGTGTGAACGGCACGTCCCAGGAAAAACACTCTCAAGCTGAAGGTGAGGCTGTAAGTATGTGTGTCTGTGTTTGTGTCTATACACATTTATATAGAGAGACCATTTATAGCTTGTACCAGAAAGAAATGCATGGCTTGCCTCGTAAGATGTTCTCCTCTGCATGAGAGGAGAGGTGTGGAATACAGTGCTCCTGCGTGAGGTTGCCTTCGCTCCCGTATTTATGTACAACTGAGTTGAGTTAACTCAAGGTTTACCTGATCTTGAACCTCGTACAAAGCTATCAATCAGGCACAATACTACAGCTTTGTAACTGTGACCTGGTAGCACTGGAATCCATGTGCCATCTTGAGCCTAAGTAATTTTACTGAGATTTGATGCTAAAATGCATGGTGTTGCTAGTACTTGCTGGTGGAACGGGTTCATTTATTCTGCATTGAAACATGCACATTTTAATTTCTTGTCGCCGTTGCTTGATTAAGAGGCAGCCTCGGAAGGTGGTCAAAGCATTTCTGTTTGGTGCAGCTCTCTGCCTGCGAAGTCTGAAGATGGAGATGGGGAGCAGAAATGAGCCTGCAATCATGCTCTTGGCAATGTAGCACAAACTCACAGCCTGGCTACTAGAGCAGCAGTGGGAGGCAAGTGTGTCCAATTCCTTTACAGGATGTGATTTCCATGCCCATCAGATAGTGGAAACTGGAATAAATAGAATTAATGATCTCTTGGGACGGCTGCAGACAGTGTCAGTAGAAGTTCTTATGCAGAAGCTGCGCTTTCCCACTCTAAGCACTCTTAAAGGAGTCACCAAGTGTGCAAAGAAGGGATATCATGCTGGTATCCCACACTTTCTCCAGTCATGTCCTATATCAAATGCTCAGAATGAGTGAAGGATGAAACTGGGAGCAAAGGTAGGAAGCAAAGTTCAGCTCTCCCACCGGAGAGGGGATGCTCTGGAAAAGTCACTGCTGAGGCTGGTGTTGCCACAGGAAGACTGAAAAAAATCCAGAAGTGATCATAAAGGGACACAGAAGTCTGGAAATTACCTCATGAGGAGCAAGGTGCAGAGCAGGGCCCGGTAGTAGTGGGGTATGCCCATAGCTTGGAAGATGGGCTGCCATACTCCCAGTTATATCATCCTCAAAAGGATATATCTGCACTATAGGGTGACAAAACCCACAAGTCACTTCAGTGTCTTGTATCCCTGAGTCTCCTGCAGGGACCTGCCCAGTCCCTCTGCGGCCTCCAAACCCAGGACATTTTAGTGGAGTGGTATGTGCTGAGGTCACCCCCCGCCCTTCCTTGCTGAGGAGCAATGATGCAGTTGGGAGGACCCAGACTTGGGAGCTCAGCAGCACTGCAAGGTCCTAGAGTAAGACAGGAGAACGATAGGGAATGGTCCCTCTATGAGGAGAGACTAAAGAGATTAAGGCTGTTGCCCAGAATAAAAGGATGGTGAAGCCCCCAGAGGAGGCGTTATTCACTGGCTTATGTGATTTCACTGGCTGCCTCTAGTTCTTGGGTTATTGGGCAGCACCTTTGCCATCACCAGGAAGGCCTTTTTCCACAAAGTACCCCATACAGTGTGGAACTAATCGCTGTGCGACATTGCAGGGGCAGAAACCATAAACATGTTCAAAGAGACTTGGAAAAAATCAGCAGATGAAGTTTGGTGTTAGACAAGATGTAATTTCTGATTAAGCAACTGGCTGTTTGGGAATGTCTCCTTCCCTGTGGCTTTGGTTTTTCACTCCCTTCTAAGCTTCTTTGACTGATTAGACTGGCACCTGGTCACAGTAATCTCTTGCTCTCACACAATATTTTTTATTTTTTTAAGTTTAAAATGAGGAGATATGAGGCTCTGTCCTTTCCAGTCTTGTCTTCTTGGGAGCCAGTAAGATCCTGGTAAGGCAGCTCTGAGCGATGGACTGCTCCTGGGACTGTGGACCATGACTTACAACACGGCCTGGTTTCCCCCACCGTAAAGTGGGGGATTTTTCACTACTGGTTACAGAGTTTTTGTAACTCTGACACCACCGTGCCCCTTTCCTCAAGATGTGGGTTTCATCCTACAAATTCCAGCCCTGATTCTGGAAGGACGCACTACTGAGATGACCACTTGTCGTGGTTTAGCCCCAGTCGGCAGCTAAGCCCCATGCAGCCACTCGCTCACTCCCCCACGGTGGGTCGGGGGAGAGAATCAGAAGAGTAGAAGTGAAGAAATTCATGGTTTGAGATAAAGACAGTTTAATAAGTAAAGCAAAAGCCACCCACACAAGCAAAGCAAAAAAAGGAATCCATTCACCACTCCCCATGGGCAGGCAGGTGTTCAGCCATCTCCAGGGAAGCAGGGCTTCATCACGCATAATGGTTTCTTGGGAAAACAGACACCATAATTCCAAACGTCCCTCCACCCCTTCCTTCTTCTTCGTCCCAGCTTTATATACTGAGCATGACGTTATATGGTAGAGAATATCTCTTTGGCCAGCCTGGGTCAGCTGTCCTGGCTGTGTCCCCTCCCAACTTCCCGTGCACCCCCAGCCTCCTTGCTAGCAGGCCAGCATGAGAAGCTGGACTGTCCTTGACTACTTAGCAACAACTCAAAATATCAGCGCATTATCAACAGTTTCTCATCCCAAATCCAAAACACAGCCTCACACTAGCTTCTATGAAGAAAATTAACTCTACCCTGGCTGAAACCAGGACATTATCCACCCCTTATTCCATACCATTTACGTTATGCTCAGGTACCACACTATCCAATATAAACTCATTAACCACCCCCTCTTCCCATCCTTTAATATAATACACTGATTATCATCCCCTTAGTCCATAGACTTCCCTCCAAAATGTCCGTGAAATGTCTACTGAGTTCATTTAGTCCATGACTTTGGGCTCCATCCCTTATGGTGGTCACTCAGGACAGGCGAGGTGGGGTGTTGCATGGAGTTACTGGGCACCAAAGCCAGCTCAGGTCAGGTCACTGCTGCACTGGCACTGCTTCTTGTAAGGCTTGTCCTCCATTCATTCAAGTGGTTCCTGCTATAGTAGTTCCTATAACATGCAACTCAAATCATGGGTTACAACAGTTTAAAGGTATTTCCATCACAATCTCCACCCCTGGGCCCTTTAGACTGGACCATAGGGTTTAACATTGCAATGAACTCCTCCCCTTGCCCCTGCTCCAGCTTGGACTTATCCACAGACTGCAGTCCCTTCCATGAGCCACAGTCTCTCCAGGGGTATGTCTGCTGCGGCATAGACTTATCCACAGTTGCAGTCACTTTGAGGTGCACCTGCTCCAAAATGGCCGCCTGTATGGGCCACAATAGCTCCAGAGTGGCCTTACCCATAGTTCCAGTCCCTCCAGGAATATACCTGCACTGTCGAGGGCTTCTCCATGGCCACACACTTTGTGGTGCTCCAAGCATGACCTCATGCACAACCAATAATGCTTCAAGGTGCACCTGCTGCAACATAGACTTATCCACAGCCACAGACGCTTCGAGATGTACCTTCTCCAGCATGGACTTATCTGTGTGCCACAATCCCATCAGAGTTATACCTGCTGTGGCACAGACACAACCATGGCCGCAGATGCTTCGAGATGTACCTGCTCTGGCATGGGCTTATGCACAGCCACAGAGGCTTCGGGGTGTCCTGCTCCCACATGAACTCATCCACAGGTCACAGTCCCTCAGAGTCGAGTCCACACTGGACTTCCAGCCTGTCCAGTACAGCAGCACAGAAACAGCAACGATGCCCCGGCCATCTGCCAGCCCAGACCCAAGGCCATTGCTGTTATCAAAATCTTCCCAGGCACAGCAGGGTCAGACGATCAGCGGTACAGCAGCACAGCGGCAGCAGCAAAAGCAAAAAGCAGCCACTAACGAGCACTGGACTCTAATATATGCAGGGAAGGCAAACCCATGGCAAGCACAGGGGCCTGGCAATGAATGGTTAAACAGCAATAACAGCTATAAATTCTATCATCTAGCACATTCCAATCAAACTTGTCATTATCTCAAACCCTTCATGCCCCATGTTGGGTGCCAAGAAGGACTGTCGTGGTTTAGCCCCAGCCGGCGACTAAGCCCCGCGCAGCCGCTCACTCACTCCCCCACGGTGGGACGGGGGCGAGAATCGGAAGAATAAAAGTGAGGAAACCCACGGTCTGAGATAAAGACAGGTTAATAGGTAAAGCAAAAGCCGTGCATGCAAGCAAAGCAAAACAAGGAATTCATTCATCACTCCCCATGGGCAGGCGGGTGTTCAGCCATCTCCAGGGAAGCAGGGCTCCATCACGCGTAATGGCGTCTTGGGAAGACAGACACCATAACTCCGAACGTCCCTCCACCCCTTCCTTCTTCTTCGTCCCAGCTCTATATACTGAGCATGACGTTGTATGGTATGGAATATCTCTTTGGCCAGCCTGGGTCAGCTGTCCCGGCTGTGCCCCATCCCAGCTTCCCGTGCACCCCCAGCCTGCTCACTGCAGGCCAGCACGAGAAGCTGGACTGTCCTTGACTACTCAGCAACAACCCAAACCATCAGCACATTATCAACATTTTCTCACCCCAAATACAAAACATAGCCTCACGCTAGCTTCTATGAAGAAAATTAACTCTACCCTGGCTGAAACCAGGACACCACTATTTACTTATTTCACCTAAAGATCCAGTCTTCACAGTGAAAGAAGGAGCTGGGGAAAAAAATTAGAATTTTAATTAATGCTACTGGATGGTTTATGGAAGAAATGCAGCAAGAAACACCTTTGGTGTGAGACTGACATTAAACCAATTTAAAAATTACTTTTCCTTCTTTGAAAGCAAAAATAATTAACTCTGACGTGCTGACAATATAATACCAGCTCTGAGTGGTAGTGCATATATTTAGTACTTTAGTTGTGCAGTTATGAGAGATGCTAGGGGATAGGGTTTATAACAAGTATATTATCTCCACATCAAAGATTTAGAGAGGGTTCATGGTCACAAAAAGTCAAGCTTTGCACAAGCCATAATTAACAGCAAGGATGACTACAGGGCAAAACAAATCTTTGGAAATGGACAGATGCTTATTTCCCTGGATGTTTAGGAAAAGATTTTGGGGAGTTGCATTTGCTGAGATTGATCTCAAATTCTTGCCCTGGTGTCAAAGACTCGTGGTGGGAATATTGAGCAAACGGGAGTATTTTCCCTGATCAAAAATCATTAAAAGCATAATCTCACTGTGCTTTGGTTATGTTTTGTCAGTCATCTCCAGGCTTCAAGGCTCAGTGTATTCCGAGACAAAACTTCTTGGTCTTCAGTGCTTTGGGAAGACTCACTGGATGTCTTATACAATTGATTGTTCCAAGCCAGGTGAAAATTAAGTTTAACTGTGTGACTATTTAGCAGAGGCATGCTGTATAGCATGCTTGTATACCATCCCCGAACAAAGATGAGATGAGATGCACAGATCTGCTCAGTACAATGGGATAAAAACAATTTCCAACCCTTGCCCTGTTGTGATAAAGCCACATTTTCCCAAATCACAATGAACAGAAACGGGCCTGGGCTTGGCTAACAGAAGCCACACAGGGGAAGAAAAAGCATAGTGCAATAAATGAAGTTTACAGAATCACAAACTAATTGAAGTCGGGAAGGTGCCCCAGAGGCCACCTAGTCCAAACCCCCACCCAAAGCAGGCCCAATTAAAGCAGCTTATTTATGGCTTTGTCCAGCTGAGTTCTGAATATTTCCAAGAAGGAAGATTTCATAACTACTTCGGGCACCATTTCAGTCTTCGGTGACCCTTATGATAAAGAAGCTTTTCCCACACCACACCTGAATTTCTCATGTTTCATTTTGCACCCATTGCCACTTCTCCTGCTACAGCGAATCCCCGAGAAAAGTCTGGCTCCACCTTCTCTGTGCCCTCCCGTTGCAGGCAGCAGTGAGATCTCCCCGTCCCTTCTCACCTTATGGCTGAAACCCAGCTCTGGCAGCCTCTCCCCATGTGTCATATGCCGCTGTTCCCCAACTGTCTCAGTGACCCACCGCTGAACTCTCTCTTAGTGTGTTAACATTAACTGTGTTAAAACCTTTCTTTACCGGGGACCCCCAAACTAGACACGATACTCCAGATGCGTTGTTAGGATGGATGAAAAAAAAATTATTCTGCAAATGGAGATCCCAAATTTAGTGTCAGCAACATGGCCCCGGTCACAGGATAAGGAGTTTCCACCTCTCTATCTCCCTTGCTGGCAAGATGTGCCCGTGACGGGGATGGGGATTTTGCACAGCGTGCGGTCAGTATTTCAGCAGGAACGATGCAAGGAAAAAAAAGAGCTTGGGCAGATAATTAAAACCAGGTGTATGTACGCGTCAGGGCAGCCGTGTGTCCAAGCTGCCACAGGTCCAGGCTCTGAATTCCCTTCATCCTGCGAGTGTTCCTGCACACCAGAGCAGAGGCAGCAGTCGGGCACGGGGCTGGGGTGCGTCCCGCTTGCGAGCGGCCCCGCCGGCCTGGCAGGACGTCCCCTCCCTGCGGGGTGACCACAGCGGCAGCCGGTCACGGGGCAGGAGGAGAAGCGGGCACAGGACCCCGCCACAGCACTCAAGGCAGGAAGGGGCTGTCAAGGTAAAGCTACCTGGAGGGATGGCATCAAATTTACAGACGATAAATGCACAACCCCTGAAGCTCCGCGGCTCTTGCAGGCGGAGGAGGAAGGCGTGGGGATGCACCCAGGGCGCCGGGAGACAGCGGGGCCCCGGTTTTTCTCCGGGCTGATCGTCGCTCGGCGATAATGGAAGTTCAGCAGATCCCTTCTCCGGCGCCGAGCGGGTGGGTGGGGAGGGCGGGAGGGAGCTAGCGCGGTGGGTGTCAAGAAGCATCTGCTGAGCGTACCCCTTGGAGGCAGAAGGCAGCGCCGAAGGAAAAGTGAGGGGCTGTGGAGCTCCCCCCCCTACCCGCCCTGCGGCCGTGCTGCTGCTCCTGGCAGGCAGCGGGGTAACGTCTGCACGTGGCTTGAAACAGCTCGTTAAATGTTGCTGAACGGCTTAAAATTCTCAAGGAGATTTGGATTAATGTACAGACTTCCAGTACTTTTACTATTTATGTTTGCAACTGATGGGTTTTTTCCCCTCTGTTATCAGGCTGAGATTTTCCGTATATTTCTGTGACGAATCACTCACCCTAATTATTGTGCCATTTTAGAAAAAAAGCAAGGGACTAGTGGTGAGAGAAGGTTTTGCTATATTACACACGTATATATACATATTCCATTTTATTCTAATGGATTGTTCCCGGTATGTGAGAGGCCCAGGTCACCTAGAGGCAGACGCCAACGTAGAAAATGTGTTTTAACGACAAAGCCTGTTGTTAAAGCCAAGTCCCCGTGTCCAGAAAGCTGAATTATTGGGAGCAATTCCCATCCCATTGCTCGCGACACGTGCATGTAGGATCTTTCTCTTCACAGCCGTCTCTTGTCCTCCAGTATTCAGCCACTCAGAATTAGAGCGCTGCCATTTTGCCAGAAATCCTCCTGAGAAGCTGTTTTCAATCCACGTGAGTGGTTTTCGCTTCAACTTTTGTTTTCAGAAGCCAATAGGCAATTGCCTCAAAAGCGGAGAATGAACGAACCTCGCAAAATTCACACTGGCCTCACATAACTCAATGAAGTTAGAAGACTTTCCGCCAACCACGCCGCCAGCGTTGTTAAAATGTCACCTGCTACTCACCCCGTCGCAGCCAGACGTTGCACCCGTGACCGCAGACGAGCAGCGAGCTTGACGAGCAAACACGGAGACGCCGAGCCGGGTCGCTGCCCCGGGGCGCCGCGCTGCCAGCTGCAGCAGAGCACGGGGAGAACTGGGCGCGTTCGCAACGCCGCCGCAGTCCCACCTTTCCCGTCAAGTTCGGCGCCAGCTGAAAAGCCCTTAACTCCTGTTTCACTCGAGTGCTTAGTGCTGCCCGCATGGCGTTCGGAGGGAGGAATAGCCGGAGACCCCGCTGCTAGTGAAGAAGGGAAGCGCGAACGTAAAGCAGCGGCTCGCCGCAGGTCACGTACGAAAAATGCCTTTGCCTGCCCAGAGCCGTCTGTTGTGCTTCTTCAGTGCACGGGGGATTTTTCTGCCACCCCTGAAGCTGAGCTGCCAGCGGGTTATAAACCAAAAGGGACTCAATTAGAGCCTCTCTGTTCTTCATCGGGGCACCCAGGCTTGCCTGCCCCACAAGCCACGTATCAAAGCCCCTGTACGGCAAGAAGCCACGTGCTGCTCTACCGAAAAACTGCTGAAGAGATCCCTGGGAGCTGGTCGTACCTCGCCTCACCTCCCGGCCCTCCGCCGGCACTTCCAGGCTGGGAGGCGGCTGCTGGGTCCCAGGCTACTCGGGGCTCTCGGACCCGGCAGCCCATCCCTGTGGTGGGGCTTGGGTGAATGACAAAGTCCCAACAGAGGAGCCGGATGCTTCAGGTTTGGAGCCGGCACTAGTGAAACAATCTTGTACTTGCTGGGGATGATGGAGAGATTTTCTTTCAGAAAGGGTCAAAACAAGTCTCTTGAGGAGCTAGAAACTGGTGGCTCCCTCCGTAGAAATGCGGACAAAGTCCGCTGTGTGCAGACAGACCACTTCTGAGCCTGCAACAGTCTATTCGGTACTTTCCAAAGGTCAGCTACAGTCAAATAATTGTTACAAGGAAAAACGTTAGCATAAAAATCAGAATATTTCTTTTGAAAAAACCTAATTAGCTTCCCCCAAACCCACAATCTGTCGATCTATGAGAGGCTTTTTGGTCTCAAATCCACCTTAGTAAAGAAAAGAAGTGACAGTGGCAACCAATAATGATCATTACAAACCATATTATATGTAACAAATGTGAATAACAGAAAGTCTGATAGCTGTGCAAACAAGTCAGCGGCTAGGAAAGAGACAGATGATGGAGGAAGATAAAACGTTAATGAAAAAAATCCTGTGTTTAAGGATTAAGGGCAAGAAGACATTATTTAAGGATGAATGAAATCCTTGCTATCATACAGGAGAATAGGATTCAAAGTGACCTCTTGGATCATCAAGTCTACCTGCAGTGCCACACCAAGTAATCCTCTTCATGGAAATAATGATATTAATCTTAAAGTAGTTCTTTTTGTCCCCAGATCCCAGGGGGTGGGAAACCATTTTAGAAACTGATAATTTTGTTGGTTATAACCTCCTTGTGATTTCATACTTAAATTTGTTTGTTGGCAATTCATACTCAAATTTTCTGGCGAAAAACATCACTCATCAAATTCAGTAACTTCTCTTCTATTTGTTAGCCCCTGTAGGTCCAATGTTAAAGAAGGCAGAGTTGCCAATTGTGATATACAAAAAGAAGAAATATTCATTGAATATTTGTGTTCTGTATTTGGAAAGAAATGGGATGTGCTTATTTCACGGGAAGGAAGAAATTCTATCTCATCAGTGGCAATGGAGGATGTCAAATAGCAACCATTATAGCAATGCACCGTAGCAGTACCAGAAAATTTGTGACCAAGGATATTGAAAGAAGTGTCTGAGGAGCTTCCTGAATCACTGGCAGTGATTTGTAAAAAATATTGAAAGACAAGGGAAGCTCCAGAAAGGATCAGAAAAGTGCTGAAGTTACGCTGTTGATTAAACAATGTGAACCAGGGTTGTCCTCAGAAGTCATGACGTCTTGGGCACCGCTCCTCTGCATGTACAGAAGACTTGGTTGTATGTCTGTCTGGTCTCTTCCGCAGACAGACTGAGCACCTATGCAGCTGGAACGGCACGTCTGGTGTCATGCTGATCACATTTTAACCAGCAGCATGCCAGCCCCTTCAAACTGTGAGTCTGTGCTTAAAAAAGGTATTGCGATGACCTGGATTTCCCAAGCCCAATTAGTCTGACACCAGTCCCAGGCAAAATTATGGCTAAGCAGGTATGGGAGGCAAATAAAGCATTAATGAATGGTAGCACAGTCAGTGCTAGCCAATGCCAAAACCTATTTTCTTAAAAGCAATCAATGGAACCTCTTATAAAAATGAGATTTCACATTTATCTGATTAAAGTTATCTTTATAGATCGCTGGAAATCAGAAATGTCTGTTTGACAGTTTCACGTGTCCTTCTGATTTAAAAAAAAAAAGGCAATTAAAAAAAATCAGTGTAGCCTGTACTATGCTGGTGAAACTAAATACTGTTTCATAGATGTCCAAGTAATTTTCAAAGAAAAAGCACTCAGCAAGTAGTTTTCATGGGAGCTTCAAATTCAGTCCAGAGAAGATCAAGAACTGGCTTTGGCTGTGAATTGTAAATACACGCAGGGGCAACAATTTCTGGCAGTAGATAGCTCCATCATCTACCTAAGCTAGACTTGTAAAACAGCGTAGCGAAGGCTGTCGCTATGCCAGCTCCAGGTAGGAAGAAGAAACAATTTTGGACAGGGAACAGCCGACCGTTAGACCGGCTCATTAGGCAAAGAGTGGGTTCACCACCCTTTGAAACCTTTGACTGCGGTTTGCCCAGACAAACGGTGCAGGCAGCCCCCGTGAGAGCTGGCAGCCAGCGCCAGGCAGCCGGTGGGACTCAGGGGAACTCTCGTGTGCCTTACCATTTTGGCAAGGGCAATGGGTGTCCTTCCATCTTCAGTACCTCAGTTTAATTCCGTGGCATCAGCTCAGGCCACAGAAGGTGCGTCGTCGCCAGCTCCCCCAGCTGTCAGCCCTTCGGCTCCCAGGGGACCACGGAGTGCCAGCAAGCACGTCGCGCCGCCAGTCGGTATTTCAGAGTGCCCAGCGCTGTGTCTAAGCTTTGTCTCTCTGTCTTTCGCTGGGTGGTGTGGGGGGCAGCCGCCAAACCCGGGGGCAGATGCAAGAAGAAATATTCCTGATACCTCTTGCGGTAGCAATCATCTGGTCGTTGCCTGCGTGCACGGTTTTCAAACAGCTGCTCGGGCTATTTTCAAGCAAATGTTGCAGATACACACTTGGATTTCATTATCTGATCTGTTGCATGGGAATCACTTGGCTAGATACTCGAGGTCCTATCGCATTACTTCTGGCACTGCAATTTCTGTGAAGTTACCTTGGGAAGAGAGGAATCTGCATATCCAGCTCCCTAAGCATCTAATCTCAGTAAAAGACCACTTCTGGGACAAACTGAAAAGCATGAAATGATGGGCCAAGGGGTTCAAACTACCAGGCTGACCAGCAACACCCACAGGACTCCCGAAAGAAAGCAAATGCTTTCCTGGTAGGAAGATCACCTTGGCCCTGCCAGACGCCAATGCCATCTGGGATCTTGCTGCACCGTATGGTTGCTGCTTCGTGGATAAGCAGGTCTCTGCTTTTAAAACAAAAAAAAATGCACAAAGGGCAAACTTGGTATAATTGTGGTAATGGTATCTCAGGCTCTTTTCCATGAGCTAGTGGTAAAGTAGCATCAGAGCAGACCTGTGGAGTGAGAGAGCTGTGGGGGGCGGGAAGCTGGTTCAGACTAGCTCTAGTTTGGACCCACGGACTGAATCACCATTAGCAGCTGGAGTGTTTTAGGAGTGTTTCTGGAGCATGTTTTTTCTTCCATTTCACGTGAAAGGAATCTGCTTGTGTGCTCCAGGGCTGCTCCATGTTGCAAGCCAAAGCAGGAGATGGGGGGCAACCGGGAAAGTCTCATCAAAGGCGCCCACCTAATCCAAACTAAAATGCTGATGTTGAGACAGCTACAGAAGCCCACACTGCAATATGCAGGAGACCAACAGAGCTGAATATTTAGGGTTATCAAACTGTGATAAAATTTGCTACCATTGGCAAATCTTTTTCTTGCGAGGAAGTTGCTTAACAGGAAAAGCTTTTTCTTTCTTCCATCACAGACAGTCATGTGACTTTGTAAGGGTGCCAGACTCTCACGTCTGCTGTTAAAGTGATGGAACTCCTGTTCCTAATCACACCATGGCTGATAATGACATGGGAAGGACAATCTTGCTCACTCTCTTTTTTTTCCTTACTTAGACGGATAGCTTGAACAAAATGCACCTATATACTACATGGCTTCTTCGTATGCCATTGGAAGGAAATATGAATGCCAAGAGTACATTCTTTCTTGTATAACTGACCCTCTCTGAAAACGCTGAAGTTTAGCATATAAAGGTGTCTGCTTTTAATGCAAAAATCAGTGTTGGACATATTCTGCAGAACCTGATCCAAAGCCTGTTGAAGTCTGTAGAGACTTCTTTTATCTTTGACAGGGCTCTGAACAAACTCACAGAGCTGCTTCCCACAATGTGAAGCAGACTGGCTTAGATGTGCCATGATAGTAGGTTTTTCTAAAACGTACACAAAATTAAGGCATACAGAGTGAGAGACAGAGAGCATGCAGGAGAGATCTACCTACTTGTCCTACATATCTCAGCAAAACAAATCAAAACATCTGCCAGGACATACAGGGTTGAGTCTACAAAGCTCTAAGCACTCTTTGACGTGATGAAAGCTCTTACCTCTCATTGACCTCTTTGGAGAATCAAGCACCGTAAGTGTCAAATCCCAAGGTTTAGTGAGGCAGGAAGTCTATTTTTCTACTCTTTTTCCTCTGTACATCAATGGCTTCATTTTGTTTTCCTCTGTTCTGGTTTTCTTACCAGTGTGTTGCAGGCAGGGAAGGAGAATGACTGACATTTTCAGTTGGCTTAAGACACAGCATGAATATGCTGTAATGGCAGGAGTTTGTATTTATCTTCAGAATTTCATTTCAATTCTTGTTCTTTATCTGCCCGTCTCTTCTAATATTCACTGGATACAAGGAAATGACATTGCAATAGCCATTGATATATTAGGTAGGGGATGGTTGCTGGCAAAGGAGTGATGATCCAAGGATGACACGCTTCTCTTCACATGCATGAAAAGACATTTCAGTTATTCAGAAGCATCACTGAAAAATCTACATCCCAGTTAAGGTGTAAACCCTGTGGCTTGCAAGGTGCAGGGAAATGGTTGCAGGTCCCCTCTACAGAGACTGCTTGAGAAATGGCAGCCATGGGTGCCGTAACAGTAGCAGAGACAAATATGAATGGGCTGGGAATAAGTGATACCATCGTCATGCATCGGTGTGAGCTTGTCTGTGGCTGTAGAGATGGCAGTTGTAAAAAGCCTCTAGTTTTTCTGATGCCTGTGGGCATGGGTTGCTGCTAACCGCCTGTGCGCACACCAGGTACCATGACTACATCCCCTTGCTGTACCTGGCTCCCCACGTGCTGTGGGGGTACAAAGCAAAAATTTGATCCCTCTTCCCACTAGAAGCTAGCAGCTTCGTGGGCCTTAGCTTCCAGCGGCTCAGTCACAAGCGCCCATCTCCCCCTCCAACTTTTTCTGATCTCAGCTGAATACTTCACTGCTTTCCCTTTCCTTTGGTCTCTTAACATCATTTTTTTGTACGCTACTATTTATTATTTAAAGCAGCGCCTGTATTATTTGACTTACTGAGCATGTTTGGGACATGGTTTCCATGAAAGAGGCTGTGCAGCATCACTGTGCTGGACTGCGGGATAACACCACCGAGGGTGCCTACCTTCTTTGTCGGAACAGCTTTCTACTGCCGAACTGTTCACAGGTTTAGAAACACCACCTCTAGTTATTCTCAGGTGTTTTTGAAGTCCATAAACACACACATACATGCATACATAGGTGTCTGTGCGTATACTTCCATCTGTCTATGGTGTCAGGAGGATGCGATAACCTGCCAGACCATCTGCAGAGCCTTTGCTCAGCTGCTGCTTTCTGCACCCTGGGCCCTTAACCACGCATCCTTGGCTCGTGCATCCACCGCCACACCAGACTATTTCCCAAAGAGCTTCTGCCCGTAGCGCTGTGTCTCGGATCCCAGCCGTGGCTTTTCTCCCCTCCAGACCCAAAGTGGCCACTCTCTCCTGCAGATTAAGCTACAGGTTTGTGATAGCATGCGTGCCCAAAACATGAAACGAACTGGCTAACTGTTTCACAAACCCTGACGCTCTCCCTCAGCCCAAAAAACATTTGTTTTTCTTTATTTTGGGGGGAGTGTGTCTCTCTCATTTCTACCTGCTGACTGCTCTTTCTGCCAATCCACCACAGGACTATTTAGTGACTCCAGCTGAATTTTCGGTCTCATGGATTAAGGGCGGTTGAGTGATTTATTTATTTTTCGCCTGTGATTTGTTAGTCTTTCTCTGACTTGTCCCCATGCCACTCCTCTTCCTCTTGCTCAGCCATAGGCTTGCCAGAGCCTTGGGCTGTGCGTGCTCTGTGGATCTGTTTAGTTCCCTGTCAATTATTCCTCCTTGTTTACGGTAACGGCTCGTATCACGTTTTATTACTGTGGCTCATGTGCCTTTCACATCATTGCTTTCAAAACACTGAATTTATTCTGAAATGCATCTGGTTTTTAGTCTAGCTCCTCACTGTTTCCTAAACCCAGGGGATTTTGTTGGTTTTGCATCTTTTTTGCTGGCTGCAGCTGTGTCCGTGTTCCAGGATTAGTGCTCAAATTTCTGTGAGAAACATGGAAATGTTTTTCCTTCCCTTCTCTGACTTCCAAGCCTTTTAGCCACCGCTGCCCCTACTTTCTTTCCCTTCTGAGCCTTAATTGCTGTGCTGCCTTGCCGGCCATTGCGTTGAGCACAAATACGAAATGACCGGGGTGTGTGAAAACGCTTGCCCACACTTCAACATTATCTTCTCCTGCAGGATATCACGGTTAACTCTGCATCTCCACTGCCCTTTACAACTGCCGTATTTTAATTTTGAGAGAACTCGGCGCTCGCAGCACCATGGGATTAATACCTCAGCGGCTGCCTCCTCCATCACATCGCCAAAATGTCTCGCACTTGACCACCTCTACCGCTGCATGATTAAGGGCAGCTCTGAGCTGTTTATCTCTCTGGCAGTTCCTCCACGTCAGCATCCCCTTCTGTCAGGGCCTGGTTTCACCTGTGAAGCTGAATTTTCTAGAGGGCACGTGCGATCCTTTTAGAGGAGCTCCTGCTACCCCCTTATACCAGAAGGAGGGAAGCTCACGTTTCTGATGGGCACTTTTAAAAAACTCACTGATCTGAGGTAGCTGATCTGGGGCGGGGGGAATGGGAGAAATGTACTCCCTTTACAATGTAAACAGGATTTAAGACTTCCCCAGACGCTTACACTTTTGCTAACTCCAAGTGATAAAAATCATGCATCAGGTCTCGAAACATAAGGTTGTCTTTAAAATTCATGACATTTAAGAATATACGTTTTGGATGTTTATTCACCCTCCACATTCTGGGCCTGGAAGCATATTTAATAGAACCTTCCTTTTTCTTTAAGAAAGGAAGCTTTTGCCTCAGACACTGGCGCATGGAAAACGTGACCTACCCAGAGAGGCTATAGCTCAGGAACGGCTCAGTGCTTCAGTGACTTTGGCAAAACTGAATTTTACTGTTCCAGGGTTTAGTGTCTTGGGAAAAGGAGGGAGGAAACAGGATAGGCCTGTATGGAAGAAGTAGGAGAAACCCCTGGAGGGACGGGTTTGTTGCTGCTGAGGAGAGATGGTGGCTTCTTCTACCTCCAAAACTTGCTGTCCCCCCCCGACCCTCCTTGCCAAAGACTCGAGCTCTTCTTTCAGCAGCACCATATAACTCGGCTTCCCACGGCTTAGGCAAAGCGGGCTGAAAAAATATGATGATTTTTCTACCCCTAAGAGTCTGTTGTCCTAGGTGACAATGTCTCCTCTACCTCTAGAGCCCCCTCCATCTTATCTCCTGGCAGAAGTCTCTCTGGAAAGGGATGTTAAGGAGATCAGGCTACAGGGTGTATCCGTAAGGTGGGGGAGACTGCCAGACCCACCTTTTTTCTTGTGAGTGGCAGAAACAACTAGGAGAAATTTGGGGAGCATTTCACCCAGAGTGTGTATCTGGCTACTGCAAAAAGAAAAAGCGTCTCAGGAAAGTGAGAGATCCATTGAGTGGGATCACAAGCCAGAAGATTGGAAAAGAAAGGCGTTTCAGAACCTCTTTCGTGTCCCTGAAGCTGGAGAGCAGATCCTCATATTCATATGTTGTTGTGCAAAACAGACAATTAGACGCAGACATAGACAACCAGACAGAAGTGCCACTACTCAGGTGGTCTTTAGTAGGGACACAGGTAAACTCCAGGTAGGAGCTTGTAACTGTGATGAATCCTCTGCAGAACAACAGCAAGTTAATAGATGTGATCTGCTAACAGCAGATAACAGATCTCAAAAGGCCGTGTCTCCAACACTGAGCAACGGATCTGCAGACCATTCTCAGCTATACAGAAACAACTGATGGAGTCAGACCAGAACAACCCAAGTTTCCCACCTTAATTGACATAAGGCCACTGTTGTATCACCTCCTCTGCTGTATAGCTCCACCAAAAGCATGACACTGGCCTGCGACTTGTGTTGGAGAGACTTCTAGCTCGGCAGGATCCCACCAGTTGTCACTGTCTCACAGAGCTGGCAAAGCTGACTCCGAGGGGCTTTCGTACCATATATGCCACTGTGGCCATTCTAAGGCAGGTGTTACAGGTTTCAGTCAGAGCTTGCAGCTCTCAATGAACATGGAACAATCCTACACCCTTTCTGTGCCTCAGTTTGCCTTTTCTAAGAGATAGAAATAATGATATTCTCTTACTACAGAGTGGCTGTTGAGAACATACTACTTCATGTTAATAAAGCAGTTGGAGACCCTTCAGTTACTACAGGAAAGACATACAGAGTATTTTGTTCTATTGTGTTTGTACAAAGATTGAAACACTTAACTAGTTTCCACTGAAAAGGATAATACCTTTAGAAAGCCTTATCTTATAGCAGGTAGGACGCAACAAGACAAATCACAAAACAAATCTATGAAGCAACCATTTGAACATGAAGACACAGAAAATTTGAATATAGACTACTACACAATGTAGCACAGCAAAACGTAAGCTGGGTAACCAGCCGAATAATCACGACTACTGGTGGTTACTTATGAACATTTCTGAAAAGGAAGTGTGACCCTAAATGTTATCTGTTGGGAAGGAGTATAAAACAACTTTTCCTTTCAAGAAAAGCGATTACTTCCTCTCTACACAGGTAATAGAGGACAGGGAACTAGAACACAAAGAACAGTACATCAATAGCTAACAAATAGGTAGAGGAATTAATAAAGTAGTTGTTGTGTAAGCAGCTATGGAAAAATAAGGTGATAAATAGCAGGCAACTGGGGCTTATAATGCATCTGGCAAACCAACTTAATTATATTCTTTGACAGGATAACAGGCCTCGTGGACAAAAAATACTCCGTGGTAGCTTTTTATTAGTTCCCTGAGATGTCCTTATATATGAATTACTGAAATCTGAATGGTACTTCTCAAACTCCAGCTCTTCCAGTGTGTGCCAAATGCAGGGAAACGTGTCACACCGTGCAGCATTCTGCAGCCAACATACACTCACTTTAAACTACATGTCTCTTTTAAGGATGTTTCCCCAACCTACAAATCTACGAAAGCCACTGAATGAAAAGTGGATTACACCATATCCTTTTTCATAAGAAGGATTTGAATCTTAAACTTCAAAATTCCAGAGAGGCTCAAAACCACAGCTATGCAGACATTTCGCTATTAGAGCAGCCAGTAGAGGTAATACACATAAACTTGGTTTATTTTGCCATCAGATGGTAGTGGGCAGTTTGTTGGAGGTGGAAAAGGTGTTGGAGCTGTGAACAGACACCGTCTTCCAAATTAATCGAGCAGGCTATTGCCCAAAGGTGCATAGTTCCCTCCTCCTTGCTGCCCATGACACCACTTGCCTGCTTGATCCCTCGTGCTGGGCGGTGGCATTGTCCATGCCCCCTTACTTGTTTCAGCCAGCGTGGGAGGAGATCTTTCCCTGGCCTTCTCCTATAATGGTACTTCTCAAACTCCAGCTCTCCCAGTGTGTGGAACTGGCAACTTGCAAGGGGACTAGGAGAGGTGTAGAATGGTGTAAATGTAATGCCATGCCATGCCAGACACTCTCTGAAGAGATTACGGAGCTCTGTTTGAAACACTAGCCATGGTCAGTACATTGGCATGACTACAGTAAAAGGTATTTTTTCCCTGTGTCCTGATTCTGGGTCTATAAACACCATGGGATCCAATGGTTAAAAATTGCATAGTTAGCACAAGGACTTTGTTAGTATCACTGCTAGGAGTTAAAAACACGAGCCAGGTGTGGCATAGATGACATGGATCAGATTTGCTATGAGAGGTACTAGAAAATTCATAAACCTCACTGTGGTCTTGCTACTGGAGGGGGACAAAAAGCCATATTCTCAGAAAAGGTCACTCAAGAACACAGTTTGGTCCCTTTCTCCTGAGAAGGTGTGGAGCAAGTATATGAACTCTCTACCTCCTGCTGGTTTCTGCTCTCAGTTGCACCCTGTATGACTTTGTGAGTCCTCTCTTATCTTTAGGTTGAATGACAAGGAAACAAGAAAAGCTATTCCTTTGGGAGATGACAACAGAGTGTCCACTGTAGGAATGTCAAGTGTGGTGCAAAACTGATGATACATCTGCCTTGTACAAAGCCTGCTGAGAAATAGCCAAACACACACCCAGGATAAGTGTTAGTGGCGGAGGATTAAGTAAGGAGGTCTCCTGCCATGCCCAAGCAACCCCTCTCAACTTGAGAACAGACTGCGCAGAGCCTAACTATACCTGCAGGATAGAAAGATGGAAGCATGTACATAACTCTGGAGGGTGAGAATACACAAAGTGCAAGCTAGAGGAATGAACTGAAATCAATAAATTGAAGTTCAACCCCGATAAATATACAGGAAGGGAATGAATAAACATGAGTACAGAGAAATGGAGAGATTACAGAAAAGAGTTGTAGGGTCAATGAGAACATAGTCGAGGGCGAATTGCTAGCTGTGGCTGGCAAAAATGCACAAAATGCTATATCAAATGGATATTGGGATTAATAGGTGTCATGACTTTCAGCAAGTAACATAGCTGGAGACTATCCGACAGATGCATGTTTTGGTCAGCACACTTCAAAAAATGCCTAAGCCAAATGGATAGAAATGAGACAAAAGAATGCAAGAAACAGCAAATCTGGGTCCATTTTCTTTGTAAAAAAATCCCACAACACTCAGTGTAAGGTTTTCTTAACGCTGATATGAGTAAGTCTCCTACACCATGGAGCTTAGATGAATAGGAATTTGGTTCCCTCCATGAGGGAAAATGGAATCAGCCATTTCTAATTGGCCATATTTGCAGGAATTACAGTTTTGTTTACTTGCAGCTTCACATGCCGTGTCCTTTTGCTTTATTTATGAACAGAACAACCCCTAACTAATAACACGTTATTGCTGTGACTGTGCCCATTGAAAGGCGCAGGGAATATGCATATAGGCTTTAGAGAGGGTGAACCACAGCTTTGCAATAACTTTCTGGACTGGGGACAGGGATGCAAAAGTATTAAGAAAAGGAAGAGAGCTCTGCCTACAAACCTTTAAGTCACTGTCAGGGAGCCCACACTTTCCAGTCTCAGACCAGGCCCTGGGAAGATCCTTGCACCTCCAAAGGCTGGCCTGGTGATGGTAAGTTGACTTCATAGCAAAGACCAAGCCAGACCATTTGCAAAGGCGAGCAGGTGACATGTGTGATACCTGGCTGAACCAGCAGCAATGATGTCAGTTCAATTTTCCAGGCAGGCGTTGCCAAACTCAGGAGGGCAGACCAAACCGAAAATGATAAGCCACACCAGAAGGCACAGATTTGTCTGAACTGGAGAAGACAGAGAAAAGTCTATGTGCCCCTGATACCCATAATTGTGAGTAAACAGCAACAACTGTCTCTGTTCTTCCATTCATACAGCAGTAGCTGCTATATGATGTCGAGATATCCACTCCAGTTTTAGATTAGGGTGGAGGTGAGCATGGGCTACCACCTTGCCAAGAAACAGAACGGGATGGCAGAGGAAAGAAAAAATCCCAAGGGACAAATAAGTAAGTTTAAAGTTAAAACATAACCAGGATACCTTACTGGTAAGGATAGACACTGCAAACATGATGGTGAAGTTTTCACCTTCAATTATTTTATAATTAGCTTGTTACATTGGTCATTGCAGAAAAACCTTCTGAACACAAGCTAAACACAAACCACTGGCTTCTCTTTCTGAAACAGACCTAATAGCAACGGCCCAAAGAAAAGTTGACTCTGGAAACAAATTATAACTCAGCTCTGGTTAACTTCAGCTCTTGGGAACTTGTTAACTCTTTCACCGATGGTAGTTACTGGAGAAATACCCAGTTACCATAGCTACATCTCCACTGCTAAAGGCCATCCACCCTGAGAGACGCGTGCCATGATTTCCAAGCCAAATCATGAAGTGGAGCCGTCCGCCTGGTCAGGACAAGTTCCCTCTAGAGAATGGTCGCGCGCTTTCTGCCTCGTGCTTGCTCTGGGCATCCTCTGTATTCCTCACAGAGCTCCCGTGGCCCTGAGACACAACTCCTTCTGGTGTTTTTCTTTCTTAGTTCAATGTGCGTTAAAACAAATGACCTGTGCTGCAGCCCCACCTGCTTTTAAATGGGTACACGCCATAAAGGTTGGTGGAGGTATTTCGTTCTCCAGTCCCAGCTCTGTTGGCCTAGATAGCGACTCACCTCACATGCTTCAGGTCAGCTTCTTCTGAGGAGAGGAGGTGTGATACAGGTCCCATGGCTGTGCAGAAGAGGAGAGTCTGTTACGCTTGCAAGACAAGTCTTAATCACTAAGTACAAATTGTTATTTGGTCATTAAAAGTGCTGGGAGAAGATAAATGAAAGAAGAGGAAATATTCAGTAGCTGCTGAAAAGGGTCTACAACACTCAGACACAAGGAGATATCTCATTAATTACTTGCTTTAGTCCCCCTTGGGCTCAGAAGACAGCGGCAATAGAATTACTTTTGTTTGCAGCTGTGGGTTCTGTTTTGACCGAGATATGTGTTTTCTGTTTATACCTTAATGTTTTTTAATGTGTTTCCTTTTGGTATGGGAATTAATTGCCTACAATTTACCTACAGCCTGTACTTCGATCCACGTGTCAATCCTTCTTGTTTCCTAGTGTCTCAAAGATGGCAGCAGAAATAAGAACTACTTAAGAACAGAGCAATCCTTCCAGCACAGACTGAGCCCTTCAGGAATACAGCTGTTAAATGCCAGCACAAGTAGGTATGTGATATTCAGCATTTTGAATTCTACCCAAAAAACTACACTGAAGTAGCAGTAGCTGTCACTGGACTGAATTCCAGAGAAAATCTTTCCTCCTAGAGACCAGCTTTGTCATCCTCTTTCACTTGTCCAATATTTTCTATTGCAAATCTTGAAGAAAGCTCAGAGAAAAATAATAGAAATTAGTGAGGGACTAAGTTACTAAGAAGTAGTAAAGTAAACCAGTATCTTTTTGACAGATAAAGCATAGCTACTTCAGACTGGCAAGGGGCCCTAACCCGTGATGTCACCTGCTGACCCCAATGCATGACCAGAGCTGTCAGCTGGTGCCTCGTGAGAGCAAGACAGCTGTGAAGTTTGACCTTACGTCTGAGTTTCATGAAATTTGAAAGATACTGTGGGCCTAGGGACTTGCTTCAGAACTGCTCCTTGTTAAATGGGGCTTGTGACTCTCTCAAAAATAGCTTAGCCCTAAGAATCACCCACATCCACACCTGTTTGCCATGGAGGGAGGGTCAGGAGGGAGCACCAGTAATTACAGCCACTCTTGAGCTAGGAGCCAGAATGCAGGTCTGCCTGCACTGTCCTTTCTGCTCCTTCCCACCTTGTCCCCCAAAATAACAGAACACATGAAAGAGTATTTGGTCAGCTCCCCATTGTGCTTTGTCACCACTACCCATGATCTTGGCAGTTTATATTTACCCAGGGAGAGAGGAGGCGAAACAAAAAAAAACATAAGGAAAGATGGAGGAGTGGATGAGAAACTAACTTCTAAAACTGTAAAACGTGGCAGGCTTTGGTTTTATGGCATCATGGTGGATGGCTGCACAATGAAGAGCTGGCTTCTGTTGTTAGCAATACTATCAGCAATTTCCCATCCAGCTGAGAAAGATTTTTTTTGTTAATACACATCATGATTTTAATAGTATGTGTGTAGGTGGTGAAGAATTGGATTTTTTTAAACTTAATAATCAAGGTGAGAGGAGGCAGGCACAGTACATGAGAGAAACATGCGGTGTCAAAATACTCTCATCTATTATCCCCCAGGTCACATTGGCAGATCCTTCCCACCTCCCACCTACTGACTGGTCTTAAAGTTGAGAACTGTACCTTGCTCTGAGCACTCAGCTTTTTTGATTCATTTATTGTAAAAACTGAGCTAAAGGTGGAGAAGAAGTAGGACTGCCCTACCGTCATCTACACAAAGCCCAACCGAGCGGTCGTTCATTACTCAACTTGGAGACACTCAGAGCGGTAGTCTGGGTTTATTTCCTTCCTCTTTATAAAGTAAGGAGAAGACTGATTGAAAACTCAGGTGGTTGGCTTGGTGCCGCGCCAATAATTAATACAAAAATGTTAGGCCCTGTGCTAAGTTTGCTGGATCACAGGTGTGCTAAGGACTCCTCTGCACTCGCCATGGGGAAGGGCAGAGATCCGTTCATCCTGCCCACTGCCCACTGAACTCGGTCTTCAAATATGGCATGGCATATGCTGTCTCCAAGGATTGCACGGCACCCTGGTCTCCATGCTTCTGCGTCAGCCACATTTGGTTAGGACGACATAAACTCTCCAACCCCTCCAATGTGTCTCTTATGTCTGAAAGATTTTGCAGTGATTCCATAGCCTTGGCCCTAAAACTTCTTTTTCCCTCTGCAGGCTCCCTGTAATTTCATCCACAAACACAGATTCAACCACCATCGCTACACTGACAAACACAGTACTGACTGGTGTCAGCCTCCTGTCCAAACTAACATCTCAGCTTTTGTCTGACATAATTTTGGGGCGAGCTAGCTGTCAACTGAAATTCAGTTTGGCCAAAACAGAAAGATGATTTTGTTTTTTTCCCCTTCTTCTCTATTACTCCCGCTTCCCAAATCAAGGTTGAAAACCTATGCCCCCCCTCTAATATCAGTATCTATTCTGAATCAGCTTTCTCCCAAGTCTACCACCCAGGTTCTGTTTAAGTCTTGCTGGCTCCCATTATATATTATTCTAAAATCCAGCCTGTCCTGTTCATTGTCCCAACTACATCTCTCATATGCTATCAGTTTATCAGCTTCTGCTTCTAATAAGGCAGTGAGAAGAGAAATTTTACTACTTCTGCCTACTACATTATTACCATACTAGCATCCTTCTACGTACCAGCCAGAGCAGTTGCATGGCAAAAGAAGAAAGTGAGGCCCAAACAAGGTGCTTCAAAAAACATTTGTGATGCAGCCAGAAAAAAGCACAAGAGCATTTTGTTTCATTAATTATGTACCTGTGAGTTACACCAGGCAAAAACTGAGACTCAGTATGTTTTTATACTTTATGTTGTCAAAGCTTATTTAAAATTAATAGAAGTAATATTTTTATCTCAGCATGATAGCAAGGGGTTGTAAATACAGTGTTTTGTACTAAAAAATAATTTAATGTAGTGTCAAACTGTGATATAGGGCTTTACCTATCTCCCGGTATTTTACGTATGATTGTTCCTAGAAGTTAGAAAAACTTCAAAAGCAAGCTGTGGTCAGCTTAATTCAGCTACCTTTCCTGATGTAAAAGAGCATCTGAATAAAACATATAATGACCCCTCTCTTCCAGGAATAATTTTGTGAGGTAGGATTCTCCAAAGCACAGCGAAGAGTCTTAGGGAATTTCCTTGCTGGATGAGTCTAGTGTGGAGGCTGTGTGAGCAAATGCTTAGAGCAAGCTAGAACAGAATAGCTGCTTAAGAAGATTAATGACTGGATTCCTTAAAAGCTACTTATGGGAGAGGTGATCTCTTATGTGTGAGCCAAAGACAATTAATTAAAATGGGTCAATTACCCTGTCAAATACAACATGTATCCAGAGTTCAAGCTTTTATGTATTCACACCAGAAACTGTAAAATAAAAGGAGGGGGAAGACCTACTTGAATCATACAGGGCAGATTAAGAATATGAGTTGGTGAAGAGGTAGAATACTTCCTTCAGCTTCCACGAGTCTCATACTCGTGAATAGGCAAATGCTGATGTGTTGGGTCCTGTCATGGGTGTACATCACAGCAACTGTCTGCATCTGCAGTATCCTCTAGTATAATAGAGTCAGAACAAACTACAGAGACAGAAAAACGTGCAACCTAACACTGAAACAAAACCATTTCTTGAGTGGAGTCATCAAATCCCAACTATGTGAGCAAAGGGGGAATCATAAGGAACTCGAGTCTTCTTTTCTTCTAAATAAACCTAGTGGCATCAGTAGCATCCGAATAGAAAAACCTTAAAATGTTGAGGATTTTGTCCTAAGGATGCAGCACAGATTGAATTCTAGTACAAATCCTTGGAAAGAAAAGACAAGCCCACCTTAACAGAATCAGTTTTGGCGAGTCTAAACTAAATGCAGTGATCAAAGTACTAAGTCAGTCAGTTATGCGATATATTTTAAAGAATAGACTGATGAGAACTAGAAACCTTTGTTCTATCAGTCACTCGAAATGCCTTTCCTTCCAAATGTGTCTAGAATCTGCACAAGCATCAATGTATGTAAATTCAGAGATGAAGGCAATAATTCATACTGGTAGGAAAGCATAATGCTTTTCTCGTATGAATGTCAATCATCCCCCATAGGTTACATTGCTGAGCAATGAGTACGTGTGTGATCAGGTGTACGTGCACCGGATCAAAACTGAACATTTCAGAAGGCACACGATCAGTGAAATGTCTGGGGATCTTACTCTTCAAAATGAGTGAGAGCGTTGGGTTTACAACTTGTCTGTAAGCACACAGCAGATGCAAAGCAGGGCTGTGATGCTGTGTTCATCTTAACCAAGCATGGAAGGTTTAGACACACGTACCCCTGATTTTTCAAGAAATGCTGGGCTCATAAGGAAAAGGTCAGAATCCGTACTGTCTGGGGGGCAAGAGTAAGGAGCCTTTGATGAATCGCCTGAACTCCTACAGTCCAGGCACCAGTATGCGAACTTAAATACTGAAAAAATTAGTATTTGTATCTGTTATACCTATTCACCTTCAAACCTGCCAACATGTGAAACAAATGACTAAAATACGTGACAAATGAGTGAAAGGTAGCATACCTAGGTTTGGGTGCATGTTATTTAATAACTGCCAGATTCTTAGTGTTATACTTTAAACCAGGATTTATAGTTTGATTTACTTTACAGAAATGAGAAAATAGCTCTCAAAGATACAGAAAACTGAATTCTATTAGGAAGAAACCATCAAAATGCTCCATATGACTTACCAGTTTGAACACTTTCCTAACACTGGAGCCGAAGATTAAATGTAGTTTTCCTTGTGGATAGAGATGAGCACGATGTGACATACATGAGTGGGCTATGCAGTTATTTGCTAGTCACTTAGTAGAACAATGGAGAGAAAGATTTTTGAATTATTTTCCTGCATTTGCGCAATAAAGCATGACTTTATGACACAGATGGGATAAGCAAGCACATCAGTCTGGTGTATCCCACCTAGAAGGCAGTGGGTCTGCCTGAGAGGGACTAAGAATTTGCAATGTGGGAGCATGGTCTCTCCCAGGTATTTCAGAAAATTCCTCATGTAACTTCTTGTGAAACTCATTTGCTTCAATGGTCATCACACAAAACTTGAGCTGTAGGACAGCTGTGTTTAATCCTCCACTGATAAAGGCATCAAACTGGCCAAGGTTAAGGATAGACCTTCCCTGATAGTCTGGCCAATATTAAGCTCTCCCTCATGCGCACACTTGCTAACCCACTAAATGTAATCCCCCAGCCCAACCAGGTGGCCATAGGTCCTGTCCAAGCTTAAGAACCTGATTCATGTCAGGTTCAGAGGTGGAGCTTGGTGGCCACCTTGTCCCTCTCCTGCCAGGAGCATGGGACATTCCCTGTGCTTCAGTTCTGCAGGGCAGATGCATCTCCCAGGACCTGTGCCATAGCACCCTGCTTCTGCTTTCTGGGTTCTGCTTCTTCCATCTGTCACTCAGATTGAGAGGCACTCGTGCTCATCCCTGAATGCCAGTTCAGACAGACCCTTCCTCATGTTCAGATTCAGTCCTGCAGCAGAACCAATGGACCACATTTCCCTCACTCTACTGTGTGGTCTAGAGATACATGGTATATATGACAGGCTAGTCAGACATTAGAGGAACAGAAATAACACGATCACCATATGCAGGTGAGGAGAACAGATACCCTTTCCTATAGCAGAAGTGAAAAGCCTTGCTCAGTAAGAAGAAATGGAAACAGCCACCAGTGTGATGAGACAAGGAATCAGGGCATCCTGGCTCTCACTTCGTTCTTCCTTAGAGGAGAATATTCTCTGGTCATCCTTTGCTTGAGATGCCTTATTGTGGAGTACAGTGCAACAGGGAGCCTGGCACAACCGAGCTGCAGACTGTCCCTCAAAATATAATAAACTTGAGTTCTCTGGAGTTTTTTAAATGAAAGAAGTGAAGCTGGAGTTGAACAGACCTGATTCACTGGCAAATACTTTATAAAGGACAGGAGTGGAGGCCAGTGACACGTATTTTGGACTAGTTTGAGTCAATGGGAAGACTGAATGAGTATGTCAGGTTTAGAAGATGGTTCTATACAAATAAAATGCAAGCAACATTTTGAAAAAATAGTTTTGATATTTTCAAAGCAAACATTTCCTATTTTAATTTACATTTAGACATTTATTAACATATATTTACAAATATTTTAACACTGTTTCAAGCTTCTGAACTGGAAAACAAATTATTCCTGTCACTACAGATAAAATATTCTGACTATACACTGAAGAGTTAAGCTCAAGTCTGGCCAGAGGTGGATAGCAGGCATTCTCATTTCCTTCAGCATTCGAAGAAGTGGCCATTTATAAGATTACACACAGCACACCAATTGCAGAGGGACAGGCTTTATGTTCAGCATTGTGTTGCAGATCAGCACTGCACTAACTTTCTAACTGGAAAAGCACTCTGCAAATATCCACTATCTGATGGATGTGGATGGGACAGCAAGGATTCAAAGCCCCTGAGACAACTCAGTCCAATACAGGTACTACATACCAAATTCCTGTTTGATATATCACATTGGCATAAAGAAAATCCCTGACTGAGAGACAGAACAAGGGCTGAGGAATAATACAGCTGTCATTCCTGCCATGAAGAAACATTTTTTTAACTTCTAGGACTGATTGGATTTTCACTGCTAACATTTCTGCCAGACTTCCTTTCAGTGAAGCGTCGAGACTAGGATGGAATATTTCATAGGATATTTGCAGAGGAGACAGAATGATCCGGTCTGCCTTCAATTTGTTCTTAAATTAAGATTAAAGGGGGGAAAAGGCATGATAGAGGGAGGGCGAAAGGAAGGCATAAGAGTCATTGCAGTGATCAAATTCACCCGTGGACTAGCTCAGTCTGATGAAATCCTTAGGCAGCTGATTAGGTGGTTTGCAGTCCTTCTGCAATGTGGTCAGGATATGGCCCTGGTTTGGGGGTTGATTTGCGGGGGTGGTGCTATGGAGTATTGGCCAGCTTTTCTTCACAGGCTTCATAAAAGGGCTGAAAGTCAGTCTGCAGGTCGCATTTGTTCCCTGGAGTCTTCTGATGAGGCTCTTTATTATGAAGTATTGCTTAGTCTAGAAGAGACAAGCGTATTGGTCTTGCAAGTCAATAGTAATGTATTTACAGAACATATCAATTGTTAAAAATCAAAGATGCAGACATAAAACCGAATGCTCTTAATGACAGAAAGATTGAAATACTGGAATGTGGGCTCCATTTTCCCTTTGCTCTTCTGCTTTTCTTTCTCTGCCTTCATCTTTCCAACTCTTCTTTTATGTAAATATCTACGCTAAATTTAAGACCATCTATATGAATTGCCAGTCTCCTGCTTTTGGACCAAGGTTATAGCAGGTCTAGACTTTTCTATGAAGATTTTTTTGCACAGAGACCAAGGATGTGACATCTGATGTTTTGTGAACTGACATGTTATATTTTGGTTCCTGTGATTCATCAAACTAGTTTGAGTGACTGGACCTTTTTACTCTATAATTTAAACCGAAGGATATTGAAGGGCGGCTGAAATTTTCCCCAGCTAAAAAGAAGTCTCTTTTCTGTATTGGAAGAAACCCCCCAAAAGTGCAAACTGTGTTGATGGCTTTTCTATAGAGCAAGTGTAGACTCATTAAATGTATTTTTTTTTCCTTTCTAACTCCTTATGCTCTTAATTTATAGTGTCCTGTACATGGAATATGAATTCAAAGATGATATTTCAAACTTTCTTTCAAGACTGTGTGGGTTTGAAAGCAACCAAGACAAGTAGCCCAGTCCTAACTGAGACCTTTGTTAATGCAGAATCTAGTAAAATGAACTAACAATTTGGAATACATTAGCTGTCACTTCAAATGCCAGTGATAATTTGCAAAACACTCAGAGCAATAATGGGAAAAGGCATAAAATGTCAAATTTGTAGCAAAGCTGACAACAAAAAGAACATTCACTGTGAATTACAGTCTCCCTGATTTGCTAAAGCTCTTACTGATTCTGCTTTAATAAAGGATCTTCTCTCAAGGGATTTAAATACAGTAGATTATCTAACATGCTCAACTGATGCTCTAAGTTCCTTACCTGAAAACTTATCCTTGATGACTTGGAAATCTGTGATCTCTTGCTAACATGTTTGGGAGGGTGATTGGTCAGTCTGGTGATCTGGCTCTGTATTACCTGGATAGGTACACATTCGGTCAAGGATGACTAGCCTCTCTTTCTACTGAAAGGCTAGTGGCTATCCCATTTTCATAGCTGTCTGTTTTTGGAAAGCTGTTCTGAGAACTAGTAACAGCTGACTTTGGAAAGGCATCGGTTCCTGCTGTTTTGCAGCTACTAGAGAAGATGAAAATGTTCAGAATGGAAAAAGCATCAATGAAAATATTTGGAAAAAAAATCGGCTAAGATATATACCGATCAGAAGTCAGACATATGCTTGGTAGAATTTAAAACTTCAAGGTAAGAAAATAACAACTCTGCTTTCTGACAATATGTGTCAGTTACTAAAAATATTTTAATGAACCATTACCCCTTTAGATACATCAGATGTGCACAGGCTGGATTGCAAACCTGGGTCACTAGAAGTTCAAATAGCCTGGCTCACAGCAGGACTCTGGAAAGCCAGATAGTGTTGTCTAATCCTTACAGAAAGGGTAAGAGGGGAAAGAGTAGCTAAGCTATCTGACGGCCAGTGATCTATAAAATGAAGTGTTAAGAAAGGGGCTTAAGAAGAACTAGAAAACTGTGCATGGAATACAATGCAAGCTGGCTGCAGAGAGAAGACCAAAAAGTCAGCCCAAGAACTACAATAAAGGCTGATAAGAAATCATTTGTGGCGACATGGTATATGCCGTATATTAATTACACTGGTATGTACCCAGCCTCCAAAACCAGTTTTGTGTCCCAGGCAAGGCCCCGCATTGTCATGACTAGAATGCAAGTTATCTTGATTAGACATCTCAGAGTTTTGCATATTTGCTATAGTAAAGATAAAGCAAGTAACTGCTGTGCAGATAATAATCACTGAGGCTTTAACTTCTTTGTGCCTTCTGTTACAGCCTGTACTCCACAGTCTGTTAGAAAAAGATCCCTGCTTTCAGAGCAACCAAATCTAGGCTGAGTCCCACTTCAGCCTTGGGAGAAGCCTCTGCAAGAAATACATTGCTCTGCTGCAACAGGACAGTCTGTAAAAACTAGTGAATTTTTTATGCCTCCGACTGCTATTCAGGTGGCTTGTGATAGTTCTTCACTGAGATGTGCAGCCTTTCTTGGGTAGGGGACATACTTAGAATATAACGCAATAGGCCACCATCATGATGAAATTATATTGTATGCCTGAGCCAAACTAAATTTAACAGAATGGAGACTACCCTCACATCTTTCTGTGAAAGCTTATAGCTCTGCCTTTCTTTGCACTGGCTCTGGTGGTTGTCTGACCCTGTGCAGAGCTAATCCAGCTCATTAACCCAAAAGAAAACTATTGACTTTCCTAGCAAATTAATTTATTGCTTAGGGCAAAACTCCTAAGGACTCAGGTGGATGCAGGACCTTCCCTTTCAACAGCAATGAGAATGGATCACCTCAAGCTGCAACAGGTAACTCTGTCGGTGGGCTAATTTACACCTGTACTTGGCCCACTGTGCAAAATGGAATTCTTACTACAAAATTACATTCTCAGTTTTGTACAGGCACATCCCACCTTGTCACAGCTTCTTTGTTAAGAAATCTGGTCTCTAAGCATGCATAGAAGATCTAATTTTTATGGCAAATATTTCTACCCTGTACTTGTGAAGAAAAAAAATGATAATGTATTGACATTACATGAGGATGACGAATTATTTTTCTATCCATTGACACCTATGGAGGATGAAAACGGCACTGCTGTTTTTCAATCAGCAATGTGTGGCACCTGAGTATCCAAAGATCCTAAAATAGTAGGAGAATTCCAGCCTCCTAACATTACTTTTTAACAGCTCTCCATACAGCTACAAATTTGAAGGGACAAAGGAAAGCTCATGTTATTCCAAGAATCACGCAGAATGACACAGGTAATAATACACCTGGCATCCTCAGTAATCCTAGACAATGTTGTGATGTTATGTGAATTAGAGGAGTCATGCTATGTGTGATTCAATCAATAAGGAGTTAAAGGGGAGAAATATAATGAAAGCAAGTCCACATGGCTTTATGGAAACAAGTCTTGACAAGCAGGCCTGACCTCACTTTTTGATGAGATTACAGGTTTGTTTGATCAAGGTAACCACATGGATGTGATGGACTTGGACCTTCCTAATGAATTTGATTTAGTACTGCTTGACATTTTGATTAAAACATTAGCATTATGTAGCCTTAATAAAACACATTAAGTAGATTAAGAACTGGCTAATTGATAGAGTTCAGCAAGCTGTTCTAACCAGATACTCAGCACTGACGGGATATTTTTAGTGGGGCTCTGCAGGCAGGAACGCTATGCTCGCTGCATTTGATGTTCTGGAATTACACAGAAACATGCATAATATTGGCAAATGTCCTGAAGTCTAATGAGGAATGGGCAGCTATGGAAAGTCACAGGTTTGCCTGCATTGGCATAAATGGGTTTCTGGTATTTGATTATGTCCTTTCTCTTCAGTTCTGCACAAGCACAGAGGTTCTCTTGCAGGGTGTAGTTGCAAAGCTGTGGTCTAGTCAGCTGCTGATGGGCATATAGTGATTTCTCTCCAGGGTTATTAACTACTAATTCATGTATTATCAAAAGGATTAGTACGAGTCATTTAAAAAGTGTGAACTGTGAACCTATGAATCATCTCTAAAAGGCAAAGAAGCCTTATTACACACTTCTACATGTCTTTATTTAAACTAGCACCAATATAAGCCTGAGATTAATATTTTTTTTGTAGCTTTACAAAGTCAGGAAATTATAGCCCATTGTCTGAAGCAGAATTTGCTATCAAGAAAATAAAACAAGAAAACCAGATGAGGCAAGCAAAAATACCCAAAAGGGAACTGATCAGAACATTAATGACCAGTCATATACAAAGCATATACAATCTCTACTACTGTCACTTTCTGGTCAGCTGACCTAAGCACATCCTTCCTGATTCTCCTTTTTCTTGGTCAGGTCCTGAATTGGACTGAGATTATCATACAAGAAGAGTTGTTATACGTTTAGTACCGTACAGAACAAGTTTGCTCCTTACATCCTTTCACTCAGTTCCAAGCTTCCAACCGCGTTGACAGCGCTGTGTCATGAATCGCTTTTAATAGCTACCTCATTTGTTTCTGACCTGAATAACCTTTTTATGGAGTCTGGCGTAGAGTACAACGCTTCTCATGCCGCCATCGCACTTCGGAGGGGGGGAGATGCCCTCCCACAGCGCGTGCTGACACCGCTTCGGGGCGAGCCTCGGAGAACCACCGAACCCTCCGCGCAAGCGCCTGGAAGGGCAAACCGTGGGTTATTCTATTCCTCTCGGGAAGGAAAAGGGGATTTATACCTGAGGTGCCAGGCAGTTTCCAACAGGTGGGCTGGACACCGACCTGCACCGAAAGGGAGGCTCCCCTTGCTCAGGGTCTCGCTCTGTCGCCGTCGGGACTGTCACCTCCCGCGACATTTTGGGTTTATTTGGACCGAAGCTGAGAAACCAACTTCAGCTCTCTCCACTGACAGGCGAACTGCAGCCGGCCCGCTCCCGCTCCCGCTCCCGCTCCCGCTCCCGCTCCCGCTCCCGCTCCCGCTCCCGCTCCCGCTCCCGCTCCCGCTCCCGCTCCCGCCGCATTGGGGTGTGGCCGTCGGGGGGGACGGCCCCGCCCCCCGGCCCTGGCCCCTACACACCCGGCGCGGCCGGGGGGCGGGACGTCGCGGAGGGAAGGCTCCTCAGAGCTGCGGGGTGGGGGGAGGGAAACTCGCCGTGCGGCCTTTTCCACTGGTGGGAGCGAGTGCCCATCTTTGCAGCGTCCCAGTAAGGTGCCGCGGATCACAGCGGCGGTCAGCCATGCCGTCCCTACCGTAGCAAGCGTCGGCCTGAGGCTCCGCCTGGAGCCGACCGACGGCCGAACCGTTGAGAGCAGTCCCCGCCCTCCTCCCCTCTCCGCCATTCACATCCACCCAACCTGCCCTCAGCAACCAATCGGAAGGTGCCTCTGCTGTCAATTACCAACCTTTGTCCCTCCCTCCCTCCCGCTCTCCACCCCAGTGGCGCTGGGCGCGCGCGCCGAGGGAGGGGCGGGGTGCAGGCGCCCGGTGGCGCGCTGGTGCGGCGGACATGGGCGGGGCGTTGAGGGCGGGCGTGGGGCAGGAGGAGGAGGAGGAGGAGGAGGAGCTCCGGCTGCGGCCGCCGGCGGAGGAGCGGTTTCAGTACCTCGGAGAACGGCTGCGAGCGCGCCGGGCGGGCGGGAGCCGCCGCCGCCGCCGGCTGGGACCGCCGCCGCTCTCCCCTCACCTGCCCCGCTCCTCTCCCGGCCCGCCCCGCCCCGCGGCAGGCACAGGCGCCCCCGGCAGCGTTAGGCACCGTCGCCTCAGAGCGAGCGGCCGCGTCAGGCGCGTCGCTCCGGTTACTCCCGGCGTCGAGGGAGTTCGGTCCCCCTGGAGCGGTGCCCCGGGGGCACCGGCGACGGCACAGGCTCGGTGACAGGGACGGACGGGAGGGCTGAGGGGGTCCGTCACCTCAGGGACGGGACCGGTGGTCAGCCCGGGACGGCCGGGCTGGCTGAGCGGGCCGCTCGTTACCGTCTCTCGGTCCTCACGGAGCGGCGGCCAGGGCCGTGCGAGGCGGGTGAGTGGTGAGGGGCTCCCACCCCGCCGGGAGGCCGAGGGGGAGAGGAGGAGCAGGGCAGCAGCGGCTGACGGCACTTGCTGAGGTGGGCAGGTAACGGGGGAGTGGGAGTCGCGGCAGCGGCTGCGGGCGGAGAGCGGTGGCGGGGGAGAGGGAGTCCGCGCCTCCGGAGCCCTGGAGGCAAAGGTACCCTGGCTGAAAGGGTTTTGAGGGGAAGAGGATATTGAATGTAGCCGAATTTTTGTAGTTTTGTTAAAATAGTGAAGTACCGAAGGCATATCCTTAGGCAGAAAAGATAGAGAGATATGGAGTCTACTGTTTTGGATGCCGACTTGAATTTTTTATTTACTTTTCTGTTTTAACCGCTGCTAAGTGTGGATTTTGTGAGAGAACCCGGTGGTGGTTGTGCCATTGTCCCTTGTTTGAACATAAATCTTAGTTCTGCTGCTTGTGGATTTTTTTCGGTTTTGTTTTGTTTTGTTTTTTAAAGGACCTCTCGAGGTAGCTTTTACGTCTGACAGAATGAAGCCTTTGTATTTTTCAATCAATTATACCTAATACCGACATTCTGTTTGGTACAAGAGACTTAAAGTGCTGCCTCACTCAGAGGACCATTAAAGACTTTCTCTTTCGCTACATGTAGCTGAATGTGTTAGCAACACATCCTTTCTGCCCCCTCCCACCCCCCCCCCCAAATCTCCCAAAAGATTTTCTCGAAAATGAAGAAATTTAATTTTCGCAAAGTTTTGGATGGTTTAACTGCCTCATCCCCTGGTGGAAGCAGTGGTGGTGGCGGTGGAAGCGGAGCTGGTGGCGGCTCCGTGCACCCGGGAGGGACTGCAGGAGCTGCAGGGACTCCCAGAGATGAGATCCAGGAGACACTCACTTCAGATTATTTTCAAATTTGTAAGGTAAGGGCTGTCATTTTTTTACCATGGAAATAATGAAAGCTACGTTGTGTTGTGGGGGGCAGTAATATGATACCAGTAAGCCTTTTACTTGAGAACTGCAGCGGTTGTGTAAGGACTTCGGAGTGAAAAGACAGAGATCTCGTCGATGTGTTTTTTCTTCCTGCTGCAGAGTTGGGGCAGTCAGTAAATTCATAAAAAATCTGCATTTCAGCATTCAGGGCCGAATCCTGAGTTCACGGTTGGACCCCAAACTTGTAACAATATTGTGTGCAGGAAAGCAAATGAATTGGTTCAAGTATGGGTAACAATTACAAGTTATTAGCAATCCAAAATTGTATATATCTACTTCCCCTCCTCACTCTTCCCATCCTCTCTTCCTTTCCCTCTCTTTTTTTAAGAAAAAGGCATGAGCTAGAAATAAAAGACAGTGCATTGGCTGCTGAACCTAGCACTTTAATTATTTGTGAAGGACTGGGTGAAGATTCAGGGTGGTTTTTTAGCATTGGTACTGAAGATTATGGTTATATGACAATAAGCTTAGTGGGGCAGCAAAAATACCAAAAGTTGCCAAATTTGTTTGGCATTGGTTTTTATGTGTTGGTTAGGTCCTGAGGTGGGAATTTTATTTTAGTAGAAAGCATAAGATACCCCTGTGTTTTTTATGTTTTGTGTCAGTTTTCTGCAACAAAGCTTTCAGTGCTGTTCTTAAATGCACAAGTAAAATCAGTACAAACTATTTGGTAGTTCTGACCAACCCTCGAATACAAAAATCGTACTAATGAAGATCAAAAACGAAAGGAGAGATTATATTATGATCCTCTGCTGTTATCTTTAACTTTGACAATAATTCTGTTGGCTTTACTAGAATTTTTGTTTGCTTGTTTGTTTTGCTCAGAAGCTTCAAAAACAGAATTTTTAATTAGTGCAGTTTACATTATTAAGAATAAATTAACTTCATCTATTAAGTATACTTTCCCTTTATTAACCAGAGATCAATTGATTTGAAATTCAGGTTATGGCCACCTCCAGCACATTCTCTTCTTCTTGTGTTTTGGGAAGAAGGAAGAAATACAAACAAACAAGACAAGCTTATAAGACAGTTTGTGTGCTGATCTGGTCCTTGTGAAACACACAGCTTTCCTGATCTCAGATATCATGATTCTAATTCTGCTTGGTTTTCAGCTACAGCTAGTGTCAAAACTCTTGTAGAGTTCAGGGGAAGAAGGATGAGCCCCCATGACTTAAAGAGTCAGAGACCTTTGGAATAGGTTCTACATAATTCTAATTTCTGGAGGTTTTATAGTTCTTTGCCATCCTGAACCAAAACAGGTTCAGGCCTTTTGAGTCAAGTTATTCTGTAGTTTCTGAGTATTCTGAGTGTCAGTGATCAGTGCATTGGAATCATACCAGTTTCCCAGGGCTGAATTTGATTCCTTTTGCTTATGTACACAGTAATTTAGCATGTTGTGAAACTCCAGGTATTCAGTACAGCGATTTCCCATTTTTTGTGACTTCAGTAAAAAGATAATGCAAATATTCAAGGTACATTAAAATATCATTGGAAGGTCTGACATTCTGAGACTTCTAAGTAAGGCTAAAACTCAACACGGTTCTTCATGTTTAAGTCATTTGATAGGGCCAAAGGTCTGTATTTAGTATGATATACTTTTATTTTGTATGGTATATTTGCAAAAATAGGCAACGTAAGATGAAAATAAATTAATTTTCTGCTTAATCTTCATTATTTCCATTCTTTGGCTTGATATTTCATGAAGACAATTGATGTTATGTTCTAATAGATCTACTTGGAAATAGATCTACTTGGTGTATAGGAATATGTCATTTTGAGAAGATTTCAGTAGGCAATATTTGCCTGTCTCAGCTCTCAGGTTAAAATGTTCTCAACAAAGTAAATATTTGTATAGGAAGGCTTTTGGTTGCTTGCTTGCAGCAGCACTTGCTTAGGAATGCATGGTGCTGCAGAAGTCTACTCTGTAGTACACAAAATACCAGCTTCCTTTTTTCAGGATACGAAAGTATGCTAAAAGCAAACTTCCAAAATTCTCGGTGATTATGTGCTCATAAAATACTGCAATGTTTATTCAACAGGCTCTACTTAATCATCTGTATTACGGTTTAGTAATGTTACGAGCATGTTCGAACCAACAAAACCCGACAGGCCCCAGTCCTGCGTTATGTACTATGCAAGTGTACCGAAGGCAGTGGGACTCGACGCAGGAACAGCTTTCATCCTGCGTGCTTCAGGGTGCCAAACCTGAGCCATGATTTGTACCTCAATCAATTGGAATTAAATTAAAAATACAGCAAGACACATACAAACCAAGCTTTTTCTTCCCCGAGCTTTTGTTGGGTAGAGCTTCTGGTATTTCCATTGTGTATTTTCATGTTAAGTGACATAAGTTAAAGAGGCTGCATGTTTAAGGATCCATGATCTGTGATCCTGCTGCACACAGAACTGAGTAAAGCTAACAGCAGTTTTGATTTGTTACGATCTGCAGGATTAAGACAGTTGGGCTCACAGTCTAAGTAGCACCCCAAACTGGTTTTCCTTTCTTTGCTGATTATAAAATTTTCGTTTAGATTTGAAACATAAAAGCTGACTCATGCTTAAGAATTAAAGGGCCTTGCCCTGCAGTTTTTATTTAAATAAATTGCCTTTCTGAAGTTTGTGGGAGGTCTGCTTGACTAAAACCACAGACCAAATCCTCTACCAGAGCACTGTTTCTAGTGGTAATGCACCTGATTTCATTAGTAACACACCTGAAAGCTGTCTCTCCATTTTGTGACATTGTTAGGATGCTTATTACCACAGTGTCTTTTTGAGACATAGATAGAACTTAATAGAAGTAAATTGAGTATTTCCTTTTACACGTAGATGTTCACAATGAGTTACTTTTGGCATTTATATTTAAATCATCAAGGTAAACTTCTGTATTGACAGACTAAAAATGAAATGTTCTTGAAACTATTACATATGAAATAGCTACAGCCTTTTTTAAGCATAATAAATTTATATGTTGGTAGGTGTGCTAATGAATCAGTGGCACCCTTTCCAAAGTGTTCATGTGTTCATGTAATGTGAAATTTTTTCAGAACTGTATTTTGTGACAACAGAAAGCTGAGGTATAGCTTATGTTATATCTAGAGCTGCTCTTGTGATTTGGGTATCCAAGTGGAAATATGAAAATATTGATTAAATTATCAGTTGAATTGATTGTGTGAGATAGCAGCATCATGCCAAAAGCAGGCACAATCCAGTAGAATGTGTTAGTAAAGTCTATATTAATTCAAATGGGGATAGAACTAGTTTCCTCAGTTTTGCTCCTTTATATTTTCTCTCTCTATATATGTTTGGGTTTTTTTCTGGCAAGGATTTCTTAGGCTTGCCTGTGTTTGTCCATAGCATATAGAAACTAAAATGCAGCACTGGGAAGAGATCTTCTATTAATATAGGAAGTGACAAGATCACAGTTAGGATGTTGTGAATCATTTGAGTAGAACTTTGAGCAGAAAGAGCGTAAAAGGAGAAAACAGTGATTTTTACTTTTGCAGAAGGTTGATTTGTTAGGGGATGATGCAATTGGGAAAAACTGAATAAGAATGAAGACGTAAATTTTTTGAACATAGAGTGCATATTCTTCATGAAAATAAATCTCCCATAGAGAACTACTTGAGCTTTTCCTGAAGAGCAATCATAGGATTGAATGTGTAAAGCATGATGTTAATAACTTCATGCAGAAAATGTTTGAAATCAAGACCTCGGTTAAGAGCGTAGTAACAGTTGCCCTTTACTAGACGTACAAGTAATCCAGTCCAGCATGTTTTCTTTAGCTGTAGGCAGCAACTGGATACTCTAGAAAAGGTTCAAGAACTGCCAAATTAATCTTCTTCTCACAGAATTATCCCCCAAATTCTGATGGTTATCGACTGCCTGTAAACCTTGAAGCATGAGATTTGTATTCTCTCCAAAACTGGTTTTCAGTCTTATTACTGGATATTAGATAGTCTTATATAGATAGTCTTTATTAGATAGTCTTGCTATCTAATGAACATCCCTTTGAATCTTGCTGTATTATTCATATTGACAGTATAGTCATAGTTTCAGTATGTGCATTACCCAGTCTTTATACAAAACCCATTTTTGTTGAAACGGGTGTGGAAGCCCATGGACGATTACAATTGTGCCTTCTTAACCCTGCTTAACTTTTGCGAAAACAGGCCCTCAAGATGCATGCAATCAGTAGCCAATTTAATTATCTTAATCATCTGGATTTCCTATAAGGTAGTCTTCAATTTTAATTCCAAGAGTTTATAGATGTTAATGCTTTAATTTGTAAACCTATGAAGATGAACATTTAGTCCCTCTGACAGCAGTCAAGTAGCTACTTTAACTGCAAATGCAACATGAAGCTGCAGTTCAATGATAATACAGAGAAGATGAATTTTGGAATGTCAGTTGAAGAAGAATTCTGCAGTAGCACATAGTCCTATTTTTGGTTATGAAGAATTGAAAAAAAAAATATATTTGTTATAAACTATCCATAGGGTTTTAGGTAGCTTGAGCTGTTTGGTTAATGTGTTGTTTTCTTTGTAAGGCCATTCAGGAAAAAAAAACCACAAATAAAATGTGTGTGAAGTGCTACATTTCAGAGAAAACCCATTTTAAAATAAGTATTAACCCTTACTTGTAAGTTCTCAGAGTTCATTTGACAGCTAAATAGTAAATAAGATAGTTTTGGGAATGATTTTTCCTGTATACCAGAGTTTATATCTCATGTTATGTGCAAAACCCTATTCTGTTTAAAACTACAGAGTCATAAATGACACTGCTGTAATTAGATTATGGTAATTTTATGAAATGTGTGATGAGCATAATATATTTTTCTTTTTTAAATGTTTGTATTAATTAAAAACAGGACTCATCAGTGGTAAAGAGCATAGCAGGTTAAAAGCTTCTTTTTTTAAGAACTTCGAGGATTTTAAGCTACCTATAGTAGTATAACTGGACCCTCTTGTTCTGTTTTATGCAAATAACTATCTTTTTGCATCATTATATTTGATTGTTAATCAAATATTAATCTCAAATGCAGTAATGCAGACCCTTAATGGCCCACACATGCATTTATAGCTTTAAAACCATCTTAAGACTTTTAAGGTTGCGAAACAAAGCACTTGAAAGTTCCAAATTTCTGAAATTAAGTTTCCTTGTGTATACAACTGTTAATTAGATGATCCCATATTTCTCTTATAGGTCTAATTTAGTAGAACGAATAGTGTTTGCTCAATGGAAAGCACTTCAATATTTCTTTGCATACTTAGACCGCAGAGTATACCTGAATATTAAGTTCCCCATGGACTTCCGCAACAGAAGTGCTCACCACTGTAGGTTTGAAAGCTTTATAAACATTAATGAATTGACCTTCATAATATTTCTGTAACATGGAGATATTATTATTCCTGCTGTATAGATGAAGAATCGAGGCACAGAAATCCCAGATGCCAGAACATTTAATGTCCACTGTTTTGAGTTTCCCAGCTTGACCTGCTTTGAATCTGATATTATTTTTTTTTAGCATATTTAACCACTGATGTCTTCCCATTATGCCTCCCATTGGTTTTGCACATCTGCACAGTAGTCTTTAAGCTAGTTATTGATAATGTCAATTTATATGTCAACCTTAGGTAGACAGAACGGCTCCGAATTTCCTTCCTGTCTCAGATGACTGCAGATGGAATTCTGGCTTCACATTGGACCTGTGAATTGTACCTAGGATGTATGAATATCATCAACCTCCATTATAGCAAATTGTTAATCACAAAATGGAAACATGATTAGCAGCCACATGTGGGAAGCTTAATTGACGGCCCTTGGCTTGGTCATTTATAAAACTAAGTGATAAGAGCATTGATAGAATTTCCTTTCTGCCATTTTCTTTCTGAATTGTACCTTGCACCTTCCTGTTTTGTACCAAATAGACAAGTTTGGCAGACAACACCTCTTTAATTGTTTACTTTTGGTTTGTCCATAGGGCAGACCAGACCGTACTATGCATGGAGTGAGGCAAAAGTTTTATGTCAGAAAAAGATAATTTAATTAATCCCTGCAAGAGGGGAACAAATTCATATTGCATATATAATCTTAGTTATGTATGTTCTAATTTTTCTGCTTTTTATGATTGACCTTGCATTTTTAGCAATGTAAGAACATCCTGAGTTGGAAAGGACCCACAAGGTTCAACTTCACTGAGTTCAACTCCTAAATCTACATAAGGCAACCTAAAAATTAAACTATTTACTGTAATTTTGTGTGCCATTTCAAGTGAGTTTTTGGGGATTTGGTTTTGGTTTTTAATCCAAGGATACATTAATTCCATCACATGGAGTCCTTGGATAAAGAATGAAAATTCAGGATATACTTTTTCCTCACAAGAAAAAGAGAATGTCCCTCTTCACTGAAAGTATGTATTAAGGATAGCTTGATATTCGGTCTGTTCAGGGGTCACTTTTTCACAGGCACTTGTTCAGAGATCAGACCATCATAACAGAACTCCATTGTTCCTTCCCTGAGCTGATGATGGGACTGGGACATCCCTGGATATCCTGGAAATGGTGAAAAAACATGGAACTTCCTCAGCAAACTTCCTACGTCTTCACATTTACATAGCACAGGCCTGAGCCCTACAATTGGGTGTGGTGATGCCATCTCGCATCCTGTGAGAACTCAATAGAGTTTATACCTGGGACACAGGGCTTTTCTCATAAAGTTAATTCCCATCCCCAAGTTTTCTTTTGTTGTCTCTCCTTTATTTTTTATTCCGTCATTTTTATTCTCTTAACTGTTATTCCTTGCTAGTGGGAACTGGACACAGTGGATATACTGTACCTCACCTGTGGGCCACCAGCTAGTTAATAAGAAGTTTTCTCACTATTATAGTAGGAAAAGCAAAATTCAGCCTGGTTGGCCTGTATCTCAGGGAGTATTCTGATCATAGAGCTGACGTGTAAAACATTGGTTATATAAGCAATGTTGTTGGTTTTTTTCTACTTACTTCTGAAAGAAAAAGACTTATTTCTTTAAAAAATTAAGTATGACTGAGAAATTACTTAGAGGTTCGTGGTTAAAAATATGAAGTGGTGGGAGATTTTCTTTTCCAAGGAGACATACATATACTATGTAAAACATGCAGCTGTCCTCAGCGGAGGTGGACTAAATCTAAGACAGATCCCATTCTCACTTGGTTAGTTTAGATGAATCTCCATTCATATCTGACTCTTATTCTGACACATCTGATAACCCCTGCTGTATGGTGTATGTCCAAATCCCCTTCTGAGGTCTGTGTGAAAATACTGTGAAGAGTTAGTATTAGTACATTCCCTTTATAAGCAGAGAAAAGGAAGCAGTAGAGAGGTGAACTAATATACCCTAAGCTACATGAATGTACTGGTCTATTGGCTATTCTAATAAAAAGTGTTTATAAAAGCAGCTTATAGGGATATATTAATTTGTCACAATGTATGTTAGAATCATTATAGAGGAAAGTTAGAGCACTGTATGATTAGAAGTGTAAGTAATGTGTGTCTGTGAAAGTTAGAGGACCGTACGATTAGACGTGTAAGTAATATCCACTGTGGAGAGGAGGAAAAGCAATATTGTTAGGTACAGATGGCTGGTAAATATGCTCAAATGCAATAAGATGTTATCTCTGTGCAGCGCTGGGTCCGTTCCTAGCAGATCACCAGCAAGGACTATGAATAGTAAAAAATACTAGAGGCAATCTGTCGCGTGTAGCTAGGGTCAAAGTCTGATGAGGTACGCTTTTTATTGTTCCTTTGAAGTTAAGGTGTATATGGTACTGGGTGGTGGCGGGGGGGGGGAGGGGAAGAGCCTTAATATTTAAGGCTTTGAGTTGATGAATGCATGTACTCAAAAGTAGCCTTGCTGAATTCGGTGCAGATACAGGTGTATATGGTAGCATGTCTTTTTGCAGAATTTGAACCCAATCAGTTAAAAATAATTGCTTATATTTCACTAAAAAATCTGCTATGTAAGAATGCTGTGAGGTCAAACACTCAAAAGTCTGGTCCCTTATGCAACTAGTATTCAGTTACAGCTATATGTCTGGCAACGTAGTCTTTGTCGCATTTTTTTATTTTCTTGAAGTATCTGCTTATATTTTGTTCCTGTCCCCCGTCGCATTTGGTTTGAACAGTACACAACATATGGGAAGGATGGGTGCTATTCTGTGTGTGTTCTTTGCAACAGTTCCTGTGAGAGACTCCCTGCATTACCCAGTGGACATCACAAAAAGTCATACTAAATAAATGATGAATGCTCATCTCGGCTTCGTTCATCACACTCCACCCATTGTACCCCTTAAGGACGGACGTGGGCTTTCCCTTACACCTGCCCAGCATCCGTTGTAGATCAGATAGACTCCACTGTAGCCATGGATAAAAGTTAATTGCAGTGGGTCCAAAGAACTGTAGTTTATTTATCATTTCTCCCCACATATATTTTTAAATGCTCACTGAATGAGGCAAAAAGGCAGGAAAGCTAGCGTGTGGTTGTGTAGAAGGAGATCTAATTCTTATGATCTTTGGAGAGAGCGTCTCCATTTGTGTCTGTGAGCTACGCCCTTGGTAGCATTACGGGCAATGCAGCAGGGGATGGTAATGTGCAAGATCTGCTGGATTTCACCGCTGTTAGAGCGCAAAATATCTCGGTTTACTTTGGAATATATCCTCACCATATGTGAGATGAAATGCTGACCAATATCTCCAGATTAAATTCTCAATTCAACATCAGAAAAAAAATCCTCAAATTGCATACAGTATGCATATGGAAAGAAGGTAGGACAAGATTAATTACGAATTAGTAATAAATAGTAAACAATGTTGTAAATGCTAGTAATGAAATCTGGTAGATCTGGTTTCTATACAGGAATGCCAAATTATGTTGCAAAATAAAAGATTTCCACAGGAATACACCAATAATACAGATTATATCAATGTAGGGTTTTAAGTCTGTGTTTCTATAGCTTTTACAAAAAAAACCCAGCAACCCCTCAAGAACTTTATCGTAGTAGCAAAATTTTCTTCTGTCATAGTAGCATGGAATTTTCTTGCAAAATTTTCTTAATTCCCTAATATGGATGATTTTTTAAAAATTAAAATATTCTGAAAGCAGCAAATAAAACGTCTGCTTCAGAACAATAACCACAATCAGCCATAACAGAACAGGACATAATCAGCCTAAAGTAGCAAAGTTCCAGAAAATCCACAAATGGGAAGACATGCAAAATTAATTAGAGTTATTGCTATGTTGGTCTGGTGTAACTTTAATAAAAACAGATTTTTTTTTTTAATTTCTCATTGAAGTTATGAAAATACGATCTTCTCTGTATCCATAGTCATAGTGAAGACAAAAATATTTTCGTTTCAGGGCTATCAGATATGTTGAATGATTTTACAATTCTTGTAAATACCCATAAAACAGATCTCCATCAGGCAGATGATATTCTGAACCAAACTATTTCAAGTGCTGGAGTAATACGGTTAAATGATGCAACAACAACAAAATCAATATGAACTACTATTTGGATTACTTTGACTGTAATGGTTCCCCATTTGGACCGAAGTCTTGCTTCAGTAGGCCAAATTGAGCTTTGAAATCAGTGGTTTAGGGTTGTGTTTTTTTTTTTTTTTTACTATTTTACATTAAAGCCAAGGCCAAATATAGTTTTATTGAAGTCCGTGACATTTTTCTATAGGTTGATGCCCTATTTCTTATTGCCAGTTTGGATGAGTAAAATGGCAAGAGCAGGAAGTCCATTATAGCATATTTACTGAACAATGGATGCAATTCTTTCCTTGTGTTTTCAGTTTTCCTCCCTTTTTGTGTATTTGTCGGGGGTTTTTTTTGGTTTTTTTATTAAAACTTGGCAGAGTTCTTTTAGAAATAATGGGAAGGGAAGACGTGAAATAATTTTGCATACCATGTCTTCCCTTGAGCTTAGGATTTCTCCAAAGGGGATGATGTCTACCTTGGGGTGATTATACTCATGTATTACCCTGTAACTTATTTTATTAACTTATTATGCTGTAACTTAGTCCTGGGGTAGATGTGGCAAGATGGCGTAGTTGTCAAGCGGTTGCTTGGCCAGAGCAACACTGATTTAAATAGATCAAACAAGTAAGATTAAAATCGAACCACTCTGCTTTGAGCAGAGGGGGTTGGACTAGACAGTCTGCACAGTTCCCTTCCACCCTCACCTGTGCTGTGAACTGGGAATAATGCAGTTTGGGAATCAAAGCAGTTTTATTTATTTGTGGACTTTTCTGTCTGAATTATATTAATTTTTTATTTTTTATACACTACAGTATATTTCAAAGAACAAGCATGAGGAGAATGCTTTTTGAAATTCAGAAGGCCTTATTTTTCCCCTGTGGTTCACTTGGCTGTTTGTATCAATATGAATCATACAGGAATAGGACCTCCTTATTTGATAGTTTTTAACATCCAGTTTGCAGAACTTAAAATGACAGTGGAAAAACACCTCTCTGAAGTTTCTGCAGAGATTTTTCCTCATGAAAGGAGGAATTTCAGTGAGGACTGCAAGATGACTTCTTCATTTTAGTTATTTTTTTTAAACTAATTGTCTGGAAGATGCCTTTGGAATCGCTTTCTTTTTCAGGCCCAAGCAATATGAGTAAACTGAAAAATTATGTAATGTGTGGTAGAACTATCATGTTTCAAAAACAGTCATATGGTCTGCATACAGACTTTTTAAAAAGAGTAGAGTGAAAACAATACATGTTAAAAAACTAAAACATAAGGTTGCAAAAATTAGTATCAAGTCTATATTTTTAAAGTACATTAAGCTGCTTCCAAAGGAAAAAAAAAAGATTTCATATGTTCATCATACAAAAATGTATAATATAGAAGTCAGTTCATTTCAAATACTCTAGTATATCTCTCTGATTTGTTCATATAAATATAAATATCAGTGTATAATATTTGTGAAACTAAACTGTTAAAATTTAGGTTGTGTTTGAAGTCTACTTTATGTCCAGGACAGATATTTTCTCAAAATTCTACCATAGCTTATTAAGTGACCTTTTATAACAAAGTAAGGTTTGTAATTAAAATTGAAAGACAAAACAAATTTGCCTGTTGATGAAAGTATTATTCTCCTGTGCCAAAAGTTGTGTATGTGAATATTATGAAACTTTCTTAATAATCTGATTGTTCCCTGTGCATATCTTTTCTTCCTGCCCTTATATTCCCCGTTTCAGTAACACTTCTCTTTTTCCCTTGTGTATCCACATTTTCCATGTTTTTTCTCTGTTGTGTGTTTTTTCTCTATTTTCTCCACCAATACCGATCTCCTCCTTCTCCTCTGCTCAGGTGCATTGCTGCTGGTGAAGATAATAAGCTCATAAGAAATACCCTGCTGAGCCAAACCAATGGTCCATATCACCCAGCAGTCAGTCTCTGACAGTGGCAATAGAATATGTCATTTAGGAGGAGTAATGTTAGATCACTTTCTGCAGTCCATTCCATTTCTAATGTCCCATCATCCACCATCACTGGATTGGAGATGTCAGAGAGTGTATCCTTAGCCAGTCCTTTTAGAATCCATTTATCAATAATGTCCATGAATTTGTCTAATGCTTTTGAACCGGCTGATGCTGTCAGCCTTCCCAACCTCCTCTGGTGGCAAGTTTCAGAAGTTCATTACCTGTTGTGTAAAGAAGTATTTTCTTTTCTTTCTGTCTTAAACTAATCTTTATTTGGTATGAGTGGCTCTGTGGTTTTGCCGAGTAACAGTTCCACATTTAGCTTACCCACAAGAGAGTGGGTAAGAGATGTAAATCTCAGTCATATCCCCCCACAGCCTTCTCCTCTCTGAACTGAAGTTGCAGCACTTTTAGTCTTTCCTGATAAGGCCGCTGTCCATCACCTTAAGCATTAGTTGCCTTCCCTGTATCACTTGTGACTTGACTAATTCTTCAGATGTGAAGAGTAGGGCTGCATACTATACTCAAGGAATGGGCTGACAGAAGCTTTATATAGCAGCACGGTTATGCCCTGTGTGTTATTCTTTATATTCTTCCTGATGTCCAACATTACTTGTTTTTTTGGGTTGCTGCATTAAACCAAAGACTTCACAGGAATGTCAACCATGCCCACAAAATCACTTCCCCGAGTTGTAAATGCTAGTTCCATATTCAGCATTGTGTAAGCCTAGGTAAGACTTTTTTTTCCCTCTCTCTCTAGATGCCTTATCTTATGTCTATCCACACTGAAGCTCATTTATCACCTTCATGCCCACTTCCTCAGGCTATGGAGGTCTTTCAGGAATTGATCACCATCACTGCTGAATTTCACTATCCAAAGGAGCTTACTATCAGCTATGAGCTTGGAGATTTCAGTGTTCACTGCCTCTTATAGATCATTAAAGATGATGAATAAAATTGGTCCAAGCAGCCATCCATGGAGTACCTTACTTCCGAGTTTTCTCCATGCTAAAAATCCATTAAAGCCTATCCTTTGTTTCCTGTTATCTAGCTTTCAGTCCACAAAAAACTTCTGTCCCCTGACAACTTTGTTTCTATAATAACGTTGCTGTGGAATGTTATTAGAACACTTTTGGAGAACTTACATATATTCATATCCCCTTTATTTACCTGCATGCTGGCAGCTTCATAGGATTAGAGAAAACTAGTCAGGCAAGATTTCCCACTGTGGAAACTCTGCTGGCTTCTTCAGGTAATCTTTATTCACGTGCTCTGTTAGTCTTTACTGTACCATCTTGATGGGCACAGAAATCAGCCTTCCCAGTTTGTAGCTCTAGAGTTCCTTTTGTAGATGGCTTTTCCATATGACTGTTTCTAGTTTTTAGGTGCAGAGAGACACAGAGTAAAAGAACTATCTATGGGTATCTTTATCTAAGGAGCGGGGGAGGGAGGAAAGGTAGTTTTTAGAATATCCTGTGAACACACCCTGGTTCTTAATGTAAGGTAAGAGCTAAATGGGATCCATGGCTTGGGTTTGACGTTTTGGAAAGTTTTAGCTAGCTGGGATTTTTGCAAAAAATATTCCTTTGAAAAATGAAAAGTTAACTAATAAAAGGCTATCCTTCCTGTATAATTCTTCTTAGGTTGGAAGCCTACTAATATCTTGTCCTCTTTCTATCTTTCCTGAGCAGGGAGCAGTCTTACCAATCAGATTCCAGGCACAGAAGCCTATAAATGAGGGATGTCATAGTTTTACAGCAATTATAATGCATGGCAGCTCATCTTCATAATCAGCCTTTTTACCATTACAACCTTAGTGAAAGCTGTAATCATTGACACTTCTTAATTTTCTACACAGCTGAGTAAGAGGCTATATAGTTTTCAGTCAACACTTCATCCTCTATTCCATAAACCAATAAATCACTTGCTTCAATGAGACTTTGCATGTGGCGTGTTGGTCACAATTTGAAAGTAGGTTCTACATCCTGTGTCACAGGCTTAGACTACATAGTTCAATTTTAACAAATAGACATTTTTTCATTCACTTCGGCAAATCAGTTTTGCTGTCAGATGTTACACAAAACAGCGTAACTGTAAAATATTAGTAGAAGAGTTACAAATTTTACGTTTGTGCGTATCAGCAGGAACAGTTTTGACTATAAACCCTGTTACCTAATTGATATAATTTAAAAATTAGTTTAGTCCTGTATTGTCTGGAGTTATTTAGAGAATATAGAAATCACTTTGAAAAAATGGTGACTTTGCACTCTAATATAAAGTACCATAGAACAAAAGTTACAAAAAAATCTTATACTGAAAAATTGCATTATACACCATGTGAACATTTATACTTTTCTTTTTACAGCTAGTGAAATATATCATGGTGTCTTAGTAAGGGATTGTTGTTACATTTTGTACAGCATATTAAAATGTTCATTGGTAGTGTATTGGCAAGCCCAAGTTATCAATTTCCTATGTTCATTACAGTAAGTTGGTTGTGAAAAGTTTACTTAAATTATATATACATGCAATTCACCATAAGAATAATTGCTTAAAATTATTTAGAAGAGAATAACAAAGCTGAAGATGTCCCTGCTCAGTTGGACTAGATGACCTTTAAAGGTCCCTTCCAACACGAAGATTCTATGATTCTATGATCAAAGATTTATGATGAAACTGTAGCTGCATTTCTAATTTTTCTGTTTCAAATAAATTATTTCAAATATTGCGCATAAACTGTATGTCCTGCGGAGCACAGAGTGCCTCTAGAGACAGCACGCCAAAAAAGGAGACATAAAAGACAGCGGGATAAGTGGAGAAAAGCAATCCTGGCTCCATCTGCTGTCTGCTTTTGCTCTTTCTGCCTGTCCCCCCCACTCCCCCCCCCCCGCCCTTTTTTTTGGCACCTTCTTTCCATTTGGGGTAGATAGGTCCTATATTTCTTTGAACACAGACTGATGTTTTAGGCTACTTATTTTTTGTCTGCTTTTGCCTGCTATTGAGATACTTCAATTTTGGGGAAAAAAAAATCTACTTTGTTTTTCCATTTTCTGCTCACCATTGATAGTTTTGGTCAATGTTTTTCCTACTAGACACAGCTCAGATTAAGTAGAAACACACATTTTTTTGTCACCTGAGGATCAAGTTAATTTTGTGGCCTTCCCCAGTTCTTCACCCGTACTAATAAATGCTGTAAGGAAGCCCAGGCACAGTTCTAGAATCATTACTCATTCTTACACATATGCTCACACTAGCTTTGTCAACGCGCAATTGAAAAATCTACTTCAAGTGCTAGCTTTTCATGTTGATTTTGCTCGCGCTCCTTGAAAATAGAAGGGTTGTTGGACCAAGGCTGAGGAGAAGAGTCTGGGGTCTGAAGCGTTACAGCTTGTCCCTGTTCTTCTGTTGAATAGGCTTGATCTTCAGAATCACTTCTGAAGCTGCTCTAATTTGTGCCAAAATCTCAATCGTAAAGACATCTTTTTCTGCCTTAACTGTGTACAGTATAACTTGGCTCTCCTTCTTCAAACTATTCTTGTCCTTTATTTAAAGTCCTAATAAATATAAATATTTTACTTGAAAACTGTCACTTACTTGGAGGTTCAATAGACTTCAGCCATTTTTTTTTAATTCTACAAATGGCAGAATTTTGTAATCACAAGAACTTTCCGACTAGAAGTAGTGTAAATACATCTAAAATTTGGAAAATGGCTGCAAAACAGAAATAACACTTTTGAGTCAATTCTAGAGTTCAAGAACTTTTATTGACTATGACTCTGAAAAGATGTACATCACTGTGCTTCTAAAACTGTTCTGTCTCAATAACAGGACCCAATTAAAATTTGCAAATGAAAAATCTGACTTGACTGTAGTTTACAAAATACTGAAAATACAAAACAGATGCTAAATATATAGACAAGAATGAAAATAAGTCTTTAAAAATATTGATTGTTACATACTTAGATCTAAAAAGTAGTACTGAAAGCTCCAGTTGTAGCTAAACATCAGAAAAACTGTGACTGGGATTGCTAGAAATTAAAACTTTGTTATAGAGAGGATTTACAAAATGTAATAATAAAAAAGATCATTTGTGAAATATATGTTTTTTTCATATAGGAAAGAACATTTATTCACAAGACTAGAAAGAGCTCAAATATAACAGAAAGTTAGTAATGCAGTTAGGGCAAACATTCAACACAATAGTAAATACTACAATCCGTAATTCCTGATGTTTTTGTGACATGAGAGGTAAAACCATTTTTATATTATATAAGTCTAGTTCCAGCTTAGATGTTGGAATAAAAAAATTTTATATTTGAGTAACCCTACCACTTGAGAAAATTAGAAGGTTAATGGAAAAAAACCAAAATCACAAAGCAAACCAAACCAGAAACAGAGTCGTGGAGATCTTGGATAAATGTCAACATTAACATGGGAAATGAGTTACTTTTCTACAACTTACTGAAGTACCATATGGTTCTGGATATCTGCAGTCTAGAAACTAGTACTTAGACATTCTTTTAAAAGACATGCCTTATCAGCAATAATTAAAATGTGAGATGAGTAAGGTTTTTTTTAAGGAAGTGGTTATCTGCTGAAAAACATGCATTTGGTTGTTCCCAAACTGCTTGTGAATGTCAGTTCAAGTGTTTCCAGCTGTAATGGAAGACTTGGAGTGGTACAGCTGTAGAAATTATCAGCTGCCTTTTGCTCAACAGGTCGGCAGTTAAGGAATCCCTTTTGTTGAAGTTGTTCCATAGCGACTGCCGAATGCTTCGGCAGACACAGTTCATGAACAAGATAACGTCAAGGAAGAGGAAAAAAAAAAAGTCTTAAAAAGTTAGATTTCATTCAGTTCAAAGCACTTCCTCTCCAGTCCCAACCATATACTAAAAAGAGTCAATCCCAGTGTTCCAATATTATATTATATTAAATTCTATAAGATATTATTTGTTACCCAATTTTTGGTAAGCAGTCACACGCACAAAATTAATTACAGCTCATTTGTGTATTTGTACAGTCTAGTCTAGTTCTTTTCAACCTTTTTCTTATGTTACAGTTCTCCCTTATCAGATTCTTCCTCATAAGTATCAGGCAGGTCATATTGGTCATAACCTTCAGTTTAAGATGACTTAAAATATTATTTGAGGCAGCCTTCAAATGCAAGTATGTGTTGTGTCATGCTCAGTTCATTTATTCCCCAAGGTATCTCTGCAAAAATTAGAATTAAAAGCATAGTATTATAGATAAAGGTTAAGAAAGGATGAGTGGTTCAGTTGCTCATTTGCAGAACATCTTCTCTGGCATCCTTATTTTTGAAATTGGTATTAAGGATTTTTACCTCGTAGATTCAATTCAGTTTATTGGTTTATTGGATGTCTTCCCCTGGACACGTTCCATTTCTTTCTGCTGAAGCTGTTCTGTTGAGGCTGAGGTTATTTGTGACAGTGTTTTAAAAGCATATTATGTGTCTCTTTTTTCAATTTACAGTTCAGCTGCCTTGCATATTGAGGCTTTCTTTAAGTATACCATATAAGCAATATGTTTTATATTGGCATATGCTTTGCAAGCTACTTTGTTACAACAAAACCATTTAAAATATTACTGAGTAAAAAGCATATCTAGAAATTGGCATGAGTGAAATTCACCTCTGTATTCAAAATAGTGTATCTTTTAAAATACTTTTCTTGAAATGCATTGCAAATACTACAACATACAGCAAAATATAGATTCTTTTCCTGTATGCATAACATAAAACATACATGCTGTTATCTGTGGTTACAATTCAGTCACTTTGCTCATTTGTTCTGTTTCAGACGGTTCGCCATGGTTTTCCTTATTTACCCACTGCCTTAGCTTTTGACCCAGTTCAGAAAGTTCTGGCAATTGGAACAAGAACAGGAGCCATACGAATGTATCCTTTCTCATTCAGAATTTACACCATTTCTATGTATTTGCAAAACAGTGATGTGAATCACCTCCTACAAGCACTCAGGTAAGGTTACAGTTTATGTTGTTATGTTCTGCTTCATTTTGCTTTACTTATATGGACTGGAAAAGGATGTGCTGTTGAGGAATATTACCGTTAGGTCTTTAACTTGTCCAAAGAATTTTTTTAATCAAGTTTTTGGCATATGGTTTTGCATATATTGGTTAATATAAAGCAGAAATAATTTTTGTTTGTCAGCATGAAAAGTAGAGGCTCTTCAGTATGTAAAGGTAGACTACAAGGTGGTAATGAGCAAGTTGTGAATGTTGTGCTAGCAATAAATAAATTCATTGCTGCAATGCAGCTAGCCAACTGTAGACATCTTCACTGTAGATATCTATGTATGAGATACTGTTTAGACCTTTCCAAGTGATTGGTGGGAAATACGTGATTTTAGGGCAGATTTGATCTCTTCCTGGAGGACAATATGAGACACTCTAAAAGTGCCTGTTTCTCTTGATTAATTATAAAGGTACGCCAGTGCCAGCAGTTTATGTATATTCTTATACAGAAGGGTTTTTAAGTTAGAAGTCTACACAGAATAAATTTAATATAAATGTAATGAAAATTTGAAAACTTTGATACAATAAAAAAATCTGAGGAGAATATTCAAATGTGATGTATTTCAAAATGTTTCTCTGCATAATTTTCTTAATTTGTCATGGTTCAAATGTATTCCAGTTTGGTAAAAATACTATAAAGGGAGGAAAAAAAGAAGAAAGAATATTACAGGAAGGTTTAAAAGTTACAGGGTATGGAAGTAATAATATTTTTTACAACCTTTTGGTAGCTAAGTAAATTCTGTGTTAAAAGTAGGGGACAATGCTGTATAAAATACCAGTCTAATGTTTCTGGTTCTTTTGCTAACATTGTTCCCAAGGTAACTATGAACCTAATGGACCCAAAGGCAGGATACAAAGTAAAGAAAAATCTGCTCCTGGAGAACCAGTCTGTTCTTCATGTAACGTGACTAAAACTTTGTTTCCTTCATTTTTGAGTGCTCTTGTTCTGAACAGTTGCATTTTTCATAAACCTTGTTTTCTATCTGATCCAGAACTTTTCACAAGACTCAGCTAAACCTCCAGTTATGCAACATGCTTTGCTTTGATAGTTCTACTCTTAATATTTACCTATATGAAGTAGATTGAATACATTCTGTTCAATTACAAGGAGGAAAATCCCCCAATTTGCACTTCTGGGAAAGTGAAAGTCTAGTAGTCATACTTTCTTCTTTTGGGAGGTATGCAAGGTTAGAAAGCTGGAGTTTTGTCTCTGGAAACTTCATTGATACCTTCTGTGAGTGGGGATATTGGGAATTTCATGGGTAATGTAGATGTAGGAAGAAGACCTTGCAGAAGACTGACTCCCAAGCTCACCTCCTCTTTCCATCTCAGCAACCTGGCTTTTGTAGGAGCAGTGCTGTTCCTCGCTAGGCATCCTGTACCTTTATCGATCCCTCCTTTAAGAAAACTGAAGGTACAGTGCCTGAATTAATACAGGCTCATGTGGAATTAAGGTAAATCTGCATGTCCCCTGCCACAGGAATGGGACATGCAGTGGAAAATTAGCTATATCCCTAACCTCATATAAAACTCATATATATGGAAATGGATTATAAAAGGTGAGAGGAAGAAGGGAGAAGAGTATTTTTCAAAGCACCCTTCCCTTTAATATCTCTTCTCCAGTTTTGCTAGCAAACCCCTATCTCATTCACAGAAAATTTTCTACCAGTTCTAGTATGTGAATCAAACATGAGCATCAAGATTAGCAGGGAATTTTTTTTTTTTTTTTTTTTTAAGAGATCTCATCTCATACCATAAATGCTTCTCAGCTTCGGTGCACAGAGCCTGGTTTGCTTAATTGAGCACTAAGTTGATGGAAGCTGTGCTTTGAAGACGGAGGGTGCCATAAAACGAATTACTTATTTATTCATTTTAACTAAGGCTTCTGCACTTGGCTCTCAAAGGTTCACAGAACATGTTACATAAAAAGCCTAGTTGTGGACTAATAACTTTGTATTTGTACGCAAGGCTGAACAGTCATCAGTCAAACAGGGCCTGTGACCACACACGGAACACCACTCATTTAAGCCAGCCTTGCTGCAGCCATTTGTAGTTGTTGAAATCAGGCAATAAAATTCAAGCCAAGATGTAACAGATTTAGTGTTACATCTGAAAATACAATTCATAATGGAATTTTTTAAGCAAACTGAAAAAAGTATAGATTTTAATGGCTTGGAGTCTTCCACAGTATCCTGTAAAAATAGTTGTTAACAGAGCCACACAATTTCATTCTGCCGTGAAAATGTTAGGTAACAGAAAGGGAGAATTTGTTAGACACATATATTGTCTTTGGCTGGTGCTTGTGAACAGTACTGTGGATGGAGTGAAAGGACAGACTATTTGGCTACCGTCAAATACACTCAATTACTTATTTGCTTATTTATTGGTAGCACTAAAAGTGCCTAGTTTGGATCAGACTCTCTTGTGCTGGGCAGCACAAAGGCATAGCAAGACAGAATTTATGATTAGTATTCATGTATAGCACAAGTTTTCCTGTGACCAGTGTAAGTCACATAACAGTATTGTTGCCTCCCTGACTTTCTTTCTAGAAGATTCACAAAGTATTGGTATTTCTACTGGTCACAAGTTAACCAGTCTCAAAAGACAAGCTGTTTCCAAAGAAAATGAACTGTGTACCTCTGTGTTGGGAATTAATGTTTAACATCACGCCTTCAAGTGATCATTTCGAATGATCCAGCAGCAAGTACTGAAATTGACTGTGCTCAACTGGCCTGAAACAGCGTAGATTATTCATAAGTTGCCGTTAGAGTACAGAGATAAATGAAAGTCCATTTTGATAGGAGAGTCAATTTGTCTCCTCCCAGATTTCTTTTCAGGTTGCTTTAGATGCAACTGCTATAGCTTCTATAGCAATGGGAGTTGCTGTTGCTATGCTCTACTGATCCTAGCAGTCTCTGTGGGATTCTCAAGGAACGTCAAACAACAATGTAGGTTTTACCTACACTGATGACTGCTGGGTACTAGGTCCTCATAGGGACAGCTATGCTCCAGCAACAAATGAGAGTGCGCTGCAAATCATCGATGAAGGAGTATCTTCCTATTACCAGTACAAGCTAACAAAATCTGCAAATAAAGGGCAAAAACCCAACTCCTGAAACAATTGCTATGCCATCTGGTCATTCTTTTCCTTTGTCCTAAACACAGCAAATTTTCTTTCCCTTGTGAGGACTCTATTCCTATTTAAAGCCCGTTCTCAGCTGCCATACCTTTGATCATTGCTCAGTCATTGCTTGATTACCACTCTTCCTGGGCTATCCTTGCTTCAGGCAAACACGTTCAGATGAAGAGGGGCTATGAAATTGAATTTCTTTTCTTATCGTCTCCATATTCTTCTTCTCTAGTCCCAGTCTGGAGAACCTTCTGACATTACACACAATAAAACAAAGTGTGCAGTCTCTGATTACTATCAGAGAAGGTTCCGTATCAACATTCAAGGGGGGGAGAAGTTAAGAGGCTTGGTCAGACTTAAGTCTCTTCCTCATTTCAGAGGAAAAAGAGAAGTCTGGGTGTTTGTCACATTCTTGATCTGAATAAATAGATTAAAATCAGTGTTGTTAGCAATGATTACTCCATTGTCAGATCTGAAGAAGTGGCATGTTGCTCTCAGGTTTTAGGATGCATATTTCTATATTGTCATTTATTCAGCTCACAATGCTTTTAAAAATTCGTTATAGGTACTTTCTGGAGTCACTGAGTCCTTTCCTTTGGACTTTTTTTCACCACATCAAAAATATGCCTAGCCAGTACAGATACCTACTTCAAATATATAAAACAGAGCATCTACATATTTTTATATTGAGCTGCTGATTATTTGGTGATCAGCTGCACAAGAAATTCTGAAAGAGACTCTTCTATAGCTATTATCATCTTTACTTGTTAAGAAGCGAGAGAAAGTTTGTCTTAAAGCCAGTGCAAAGAAAACAACTTACTCGGTCCAGAATGGCCTCCACACCACTGAAAGCTTATCCATCATTAAACAGACTTAAATTAGTAATATGTCATTGGACATGTTTTAGTGTTGTCATTAATACATATTCTTTAAACTTACAGGCTTCATCTTGTCATGGATGCAGGTTATGGGGTATGCAAATCTTCATTTTCACTGTTTGTTGCTTGAGCAAAAAAGTAAGCCACTCGCAACCCATGCAAGGCCTTTCTAATAGACATAGCAACTTGCTTTATCCCAATGTTATCAGACAATATAATAGCCATTTTACACCTAAGCAAACAAAATTATTCTGACTCATTAGCACATGAAAGTGGAAGTGATGCACTGCACCCACCTTTTCTTAGCTGCATGGTCCTGACACTTGCCTTGCTCTGACTCTGGTACTCATCAGATATTTCTGTAAGCAATCTAATTCACTAACCTGGCAAAATACTATTTTTTTTGTTGTTGTTGTGTTGCTTTTTTTGCTAGATTAGTGAACTGAATTATCTGGTGCTTACATCTGGTGCTAGTCAGAATGATGCATGAGGAAGCTGGAAGGAGCGACTAGTTGGGACTGGACAGAGAGGGAAATAGAGGAGAAATAGAAATTTTGGCAGTTAAGGAGCAGCTTATTAGCTTGACTTTTCTTACTATGTGAAACTGCATCACAGAAATTCAGCTATGGCAGAATGCAGTTGTCTATAAAATTTGCTACAAAATGCAGAAGTAGCCTTTCAGGTCTGAGTGGTATGGAAGGTAGCCTATCATTTACTTACATTTAAAAAATCTTCTTCATGTAAAGCCATTTTCAAATCACAAAAATTCTACAGGCTCTGCTCAAGACAGATTCTGCTTTTGTATCATATTTGGAATAATTTTTCTGGCCTGTTTCATGTGTTTCTTCCCATGCTTTAATAGCAAGGATGATTTTTGAATGTCAAATACAGTACAGCAATGCTTATTTTAATAGGTACATTTTGTGAAAAACAAGACATGGCTTCAAGAAGGCAAATAGCATCCTGGCTTGTATCAGAAATATTGTGGCCAACAGGAGTAGGGAAGTGATTGTCCCCCTGTACTTGGCACTAGTGAGCCCACACCTCAAGTACTGTGTTCGGTTTTTGGGCCCCTCACTACAAGAAGGACATTGAGGTGCTGGAGCGTGTCCAGAGAAGGGCAACGAAGCTGGTGAGGGGTCTGGAGCACAAGTCTTAGGAGGAGCCGCTGAGGGAACTGGGGTTGTTCAGTCTGGAGAAGTATTTAAAAGACGTGTAGATGTGGCGCTTAGGGACACGGTTTAGTGGTGGATGTGATAGTGATAAGTTGACAGTTAGACTCAATGATCTTAAGGGTCTTTTCCAACCTAAATGATTCTATGATTCTATAATATTATCTCAGTTCTTTCTATGAAACAGCCAATAATCATATATTTGATTCCAGAGTTACTACCCCAAGGGGAAGGTAAAATCTAAAGCTAAGATCGCCCTATTGAACAGCATGGATCCTCAGCAGCTGATGTGCACAAAGAGACCGTGTTACCAGGAGGTAAAACTGAGGCTGTTTTTGTGCTCTAGAAAAAAATCAGGCAAAGAAAACAAATAGCACTAATTAAATCATCGCCTGCAGAGTTCTGAGAAGGGATGGAATTTTACAGTAGTTAAAGAGAGCGTGGTAAAGAATGTTTGACATCAGGTTGGATGTACTTTAAAAGAAGAGAAGAGAATATAACCTGAGGTTTTGGTCTGTGAGAAGGGCGGCATAACATCTAAATATAAAGTGTGACAGATTTACTCTCCTTGGATCTGCTGTCTCTTAATCTAAACAAGGTTTCGGTAGATCTGTATCCTTAAAATAAGCCAACTGTGTTCTATGCTGTTTACTCTATGTGATTTATTGGGCAGATGGAATGGGGGAAGCACAGACAAGATCATTAAACCAGAGTTCTGTTATTTGACTTGGAAGAATCATTGATGTATTTCATCTTTATCTCATTGTGGAATATATTTGAGATTTTTCGAGAGCACTTGAGTGATTCAGGAACACAAACCTCACTGAGAGTCAGTAGTCCTAACATAAATTCTTTTAAAAATCCCCTTGGGAATCAACACATGCATATATGTATTTTTATATGCATAGATACCTAAATAGGTTATTACAGAAATAAATTTGTTGTAAATCTACAAGAAAAAAATATTATGAAAGATGTTAAAATAGTAAAATTTACCTGTATGATTAAATCTGACAGAACAAGAGTTTGGGGAATTTTAAATCTATACTGAGATTACTATGCATCTGGTTACGTGTGCACTCATATATATATACGTATTAGGTCTCTGCATATATGCATAAATTTGGGTCTGTTGGCCTCCCAAGCCTTTTTCATGCTTTTTAAGTAAACAAGCTAAATATGTTACAGTTAAATGTACTGAGCTTCCTTCACTTTCAATTGGTGTTTATCCAGGAGATAAAAATGGAGTCTGACAACTGCAAACAAATTTACTAAGAAAAAATAGATTTTCATATATTTGCAGATGCACATAAAAATGGCATACAGGTAGATGGAACTGGCAGCATTTTAATTGGAGCTGATGACTCCATTTATAATCACTATCTGGGAAAAAATGCGTTCTGGATGTTTATTTCAAGAGTCTTATTGATTAAAAAAACCCAAACTTACTGTGATATTGAAATGATGACTAGTTGTGATAGTCAACCATTTCAAAGTGATATGTCTTAATTAGACCTCGTGTGAGCTTTACAGCTTTCCCTACTGTTTTGTTCAAAACTTTCTGCCATCAACAGAAGTGTTGTCATGCATAGGAAGTAATGCACATCAATTTACCCTCCTTTCCAGTCTGCTAATTATCTTTTTTACACAAATATACATGACCTGAGTTTGGCATACATCCTCAAAACACAGAAATTTGTAGCCATGCTGTGCACTTAGTTATTCTGACTCTTTTCTTCTTTTGCTTTTATCTGGTGAATACTCCTCATGGGAGAGAGAAATTTGCACCAAATATCTTAGGAAAACTACTATCTAGCAAAAAAGCAGATCCAAAGTACATAGGTACATACATATGTTGGGATTCTTTTTGTGTTGTGAGGAGAGACCTATTTCTGTCTAGCTACAGACACTTACTCAATTTAAATTCTTAAAGTTAGGTGCCTTTCTTTCACAGAAGATGCTCTATATGGAGGGAGGCCATGGACAAAGGGGAGCTGTGAAGGGTCATATCAAATGCTTGTTATGAGGTAGAAAGGCTACAATGACTGAATAATTGTCTTCACATGAACAATACCAATGTAGATGTTTGGAAGTTTCCTGAACCAAAGAGATCCAGTTTTGAGGATTTTCTGCAGCAAGGAGCATGAACCATATGTTGGTCATTCCATATGAGGTGGGACAGAAATAGTTACACACTATTTCATCCAAAAGCTTAGGTATAGGTGTAGGACAAATGTGTAGTTTTTCCTGAGGTCTGAAAAATGGGGAGATGGACAAAACAGAAACTATGATCTTATTCAGGAGAGGGAGAGGGAAAGGTTTCCCTGAAGAGCTGCTTTTCCCTCATCCATGGCCAGCTCAGTCCCTCTTTCCCGAACTGTGACCTAGTTTTGCTCCAATACTCATAGTCCTTACACTTCTATTCCTCAGCCCTGACCTGCCTTTTCTTAGTGGCAGCAAACAAGCAATATTCTTTCAATCTCCATCCTCCTCCTGACCTGTGCAAAGCAGCCTCTGAATGACATATTTTTCTAAGGAAACTGTTCAAGTCAAGAACCAAGGTGTTTCCTGAGTGCTTCAGATGTAGCACTGAAAGCTATACATGAGTACAGAAGGAAGAATCAAAAAAGAGCATCACTGGAGAAACAAGCTTGTCCAAAAGAGATTGTGGATCAAGAGCTACCAGAAAGTGAATAGCTGAAGCAGCCAAGTCTTAGGGAGCATCAAAGAATGTAAATATAGCATGAATTTCCTCATCCAGAAGGAATGCAGGGAGGTGAAATGACCTAGACATTTTGGAAGCTTATTCCTTTTTAGTGTTTGGGTGAAGGAGGTCAAAAGGTAGTTTAGAAATTTGGATGTAGAAGTCATCACCACCTAAGCCCATTTCCACCAACCCACTCAATCACCTTACTGGATTCAGTAAGTTCACAGCGCTCCTCAATAAGCTTGCAAAGTAGCATGCACAGGACTACCATCCTCAGTGCCTGGATCATTTGCAGAATGTGGGAGGTAGTGCTTCAAAAAGAACTGTTCCTTACTATTCCTGTCTGATTGGAAAGGCTGCCCTAAGTCCTTGCAGAGGTTTTACAAGGGATGGCAGGCACCTGTGATTTGGAGAGAACTGGGAACATTAACCTCCAATCGCTTACATAACCCCTTGCACTCAGACAAGCAGACTTTTGACTTCATGCCTACATTTCTTAAGGGCCAGTCAAACCAGAAATGGACTCCATCATTCTCAAGGCATATTCTTGTGACCCCCCAGTGTGGAGATTATGCAGCATCTGTCCTGGTGTAGACAAGCATCCAAACAGTGTTAAAGATCCTGTCCTCTAAGGCATTAGTCTTCATCAGCTCCTAGGCCAGAATTAGGTAAGGCACAGACATCATGACTTCTGGTGAAGCCTGTTAAGATGCTTAAAAGTCTACAATAGTGGGCCTTGAAGACTTGCCTAGCATGAGGTGGTAGTTCATGAGGTTTAGGTAGTTATAGCAATCCTGAGTTGTGCATTAAATGGAAACGTGGCTTCCATGAGCTGGCTCTTCCCTTCAGAGTTAAGGAACTGAAAGAGATCAAAGAGTTGGATGATTTTGTTGGTATCTCCTGCTATTGCTACTTGAAGGAAGATAGTTTGCAGGATGATATCTGAGGCAATCAATATTACCGCTGGTGATACCTACTCTTTGCAAATTGGTTACTAACTAAAAAATAAGACTTGGAGTTTGCAAGGCTCCACAGGGTGATTGACACTCTTGAAAACAGTCATGGACTTCTGAAACTATATGAAAGGATGATGAAGTCATGGTACTAGCTTACGGCAGAGGGGCTCTACAATTCTGCTCCACATCTGAAAGTTTTGCATCAGCTGCTGATCATTTCACATCCAGGGGACAACGCTATCCCACAAATCCAAGCTTGTTTTCTGGGACCAGAACCTCCAGTCAATTGTACACAAAGCAATCATGGTGGCAGAGACTCCCAAAATGTCATTCTGCCTATCTTCTTCCACAGAAAAGGAGGTCTAGGAGGATGGGCTTACTGAAATATGCTTCCAACATAGCTTCTGCAGATGCAGAATTAAATTGCATTGCTCTGCCGAAGCACCTCACAGAGTATATCATCCAAACTTGTACTGGGGAGGTAAGCCAGGAAGCAGGTACCAAGTGTGCTGCTCTGAAATGTTACAAGCAGGAGCAAGAAAATTAGAAATCAGAAAGACCTTATCTGGGTGGTGGTTGCATGTGCAATCACATGGACAATGAAGGGCTAATGTTATCTGTGAGAGAGACACTGGAGGCAAGTGTGGTATCCCTAGATAGCCTGGAACTAAGTAAGCAAAGGTTCGTGGGATAAGTCCCTCTCAGACTAATGTTCAAACCAGATGTCAAGTTTGAATGAAAACCCCTGAAACAAACTGAAAATGTGAGAAGTCTCAACACAAACTTCTGCTCCTATTATAATGTAGATATGACCAACGTTCCTGAAGATTTTTTGTGGAAGGAGCCATGAATGATGCAAGGAGGTGAGTCTTATCTACCTATTTTCAATTAAGATCCACTTTATCAGCATGAATATCTTTCCTAAGGAGATACGTAAATTTTCAGTTGCTGATCAGTGCTGATCCTCTCGCCACATAGTAAACAACCAATATTGGTATCACATTCTGTAATGTCATATACAGGTGCCAGATTTATCAGTCGCCTCTTAAAGTGGTGGAAGAAACTGAAACAAAGTCAGACAGGAAGCATGTCTTCAGTGTGAAATATCAGGAAAGCAACGTTATTTATGAAGCACATGGGTAGATTTATCTTTTCATTTGATATTTTTGGGAACATCAGTGTGTCTTTTTTAATGGGTTAAGTGCCTCGGAGGTGATAATACGGTGGGAGAGATAACTAAAAATAGGAAGATAACCAACAACGATGTGCAGAAAGCTACTAGTTTTCTCTTGGCAAGGTGAATCCTTTATGGTTAGTCAGTGCTGACTAAAACTTAACCAGCAGAAGATAATGGAAGTGTATAGCCACAGCAGCTGGAAACATGGCAAAAGACACACGTTATTCTGCTGAAGAATGTACCTTTCAAATTTTTGCTCTAGACCCACAGCGTAAGGGAATGCAAATTATGTCTGTGCCAGGCTTCTGAATTATGCCCCGTGTTGTTACAGCAATGCCCGGGCACCTCTTCTGATTTTGTGTTCATACGAAAAGATCAGTACAATAAAACCATCTATAACAACTAGTTTAAAGATGAACTATAATAAGCAAAGTACACGTTATTTAAGGAATTGTCTATCTTGCATTGTGCTAACGTCATCCTGAAGTACTTGTAAGCCAAAGCCAACACTTAGCAAGCCAGCTCTCAGTGGTGCTGGGTTTCGATAAGAGAGGAGTCCTCTATATTCTGTTCTCTTACTCTATGAATGTTTCCTTTACAGGCATGCTGCATTAGGTGTTACATCCCAGATTTTGCAGTTACAGTCTTTCCTTGATTGCTTCTTGTGGTGGGTTGACCTGGCCAGCAGCTGAGCAGCACACAGCTACCCACTCACTCCCCCCAGCAGGGTGGGGAGAGAACTGGAAAAGCAAAAGCGAGAAAACTCATGAGTTCAGATGGAGATAGTTTAGTACGTGAAGCAAAGGTGTGCCTGCAAGCAAAGCAAAATAAGGTATTCGTTGACTCCTTCCCATAAGCACGCTAACACCCCATAAGTGTCAAGCCACTTCCTGGAAAGCGGGGCCTCGGGACACGGAGCACTTAGTTACTTGGGAAGACAAACGCTGTATCCACAAATGTTGCCGCTTCCTTCTTTCCCTGAGCATCGTGCTGAGCATGATGTTGTATGGTATGGAATACCCCTTTGGTCACTTTTATCAGCTGTCCTGGCTGTGTCCCCTCCCAAATTCTTGTGTACCCCCAACCTACTGACTGCAGGGGCAGAGTGGGTGAAACAGAAACACGCCGTGCTGTGCGAGCAAATCAACACCGTTTTGGTCACGTACCCCAAAGGCTACGCCATACAGGCTGCCATGAAGAAAATGAGCTCCATTCCAGCCAGACTCAGCACACTTTTTGAAAATTCTGCAGTACTCTCTGTTTGAAGAGTTGTGGTTTTAAAACAACGATGACGGGAAATCTAGTGATCTTAACGTGCTTTCATTGCAAAACTGCTGACTTGAGCAGAAGCAGGATTTCACAATCTTCTCTCTAATTATTGATAGTAACTGTGCTTTCTAGTAAACGGTATCTGGGATTTTTTCATTTTACTAAATAGATATTAGCCAGCCTCTGAGTATATTTAGGTGTTGCTATTCAAAATTAGCTCTAAAAAAGCTCATAGGTAACACAGGAAGGAAATATTGGCATTTGATTTTATTGTACCGTGGTTGATTTCTGGGTTTTTTGGTGTGATTGCTCCAAGAAAGCTAAAGCCCTAATCACCCATTACACTGATAGATTTTAAGCAGTTACAGCAGGTGCATTGTAAATTTTAAGACCTTTAGAGGAATTTGAGTTTCTGTTTTGTTATTTAGCTGTATTTTCTACAATGCAAAAATTGATAGCTCTATGGCATTCTATTTACATATTTCAACTGCTTCAGTAAATAAGTAAGGATTGGCTGAATTACAAGGTCTGATCTGAGACTCACAAATTTCAAATACACTTTGCTTTTATTATGAGATAAATCAGTGTGATGTGTGGTAGAATTATACTAATATTTGAGTGAATTCATGTGGTAGGCATGTACATTAATAACTTTACTCAACTATATAGTCCTTTGGAAGCCTATAATTAGAATTTACAATCTAGTCTTATATAATTATAGTCTTAAATAAGTATCTTTAATTGTTTTTTTCCTTATTATTTGTATCATGTAAGTTCATAGGTTCAAATTATTTCTTTATTTCAGATGTGGCTAGTTATTTGCCCCAGTTCCCATTAGATCATAACAGTAGTGCTTTCTGTTACACAACACTTTTATTAACCTTAATTTGTGGAGTTTGAGAGATTTCACTTTACGTTAAATGCTTAGAGCTAACAAGTGGCTAACACAATACATCAATACTTTATCTATTGAGGAACTTGATTTAAAATATGTGATTTGGTTAGGGGAAGAGTCTTATATTCCTTCTACAGATGTCATACGTGCTAATCAGTAGATTATTGGCATAGCTTTGATGACAAATCATTTTATCTTATTAGCCAAATTCATGAGAGGAATATAATTTTGAAACCCAAGAATGCAGTCTCTTAGATAAAAATTAAATTAAAACTTAATGTTGAATTTGGCCATTTTTAAACAGAAAATTAAGTAAGTGCTAGCGTGAAAAGTGTTTAGGTGCTATTCATGAAACCAAGCAAGGAAGGTAATGTTTATTTCTCTGTAGTGTATTGATAAGAGGTTCCTGGAAGGTAAGAGTAACTTCAGGATGATGCAGAGAAGAGATTCTTTACCTATGCCTTATTCTACTGTGGAAAGTAACCTAACTGCCAGTCCATAAATAGGGCGTAAGTAGCACTGTCTATCTGTCCTCGTTTTTGAGAGGTAACCAACAGGTATGAATTGAGCCACTAAACTTCTAATAAATTATAAGATGTTGTGGTTTAGCCCCAGACAGCAATTAAGCACCACACAGCCACTCGCTCACTCCCCCCCCCCCCTCCCCGTGGGAGGGGGAAGAGAATCAGAAAAATCTCGTGAGTTGAGATAAAAACAGTTTAATAGGACAGCAAGAGAGGAGGAAACAACAACAACGATGATGATGATGGTAATAATAATAATAATAACAACACTGACAAAGGAATGTACAAGAACGAGTGATGCCCAAGGCAGCAATTGCTCACCACCCGGCGATTGATAGCCCGTCCCCGAGCAGCGATTCCCTCCCCCCAGCTAACTCCAGTTTAAGTACTGGGCATGACATTATATGGTAGGGAATATCCCTTTGGCCAGCCTGGGTCAGCTGTCCTGGCCGTGCCCCCTCCCAGCTTCTTGTGAACCTCCTCACTGGCAGAGCATGGGAAGCTGAAAAGTCCTTGACTTAGTACACGCACTGCAGCTACTTAGCCACAACTAAAAGCTTCAGTGTGTTATCAATGTTATTCTCATACCAACTCCAAAGCACAGCACTATACCAGCTATCGGGAAGAAAAAAACATCCCAGATGAAACCAGGACAGTTGTACATGTCAACATTTTTCCCCAATATTTTCCAGCCAAAACAGTTTGACAAATTCACCTTTCTTTCACATTTTCATTTTATCCTGTTCTTCCTCGTCCTCTGCAACGTTTGAGCAATTTCTCATGTTACTTATTCATTAAGACTGCAGAATATTTTCTTTGCATTATGCTAATGTTATGGACTACTTGTTTGTTCTCTGATTTCTGTTTAGTGAGGGTTGTTTATCTTCTCATTCAAGGTGTGAGAGATTTTGTTTATTTACTCCCTGAAGGAACCAAGTCATCCAATTTACGTGTGAGATAGTTTTGTTATGAAATAATGTGAGCACTTGAGAGATTTGCGTATACACTCTTAGTGATACATCTGCTTACGTGGAGAACTTAAGAAGTTAAGGGAGGGAATTTTAAAAAAACACTATGTGGAGATAACAGCACATGAAGCCTGAAGACCTGAACCAAGTACATTGCTTTACTTATAACAACAACCCCACTGAAATCTGTAATATCAAAACCGCACTGGAGTGCCTGAGCAAGATTTAAGTGGAATTCAGGCATCTGAAGCTGAACTTCTGAACATCTCAGTTTTCTAACCTGGGAAATGCCCAGCCTCTTCAGATGCCTTAAGTGTTGTTTGTGTAGACACCCACAAGTGCCTTAGTTTTAAGAGGGCCAAGTGGCTCAGCATCTGTCTTATCTACAGCATTAATAAGATTAATCAACTAGACGCTTCTCCACCGGCCTCTGTTAAAGGATTAAGGTCTGGCAGACCTTCTCAAAGCAAGTGTACAAGATCAGACTGAATGTAAAATGCAGTGGTGGATGCTACTTCTAAGAGTTTGTGCTCATCCTATACCCACTGACTTGTACTGTGGATGTACTGACTTGAGATACAGGAGTGTCAGTTCAATTTTCTCAGCAAAAAGTTTAAACTTACACATCCCATTACACACAACAACATTTTTACTACCAGACCATATATACCTGTGAGGCATTTTTCACCTTAAAGTGTTCCACTTTGCAGGAAAAGCAAGCACAACCGTGTCTTTATAGGTTAATGATTTAGTCACGTAACTTAAAGTAGGAATCTTGCACTCCAGTCTCTGCTCAAGGACTGTTTATAAATTTTATTTTGAACGGTGATTAGATGCAATAATTATAACATCTAAAGTTATTCTCATTTTTGTAGATCATGTTGTCTTAGCAAGACAGATTGAATATCTAATTCATAATAGCTTCATGTGTTTGTTTCGTACAAGATTTTCATAAAAGAATACTTTACACTGGAAGATGAAATGGTACCCATTAGATTTGGTAGTGCCAAAGTACCTCTTAGATTCAGAGCTGCCTTTCTGGGCCCATACTCTTCTCTTTAGCGAATGTCTTTATTTTGTATTAACAAATCATTGGATAGCATGAACAGGTTATAGTAGGACTGGAACCCAAGAGCTCTCCGTTGCAGGTGAAAACCTACTAGCCATGATTTCTTGTCCCATCTCTCTTAATTAATGAGTCTTTCCTTTTCCGCCAAACCTCTACGTCTTGCCCTTCTGAACTGAAAGAATCAAGAGTTACTGTAGTTCCAAGAAGGGTCTGGTCAGGACATTGTGCTCATAGCACTTTTCTTTTAAGCAGAGTACCTGTTCATTTTTATTTCCGCATTGTTTTTAGATGCAAGAAATGCTGAACTGTTAATGGGGCAGGTTTTGCATGCTTTGTAACTACACCTTTTCATTCATACAAGAAGATGTCTGATGGATAGAGTCACCTGCAGACTTTGAATTGTCTAAACAGAATTTTTGGAGATTAATTTTTGATCTTTAACAAGGCCTGAGACTTGCCTTTTCAAGTCCTTTGGCTTTTAATAAATAGAGCCTTTAACTTGGTTCCTGCTGTTCATATCTGTAAAATGGAAAAGCTTCCACCAGTGTCAGGAATTAATAGAAGTACAGTACAACAAGGTCTGCACATTCAATTAATTCATTTTCCATTAGTCCTGCATCAGTTCTGTCCCCACACCTCTCCAGCTTTGCTTCTGCTGCTGTCAGGATTCTTCACCAACCTTATGCTTCTGGGCCTGATGAGGAAGAGCTGTATCAGGGTCCATGTCTCTACTTTGACATGCTGTGCGCTATAGAGAAAGGAAGAAGCAGACATTCTACTTGGAGGAAATGAGGACAGCAAAATGAAATGCAGCCTCTTTGAACACCTGCATTCTTTGTATTTGTTTTCCCATATATCATGAGAAGAAAAAGAGAAAATTTTGGTGTTTTCCTGAAACAGTCTAGGTGGTTGCCTGCTCCCAAAGTAGAGGAATCAAAGCATCTGCTTCATTCCCCTGGCATGTCTGAAACTTATGAGAGAGACTGAAAGTTTTTCTGTTGTTCCTAGAGGGGTATCAGGTACAGTTAAATTTATTTGTGAGGGGAAAAGCTACCAAAACTGCTGCTGCTGATTCCATTAATACTGATGAATGGTTTAAAGATCTCTTCTACTTCACTAGTTGAGAATAGGACCCTGAAAGTTGGCAACTGAGAAACCATAAAAGCCCTCTTCCAGCAGTTCTGATAATGTGATGCAGTTTCTAACAGCACAGGTGAAACTTGTGAATAATGGAGACTGTCAGAAAGAAGGTTCACAGTCTGTGAGCTTGGTGTCATCTTTGGTATCCTGAAACAATACTTCCACTGGTGCCTAATAGTTGTCTGGCTACTGGTTTGTCTTTAAGCGCAGCTATATGAGGTTCGTGCTGTAGACCTGTGTAAACAGATCTCTGAGTTTGCAAGGATAAGGAATCAGTAGTTAAGTAAGGATATGTTATCTGTCTTCAGTTCTGATATTTCCCATATTTAAAACATCACCTGTGTGATCATCAGCTCTTAGTTTTACAAGGTCTGTGCTTGGACAGAGGACAAGCAATGAAAGACTCTTACCTTGTGGTTTAGAGCGCCAACCCAGGGTAAATATATTGCACTTTGGACTCTTTAATATGATGTTGTCATCACGGTCATAATTAATACAAAATGGGATAGCAAATCAAGGTTTTACATGCAAATTTAACTCTTGCAGTTGATAATCTTTTTGAATTCTTGGCTTCTATATACAGTCTTTAATATTCCTTTAACACTTCAGTGGGATCATATTATAATTCTCTACGGACTAGAGTTAGTTCTGCACTAGTGTAGGAATCATAACTTATTTTCTTCATTTAAATGCTTTTAAAACGTAAGTGCAAATATTGAATTAATAGTTATGTGAAATTAGCTGAATTTCAGAAAAAAAAATTATATAAAGTAGCACTCACATAAAATCTGAATTAGAAATAGCCAAACCTATTAAAACCATCACTTTATTTGCCTTCTCATTAGCCGCTTCACATTCCTAATTAAAACTATAATTGGTTATCATCCTGCTTGCTAGAGATACCTTTAGAGTCCAAGTTTCAATTCAATATTTCTCATTTTTGCTTTCTCTTATTTTTCCTTAGCAGGGAGTAGAAAGAACTAATATTGTCTATAATTCCAGTAATGATTATAAGGGAAAGTCTGTCAGTATGCCATGAAGCTATGAATGGCTATTATGAATGAGGTTAAGCATGGTTTCAAAGACACAGAAGGTCGAGTTTAATCTGCCCATGCTGCTGCTTGTGAAATAATTAAGTATCTTGGATGATACCAAAAAAAGCTTACCTAAACTAATTAGTTCGGGAATTTGATACTAAGTATTTTCAAGCTGCATGAAGAATCAGCAGAACCTTTGGGGAGGAGCAGACTTGTGCAAGTGTCTTTCACTTAAAAAATAGTAGGAAAACCATTGAGTTCTCACTTACAAACTTTCTTAAATGCATATTTAGAAAATTTCATCAACCAACTACAGGACCAATGGCGAAATTATCAAGTGCTATTTAAGTGAGTATTTTTATACTGTCCATGGAAATGCTGCTGTCTTTTTTTATTTAGTTCTAGGCAATCTATGGTTATATAATCATAGAACGTATGCCCTGCAGCTTTGTTGTCATTGCTCATTGCAATTATTATTCAGACATGATTCTGAAAACTACACTCCCTGACAAAGTGTCCCTCCCCATCTTTCTTAGAAGCCACTGGTAAGTACTGGAAGGTCACTATAACATCTCACTGGAGCCTGCTCTTCTCCAGGTTGAACAACCCCAGCTCTCTCAGCCTGTCCTCACAGGGGAGATGCTCCACCCCCCTGATCATTTTTGGGGCCCTCCTCTGGTCCCGCTCCAACAGATCCATGTCTTTCCCGTGCTGAGGGCTTCAGAGGTGGATGCAGGACTCCAGGTGGGGTCTCACCAGAGCAGAGCAGAGGGGCAGAATCACCTCCCTTGACCTGCTGGCCACGCTGCTTTGGATGCAGCCCATGATACATTTGGCCTGCTGGGCTGCAAGTGCACATTTTATCCAGTAGTACCCCCGAGTCCTTCTCCACAGGGCTGCTCTCAATCCACTCGTCACTCAGCCTGTATCCATGTCTGGGATTGTGCGGGACCTTACACCTGGCCGTGTTGAACTTCATGAGGTTAGCACAGGCCCACCTCCCTAGCCTGTCAAGGTCCCTCTGGATGGCCTCCCTTCTCTCTAGAGTATCATCAACCACACCACTCAGCTTGGTGTCATCTGCAAACTTGCTGAGAGTGCACTCAGTCCCACTGTCCCCAGCAAAGAAGTTAAATAAAGCTGGTCCCCGTACGGACCCCTGAGGGACACCACTCATCACTGGTCTCCATCTGGATCCTTTAACAATACACTTAAAAGCTGAATCAATGAAATAATAATTATTTTTTAATATTCTTGTTTGATTGATTCCTTTAACCCTGGGTAACCCAGGAGATTCTTCAGGTCTTGTTGTAGGTGTTATTGTTTTGTAAGCTTGCCATTTACAATGTGATCGAAACATTTCACATTTGTTTTTTTTCCTTTACTGCTCTTAATACTCTGTACACTAGTACAAATCTAGAGCAACTCTTCTGAGTTGAATGTGGTTGTTCCAGATCGATGTTGTACTTTCCACTGCCACATAGCTTGACGACATTTCCCCCCAGGTTTTATTCTCCTCATTAAAAGAAAATAAAATCTTTGAACAAGAACATGTATTTGCTTTTTATGATAATGAGCAAAGAGTTGTATTAAAAATTGGCTTTGCAGGAAGAAGTTTGGACCATTAGCCCAGCTACTGTTCTTATAATCATGAAATCTCCATTGTAAATACTTTCTTCTACCTTCTGCAGGGAGAATAGCATCCATATTGGTTCCATCATGTTTAATAGGTAACATAGCCTTTACGTGAAGTGAATTTGGGCTTCCAGGGACTTTTAAAATTAGGAAGATCTTTCTTATTAACCATTGCCTATGGGTGTAACACCAAGCAAAGTGCAAGGAATCATATAGTCCTGCTGGATGTCAGTCAGTTTTTTTAAATAAGGATGTGTAAACACTCTTGAAAAGCATTGCATGTAAAGGAGGACAGAATTAATTAGTTTTTAATGCTTCTATTCTGCATTTGCAGGTTTGCACTGATCAAATAGATCAGTTCTAAATCAGTATTTTATAATCCGTGCCAATATGAATTAAAACTGCAAAAAGCAACACTACAGAATGAGGAAAAAGCAGTATCTCTTAGGGAGACCTTTAATCACCGAGTATCAAAATTATTAAAATGGATATTGGTAGAGCTATCCCAGTTCTGATGATGATGAAACTGAGGCATAGAGTGGTAAAGTGATTTGACCCAGTCTTTAATGAGAGACGGGCAAAGAGCATAGATTCTTTGGTTTCTAGGCTGGCACGTTAGCCACAAGCTGTTTAATTCAGTGGCATTTAACCTGAAAACTTGTGTGCATGTTTCTGATGATACTCTTATGTGTTGTCTTCCAGATCATAAGGAATTCAGGATTGATTCCCTTACTCTTTTGCATTGTGCTGCTGTAACAGCAGCCTAACAGTGTTAAGCACATCGTATGCCTTATTTTCCCCTTATACTTTACTATTGCTGAGGCTTGATCCATAGGTTTTAGATTACATATTACAATCGTTAGATAGCATATTACATATGCATACATGGAAACTGTTCTTAGGGTCAGGTTTTGAGCACTCTGATGGCGTACACAGACGTTTGTTTAATGTTCCCCTACATACAGAAATGCGCTATAAAATCCTGGGATAAAGAGATTCAGTGCGCACAGTCCTCAAATGTAAGAAGAGGTTGTAAAAAATTCATTGCCCAAATGTGCATCACTGTGTGTTATTTTAGTTCCTATCTGAAGTGAGGAAAAAGGAAGCAGTATATATACAAAGAGAAAAGAAGATAGTCTTGGCAGTTGTATACTTCCAGATTGCATTTGCATTTTGGGAGGGTATCTGGGAAAACACTGTGTCACGTGGCCACCTGTCAGGAAAATTACCTCCTGCCTCCAGTCTGGATCTTAGTTGTTTGGAACATTAACGGAACAGAAAAATAGTGCTATCCCTGTAAGTGAAAACAGTTAATGGGTTGATCTTTTCTAATAGGGTTATAAACTATTTATTACCCAGGTAATAAAAGACAGAATCAGTTGTTTCTACTGTGTATCAGACTATCAAAGTCTCAGGCAGACAGAACTGGCTCTTGAGATCTATCTGTATGTTAGTTTTTAGGTTCTGTAAGCCTGCATATTAAAAACCTCTGTTCAAATTTCCCTTTTATCTCACTAACACTCCTTTCACTTCAGTCACAGTGGCAAATTTTAATCACTGTTACTTACGGGTTCAAGGAACCACCAACCTTATCATCTATGCTGTAGAATCCCATTGTTTCTCTTACCACCTTTCCCCAAACAGGGAATGGGAAGCTTCCAGGTTCTCCTTTGGCACTTCTTCCCTGCCTTTTCTCGCTGAAGGATGAGGCAGGGTTAACCATTGAACATTTGCTGAAATTATGAATGCATACATGGAGACCTCAGCCTCCAGTAGCACATTGCTGCTGCTACCATAGCCAGTCTAGAGTCCTTAAGTTACTCGGTGTGAATCACATGTTAAGGGAAAAGCTTTCACAGGCAAATCCTCTTCCTCTTTCTTGTCTCGAGCTGTGTTTTGTTACTAATTTCAATCACTTGGGCAACCTTTCCTGCTACTAAATCACATAAAGCTGCCAGGTGCTCCACATCTTAGAAGCGCTGCCTCTATTCTGCTGCACTCTCATGTTTCTGCAAAACCTTAGGAAATCAGTAGGGGTTTTTCTGTAGCTCTGCACATTTAATGGCTTGTCCTGGACTGGAAGCCTGGTATCGTCTGTCTGGCTATTCTGCTGAGATCTAACAAGGGAAGATAACCAGGAGAGAGGGAAGCTGAGACAACATCGTCTCAGAGTGAGGACACAGCCTCTTCTGCTGTAGAATACTGTTCTGCTATTACAGGAAAATCTAATATTAATTTCCAGCATCTTCAGACTAGCTATTCTCCATATAATGTGGTATTTCTGCTATTTCACAAATGTGCAGCCACTTTCCTGCCTCCTCTCAGTATCCGCAGATACCCACATTAAAGCTTTCTTAGCAATTCTAGGAGTCCTTTACTGCTACTTGTCAAGCACTCCCCTGCATGTTACTATGCCTCTGCAAGTTCCTCAGCTCTGGTAATTGCCTTTCATTCTACAGTGTTGCGGAAGTTCTCGATATACCCAGTGAAACCCTGTTTTGTTCATCTGCAACAGCTGCCAGGTCTCGCCCACAGCTGTGACCTTCCTTTGCTACTGTTTGTGTATGGACCACATACACTGATACCTGCAGGTGAACACGAAGTATTTGTAAGCATACAAAATAACTCAATAAATAATTTGTGTTAAATATAGAACTTGAAGACTTGGCAGCCCTAAAGTAAGAAGACTCCTGGGAAGAATACAGGGATGCTGCCCAGTTGTGTAGGGATGGAGTCAGGAAGGCCAAGGCGCAGCTGGAGCTGAACTTGGCAAGGGATACAAAGAATAATAAGAAGGGCTTCTACAGGTATGTCAGCCAGAAAAGGATATCAAAGAAAGCGTACCTTCCTCCCTCCCTCCCCCTTTCCCATGAGCAAGACTGGCAGACTGGTAATGATGGATGAGGAGAAGGCTGAGGTACTCAACAACTTTTTTGCCTCAGTCTTCACTGGCAATCTCTTTTCCTGTCCCTCTCAGTGAGTCTCCAGAGATTGTTTGAATACTCTTGCACTTTCAAGTATGTTTTTTTTCCAGTCATTAGAAAAACTTGGGTACTTCTTGGGGTATAGTGCCACTGCAGGCTCCACCAGCTAAGGAGCCTCTACCTAAGCTACGTGCTTGGTGTACAGTTGTGGTAGCAAAGGACTCAGTGAATGAACTTATGTTCTTCCTGGGAGTGTGAGTATATGTTGGGAGGTCAGTCCGTACTGATCGTTGTGCTGCTGCAGATAACATTATTACAATACTTGAGCTCTGTGAGCTCATTGTGAATTACCTGCCTGAGTTGTAGTCACACCTTTGCTGACTGTATGATTGTCTTTTTATAACTAGAGGCTGTAGTCTTTTCATACTTTACAGTAACTCATAAATGTTTAAGACAGCTTTTGAGCAATTAGTGCTGCTTCTGCTCTAGAAGTTATGAATTTGTTATGTGCAATGATTTTCATAATGTGTCACCTTAATTGATTTCAGTCAGTTTGGCAAAGAAAAGCAGTAAAACTGAAAACATGTAAGACTGCAGTTTTCTAGTTGCATTAATGCAATATGAATTCTAATCTACTTGCCTGAAAAAAATAACAAATGGCTTATTCCACTCTATTCTCAGCCTGGAAATATGCTGACACAGCCAATGCGTTGTAAGTAGTGCTTTACACGTGAGTTACCTTGGTTAGCGGCTCACTGGGTCCCCACGCTTGTCCTTCCTATTTATGAAGTGACTTTACAGTTGAATGCATTTTGTTTTGTAATGTTCAAAGACAAATAACCCTTCACAGCTCTTAAAATGTGAAAAAAAAGTATGATGGGCTAAAAATCTCTTTTACTACAAGTGTGGGGTTTTGTTTGTTTCTTTTCCTTCAAAGATGTAGTCATCATGTATTTCTTATTAATGCCTTGTGCATGGCCTATCAGGCTGAAGTGACTTGTGGAGGGGAAAAGCAGCCCCAAGACAAAATACTATGAGCAGCACTAGAAGAAATCTGATGCAGATTTATTTTTAAAAATCCACATCAAAAAGCCATTTAATGGAATGAATTCTTGACTTGTGATCACGAGCAAACATTTTTTCAGAACAAGTTGGAAAACACATCTACTTGTTTATCTGTAATCATTCTGCTCTCAGAATGTGATCGAACGTACTCGATATACTTCTTGGAAATCTTGATGATTTGTGCCTTGGTGAGTTCTTGGGTTGCAGCTGAGGTTGATTATTTGACCTTCCTAGAGAAGGTCATCTGCTGAGGCTAGGAGCCACCCGAGTAACTGGAAATGGTGAGCTGTGCTGTACGGATGCACTGGATAAGGAAGGACTAAGGAAGAGTGGTGCTGCAATTTACGGGACTGTCCTTTCCAGTACTGCTTTCTCTCATTAGTTCTCCATTTGCCTCTTTTTATCTTTTTTTTTCCCCACCATGTGTTGGGAGGAAGTTTGAGAGGGGTCCCTTTCTAGCACCTCCACAGAGAAGGTCAGATGAAAATCACTGAAATCATGAAATTGTTTCACTGTAGTTAAAAGAATATGCAGATCCAGTTCTTTTGTCCTATGACTGGATTTTCCTTATAACACCTATTTCAGAATTCAGGAATATGGTAACTCAAAATAAGCAACTTTGAAATATAATCCAGAGCATACTATGCCAAAGTGAATATTAAAAACTAAAAATGTTCTCCTGGATATCTACTTGATACACCCGATACAAATTTGGAATTCCAATTGTTTGGACTAACTTAAACTGGAAGTTGCAGAAGAAAACAAAACCTTGCAGCAAAAAATGTGTTCTCCTGTTTTTGCAGCTTTAATGTGTTCAGAACCAACTCACACATTAAATAAAGTTGCTTTTGATTTAAACACTTCAAGATGTTTTTTCTTTTTTAAGAGTCTTCAGCCACTAAAATTTGTATGACTGGTTATATATTTCCCTAAAGCTTCATCTCTCTCTCCATCATCCATGAGCTCAGTGAAAGTTTTGCTTGAAGTTCTAATCACATTGTTAGTTTTATTCTATTGGTAGGGGGAATGACTGGAAACCTCTCTTTGTTGAAACTGTTCACCAAAAAAACTTTTTTCTGTGCTGATGCAAGTAGTGCAAGAAATAAGAAAAAACAAAAGGTTGCTTTTCTGTGTGCATACCCTCTCTTTAGACAAGGTATTAATTTACAGTCTTTTCCTTTGTAAAATACCATTAGAAATAGGAAATGAGATTAATATAGGATCACTCACTGGTTGCTTTTTGTTGCTGACTTTTTGCTTTTTAATATACACCGATATTAAGTATACAGTTTCACTTCTGATTGTCATGTAGTAATTTAATACAACTGTGGTTTCAAAATCTACAGAATCAAATTTAAATTAGAAACGAAATTACCAAAGAGAAGTTAAATATATTAAAGTAGTGGAAAAACCCTCCAAAGTATTGTAGGCTGTAACAACATTGTTGAACCTGGATGCCTTGCGTTATATTTCTAGTCCATTTAGGCAGATAAGAACAGGTTGGGGTTTTGGTTTTTTTTTTGAAGTAACAAGCCAACAAATCCAGTGTAGTTTAATAAGGCTTTGGGTTTTTTTTTATACTGAACACACAGAAAAATAAATATTTTCTCTCTCTCTCTTTTTTTTTTTAATCTATTTTTGGATTTGAGGAGTTCAGGACTAAAAGATGAAGAGTTGGTATATAATCAAAAAAGTTGGGATATAATATTTAACATTGTTTTAAGGGGTGCTGCTGCACAACTGATTTAAACTAATCTGCGTGTGTTCCTACTCTGCAGACTGGGTGCACTCACCACACACCAGCATTCCCATCCCTCCCTCTTGCTGCCTCGTGAGCCAGATCTGGGAACAGGGAAATACAGTCTGGGGGGAAGGAGCTGTTTTGTCTTTTGTTGTGGAGCTGCTTTCCAGCGGAAATGGTTCCCTGTTATGCTTGTGTAGCAGCGGAATGAGCCGTAGCGTCAGCACAAGGAAGATGGGACTGTTCAGACAAGGGCAGCCGTCAGAGTCAGGAGCATCACTTTTGTTGATAGTGTGGACTTAAATCTGTTTAGACCAATCCTGAAGCCACACAGTAGGATTTCCCACTTTGCTATTTAATATTGGAGGATACGGATGAACTGAAGGTATTAACTAGATTGATTTTCAATTTGTCAGGCATCTTGCAAACATGGTTTACCATCAAAAAGACAAGGTAAACCAGAAAGAGAAGACAAACAAACAGGAGGGAGTGAGGGCACAGGGTTCCAAATATAACAAGATTTTTGAAAAGAATGAGTGCAATTATATAACTAACAGTCTAGATTTTACTAACCTGTCTGTTGGTCACTGAAAACTGCAACATTCAATAAGGAACATCTCTGTTTTCAGCAGCTTCTCTTGGGATGTAGAATTGCTGTTCTTTAATCAGAATTTCCACATAAAAGGCATTGCCTCAACAACTTTTTTCTTTTAATTTCAGAAGGGTATCTGTACAAGTAGTACAAAATTCCAAAGAGCTTTGTGCCATCATCTTCAAAAGAATATGTCTACATGAGTTACCTAATTAACTAGCTTTAAGTGATACCATATTTGTAAGCTTTAACTTTCCCGTTCAGATGTTATGGGAGAATGTGACTGTGCCCTTCCTAACTTTGACAGTTATTTATATAAATATTTTTAATCACATTTTTGCTTTATATTTTTTTAATCCCATCAGACAATATAGGTGATCCAAAAACTCCAATGTAACTCTTAATCCATACTTCTAATATTTGCCCGAGTCTCTATTTGCCATCCTCCTTTCCCTTTACCCTTTCATTTCCTAGTACTTTGAAGAATTGTCATGGACGTTGAATCATCAACATTTTGCAGTCTACTGCCAGAAGTGAGCTACTGTTGACATCATTACTGAATCAGTTAAAGCTAGGTTTTAACTAGGGCAGATACTGCATCTGTACAAATTGTTTACAGCTCCTGTGTGGTCGGTATTGATAATAAAAGTAGAAAAAAGGTCCTGGGAAGTAAGCCACACAGAAATTTGCTCTTTAATTTTGACAGTATATGGGCTGCTGCATGATCTGCATGAAGGCTAGAAATATCAAGTGCAGTTCTTTTTGAAAAAAATCACCATCAGTGGTTGACAGATGCTCTTTAGAATGAAATTTAATGATATGTGTCATTCAAGTAGTCAAAATGTTTTTTTCACATGTCAACCTATTCCTTATCTTATTCCATTTAGCTAATTTTGTCAGATCTTACTGTATTGCTAACTGATAGCTTGTCATGGAATAGTGAAGAGTGTTATGACCTTGTCTTTGCTCTGTCCCTTTTCCTTTTCTTTCACTGCTCTCTATCTCTAGGTGAACACTTACCTCTTGTGAGCACGATTTTATGCACAAGAATCTGTTCTTCATTGAATGGCTGAGTTTTAAAATGTTTTATAACATCCAGATTTCACGCTTTGAGCTTCTGTACCTTTTATTTCCATGTTGCAGTTTTGTTATTGCTGATGGTAATCTTTTATATAGAGACTTCTCCTAGTCAAAATATTTTTAATTGATATAAAATCAGGTGTGTTTCCTCAGTCAGGCATAGTTTTACAGTTTAACAAATATTAGAAGTCAAACAATATGTGCGTAACAGTTATACAATATACATGTACATTAGACAAAACAATATACATGGAAAAAATACACATGGAACAGAGCAAATACTATGAGACCTTAACTTGCAAATTGGCTTCAATTCAAAAATTCTGTATGTTGAAGCAATATTCAATTCTTGTTTCTTAAGCACTAAAAGGTTGCTGAACTCAAATAGTTGAAAGGTATTAAATTACCTATGTTATGCTTGTATTTTATGCTTCAAATGACTGTGCCAAGGAGCTTGCTGAGCACATGCCCTTGCATCCGCAGAATGTAGGATGTGTGTAGCTAAGGCAGCAGTTTCCTGTTGCACAAGCAGAAAAGACCTCAGCCAATTTGTATGCTGGACGTTTCCCTCTAGGCTGTAAAGATAGAAGAGATCTATGGGGGTGAATGAGAACACCTTCAGTATAGACGTATGTCATACTTCAGGATTTTCCTGGAGCCAGGGAAAGTTTTTGCCACCCATACTTAACTTTCAAAAAGCTTGAGCACGCTACATTTGTTCCCCCACTGACCTTTTGCAGTCCTGGAAAAGGATTCCCCAGCCCTTAGGTTCTTAATCAATTTTTTAAACATTCATAGAAGCAAATCCTTTAGGATTATTTTTTTTAAAACCTCTAGAGGCAGAGCATTCTTAGCTTGCCTTTCTTTTACCATAGCTCATCTTGCTTTTCATTGCTCTACAGTCTTTAACAGTAAAGCAAAGATTTTTAGTTAGCTGGACTTAATTTCAGGATTGTATGAACAAGATTGTATTTTACACCTGATTATTTGTTGTCTTTTTTCCCAATCGCTAGTTATTGACAGAATCTCTTCACCTGTTTCAAATTTTCCCCACCTAAATTGTTTTCACTTTTTTTCTGAGTTGTGAACACTGGCGACTCAGGGGATGTATGGACAACGCAAAAATGTGTCCATCTGAGGGAATGCTTGTTGAACTCCAAGGAATGGAGTGTCTTGCCTCAAAACTACTCAGGTCTTACTGTTTCTTGAGGTGTCACCCAGCATTAACACTTGACTCTTAGCCACTGTGGGCCTAAGATTTTTTTCTTTTGTTTTCTCTTTTCACTTCAAAGCCTCTGAAATAATGTGAGGGCCGTGTTTCAGCCCTGCAGCACAGTGTTTTTATAACACGAGGCAAAGGATGTGTCTTAGAAGCTCCAGAGTATGGTAGGAATGCATGCAGTGGTATGTGAGGATGAAAAACCTTTGGGGATGGAGCTGAAAGACTGTATAGGGCAGAAGCAGCCAAACCAGGCTGCGTGCTCCTTGGAATATTCCTCCCTCTGAACCACTCCCTGGTTAGGTCTCTGAGTGAGCTAAATGCATCTCTTCAAAACAGAGCCTGGGAGCTAAGTAACAATCACATCACATGGACAGTCAGGGAATCTGCTCCTAGCTTTGCTCCTGGGTAGTATTTTACTTAGCAGAGTAGATGCACTAATCTGCCTTCCAAGTGCTCCTTAAATTTTGGACTACTTCCACATTCATCTATTACATTTATATTCCCTTGGATTTAAACAGTAAACGCAAATGCATTTGATGACAGTTGTCAGAATCAGGCAGTCTGACCACTTAAAGGTACCTACCTAATTAACCAGGAGTTATGTCAGCTCTGGCAAAGTCACTGAGGTCTTTTCCTGGGACGAGGAACCTTAGTTAAGGACTGTGTTCCTCTGGCTTGTCAGCCAGCTGCTGTTGTTCAGCATGAATTTTTTATTTTACAGTCATTGAATTACTAAAGCCACAAATACACTAATTTTAAATATTACACAAGATATCTGTTATGCACACATTTAATGATCTTTGGTACCCTCCCTATGTTCCCATGTTGTCAGTGAAGTGTCTTATTTATAAATGAACATATGATACTTCATTTATTGTTACCTTATCAGTAAGGCATAAGACTTGATGTGAAGACATGAAATGCACAATTCACCCTTTTTCACCGGTTTCCTTTATTACCCTCATTATTTAAAAAATAATAACTTTGTTCCGTATTTCCAGTTTGCTGCTTTTTCAAATTCAGCTTTCAGGAATTGCTTCTTAATACAGCTTTCTCATATTAAAGAGCTCTTTAGTAGTAAATTGTTTTCTTCTTGAAGCAGATTTATAGACAAAAAGCAAGTAATCTCAGTTGTCTTTTTGATAAACTGAACTGATAGCTTATATACTCTTTGTCCTTGATTTTTTCTGTCCATTTTCCCCTTTTGTCTGTGAATATCACAATATTCCATTAGCTCTTTTAACATGGTCTCTAATTGCATTGTCACATATCCAAAGGCTATGTGACTATGTGTACTGTTTGGTTTTAGAAGTAGTTCATAATGAGTTGCTTGTTTGTTTCGATTCTTGAATCCTACTTAGTCACTACTTTTCAGGATTCAGTCCTCCATTTTGTTTGCCATGGCCACAGGCTCTGGAACCCAGCAGGGCTGACTTTCCTCCTTTATATTTTTCCTCAAAGAATACCCTTTGTGTTATTTACAGCTTTTACCAGCACTGGTTTAAATTTCAAGTCACTAATGAAAGGGATGAATAACTGTGACCTACTCAGCACCTCTCTGGAGCCTTACTAGAAGCATCATCTCTCTGACGACAGAAAGGACCTAATGAAATTATCTGATACCTTTGTTTCTGGCATGTTAGCAATGGATATTAATAAAGGCATTTTGGGACCACCCAATATTCTCTGAGGAATGGACTTTGTCAGCCTTGCCTTGTGTCTGTTTAGGAAGGTCATCCTCACTGGTTAAAAGATTTGTTGTGTTAGTGATCTGTATTATGATTTAGGTTGGTTTCTCGGTACATGCTGGTGACATGCAATACATCCACTCTAAAGGACTGTGTAAATTCTGCAGTGTATTCCACTTCTTGGTTTGGAAGGTTCATCTGGTAGTCATCTCATTAATTTTTAACTATAATCTTCCCCCCCCCCCCCCAACTGTTTATCTCATGAAATACTGTTGGATAGTTTTCTATAAGCATAAATGCAGAGAAATCTCTAGAAGGAAACAAATAATTTGATTGTAGGTGTTTTCTGTTTGAGGAAGTGACTTCACATTTACATAGCTATCCACCTTCCGTGTCAAAGTTTTGCATGACAGCAGGATCTGTGGTTTGGGAAGAGGAAAGAGCCAGTAGGAAGCCTGTATTTCTCTGTATCAAGTAAAAGAATGATATCACCTTCATGCAAGGCTCCTGTCTGAATGTGGCTTTATAAGACAGTTCTGCAGTTCAGTTCAAGAAGGGAGAATGTACAGTCTGCACTGTTGAACAGTGCTTCGTGTTGACATCTTTAAAGCAATATTCAGTCTCTTTCTAACTTACATAGGCCTGTTCAAAGAGAATCACAACAATGCAAGAATCACATAAGAAAAACCTTTGACCTGTATTATGTGGAAGATAAAATTATCTCATTTTAAAAATCCCTTTTTTCCTTAAAAACTCATTATGAATCACTTTCTTTTTAATGTAATCATTAACAAATCATCACACAAAAAATCAGGAAAGCTATTCCGTTTTCCAATAATTTGTTCGTATGCCCTTTGAAGATATTCTAAAGATCTTGCTAGCAAATAATTTGATTAGGTGAAACTATTTCCTTTCCTGTTTCCGAGCAAAATATTATAAAATTTAATAGCACCAAAAATATACTCCATAACTTGACATTCATAAATTGCCACAGTCCAAAACGAAGCTGGGTTATTTTTTAGTCCTAGTTCCAGAATGGCTTTTTGAGATTCTGTTTAGACCTTTTCTTTTTCTGTAGCCCAGAAAGTTCAGAGTTTAAAACTAGTATAATTCCTTGAGGTTCCTAGATTTTAAGAGTGAAACCTATCACACTATTGCTGAATGCAAACTTGGAGGCAAGCTGCAATACATCAGTGCATCATTCAGAATTATACTGACTCAAGGGAACATTTAAAGGTTCTCTGAATGAGTTTATGTACAACGAATTGACCATTGTTCATATACCTGCTGCCTAATGGCCATATTATATCCAGTATTTATTTTAAGTTAGACTGGAAAAATAATTTTTATTATAATAATAAGAACAGAATGTAACTCAGGAAGCCATGTGTTTAAAATAAAAGATTGTCATGCATGTATCTGCCATTATAATTTTAATTCTTGCTCTTGGAAATACTCTAAAGGTGACCTTTCATTACCTGAATACTTAGTATTTTTTCCATAGGATCCTTAACACCATTAAAGTTAGATGATAGTTTATGTTTGGGATAAGCTATACATTCAGTAGTTTTATGAACATTATTTGGTTGCTTGCCTCAATTACAGTTATTCTGCTGTGTTCAAATGTTGCAAAGAATACACTGGCGGGATTTTTTTTTGGCATTTCTTTTTAGAGTACTCCTTGCTGTTAGCACAAGCTTGCTGCTACTATTGTAATGCTGCTACGTGGCTTCCAAGACACGGATGTGGCATGCATTTGGTCTACCTGCAGCCCAAAAAAACTTGGATGAGTTACTGCAGTTTTCTGTCAGGGTAGACTTAACTAGCAGTACCTTCTGGCTGATGGAAGATCATGGAGTGGTTCGTCTTGAGAGTGCTCACAGGGCACCTGCAGGACAACCAAGGGATCAGGCCCAGCCAGCATGGGTTCATGAAAGGCAGGTCCTGCTTGACCAACCTGATCTCCTTCTATGACCAGGTGACCCACCTAGTGGATGAGGGAAAGGCTGTGGATGTTGTCTACCTGGACTTTAGTAAAGCCTTTGACAGCGTCTCCCACAGCATTCTCCTGGAGAAACTGGCGGCTCGTGGCTTGGACAGGTTTACTCTTTGCTGGGTGAGGAACTGGCTGGATGGCCGAGCCCAGAGAGTTGTGGTGAACGGCGTTAAATCCAGCTGGCGGCCGGTCACAAGCGGTGTTCCCCAGGGCTCGGTTCTGGGGCTGGTCTTGTTCAATATCTTTATCCATGATCTGGATGAGGGAATTGAGTGCTCCCTCAGTGAGTTTGCAGATGACACCAAGTTGGGTGGGAGTGTTGATCTGCTGGAGGGTAGGAGGGCTCTGCAGAGGGATCTGGACAGGCTGGATCAATGGGCAGAGGTCAGCTGTATGAGGTTTAATAAGGCCAAGTGCAGGGTCCTGCACTTTGGCCACAACAACCCCATGCAACGCTACAGGCTTGGGGAGGAGTGGCTGGAGAGCAGCCTGGCGGAAAGGGACCTGGGGGTGCTGGTTGACAGCCGGCTGAACATGAGCTGGCAGTGTGTCCAGGCAGCCAAGAAGGCCAACAGCGTCCTGGCCTGTATCAGAAACAGTGTGGCCAGCAGGACCAGGGAAGTGATCGTGCCCCTGTACTCGGCACTGGTGAGGCCGCACCTTGAATCCTGTTCAGTTTTGGGCCCCTCACTACAAGAAGGACGCTGAGGTGCTGGAGCGTGTCCAGAGAAGGGCAACGAAGCTGGTGAGGGGACTGGAGCACAAGTCTTACAAGGAGCAGCTGAGGGAACTGGGATTGTTCAGTCTGGAGAAGAGGAGGCTGAGGGGAGACCTTATCGCTCTCTACAGCTACCTGAAAGGGGGTTGTGGCGACGAGGGCGCTGGTCTCTTCTCCCAAGTAACCAGCAATAGGACGAGAGGAAATGGCCTCAAGTTGCGCCAGGGGAGGTTTAGATTGGATATTAGGAAAAATTTCTTCACTGAGAGAGTGGTCAAGCATTGGAACAGGCTGCCCAGGGAGGCGGTGGAGTCACCATCTCTGGAAGTGTTCAAAAAACGTGTGGATGTGGCACTTCAGGACATGGTTTAGGGAACATGGTGGCGCTGGATTGATGGTTGGACTTGATGATCTTGAAGGTCCTTTCTAACCTTAGTGATTCTGTGATTCTGTGATGTACGGACACCTTAAAACAGGAAACAAGAAAGGCATTGGTGACATCTGTTAGAGAAAAAGGAGCGAAGCGGTCGGCTCATGTTCAGGCCAGCATCTGGACAGGAGCCTCCCACCTGTTAGGGAGCAAGGGAAGCTGCTGGCGGGTGGTCATGACCCAGCCTGAGCTCCCCAGCAGTTGTACTCCGTGAAGCCGGCAGAGGGAATGAGGTGAGCATTTATGCAAAGAAGCGGGACGGCAGTAACTTATACCAGTTAGCCGCTTGCAGCTCTAAAAGAAAATTTGACCCAGACTTTTGAAAGCATTATTTTAGTAGAGTGGTAATCTTAGTTACTCAATTATCCCTGAGTTCTTATCCTCTTCTATTTGTCTTTTTAATTCAATAGGCATTCGTTCACTTAAATCTCTTTGATTCCCACTTCCCCACCCCACTACCCCCAGTGAAGTATTGCTGCCCCTCACAAACGGTTTATGAAATTTATATCCAGGATGTTGCACTAGTGTAATTTCAGTTTTACTAAGAACTCTTATGAGATCTTCAGACTCCAGTTAAATAAGTATGCTGGCTTTGTATAATCTAGTCACTGGATCTCTTCCTTTTTTAACTCCTGGGAGAAAACAGAAGAAAAAATGGCTGATCCGCTGAGTTTTTGTATACTTTGAGGCATATTTCAAGAAGCCCTGGTAGCACAGCTCCTGCATGGACCACCTTGTCCAGGAGCTAAGGGGAAGGCACTATCAAGGCTTGGATATAAATGAGCATTCTTGACTCAAGCATCCTTGAATATTAATGTTTGTAAGGATATGACATATGGCATCATGTGCCTCTGCATCTATTCCATGCAAAACCACCATAAATTCAAAATTCTTACTTTTTCATTTCAAAATGTACAGTTACATATGCAAAAGGCAACCTGTTATAATATCCTATAATGATGACATTATCATTTAGATACCCATTTATTGAAAGTGATATTCTAAAAGAATGGGAGGGGGAACCACTTTCAAATGGTAACAATAGTAGAATAGAACTAGCAGAGCTATTTAGAAGTAGCTTCACCTCACTGGACTGTGAGCATAAATCATCATTTTGGAAAGGTACGTGGATTAAATTTAAAATGGGTATTCTCAGTTTTACAAAACGTAGAGGTAGCATTGCATGTTTCTTTTCAAGGCATGAAGTTGTTGTCACTGGTCTTTCTCCTCGAAGTAGCAAAACGAGAAAGGGCAATGACCGTTCCAAAGATAGGCAACATGATTAAAAAACGCTGACTAATGCTTTATACAAATGCAGAAATGGCAAATGGGCATTTCGACTGCAATGTACTGCCTGAATTATTAAATAGCTGAGGAATGAAAGTGAGCAGAATTTTGGCAGGCTTCTTAAAAAGCTCATGCAAAGTTTGCCTTTTCCTTAATTGCTGCTCCTTCTAGGGGAAAAATGTGTAGATTTTATTTTGTTTGTTTCATCTGTTTGGGTTAACTCATTGATATTATTAGAATGAGTTCTCAAAACACAACATTTCAGGAATCCCAAAATCTGTAGAACAGTTTGCCCTCTGCTGCTTTCCTTAATAAACCAGAAATCAAGAAGGCCTGAATTCTCATCTTCTTTCTTCCTTTGATTTGTTCTTATAATTTCCTTATGCTTCACAGTCTTAATTTTTGTTGACCGAATTTAATTACCCTGTCTCAAAGGTAGGATTGTTGGGGAGTAAAATGTCTGCCCGCAATAGTGTCATAATGTTGAATCCTTCAGCACACCATCAACAGAAATGGGTCTATAGACAGTGTTTCCACTTATATTCAGATACTCACATCATCATTGCGAGTACACAGCAGATACTCTCACCAGTCCTAACGTTACACACTACACAAGTGGGGTGCTGCAGTATTAGCAGGACAAAACAGGTAACCGTTACTCTTTGAGAAAAAGGCGTGGTAACGGGGAAAAGGAAGATCCTTTGTAAGTTTCCAGAACCTTGGCAGTCTACAATATTAAGCTGCTGCTTTTGAATAGTTTCTTTATTTCTTTACTGCTTCAAATGAAGAAAAAATGGAAAGTGGACAGATCTCCAAAGAAAATAAGTGGCAGGAAACTTGTATTTTTTATCACTTAAAGGTTTTTTAACTAAGTAAGGTAAGAAAGCCAAAGAATTCCAATTAATGACTTTTGGACATCAGAGCACTGCAGGATGAGAGGATGAACTAGATGACTTTAAAAGTCTCTTGATCTGTTTTCTCTGAGTTCTATGGGGTTTTTTTAATGTTACAAAGAGTATCATGGATGCCTACAATTTGAAAAATTACATAAAATGTATTCTCCTACGACCTTGCTTATAAATATGTACTACTTTTCTGTTCTGTGTAGCCATTTATAACAAAACTCTTATTTTATCTATGTGTGGGGGTTTAGTACTTTTAATACATTAATTAATTGATAAATACTTTAATGCCTTTTTCTCTCCTACATGCATGGTATATGCAATTAGACATGAGAAACTTATGTCTAGCATCAATATAGTCAACATTGTTCATAATATCAGTGCTTTCCAAGTTAAAAAAGAAAAAAAAATCATTCTATTTTGCAAGCTTTTGGACATTTTACTTACACAAGAATTTGACACATCTTTTTCTGTGTGCGTCAAATGATGACCAAATAATAAATGTGGGTTAGGGTTACGTTCAGGGAACTTTGATTCCTGTTAACTTACATACATCCAGTTTTTTAATTTTACAAACTATGAAAGTTATAACAGTGTGTCATTTGGAGATTATTTGGTCTATAAATGATTATTGCTGCAAAAACTGAGTACACACAGTTTCTGAGTACAGAAATACTTAGATCAGTAGACAAAGGAAACTGAGCTTGCTTAGCTCTAAAAAATCAGATTACTTTTTAAATTGTCTAGGCACATAACTTGACGTGTATCATCTTAGGCTCATAATTTGAAAGTTGGGGCAATTCTTGCTTTCTTGGCTTAGCAAAGGACAGAAAAGAAATAAATGCTCTAGCAAGGATTAGTTCATGTTGATACTATTGATCGGATTCCGCTTGTGACCAAAGGTCATGCTGACTGCTAAAAAGAGAAAGTGGTTGAGCAAAAGGCCACTGACTTAAAGGGAGGTTGTTGTTAGAGGTGGCTTAGTAAATATTGTCCTTTCAGCTGTAAGCTGAGACGGGGTTTCTGCTGAAATTGTTGCATCTGTTTTATTTCACTGAGTTCAAGAGGCCAATTCTGAGTGCTGAACCAAATAATACAAGTAACGTAAGGCTTAGGAAAAGTACAGATTTCCAGTATAGCAGTCATATTCCGTCAGTTGAATTTATATGTATGTTCTTATATATGTGTGTATGTATATTTGTGTGTGTATAGATATAGGTATATGTGTGTAATTCCCAAGTTTTTTGTTTTATTGAAAGGATTTGGCAGCAATTGAAAAGGGATTAAAGAGATAAAGTGTAGATCACCTTCCTTCAAAGCTTGTGTTAGTTTATGGTGTGGGATCTGAAAACCGGAACCAGGACAATATTTATTTTGTTTGGTTTCTCCAGGCTATCTACACAGCTTAGTTTTTCATGGTTATTGCCTCAGGTTAGTTTCTATCTCCGCATGTTGCAACAGGGGAAAAAAAAAGATAGAGACAATGTTTGCTAGATTCTGATAAGTGAACTGTTGTGTATCCATGGATTCCTTAGAAGGCTTTTGACTTCCTTGGTCCTCCTTTAGGATTTTCTAGAGTCTTCTTTTTGTACTTCTATCTTGTTTCCAAGGTCTCAAGGATGTAAAAGGAAGGATTTTCGCTGTAAAAGTCCTATATGCTGGCAACATGTATGTACATATCAGTCTGACATGGAGGTTCAGTAGTTCAGAAATAGAATTTCAGAAGCTGGGTATTGTTGTCGCTGATTGTTCTCCAGGTTGGAGTATCTTACTTTCTTCTTTTCTAGGTTCTTTGGTCAGCATTCTGGTCACTGTGCTTTTAACCGGTTCAGGCAAATGCATAGTGACTACATAGATTGCTGCACTCTGCTTTCATGTTACCCCCAATCTTTCTGATTTCTGGCTTGCCTTTTTAAGGAAGTTTCTTTCATTTTCTCCTTTTGTGCAGTCCAGCTTTTACCAGAATGTACATTATTGGTTTCCCCACCCATTACTGGGTTTGTAGTTCATAATGGGAGGTGACTATATCAGCATTGTAGAGCCGCTTTCATAATACGGATTCTGCTAGTTAAATACTGAGTCTGCAGAGCTTTGAAACTAGTCTCTGAAAAATCCAGAGACTACTGCATCTGACAATTGGAGAAGCAGCACTGAAAACTTACTGCAGGGTGAGTCAGATGAAACAGCGTTTTAGGGATTTCTACAGTTTCTGCAGTCATTGGGAGTGACATTGACATTTTTCAAGGTAAACTTTGGGTCTCTGGAACTTGCCTATACAAGCATTATGCATCATGTAGTCTCACTTAAGCTCTTTGAAGGCTTTAAATCTTTCACGGTCTTCATTTGTCCTCTACAAAAGAATAAATTTCACGGTGACCGAGGCAGTGTCTTTAGTTGTTGAGCAGACATCGACTATGTGCCAAATGCCTCAGTGAACAAGTTGAGTTTGGTTTGCTTACCTGGAGACTTTTTTCCAGGCTGGATGGCTTTTAGGGTTTTTTCCTGGAACTATGGAAGAAACATCTTCTGATCAACAATCCCTGAGAAAATGAAATGGTGAGGTGTGGGGTCTATGGTTCACTACCTGTTTTGGAGGAGCAAATTAGCATATGAGGTCTCAGCTTGTCGGCTCTGTTTACAGGTGACTCCTATAGGGACTCACGGTGCATGACAGCGTGTCTGACAAAGCAGGATGTGCCTCTGACGTAGACAGAATAAGACTAGAAAGTGGGGAGTGTGCAGTGAGGGCTCCAATTTTGGCAGAAGTATATGGGCTTATGGCAGGTGCTGTGGTACAGCCAGTGGCCAGAAGAAATGAAGGATGGCCTGGGTGTGGTACCTTTCACAGTTAAATGGAGTTTCGGGGTTTTTTTGTATGTGCCTTATAAGGAAAGGAAGTATTGTATATTTATTTATCAATGCTGCATTCCTCAGATTGGAGACTGATGTCCAGACTGGACACTAACGTCCTTAAATAGGAAGAAGTGAAAGATTTTTTTCATTAACAATTCAATGATATCTGTGTAGTTCTTAAAATTATTTTTGAAAATATTTTAAATCTATGTTGATATATAATACTGTTTTAACTCTTCTGAAAAGATACACATTAGATACCCATACACATTAGTACATGATTTTTGGAGCTGGGTTAAGAAAAGATCATGATCAGCAGAATTCTCTCAGACTTTAGCCTAGGGCTGTGGCAAGATACTGCAGATTGACTATTTCATAGTTAGCAGGGCTACTGTCTTTAGGGAGCATAGGCCTAAGGTGAAACTAGACTATTTTCTGTTGCTTATCTCATTATGTTACCTTACTTTGTTCTGTGGGCTGCACATGTCTGAATACTCTTGTTTTCCTCTTCTCCGTACTGTAATCTTTCCATTTCCCATTTAGGGATCCATGGCAGTTTTCACACAGTGAAAGAGTAACTTCTGTTTAATTATCACTTATTTCATCACAAATAAGCATAGTGAACTATTTTACTGAAACACTGAAATAAAAAGGAGTTACAAGTTGATAGTGAAAGATAAATTACAGCCTTTGCTATTTTAAGAAGTAGTATTTACCCAGTTACAGATCCACATGACTATTTTCCATGATTATATATATTTCAAGATAACCCACATGTTAAAGTACAAATAGCGGTAGTAACAACCATGTAAAATTTATAACTGATTAACTTATGAATTATTACTGTAGAACAAAACATAAAAGATCACAACTGATACGTAGTAATAAACAACCACTGTATTTTCCTTTTATAGACTTACATACCTTTTAATAAAATAGTCTTGAATCTTCAAAATATTGATGGTTTTACTACCTTGTTTGTGTGACACACTGTGTATAGCTTTCATGTGTCAGCCCTTGTTCTATTGATTTTGGGTGCCTCACAGATACCTCGAAAGAAATGAGAGTTTAGGCTTTTATAGGAATATGGCCACAAATAATTTGTCACTGAAAATCTGAGATTCTAACATACATACACATTATACACACATATGTGTATGTATGTATTTTATTTACATGTGTATATATATATAAGCTCTAACGACCAATAGTGTTCTGCAAATAGAGTAAGATGGATGGTTTGATAGACTGAAATCTATATGTATATAAGGACAATTCAAAATAAGTATTTATCTGTAGAATTTGATGAAATCTCTTGTTTTACCTCCAGATATATAATTTGTGAAGGGTAGAAGATGACTTTCTGGGAAAAACTCACCCACTTAAAAACAAAACCTCAAAATATGGAGGTCAGAAAAAAAATCCTAGGTTTTAGTAATATAAAATAACTATCTGAGGTGTTCTTCAAGGGTAAGTATATTTAGGCAATCTGATTCTTTCTGAGTCTGTGAAATAAAATAAAGATACCAAAATAGTATGTTAACAATGTATAGCATGCTTTTACACATATTTTTATACCCCAGATATTATAGTGATGGAACTATGTACAGCTGTCTGCAGAGCTTTACTGCATCACTTTTTATTAAAGCCAACCAGAAATAATAAATTGCTGTATAGCTGATACGTTTTTTAAAAATAGTTTATTAATCAGGGGAATAGTTTGATACCATACAAATATCATGTGACGACAAAAATAACTGTTGGAAAGGCTTACTGTATGACATAACTGAAAATATAAAACATATCCCATATGCTTCCCCAAGTTTTTTCCAGATCCCAAATCACAAAAATTATTCACTTCTAAGAAGTCCCATGTGGTTTTGAATAATAGTAAATGTGGAGGCCCTCACAGGTATAGACGCGTGTAATGCATGAGATAAGTATATCCAGCCAACAGGCGTAGCATGGGCATAGCATGGTCTTCCTCTTTGTGGCAGCACATTAATCCCTGACAAGTTTGCCAAGAACAGCGTAGGTGAGTTCTGTTCCCCATATCACCTATATTAACGGCAACTTCTATTCAGTGTGCAAAATGTGCTGAGACCTCGTACAGGTTCAAGATAAATAGCCTCATGAAGACTTAGTCTGTATCAGCAGGTCAGAATTTGGAGCAGGTTTTTTGTCACAAAAGTGTGTTTTGCTTCTCTTTTATAGCCTCATGGGGAAAGTATTGACCAGCAGCAGCACAGCGACGCGTTGCAGCAATAGGCAGGTCATCTAGCTGCACTCGGAGGTAAAGTGTGTGTAGACTTGCAATACTTGTAACTGTACTACCCCCAAACTATTCAGCTCAGATTTTAGAGTGTTGTGGGAGCACAGTTCAACGGAGGCCTCTTGGAGTAAAGCAATGATGCCACAGCCCTTAGGTGGTCAGCTTATCTTTCCCAGCAGAATGCACTTTTGATGCTGTTGCACCAGCAATGTCTAAGACCTCTCTTTTGTTCCCAAGCCAACAGATGGGATTATAACAGATGGCAGTACTTTTGCTTGCTTGGTTTTGTTTTGGTAAATGGTTGTGTTGGACAGCTGAAAGAGGGGTCTTCCATTTATCTTGTTGTGTTTCCATCTACCTTCCTCGCTGGCTGGGGGCAACGTTGTGTTGCTGCTGCTGAGTCCTCTCAGCCAGGGAAAGTTTCCAGCTCCAGGGGAGCTGGGAGTGGGAGACAGCACTCTGAGGAGCTTGGTGCACAGGTGACTCTGGTGGATGACAAAAAAGAGATCTTCTAGATCTGTAGGTGCCAAAGAGGGATAAGGTTCATGTGTCTACTTTGCAGGTGTACAGAGTGGCAGTTTCATTAACTTGTATTTGGAGCTACCTCACTCCCAATGGGTCTGAGTTTGTTTTATTTTCCCTTGTTTTGGTTTGTTCCCTGAGAAGAGCTATCTCAGCAATTCTGAGCCCTTGGGGAGCTCTGAGGGTTGACTGCTTGTGAGGAAAGGAGTAGGCAGTTCTCCTGCAATGTGTGATCATGGCAGGGCCAAGGGGCAGTGCTGCTCCTGCGTTCGGGAAATTTGCAGGAAGAACAGAGGCAAGACTATGTTGTGTTTCTCCAGAGTGGAGGGAAAGAACGTCTGAAGCAATGCTTTGTGCTTTCCATAAATGTGAGCCTTTCCTTTTTGCAGTCTTAGGGTAGCTTTGCATGATTTTTCACAAACCTCTTCCTACTCAGTGGCTACCTCCTTCTCTTCCCTTATCTTCTTGCTAAAGGCAAATGGGACCTGAAGGATTGGAAGAACTCCTGCTCTTCCTTATCTTTTATGATCACAGAATTGTCTTCAGGCTTGTCCTGAGTTCCCTAGTTTCATACTTTTAAACAAATCATTCTCTTAGTCTAGCAGTCTTTGTCACCAATGCAGAGTCTTCACAGATTGTGTTGATTTCTGCTTCAGTGGCCTTTTTACTGTGCACCCCTGGAACAGACTCTATATCAGACATCGGAGCTTGGAGAACTAATTTAAGTGTGAGGTGACAAGCTTTCCCACCCATGACATTTCAAATGTACTTTTTCATAAGTTATTACAAGGATGAGTTATTGGCTTAAGTGTGTTTTACTCTGAAAAGTGATCTTTCTTGATCACCACACTCATTTTCTTTTCTTTTTTTTTTTTTTAAAAGCAGCCAATTGAAATGTATACTATGAAAAATGTTTTTCAGTCTTTTCTGAATGCTGTGTTCCTGCTGGTCAACAATTAAACGATATTAACTTGCAGAATACATACATGCTTTCATGAGAGGTGATGATAATTAGAAGGAATACAGAAAATACTCCATTTCAAAACATCAGGCAGATCTTGTATGCTGTTTCTTACCTGACATGATCTGTGTTATTTTTTGTCCACCTGAAATTTTCCTCAGATTTTTTTTTAATAACACAGCTTATATAGTTAGAGACTCAAAAACATTTTGCCTGAAGTCCAAGAAATTATTTCTCTGTTATTTTATATGTTACTTTAATTTGCTAGTGAAAGACAGGGAATTAGCCTTCAACGATGCCGTCAAACAATTTAGTAGAAATCTGTAGCTAATAGAGTAACTCTATAGCTTATGAACCTACTTTAGGACTGGCTAAATGTTTTTCATTACTTTCAGTCTGGAGATAATACTGGGATTCTTCTCTAGTTAGAAGTCCAGTTCTAAATATGATAGAAGTCCGACAGCTGAGATAACTGCTATTTTAAGCCACAGAGCGCACAAGAGTAGTCTGTAATTTAGAAAGGTCTACCTGTCTTTTAAATCACGTGTTGTTTTAGAAGCCAGGGCAGGGGAGAGGAAGACGAGACGGCAAGATAATTAACATTGAGAAATCTGTTACTTGGAGAGAAATGTTCCCAAAGTGCTCTAAAAATTTGTCTGGCAGTCTCTCTCTCCCTGCTACATTAATAGCAAAGACTTTGACTATACCAGCCAGCTACAGACCATTACTTTTCTGGCAGCCTTCCTGGCTAGGAAGCACACAAGTCTGATTACAGGTGGCAGCCCAAACCATCCCAGAAGCTTCAGTACTTTTGTAAGTAGCAGCAGCAGCTGTGGTTTACACACTGGAGACTTCGTACCTGGCATACCATGTCACAGCTCAGGCTAACCTTTACCTGAGAAGAAGGTGCAAAGAGAAAGAGTTTGTCTTCACTTCTTCTGATATGGGGCACACTCACTGCTCCTGGACTTCAGGATGATAATATTGGGCGATTCTCCTAAGTGGCTGCAGAAAAAGCTAGTACATTACATCATCTTCAGAAACCAGGCTGCCTTCTCGTGAAGCAGTTGGCAATTTAGGTAAAGATAAAATTAATAAACTTATTTCCCGTGAAGAAGCAGAATGCATGCCTCACTTTCTTGAGAAGTGAATACATGATATACCTCTCTGTTTATGATTCTGTACCTTCATGTTAGGGGGTGTTATTTAGAGAATTGGTTAATTGCCTTACCTAATTGCCACACAGGAGTGTGTGTTATTGGTACTGAAGTTTAACAATTGACTGTTGCATTACTAGTTTAATTCTGCATTGGTGGTTGAGGTGTTTCTTGTAGTGATGTGAATTACCAATCTGTGAAATCTAGGTAACAAGAAGGCAGTGCTTATTAGGGAAACTTTCCCTGTTTTCTCTCTCTTTTGCTTGCCTTGTCTTTTTGTTTTTGTGAATGTGAAGACACCTGTAGAAATCTTGACAGATTTACAGGAGAGATGCAAAAATGGTTTGGGTGGTGGAAGAATGTTATAATCAGAGATTTGAGGATCTCAGTCTGATTTAGTTTATTAAAAAAAAAAAAAGACTGAACGATGGTTTTACTCCTTTGTACATGTCCTTTCACAGGAAAAAAATGACCACTTAAAAGGTGGGTTTTCTAAGACAACAGAGAAATGTATTAGTGGCTTGAAATTAAAGTCTGACAAATTGCCTTAATACATTTAGCAATATGTGTAGTTAGTCTTTGAAATGAATTACCAAGGAAATTGCTTTTCTGGAAGACAGACTTCTGTTAAACAAACAGTATTGCTCTTGTTGAGGTAATACAAGAAGTCGGACTAGGTCTTCTCACGCTCCAATAACTAAGAAAATTTGCTTTTTCTCCATTAGCTGTCAGAGAATTTTGGTTCTGAAAATTTAGTATCAACCAGAGTAATCTTTTTTTTTTTTCATACTTTGTCTAGTGTTTTTTTTTCATCTTATAGTTTGTTTTCATGCTAATACAGCAATTCTAGCATAATTTGTAAAATTGGAGCTGGAAACTGAAGAGAGCTAGTGATGAAAGGATGTTATAGTAAGAGCTTTGGTTTGACAACAATTGACTACTTGTACCTTTTATTATAACATGATATATTACACAGTGATCTGAAATAAATTCAGCACTAGAAAAAGTGAGAGAATCTTGGCAAATTAAGTACAAATCTGGTTCAAGTTTCATAATCTATCTTGCAAAAAAAATGTCAAAACATACCTAAATTAATGCAGGACACGTTGACATACAAAGTGTCTTGGTGCAGAGCTTGGAATTTGTGGTATCTGACTCAAACAAGGCTTAAAACAAAGGAGGAGCTGCCCTAATTTATGCTTTGCCACCTGTAGTTCTACCAGGCCTTTGCAATTAAACAATTACAGTAGCTTTGCTCTTCACCATTTCCTTCATTTGATGAATTTCTTCTTTTCAGCAGGCTGTGGAGCAGTGAAACCAGGGTCCAACTGTGGCAACTGCTTTATGCTAGAGGAACAGTATCGCTGGGGATGTCACGGTGGGACAAACATGGCCAACATCTGAGTATTTTTTATCCAAAGATAATGTCCATAACAGGAAACAGGTTTTTAAAAACATTGCAGTAGAATGCATTAAAGCTGGTGTCATTGTCCTGGACTCTGTTAGGTAAAGTAGGATGCATAATACCTTGGTCATCCACAACCATGAATATCTTGAAGCTGACAGAAATTTAGGGTGTTACCTGTATTACTTAAAAACAATCTCTTCCCAAAACCACAAGGAAAAACGACAAGAAAAAACCCTTTCCCTATGAATCTCTACGTATCAAAAGCTATTTTCCTTTTTCAGCCACTGTAGGCTATAGTAGTAGTGGGGCAGAATAGCCAGAGGAAATGTGAAATTTAGCATTCCAAATTAAGTTCTTACCACATTTTAATTTCTGTATCCTGTTTGTTAACAAATAAATATAGCAGAGAAATAATGTGCAATGTGTATATTCAATGAACAGAAGAAGTGCTTGTACTTTGCAGATACAATAAAATCACTCTAGTAGTTGGAGTTAGCAGGTAGATTGTAAGTACCCTCATTGCACAATTGTAATTCGGAAGAAATGAAAGGCAATTACAAGTATTTACTGTCATAAAATAGTAAAGGAAAAGAATAGCTTGACTTGTAACCCTTGATTCTAACGTGCTGTGGATTGCCAGTGCAAAAATTAATCCTCCTGAAGCTGGTAGACATCCTTTTCTATTGTCTACAGTAAGCTCAACTTTACATTCTGAGAGTTTAACATTTTACTGATTTGCAAAATAAAAATATATGAAATCTATACTATATATTTGAGTTATTAGGCAGGTAAACTATTCAGAGAATTTAATTGCTATTTGATAAATATTGTTGGATATATTCTTTTTTATGTCAGAGGAACCACTTAATTCTGATACTATCACTATCATTTTATAGTACCATTAATAATAAGTCTATTAGATGATTAGTGTGCAGTGAATATTAATGTTGAAGATTTGAATAGACTCAGAAATATACATGTCTTTGTGAATTGGATTCAACGTCTGCTTTGGTGTGTATGCCTTAATTTAAAGAAAAAGTCATAACTTTGTTATGGGATCATAGAAATCATGTTGAGCAACCAACGCCGTCTAACTCTTTGTAGTTTGAGAAATACAGACCTTAGTCCCAGGAAAACTTTGGTGTGGTGAATTTACAGTTCTCTTATTCTTGACAAGATCAGCATGGGAAATGTTTGTTTATAGGCGAGAGTTAGGGCTCCTTCTCAACAGCTGATTGTTTTAAAACAAACAACATTGAAATCAAGCCATAAGAAAAATGGGACATTGAGTTGGACAGCAAAGGCCCGGTTTAGGAATTAACCTCTTTTATGCATATAGAGCTGAATTCTTTTCTAAACCTAGAAAAGAATGTTTCACTGTGGGGTACAAGAGCAGAGGATTTTTTGTGACGTTTTCATATTCTTGTGGAAAAATGAGTATAGATATTGAATGTACATATTCTACATAATCATAGTTTAACTTGCAGGAAAGTAGCTGTTGTAGACGCCTATCAGTTTCAAGTTATGATGCCTGTCTTTGGCAGAGGGGATGGGGGAGACCCAGTAAGAATAAACATTTGCCTTTAAACATGGTCAGTTTGACATGATCTCTTTGAGAGGCATATCTTCTCTTTCCATTGACTTATAAATCTATTAAGTTTTTCATGCTACAAATTCAGCCTTACGATGTAAAATATGTAAATGGGGTAACTTTATCCAAGCTATGGACTTACATTTTTATCACATATTAGGATGTGAGTATATCTCATCTTTAAGAGAGATCCATTAGCAAATTTGAACAAGAAAGCCTCCAAGCATTGTCAGTAGCTTTGAGTACATCTTGTCAATGCTTGTTCTAATACGCCGGTATTCTCAGGAGTCCTTGTACTGCTTTATCTATACTGGTACTGGCATTTCCTTGTGCAAACCTAAACTCTGAATCTGTCTACCTACTCTTTGAAGATTCTGAGTCCTCACAACATGAGAAGTCTATGTTGAAGATGACTGGTGGTTTTAGATTTGTTTAGGGTTTTTCTCCTTTTTTCCTTTTTTGGCTGGAGTATGTCAGAAAGTAAACTTTTTGTTCCACTGCCATTCCTTAGTTTATAAATACTCTTTGCATTACAAAGTTCTGATTGTCCTATAAGGTCACTGACCTTCTGGTAGGAATGATCTCATCTTTCTGCCTCTTGCAAGCACTGAACAGTTATATCCTTCTTTCCTTGCTATCTTCATATTTAAACACCCATCTTTTCAACATTTCTCTCTATCCCAGTGTGTTTCTATGTGTGTGTGTGCACCTGCCTCTTCTGGTCTGCTTAAGTTTTTTGAGATGATTTAGCAAATACATTGTGGTCCTGTCCCACAAAGGCTTCTCTAATAAATATATATTCCTTTGGAAAGTTGATAGACTATTGAGCTTCAAGTATTGGAAATCTCCTACTCATTTTGGTAAGCCGTGGGGCGGGGGGGCAACAACTGAAAGTAGGACGTCCAATTTCCAAATTCAGAATCACCCCAATGTTTTCCTAAACAGGCATCCTAAGCAATGCCGTGCTTATGTGCATTGAAGTGAAATGGAGATAAATATCTCTCTTCCCCTAGACTTTGCGTCATATCAACCTTTTTTATTTATATTCTTTTATCTACCTTAAAATTAATCTAGATGCTAATTTTTATGCTGAATTTAAAACAACAGTACTAGGAAAAGTAAAACATATTTTTTTCCATTTAGATTAATATATTTGCATTAGTAAAAAGGCAAATTGGGAATGCAGAGGTGCACTTTATATTTTTCAAGTCTTGCAGACAATACAGGATTAAAGAAACGTGATTTTTGTGATTATGGTTTGCTATCCTGGATCCGCAGCTATTACCGCAGATCTGGTTCCTGAAGTAGATCACAAAACCCGTAGATCTTGCCAAAGATTATAGCAACGGTAAAACAGGGCTGGACTGATGATAGCCGTCCAGCCTCAACAGGACCTGCTGGCTCTCTCTGTCCCGTAGGGAGGGATTTGGATTATTGGAAGCCGCCCCCCCCGCTAGCACCATCTCGCCGTCGGTCACCCGGCAGAGCCGCCGCGTGAGGGCTGCGCGTCGGCTATGGCAGTGTCCCAGTCCTCCCGTCTTCTGCAAAGAGTAATCCCTCGGAGGGAGGCAGAGCTCCCAGTCTTTTACACTTCTTCGGCAATCCAAATTAGAAGAAAGTAGTTTTGATCCTGTTTGATTTTTGTCCAACAAGATCTAGAATCGGGTTATTCTGAAACTAATACTGTCTCCGTAGGGTAGGTTCCGAAACGGTGACCCGCTTCACTGAAACATGCAGGCGTTCGGTAACTGGCATGGAGAGACTGGGATCCTGAGAGATTTCTGCTACATCCTGTTTCATTCCCAGCAGTACTCGTTCTTTTCTTAAAATCCTAGTGCTCTTTGGAAGTTATTCAGTGTTCACCAGCTCTGCTTTCAAACCTTTACTCGTGTTTTAACCCATGTTAACTAATACGATTATAAACTTTAATGCAAATAAAACATAAATGCTTAACACAGCTGGCATCAAACATGAATGTAGTTTTTATAACACATTCTAAAAGTGTCTGTTTAAAGTGGCAAAATCACAGTTCATACTCATTCACACCAAAAGTGCTTCCTGAAATACAGTTTAACCAGCTGCTGGTTACCTATTTCATGTAATTGGTATGGAAGGGCTGATTAACTGTGCTCCATAGTGTACTTATTCTATCAGATTTTGAAATAATATGACTCAGAAGGGTTATGAGTGATGAAATGTGGATAACATTTAACCTATATCTTGCACTAGAGAAAGAGTAATGCCTCTACCATGTAATTTGTTGCTGAAAACTTTAAAAAAACCCAACAACTTAGTTTTACAATAATAGAATGCAAAACTCTTTAAGGTTGACTGATATTTGGAATGCCTTTTAACATAGGTACATTTACAGTATCATTTATCTTGAACTAAGCCTAAGAAAAAAACCCCACCCGACAGTTCAATGAATTTTTGTCAAGCTCTAAATTTTCTTAAATTAAATTCTTAATTTTTTTCAAATTGTATTTATTCAAACTTGAGTAGCTTCATTGCAAATTTTGACCTCTATCGACAACATGTGAGTTTCTGTGTTTCACGTCTATTTTTGCTTAACAAATTAAATTCTAGATTAACATCTTTATTAAGTGTCAAAAATAAATATATTGATGCACAAAAGTGCTGAGTATCAATATAGCTTAACTGAAATTTATAGAAATGTCAATTGTCCTTTTTTTCTGGGGCAGGAATGAAATTACTGCCTAACTTAACAAATTGAACCTCCTTTTAATAAGTGTTTGAATGTGAAGTATTTTTTGTGTTATAACAGAGACCTCCTGGAATCATCCAATACTAAACAGATGATAATAGGACTGATGCACTTGATAAATTTGAGGAATTGCTCATAAACTGACTAACAAGCTATGAGCAGTTTCCTGTTAAGTAACAAAACTACTCAATATTTTAGGCAGCACTGCACTGCCTAAAAGAACTGTGATGTATGACCTCAGCATCTACATTATCTTGTAGTTGGATAAACAGTGAAATGTCTGAATGAAAGTCTTTTAAAGTAAGTATTTCTTTTGGCATATTGATGTTATTAATAGAGCGCAATCCTTGGAACAATTGAAATTTTCAAACAATCAAGCGGATGAACCCCTAAGCCGCTCACCACTTACAAAGCCTGACTCACGATCAGCTACTGTCTTTCTCAGTGCATTAGTACCTGTGTATAAGTGCAATTTTTTCTGACTGAAGTGCCCTTACATAATATACCTGTCTAAGGATATACATAATTATACTTAGATCTCTCAGTTAAACAAAAGTGTTCTGTGATGTTACACGTGGAAATTTTCTGACATCTTACTGAATAAGACTGAAAATGTATCATCATTGCAGATCGTCAAACAGTCCGCTTTTACTGCAGTGCCTTGGTTATATATATTCACCTTGCTACTTTTTCCAGTATAATCAGAAAAACCTAAGTGAACGATGATTTAATTTGATTTACAAAGTTGACTTCTTACAGTAAATACGTGAATCAGAATACAAGCTCTACTAACAATCTGTTATTGGACAATCACCTCACTTTCGTAACCAATTAACTGTCTTGATAGCTAGTGGTCTGGAGATTTTCAGGGAATAAATTTATTAATTAATTCTGGGATTTTTTTGCTTTAGCAGGTTGATTTATTAGGCTCTGCATGTAATTGTGGTTTTTAACTTTGAAAGAAATCAGGTTGATTATAGAAAGCATTTATTTTGTGCTTAAATTATTTCCTATTGAATGTCCTCTTGTTAAGATGCTCAAAATTTTCCCGAGAAGTATGGAATTATTTTATCCTTTCAGTAGAATTTTTTTATTCTTTGTTTCAGTTCTATGTCGATTTGTTGATAAGCCTAAGCAAAGTAGGTTTGGGGGGATCTTATCACCTGATAAGAGTAAAATTCAGGACATTCTCATTGCAGGACCGTGCACAAAATAGCCCATGTTAAGTGGTCGTATAGCTGCTCCCTGTTGCTTCTGCTTTGACCAAATTGGGAGTAAGACAACCATGTGCACAGCAGAGCTCATCTTAAAACTCCATAATTGCTCATGAAACACAGAACCGTCGTCCTGTGGGACTCATTGCTGTGAAGTACCTGGCATGAAGAATTAGCCAGAATTAATTGGGGCAACTGTTAATTATTCTAACACCACTGAACCAAGAGGTTTTTCTTCCCCATATCTGTATTAGCTAAAATAGATAGCGAAACACTTTCAGACAAGAACGGGATGTTATTTAATCATCTGTTCTCATCTCCTACAGACTACAGAATTGGCCGTAGGACCTTCATCACCTTACTCCTAGTCCTAGATGGGGCTGGAAGTAGCATTTGGGAAAACGTGCAGTTTTGTTTTAAAGATCTCCAGTAATGGCTAATTGGTGCTGTGTTTAAAACAGAAAGTGCAATATGTATTCTCAAGCTCTGTCATGACATGGATGAAGGTTTAATAGATTATTTTAGTTATATAACTTTTCCTTAGCAACTACAGGAAGAATTGCTATTTGGAAAAATTTCTTTTATTTTTAGATACATTTAGTTTGACAGGTTTTTTGACCTTTTTTTAAAAGACTTATTATGTGATCACTCTTCCGTTGTCACCAGTTGTTCTTCATAACTGACAGCTATGAAGAAAATCAGTACCTTGTGATCACTCTTATAAATTGCTAAAAATCCAACGACCTCTTAAAGAAATCTCTGCTGTAGGAAAATAAGAGAAGTCTTAAATTTTGATCTTGTGTAGGGTTTATATAGATAGTCTTCCGTATTTTTTTTGCTTGATGAGCGCAACCAAAACTTCCTAAAACCTTCTCTAACCCTGTTATCAACAAATTTGGTGGTAAAGTGTATAAGCAGGGATAACACAAATACTAACATGACATTCATGACTAACTTTTAGATGCAGTGGGGTTTAGTATTAAATCATTGTAGATAATCATTTGTTATCACTAACTGCACATGTGGTAACCTGCGTGTGCTATGTGTGTTCTGGGTGTACAAATATACATGGAGCAAATACCGTGTTAAATATTAATATCTGAAGGCTGAGAAGGAAGAAATTAAAAATAGCTGAGTTAGAGCTACCTGCTTGGTTTCTTTTGTAAGAGAGAGTGTGTGAGACTACCATCTGTGCCCGGTGCATACAGATGGCCAGCAAATGGTATAATTTGCATAGTCCTCTTAAAAGGCAGTAAATTGAATAAAATGCAGTGTGTTTATAATTTTTTTTTAATCTCTATCTCTTATAGGTGGTTGTGCAGGATCTTGGTTATGTTAAAGTGGCTTTCTGGCTTTAGGATGTTCCAAAATACACAGCCCTCCCATTTGTGGTTCAGTTTAGTTTTCCGTAACCTCCAGTGTATGTTAGGACAAGAGTATTGTTACGTCCCAGATTATTCTCCCTGTAGCTTAGTACCAGATGTGTTTGTAAAGAAGCTTTACAGATATGCTCCTCCTTCCGTTCCCGTATTTGTCGTGCCTTTGGCTAAACTCGTGTTCGCATTTGTAAATTCCTCTGAAACAGCCCCTGTGAATACAATGAATACACTCTTCACTCACTTCTACAGATTGCAGTTTTCACTCGTCGTTGCCTTTCTTGGTTTTGTCTGTATGTGTCAGTGAGCTTGCTGAGGTTTATGACGGCCTGAAAAAAAAAGAGGAAGCCCACTGTAAATGCACACTCTTAATGTTGTTTGCTACTACTGCAAGAAGGGCAACATCAAAATATAGAGCTTTCAGGGTGGCTGCCTGGCAATGCGGAGCTTTTACGGACTAGTAACCAAATGGCTTCTTTTTTGGAGGTGAATGTAGAGCTAGGTGGTTTCTGTTAATTGTTTTATATGCGTGTTTGTGTGTTTATATGCGTACACAAATGGAAATTGAAAATTATTGATAATCCACGAATGGAATATGAAATTACTCACCTACATGTTATTTGTGAAACATTGCTGGAGTGATTACCTCTGACTATCTGGTTGTCACAATTTGCTATTTCACGTTTAGGGTTGATTGAGTTCAATCACATGGTGATTGTATCTGTATTCTGTTTCTGGAACAGATGATTCCCAAAATGACAAATATCTTGGAAGGCAGTCTGACAAAGAGATGAAAATATATAGCCTTATGAGTGTTGATAATGCTTGTGGTATCTGTAGATATTTTGGGAAATAAAATAGCTTCTAAATTAATAGAAATAAAAAAACTGTGAAGAGTGTTGATGTGAATTTGCATTTTACGTGAATAAATGGTTGTATTTTTCATAGCATACATTCAGCTATCCAACTGTAGTCTATATATAGACTTGCCATTAAATACAAGCTATCTATAAGTCCTTTAATCTGGAAGAAATCGAAGTTGCCGAAAGCGAATTTTTCAGCCTGTATATATCATAATGGATATTTAACTGTTCCCGAGACTGACTCTTTATGTAATTTGTATGCATGAACAGAGAAAACTATGTCAAGAAAAAGAAACAAGACAAAGGTCATTGTAGACCAGAAGCTCATGCTTATTGGTGCCAAAAGTTTGTATTTATAAAACACATCACATTTAGCATCCTAAGAGAGTAGCCAAGTGCAGCGGTATTTCACCTTCTCATAGTGGAGGGAAAAAAAGAAGAGCTGTTTATTTAAACAGTGGAATGAACTCAAGACATAATGAAGCTCATTGTAAAACTGAATCCTTCTATGTTTAAATCAAAAACCACTGAGAGTTATTGATTAATGAAGCAGTGTCCAGTGAATCCACAACAAATAAAAGGTCATAAAGCTAGGATTAGGTTGCTTGTCCTTTTTAAGGAATTTGGTGAGCTCAACTACATGTAGTTTACAGAATGAAACTTGTTAGGGGGGTGATTTTTTTTGCAAAGTGATGGAGAAGTCTCAAAAACCGTAAACAATACGATTTCGCTATTTGCTAAGGTAATTAATAAGAGGTGTCACACACAAAAGTATTATAAAACTATACTGAATTTAAGGAATAATAAAATGCCATATATGTTTTTACATTGTATAAAGTAAACCATTACCAAGATGATGTATGGGTCTGGTTTTGAAACTTGAAAGAAGTTGAGAACAAATTCTAAAACATGTAGAAAAAAAAACTTAAGGAGTATTCAAGAGCTAACAAAACTGCTGTGTGACATCAGAATAAAGGAGCTCAGGGTTTTTTGTTGTTATTTATGCAGAAGATGGATAAGATAGAGCTTGATCACAGTTTCAAAGCCGGAAATTTCTGCTGATAGAAAGTTAGTTAATTTAGCATAGAAAGGTATAATGAGATCCAAAGGCTTGAAACTGAAGCTAAATGTATTGATTCTACATATAACATGACAGTCTTAATAGTGAGGATATCTAAACACTGCAGCAATATGCTTCAGAAATCATGGATTCTCTACTGTTTGAAGTTTACATGAAGATAAAATACCTCATGGAAAGAGAAAAAAATCTCAGCTTGAAGCCCATTTGAAGTACAAAACCTAGGATTGTGGCATATATTTGTACCAGAATATGCACTCTCCTTAGTGGATAGAAAATTAATGTATGTGAGACCTACAGAAATTCTACGAAGGAACTGTAAAACTGTGTATTCCAGGAACTGAAAACAGCTGTGTTCAGAACTGCAAATCTAGGTGATAAAGATGATTTCATTATTGTTACCTTTTGACAAAAACCATCCTGTAACACAGGTACAACTGACTAACCTGTTTGTTTTAGTTTTAGTGTTGTGGTTGAATCCTTTGACCATTCTATTTCTTAATTATTCAATTAAATGCATTGGTGCTTTTTTAACTGATAAATCACTCAACTCAGTGGCATAGGTCTTCTGCAAGAAAAAACTGTCCTGTGTTCAAGTTACACACTAAATCGATTTTACAGTTGGTTTATATAATGGAGTAACACCAGCCCACAAGCATCTGCTCTTAGGATGCTACATATTCCTGCTCCAACATGTACCAGTCAGTGCAGATCAGATGACAGGACTCCTTCAAGCAGCAATGCTCCTTCTGCAGCACCCCACAGTTCCCACGTGTTTTAAAGGAGAGGCTGTAAATAGGGGTTGTCCATTTCTATGTGCATCTTTTATTAAAACAGTGCATGTGAAACCATGGTTTCTGCTTAATAATGATAACCTCTTACTTTACTTTGGTGTTCATTTCTGCACATAGATTGCTTTTAGTCATGGAAGAAGTTAGTTAAGCAGTCAAAAGAATTTAGAGTTTTTTATTTACATACCTTGGTGTCATTTTCTTCTACGGAAGAATTTGGGTTTTGAAAAAGGTGCCATATGTAATTTAACAGTTTTTACTTGACAGGAGATATCTGTTAGCTGCTCGGCATGCCTTGCAGGAGGTTCTTTATGATACCATGTCTTCAATTCCTCTGCCTTGCAAGGAGAAACAAATCAGATTGCAGTCCTTGTTATTGCAAAAAGATTTAATCTGACACTACTAAAGAATCACCCAGCTTAATGAAGAAAAACATGTCTTACCTCTGGACCTTCTGGTCCTAAGAAGTTAAATAACTGCTGCAGGTAACGCTGGTCTCAGCTCCAGGAATCAGTTCTAAAGTATCTGCAGTTTTGGTTCTCAGCAAACACACAAGACTTTCAAGACTTTGGATTCCATTACTACTAACCTCTGAGAAGAACGAGAGATATCAGTTCTCCATGTATCATATGTTAAAAATGAGTCATGGAATAAGAAACTTGTGGGATGCTGTGGGAAGTTAGGTCATAGATCATGCTTATGAGAAATTTTGCCCCTTGCTACCTCTCCTTTGTATGTAATCATTCACTGGCAACTTTGGTTTCCAGTAAAACATACCCACGTATGCATGTGCTCTGACATCAGGCATCCAAGATACAGTGACTATGGATATGACATGAGAATACCATATATATACTAACTGATCTTTATACAAGTGACCCAAAGGATTTGGAGAGAAAATCTGAAGCTGATTGCAATATTGGAAAATGGACATTTTTTTCGACTTGTGATGGAAGGGCCCGAGACATGAGGGTGTAAATTCTTTGTTAGTACTGAATTATGCTGTCATGGAAGACTACATTTTGGAAGTCGAATTCAAGTACTGCAACTTAGGCATCCTAACGACAGAGGGGTTTTAAAATTTTTTTTTCCAAAATAATGATAAGCTTTGAAATAACAGGATGTTTAAATACTCTGAAAAACCGTTGCATACAAGTGAATAGAGCAAAATATCCTATTTATTTCACACATATGGATCTTAAAACCAGGATTAAATGTTTTTTTTTTCAGAAAGAACATTTCTCTGTTAGGATGTTATTACTGTCACACTTTCACTGCCTGATGCACATAATTCTGATTCTACTTGTTTCATTCTGGATCCCAGCAGACACTCAGACTTAGTTTTCATCTTTCTCCCTTTTATGTATAAATTAGGATAATCTGGCATGTCTGTGAAGGCCCCTGGGAGATCCAATGTTCTGACAGAGGAGATAGTGACTGGCTTTTATCCTTGAAACCCATGATGTCTACTTTGAGGTATTCAGATGTATCTGTATTAGTCCTCCCTTTTAATATCTTCAGAGATATTCCACTCTCCCTGATAGCAGAGTCATTATTTAATTAAAAAAACCCCAACCAAACCCAAACAAAAGTAGAATAATAAATTCAGCCCGAAGCCTGTACTATAGCTACTTCTGCTGCATGTCCTGGTAGAGTACACTGGTATGAAGAGATTTGATGAGGTAAGGTTGTACTCCTCCATCCTTGGCAGCAAAGCACAGAATTTGCAGAAGATGGGCTAAAGTGCCAAAAACATGTGCCAAGTCGTCATATCTCTGCACCTCCTTCTGCTGGAAGGACCTCACCGCAGCTCCCAGAATGTTTGAAAACCACCGTCAATCGGTGATAATGCTGCTATTTAATCATGAGTCCTTACTTCAGGGCAATTGGCCAGACTGAAGCAGAAGGCACAATTTATCTCTTATTTTAGTAATTTGTGAAGTATTTCAGGGTGAACAGTTATGCAAATAAATGTGAATTATTGGAGAGTGCTTTATTTGTTTGGGATATACTGAATGAAATCATCTACTTTGTTAGGATGTTTCCTAGAAAACTGACTTAGCATGATACTGATGCTGAAGGGTGACAGCCATTTAATCAGGGCAAGACTATTTCCATTAAGCACAGTCATTAGGTAGTGTAATGTATTTATACTGAATATAAAGCTCAAATTAAAGGAAAAACACTTCTCTGTTAAAACTTCTACTCATTTTGAAATCCCCGGTGGGTTGGTTGTCTGGTTGGTTTGTTCATTGGTTGGTTTTGGCACTAGTCTTGCTTCCTCTCACCTTATAACAAGTAGTGGGGAACAATATATATTAAAAAAAAAAAAAAAAAATGCCACAGAGCAGTCGTTTCAAAATAGACCAAAGGATTACCATCAACCCCTAACTATTATCCTAGATTACTAGTGTATCTTTATTGTCTGTTTTAAGTAGGTTGTTTAAATGATGCACAGGTTTTTTATTATTTTATCAGTTATGATCATATTCAGGACTACAGTTTGGGAACAGGTTGCAGATAGAGCTATTAATTTTTTTTTCCATACCTTGCTGCCCTATAATGTAGCTATGATTATATACATTATATATATGATTATATACAGCTTTTCATCTGTAGATACCAGTACACTGAGGTCACTGTCAAAGGATATACTGTATTCTTTTGTAAAACACCACCTCCAGCTTATACAAATAGGGAAAGGAAGGCACAGGGAAGAAAAGATACTTTTTTTTTTCCCAGTAGACCAGTTGGCAAAATCAGGAGTAGAGCTCAGGTATCTCAAAGGTCAGTGGTCTCCATTAAGCTGCTTATTTAACAACTGAAAAGTAATTACTTAATATTTTAAAGTTTTAACCCTCAAACTTGCTAATCTGTTTTCTTTACTTCCCTGAGGCCAATTTTAAAATAGTTTATTGCAAGTCTCTTCGCCTGTGAAGTAAAGATTCTCTGATATGTGCCTGCAGTTTAGGTGGACACTTGGCATTTTTGTTCAGGATTTTCAAATATGCTAATATAATAATATATAACAGATAGAGCTTTATGTTGTAAAATCTTGTTTCTGGTCATAATCATGGTGTTTTGGATACATACGGAGGCATTTTACCCGTTTCATACAACATGTTCTTAATAATATATTTCATATTCCTCTCTTATTTTACTTTTTATCTGTGGTAGTTTTCTGGAACAGCAATTTCTTATTAAAGTCTCTGACTCGGATGGGAAAGGCCATCATCTAAGTTAGGGAGATGGCAATTTAGCGTGCAGAGAAAAAGACCCCAAGAGAACAGATAGAAAACTACATTCATGATAGATCTGGACAACGAGATACTGCCGCAAAGCAGCGTGTCGGTGTTGATTCCAAGTGAACAAGCTGGGTTGCCAGAAGCAGTAACTGTGGTTTCACTCGGGCTGAGTGTTAGACCAGGGAATGTAGTTCATAGCTAGGCTTGGGTAACTCTACATGGCACTGCGTCGGACTTGTGTTGATGAGAGAGCGAGCAATAGCTACATGTGAGCTTTTATGTAAGCGTGAAATGACTCACTCTAAAAAACGGTTTCTCAGGTTGAAAAAAGAAAGCCGGCTACAGAACTGTCTTACTGACCTTAGTCCTAAATTATTAATTTTATAATGTCTTGGTAAGTATAAAAACCTGATACATTCATGTCATATGAACCAATAACGTGTAAAAAGAAATTTAAGATGCATCCTGCTGAATTTTTGTGTTAATTCATCTACTTTATTTCACAGGCAAAAAACCCAGGCAAGAATAGATCACTCCCAACCGCACGTGTTTCAGCCTGATGATGTTGGTGCTTTAATTAGAACAGTGGAAAGTCAGGATGAATTCTTCTGTTTTACAAAAAGCAAGAAGAATTGAGGTTAATTAAAGGTTAATTAGAGTTTAATTGGTAGTTCTTTTTTTTTCCTCTTTACTTCTGGTGATAACAGGAATGTTAGAATCCTTGACTTTGATGGCAACAGATTGGGCAGGCCTGGTGTTGATTGCTACTGCCAACATGAAAGTGGTGCTGCAGTCCTACAGCTCCAGTTCTTAATCAATGAGGTAAGGACCTATTTACTCAGATTCTTCTGTATAAATTTAGTTGAATAAGTCAATTTGTGTACTGTAATTGAGTGATATAAATTCTCACACTGACAAATTGTGCCAACAAGTTGGTGGCGTACATCCAGAGGACATGCACCATAAAGCCTTTTAGAAGACTATTTGTGAGACTGCATGCAGGGAAAAATATTACCTTCATATACAGCAGTATAAAGTACTGAACAAAAGGCAGTCAATATAGGAATGTGTGGGGGTAGACGTAAAATACATTAAATTACTAAGTATGCTACACAGTCCTGTTTCAAATAGAAATTAATAAATGAGCTAAATCTTTTAATGGAAAGATATTGATGGTTGTTGGCTGAAAGCTCAGTGGTTGGGGATATGCTACTACTTGAAGCAAGTAAAAGCTATTGCAGGGGTCATCAATCAAACCATTATGTTTAGTCTTTGTAAATGGTTTGTCAAAATCAAGTTTATATGACATGAAGAAATAGCTTGCTCTGTGCAGATCATCTCTGGAGGTGGTAATAAGCAAGTAGACTTCATGTATCTTATAAATCTGTGTGTTTTTTTTCTAGAACCTCATAACGTGACCAAATTATAAGCTAGTCATAGTTCAGTTTTAATTAATTTTCTTCCATGATATAAGGAAACACTTTTGACAGTTTCAAGTCCTCTTTCTAAGCATGGAGATCTTAGAACCTCTCAAGGAAAGAGTTTTAGGTTTGTGGGTTTTTTAAACCTGGGAAATACTTTTTCTTTCTACATCTGTTTGGAGAAAGTACCTGAACCACAGAAACTGAGGAGGGAGGACTGAAATTTTAGAAACATCCAGTCCAATGGAATTCTTTAGTGGAAGGCAGGGATGAAAACAGATAGGCCAAGGTTTGAATCAGTGTTCTTTCTTTGCATTAGGTGACCAGCAGAACCCCTAATACATAGGATTAATTTGATTTCTGTGGTGGTGATTCTCTTTGATGTTGGTCCAAACTCTTTGGGAGATGAGAATTAAAGCATGGATTACACTGTATTAGTGTATTGGGGTTGTGTGGCAAGGTTTTGGTAGCGGGGGAGTTATAGGGGTGGCTTCTGTGAGAAGCTGCTAGAAGCTTCCCCTATGTCTGATAGAGCCAATGCCAGCCAGCTCCACGACTGCACCTGCCACTGGCCAAGGCTGAGCGCATCAGCGACAGTGGTAGCGCCTCTGGGATAACATACTTAAGAAGGGGGGGGCGGGAAGGGAAACAAAACTGTGCAATGGCAGCCGGAGAGAGGAGTGAGAATATGTGAGAGCAACAGCTCTGCAGACACCCAGGTCAGTGAGGAAGGAGGGGCTGGAGGTGCTCCAGGCACTGGAGCAGAGATTGCCCAGCAGTCCGTGGGGAAGCCCAGGGTGAGGTAGGCTGTGCCCCTACAGCCCATGGACCTCCATGGTGGAGCAGATCTCCACCTGCAGCCCGTGCAGAACCCCACGCCAGAGCATGATGCACCCAGAGGAGCCTGTGACCCCCACCATGGGAAGCCCATTCTGGAGCAGGCTCCTGGCAGGACCTGTGGACCCGTGGAGAGAGGAGCCCAGCCTGGAGCAGGTTTGCTGGCAGCACTTGTGACCCTGTGAGGGACCCAGGCTGAGCAGTCTGTTCCTGAAAGGACTGCAGCCAGTGGAAAGAACCCAGGCTGGAGCAGTTCAAGAAGAACTGCAGCCTGTGGGAAGGACTCATGTTGGAGAAGTCCGTGGAGGACTGTCTCCCGTGGGAGGGACCCCACACTGGAGCAGAAGAAGAGTGTGAGGAGTCCTCCCCCTGAGGAGGAGGGAGGGGCAGAGACAATTTGTGAAGAAGTGACCACAACCCCCATTTCCTGTCACCCTGTGCGTCTGGTGGAGAGGAGGTAGAGAATTCAAGGGTAAAGTTAAGCCTGGGAAGAAGGGAGGGTTGGGAGGAAGGTGTTTTTAAGATTTGGTTTTATTTCTTATTATCCTACTCTGATTTGATTGGTAATAAATTAATTTTTTTCCCCAAGTCAAGTCTGTTTTGCCTGTGACGGTGATTGCTGAGTGATCTCCCTGTCCTTATCTTGACACACGAGCCTTTTGTTATACTTTACTTTCTGTGTCCTGCTGAGGACAGGGGGTGATAGAGCAGCTTGGTGGGTACCTGGCATCCAGCGAAGGTCAACCCACCACAATTAAAGAAGTCTGAACTTCATAAATTTCATTTGCATATGTCAACATTGCAAAGATCCATTGCTAGGATTAGGAAGGAAATCCAAGATGCAAAAAGAGAAGTTTGTCGGTCAGTCATAGTTGGTATGAACTGATCTTTCAGTTACACTCTCACCCTTCTTCAGAATAAAGCATTGCCTTCTGTTTTGGCAGTATCTAGTTCCTCCCTGTATAGTAGTACACAGAGAAAGATCCTTTGTACTAGACCTTATCCAAGGTGTAAACGTACTAAACTACTGCAGCCGCAGTAGTGAGCTTCCTCTGCAGTCCATATCCTCATGGCACCACTGTGCCATGGTGAGGAGAAAGATAGTAGGAAGGAATTAGAATGAGTTCACTTCAAGCTGTCCAGGCAGATAGAGGTCTGGACCTTGGAAGATGTCCATTTTTGGGGGACCAGAAGCAGAACCAGTCTTCAGAGTATTTCCGATCTGTGATAAAGACTCTGTCCTTTCATCTACATCTCTTAGTTCTTCCTAGGTCCTTTACTTGTCCCTACTTTCTCATCTGCATCTTCTTTTCACAGTTCTGGTTTTGAATTTTGTGTTGTTGATATGACTACTAAACTGTGCTTGGCACTGTCACTTCTGTGTGTGTGTGTGTGCATTAATCCCTTTTTCCTTTAGTTAAATCTTTCATGCTCGCCTTTTTAAGTAAGTGTTGTCTGTCCTCTGTTAATCTCTATGCTTATGTGCAAATACATGAGGATTCACGTGTATAACCTTGGTTCAAAGCTTTAATTTGCAGTTTAAATTGATGGAGTTTTAATTTAACTTTGGCTGATCCTGTACTAAATCAAAATGTTCTCATTTACCAGATCAATTCAAATTTACTATTGAATATATTTTTTATGGAAGAAGGAACCATTTTTAATTAACTGTGTTGTTTTCTACTGGTAGATCATTAACAGTGAGGATCACTTAAGAATAAGACAGAATCTGCAGAAAATTAATATGTTGTGCTGTATTTTGTGTCTGCTTTAGGGTGCTTTGGTCAGTGCAAGTGCAGATGATGCACTTCATTTGTGGAATCTCCGACAGAAACGACCAGCTATCCTACATTCTCTGAAATTTAACAGAGAAAGGTAAGACTATATGACACAAAAATAAAAAGCTCATTTAAAAAAACCCCAAACTTATTTTCTGTATTTCTAATTATACATGCTTATTAGTTTGCCTTTCTAAAGGAGGATATAGTTTTGCTTTGAAATTTTTTCTTCCATTGTTTGAGTCTTGTTGCCATAGCAGAAAAACTTCACTTTCTCTTTCTGCAGCCTTCTCTGAACTAGAAAAATTTTGTCTGCCTTTTGTCAAAATGTTTTTCATTTTATCGTCTATTTGCATGAACCAGTGTGAACAGTAGCATGTTTGTTTTTCTTTAGACTGGACACAAGCACTGTAATCCTTTAGGCTGATCTGTTGTTCAGCACTAGCCAGAGTACCTCAGCTGGCTGTATCAGGGAAATAATTCTTTTCTCTACCTTGAAAGGGTTTTATTTTTGTAAAATATTGGGAGTTTAGCAGAAATAAATTGTGAATTTGGGAAACTATGGTAAATGTCAAATGAATCAGAGGCTATTTTACTAAATTTTACTTTATCACTACCAAATTGTAGAAATTCCTACCGAAAATAGATTAAATGAGTGGTTATAATTTTCAAACTCAAACAGAGGCTGAGCACTTTAATCTGCATTTAGTCACCCAAGTAAAACCTGCTACAATATTATGGTGCTTGAATGCTGCACTTTTATTAACATTAAGACAAAGTTTCGTGTTTCTGTTTAAGGAATTAGGTCAGTAGTCAGAAGAACAGGGTTCAGTGCATAAATGCAGCAGTTAGTTTTTTGTGAGTCCTTGAGCAATATGGTTATTCTATACTTCCTTTTTGGGATGGATTTTTTTGAAATTTGAAAACATAGGTATAATAAGTACTATGGTTTTGACTGTAAATTTAAGTGATATTGTAATTCTCATAGCGTATACATTCAGTGTTTCTTTCAGTGCAGCAACTTCTTTTAGTCATTTATATATTGGCTGGCGCAGTGGTGAAAGGTATCAGTACTTTCCCAGAGCTATTAAGTAAACACGCTCATCAAAGCTTTAGCTGCCACAAATCTGAAAATTATTATGGAAAAAGACTTTTTCTTTGTTGTTTATTATACAGATACGTATCACGTTTGCACTTAAATGTCACCAAGTTGCAAGTTTTGTTGTGGGAAGTACTGCGTAATAATTTAGAAAATATACGTCCTAATTCCAAAGAGTTTATAACCTGTAGCAAAAGTATATCAAGTGGTTTGGGACTGCATGAGGGAAGATGAAAAGGAAAAATTATATGTACATTTGCGAGCTGCTTCTGGACAGTAAGTCATCATTTTATATATGTTGAAATATTTGAATCTTGATATTCTCGTCAGGTAGGTACATTATCTACAATTTGTCAGTGATAAATCTAAATATTGTAGAAGTTATTCCAGTACATCCTGGAACCATTCCAGGTTCCTTCCATAGGAAGGAAGCCAGCAACTTTCCATACATCCTAAGGAATCAATACTTCTAAGAATGCAGTGTCTGTTCACCTGTTTGCCTGTCATTTCTCTTCAGAGAGGCCAACGTGGTATCTTGATCAGAATTTTATCAGGTTTTCTTGATAAAATAAACTCACACAGATTCTGGCTTTGCTAAGAGCAAGCATTCGTCATCATATTTACTTAAATTTTCTTTTGTTTCCGACAGCCTAAAATATTGGGCAAAATACTTGGAAGCAAGTTATTTGGAATACTGGAAACCTTTGCATAAAACCAAATTTTGTGTAATGACATTTTTGAACTGAAGTTTAAAAAGGATCTGAGGATGTAGTTATTTGTAACAAATACATAGCTAGCTATACAGCCTTTTATCAAAGTCTAGGAAGTTGAGAGTAAAAAAAAAATACTGTTAGTTCTTTTATGCATATTTTAAGTAACTGGTACGATCACTGCCATTTAAATAATTTTTATTAGCACATCAAAGGGTATAAGGCAAATATCCTGATACACTGCTATATACTATTATCAAAGAATTAAGTTCAGTTTTAAATTAAAAAAAAAGAAGTTTTCAATAAGTATGAGGAAACAACTTTTTAGGCAGTTCTTTTCTTCTCAGGGTTCTCTAGCACTGCCCTAAGATTTTGGGTTTTTTTATTCAAGCACTTGGCTCCAGAATGAACTCTCTTCATTTTTATTATTTTTTTTTTAACATATATATCCATTCATTTCAAATCATCTAACTTTCAATTTTCTAAGTTTGGTTACACATTTAGTATGTAAAATTCAACATAAGCCTCTGGGCAAGTAGCAAAAAAGTAAGGCTTAAGACCCTAATTATGCCTCTCATTAATTTGGAACATTTCTCCATATATATGTCTAACAGAGTTACGTCTAAAAGAGAGCTTCCATTTTTTTTCTGAATACATTTTTTATGTTAGAGCACAGAAGTTATGAATCATGTGATGCTCAGAGAAACAGCAAATAGTGGTTGTCTTAGCTGTAAGAAATTTATGGCAAAATGGATGTAAGGGGAATTTGGGAGGCTGATAAAGCAATAAGATCAAAATTGTTTTTCTTCAGGAAATTCAAAGGTCTGTCTTCCAAAAAATTAATGTCGTCTTCACTGTTGGAACAGTTAAAAAAAAAAAAGTTATTTTCATCCTCTCTTCTTGCAGGGGTAGGTTAAGGGGAGCCAATATTCATACTGAAGAGGGAAAGATTCATTCTTTTTTCTTAAGTTTGTGATCCAATTAATGTTTGATGTTTCTTGAACAGGTAGAAATGCTTGTTGATAGAGAATAGGTTTTAAAATACTGATGCATGGTTTCAGAAAACAGTAAGGTATAGAAAAAGTCCATACAGGGAAGTGTTTAGACAGTCAATGGCTAGTTCTTACAAGAACACCATTTATAATTTAATTTCATTTTCGATTTAGACAGCTTTTGCAGACCCAAACACATTGATGCCATTTACATATGAAAACAGAGCATGTTGCTGCTTCAAATTTTCCTATTTGCATGCGTCCCTTGAGGATTTATAAAAAATGTAATTTTATACATACAATATATTTGCCTCCTTGATATGCTGTTTGTTTGATTTTCTTTTTCTGGACAATTGGCAGATTTACTTCATGAAATGGTGCAATATAATGCACTTAAAATTCTAGTATTTTATGTGCTTGTGATGAGGAAGATCATTGTATTAGTCAGATTCTTGATTAATTTGACTTCAATTAATTTGCTTTCATGTAGAATCAGTTTAATCTGACTTTTTAAAGTACCTGATGTGTGAACCATACAGCTGTTAGATTCTGTTAGATGGATGAATGCTACTTAAGTCTTTGGCTATTAGTGCACCAGTCTTCATATTGTTGAACTGTTTAATTTGCAATTAGTTTCTATTTCTTGACGTTTAAGATTGCAGGGTAATGGACTAAAATCTGCTCTTATAAGTGTTTATGTATATGTTTATGCAACTACTTAAGTCGAATTTCCCCAAGCATATACATATATTCCCTCCCACAGAAGTCAAACACATGTTTTTCCTTTTCTTCAGATGTTGGTAGCAACATAGATGTAAAGAGCAAGGAACTCTCAAATACAGACACAAATCTTGTTTGTAAACAGATTTTCAGCACTCTGGTTACCTTTCATTTATCATGTAGCACTCAGTATGAAGGTACTGAATAGTTTATGAATAATTCTGCACTAACAAAATGTACTTTTGTAGCCACTAAGTCGTAGTTTGCAATCTCCACAGATTTATTTTTTCCTTCTTCTGACCTATTCTTAAGCTAATTTGCCTTTTGTGAGGGATTTTACGTAGTATGTTCTTGGTGTCAAAGCTATCTCCTAGAATATTGTAGCACCGTTCAAATAATTCTGGGATATGCTAATGCAACATTAACAATATTAACTTGTCTCTGATAATTCACTGCTCTTTACTAAGTGTTTCTTTGGAGCAACACTAGAAGGAACACTGGAGAACAAGACATAATGGGAAACTAGTATTTTTGTTTTACAGTGTGATGCCCAGGACTTTGTCGCAAATTTTATGGTTTTGCCTTGTGTCATATTAAATTTCTATTTTCATAATTGGAATGTGATATGATGCGTTAAGAAACTTCAAGAAAATATAACTGTAAGCAACACATTTCAGTGCTGAGCCCCATACCAAGAGCTCTAATGATGCCATGTTTACTTAAAGACGTGCTTGACAGTGCATATGGTTGATAATATATGATTTGCTGTTCTATTTACAAATCGGAAGCACAGGTAAAACTTTTTAACTTCTGGAAACACTCCAGGAGAATCTCTTCAGTACTTTTGGAGGTTCGATGTTCCTTATGTTAGTCCCTCCTTTTCCTGCTTTGTGTCATGGGCGATGCCAGATTCATCTTCAGTAGACAATTTTAGGCAAAACAAATAACTCGGCTACTGGAACTAGACACTGTTTTTATCTGCTGCGAGGAACATAAGCTAAACCACTGAAAACTATCGCAGGCCTTCATTTTTTTAAATACAGCCAGAGAAGACTTCAGCAAGTATAGCTCTAAATCCGCAACAGTCCACACAGTTTTCCTGTTTAAGGTTACTGCAACCAGCGTAGGAAAAACCGTCAAGGATTACAGAGTAAAATCTGGGTCCTTCAGGCCCGCCTGTGCCGGTTTCACGCAGGAGCGCAGTTCCGCTCCCGCCGCCGCGATGCCGCCGCGATGCCGCCGCGGTGCCGCGCGCGCCCTTCCCCAGGGCCAGGTCTGTATAACCGGCGCTGGGCCCCTGGTCTGTAACACTCCCTTCAGCTGCCACAGAGGAAGAAGGAGCCTTTTGGGTGGGTGACCTTTACAGCAATAACCTGCTAGCTGTAACCTACTGTTAATTAGAAACTTGGCTCTTACATCTGGGATTGTGCAGTGCTTGAACACGGTGACGGGGAGTGTTACTGCAGTGCTTGGAAGCAAAGAGAAAAAACAGGTATTTTTGGATTGGGTGACTTTTCTTTTGTGTGTTGGTCTCTATTCTTTCCCGAGAGCTGCTGTATCTTTGTCCACCTGTTTTGCTGCATCTTTGCAGGATTTTGTATCCTGTGTTGTTAAGAGTTTACCTCCTCAGAATGACAGCTGTTGAGTTAATAGCGGTGACTGGGCTGTGCAGTCTCAGCAGTGCCTGAATCTGTTTCCTTCTGCCTTAGGGGCGTGTGAGCTACTAAGCTTAGATCAAGTCTCATTGTCTGTTCAAGGAACTGAATTCCTGTGATGGCTTGCCTGCTCATGAACCAGCCTCCTGGCCAATATTGTACGACTAAAAGTTCTATATTGTTTGTACTTCCAAATTAGACAGAGGTCTGTCATCAAGGATGAAAGTAGCTAGCAGGCTCAGTGCGGTTGCGCCGCCATGCTATACCACAAAACAGGTTCTGTTCAAAAGAACGACAGGATTCGAATACAAAGCCGTATTTCACCATACAATCTTGTCTACACTTTCACACTGAGAGGCAGTTTGTGGAAAAGATTTAAACTTTCTCAGGTTGATGATGGAAAAAACTGGGGAAAGTAAAAGAAGCCATGTTAGTGACTGGCATTCGCTTCCACATCTTGAAGATGTTTTTACAAAACTTCCTTGTGCAGAGTCTTTTTTTTATTGTCTTATGAAGTCTGTTTTGCCAAGCGTGAAGACAGCACACACCTCAAACGTGGAAGATAAGTAGTAAATGTGTGTGGCGTGGTTTTGTATCAGCATTTGTCACTTTTGAAAGAATGATGCTCAGGGATTTTAATAACCAATTAATGCTGTTTGCATGCAATTATTGAGCTTGGAAAGATGCCTGAAGCTTATAAACAACACCTTTTGTTTACAGGGCTGTGCTTTTAGTACTGCAGGGCAGGAAAGTGAACTTTGTCAAATGTCACTTCAGAAAGAGAAAAGACTGGATACAAAGTTTGTCCAGCAAGACTGACCCAAATCATGCTCATGTAGTTACCATGCACCTCTGCCTTCTCTGTTTAAAAAAAAAAAAAAACCAAAAACCAAACCCACAACATTACGTTATTTTTTCAGGTCTCGTGTCATTTTATGGAAAATGTCATAGTACACTTCACCTGTAGAATCAGTGAGAGCCATAAGCTCATCCTGGAAAGGTGATGTACAACCTAGTTGAAATGATGAATGTCCTGGTCGTAAAAAGAAGCATAGCACAAGCATTTTGGTTTTTTCCTTCAACACGCATTAGCTAAACAATCAACAAAAAGCAAAAACAGAAAATATGGATTAGCTTGTTGATATCAAGGATCAGTGGTTTCGATTTGATGGATTTGTGAGATTATGCAATTCCACTGAAATAGAATGAAAATTCACACAATCCCCAAGATTTTCTTTTTACTAGATCTTAAATATGTGGACCTTCTAGTGGATTGGAGCTAAAGGGACCTCCTCAGTCTAGTTCCCTGCCCTTGCAGACCAGACAACGGATATACCTCCTTTTGTATAATGAGCCAGCTATGTTTTGCATTAAGAGGCGCTGGTCCCTTATGATCCCAGTAAGAAAGGCCCTCAGACCCTCTAAGGTATCATTCAAAATGCTGTTTATTAGAGCTAGCACTATAAAGAATGAGAGAATAGTATAGGTAATCTTACATCCCTGTAGATGCTGGGATGTAAGAGTTGTGCATCATCAGTCAGGCCTCCAGCCAGCAGGCTGTGCAGACCCCATCCATAGACAGGGATGCCCCATTTTGGTCATTCCAGTTATTATAGGATTTTCTTATAAGAAAACAACTGTATTCATTATTTCTACTAGCAAACAGAAAGGACGTTCGCACTAAAACTTCCTTGCTGCACCGTTGGATCGGGGCAAGGCCACGCAGAGGGCACGCTCGGCGAGGGCAGACTCCGCTGCTCCGAGGGGCTGGCTGCGTTCATCCTGCGGCCAAAGTCTACGGGCGGCCCAAGGCAGCCCGAAGGCCACGCTGCACGCGCAGCCCAGCGCAGCACAGGCTTGCACCGGCTCGGGCTAACTGCTTTGGTCAAGCATTGGAACAGGCTGCCCAGGCAGGTGGTGGAGTCACCGTCTCTGGAAGTGTTCAAAAAACGTGTGGATGTGGTGCTTCAAGGCATGGTTTATGGAACATGGTGGCGCTGGGTTAATGGTTGGACTTGATGATCTTGAAGGTCCTTTCCAACCTTAGTGATTCTGTGATTCTGTGTGGGTCACTAACTCCTCCACACGCAGTGGCCTCCCAGGCAGGGAGAGTGACGCTATCATACAACCATTCCAGCTCAGGTCCGCTACTCCCCTTATTAGGGAAAATTCCTCCATGCTAATTACATCCTTCTGATGACAAAAAACCTTCTGGCTTCAAGAATGAATTTATTTTTATGGCTGCTCTTTTATACCCATTTCTTCTGATATTCTGGCATTCACGTTGTTATGCATTTTAAATATTTTGTCTCCCTTCTTTGCAGTTAAACAGCTCATTCATATCCATTCACAACCTGCTTTTTTCTTTTCTTTTCACTACAAAAATCAAGATTCTGTGTTTTCCTCTATAAATTTGTGTCTTCATTCCCTTTTCTTTTCTTTGGCCTTTCTTCTCATATCAGTTCTTGCTGAGCTGATGATTAGACAAGGAAACCTGCTCTAGGTAGGGTCCCATCTGTGCTGTGGACATTGACATTACCATTTTCTTTTGTACTCTCTGCAGGAATATGTTTACTCATGCATACCATAATAACATCTTCCTTTTACGTGGCCTCATCTTATCAGTACTTGTGGTCTTGCTGTGATTGACTAATACACTTCTTCACCGATGTACATCTACCTAGCTATCAGGGAACGCGCTGCTTTTCAGTGCAAACCTTTAAGCGTGGAACCAAAGCAAGACAAGCAAAATTGAAATTAACTTATTCCATCACTTCTGTATCATGAATTCTGAGCCTAAAGTGGAAGTTCGTATTCTTTGAAGTTTGAGGCCTTGCCCTTTGCATTTTAAATTTCATTCGATTTCTCGTACTCTATTTGTGCATTGTCCTTCCTCTGTAATATTATGCCCCTAAGAGGTTTCATTAGTATTAGTACCAGGATCACTTATATAATTACAAGATCAGCTGTAAAAATAATACTTCAGAATCCCCCAAATATCCAGTAAAATATTTCCTTTTCAGTAATATCCAGTGGAAAATAGACATTAAAACCAGAATTTTATAGTGATGGTTTTTATAAGTGCTGATTTTAATTTTGACATATGTTAGGTTTCCTACAGTTGAAATATTCTGGAATAGCCTACCTTTGGTAAACCTACCTTCCCTATTTTACCATAACTTTTCAGATTTTGTCCTTTTGAAACTCAAAACCTTAGTTAGTTTATATTTTTAAGTATAGTTGAACGATTAGTAGTAACATTACAGTCACAACAGCAATAGAGGACAACTTGGCTTAATATTTCATTTCTTTGTGCTTACCTTCTTGGGTGGGATTTATAATGCAATCTGAGTTGGTGCCACTGCACAGGAAATTCTGCAAGAATTTAAGATGGCTAGTTTAAAACTAGTTTGGTTTCTCTGTGCTTAAATTACAGCAGGATAGATGTTACTCTAAAATAACATCAACTTTCATTGGTTTATTGACTGCTTACTAGAGAAATCTGTTGGTTGCCGTTTCCAGGAGTATCTAGACACTACAATTATTAGCAATACTTATTTTCTAATCTGTACATGATGCAATAAATTATCTTACAATTACAGAAGTCCTTGTCATATTTTTCATTCTAGAATATTAAAAAGATCTCTGTTTATATCCAGATCCAACCTTGAATTCAAGAATCTCCATTCTTTTCTTAATGGTGACTTTCACAGTCTTTCCCAAAAGTAATTTTTAGTCCACCAGGGTTCTGCCAATATTATTATTTTCAGTTTCGTTTCAATTACAAATGCCCTCAAGTGCATTATGCCACAGTATCTGCTTTTATACCTGTTTGCTAAACAACTTATCTGAAGGCAAATATAGCTATTTAAGATATTTAAGGTCTCTTTTTACACAGCTCTGTTAATAAAGGTTCTATATCCATAATGAGACTTTAAAATATTCAATAATAACATTTACACAGTATATAGTAATTTGATTTTTGATAACTACTCAGAAAAGTCTCAAAAAAGCAAGTACAGTTACCACGTTACATTGGTTACATACATATCGTAATTTTAAAAGATGTATCCAGGACTTAAGAAAGCACGTGACAAAGTATGATGAAAAATTTGGCAAGTGTTTTTCTATTTCATGTTTATCAATCAATTGCAAATCAATTCACGTTTTCCTCACATTGGTGCATTAAAAGCAGGTTAACAGAAAATGGCTCATATGCTGTATCTGAATTATGAAAGATGATTACAACTAATCACTCCTACTTTCCCTCTGTTGCTAAAAACGTACCAGATAGCCTCTACTTTCCCCAAGCCACCTCTGAGCTCTTCATTTGACTTATTACTTTTTACATAAAATATTTTGGCAAATACATAAAAGAGTCTTGGGATTTGAACTGATACTGTGGAAAGCATATCAAGTGAAGGTTTCTAAATAAGAATTTTCTCAACTCTGAAACACCAAAATCACTGGTTCTAACTGTTAGTAGGACAAATGTTGTGGCTTAAAAATGCAGCATAGTTAAAATATTTGAAAAGTGAAATTGTAACAGTTAATGAAATACCTTTATTAATTTGCTATATGCATGTGTGTGAATGTGCATGCATATGCATGTGTGTAATATGCATACACACAAATATATGAAATCGTCATGTCCCATAGAACCGCTGGAGAAAAATGCGTAGCTAGCACAATTACCTGACAACTTGACAACACTAAGGGACTACAGGGCCCTCCGACCTGACAAACCCTCTTTTCCAATTTACCTCTTCCTCTGTATCACTCTGGCTGTACTTCCGTCTATTATTCCTGTGAGAAACAGGTGTCTCTTCGAAATTCCATTTTGGAAAACATCTTTGTGAAGTTTTGGGTTTACTTCAATAGGGAAGAATAACACATTCTGAATTGTTTATATTTTTATGTCACCTGGCTGCCTCTGATTGTCTGCCTGAGTAACTTGTGTGTTGCTTGCTTTCCTCAGAAAAAAAATGGTTTAGCTCTTAGCGGTAGACATAATGTTGCTATATGCTGCAAAATGCTAAGCAGTGTGCTTGTTGTTCCTCATGCTTTGTAGAAAATAAAGCATGTTTGTCAGGAGATACCCTGTGTTTTCTCAAAGCAGCAGATAACACGTTATGTTGTTTTCACATAGCAGCTGTGTTGCCAAATTGCTCTAAGGCCAGGTTTGGATAACAAAATTTAAAATCTATACACACAGCTGTACATTGAACAGCCATGTTTTGTGGCCTCAGTCATAACAAACGAGAGGTCCAATACCGTAATAAAAAAATGCATCATCTACTTCATATTATACATACTTATATTAGACTAGAGCTAAAAAAGATGTCTTTCAAAATTTAAACAAGTTCAGACAGCATAAACAGCCGATGTTATCAGTGGGAATTTTCAGCTTGCTACAGTGGTAGTGTAGTTACGGGAATTCTGTGGTTTTATTTTTTGAAGTTTTTAAAGTTGAGTTTTAAGAATCTTTCATAGTCCTGTTCAGATCTAGCCTTTGTCACATTAGATTTCCAGTCCTATATTAAAGCAGTGAATAACATGCACCCCTTCTGTTGCAAGAAGTCATTTGGTCCTTGGAAAACACACCACCCCCTTCCTGCCCAGGCACATGGCAGCTTCAAGCAGAATCCCATGCAATGATTTAGGATCCTTCTGTCACAATGAACTCTGGGCATTTTTCCAGTAAATCAGAAATAGAGCTAGTAATGTCAGTGTCGAGATTATCTCATTAAACAGTACATGAGCAGGAAGAGAAGAGAGACTACAGATTGCAGAAAAACAAGGACCGTTAATCATAGAGTCCCTGTCTACTGAAGCATAACAAATGAGAACAGCTGGTCTCCAATAAGTCTACATGATTTTAATTGATGGAAGCTGTTAAGAAAAGAAAGTGTGTATACATAGAAAAGTATACACATGTAAAAATGCAATTTCTTTTTTACTTTGAAGTCAATTTCAGTATTTCAATCTTATCCTGATTGTAGAGAGTCATTCAAAATAATTTGATTGGTATCGATATAAAATAGGTTTTAAACTCATTATAGTAAAAATATATGATAAACACAGATTTGTGTATGTTGCGGCAAGCAGGGGATGAAATACTACCATATCTTTAGTTTACTTTTCTAACAGCCATGTAAAGTCAAGCTGTTTAACAAAAGGCAAGATTCAACCTTGATCTTTGAGCTAAATCTTCATTTACTTCTTTGAAACTATGAGATTGGAAGCAAAAACTGCGTTTTTGATTTATAGCTTCACTGTTGAGTGAAAGGATGGAAGAAACTCTACCCTTAGGTGTCTTTTTTTTTAATGCAGCTGCTATAAAATCAATGAAAGAAATAAATAAAAAACTTTTTTCCTTTGGGAGCATAATCTCCCTCTTATATCCTTTGTTTTTTGTCTTTCTTTCATTGCTAAGAAAATTTGGTGGCTATTATTGTGGTCTGTATTGCCCATCACTGTCACTATGCCTGATATTACAACTCCATTTTTACTTAACCTTCAAAGAAATTAATGGAGAACAAATGAAGTACTACAAATAAGAAATAGTGATTTCACAAGCCAGTAGACAAGAGAAAAATAATTTACATTGTCTTTCCCCTAAAGATGAAAGTAAGAGTCTGTTTGCCAACCCTGTTTCAATAATTAGCTCACCTCACTGATTTTGTGGAACTTTTATTCTCATTTTTGTTGTCTAATGTCCTTGAGTTGGCATCAGAAACAAATTGGAAGCCAATGAAATGTGTGCTGGTTTCTTCCAGGATCTTTTTCTATTTAAGGAAGCAAGTTTCCGTGTAATTTCCTTGTCTTTTTTTCTTGGGTCCAAGCCTGCATGTTACACCTGTTCAATCTACTGCATTACTGTTGTGTAATACTAAAGATCTAGCCAGGGAGAGTATGCCCCTGTCATTGTCAGCAATCCTGTTCCCACATCTAAGACATCCCAGTGAATTTACAGTCAAAACCGTAATAGGGAGTTGACAAAAGAGAGTGTCTCTTTGCTGTGCATTTGTCCAAGAGGAAGGAAAGTAATTTTCATCATCATATTTGTCATAAACAAATTATTAGTAGCACAGGCTACAAAAGTTGTCATCCCCTTGCGCACTGGGATTTCAAGAGTGACTTTCAAGTTGTTCCGGAGCTCAGTGATGCCAGTTAACATGGTGCAGTGCTGCTGCTAAGGCACATGGCCACTGAGTTACCAAGGGTGCGAACTTAAATGCCTCTCTCTTGTCTTATAGGAAGTTATAGTGCAGATGTCTTTTCCTATGTGTTATGGCATGTTGAACAGGCCAGGATGACCTTCTATGGAGTTGTAAGAAGGTTGTTTATAAGAAATAAAACTGGTAAAAACCAAAGGACCTGTTGCATGCTGCATACCTTGACGGTCCTTGTAAAATGCTCATGATAACCTCATCAGGTTTTATTTAAATACATAAATTTGGTCTTTATTCAAGGGAGATCTCCAGGTTTACTAAGCTAATAAAATGTAATGCATCTAATATGTTTTTGAACATATTTTTTCTGATTTGTTCTAGGTTCTTTTAAGTTTGAGTTAACTGCTTGTAAATAATTTATGTTAACACCCATTATAAATGCTCACATAGTTGCTACACTGACATTTCATGTAGTTAACATAAGCGTTTGTATCTTAAAGCAAGTATTTATGGAATTCTGTTAACTATTAATTACAGCTGTGATTGCAAATTCATTTGAAATAGTAAGCTCACTGTTCAAGAATGGGCCTAACTTTAGGCTTATAGGGTTATTTCATCCGTCCAGCAGTTCTGCACAGGAACGTCTAGCTTTCGAAGAAACAGAGGAACAGCCTACTTTTACTCTCAATTGTTTTAATAGGAAAGAAGGAAAATGAGGAACCAAATATACTATTGATAGTGTTTTGCTTTGCGTGTTGTATTTTAGTTTTTAACATTTTAAAGGATTAATAATCAGTCCCAATTTCTAAAAATCAGGATGCTTCAGAATGTGTCAATAGACCCAAAGGAAAAAGAAACCCAGCTAGGGACAAAACCAAAATATCTTGAGAAAGGAATAGTTCTTCAGCCGCATTTCTTAAAATTTTTCTGCTTCTCATATTCCTTTCTTATTCTTGTAGCTTGTTTGTATATAATATTTCAGGTAAGGGACACCATGAAAACGCATGCATCTTAAACACTTTGAAAGCAGCAGTGGACCACCAGCCAGCTGACACATCTAAATAATTTGCAGGAGAATAGCTGCCTAAGCTTTTTTGCTTTGTCAAAACAAATAACTATATAAGGTATCTATCAGCATTATTTAAGCCTATTTGCCTAAAATGAAACTGTAAAGTCAAAATGTTTTCTTAACATCTTTTTCCAAGCAGAATTTATAGAAATGGAGAGGGAGGGTGTCTGTTAATTATATACAGTGCTTTCACAAATATCTAGAAGAACAGAATCATAGAATATTTGGGTTGGAAGAGTCCCTTAAAGGCCATCTAGCCCAACCCCCCCTGCAATGAGCAGGGACATCCTCAACTACAGCAGGTTGCTCAAAGCCCCGTCCAACCTGACCTTGAATGTTTCCCGGGATGGGGCATCTACCACCTCTCTGGGCAACCTGTGCCAGGGTTTCACCACCCTCACTGTGAAACATTTCTTCCTTATGTCTAATAGCAATCCACCCTCTTTTAGTTTAAAACCATTACCCCTTGTTCTATCGGAACAGGCCCTGTTAAAAAGTCTCTCCCCGTCTTTCCTATAGACTCCCTTTAAGTACTGAAAGGCTGCCATAAGGTCTCCCTGGAGCCTTCTCTTCTCCAGGCTGAACAACCCCAACTCTCTCAGCCTGTCCTCACAGGAGAGGTGCTCCATCCCTCTGACCATTTTTGGGGCCCTCCTCTGACCCCGCTCCAACAGGACCATGTCTTTCCATGTGCTGAGGGCTCCAGAGCTGGACATAGAGCTCCAGGTGGGGTCTCACCAGAGCAGAGGAGAGGGGCAGAATCACCTCCCTCGACCTGCTGGCCACATATATCCTATTGCTTAGGATATATTTATATTGAAATTATACTTTAGAGATGGAATCCTGATTTGTTGTACCTCAGCATTTGTAGGGAATATTCCATCATTGAAATTCTTTAAATCAAGACAGCTATCTTTTAGTAAATTGTTCTAGTTCAAGCAGTAATTAGTTTGAAGAAATCCTATGGCCTTTGTTAAGTAGAGGAGAGGAGCCCCAAATGTTTATTTCTTACACTAAAATCCACAGATTAAATTATCACTGTTGTACAAATAATGACTGTAGTGAATACTTGTAGCTAAAGTCATATAAAATAAAGACAAATACAACTGTGTTGTGAACTGATGGTGTAAGATGAATAATCTGAGATACCGAACTTGAAAGGGACATTGGCAAAAAGATGTATAGCACTAGAAAGTAACTGTAACTGCTGCTTTGAATCCATATTTCATTCATGTTCCTTCGTAAGGAACATGTATTGAATTGCCTCATGTAAAGTAATTCATTTTACTGTCTCTTTCTTTAAAACATTGATCTCCACAGACTACTTTTAGAGGACTAAGCTTAAGTAATGTCTTCAAGTGGTCCTACTGTTTGCAAGTATTGATAGTTCGGTCAGGAAATAGGCACAGTAGCATGTGAGCTAAATGATGACTTATTTCACAGCGTCTAATTGTAAATAATTTGTGACTTTCATTAATAACCTAGAATTTATTGCTAGAGATGATTCACTGAGGAGCTATAAACAGAATAGTCACATTCAGCTCATGACTACTTTGATGGAAAAATAGAACTAAGTTCTAATTTTTACACTCTTCGTTAGATATTCTTCACCTACCCAGTCCTGTCATAAACTTCAATTGCAGTGTACACACTGTGGTTTTAACACAGAATATTTGAGCAGTGTGTGTAACACTCAACTGGAAAAAATCGAGAGATTAAAAAGTTCATGCAGTATTTTGAGAATATAATTTACCTTAATATTCTTCTTGTGTTTAGATATCCCATAACAATGGGGTTTAATACTGCAATGCCTTTGTTATGCCATCACCGGGATCCAATGCAATTTATGTACAATGTGTTTTCAGCTCTACGTCACTTACTTCTATGTAAGTAATTAAAACACTAAATAAGAAGGATCAATTGATTTTCATTCAAAATGAATGTTGATTGATGATGCTAGCAGAAAATATTTGTGAAACAGAAGATTTTTCTTAATTTAAATTAAAACTAACACACACTTAAAAAACAGGTGGACCACAAGAATCAGTCTCAAAGGAATGTTTGCTTCATTCACTGTCTGCTAGGGACTGTGTGTGTGGAGCTACTGTAAATTTTTAAAATTATCTTGTGTGGTATCTGGAGAATCTAGTTTGAATAGGAGAAAGTTTCTCGTTGTGATGTATTATCACCAAGATCCTGAAAGGAAAAACTATCCAGATGTATTGAACTGCTATATATTTCATTTGACTCTTAGTCATGCCAGTTAGTGATTTCAAGTATTTCTTGTACTCTTACGTCAGCCCTGGAGACTGTGCTTACACTTCAAGTAAATTAAACTAAAAGTTTAAGTTAAACATTGGAAATCCTAATAATGGACTTAATCTTGGACTTCCCAGTATATAATCACTCAAACAGTCCATGTTGCAGGGGAAACACTGTTATCGTGTGCCCAGACCCGTCTCACATCTATCTGGGGAACGGCACAACCGTCTGCTGCAAACACACCACATGAACCAGATGGTCAACTGCATGGATTGCTGCTGTTGTACATGTCTTTCACATGCCTTACATAGCTGATGAGCTCCAAATTTATATATAGTCCAGGGGGAAGAGTAAATACCTCCAGAGGCCAAATAGCTCATGATTTACGTACTTCGCTTGATCTCCTGGAGACAACTCCTTTTCCTCGTCGTCTATAGCTTTAGCCTGTGCTTCCCTTTTGGCACTCAGCTACAAACTGCTGTGCTTGAATATCTGTCTAGATGTTCTTGTGTGCGTTTCATGACTTACTTAAAGCGATAAGCTCAGATATGAAATTCCCTTGTGAACTCACAGAAAGGCAACCTGCCACTTCCTGAGAGTACTGGCTAGCCAGAAGCTCCCTCAGAAAGGCCAGTCTGCTGTCAACCAGCGGCGAAGGCACTGGATGAGCCTGGTCGTCTTTGTGTGTCACTGAGGACTTTTCATATTACTTTTGTTCAAAAATACCAAAAGGTTAAGGGACGGGGGAGGAGAAAATATAAATTTAGTTGCAGTTTTGATGTCAAGGAATGAGCAATTAAATAATAAAATTGGAAAACCTGTTCATCATTTTGACAAAAACGCAATTTATTCTCTCCCCTTCCACAGCTCTCCCCACCCTCTACCAGGATTAGTGTTCCAGGAAAAAATTTCATACTAAAAATAGAAAAACAAAAATAACAAAGCAGAGGCAGAAGGAAATGTTCTCAAAATTACCTTTCATTTTTCTTAGAACAATATGGTTACTGTAATAAAGATGATTTTAAGCACTCTGAGAGCTTTTACTATTACTTCAGAGAATGTAGCAATCTAAATTATTTTACCATTGTAGTAGACTACTAATATGCAATGAGTTTTTTCAGTCAGAGTTGTTAGACTGTGGAGTGCTGCAATTTTCTGAAAAATATACATTTTCAAGATTTGTGAGTCAGAATATATTCCTTTCTAAGTGAGGTTCAAATTTTTGACAATGCCTGTTAAAGTTATTCCATTATTTCTCTTATATTGCTTGCATAATTTTAGAAATGTTTTCAGGACTTCTGCTAAAGATTTTTTGCTTAATAAATTCTGATTTAGTTGTTTTATTTCGCACCTATTGATTTTTTTTTTTTTTTATTACATTTTGTATCCTGTCTTGAGCTTTGAATACACTGGAAAACTGATACAATGTTCCAGATCATCCTGGCAGCACAGGAACACCTTTTTTGGTATCAGTCCATGTTGTTACTATTTCTTATAATGATCAATGAGATTGATATTGTGGTTTGCTGCTAAGAATGTATGATGTCCACATTTCTAACTGACTCTGTCAGTGATCAACGTTGAGCAAATTCTCAGGTTTCTGTTTAATTGGGTTCCATGTTATCTCAATCACATTGACAATCATCTGATTAATTTTTGGCAGAAGCACTTCATACTGGCATAAATCACCACAACCCCTACCTTCTTAAGAAGAAAAAATAGCCTTTCTTTCTTTCTGGCTAATTGACTCTTTTTTGTAAAGGCATCAAAGGACATCTTAATTTGCTTATGGGATGCATGACTAATAAAGGGATACCTTTCATCCACAATGAAACCTACAGTATGAGACTTCATTGTTTTCTCTTGAAGAAATCATTATGTAATTTCAGTACTTACTGAACTGGAAGCTGTTCATTAAAAGTCTGAGGCTCGCTTCAAGGCTTTCAAGCCTCAAAGTCAAGTTAGTGTTTTCTGTAGAAGTGAAAAGTCAATAATACGTAAAGCAGTTTGCATTTAATTTACATTAATGTAAAAGAAAAACTACTCCAGAGCAGTGCATACTTTTCTGAGAATATGAAAATCATAGAGCTTTGTTTGGTGAAGCATAACAATGTATCATATTAAAATACCTGGTGATCCCTATGCTCTAATACGATTGTTACATATCTGAATTGTCTTTAAGGGAATAGTATTTTCTTATAGAGTCGCGTATTGTAAAAGGTCGTATTCGATAATGTGTAGTAGCAGTTTGGGTAAACAATGAAGACTCGTGGAGTAGTTTTCATTGTGGAAAAAAGAACATGCAGAACACTTTCTCATCTGGCTGACACATAAATCTATCAGAACAAAATGAAAGTATTTAAGAGGAAATAGCTAAGCTTAAGAAAAAAGTAAAATTTGTGGTGATTTTCTTCACTCTAGCAACATCTAATTCTGTTCTGGTCCTTCATACTGTGTACTGAGACTTAGTAACTACTGGTACCTGGGATTTCAGATGGGCCAGCAGGAAAATAAATCTGGTAACTGATGGCCAGTGGTTAGTACTTTAGTCTGATTTTTCTCTTGCTGTAGGACCTTGCTCTTGAAACATTATGTTCTTGAGAATTTAAACCCATGGTGGGAAAATGGAGGACATGCAGGAGCCGGGAAATTAGACACTCATTTAGTCTGATGATTGTTGTGGCAGTGCGTACTAGAGATCACAACCTAGAAGCAAATTTCATAAAGGAGAAAGAGCAGACCAAAGCAGCCTCATATGGAGTCTGAGGAGGTTTTAAGACTTTATTTGTTCAGATTCAGTCTTGTGCTTTGGAGATCAAGTTTTCCTCCGTACACCATACTGGCTTGTGAATGGATTTATCACAGTACTGAAAATTAGTATGGTCCTGGGTGGACTTGGACCTGCTTAGTATGATGACACAACTGCAGGAATTTGGAGTCGCAGCATGCAAGTCAACTAGGGTTCACTTTGTAACCCGTGAGTTATTTGTCAGTCACTAGACATGCATTTTCAACACTTTCAAAGTCACAAGTATTTTCTCTTCCTGTAATTCAACAGTTTACTACAGAAAAGTGCTGAATGAACATGAGAGTGAAGTGGTTAAGAGGTTTTACCAACCAGGGACCAGGGAGGTTTTTGCATGGGGTGGGACCTAGCAGAGAATGTATATGTTTTGGAGTGCAAGAAAGAAAAGTACAGCTAGTACAGAAATGCAAAAAAATAAAAAAATTTAAAAAAAATTACTAAATATGAATCTAACCAGACGTGTAGCAAATGGTGCATCTGAAGAGAAAGCAAAAGAAATGGCGTTGTTTAGTTTATGGAGAAGGATCAGGAAAAATGTGAAAATCAGCTTCACAATTGTAAAACTACAAAATGAAGAGGGTAAATTGTTCTTTGCATCTGCTATGAACAGAACAATAAAACTAACAACAGCTTTAACTCCAGCAAGGAATATGTAGGTGGCATACACATTCTGCAGTTTTTTCTGTCCGACATTTGTCGATCTGACTGCACCCACAATTATAAGTACTAAGTTGCTGCTGGAAGGCATTTTCAGTTATGCATACAAAACTGTAATTCCCATTCTCAAAGCAGTCCTCTTGAAAAACTTGGTTCTCTTTCTGCTAAAGGCAGTGGAATTATTGCCAAAATTAGGCAACTAATGGTAAAATTTAACCTTGTACAGGTAGATAGCACAAAGCCTATATCATACTTAAGTCTCACTTGAATCAACAAAACGAGATTTCTGTGAAGGGTAAGCCTTTATTCTGGACTCATGATTCAGTGATGATTTTCTCCATAAATTAGAATGTGAAGACTGCATATTTCAACTGTGTTCAATCCAGTGTGATAAATAAAGCCCAAAAAAAAATTTTCTCACTTGAATGCATTTCAACGTTATATGTTCTGACACATCATTATATACTTGGAAAACTGCAGAACTATCCAAATATTATGTAGAAACTTTTTGGAATATTTTTGTTTATTGAGAGTATCTTACAGGGAACAATTACAAAAAGTATGTGAAATTTGCATAAGTATTAAACAATTCCTTTAATTCAACGGGTGGCAAATGTTCTACTCCAAGGACTTTACATGACTGAGAGGGCCAAATTACTGGATGATAGCCAGCACCCCTCTCACTCCTTTATAATAAATTCAAAAAGATTGCTGTACCCTGAGAATAAAAAATTGAAATACGTATGTTCTTAAATACTGTTTATACATTTCTGGGGGAGAAAGGTGTTAAGGATAACAATTATGTCATAGCTGTTAAATCAAATTTGTGTATAAAAGCCAGAAATAGCCTGCTTGTGGAGCTGAGTGATAAATATAATAACATATGGCATACTAAGCAAAATACCTATTTTTTTGTCAAAATTTCTGAGGCTATACCATAAGGTCAGATTAAGTTTCAGTCTCTGTAGGTAGCATGCATTCCATTATATTTTAGCAGCAAATGGGTTTTTATTTCTTACAGATTTGGTTTTGCTTGCATGTATGTAATATCTATATAATAACTATAATACCAAATAAACCTGAATCTACTCGTCGATCACCTGTGAAAACTTTTATATATCAACATGAGAAACTGTCATGACATCTTTCCAAGCTAATACAGCACTGATTCATCTCCCTGTAAGAACGATATGAGTGTAGGATTCAGTGTGCCTATGATATAATACTTAACTGCACCCGGTAATGCTCTTATCTAGTGCCTTGCGCTCCCAGGAAGCCAATCAAGTGAATGTTTTCTCGTGCGAATGATGGTGTAACACTTCTGTCGTACAAAACATTAATCCTGCTGATGTCCATTAACTTCTGTTTGTTGAAGTGGAAAAACTGCATGTTCTAAGAAAAGGAATAGGAAAGCCTAACTTGAGAGTCCTGGATACTGTCATCGTGCAAGTTACATGCTTCTGGAGATAACATGACTTAGTTCAGTGCTCAAGTAATATGGCTCTTGGTATAAGCCGGCAGGATGGCCCTGTTTTGTTTCACGGTCTCTTTTATGGTTTTTCTGAGGTGGCCTCCAAAACTTGCACATTCTTCAGAATTCAGCACCTGCTGGGCAGGCTTCTCTCAAGTTATAAAACAGAAAGAACAATTATTTCATCTGGAAAAGTGTTAAAAAATATTGTTGATACAATACTCAGCCACTTTTTTTGTTTTTCCTTTCCAGGATTACTTATTGCCATCTACCTTTCCAGAGTAAATGGCTTTATGTTGGAACAGAGAGGGGAAATACACACATTGTAAATATTGAGTCCTTCATTCTTTCTGGATATGTTATCATGTGGAACAAGGCAATAGAACTGTAAGTGCAGACTTTTTTGCATTTGTGTCTATGGTCATTCCTGTAGCTGTCTTAAGATCAATTTTTAAGAATAATTTGTTTTTACAAAAACTAACAAGTCTTTTGAAAACCTTTTATCTTAATGACTGCCTGTGCAGTATTAACTGTTTGTTACAGGATGTTAGGAATTTAGATTTATGATAGAGACCACATAATTCTGTTTTATATAAGAGAAAAAGTTATTTGAGAATCTGTTTTAACGGTAAAGTTCCATGACATACAGATAGTCATTAATCTCACAAATTCAGTGTTTGCTGTTTCAGCGGATAGCTTGTTCACCATCTCATCCAAACATCCTGTGAAGAGAATAATGGAGTATATTGGCCCTAAAACCCTATGGAGAACTTTTCTTCGTTGAACTGTAGAATCATTTAGGTGAGAAGGGACTGGAGGTCTCTAGACCGAGCCTTCTGTGCAACACAGGGCTAATTTCAAAGTTAAATCAGGCTCATCAAAACCTAATGAAGTGGTAGGAAAGGTAATGAGTGTCTGTTAAATGACAGTTCTCTGACAAGCAGACAGAGGTGCCTGTGTTGTGGCTATGAAATGGAGGGAGACTGACTTACACAAAAATGACTGGGGTAAAGCTATGCTTCCTGCAAGCAAAAGCCTCAACAGAAATGGAAAGTTATTTTCTCTGCTGTTTCCTCTGTGAAGTTCCAGCGAGAGGAACGGCTGTGGGCAAACTCACAGTATTTCATGCAGTTTCTGAGAGATCTGCTTCATGTTGTGGGGTACCTGTAACCTCTGGTAGCAAACTGAAACTCGCCCGGCTCAGTGAGCCAAGAGGACGGTATCTAAGAGTAAGGCTACAGGCCTACAGTGGTGGATCTAATTCTCTGTCCCAAGTAGAGATCACATTGATAGCAAACACTTTTCTCCAAAATTCTCCCCTTTCCCTTTTTTTCTCTGATTTTAGCACTGATTTTCACTAATTACATTACTTTTCACTAATTACATTTTCACTAATTACATTATTACTGATTTTCACTAATGTCCCCCAGACTGACAAAACTGACACCTCATTTTCTTTCCTCTCCTCTGCCCCCACCGAACAATTATAAAAATCTAATCTTATCTTCAAAGGAGATGAAAACCAGGATTCAAATGGTAATCAAGATTCAGACAGTCTGCTGGTAAATCTTTCATTCCAGTTCTCCATTTTGGAATGTTTTTTTGTCCTGCCTTTGTAAGACTTTGCTCAGCTCTGCTCAGGAGTTTTGGCTGAAAAATTACTGCTGGAGGATATGGTTTAATCAATACCAGAATTAATATGTTCATTTCGATGAGCTCTTCAGGTGGGAAGTATCGTAATTATTTCTCTTTCTTGCTTTGTTTTGATGATGTTGACATATTAGAGAGGTTTTTGATTCCCATATTTTAAAATGTGTATGTATATATTGAGTATATAATGCCTCTGAGGTTTTGAGAACAGCACATTTTTGCTTTGTGTGCATTTGGAATTTGCTTTCCTTCAGACATTAGGAAGTTTCCATTCTATATGGAAATAAATCTGAAAGTTTTTTATTAAATGGAAGCCTTCCACCAAGTTTTACTCCTAATTCTTTCAAAATTGTTTTAGATAATTTTTTTTTTCTTTAATGGCACAACAGACCTCTTTTTTATGAGAACAGAATGATGCCTGTCTTCAATGAAAAGTATATGGGAAATAAGGGCTGCTTACTAGCAAGCTTCGGTCCTGGGTTGTTGAGATAGGCTAGATGCTGTGCAAGAAACTACCCCTCTAGAACCTTTTAGTAGATAGGCAGCCTCTCCTAACTATCTTCTTTGTATTGCCTGTGCAGGACTATACCTAGATTTTCTGCAATTTTTCTTCCATAAGTTGTGAAAGGTAATGACAACATAACACACATAGGCCTTGTGTCACCTCAAGTACTTGGAGATGCTGTGTGGTTACCGTAATGGTTTCCTCTTCTAAAAAGCTAGTTTGCCATGTACTGTTTTGGCAACAATTGAGCACAGGTGTTCATTCATTACTCCTTCTAGCTCTGTCAATCTTACAAGTATAACTTGATCCCTGTAAGCCGTGTGCTAGGCTAAGGCGGCTGTACCCTCTTCATTCAATCTCATCATGTACTTCTTGATATGGAATGGATGAAGCTGTCCTGTATTACACAGCTGGACAGGGGATCCTGTGTGTCTCAAGATTATTTTCTCTGTACTAGAGTAAGAGGCTGATGTGGATAATGGTGATATTTGCCCCAGCAGCCACCTTTAATGGATGCTACAAGCACTCTTGAAGCTGAAACTAGGTGACTTTCTCAGTGAGGTAATTTGAACTCTCCCTGGAATATGACATAAGATAATAACAAACTGTGATGTTTCTTCCAGTGCTATTGCTTTCTTGGAGGAAAAATGTAACTTAGATTAGCTTTTAAAGGGAATGTTATTAACTCAAGGAGTAATTCATGAGGATGGGCTTCTGGGAGTAGACTTTCCTTTAGAATTGTACTGAGACACATTTTTGAGAGCAAGTTTTATTTTGGGCCATGGATATGTTCTTATTTGATTATATTTTTTAATCTTCACATTATTTTCACACAATCTTCACTTAATTTTCACATCTTAGTGTTATAGAATAATACCATAGTTCATGTTGGCAGGCCACTCTGGAATTTTCTAGACCAACTTCCTCCTCACAGTAAGATCACCTATGAGACCAGGTTTTTCAGGGCTGATAGGGCCTGTTGATGTTAAGTACTTTCAAAGGTTAAAGAAAATAATAAAATGTATGTATGTAAAGCTTCAGGAACAGCTTTAGCCTTACCACAAATGATGTAAGAGGTGATAGCGGTCATAACATTGTTTTTCATTCTGAGGTAGATTATACCATTTCAGAGTGTGGGATTAGTTTGAAGATGTTACAATTATCTATAAAGCTTGGAAGGAGAGGGTTTACCTTCTGTGCAAGCATATTTGTGTCAAACTTATTGGAAAGGAAAGCCTGGTAAAAGTGATTGCTCTGCTGCTATATTCGAGTCCTCAGTTTAGATGGAGGGTCTATAAATAGAATTTTGAGTGTGTCGGATTTGTATGTCATCTGCACAAACAAGCCTGAAGGAGAGTTCTTCCCTCTTCAAGCAACTCTGATACAGTTTCTAAAATTGCAGCCTGAATCTACTAATATAACATGACTTTCTTTCAAACTCCCTCCTCATTTTTTTCATTGACTTGTACCTACTTCTAATGAAATCTCTGTGAATTTTCATAATGTGTATTTAATTCTGTTGTCATTAAGATTTCAAGGCTTTGCAGTGAAAACCGATAGGAGATTAAATGGGTTAATTTTTTTAAGACCTGACATGCTTCACCTTTGGAATGTTAAATTATGTATTACCATACCTAAGTCAGTGTAGGGCCAAATTACCTCTCATTTTGTGAGAGTACAAAAAACCCCAGCTGAAATTCCAGTTCTGTTAGTCTTTCAGAATATGGTTGAAGAGGGCTTCCATATGCATTGCTAACACTGTGGCCAAAGTAGCCACTGTGGCCATATTGTGACCTCTGAAGAGGTCAGAATATCTGTGTTGTCATTTCTCCCTTTGGAAAATACTTGCAAGTTGTATTCCAGACTTTCATCATGAACTGAGTTTGTCCTTGGTCATGATGACGTTGCTCAGTAAATAATATAGTAAATGGTATTGCATAGGTGAAAAAAAGATACAGAGCATAGAAAACATATTCCAACAATTCATTTTAGTCTGTTCATGGACTTATCAAGGTTTCAACCCCACAAATAGTTTCATGACACTTCTTGAGATTAATTCATTCTAGAGAACATAGCTCTCGTCCTCAGCAAAAAAAACGCGTTGTCAATCAGTGAGGCCTGTCAAATGATTGCAAGAGGTTTTGTACTAACAGTGATTCTGTTGCAGAGAATGACTGAGGTGAAGAGGCTTAGTAGTTTAAAGAATTAAAGGAGAAATGGGTTTGGACGTAACATTTTTAGACTTTGCAGAAGATGCAAGAAGTCCTATCATCTTGTCCTGCATGGCTGCTTTGGCTTAGAGATTTGTCTTTTGGTTTGTTTTTTGGTGTTTTGGGGTTTTTTTCTTGAAAGCTTGCTACCATTTGCCATTTTGTTGCCTACTTCTGTATGAAAATGTACTGAAAGATCTGTAGAGCACTATATTTTGGAGTGATAGTGGTTTTCTCATTATGATCTGTTCAGAAGCATCTGACAAAAAGATGGTTGCAATACCTATAGGGACCAATAGGGACTGTTGTCTTCTCATCCAGGAGAGATCATCCAGCTTGCTTAAACAGTATTGTGAGAAATTAAGGCCTGAATAGACAAATAACGCAAATGACACGTGAAATTTTTTGTTTGAGATGATTTTCAGTACTGAGGCATATCTGATTCTAGAAGTCACAGGAAAAATTGCTTTCTGAATTGTGTGCACTGTCAGTGCACAGTGGACCTGTCCTTGTCTAGAGCTGAGAAAGGCCATTAGAATATGGGGAGTTTTAGAAACATTTTCTCTAGCAATTCTTGTCTCAACCATTTCTACCATCTCATGCATTGCCACTACCTCAGACCACACTGAAGCATCTTTTCAGCTAAGAATGAAGAATAATTCAAAACATTTTCACTTGTCATTTCTCTGTTATGTAGCAGAGCTAGTCCTTTGCCAGAGATGTTTGTGGCTTATGATACTGTTCGGTTTTCTATTCTCTAATAAGCAAACAGTTTCTCTCTTTTCCTTCAAAATGTTTGGAAACAGATGTGTAAAACAAAAACAGTCAATGAGCCCAGCATGTCTTCATTTACTCCAACTACACTGAAATAAAGTAAGAGTTCCTTAGCCTACAGGATCATACATTTTGGAAGGTCATCTGGGTGTTGAGAAGGGAAGGAAGGTGTTGATATGAGTCCATTAAACTCCAAAAGGGAGAAATCTGCATTGTAAGCCCCCTTCCCAAGCAGGCAGATTCCAGTGTTTGAACATCTCGGTAACTAATGAATAAATAGCTGAAACTTGTCAAAATTTATGGGATTTGGAGTATCAAAGGATTTGGCAAATTGGAACGCAGTTATGACAGAACCGTAACGTGGTATTTCCTTACTTAGCCCTTTCCTTGCCCAGCCTCATTTCCTAGATGTGACAGAAGCAGCAGTTCCACAGTGGTGAAGGAAAGCAGCACACAGGAGGAGAAGTAGCAGTGTAGGAGCAACTGCTCCCTGCTCTGTGCTTGAGCCCAAATGGAAATAGTTCCTGGTACAAAGAAAGTGCAAGTTGCAAGGCGTCCTTCTAGACATTTAAGAAACTGTGTCTAAAACTCATCCTGAGGTTGAACAGATTCATACTTCAATTTCCAGCTTTCATCTACAGTATGTGAATGACATATCTAACTTAGTCATTCTTTTCGATTTCTCCATGACTCTACCAATGAAAAGAAAGTCTTGAAATTCTCTGGTGCAATGCACCTTTGTAGAAAGCAGAACTGCAGAAGATGTCTGACTACTGTCACTACAGAAGCATCTGCTTATGCACATGCTTTTCTCAGCGGTACCACCGCTGTATCAATCATCTCCAACTCTGTAACCATGACTAATATAGATATTTTCCTTTTCCCCTCTCCTTTAGAACTTTCTGCCACCAGATTTTCATTCTTCAGGGAAATCATTACAATGCTTCTGTAATTGTGCTGGCTAATTTTTTCAAAAAGAAAATTGTTTTCTCTTGATTTGATTCTGTCTTGTCAGATATTACTTTTACCTGCTTTAAAGATTGTCCTGGTATTTGAAGTTTTTACAACAGTAAATCACTCCATTTCTTAGACTGCATAAAACTTCACAGAATGATGGAGGAATACATCATCTATGTATCCTGGGTCCGAATTATTACATTGCTGAAGACTTCTTTTTGAGCTTTCTCATTTTAGAATAAAATAATTAAATAAAAGCTTCCATCCTTACAAGTTTTTTGGAGACTCCTGTTTTACAGTGAATGGTTTCTTCATTTCAGTCCTGTTCTGAGTAAGAGTCAAGTCTTACAGCGTACCAGCTCTCTCATCTTACTAAATGAACAGGCCTAAAATAAATTAATACCTGATGCTGCCAGGAATAACTTCTGATGAAGTGCAAAACAGCTCGAGGTATCACTAGTTTCTTAACGAACTTGTAGTTCTGTACAGCTGTCATGGGAACCCTTTGTTCCATTTTTCAGTTCTTCTGCAGTCTGTTTTTGTGGGCTTTAAAGTTAGTGAAGGCTATGAAATGTTGCAATCTTTTGTATCATTAGCTCATACTTTCTTCTTGCTCAGTTGAAGGTAGCTTTTGCACCAGGAATTTTTTCACTGCAAATCATTGCTGGTATTTTTTTGACTTGACCTTCATGTTTTTTCTTTCTGCTGTGTATGGACTTGGCTTTCTGTTTTATCTTCTTCATGTCTTTTCAGAGCTTTTATTTCCTCAGTCATTCTTAGCTGTACCCCAGCTAGTATTTGGGAATGAAGAATTCTCTGCTCATACATTTCACTTATGCCTTACTTTCACCTACTGATTCTTCCCTATTTTTCCCTTTCTCAAGGGATAGGATCTAGCTGGTTTATACACAGTCTCCTAAAGCCGGCTTGAAAGAATGCCTGTGCACAATTTTCTGGCATCAACAGTAGTGTGTTTTATTAATGATAGCTTCAAATGTGGTTGGTTTCCCAGCACCGCTTCATCCTTTCCAGGAACTGTTGGATCTCTGCTTTTGCTTCTAATGTAATTCAACAGTATTTTTCTTTCTTTGTACGCTGTTCCACAATGACAGCATACAACTTTCCAATCTCCTTGACAACTCTACTGTAATAGCAATGAGGGGAAACAAAACATTTTATAGATACTAAAGCTACATGCCGCAAAATGTTTTTCTGTGTAGACATTTCCACATGCAGTATAATTCACTGTATGAAAGTAGTAATTACGGTACCTGTCATTCTGATAGTGTTTCATGAGTTCTGTAAACTAATATTATTGATATAATATAGTTAATTAAATAATTGCTTTATTTAATCCTACTCGTAGTGCAGTCATGATGTCTACCCTTAGAAAAAATTGACTAGAGCCTAATGCCTGGCACTGCTTTTACAAGCAAAGCTTCTTTAGGACTCAAAACAACATTGCTATTACCTCTGTTTATACATACTTTCCTTGAGGAAACAGGAAGATGCAAGAAGAAAGGCACTGATCTGCCTTTGGCAGACTAATCCTGGTCTTAGTGTGGTGCAAAGGGCTATCTTTGGGTTTCTGGCCACAGTGCTGTACCAGGAAGGGGATAACATCACTTCAGGAGAAGCAAGCAAGATCTATTGTCAGGGAAGATTTACCATGTCTCTCCTTCTGTATCCAGCCATAGGGCAGGTTCAGAGCAACACATGAAAGACCATGAAGAATGGAGAAAGTTATGACCCTTTCATGCAGTTTTCTTCCCTGCTCCATCTGAACTGGTGTTTTGTATCAGTACAACCTCCCCCAAACATCTCCCCCCCAAGATGGGACTGTGCATGTCCCATCCCAAACCAAACCAAAAGCTTTGTGCTGCACTGTGTGAATATTCCTTGTTGTTTAGTCCAAAGAGGAGTCAATTTTTATGCAAATACTGTACTTGATATGTATAAAAACCCACAATGTTTCTTGGAGACCCAGAAAGACAGTGCAGCAGGACTGCCAGGGGGTAGGCTCTACAATTCCAACATGCTTCAGGATCATCTGTTGTCATGACCCCAGAAATGCTGTGTGTGATCTTATCTGCGATGGCACATCTGAAATGAGTTTTAGGATATACAATTATTTGAAAAAGATCCTTTCTCATTTCCTGCTAGAGTTAGTGTTGTGACTTCCAAACTAATAGACTCTCTGTTTCCTCTTATCAATGTAAAGCTGGCAGATGTTAAGTTATCAAGGTATTTGTGGTGGGTGGACCCTGGCTGGTTGTGAGATCCTGACCCAACTGCTCACTCTCTCCCCTTCTTCAACAGGACAGGGAAAGAAAATCAGAGGGGAAAGCTCATGGGTCAAGATGAAGACAGGGAGATCACTTACCAATTACTGTCAATGGGCAAAACAGACTTGACTTGGAGAAAATTAATTTATTGCCAGTTAAAATAGAGTAGAATGGTGAGAAACAAAGACAAAAACTAAAACACCTTCCCCCCAGCCACTGTTTTTCCTAGGCTCAACTTCTCTCCTTCATTCCCAACTCCTCTGCCTCCTCTCCCCCTTCCCCCCACAAGCAGTGCAAGGGATGGGGAGTGGGGGTTGTGGTCAACCCATTACAGTTCTTCTCTGCTGCTCCTTCCTCCTCACACATTTCCCCTGCTTCAGCACAGGTCCTTCCGCAGGCTGCAGTTCCTTCAGGAAATATCCATCTGCTCCAGCATGGGGTCTTCCACAGGCTGCAGGCGAAATACCTGCTCTGGTGTGGCCCTCTCCACAAGCAGCAGCGGAATCTCTGCTACCGCACTTGGAGCACCTCCTCCCCTTCTCCTTCGCTGACCTCGGCTCTCGCAGGGCTGTTTCTCACTCTTCTTTCCTCACTGCCTGTGTAGTTGTTGTGGTTTAACCCCAACCGGCAACGAAGTGCCACGCAGCCACTTGCTCACTTCCCACGGTGCGATGGGGGAGAGAATTGGGAGGGTAAAAGTGAGAAAACTCATGGGTTGATATAAAGACAGTTTAATAGGGAAAGCAAAAGTTGTGCACACAAGCAAAACAAAACCAGGAATTCATTCAGTACATCACCTGCCTGCTGGTGGGCTCGGCCATCTCCAGGAAAGCAGGGCTCGATCACGTGTAATGGTTATTTGGGAAGACAAATGCCATCACTCCGAATGTCCCCCCACCCCTTCCTTCTTCTTCCCCCAGCTTTATATACTGAGCATGATGTCATATGGTATGGAATATCCCTGTGGCCAGTTTGTGTCAGCTGTCCTGGCTGTGTCCCCTCCCAGCTTCCCGTGGACCCCCAGCCTGCTCGCTGGCAGGGCAGCATGAAGAGCTGAACAATACTTGACTGCTTAGCAACAGCTGAAAACATCAGTACGTTATCAAAATTTTTTCATCCCAGATCCAAAACATAGTCTCATACTAGCTTTTGTGAAGAAAATTAATTCTATCCCAGCTGAAACCAGGACAGTAGTGTTTTTTGCCCGTTCTTAAATTTGTTTTCCCTGTGGCACCACCATCTTGGCTAAGGGGCTCAGCTGTGCCCTGCAGTAGGTCTGTTGGAGATGGCTGGACCTGGTTGTGTCCAGAATAGGGAAGCCTGAACCTCTCCTCACAGACACCTCCATTGTAACTCCCCATTACCAACACCTTGACACCTACATCCAATATTTGACATAAAAGAGCTAACAAGACCAAAGACTGGTGGTCAATGTGTTCATTGACTCTTTTGATAGAGTGACATACCTGACAGACTAAAATAACAAAATTGTAAGAAAATGGAAGAAGCCTGACCCAGTCAGTTATAATACAAAACAATTAAACTATTAAAATACTGAGGAGTAAGATAATATAAAGAGAATACTTACATCAAACATAGAGGAAGGAGAGTAAGGAAAAATAAAATCTCATACATTTACTGCACAGACTGCTGTGTTTGCTGTCAATTTTACTGATGATGTGTATGAAGCACTTACTGAACAAAACTAAAGAAAAAACTAGGAACCTAATAAAAAGGATAGTACTCCTAAAAGAAACTAAAAGTACCTAATATCCTGAAAAGCAAAAAGAAATTTTATTACAGCGTAATAAACCTCAGGATGGTCCAACTATTGTTTACAATAGATTCAAGAAAGAAATGGAGGACATAGGAAAATTTACTGTATTAGTGAAGGTTACCCCTTTTAGCTGAGGTCTTAGCATGGAAATCCAAGGCTACACCCCTGCAAGCATATAAGAGAAGATAAAAGACAGTTTTATATCTTTTGCAGAGGAACAACCAGTTTGAGTGACAATGGAAGTATAATTAGCCCAAAGTTAGATGTAATGTAGAGTGACTACGGCTCAAGTAAGAGTTTGCTTCTACACAAAGACAAATGGATACATGCTTTGGTAAGCAATGACACATGTATCTTAAAAAGAAAACAGTGGTTGCACAGATTTATCTAAATTGTTCTTGACTTTTAAAATGGGTAGGTACAAAGAGCAGCCTAGATGGGATCAACCTTTAGCTTAGAAAGACAGTATGCTCTTTCCCTTTCTCCCTCCATTTGCCCCGATTTTGCCGATATTTCTGGTCAAGTATGAATACTGGTATGGCCAAGCAACCCAGCCTGCATACTGCTTGGTTCAATGGGCTGGGATAATCGCCAAAACCAACATGCCTTGTCAACCTGCGTATGCTCCTTCCACCATTTTGTCTGTTGCCAGCTTAGTCATGCCTGATGTTTGCTTGGCTCTGCTCCCTCTTCTGTCATCTGTCAGTGGTTCTCATCTGGCTAAAAAGTGCAATTTCTTATGCTGTCTCTTCACGGTTTTTCCTCTTATTCTTATCTTTCCTCCTTTGCCCATCATGGCACAGGCAGAAAGTAACCCAAACAGACCTAGTTCTTTCCGTCAACATACTCTGACCAGTTCAGATAGGTGAACCTATGTCAGAAACAAAGTTCATTCAGCCTAGAATCTCCCAAGATGTCATATCCACTCCCTGAGGACAGATACGAGAGACATGTGTGGGTCTAAGCACTGCTTGCAAATACCCTAATCTCACCCCTCAGTTCCCCTACCTACCTTGTCTGTTCCAAGGTCTGGTGGTGTGGAAATGATTTTTTTATTCCAATTCAGGTTACTCAGAAACAGAAGCTCCACCAGAGGGGTCCGCTCTGGGGAGTTGGCTTGGATAGGAATAACAGACAGATCTCCTGCTGACTGCATCTCTGCAACAATTGTTGTGTGCGTGTCTCAAGCCAAGTGGGTACTTGCTTCTGGCACCATTAAAGACAGTTTGTAGAGAATATTACTGTATAAACCGGCTGTCCACTGCTTTCCTGCTGATCTCACTTCTGTGCTGGGGTATGCTGCAAAATGCTCTTGCAGAAGCCTTGCTCATCAAGACCTCATGTAGAAAAGTAACATGCTGCAGGTTATGATCTGCCAAAGCTGAAGATGGTGGCATGGGATCATATGGTAGAGAAGGTTCACCAAGGAAGGGGCTTGCCACATTGCCACTAGATTTGTGTATGCAGCTAGTAGTAATGTTAAAATATATGTAAAGGGGTGGGGTATAGTCTTGGAAGGTTGTCTGGCCTTTAGGTGACTTCAAGTATCTCTTTGGCCTGGAATAAACTTAGTTTGGAAGAACTAAGGATGTCTGGAGTAATTTTTCATTGTCTTAACTCAGAGGTAAGTATCAGACAAGATCTTTGCCACCCTGCTTTGGACCAGCTTTGGTGCAATGACCAAATAGCTGAAAAATTTAAAACATTCTACAGGCAAAAAATAGAGGCCAGAGGAAAGTGTGTATGCTTTCAAGAGTGTTGGAGCATACTGTTTTGTGAAGGAGGCATCTGTGAGGATATGGATTACTCCACAGTATTTTATTGTTTGAGTTGCCTGGGAATTTTTGCATACCACACTCAATCTTGATTTGGAGTCTGACCTGGTAGAACAGAGGCCAGTTTTGCTATAGTACAGTGTCTGAGCCAAAGGAAGAGGAACACTGTTAATTTAGGAAAATCCTTTGAGCAGTTTGGCTGGAGAACCTTGTTTTGGTTTGTTTCTTTAATTGTCTTGCAGGTTGTTTTAAAACTTGGACCCTAGGTAGTTCCAGGTGTGGCTTCCAGATAAATTCTTAGCTTTATGGGCCCTGCCAATCTCTGCAATATTTTTTTTCCTGGTGACCTTTGGTGAGACAAGACCGGCCATGCAAGTCTAGATCCGAAGCTGTACTCCAAGGGAAATGTGCTCCCAGAACCTAGATGGAAGAAAGGTCCTGTTCTGTGAAGCATTCAAACAGCCTGAAGCCTTGTGGACTGGTGCTTGTCGCCTTGGTCTGTATGACTGCTGGGGCCTAAAGATCTGGTCAGAAAAGATGGCAGTTGAAAAATAATCATCTGTCCATTCAGTTTCCTATGATTTCCATTTGCTGTCAGGTGCTGGACACCAATGCAGCCGTCCCTGTACTAGGTTATATACTACATTGTTGGTACGTGTTACAAAAAGCGAGGTGACAGCAAGAACAATAAGAAATCTTCATAGAGGCTTATGAAGACTCATGGGATGAGTCTTATGGGTTAGAAGCCTCACTGAACATGCACTGTGGGTGTAACTGCATCAATTGGTCTGAAGATGTCAATAAGGCTTTACAGAATAGACAAAGGCAAGATGCTCCATTTCTGAAACCCCGCTGCAGCAGTGCTAAGAGGCTACCTGATAGAGCGGTGCAGGTGAGATTACTGAAGCCCTGTCATTAATGAGATTGGAACTTGGTGAGTCGTGTTATCAGTAAGTGAAATGAATCCAGCGAAGACTTTGCAAATCCTTGGCAGATTAGCCTTGAAATCCAGCAAGTGAGGAGGCCTCCCTCAGAGATGCAGAAAGAGAGGGAGCTGACAACAGAAAAAGCAAAAAAGCCTTAGAAGGGAGAAAACAGAGAGAGGGAAAAAAACATGCAATAGGAGGAATAGGGATATTTTAAAAAATAAAAGAAAGGATTCATCAACAAAGGGGAATATTTGCATATAAGAGCAAAAAGGAAATAGAGGAGAACATGAAAATATACGGATAATTTTCAGATAGTTATCTTCCCCTGTTGGGCTTTTAAGAATTACTTTCAAACCGTTAGAAGTACATGTAAACACACCTAGAAATTAAGGTAAGCATCTAGCTCTTCATACAAAAAACATTCACAGATTTGAATTGATTTTTGTCTTGCAGATCCACAAAGACTCACCCTGGGCCAGTTGTACATTTAAGTGACAGCCCAAGAGATGAAGGAAAAGTGAGTACAACTAGATGGAATAAAACATTGCAATATTTCATAGCCTTTATTTGCCTTGGTAGCTCGCTCTTCTTGCTTACTCACTAGTTTTATCATCTGCTTTCTTTATATATTTGCAAGGTCACACTTACTATTTTACAGTTTTTATGAAAAAAATTATCTTTGTACAATTTTAGTGAGTAAAAATCTATGATACAGACAACATACTGTACCTTGAAACCTATAGCAAATCAAAATTGCTCTTGATTAAATAAACTTGAATTTTGCTCAAGTAAGAATTGACTAAAAACTGTATCATGACTTCAGCACTTGGATAAACATGTTATTATGATGGCATTATAGTAAGATAATAAGTCTTTTCTTATGCAAGAACACTAATGATACTAACCCATGTTTGGAACTTGCTGCTGTTTGTGAACAGAGTTGAGTATAGCAAAGAGCTGTCAACAGGTGGAAGCAAAACACATAGTCAGAGCATTAGGGTCATGATTGGTAACATCAGGAGCCAAAATCTGAGCTGGCTCTATTTGTATGGTAGCTTTTCCAAAATGAAATTTGGTTGCCAAAATACCAGTTTTGTTTGAGCTTTTTTTTTTTTATGTGTTGCTACTGAATTTCTGAGCATTTTGCCTGTGGAGAAGGGGCATTTAACTATCTCATAATTTTTGATCACTTTTGCTAGTTACATTTCAGTGTTTATTTCTAAAGGACTGTATCTTACAAATGTTGTATTTATTTGACAGTGTGCCTCATGTAACAGCTGATGGTTATTGGAAACTAGCAGCAGTTTGAATTTCTGATACTGATATGGGGGATATTATGCTAAAATTCATATGGGTACCTGGAAAAACACTGATGACTACATCTGAATTTCATTTGCATTATCCATCCTTGGACTTATCCATTGTGCAAGATGAACTATGTGCAAATGATGCATTTGCCAGGTAGCCCTCCCAAGACATTAGATTGCATCTCTAAGTCTTTTTGGAAGAATCACAATAGATCAAGCAATTCAGAATACAGCAAATAAAATAATTAAATGCTGTGAAATGTAGTGTTTTAGCCTCAAACCAGAAGCCATCAGGAAATGCTATTTCATAGAATCATAGAACATTTGGGTTTGGAAGGGGCCCTTAAAGGTCATCTAGTCCAACCCCCTGCAATGACCAGGGACATCTTCAACTAGATCAGGTTGCTCAGAGCCCCGTCCAACCTGGCCTGGAATGTTTCCCGGGATGGGGCATCTACCACCTGTCTGGGCAACCTGTGCCAGTCTTTCACCATCCTCATGTGAAGAATTTCTTGCTTATATCTAGTCTAAATCTACCCTCTTTTAGTTTAAAACTGTTACCCCTTGTCCTATCGCAACAGGCCCTGTTAAAAAGTCTGTCCCCACCTTTCCTGTAAGCCCCCTTTAAGTACTGAAAGGCTACAATGAGGTCTCCCCAGAGCCTTCTCTTCTCCAGGCTGAACAAGTCCAAATCTTTCAGCCTGTCCTCACAGGAGAGGTGTTCCATCCCTCTGACCATTTTTGGGGCCCTCCTCTGGGCCCGCTCTAACAGGTCCATGTCTTTCCTGTGCTGAGGGCTCCAAAGCTGGATACAGGACTCCAGGTGGGGTTTCACCAGAGCAGAGGGGCAGAATCACCTCCCTTGACCTGCTGGCCACGCTGCTTTGGATGCAGCTCAGGCTACAGCTGGCCTTCTGGGCTGTGAGCGCATGTTGCCAGCTCACGTCCAGCTTTTCATCCACCAGGATGCCCAAGTACTTCTTGGCTGCTCTCAATCCCTTCATCCCCCAGCCTGTATTGATACCAGAAGTTGCCCCAACTCAGGTGCAGGACCCTGCACTTGGTCTTGTTGAACCTCATGAGGTTCACATGAGCCCATTCCTTGAGCTTGTCCAGGTACCTCTGGATGGCATCCTGTCCCTCAGGTGTGTCAACCACACCACTCAGCTTGGTGTCATCTGCAAACATGCTGAGGGTGCACTTGATCCCACTGTCTGTGTCATTGATGAAGATATTAAACAGTACTGGTCCCAGTACGGACCCCTGAGGGACACCACTAGTTACCAATCTCCACTGGGACATTGAGCCATTGACCACTACCCTCTGGATGCAACCATGCAACCAATTCCTCATCCACTCATCAAATCCATATCTCTCCAATGTAGAGAGGAGGATGTTGTGGGGGACCATGTCACAGGCCTTACAGAAGTCCAGATAGATGACATCAGTAGCTCTTCCCTTGTCCACTGGTGTGGTCACTCCATCATAGAAGGCTACCAGCTTGATCAGGCAGGACTTGCCCTTGGTGAAGCCATGCTGGCTGCCTCCAGTGACCTCCCTGCCCTCCATGTGGCTCAGCATAGCTTCTAGGAGGATCCATTCCATGATCTCCCCAGGCACAGGAGTGAGGCTGACAGGTTGGTAGTTCCCAGGGTCCTCCTTGCTACCCTTTTTAAAAGTGGGTGCAATGTTTCCCTTTTTCCAGTCGCCAGGGACTTCACCTGACTGCTGTGACTTTTCAAACATCATGGAAAGTGCCTTGGCTACATCAGCCAATTCCCTCAGGACTCTGGAATACATCTTGTCAGGTCCCATAGACTTGTGCATGTTCAGGTTCCTCAGGTGGTCTCAAACCTGATCTTCTCTTACCATGGGAGGGACTTTTCTTCTGTCCCCGTCTTGCAGTCCATCCCCTTGAGATGTACGGGAAGAGAGATTGCCAGTGAAGACTGAAGCAAAGAAGTCGTTGAGTACCTCAGCCTTCTCCTCATCCATTGTTACCAGTCTGCCAGTCTTGCTCATCACAGGGGGTACGCTTTCTTTGACTTTCCTTTTCTGGCTGACATACCTGTAGAAGCCCTTCTTATTATTCTTGCATCCCTTGCCAAGTTCAGCTCCAGCTGTGCCTTGGCCTTCCCGACCCCATCCCTACACAACCAGGCAACATCCCTGTACTCTTCCCAGGATATCTCTTTAACTACCTATGGCAAAATACCTGATAAAAATAAAGGTTTATTGATGAGGCATAACTCTTGTTCACTGGCCACAACAGAAGCTGTTGATGACCTGCCTAAAGCACATAGTGTAGGGAAAAAGGATTTGATACTAAAAGAAAAAATGGTCTTGTGAGTGAACACCTCTTACAGGAATGTCATGGACCGTGTCCAGTCAGAAACCTAAAATATTTTTACTTCAGCAGAAAGAGGGAAGGTGAAAAGGTCTCAGGAAAGAGACTTAAAGGAGAGCTTGCTTGGAAATAAAATTGCTTGTTGTTCACAGTTACTAGCATACTGACAACAACAGCAGCAGCAAATCAGATGGATCCCTATGAAAAACAAACATTGGAAATTTATGGAGAGAAAGAGTAGAACATGCAAGCCATACTAAAACCTTCCAAGTGCAGCTGTTTATATCATTGATAGATTGAGAGTGATGGAAAGAACAAATTGGTGCTAACAAAATACTTGCAGATTTGCAAAATGTGGAATTGATAGTGTTTGATGTTTGCAGGAAGATACAAGTAAAGGTACATGCAGATGTAAGAGAAGATTCAAGCACTAAATCAAAAGACATAGCTCCAGATTAAAAAATCCAAAAGTAGAGAAAAAAATTAAACTAAGTTTTTCAACTAAGTCTCATTAAACTTTGGTTGAAAGAATGAAGGAGAAAACAATCTTTTTTCAGAATGGGGCCAAAATGAAAAGAAAAAAGACTTTTGGGACTTTTTCTGTTCAGCATAGTCATAAACAACATAGAAAAGAGAGTAAACAGTGATGTGATCGCTTTTGCTGGATTTTAGGAGGCTGAGAAACTCAGCAGTAAAATGGTAGGTTAAATACTGTGATTTGTAAGTATTCAGTGTAAATGATGGGGAGTGATTGCGGGGGGGTATTTCTGGCTTTACATATAAAACAATGGGTCTGAGCTGATTATTACTGTTTGGTACCAAGAGCTTAGAGTGATGATTGATAGTTCAGCAAAAATGTCAGCTCAATGCTCAGTAGTGACCAATAAAGAAAATAAAAATTAGGCATTATCTGGAGAAGAATAGAGGACAAAACAAGGCTATTACATAAATGCATGGTTGACTTGCCTGCTGAATACTGGGTATAATTTTTGTCCTTCTGTCTCAGAAGAATATAATTGTGCTAAAACAAATTCAGAAAAGGGGCAAGGTTTGCTATATGAGACACAAGTCAGACAGGACAATTCATTGTGGAGAAGAGCTGATTGTGATTCTGAGTTTGAAAATCACAATTGTTATGAAGAGATTGGAAACAGTTAATAGTCTTTTTCAGTACAAAACCTGAAAGGATATCAAGTGAAGCTGACAAAAGTCAGATTCCAAACAAGCCAGTTAAGTACATCTTCAAATGTACAATGGGTAGAAGCTATAATTTTTTTTCCAAATGGTGCTGTGGGTGCTGAAAATATATATTGGTCACAAGGGAGACTAGAAAAGTTAACACAAGAGAAACCAATTTGAGGGTTACTGAAGATGTTTGCTGAATTTTCCTAAAATGTTCTTAAAGATGAAGTTAAATGGAGTCATGTCCAGTTGAGAAGTTGGCTATCTGTGAGTGAGACAATTACTTAGGCTGAAAGCACATGTAAGAATATAAGTACTTGTCCTCCTCGCATATTGTTCTTTAGTATTTGCTCTTGGCCATTTAAGTACGAGATACTGTGATATGTAGACCTTTTGTTTAATTTAGTAGAGCTGTTCTTGGGTAATAGAACAAGACAGTTCTACATACTCTCCTTAGCTCCTCAGCTTCAAGTTAACCAAAGACCACCAAGAGGTGGTGGGAGAAATCAGACTCTCCGCATCGTTTCATGGGGGGCAGCACATAAAAGTATTGTCTGCATATGCTTCAGGAATTAAATACTGGGTGGAAATCAGTCATAATCATTGCTCAAAATACAGATATTTTTGTACTCTACAAGTACAAGGTATTGTACTCTGCAAGGGTCCAGTGGAATATCCTTCTCTGGGGTATCACAAAGTTATTTACAGATCTGGGCATGTTTCACTGAAGTAAATCAGTAGCATTCTTCTATGGGCACTGAGTGGTTGAGAGTCCTAAAACACAGACGACACTTTTGAAATCAGGACAATCATAAGATCTCTTTTTGAAAACCAGAGAAATTTGTTCGCTAACTGTATATTCATCTTTTTAAAATTCTTTAATTCCTAAAAGCTCCAGTTTGTATCAGTGACTGATGACCAGTTTTTCTGTGCCAAAAGAGTGAATGTAATTCCAGAAGACTTCTGCCATTCAAAATTTTTCCAAAGTGCCCTCCAGGCAAACTATCAAGGCAGACTTTGGAGACAGTCTCTTTTATGAATCTAGCAAGCTGTGGCTGGAAACAGATGACAAAGAATTTAGGCATTTAATGTGTCACTGGAGAAAAAATTGGGGACCTAGGGATTAAAGTTCATGAAATATAACTGTGTCTGCCAAATCAATGAATAAGTGTACATTAGGAACAGACTGATGTGCAGAGACATTTGTAGATGGCAGATCTGTAACAAACATGATTTTTCTTCCTGATGCAGGAGAAGGCGTAGACTGCAATGATCTGCAGTTTTCCAGCAACTGGAGAAAGCTTAATAGGAAAAGGTTTAACGTTATTAACGATTAGCTGGTGGACTAAACTTCCTATCTCTGAGTCTCTGTTCTGAGATCTAACAACACCTAAACACAGTGTGCATTTGGCAAACTTGGGTTTTTTCTCCCAGATGTTTCGTGCTACCAGGACACGGAAGGGGCTGGCTGGCATGTACCAGGATGCAATTACTTGATTGTAAAGGATAATCCTCCCTAAAACACCATCATCAAAAGCATTTCATGAAGAAGGGTTTAAGTCAAAATGTGGAGCAACTCCACTAGACAAGGAAGATCTTGCTAGGACTCCTCCATCCTTCAAATTCTGCCCAGCCTTCTGCATGTTTCTTAATCTAATTAAGCATGAGTAATTAAACAAGGTGCCAGGAAACACAAGCTGAAGAGAAATCTTTGGGTTTTTTCCTTCCTGGACTCTTTTTACACATATTCTTCTTTGTCTGTTTTCTCCTCCAATTGCATCTATGGATGTTTTATTTTTTACCTCCATTACAGACAGAGAGCTTGTCTTATAGATGTCTCAAGTGCTCACCATGGCCAAGAGGAGCGTGAATGTTTGAGTGTCCTATGGTTCAGACAGGTCAGAGTTCAGAGCATCATAAATATATTGGCATGAGACTAATCGTATTCACCCAGTTGGAATTCTGACCTTAGTGTCATACCGCAGTACTAGTAGTTAAGCAGCATGGCTACATTCTGAGCAAAGACTGCGATTCCCAGCTATGCAGCAAATCTGTTTCTTTCAACTTCTTCCCTGAAACCACAGCACTGTGTATCTTGCAATTCTGTAGTGCCGTTGTGCATTAAGCATTTCAGCAATAGATCAGGTGAAATGTTGTCTCTGATAGGAGGTATTTAACCTTTTAGTAATTACCTGGATCATGATATCTTTGCAAAAGAAAGTGATAAAAATCAAAAGACAAGCCTCCTTCACCAGGGAGAAAGGCTTATTATGAAACAGGGTCACATACTAAATGCTTTTCTGTTCCTTCAGTTTCCTGAATATATTTGTACAAAAGCTGAGGTGAAAAGATAGATACAAACTGAACTCACCTGGTTTGCTACCCAGCTGTCATGCACTGGTGCAAGTACTTGTTATGACAACAGTAAGGAAGGCACTCAGACTCCATAACATCTTGATTAAAATACCATTTATTTGAGTTAATATGGAAAAGAAAAAGAAGATAATCTTACATTCCTTCAGATGGTGGGAACCCCAAGTTGTGCAGCATTGGACGGACCTCCAATAAGGACACAGCACACTGTGCTGGTCCCCTCTGTGAAGATGTTTGCCAGCATTTTGGTCTTTAGAGATCTCAAAAGATTTTTTTTTTTTTTTTAAATCTATTCATTTCTACTGCCAAGCAAAAGGATATTCACATGAGAACATACTGCCTTACATTAAGATAAAGACAAGGACATAAAGGTGCAGTAATGGCCCTTACCAAGTGGGAGCTGCCTACAGGCTTCTTCTTTACAATTAGCCAGTGAAGTTCACCAAGGAATATGTGCAGCACAGCACAGCACAGGCCTGCACCTACTCAGGTCAGCTGCTACGTGGGTCACTAACTCCTGGATATACAGTTGTCTTCCATTTAGGATCACCTCACTAACAGCAAAAGCAGTCACAGTAAGACACTTTGTTCACTCTCTCAATGGCAGTCTATTATCCCAGAATACCATATGGCATCCTGACACAAGTGCTATCCAGCTAGCTGTATGCTTTCTGAGCAGGATGTCTTTTCATATTTACTCTGCCACAGAATCCCATATGGACCTGTCCAGAGCAAAAATGATAAATATTCTGGAATTTCTCCAGGACAGTTTGAATTTTTTTCAAGAGCAGAATTCTTAAGCAATCAGGTATAGTTCATATTCAGGTATTAAATGTACTATCTATAAATCATTCCTAGATTAGGGAATACTTCTCCACATAATGAATATTCTCCTGGAAATATAAAGAATCATATCTAGTAGCCCTGAGAGTTTTCCCAGACTCTTCTCTAGCAGTATTGACGTATCAATTATATTTAATTTGGAAAAAAAAAAGTGATGTTTTGTTTAGCAGTCCAGCCAAGTTTCATTTTTATGACTTCTGCAAGCTGAAGTAAGCGAAGGCAAAGATGCTGGTAAGGTCTCACAGACTAAGAGATAGTCTCATCATTCTTCAGCTCAAATTCTTAATATTGAAACTGTAAATCCTTGCCTGTGTTCTGTCATCAATGTGTTTATGGACAAAGAACAACTGCAATTATCACTATCAGTTGTATAAAATATTCCATATCAGAAACATGTGATTCTATCAGTTTGGTCATTCCCAGTCTTCATGCCCAGGACAGATTCTTAGGAAGATGGGCTCTACAGGAAGCAACTTCCAGGACACCTATGTAAGCCAGACTTCACACCTGCCGTAAGATCTGAAATGAATTGTGTTCAAATGAAGAGTATTCAATACAGTGCCATATCAATAATTCAGTTCTTTTCAACAGAGACAAGGAGAAAGGATTGTGTTCATTTTTATTTTACTGTTTGAGCATCATTTTTCTTCTCTTTCATCTTTTACCAAATTTTCTTTGCTGGTATTTCTCAGCTGTGCATGACGATATGACATACTAGTTCTAGAAGAACTAAAAATTGGCATACCAGTTAATTTACTTTCAATTTCTAGGAAAGGAAGCAATTTATTTTCTGCAAGGCAAGTTCTTCAGAATGTTTAAAAGCAGTAGAAATCAGAAATTAAAGGAATATATGTAGCTGAATGAGAGTTTAATCTGATGACTCTTTGGCTTGAAGTTATTTAAGTGATCTCTTACATGTCAAACAGTTTTCCATCCAACCAGGGGCAAAGAAGGTAAGAGCTGAGAGGAACACGCTACAGTCTTATTTTCTCAGCAAATAGACAATTGTGAAGACTGTCCAGGCACGTAATCTTGCAGAAACAAACAAACAACAACAAAAAAAAAGAGGGTATAAAGTACATTTTTTCTTCCATACCAGAACTTAAATTGTCAGTAATGAGAAGTAGTTTGTACTGAAAGATAACTTGAAAGCAAGGCATTACATGTGGTACCTACTGCAATCTTGCACATTAATTTGGCATTTCTTTTTCCAGTGCTTATTTATTTTTTTTAAATATCTTAAAACCATGAAGTTCTTCAATATTTGTATATACCTTTTGAATCTGAAAGCATAATTGTGTTTGTTTCCCTCCTCCAGCTATTGATAGGATATGAAAATGGGACTGTAGTACTCTGGGACTTACGATCTAAAAGAGCTGATTTGAGGGCTTATTATGATGAGGTAAGCAATTTCCATTAATTCAGAAAAAAAGTTATTCAGCGGTTTGTCGTATGCCTTATCAAGCACATGGATATTTATGTTAAGGCATTGCTTGTCCTGGAAGTACTATTTGTGCTATACTTTTGAACAAGTTACTGACGGTAGAAATCGACACCTGAAATCTCTCGTTCTAATGCATTAGGCTCTTCTGAGTGTACTACAACAGAGTCTCTTCCCCTTGAATCTGACAAGTTCATCGGCTTCTGTGTGGGCATCCTCAGTTGAACCGAGTTTAGTAATGAACTGACCTGAGATATAGCTATATTAGGAATTATGTAATTATCTTTACTGACTATTACTAGAACATTAATTAGAATGAAAGACGAATTATTTTGTAGGGCTATTAATATTACCTAGCACTCAAGATCTGATTAAAAGGTTTTCAAAATTGTATTCTCAGTTTTATCAGACAATTGTCTCTTGCCATTTGTAAGCAGATTGTATCAAACACAAATGCAGTTCTTGTATCAATAAACAAGTTGTTTCAAAAATAGATCTATTCCTAGTTATTATGATTTTAGCACTACCCTAGGAAAAAACATGCTTTGTTCTGCCAGCCCTTCTGTAAAGTTCACCATGGATGAAAGTGAAAGCAACGACAACTGCAGGTAAAAAAGGACTTTTTCTTTAAAGTGACCCAGACAGTAATTGGTTTCCTGTAGTTCTCTTTCCTTCTTTGTCTTTCCACCTTCTTCATGTAAGGAGTATACACATATATTTTCATTCTAAAAAGTAATCTGAATAGGTCTGAATCCCGCACTCTTTCAGGCCTGTTTTCACAGACACATTAACATTAAACTGAGCTTCAAGGTTGAGATTCTGAGCATCCACATAGCAAATGTTCTAAAGGACAGAGTAATTCTAATTATATAAATAATTAAATAAATTTTAAAACCCTGTTCTATTACTTAAGGCTGGACAACTTTTTCCTCTTACAGGTCTCCTGGGAGGATGGTCTTGTTCACTCACTCTTGTGCTCAGAATGAGACTGCATAAACCAAGATCTTCATAGTACCATTTCCATTATTTTTATTTGCTTGTTGAGACAGAGTGTTTGGGTGTTGAAAATTTCTCATACAATTTAGTTGTCCCACATTTTTCAGTCTTGTCCTCAGGAACTTTTTTTGGTCTTTTTCTCAGTCATGTGCTTTCCTCCTCAGTGGTTACTTGCTATGTCATTGCTCCACTTCGTGCAACTTGTGATGGCTTACTATTGTCTCCTGAAATAGTTGCAAGATTCTTCTTTTGTTGTGTGACTAGCCATTGTACTTCATTCCAGACTTTCAGGCTCTAGATTGATAATGTTCCGGATCTGCTAGGATTCCCCTAGGAAGCCCCTAAAAAGGGTTGCTTTTTAAATCCTGGGTTATATAGCTTTTGTGCATCACAAATGATTAGTTCAGCATGTGCCACTTGGTATTTGACACCAACCCAAGTTTTCAAACCTAAGCCTCTTCTTACAGATTGGTCACCTAAGACCACAGTCCAGAAAACATTGTTCCTGCTCCCCTTCACCATTCTACCTGGACTGATGCAAGGGCTCTGTGCCCTGTGACATCTGATCAATCTTTTGGTATCGTCGTTCTGGCGCTGAGCCAGCCAGGTGCAATTGCGGATTATCTGTGAGGTCTCAGATAAATTGCTGTAAACGTTCTGTATCTTCACTGAATACCAAAGTGCCTCTTTGAAAGGGATCTGAAAGAAATTAATCAAACCTCATTTTTCTTACTATCATGCGTTCTTTAGCATCAGTTTTGAAACTAATGTAGTCACCCTATTTGATGGTGAAAGGACTGGAAATCTCATCTAACTTACCACTTCCTTTTCTGGCATCTTTAAGGATTCTTGGATGGCATGATCTTTTCGGGTTTATCAGTGGAGCAGATACTTCTGTTCAGTATCAAAAATTGCCCTGGCACCAGGATTCTCCATTAAAGGATACTTTGTGTGTGCTGTGAGAAACAGCTTATTTTCTTGTCTTTGGTGGACTGTGAGTGTTCATCACCATGTGTTGAATGTAATCTTCTTCAGATACCTGTCCAGTTTGGTACTGTCACTCAAAAATAAATGTCAGCACCCTCAAGACTCTGTCCGAACACTTCTCCTTTAACAGGATCAAGCCTCAACTGGATTTCTCCTCTGTTACCCTTGACAGCATTGGATTTCAGTCTCCCCAGAGTGGCTGCTGAGAAGGAGGTTCTCTGTTTTTATTCAGATCTGTAGAAACTGTCACTGTACAGCACAGAAGCAAGTAGTTAACAGCAGATAGTTTTTGACACAGAAGAGGAAAGGAGGCTGGTAACTGAGTGTCTGTCTACAAATCTAAATATACTTCTTTTTTAAGTTCAAGATGGGAGCTATACCTGCTGACATTCAATTGTTATAGAATTCATTATCATGAATTTAAAGATATTTCTGTTCATACAGCCACAAGAAATGCTTTCATTTCATTGTCAGTGAGAAACGTTATTGAAAGGTCCTTTCCATTCAATTTTTTCACTATGTTGAGTGACGTTTTTTTAATTGAGGTCTTAGAAGTAGTGAACACACAGCTCAGGCGGAACAAATCCTCTGTATTTGCACACTTGAACAGTTGGCTAACAAAAGGATCATCAAGAGAGAAGGATTCTCAGTCCACTTGGACAATCACCATTTGATGAAGTGAAATCTTGCCTATCCTTTCTAGGCTGCACGGCATTGTCATACCAGTGTGATACTTCACGTCACATGAGACTTGCAGACATGGATACGAGACATTTGCTGCAGACTTCTCAGAATATGGGTAACCTTATGACAGGGAGGTGAGTTGTTCCCAACAGGACTGTCAGGATCTGTCCAATACTTGCAGAAGTATGCCCTTTCATTTCCCTTGCCATCCAGATTAATGCCATGGACACATTGCTCCTAGAATAAACAGCTCACTGAGACAACCCAATAGCTTAGAAGTGGTGGAGCTGAAGACTCTGCCCCCTGTTCACAGACCTGCAACTGCAGCATTTACAGCTGCATTCCTTACTCCACCTTCGTCATGCTATACTTCATGTCTTGAAGCTTGGGAACCTTTCACAGATAAAACATGTGGGCTCTATTCAAATGAGAGATGTTCCCACCAAGGATAGAGAAGGCTGTGCAAGTTGCATTATCTGGAATATCTCTGCTTGGTGTTCTTGTAAGCCTGCATCTTCCTTTCAAAGCTTCTCCCAGATACTTACAGTTTACTCACTGAAGCTAAAAGTAGTCCTGTCTCTCTTTTAGCCCTGCTGATGACCAGTTAGAGGCTGCCTCCGTTCATAGCTCCTGGTACAAGGAGTTTCTATGTTTTCTTCTCTACTGTGTCAAAGGTTCCCAAGAGACTAAAACGTTCTCGCTTGTGAAACACCTGGTGCCAGAGTGGAGCTCGAACCTCCTGCTAAAGAATCTTGTGTCTGCTCTTCAGAGATGTCAGCTGCACATTTGTTTCTGTGTGTGATGATGATCGTCATCTTCTCAGAGGCGATATGTATGAGATATTCAGGCCCTTTCAAACAATGCTCCTACACGATGCCCTCTATAAAAGGCTTTCCTTGCAAGCCCTTTTATAAATCCCTTCGAAAGTTTATTTCCATCAATTGGTATAAAAAGAGAGGACATAAATAAAACAGATCCCTCAAAGGATTCTCAAGCTATTGTTGATAGCTGGCAGACCCAAAAAGACAGCCATCTTCATATGCAGACTGTTTAAAAGTTTGACAGGTTGTGTCAATGCACATGTGATTCGGAGCTTCCTGAAGCGTAGTCATCATCTTTCGTTAGAATGCATTCCCAAAATGAAGCTGCAGAGTTCACAGAAACATTTGCCAAATGACATCTCCCTACCTTTATCAAGCACTATGCCATTATGGAAGTTTCAGATTGGATGTGGCCCTTGCTGTAAGGGTCCTGCAGTACTACTAGCACAAAGGATTCTTAAGATTCAAACAATCAGATGAGATGACTATGATGCTTGTTGAAAATATGGTTAAAAGTGGTCCTAGAGGCTCCATAAGATTTTCTCTAGTGGAGGAGGTTTGTGATTGGGAAGGAACTGAAATGGTGTTTGAGCATGTTTAATTTTGGTACGTGCTGAGTATGAGAGGAGATGGAATATATATGCAACCACTGTGGGTATTACAGAAGGATAAACATACCCAATCTGGAGTGATATGCTTTATGGGCATTCACTATGTGAACATTCACATGAGTCACCCAGCGTGATGAACTCCTCTTCTACGCAAATAACTGCTCCTTTTTTGTGCGGATGCTGAAGAAGTGGATCAGAACGCTAGAAATAGTCTATCAGGGAGAAAATTAGGGACTTGTTCCGTACCACCTGTCAGTATTAGTTGTGACTCCCAGCTGAGACCTCCAAGAGCAATTCTAAGTATTTCTTGCCCATTTGGGGGCAACGTCTAACAGGTGAGTTCAAGTTGTGCCTATGCCAGCTGTTTGTGACCAGAGCATTCCTCCTCAGCTTCGCTCCACAGGAGGCTCATGCTGGCAGGTGGCACCTGGCAGCTGAGCAGCAGTTTAACAAGCAGCGTGGTACAATTTTCAGCCGCCAGTTACCAGCTCCTGCCCAGACAGAGTTAGTGACTGTAACCACGTGAAATGTTTCTGTGTGTGATAACACATCAAGCGCAGATTCAAATTTGGCATGATAACAGGCATGAATGAGCTCATGTCAGGATTAATTTGCAGAAGGACAGACATGCCTTCAGTGTAAGTGAAGCAGCGCTCCCCACAGATCTAGAGCTCTTGCTACCTGAGGGCAATGGCGTTGGACTCTGTATATCTTTCTGTGTTATCTTTTGTTGCTTCAGTTATAGTTTGGCATCTTCTGGGTCTTTAAGAGGAATTGTGTGGCAACCCCCATCTGGTGGATAGAAGTTTGAGTGACACCCATCATGTCACTTGAAGATAAGAATCTGGAGTTCACTTTGACTAACATGACCATCTTACTAGTGTGCTAGCAGAGCATTCACATACAAGGCGTATCAGATTCCTGCTGAAACATCTGGGTCATCTTAATGCAAAGGCTCCTTTGCGGCTATGCTGTCCAGCCTCAAGAGATGAGTAAAGTTTTGGGAAAAGGTCACAACCTTTTCATTGGTATCTTCTGATATTCCCTCCAAACCATGAGCTGTTACCAACCACAGAATCACAGAATCACTAGGTTCGAAAGGACCTTCGAGATCATCAAGTCCAACCATTAATCCAGCGCCACCATGTTCCCTAAACCATATCCTGAAGTGCCACATCCATACGTTTTTTGAACACTTCCAGAGATGGCGACTCCACCACCTCCCTGAGCAGCCTATTCCAATGCCTGACCACCCTCTCGGTGAAGAAATTTTTCCTAATATCCGATCTAAACCTCCCCTGGCACAACTTGAGGCCATTTCCTCTTGTCCTATCACTAGTTACTTGGGAGAAGAGGCCAACACCCTCGTCGCCACAACCCCCTTTCAGGTAGTTGTAGAGACCGATAAGGTCTCCCCTCAGCCTCCTCTTCTCCAGACTGAACAACCCCAGTTCCCTCAGCCGCTCCTCATAAAACTTGTGCTCCAGACCCCTCAACAGCTTCTCTGCCCTTCTCTGGACACGCTCCAGCACCTCAACATCCTTCTTGTAGTGAGGGGCTCAAAACTGGACACAGTATTCAAGGTGCGGCCTCACCAGTGCCGAGTACAGGGGCACGATCACTTCCCTGGTCCTGCTGGCCACACTATTTCTGATACAGGCAAGGACGCTGTTGGCCTTCTTGGTCTTGGCCACCTGGGCACACTGCCGGCTCATGTTCAGCCGGCTGTCAACCAGCACCCCCAGGTCCCTTTCCACCGGGCAGCTCTCCAGCCACTCCTCCCCAAGCCTGTAGCATTGCATGGGGTTGTTGCGACTGAAGTGCAGGACCCTGCACTTGGCCTTATTAAACCTCATATGGTTGACCTCTGCTCATTGATCCAGCCTGTCCAGATCCCTCTGCAGAGCCCTCCTACCCTCCAGCAGATCAACACTTCCACCCCACTTGGTGTCATCTGCAAACTTACTGAGGGAGCACTCGATTCCCTCATCCAGATCATCAATAAAGATATTGAACAAGACCAGCCCCAGAACTGAGCCCTGGGGAACACCGCTTGTGACCGGCCGCCAGCCCGATTTAACGCCGTTCACCATGACTCTCTGAGCTCGGCCATCCAGCCAGTTCTTTACCCAGCAAAGAGTAAACCTGTCTAAGCTACGAGCCGCCAGTTTCTCCAGGGGAATGCTGTGGGAGACGCTGTCAAAGGCTTTACTAAAGTCCAGGTAGACAACATCCACAGCCTTTCCCTCATCCACTAGGCGGGTCACCTGGTCATAGAAGGAGATCAGGTTGGTCAAGCAGGACCTGCCTTTCATGAACCCATGCTGGCTGGGCCTGATCCCTTGGTTGTCCTGCAGGTGCCCTGTGAGCACTCTCAAGACCAACCGCTCCATAATCTTCCCCGGTACAGAGGTCAGGCTGACAGGCCTGTAGTTCCCAGGATCCTGCTTCCAGTCTTTCTTGTAGACGGGCGTCACATTGGCAAGCCTCCAGTCTTCTGGGACCTCCCCTGTTAACCAGGACTGCTGATAAATGATGGAGAGTGGCTTGGCAAGCTCCTTCGCCAGCTCTCTCAGTACTCTCGGGTGGATCCCATCAGGCCCCATAGACTTGTGGGTGTCCAGGTGGTTTAACATGTCCTTAACTGCTTCCTCCTGGATTATGAGGAGTATATTGTGCTCTCCATCCCCATCTTTCAGCTCAGGAGGCTGAATACCCTGTGGATACCTGGACTGGCTATTAAAGACTGAGGCAAAGAAGGCATTAAGTACCTCAGCCTTGTCGTCGTCCTTGGAGACAATGTTCCCCGCCATATCCAGTAAGGGATGGAGATTCTCCTTGCCTCTCTTTTTGTTGTTAATACATTTGTAAAAACATTTTTTGTAAAACATTTTTCTAAAAACCGTAACAGTCAATATACTTATTAAAAGAGGAAGACCAACAGGGAGTTTTGAGTAGTGACCTGTAGCACTTAGGCTTATTTCTTGTCAGCTTAAGCAAAATTGATATGAACAACTCCAATGCTGACTTATGAATACCCAGGCATGATTTTAAAGTTATTTGGATAAATCAGGTAAATGGCCATATGCAACTGTAAGTACATACATAAATGCCTTAGCATTTCCTGGGTTGCAAAAATTGAAATTTATTAAAATGCATTCAAAAAATAGGTCCCTCTTTATTTACATCTACATAAAAACATGTTGTGTTTTTTGCTATTTGACAGCTAATATTTCTGGAAGGGAAATGGATTCAAGGGAAGATTCTGTGAGTTTGTTCTTATGAGGGGAGTGTGTGAGAAACTGTGGTATACAATGAAGAAATACTTTGTTTTGTCAGAAAACGACTTTTGTTAGTTATCCAGCACATACCAGTGAAAATGAAAGACTGACTTACACCATAATCCTTTCAGCTCGTTTGATGTAATTATGGATATTTTCAGTCAGTTCCACTAATTATGTACAAAATACTAAGAACGGTCTATTAATTTTTGAAGTGTTGCTTTTTGGCATACGGAACATTTGTTATGTGGTATTTGGATTGTGTACATAGGAGTGTGATATTCCTCTTATCTGAAGCATTATCTGTTCCAAGAATATCTTACATCATTGTTTGGTTAATTCCCTATATCAATGAAACAACCCTGGTCTCCTTAGTGGTTTTGTTTTTGTATTAAGCATCTCAGATTTCTGTGTATTTGGTCTGAAACTTAAGTATGTGGGAGGAAAAATTATTCAAGAACAGAGTACTATTTCTACTTTTCCTAAGTAGTCCTCTGGGGAAGACTGCATGTGTTGTATGTTACCTGTAAAACTTGTCACACAGAGTTCCCTGTGTTGTATTTGCCAGATGAGATACTTCTAAGGAGAGCTATCAGACATACTGCGATTGCACTGTATGTCCCTTGTTCTTCTACTTTTACCTTATTACCCTGTTACTTCAATTTTGGTTTGATTCAGTACCGGCTTTCTTACATTTTTGTGTTACATTAACATTTATAATGAATTGTTTTGCTTGACTAGCAGCAGATTACAGCCACTGGTTACCAAAAAGTGCTGGTAATGGACTTTAGATGAACAAGAACCATCCAACTGTTGATATACCATTTGATTATTATAAACCAAAGTCATACATTAAAATATCATTAGTGTAAACACTGTGTTCTGTTTCAGTCTCAAGTTCTTCTTTCATTTCTGTAGGCTATTCATTCTGTTGCTTGGCATCACGAAGGGAAACAGTTCATGTGCAGTCACTCTGATGGCAGCTTGACCCTATGGAATCTGAAAAGTCCTAACAGACCATTCCAGACCACAATTCCACATGGTAATTTTGATAGTTAAAATACCTAAGAAGCAATACAATATTCTCCATGCTGTTAGCAAATATATACATTTATTTCATTTTTTATCGTAGCCCAGGGCCAGAGTTGCGTCTTTTATAAATGTTTTAATCTGCAAAGTAGCTGCAAAATCAGCTATAAAAATCAGAGAGCAATTCTGATCATTTTTTTTTTAAACTGGTGTCATAAATATGTCTTACTCAGTAATATTGCTCTAATGTCTTCTTTTATCCAATTCATCTTAATAGTCTGCTGCTGGTCTTTGATGGCCTCAGGCTATGGGATTTTCACATTTCTTTATTTTATATTTTGTACTTACGTGACCATATGTGCAATTTTCACAAGAAGTAATACATTTTGCAGAAGGCACTGTGTTGCTTGTTATGGAGATGGTACAAGGCTTCCCAAGTCACTGCAATGAAGAATTTAAATGAGCCATATTAAGAAATGGCTGTACTTTTTATGGCTAGAACTTTATATGCCATTGCTTCCTATAAATGAGGTAAGAAGGTATTAATTCAATTGCAAATCAATACATTACCAAGAAGCCTGACTGGATGGAGAAGGAGGAAGAAGGGGAAGGCAAGATCTGTGTAGCCCAGAAAAGATTTAGCATTTTCTTAAATTTCCTAATTCCTTTTATCGTATCATTTTTAGTCATAGAATTGTACTTTATGTCAGAAGGGACATCTCAGAGGTCATCTAGTCTAACCCCCAGCTCAAAACAGGCCTGGTTAGATCAGAGTTAGCTCAGGACTGTGTCCATGTCAACCGGACACTTGAACACTTCCAACGACAAATTGCACAACCTCGCTGGGTGATGTCTTCCAGTATTTAATAACACTCATAAAAAAAAAATTTTTTTACTGATATCTAACCAGAATTTCCTATGCCACAATTTGAGTCCTTTGCATCCCGTCATGTCTCTGTGCACCTCTGAGAACAGCCTGGCTCCATCTGCACTGTATCATCCCATCAGGTTTTTTGTCAAAAGCAAGCATAGGCTTTCTAAACTAACAAAACCAAAATTGTTGGGGTTTTTTGGTTTACAAGTGACTTTTCTCTGACTTGAAGGAAGTACTGAGCCGTAATTAACCAAGAACTCATGAATTTCAGTTGTACAATTCATTCAATTTTAGCACTCAAATAGTTACACTCCAGAGCATGTAACATTTTGTCAACAAGGAATTGAATCTAAGAATTGCCTAGGAAAAAATAAAGCTGTTTATGGTCATAATATGTTCAGAAAAAAGGTATAGATTTGGTCAAATTCATTAATTATTAGTTAAGTGTCATCCTTCTTAGTAATCTGCATGGTTTTTAGATGTCTTTGAAATGTGGTCTATGGTCCTTTAGATGTACATGGCAGTAAAAACATAAAGCCATAATAAATATAATTAAGTTAGACAAATGCATATTTTGTGGAAATAGGAGCTAACACTCATCATCTTCTGTAGCTGTAAAGTTCCATTCTCTTACTGCTTATATGTAAGTTGCTTCTATGTGTATGTTTCGGTTTGATAGTTCTATTATCATAATGTTTTAATAAAGTTTTCATCTTTTTTCTGTCCTTAGGAAAAATTCAGAGAGATGGAAAAAAACCTGAATCTTGTAAACCCATTCTTAAAGTAGAGTACAAGACCTGTAAAAACAGGTATGTTTTTAATTCTGTAATTAACTCAATATTACATTCCTGAGTTAAAGTCCTTTTAGAATCCCTCTTTCTTTTTGCAAACCTATTTATTATTATTTAAAGGTACTAATCCTATAATGTAAACTTGTATGTGCTATGTAAACTTATAATTACTATGTTGTTTTTTTTAATACAGTGAACCATTTGTGATATTTTCTGGTGGATTGTCATATGATAAGGCTTGTCGAAGACCAAGTTTAACAATCATGCATGGGAAAGCAATTACAGTTCTTGAAATGGATCACCCTATAGTTGATTTTTTAACTCTTTGTGAAACCCCATATCCAAATGGTGAGTTTATTAAGCAAAACACAGTTATGGAAAACGAAGATTAGGTGATCTTCTCTCATACCTTAATTCCATTTCAGGGACTTCCATTCTCACAGTTACCTCCATCTCAAGAAAACCACGTCACTGACAGTAACTGGAACTTGTTTGCATTCTCGATACAGGAAGCAAGTAATGACTGGACAATAGAGCATGCATAAATCTCCAGATATAAGCTTGAAACACATTGGTTAGCATGACGAAATATTGCTATTAATCAAAAAGATGTGCCTATATTTCTAACATTTTTCATAAGGCTGAAAATCTACAAATTGCTAAATTATTGAAGATTAAACTATCACTTTTCTGCAAAGAAGTTCTTACACTTCAGCCTAAATTGAACTGTTAAAAGTGTTTTGCTGCATATTGTGTGTCTGCCAAATTCTGAAGTACATTCACAGAAAAGCCAGAAAGTAAATGAAGAAAAGCTCTAATTCAAAAAGAAACTAATTTTAGCATTTTAAGCCCTCAAACAGAGAAGTAAAATAAATCATATATGTAGCTAAATCAAATATATATTAAAAGCACTCTGTAAAGATAAGGTGTATATTTGTTTCAATGTCATGCAAAAATTTAATTTTCAGTAATCAAAGTTAGTTTGGCCCTTCATTTAACTGTGGCAAATACAGCGACACTTCCCAGTACTAAGATTTTGTAGGCCCTTCCCTGCTCACACACTAATATTTAAAAATTTTGGTTGAACCCCTGTTATTCATAGCCTTGTATAAAAACAGGCCACAAATAATTTGCATTTGTAGCTGGCCTGAAAGGAAGGTAAATCAGTTGCTGTCAATTTACTCAGCCTTTTGGCATCAGCCATCTGAAGAGTGTACACTGAGCTTGTACATCCTGGAATGGTTTTCTGCTGTTGAAAAGAGAGTGGAAATTTAACATTTATACTTTTTAAAATAACTTTTATGCTATGTAAACTAATGCACCCTATGCATTAAGGGAAGCATTTATTTGTCTTTTTAATTGTTTATTTTTTATAACAGAAAAAGGCATTAAATAAAAAAATGAATTATACAATTTCCTAAAGAGTGTACAGGAGGAAGGAGCATGTCAGTATCTGAATTGAACACAGCAGACTTATAGGATTTCTTTGGAATATTCTGTTGGAATCACGTTGGAGATGAGGGCATTGTGTATCATCAAGCAGACTGCACCAGCTGTTCAAAATCTGGTTTTGAAGAAGTTGTACACAGTGGAAGTGTTACTATTGGGCGGCAAAAATACATTTTCTGTATAATAATTGGATTCAACAATGCACTAATACACACAACTTGTTCATACTCTATTTCTTTACTTTCAATATACCGTCATGCTGGCATGCTATAATATGCCAATTCTATTTCTGCTATGTAAGTTGATCAGCAATACTGGCCAAAAGTAATTTCTCAGTTCCTGTCTGGCCCTAGTTTGCAGATGTGTCTAATTTGTGGACATGTCTAAGATTTGTACCTCAAAACTTTTATTTAATACACTGCGAATGTTTAGAGGACATAAATGTGACTTTCTTGTTTAAAATGACTAGTAGGAGAACTCCATGTCTTTTATACTTGATTTGTTGCTTTACAGAATTTCAAGAACCTTATGCTGTGGTTGTGCTTTTGGAAAAAGATCTTATTGTTGTTGACCTGACACAAAGCAAGTAAGTATGAAGTCTTATATGAAGTTATTTGTATATCTTAACTGTCCAGCAAATGATGATAAAAATCTAAATGTCATTCTACTATCCAAAATTATTCACTCTTCGTAATAATTCACTCTATGTTTACCTACACCTTAAGAGCGAAGATCAGCTAATCAACAGGCGCTTATGATAATATTTGTTCTAAAGTTTGAGAATAAATCTAAATCTGTGGTCCCTTCAGCATAGCCCTCAAACATTCAGTCAACATTGAAGCTAAGTAATACTTAGTCACAAGCCAAATTATGACCTGAATGTGTGTTTTGGAAACTAGATCCAACTACTACTTATATACATGCCTAACATCACTAGACTTCACAGAGACTACCACTTAATTATTTACTTAAGTATCTCAATAAATAATGTCATTGATTTATAGTGTGTCTACAGGATTATTTCAAGATCCAGTTGCTGGTTTAAATGACAGATAGTTCTTTCACATCAGAATGCATGTTCGTATCAAAGAGGAACTATACATCATGTAATGCAGAATCCAATTCTTACTTATTTTGTTCTGCCTTCAGCACTACCAGTAGTATATAACCACATTCACCCTGGTATAACTAGGAACAGATTTTGTCCCTAATGTCTTGAAACATTTTAAGTGAGTCATATTCTGATCTCACTTACTTTCAAGAACAATTCAAACCATCTCAGCAATATAAAATGAATGTAATTGAAATCAGAACCAAAGTTCCTCCATTTCTGAATTGTGAATAACATCATGCAATCTGCCAGAAGTGAGCCCTTCCTTCTTATCAGACCGTCCAAAGTGACGGAAGTGAGAAATAAACTGAGATCTACTTCATCTGTTATTGCAATTGTTCATTGTAGAATCAGTAGTCTACCAACCCAATAAGCTAAGCTGCTCAATATAAAATCCACAGTTGCACAAGTAGTTCTTAGATGATAGTATGTACCATACCCATGAACCTGAAGATTTTAGAAAATGTGTCACTTCTGTATATATAAGACTTTGAGATGTTGGGGAAAATTAGATCCTAATCCTCCTTGGCACAAGTCTTTCTGTTAGCCGTAGGAACTAGTCACATGATGGGTATTTATGTTACAAGAGGATTCTTGTCACAGCAGTGGAATTTTTATATCTTTATTTGAGTAACTACACATTATTATTGATGTTAAAAACAATACATATGTTTGAATAAATAAGGGAAAATGTACTTTATTAGTAATGACTTGACTTAGATTCTGTTATGCACTTAATATAAGACTATGTTTTCTTTTATGGCTCAGTGTGTCACAGTGCTTCTAATAAATTGTCTTCCCTAACTAGTTTTCCAATCTTTGAAAATCCATATCCTATTGACATTCATGAGTCACCTGTTACCTGCACAGAATATTTTGCGGACTGTCCTCCAGATCTGATTCCTGTACTCTATTCTGTAGGAGCAAAACATAAAAAGCAAGGATACAGCAATAAGGTAAACAAAACCAATATTTTTTTTAAACAAAATAAGTAGATGTACAACCTATGTTTTTGTAACACCTTACTAAATTATTTTCATTTTACTTCTTTAATAATCACTTTCAAGTTGGTCCAAAGAGCTGCTCAGCAGCATGCTTATGTCCTGGTATTTGTCCCTCAGTAACACCATCACTTAAGCACAGCCATTAATGATCATTATATAGGACTTAATCATTAGGCTGCTGGAGTTATGCTGGATCACATTAGGTCAAAGGAAGGCTGTCAGTGTACAATTCAAATTTGCATGGATATGTTATCTCCATCAAAGAAAAAAGTGAAAACATTAGAACGGAGAGAAGCTAGCAGAAGAGCTTCTGTGAAAGTTGACGGTTGACAGCATGTCTGTGCAATTTTTATTAAATAGGGATATTAATAATTATTTTACTGAGCTACTAAAGTCTTAATGTAATGATTTTAGAAATAGGACAAGCTGCAGAAATAAAAAGAGGAAATGCAATTACTTTATAAATTTCAAGCATTAATCTGGTTTATGTTTTGACTAGAACTAATCTGCCATAATAAATAAATTAGAGAAAACATTGGGTCAACAAATCAGACATAATCAGTTTTCTATTCGTATTAACAGAAGTATTCTATTTTTCTATGAACTGACAAACTAGGCCCTATCTACTTCTTTGTGATCTTGCTTCAGCAAAGTACTTCAGAAATTTTTTTTTTCTTTTATTTGAATTTGTCTACTTATCTATCCCTACTTCATATACATAGTTTCCCAAACTTTTCACTTCCTACCTGTATTCATTGCACACTCTCTTATTCACTTACTTTACTTGTGCACATACAAATATACATTCTGAATGTAGGTAGCCACTCATTTGCCACCCACCCATTTCTGTACCCACAGCATTCACTCCATGTATCCACATAACCAGTTTGTGCTTCCAGCTTTTTTCCACCCAATGTTATATTCTGCGTACATCCTCACCCACTCTGCACATATGTCATCCTTCATGTGCTGTATCCTGTATCCATACGTGTCAAGCTTTAGGCAAGACCAGCGTTTCACTCTACCAGCCGAGACCAAGGAAGAGGATGGGAATCTTGCCACTAGTAAACAAACGGCAGAGAAGAGATGATGATTTAATATGTTCTGTAAAAGTTGCATTCCCTTATCTCATATCTCATGGCATCATGCTCAGATATTTGTTTCTGGGCCAGCTTCTTCAGTAGTTTTCATCCTCAAAATAGATTCTCACTCTATTCAGTGTCCTACAAAAACTCCAAGAGTCAAGCAATCTGAAAAGAGTTTGTTACTCCTTCCTCTACTTCCTATTTTTGACTGTTGAGTGTTAGCTGTGCAGAAATATTTTTAAAACATAGAACTTTAACTGGTAACATAAAAATGTTATTAAGTTTCAAAACCCATAACTGATAATATAAAAACATTAATAAGCTTTAAAAGCTTTGAATGCTACACATTTTTGTTCCTTTTATGAGCTGTATTGCTTTTTGGAAGAAGTTGTTGTCTACTCTTGCATTTAAAAATTAACCAAGCAAGATTCATCAGAATAAGTTGTGATCTCCGTATTCTTGTTGTTTGTTTAGGAGTGGCCTATCAGTGGTGGAGCATGGAACCTTGGAGCTCAGACATATCCTGAAATCATTATTACAGGGTGAGAATGAAACTGAGGACTGGTACTTTTCAAATGTTAGTGTCTACAGTCCACTAGTGTCCACAGCCTTGGATTGAGGGTTAGCTATGGGTAAGAGTTGACCCTTCACAGAGTGTGCATATCCTGGCCTCCTCATTTGAGGTACGTAGTTTTTTTCCTCGAGCAGAGTCACCACAGCAATTCCCATTTGCTGTAGAAAATAAAGCTTTGTTCTCGGGGATGAACTACCGTTAAGAATCACCATCTGAGGCCCCAGTGTTAGACAGCAAGTCTATATCCTTGTGAAGATGGGATCTTTGGAAAGGAGAATCCATTGCAACAGCACGTTTTGGCCTTGAAGGGCACAGAGAACAGCATTAAAAAGGGAAGCAGCTGTTCTTCTATAGCTGTTGTCCTTTGGCTTTTCTGGGGAGTTTGTATCTAGGGAGTTTGGGAATTCGTTTTAATACCCCAGCATTAGTGGGGGTGTGGTGCACGGGGGTGAATTTCACCTTGTGAGAGGAGAGAGAGCCCCATAGCAAAAAGGCATAGAAAGGCTCAGATTGCAGTAGAAGCCCCATGAGCAATGCCAATGCCTGATGGATTTTCAAGGGGCCATGCTGTAAAACCAAAGCTATTCAGCAACGATGCACTCTGTGTTTCCCTCTGGTCTCAGCCATGCTGATGATAGCAATATATTTGTTAAATTATTGTTATCAATGATACTTAACACCTGTTTTTAAAAATAAGATGATGATGTGTGCAATAGTACCAATGAAGGGATTATTCTAATTTTAAACAGCAAAGTTTCCTTTCTCCAGCTTCACTTCAGGGGTGATTTTATGTTAGTAAAAAGAACACAGCTGTAAATGTGTTAAGTAAAATGAAGTTACTCTCTGTCTTTTCAAAGTTCATTATACATGGCATCTTTAGAGTGCATAGGCTGATGTTAGCCTACCGCAAAGCCAAAAGTGCTGTAACTTAAACTTGTCATTAGAATGGGAATTAATTTCTTGCTGTTGTGATTTTAAAATTCACCGGGGACTTAGTTCTTTGTAGGAAATGCATGAAAAAGTATTTTATTAACCTAATCAAACTAATAATAAAATATTTCCTTGTAATTAGTATATGTATCATCATATATTTTCAGTAAGGTACGAAGCGTTACCACACAAGCAAAGTACAGTTTTTCTGCTTATATTTATCACTCCCTGAAAGTGGAAAGTGTTTTAGAATTGCATCTTGGTTTAACACATTTAAATTTTTTTTTTTTTTTTAAGCCATGCAGATGGATCAGTAAAGTTTTGGGATGCTTCTGCCAGTAAGTTTCTGAAGTTCACTTTCATATAATGCTGACAAGTTACACACATGCGTGTATATATATAATGTGATATTTAGCAGTATGAGTAGTAACATCTAGAATGATATCATTAGGAATATTGAGGTGAAATTAAGCAAATTTTTATTAAATTTGGAAAAAAACACACTGCTAGTGAGAGCAAAGAGTGTAAGTCTGTAAGAGGAGTAAAAACCCAAGATCCAACATACCAAAACCTATGAAGGATGAAGTCTTGGTAAAAAATCCCTAGGGCATAATCTTGTTGTGTGTGTAAGAATGGCCTCAATTGGATATAATATTCAGTTCCAGCTGTCATGTCTCTTCTATTCTGAGTACAATATAGTCTTTTTTACAGCTAAGTAAAACTAAAATATTAAAATACAATAATACATCTTAATACATGTCTAATCTGGCAAGGTTGGAGAAGACCTAAATCTTGACATCTCATCTCAAGTTCCAAGAAATAATTGCAAAGCATTTCCATTCATCCTAGCAGGAAAAACCTTCAAAAAATAATTGTTCCATACGTTCTAGCTATAACTACACATATCAGAAAACAGCATTTCCCCCTACAGTACTTGCAGTACTTATTAGTAAAATATATTTATTAAAAATATACGTGTATTTTTGTTGAAAGCTAAAATGTGTGTTCTTCACAAAAGTTGTAGTAGAGTTGCCTTGTATTCTCTCTCCTCTGTGATACTGGAAATCTCTGGGTAGAATATGTCTTTTATGAGGTTTCACTCTCTTGAAGAAAAGAGCGTGTGAAAGAAACTTCTGTCTGAAATGTTAGGCATAGGGAGATTTAGTCTGACCCTAAAAACCAGCCTGTAATGGTCGCTAAGAACACGGAGTATGAGCTACTTAAACGACCTGAGACTTCCACATTGTGCCGCAGAACTGTAATGATTAATACAGCTACCATTTCCAGCCAAATATGGGGAACGTTCACGTTTTAGTATCAGCTAAACCTGATGACTTTGTTGGGTAGTACCAAATATTTTCACTCATCTGGATGGACAAGGAGAAAATGAGGATGTCCAAAGCCTTATTTCACAAAGGAATTTTACATAGGCATGTCAACTAAACATGACCAGCAGTTGTTTTTTTAATTATATAATTTGTCTATTTGTCTGTTTGGAAACGGAGGAAAAACAGATGCTAAATATGCTGCTTAGAATTTCCATCTTTCGGCATTTTCAGGCTATGGTGAATACCAAAAAGAAAAAAATTCTAATGAGGTCAACAGGAGTTTATCTGCAAAAACAGAAGTTTGAGAGGGTTTAATATGACTAAAAATAGGATGATGACTTTTATTTAGAGAAATAGTGTGAGGCATTAGACCTTGTCGTGTGCATATTTCATTACATACTTACGCTCTTGACAAGAATGTACAAATACAGGCATTAAAGTTAGGGTAAAACAATACAGACTCTTGCAGGATCCCAAAGCATTCAGTGTACATACTGCACAGGACCCAGTGCGCTAGTTATTTCTTCTATAATTCTGGCAGGGGTGGGGAAAGGAAAAAAACTTCTCATAGGGAATATAAACATAACTCACTAATCAGTATGTAAATGCTGCAGCAGGAATTTTTCTTAGAGGTAAAAGCATAAATGATCATGAATATTCACAATCCCTTCAACAGTAGTGGTACTTTCAGTGCACTTCTGATGTCCTGGTCTTAATCCTGCTTTGTAGGGCATATACTGCATTACTGGTACTGTACTTGGTACTTTTTATTTACAAAGTTTTATTTTTTACAAAGTCTTAACATTTTTAATGGGGTTCAAATTTCATTTGAGATTTTATAGCAAACATAATATCCTACTGGTATTTGAAGGCACAAAATACTTCGCTTTTAGACATATTTTAATTGTGTAATTTTGTATCTGAAAACACAGATTTGTGGGAGACAGGGAATTGCTAAACCACTGAAGCAGTTTTCCAAATATATCTTTGCTCAAAAGCCATTGCTGGTTCTTGTTTGTCCTTGTTGCAGATGGTACCTAGTAATTCTCAGAAGCAGAGAAAGTCTCGCCTTGTACTTGTGCCTTATGATTCTGTAATTTTTCCAGTCCTGGCATGCATGGACCCATGATGTCTTATTTAAAGTGCCACTCTAGATTTGCCACTGGGACTAAGGGCATCCTGAGGCCTTTTCCACCACCACAGAAGGCAGGAAGAATTACGTACTCATTACAGAAGCACTTGCTGTAGTTTGCGAAAATTTGGGAGCGTTTTATATGCTAAATCTTTTAAAAATATAAAAAACGTTATATCCTAAAACTCCTGCAATATATCTGCACTGCAAAATATACAAAAAATGTAATTTCAGTGTGTTTGTCATCTGGTTACATAACTAAAACACCGTTCTTCCATCTTTTTGTTGCTCTTGTTACACAAACTAGCTAGACTGACCTACCACAATTACACTAATGTATGGAACAGCTTTGCCTTCATGTATATACACACACCTTTATAGGTCCTGGTCCTGACTGACCTCTTCTGACCTTATGCAGTTATTAATTAATGCCACAGATAAATTAATGTGAAGTAGTAATAAACAGGGAGGAATGTCAATAAAACAAAATGGAGTTAGTTATAATACCTCCGTTACCTCCAGAATTCATTGCAGTGGAGTTCTAGTCTTGACAAAGGCTTCTGGATATTAAGGTTTTATAAATATAAAAGTATAAATACAGATATACTATTGGCCAAGAAATTTAACACACTTTAGAACTCCTGCTTGTTCAGAAAGTCTTTGTGTTGCCCAGACCCCCAGAACACTTTCCTAATGTTTTCCCTTAAAGTGCTATGCAGTCTTTGCGTTCTAGCAAAACAATAACATCAGACAAATGAAATCTTAGTTTCACATCTCATTAGGAAAATAGCAACATTATCAGAGCTTCTCTATAATGCTGAGTATAAGCCTCATGATGGACACGATGGTTAACATTCACCTCTGACATCTTGTCCCAGAAAGTCCTAAGAAGTATTCAACAGGGAAATATCCTTTTTGGAAATATTAAATACATATCCTACTGGTACTATGTACCAGAATAATATCTGCGTTGTATAATACCCATCGTCTTCTCTAGGCCTGCATAAGGTTCCTTGTTATGCCACAACTGAAAAGAAAATGGGAACTGAGGAATTTTGTAACTGGTTTGCTTAATGTTAGTCAGTATTTTTTATATGTTTTAATATATTCCAGTTACTCTACAGATGTTGTACAAATTAAAAACATCAAAGGTCTTTGAAAAACAGAAACTGGGAGAAGGAAAAGCAACAGCTGAGATTGTGGAAGAAGATCCTTTTGCTGTTCAGATGATGTGCTGGTGTCCTGAAAGCCGAATTTTCTGTGTGGCAGGAGTTTCTGCATATGTGGTCGTTTACAGGTTCAGCAAACATGAAGTAAATACTGAAATTGCAGTAAGTCCTTCAGAATTTTACTCTCTTAAAAAGGAACATAACTTCTAAATCAAATTGTCTTGCTGTGTCTGTGCTTATATAGTTGAATAAAATTAATATCAGTGTGTATAAGTATAGGTTTAGGGACATTTTAAACCTTTTGAGTGAAATCTTTTTCCTACTTTTGTTAGTGACAAAAATATAACTGAGTTTTGGGAGCCAACTCTCCACTTTTTTTTTTGCTTTAATGGTAATATACAGTACAGATTTCAGACATAATCTGCTTTTAGGACTTTATGATACATTAAATCTCTGTGTACTTACCTGCTCTAAAAATACTGGCTGCTGTATGTTTTTATCAGATAATGTACACGGAGTGCATACATAGTAATGCTGTTTTTAACTCAAGTATTTAATCTCTTTAATTTGCCTTTATAGTGTTTATACCACAAGGGGACTGAAAATTATCACTGGCTTCAAGAAAATAAGCAGAGTTGATTTTTTTGCTTGCTTATGCAAACTTTGTTTCCCTAAAAATGGATGCTATATGACATACCAGATTATTTATGGCTAAGCACTTGGTATTTTCCTAAGCTTTCTGTTGCTTGATCCTGTTCATATACTCGTTTTTCTGTTTCCGTATCTTAAGCAGTCACCTTGGTTCAGGCAGAACCTGGTACTTACCGCTATTGTACAGCAAGTCTGACTTTGGTTTAAACCCTGCATTTTTGCACAGGAGCCACAACCACTGCGAACAATGTGGCTGAACAGCATTTATAATTCTTAAGTCTAAGAAGTTTAACAGGAGGCTACTCTGAAGGCAACGCCAAACTAAACATGACTGCCTCCCCCTCCGGCTTGCCGTTCTCTGGCGCGGGAGAACAGTTTGCAGCTCCGGACGCTCTCTTGCCAGAAAGGATTTCATTGCATCTGCCAGCTCTCAGCAAACCCCAGGGGCTGACAAAAAATTTCCCTTCCATTTTCCACTTTCCCCGATTACAGTTCTTTTCCTTTTGACGCTATTTTAATGTACTTTAGAAAGTCTATAGTTCTAACCTGGCAAAAACTTGTGTCACTTTTGGCCTGTAGCCATGTGCCATCTGGTAAGGAAGTTCGTTATGTATAGCTGTTCTGTTGTTTTCCTCTCATTTTTTTCCCCCCAGAGGCAATTATTAAGCTAGCTGAGCATATTCTTTCAGGAAAGTTATAAAACTAATAAGCACTAATTTCACCTTACTGACCAGCTCACGTATAATGCTACCAAAATTACTACATTTCAGTATTCTTACATTGTTCCATAGCAAATGCACCTTATCTTTTATTACCTATCATTTAATTTCTTTATTGTTCTGTCTTGTACTTTTGTGGATGAATTGCATCAGAACTGGTATTTTCTAAAGTGTTATAATGTGTGCAATTTAACGGTTTCTCAGATTTCATCTGTAATTAAGAACCATTTATATGAGGAATCGTTCTCTGAAGAGTTGCTTTAGTATTACCTAATCTTGGTGGCATAGTCACTGAGTTCCCCTGGGTTTTGTGCAGCCCTGAGATGGGCCTCATCTCTTGGTTTCTGCATTTTTGCTGCAAGCATTCAAGTCTTCACTCTTAAATGGTAGGGGATTTTTTAATAAAAAGTATGGGACTTTTGTTTGCGATATGTACCTTACTTCAGGCTGCCTGGCTTTGTCTATACTGAGACTGAGCTGGTCAGTCTCAGGATTTCTTTGCTGCCTGAGGTGAGCCCAACTTCTAGCACTTCAGTGTCCTCCCTTCTCTAGCAGCCAGGCTGAACTCACCTTGAGTTCAACCTACCCACCCCAGCATTTTAAGGACCCTACGTTGGTTTGACTGCCTGACATCAGTCTTGTAATGTTATCGCTGTGGTAAATGGGAACCATGGAGGCTACTCAAAGGTTTCTCCATGTAGCAGGGAAGTGTGCTGATGAATATGCCTTAGAGGTTGTGACTGGGATTTCCTCAATAGAAGAGTTATTTGCATCATTCAATATCAGATTCTGGAGGCAAGTAGTACGCATGAGACAAATTCTGCTTCATACCTAACCTTGGAGTCATTGCCATGCAATTATGTAAAAAGCATTTGCTGCTGCTGTTGTTCTTTTCTTATCTGAATCCACTCCATCCTGTCTCAAAGGGGTATCTAGGTATCTATTAAACATGATCACTTTCTCAGGGATCAGTCTTCCGTCAGTGAAGCTCGTCTTCAAAGCTCTTCAGAAGAACCATAGAGAAGAAATTTACACTACTTTGAATCTAGAAAGGAAAATTAACGCACCTAGTGATAGGATCCTCCAAAAAGATCTTTACCATGTGTCAAAATAAATTTGCACAACAGGTCTATACCCTGTCTGTTTTAAGGTCCAGTCAAAGAAGGGACCACAATGTAAAACAAATTCACAGTCATGTTATTAGCCTAAATTTTTCCTCTCTCTGCAAATGGACAATAGCTAGAACTTAACAAAATTAATTTTAATGGAAAAAGGAAGACACAGAGAAAGACATCCAAAGAATGATGAATACACTTCTAACATGGAAAGCAGAATAACATACTCCTCAACAGTTATTCCGGTCCTGTATGAAGATGAAACAGCATTATAAATTGTTTAGGTCAGCAGCAATTACTTCCAGGGGATTAGATTTTCCTGAACTCAATATTCCCCTCATTAGTCTTTGAAGGCAAATGTTGTCCATAGGTTTCTTAGCTGATTCAGGTAAAAAAAAATCCATGGATTTTGCAAGAGAAAACAAAAGTGAAATTTTGAAAAAGGACCCTTTCTTTTCTGATTGATCAGAATCACTTTGTTCTGAAACCTTCTGTGTTTTAACGCATTGGTTGAGAAACAGGAGGGCCTTCAGTACTGATCTTTATCTCACGATTCTCATAAAACTTAGCTATTTTCATAATACTGTCATATCCATTCTGGTACACATGGTGTCTCAGTGAGAGATCACTAACTAAGATGGAGTTTGCAGTGTCTACATCTGCAATTGCTTCTGATCACTTCAAGGTACCGGCACTGTAATTACTATTCAGCTAGTATCCCAACACCTCATCTCTTTGAGGGCTGTACCTTGTTTCTTATTCTTTTCAAGAATCCCTTTTCAAGGGATCTCCTTGGACCATTCATGAGGTAGAAAGAATTGCCCAATATTTACAGTGATTCTTTGAGATGATTACTTATATAGATTTGAGCTCCCTGTCCAGTTTCCCCTGTGTTTTGGAGTCCTTCAGGTAAGGTTTCCTGAATGAGTGAAAAGAACTGAAGGGTGGTTCGGCCTGTGTGGTCTCCTTTCCCTTCTCTGGAGAGCCCAGAAGGAAAGGAAAAGGTAACTGGTTTGAACTTTGTTTTCTAGGATCTGCCAAACTCATGTTCAGTCTAAGGAATACGGAACTCTGTGCTGTTATCTCTGATTTCCTCACCCCCACCTATGGGCAAATGAAGTTTGTTCATCAGTACTACCCACACTCTCAGGCTTCTGCATACTGGCTAAAACCTCTCATGTAGAGATGCTGTTGTACTAGCAATAAGGAAGCACAGCTGACGATCATTTTTGTAATGAATTTGCTTAGGAAAAAGATAGCACAATAGGCAGAAAATTTTCATTACATTTATCCTGAATAGTGCCTTCTTATGCTGAAATATTATTTATTTGGGGTGAGTGGTTAACTTCTCTTTTGTGGAAACTGGTATTCTTCCCTTTCACTTACAATAAAAGGCTTGAATCAAAGTCATCGCTGGAAGAATATAGCTATGTATTTCTCCGTCAGCGCAGGGTAGATGACTAGTTGCTATCTGGTGTTGCTATTAGGCTGTATAAATAACAGATGACAGTATTCTTTGCCTGCAAATGATAATGATAAATGGGGGGGGATGTTTTCAAAAAAAGACTTACTGATAGCTATTTGAAAGTAACAGAACTTTCAGCAGCTTGCTTTATTAAATTGTAACTTAGCTTTTTATTTATTTAAGTCTTTAGAGGTACGACTTCAGTATGAAGTAGAAGATATCATTACTCCTGAACCGGAAATAATTCCTCCATTTCCAGATGCCTCCTCCCAGCTTCCTTCTTTAAAGAGCCTTTCAGGCAGTACCAACACTGTAGCATGCGAAGGTACGATGAAGGATAGTATCCCATGTCTTAGGTAAGTCTATGCCATTGTTCAAAGATTTATCTTCCTAAAAAGCATTCCTTTCTGTTCTATTAACAATCAGTCAACTAACACAAAAAAGAGGTTGATTGTACGTATGTGACACAAAAAGAGAAACCAGAATATGAAACAAACAAAAGAATTAAGGCAAAATAATTAACAAGGTATTTTAAAGGGCTAGAAGTAATTATGGAGAAGATAAACAATTACAGTAAAGGTTCGACTGTAATTTTCCAATATGATCTAGAAGCAAATCTTCATCTCATACCCACTATTTTGAATGGAAAACAAGAACCACAGAATAAATCAAGGAATTTCTGAGGAACTTTTTTTTCAGTTCGGAAAGAGATTTCTATAAAGCAGACATGTGCAAAGCTTTTCCTCCTTGATTAATTAGTATAACACTAAAATCTTTCTTTGTGAAAGAATTATACGCATTTTATGGTGTGTAAGGGATGGAAATGGCGTTCATACTCAAGAAACAATCTTTAAAATACACAATTATGAAACAGTTCCACTGTGTGGAAGTGTATATATGTTTAATCTTTAGAAAGAAGCAAATTGTTGTCTGCTAGGGTACACATTGCCACTGTTTGGAGTAGATTAATATGTTCTTACTAATAAGGCAGATAAATTATGGGTTTGAATAGTTTCAAAACAGAATTCTGTACCAAACTCCATAAACTGTAATTTTCCAGCAATTATAGTGCACTGCTGATAACAATTGCTCTCATTTCAGTGAATTCATTATTATTTCAGTCTAATTATTACTAAATATTTTAAATGCCTCAATTATTTCAAAAGCGGTTTAAATGAACGTTGCCTGACTTTGCAGATACTTTGTCTGTTGAGCTCCTGAAAACAGTGTTAGCATTTAAAAGCCATATTGTGACATTGTTCATGCAAAATTAACAGTATTTTTTTGGCATCCTGTTCATTTGCCCACCTCATGCAGTCAGGCAGTTGAACCTCAGACCTCAGTTTAATCATTAATGTAAACCATGAAAATCTATAGAAGAGGTAGAGAGAAGTTATTAAAAAATCCCAATGTGAAATCTATTTATGACATTGAAATCAGCAAGAATGCGATCAATTATTTCAGTAGCTAAGATTTTCCCTTAAGGGATTCTTATTTGATTTGGTCTGGGGAGGAGAGGAGTTGTTAATCATCTTGGATGCAAAAAAGCTGTAATGAAGCAGTAGAGATTCTGCTGGTTAGTTTTTAGAAGTTTGCTTAACTCCATATAATCTCACATTAAGCTGGCCAACTGATTTTTGTCCCATTTTACACAAAGTAAATATAAACTTATTTTGGCAGAGAAGTGATTTTTCAAAGTCAAAGTAATTATATCACTAGAACTGCTGGCATACTCCCTCTTACCTTTATATAAAAGTATAGTGTGTACACTCTCATCCTTTTCAATAAGGGAAGTCATATAAACAGCCACGCTTTTCCCCGAATCCCTAACCAGGTCCACATTCCTTTTCTGTCAAAAAACTTCTGTTCTAAGAATTATGATGATGAGATGAAAGTAGTGCTGGAAACAGAAAACCCAGTGGAGACCTGGGTGATGCTGTTGACTTTATATGCAAGTCATTCAGGTAGGCAGCAGTACAGAATGTAAGATACAGTGATAACATAAAGCTGCAGCCACCTACAAATGGAGGGCGAGTGCACAACTTGAAGTATATTGATAGTTGTATATACATAAAATTGTATATACAAACTATCTTTTAATCCTGGCTCCATTGTGTTTACTTTCATATCTGCTTCTCAATCTTGTTACAGCAAATGGGTGGCACTCCACACGACATAATTTTTGCTAGTGAGAAGTCAGAATGACTGAATGTGTTTGTGCCTGCAAATAGTTACTAGAAAGCAAGTAACTGAAGGGGCTGAAGTAATTAAAACGTGGCATTTTTCTGAAATCAAAAGTAAACGCTACCAAGAGAGTCAAGCAGCAGTGTGGAATAAATATTGTTCTTGCTTATTTCAGAAGACTTTATAATCAAATATGCAGCTATAATAATATAAGAAACTGATGTATTTGTCACTAGCCAGTTAAACATTTTTGACGTAAATGCTGTTGTCAAAAAGCTGTACCCAGAATGTAAGTCTTTGTTCGAGACTTTTAGTATCATCCCAGAATTAGGTCAATCCAGGGTTTTGACAGTAGCTCCAAGTAGCTCCAAAATGATAATGAACTGCCTGTGATTATGTCATGAGGAAAACTAAAAAACAAAACTTGGCAACAATCAAATTCAGTGTAGTATAACACGAACTTGTAAAGGAAATCACTGAAGTATCTACATCCTTCTGCGCATACTCCTTCAGTCTGTTTAGCCTTATAATACAAATACTTCAAAAAAAGCAATCCAAAACAAGGTGAAGAACATTATCAACGTTACTGTTCAAGCAAGATGGTAGTGAAACCAGGGAAATGGCTTCAACATCCTTAAAGATGTTTTTCTTAAAATGGAAGGTGTCACAGGAACATGGGAATGACAAACCAAATCATGACATCTGAAACGATTTTATTCCAGTCTTACGGTCTTTTGCCAACTACAACTTATTTATGCTTAGAGAAAATCCCTGTGAAATAACATCCATTTTACCAAAGAAGATCCTCAAATTTGCAGTGAAAAATAGAAAGAAAGGTGTTTGCTTTTTTTGCTCAGATAGCAACAAGCTGAAAGAAAACTTAGAAGGCACTTCAAGTTCTCTTAATTTTTTCAGCATGTTTTTAAAAGCACATTGGAAAAATAGTATAATAAAAACATGGTTTAGAAGATCAGAATTAATTGTGCAGCCATTGTCAGTCTTACGGTAGTTTGTTTAGAAGAAAAGGATAAATGCATTGTTTCGACAGATATTTGTTGGAACTCCAATAACGCCAATGAATAACACGAATACCTCAAAGTATTGCCATTATTGCATAATATCTTCTTTCAGTGTATCATCATGCTAGGTTCTACCAGTCACGAACACACATAAAGCAGTCATATGGAAGTGTTCAGTTCTTACTCTCCCCCTTAATACATACACCTTCACCACCTACTTTGCAAGTCACTGAACTTGCCATAATAGAATATGAAGAGGTGTTAACAATTATATCAGATTTTATGTAGGAAGCATTCATTCATTAAGACCAGATAACATATTAGGTGATTATTCTCCTAAGAAGGAAACAGGACTTGTTTGCACTAAATGGACAAATAGAATTGTCAGGTCCGTAAGTCTTGAATATGCAATGGTGGGGTCCGCTGCAGAAGGGTACATCTTCTCATCTTCTCTTGCCTCTTTGCTTTTTTCTGTCATGCTTCACTTCACAGCAAAAAAGTTCCAAAAGTACAGAAATATCCTGTTTCAAAGTTTCAGAAGAAAGTATTTTAGCTTTTCCATTCAAATTGATTATTCATTATTAATTTTTAAGTGTGCATCATATAGCGTAAGAAAATACTCTGCAAAAGGAAAATCAAACCAAAACGATTAAGCAAAAATTATTTTTATTGACCCCCACCTACATCTTCTCTACAGTTGCTCTTGTAGGGAGTGTTGAAGTTTTCAGATTCGTTTCTGCAACACAAATGAAAGTCAAAACCTGGAATTCCTCCAAAACACCGTTGTTCTGATCGGAATGCCTCGTCTCCCTGTACTGGGAGTGCTGGTGCTGCTCTGGACTTACTAAGGGATTGTGCTTGACTAGTGTTTTCTCAAGAGAAGCAGTTGTTATTTATGGCCCAGTCTGTTTGTTTGTTTGTTGTCATTTTGTGCCTCTTCTTCCTAGTGTTAAGACTCGACCTGTGCGAATGCCTCCTGGATACCAAGCAGATCTTGTAATTCAGTTGGTGTGGGTGGATGGTGAGCCTCCACAACAGATTACCAGTCTTGCTGTGAACTCTGCCTATGGACTGTAAGTAACTCAAAATTAAGATTGCATTGATTTATTGTTTATTGCACTAAATCGTGTATTTTCCAATTATACTTTGAAGTTTCCTGCAGATGGTTAAAGTCAGAGTAAAAATAATCAAAAGGTGTTATAACTCAGATTCTTGAGGAAAAATTATTTGAACTCACATAAAGATTGTAATATGAGATGATAAACTGCCATTCTTGCCAATATTTTTACTGTTCCTATTTAAAAGGCTGAATCTCTTCAAATTATTCTGTCCATCCTTTCAAATGAAATCTAATTACCTTTCAAATCTGTAATTTTAAAACTTATTCTGAAAGGATCACAAAGGTGAAATACATTTTGTAGCAAATGGGGATGTGATTAAGTGTTAAATGTCATTTATCATGACATCCTATCTTACTTGAAGTTGTCTTCTGAAAACAGCATTTTTATGTCTGTGCTACTCTCTGTTTGCAAGAGAACTAGAAACCTGAAACTGAAAATCGAATAAGGAACATTCAAATGCTAAATTCTGTGTAGAAATGCAAATGAGTGTATCTGTGTGTAATTTTTTTCCTCAGGTTCAATTTATTTGCCAATTTTTGGCAAATAAATGAGAGTTGCCCAGATATATTGAAATAGTTTTCCTTGGAGAATGTGTTACTCCAATAAAAACTCTCGGCTGTAGTGGGTGTTAGGTGTCTGACTCCTACTGATTTTCAGCAAGTCCCTCGACTCCCTTCAGAGACCTTGGCACTTTTGTGCAGAGCCTTTACAGTTCTGCAAAAATATTGTTGTTCGGGGGCTGTTTTGTCAGGTCTTTGGCCTGAATTTCCAGAGTTTCCTATTCATGGACTCTAGAAATTTCTTTTGTTTGACCATACCAAGATGCATTTGTCACTTGTGCAAATTGTTGGGTGTTGCCTAATTGGTTCCCTTGCAGGTCTCAGGCCTGAAGGCAGCATCTGACTCCAGGAATAATCACACTGTTCTCTTACTTGTAAACGGCTCTGACAGACTGCAGTTCTCCCAGCACTCACAGTGGTTTCCGAAACACACCTGATTCAATCAAATGCTTTAAATTATGGGTTCCTTTGCTGGGAGCAATATAGTAATATTTTACTATAGTAAAATTTACTAGTTTACAGGACAGCCTCCTTTATAACACCGTATACTAAGTACATGAGTGCTTCAGAAATAAATGCATGTATTAATAAAAAAGCCCGATAACATAAATTTAACTTTCCTACAAAAGCAACCCAAGAAAGGCCTATTTCTTTAAATTTCTTCTGCAGTCTCTTCTCTCCCCCTCTCTCTTGCCTCTGTCAACTTTTTCCTTGGGCCTATATGGACGAGGTACAATTCTATCTTTCATCAGAATTTTTGCTTAATGCTTCAGTTTTCTCCTGATATCTAGCCTCACAATGTGGAAAAACTGTGCCACTTCAGCCTAAAGCTTGAGGCTATGTCATTTTTGCCATGCTATTTGTGGGGTTATTTAGGTCGACTTTTGCCTGGATTTTTTTCCTATAATAATCAGTTTAACTAGGAGGAAGGCATAGGATAGTAAGTGTGTTCTGGAGTGTCTGCTTCCATTATTCTTTTAATTACTTTGATTTCTGTAACTGTATACTTCAAATAATAGGAACTTAGTGTCCCTGATGTTACTGGAGCCATGAAACAGGTCTAAAGCAGGATATAAAAAACCGTTATCCCTAGAAAAGATAAAACAATTCAGACATTGTGAAATTTTATTTAATGTAATTTTTTTGCTTTTAACATTACCAAGCTACAAATTTAAAATCTTAATACCTGCTTTATTTCTGTTGAAATGAATCATCAAAAAACTTCTTTATGTTATGAAAGCAGAAAAGAAATATTTACAAAATGTTTCAAGTACAACTGAAGATCTACAGAGTTAAATACAAATAATAACTTTGTTTTAAAGTATGTTCTGTTGGCCTGAAAACAGTCGCTGAAAATTTATACCAGCTCCTGTGATAAAAATTTTCAGCCAATCTACATATTATAATTGTCAAGAAATGTCTGATGAGGATTTTACAAAATTTCCGTGAAAGATACCCACAGAATAGAATCTCCTAGCAACTAATTCTACTAATCACTCAAAATTGAAAAATTCATCGTACCTATTTTGTATTTGATTTTGTGAAGACTTGCAATGTTAGCAATTTATCTTAAACCTTGTTAATAGTAATGTCTGTCTAAATTTTCTTATAATTCCTCAGAAGTGTTATAACATTAATGACCAATTTCTGATTTTTCTTGGTAAAGTAATTTTTTTAGGTATAAGACATAATGTATATATTCTTGTGTGTGAACTTAGAGAAGTTTAGAAAAATGCAGACCATGAAGTGATGATTCATTTTGTTGATTTGCTGTCCACAGAGTGAATTATCTCTTCAAGAGCTCTTTTTGTGACTCGTTTTCCAAAATTAATAAATCTCAGGTTAATAATTTTCAAAAAGTTAATGACTATAATTTTTGTTGCCTAAATTATTAACAGATGAGATGGACACTCATCATTTTTATTCCTTTATTCTCCACCTAGAACACAGGCACTTATGAACAGAGGAATTGCTGTCACACTTTACACTAGTAATCTTTTTTACTTCAATATCCTTTCTCTGACAATGCCTATTAGCATATACTTTAAAGCAAAATACAAGCATGCCAAAACCAAGTAGCAAAATAACTTTTTACTATTCTTTATCAGTCAATTTGTGTCAAGGAACATGAAGACATACAAAACTTTGCATAGAGTGGTCTTCTGGCAAGTGTGACAGGTAGTGTCCCAGGAACACTTTTGTTCTTCTATTAATCAAAACAGGTTTAGTAATTTCTGAAACAGATATTATTCTCCATTCATAAAACATGGAATTTATTCCTCAGTACACCTTATGATCTTTACACATAAGCATAAAATATTGCCAAATAAAAGTGTATTTGTACACCCTTTAAGCTGGTATATATTGGTAGCTGCTTAAGCTACAGATCAGTGAAAAGTCAATGGGGAAAAAAAGACTATGTTCATAGTATTTCCATAGATGCCGTACTAAAGTCAGTGTTAAGTCAAGGGTAGAAAACATGGTGTAGTAACAACCAGCAGAATTTGAGCCACTGTTGTAGATGGTGCCTTAATTTGCCAGTTTGACAGATAAGAAAAATTCACCTCATTTTCACCCTTTACCTTTTCCGTTTGCTATATGGAATCCTCTTTTTTATAATGGAAGCAGAGGAAGAAAAGATACAACAGAGGAAAATGTTCTATCTACCCTGCTTCCCCTTCCTCCATCTCGTTACTTCTCTCTTTCCCTATTGTTTTTCCACACACAAATTCATATATCTCGTTTAAGATATTTTAGAACTCTATTAACAAGAGTCAGGTGGAGGTGAGTGCACAGCTCACTTTTAATGTGAACTGAGCGCTTAAATATCTTGCAGGGCTTTGAACAGACCATCTTAGTCACTTTTGGCATAAAATGACAAAACTTGATCACAAATGATTCCTAATCTGATTGAGCATGGTTTGGGGTTTTGAGTTTCCTTGTGGCTGTACCTGTAATCCTTTCACTCTGGAAGTTAAAACTGCAGTCTGACAGAAAAGGAGAGACTTCTGCAGAATAATTGTCAGTATATAATATTCCTGTCTCAATGAAGTCTCCAACAATGCAGTGCAAGAGTTTGGCATATGTATCCTGTGGATGGTCACACAGAATCACAGAATCTCAGAATCACTAAGTTGGAAAGGACCTTCAAGATCATCAAGTCCAACCATTCACCCAACACCACCAGGCCCCCTAAACCATGTCCCGAAGCGCCACATCCACACGTTTTTTGAACACTTCCAGTGATGGTGACTCCACCACCTCCCTGGGCAGCCTGTTCCAATGCTTGACCACTCTCTCCATAAATAAATTTTTCCTAATATCTAGTCTAAACCTCCCCTGCTGCAACTTGAGGCCATTTCCTCTCATCCTATCGCTAGTTACTTGGGAGAAGGGACCAACACCCTCGTCGCTACAACCCCCTTTCAGGTAGCTGTAGAGAGCAATAAGGTCTCCCCTCCACCTCCTCTTCTCCAGACTAAACAACCCCAGTTCCCTCAGCTGCTCCCCATAAGACTTGTGCTCCAGACCCCTCACCAGCTCTGTTGCCCTTCTCTGGACACGCTCCAGCACCTCAGCATCCTTCTTGTAGTGAGGGGCCCAAAACTGAACACAGTATTCAAGGTGCAGCCTCACCAGTGCCGGGTACAGGGGTATAGTGACTTCCCTGCTCCTGCTGGCCACACTATTTCTGATACAGGCCAGGATGCTGTTGGCCTTCTTGGCTACCTGGGCACACTGCCAGCTCATGTTCAGCCAGCTGTCAACCAGCACCCCCAGGTCCCTTTCCGCCGGGCAGCTCTCCGGCCGCTCCTCCCCAAGCCTGTAGCATTGCATGGGGTTGTTGCAACTGAAGGGCAGAACCCAGCACTTGGCCTTATTAAACCTCGTACAGATGATCTTGGCCCATTGATCCAGCCTGTCTAGATCCCTCTGCAGAGACCTCCTGCCCTCCAGCAGATCAACACTCCCACCCAACTTGGTGTCATCTGCAAACTTACTGAGGGAGCACTCGATCCCCTCATCCAGATCATGGATAAAGATATTGAACAAGACCAGCCCCAGAACCGAGCCCTGGGGAACACCGCTTGTGACCAGCCGCCAGCCGGATTTAACGCCGTTCACCACAACTCTCTGGGCTCGGCCATCCAGCCAGTTCTTTACCCAGCGAAGAGTAAATCCGTCTAAGCCACGAGCTGCCAGTTTCTCCAGGAGAATGCTGTGGGAGACATATGCTCTGTGAATTTATTTTGCTATTAAATCTTAAATAGGTTTAACTTTTTAGTGAGATTTTATCTGCTGAGGTATATGGGTTTCCACATGCTATGGTTAACTTCAGACTTTCTCCCAGGTCTTACATATAGATATGTTTAGTGTCTTTTTGTTTTCTTCCTTTTTCTTAGATTGACGTATTGCCTAATTCCCCCACCCCCGTTAACATCCACCCCTTACAAGTTGGGGAAAAGCCATGAGCAGAAAGCATTTTTCTGGGAGAAGAGAGAGTGCTGCTGGTCCAGTACAACTTCTTCTCTCTTTCTGAAACTGGTGTCAGAGGGAATCAGTAGTAGTAACAGAGCAGAATCAAGGCAGAATGCTTCTAAAGGGAGTTTCTAGGCAGCAAAAGAAATAAATTGTTCCACCTCTTTTTCCTTATAACAAGACTGCAGTCCAGATCTTAGGCAGTCTCATACCAGTTGAGCGTTCTTGCCCATGTTTCAAAGCACCATCAAAATGTCAGTTATGGGAGCACTTCAGAGAGGTAGAGGCTGATTTAGTAGGAATCTATAATGTAGCAAAGCTGACATACTTGGAAAGAATTTTTATAAATATCTTTTAGATTTGGGTATCTCCACAATACAGCTTAATATTTTCAATTCATCACTTATATTCACATTTTTTTAAATTGTAAATTTATTTGTATTTATATTTGTATTTTATATATGTGTATAACCACTTTTTATGGTCTATGTCCAGATTTGTAGTCTTAATTTACATCAATATTACTAGAATTACATCTAGACATTACTGCAATGCATTTGGCACAGAAAATCAAATCAAGTGGGCAGTCTGCTTTCTGGAATGCCAATTACTGTGTTTCAGGACATAATTTTATAAATTCAAGATTACAAATCTAAAAGAACTATAAAAAGTAAGCTTTGAGAAGTTTCTGAAGAAAATGTTTATGCAGAATTCCTAATAATAAATAATAATCAGTGTTTGCACCACTTAATTATTACTAATATCTTTGAGGAACATTTATTTTCTCAGAGTGGCATTTGGAAACTGCAATGGTTTGGCCGTTGTGGACTTTATGCAGAAGACAGTACTGCTGAGCATGGGCACCCTTGACCTATATGGATCAAGTGATCCGTACCAGCGTCAGCCTCGTTCGCCTCGCAAAAGCAAGCAGTTTGCTGCAGGTAGGAAATAAATCGTCATGGTTACGAGCCTGATATGTTCTTTGGGTTTTTTGCCTGTGGCTTTTTTTATAGTGCTTTTGAAATGCATGACTATTTGCCGGCCAATGAAGTTTCTGTAACTTGACAAAAGAAACCTGACATGTTTGAGGTACTGACACTTTCTCAGAAACAAAATATTTTAAGAAGTTTATTCTTTTGGGATGGAGGTCAGCAAGTAATTCCCTTAGCTGAGTCTCTAAAAAAAACTGTAATGAGCAGAGCAGTAAACTGTTTCTCTGGCAGTCACTTGAAGTGTAGGCTTTTTGTAGTGCTATTTTCTTTCTGGTTTCAGTAAGTTCATACCAATAGGTAAGACTTCAATTCAAATTTAATTGTATCTTCGGCCAAGTGCTATTCATTGGTATTTGAATAGGCAGTTGTGTTGGGAGCAGTGTAACACCTGAGAGACACAGTATGTAGGTAGCGCAGGTAGCTCAAATTAGCCACTTTGTAAGTGAATTGAAGCTCTTGATATAAACTTGCTAAAGCCAGCTGCACCCCATTTTAAAATTTGATGCCAAGAGGATTACATTTGTAAGTCATAGCTATTACTATGCATCGTGTGTTAGAAATACTAGTCCATCAATGCAGCTAAATTTTAACATAAATTTTTGGTTGTCTAAAAAATTTACTTGGATGAGAAAAAAGTCAGAAGATCTTCTGTTTCAAGTCTTTTAACTCTACGTATTCCATAGTAACATACTAGAGTCAGACAAAATTATGAAATGTGTTTTACACAGCTGTGAAGTTTCAGAATTAGATTTAAAAACCTGTTTGAAATGATTAATTTTAAATCTAACCATAAAACTATAAAAGCAACAGGTTATAGTGGGTTTACGACATCAGCATTTTCATCAGCAGACCCTGCACTAAATCATCAAATCCTACTCCCCCATAGAGTCAATGGAAACTTTTTTTAATTGGGAATACGCTTGTACTCCAAACAGAAAGTAAAATTTAGAGAATAAAACGTAAGCCTTCGGGCCTACTTCTGTTCCTGGAAGACCATTGATCTCACTTTCTAGGCATTTAACCATGGCAAGCTTAGTTCTCATCTGTGCCAAGCGTCAAAGATGTAAATTTGGCACGGCTGAGGAGAGAAGAGATAGGCAGCTTTAGGCCACCTTCATCTTCTCAGCCTGGTTCAGCCAGCCCCAGGGCAGCTCCCAACGCCACGCGAGCAGCTAGCCACGGGCAGCTAGCCACGGGCCGCGCGCTGCAGAGCCCGGCACGAGCAGTGTGAGGGCAGCTGGTGTAGAAACAGCTCTTGTCAACACTCTACCACGTAGGGCTTCTCCGTGCCAGCGACAGCCTCGGCCAGCCCCGTCAGGCGATGCTCCCGCCACGCGGTGCGGCTGGAATGGCGCCCGCTGAGGTTAGGTGACTGCTAGGAAGGAGTACGCGCCTCTAGGTCGCTCGTCGAAACTATGCGCCTGGGAAAAGCCTCAGCTGCTTCCTCACCATCCATCCCGCGGCCTTTACTTTTTAATTTATTTTTTCCTGTTGTATCTCCCAATTGGAAGGTAAGCATCTGCTGAAATTTCTTCACCTTGGCTGTTCTAGATGCTGGTTATGATATCACTTCCTTTCACTTTAGACTGTTTTTTCTCTCTTTCCTCTGCCTGCTGCTGATGCTGGTGTACTGGCATGTTCCAAAGACAACTTTTGCATGCGTGGCCTGTCTAACTTTTATCCAGATTTAACGAAACGGATCCGTACTTCCTATCAGAGTAAGTTCTATAAAGGTTAGGCAAATAGCTTTATCATGATTGGACTATGCCTGACTTAAACCCATGTGTTTGTGCTTTGTAATGTGTTTTTTTTAAACACATTCAGCATGCATGCAAACTTACTCCATTTTGTGATGTCAACCATGCTTAATTTTTGATGATATCTTTATTATACAGATATTTCAGATCTGTTTTTCCTCTTCTAAAAGAGTCAATGAGAAAACCTCAGTGACTTATATGGGGCAGATTGGGCCTTAGAAATGTTTTTTCGACAATGTTACGTTCTTGATGACAGTATCTTTCTTTGGTTTTATGTTCATTTCAGTGTACACCTACTTATATGAAGCATTTCTTGTTTTGCAATGGCACTGCCTGGTTGTAGCTCTTAATTAATTTTTCCCTGTTTTCAGAAGAGCAATGTGGCTTAAAAGAGTAACAATTGGATTGGGTGCTGTGAAATTTAAAATTTTAATCTTGGTTTGGTACTTGAATATTTGGCTTTGGGGAACCATCTCATGCCTCTGATCTTTAATGGAGAATGTAAAGTGGGTATAAAAATACATACATCAAAGAGAGCTATGAAAATTAGTGGGTTTTATATCCTTAATTTTTGAATTACAGTGATATGCAATTTAAATATTAGTATTCATCACTGCAGAATGCAATGAACAAAGCTATAATTAATTTTGCAAAAATGACTGTTCAACAGATGAGTTGTATGTACCTTAATTAACTGCAGTGGTTATACGTAATTAGGTCTCCAGGATGCCTCTTATTCATCTCTTTTTAAAGTAGTTTTCACAGAACAACTGGATAGGCAATTTTACATATATGCCTCGGTATAGGCAAGATAAAGGAGTGTTAGTTGTTTTATCATCTTACATAAATACAGAGATGTGTAGCTATTGAAATAATTTGAACATTTGCACAAAAAATTCTATTCCATCTCTCTAGATTGATTACTCAACAACTGATTTCTATGATTTTATTTCAGAATACGTCACAAATCGTGGCGCCTCTACTTAAAAGACTAGTCCAATTACAAATCCAGCAGTCCATAAAAGCATTTGGCGTACAGTATCTTGAAGTTTATTGGTCTGGTCTTGCTAATTTCAAGTCTGTAACGGAGAACCTGAGGGACAGACAGCAGTCAAAGTTTGGGGGTTTCCCCCCACTAAAAAAATTAATAAATTCTAAGATCAAAAATGGCCAATGTTTTCATTCCAAATGACAAACAGACCACAGAGCTGAAAATGTATTATCTTGTTTCCGTCCTCCTGAAATCAGAAAAGTCTGCAAAATCTTTCTGTATATGTCATAACTGAAGAGTATGAGTCTGACTGTTGTGCAAGATCATTAACAGCTTCATTTCTTTCCTGAAAAATTATTTGGTTATTGCTTTTGCCATTCAATACTTACACAGGAGTATGTACTGCACGATCTGAAAGACGCACTGGGCAATAATATAAAGAATGGGGCAAGAATGTGTCATAGACTGAAAAATATCTTGCCGAGTCATTCTCAAATTATGCTTTGTTACATGTCTTATGTGAGGTACGAGTTTTTAGGAGGAGTATTGAGAATGGATTTAGGACTTTGCTTACAAGTTTATCTCTTCTCATAAGGGATGATGGGAAAAGAAAAATAACTTATTTTTGGAAATTGTGCAGTTGAAGCTGATACTATTAATGCAAAAGCAGTAGCAGCCATGTGATAACATAAGCATTAGGTCTAAAGTTCTGAGGCTTATATAAATGAGAATGGAAGTTAATGGGAAGAAATATCAGGAGTTGATTCAATTTAGTAATGAACCAGAAAGATAATTTAATGAGGATCAGCTTGAGAGAATAAGACTTGCAGGCATTAAAGCCAAAGAAGAGGTTATCAATCAGCAAGATACTTAGACTTTTGTCGGTCATTTTGGAGGTGGTTTGCAGGAAGCAGCAGTCTAGTTTAGTATCCAGCCTGAATCTGAGTGTTAGTGTGACATTCCAGGGATGAAACCAATATTATGGATTAGATTATTAGGGAAGACAGTGGTGCTGTTAGCTGTGTTGAAGTAGCAAAGAAAAGACTTCAGCACAAAAAAAAAAAAATTGAGTTCATCTTGGCAATGTTAAGTTCATGTCTGAACACTTTTAAGTAAAATTTAGAAAGGCAGGATTACTATTCTAACTTGGATGGAAGGAATCCAAATTAAAGATGTGTATTTATGAATCACTAGAGTAAAAAAATATATTTATTGCCCTGTTTAGAGGAGAGACTCTCCTCAAATACTGGGACAGAGAGATAAAGGAAATATTGATGTTTCAGTCTGGGGTGCCTTGCAACTGAAGAGGGAAAGGGAGGGGGGAACAAACATCAAGCAGGGAAAAGAAGCAATATGTTGGAGAAGAGAGGTTTTCCAAAGGAAAGACATAACCAGCAATGTCAAGGGCATCCGATATGCAAAGCACAGTGGTGGAATAATTGTTTTGAATTTTAGCCAATAAATCTATTAAGAGTTTGATAAGAGTGATGTGTACATGTGTAGGCTAGGCTCAAAAGTGTCTAGAGCGGACTTAGGGCATTAAGACAGCACAGTCTCTGGTTTGACAGGTGAGAGTGAGAAGGGAGAGGCAAGAAGGGAAGAAATTAAAAGGAGAAATGTAATCAGTTGTAGGCATACATAATGGGAGAGACTGAAACATGATTGTCCTATCAGGAGAAGTAATTTGAGGAAAATAAGAGGCTAAGGTGAGGGTAAGTACAGAGCTGGAGGTAGCTTTCTGGTGTTGATGACCTGTCCCATTTGCTGTAACAGCTGCTGGCAGCCGCCTGCCTTTGTAGCAAGAATAAGTGCCAAGCCAAGTAAAGTGAACTCTCTAGTGCAGAACTGTGGTGTTTCGTTTTTTGTTTTGTTTAGTTTCTTCAACTGAAATCAAGTTGTATATGTTATTACCTAGTGGTAGATAACATATATTCAAACACTAAAACAAGTACATTTACTGCATCTAGAGAGAGAGTGTTTGCAGCAGAATATAGAAATACCAACTTCCAAAAGCAGTTTGCATCTCCTAATAGAAACTCATACCATCTGCTGGTAAAACAAGAAAATAAATAGCCTTTATCAAGCATCCAAAAAGTTGGCAAGTTCAAAAGATGTTGATCCATTGGAGAATAGTTTTCAGACTGCAGACTCATCAGTGGGAACGCCTTACTATCCTTCAGGCCGGTCCCTTGAGGGAATGTGAGCAAAAGTAACCTTGCTCTGACAGGAGGACACAGAAAACTGTGTGTTATGAGTCATTACATAACAGTAATTGACACTTTAAATCACACCTGACAACACAGTAGAAGCTAATATAGGTTGAGTTTTAGGTTGATAGCTACATTCTCAACTGTCACTTCCAAAGAATGCATCATATTTAAACATGAAGGAAACATAATACGGTAATTCAGTGTGAAGATGATGGATTAAGATAACGCTGTGCTTACTTATGGTCTTGTGAATATTTCTGATAATTCATTTATTTTTAAGCAAAGATGTGATGGCTTTGGGTTCTTTTAAGTAAGTGATCAGTCTGAATCATTTAATCATGGAGGTAGAAATTTAATATTTAAAAAACAATTTTAAATTAGGAGTTCATAAAATTTGTTACTCCATACTAGACAGTACATTTCTGGGTCCTTTAATAAAGAAGAAATGGGAACCACAGTAAACTTTGAAAAATATCCATGTCACGTATCTTTAAAAGTGCTCTAATGCCTTACGTGATATATTTGCATCTTGCACTATTTTCACATGTTTATAATGTGTTCAAATCAAAGCCAATTTCCTTATGTCATCGGGTACATCTTCTCGCAGGTGGTTGTTTACATTGCCAATCTCAGTTATTTGCTTTTAATTTTGCCACTATATTCTTCTGCTCTACCTGGACTTAATTTGCTGGTGTGAGGTTTTTTGGGGTTTTTTTGTTGTTGTTGTTAAAAATAGCTAAAATATTCCAGGATGAAAAGTTAAAATATTTTTGTAATCTAACTTCAGTAGCTATTGTAATCTCTCAGAGATTCAAGGGAAGCAGAGTTACATGGAAATACTTATACATGATAAATTATTTAAAAGATTTAGCTTGGTTTCCTTAAAAAGGAAATGACAATAGAAAATAAGCAGTAGTACAAAGAAAAGCTTGAGAGCTCTTTCTTATCTCAAAGGGAAACAAAAGAGAACATTTAATGGAATCAAAAGTAACATAAAAAATTGACAATTCATTTCTTTTGTTGATTGTACAATTCATTGTCCTATAACATCTTTGGGATTCAGAATTTAATAAGACTAAGAGATACTTTGGATATATAATGGATAATTATAATAATATTATAATGAGAAGAACTCATTATAATATTTCTAAGCAAGAAAGATTTATGGCAGGAGAAAGTGGCAGTGCTTAAGCAAATCTAAGAGTCTGACATTGAGACAGTGCCCTTGTGCAGGGCACATGGTACCACCTATGCTTGACGTGGGCATTTGCCCTCTTTGTAAAAAGCTTCTGTTGATGGTCATTGTTAGAGGTGACAGTGGCTTGACAACAAGTCTAGATTTCTAGAGCAGTTCACATGTTTACCATTTTTAAATACCATATAGTGAACTGTATCTTTACTGTTGTAAGTTGTAAAACTGTTGCCAGACAAAAAGAGCTTGTGGTACTCTCACGGTGGTTGCTCTTGGGTTTTCAGAACAGTGCTGCAATTTGGTACATTTTCTACTTAGGTCAGTGGCACCATAATTCATATTGAGCTGTAATATTGTTTCTGTGAACTCACAAAAAAAAAAGCAAAAAAAACCCACAAAAAAACCCCTCTATTTAGAAGCAAAATCTCGCTTGGAATTTGACATTGTTAACTATCACTAGTGCAAGGTTTAAAAGAATTTCTTCAATCACAACATCATAACCTTAGCATTAAAATTTTGATATCTCCAATACTGCATTTGCAAAAGAAACAGTTTAACATTTAATATTATTTATCTAAGGCCTCTGATGTTATGTGAATGTGGCAAACTCGCTCCCACGGTACCTTGCAGACATTTCTGCAGCAAAAATCAGTTATGTCCCCAATCTGTAGGTACATACTGAAACACCAGAGTCAGGCAGAAGTACGATTTGCTGTAAGAAAGCTATACATAGAGAGGGTCCCTAAATGGTTGCAGTTCCTCCATTCTATCATAACTTCAAGAAGTGACTGGACTCAGTTGATTGGAATATAAAATTCTCTCACACATTCTAAGTTGAATCAAAGAAAGATTCAGGTACATTTCTCAAAATAATCTTTGGTTTTCAACGTTAGTGTCTGGATTGTGATCTTTTGTTTTAAAAGTCAGGAGCAAATATGTCATTACTACTTAACAGGCCAAATCAATACTGCTGTTTTTCCAAAGCGCTCTCAAAGTTGTGCTAGCACTCACGCCGCTTTGTTAGCGGTAGGAGCTTTTTATTCTTCTTGTTGGGGCTCTGGATTCTCCTCATTTCTCAGAGCCATTCAAAACTACATTGTAATAAAAATATCAGTAGCTACATTAAGATCCCACTTTTTAATACAAAGAGAACAGCACTGGTGACCGAGTGGTAGCGGAATTTTTTTAAAATAAGAATCTATTTGAATTTTGGAGATGAGGGTCTCTGAGCCTGAGGGTCCAGAAGCCGTAAAAATTAAAACACGTCGTGTTGCAGGAGGCATGGTGCCAGATTAAAGCGTATTGAAAGGTTGTGATCGGGTGTTTGACTTCCAGGATACAACATAGGCAGGGTGCGTGTAAACACCGTGTCAGTACGGTAGTAACGCACGTCTGGATGTGGGCTGATGTTCACTAGGCTCTGCAACCTGAGCGCTGGTGAGTCCCCGTTGCTAGCAGACGGATGTCGGGTGCTGGGCTGTCTGCCGGTCCCAGGCAGCCTACGGCATGAAGTGTCAGAGCTCCTTCTGACAAGCGTGACCTGCTCGGTGTAGGCCATGGGGCGGCACGGGGTGCACGCACCGGCTAGGTGTGAATGGGTACGGCCATGCCCAGTCCACCTTCTCAGCAGTTAGCCCACGGTAAAGGATAGCATGAGCTCGGGCTTTCTCTCACAAGCATGCCAAAAGGCATGTTTAAACTTGTGTGTATATATATATAAACATATATATGCAACCTGTGCCAAAGATGGATCTTAGTTTGATCACAGAAACAAGCCCGAGCTTAAGCAGTATAAACTAAGATTTCCTTACTTGTTGCTGTCTTCCATGGTGGACTGCTACAAATGAGTTCCTCACAAATATTTGTAAACAATATATAAGGTGTCTTGTGCAAAAATTCTGTCCTATATTCAGCATATGTAGATATAATGCTCTTATATTCAGAGCATTATCGTTGCCTCTGTGCTCTTTAAAATGAGCTGTCTTGTGTGAATTCATATAAAGTTCCTAATATTGCATAGTAGTAGTGATATCTTTGTATTCACTTTCTTCTTTCACCAGTACTGTTTTGTTGGTTGTTTTTTCTCTTCTCCCCCTGTTTTAAGGTTTCTTCCCTGCATTCTGCAGCAGTTGAAAGCATAGAGTTGTTTCCACATCAGCTTGACAGGGATGAACGAGTTCGATTCATATCACAGACATTTAAATTTTAAAGTATGTTTACGTGTTTTCTCTTGTTAGGTACAGTCACTCTTTGTCTACCCTGAGGCACTCGGAAAACAAATCTGAGTTAACAAGCGGTGTGATTTTTAAAGCGGACCTAAATTTCTGCAGTGACAGCCTGATAACTGCAGTTATCTGAAATAGAGATTTCCCTCGCATTTCACACCACCCCTTTCTCCAAACTGACTTTAAAGTGCAGAACATCATCAGCCAAGAAAGTTGAAGCATGCCCTGTTAGATTGTAACTTAACTTTTTAACTCCGTTTTTTCAGGCCTGACTGAACTCAGTGACAGTCCAGTTTCCCTGGAGCTAGAGCGTTGCAAGTCTCCCACTTCAGGTAAAGGTGATTGGCTTCTCTTCCTGCAGTCTGTGTAAGCCATTCCTGTCGTGCATCGCTGTGTGTCATTAACCCCTAAGAAACGAAGTGCATAGTTACAGTTCCAAGGAGAAGTTGTTACTGGAGAAGTGCTTATTACAAAGCACAATAAAATCCTAAGTCTGTTTACTTAAATAAAAAATAAATGTACATGGCGCATCTTGAGGTGAAGAGTCTGAAAACGTTTGAATTAACGACACTGTGCAGGTATATTCCTATATCCTCCTATTAGAGGCTTGTTTTTCCATTTTCTTAAGAGGCTTTCTGACTTTTTTTTTTCTGTAGGGAGTCCTTATAATTTTATATATAGAGAGAAAATATTTGATAATGTATGCAGATGGTAAATTTTAACGACTAGAACCCACCAGTGCCTGAGTTATGTCACTTGCAATGGAAGCATAACCTCAAATAAAAATATTCACTTATCAACCACTTTGATCCAGCAGTGAAATCTTGGCCACTTAAAAATTTATAAATGTTTCCCATTCTACCCATAGTCCGTCAGAAGGTGGAGTTCATCTCCTTCCTAGAGACTTTTCCTGAAAGTGCCTAGTCTGCATTGAGCTCTTTAATGTGAGCTCACTGTCTTAAAGATCATTGCTTAGAGCTGTTTTCTAGTAGCTGACTTTAAATGTGATGGAAAACAAGCAGGTGTAGCTGTGATACACTCATTTTACTTGTGGAATGCATATCACACTTCTTTTCCTTGTAGTTTGGTAAGTATTGATAGATACTTTTCTTTCTTTTTGCCTTAGTTGTGGTAAAAAATTCCCACAAATATGTTATTCAATTCCTCTCTTCTTATTTCATATATTTTACTTTATTATAACAGGACACATTAATCTTGAATGGAAGCCACTAATTAGTAATTTACAAAAATTTGAAACTAAAAACTGTTTCCCTGATGCATCAAGAACTAAAACAAAATAGCTGTTTTGAAGTATGTATGTCCTTGTACTATTTGCAACCCAAGTTCTGTAGACATGGGAATATGAAAGTGAAATAGGCTCTAATAATATTGGTATAACACTAGGAGCTCAAACTCTTGAGCTGTGCCTCAGAAATGCATGATATGAGCTTTAAAATAAAACATTTGATAACACAGTATAATTTATTGTGTGGCTCACTGGGATTCATCTTTTCAATCTTCTCTCCAGAAACGAGCTGCAAACGCTCTTTCTCTTTTTAGTGAAAACTAAGAGATCACTGACTTGGTAAACATATGTTCTTAGTTTTATAATGATGAGCAACTCCTATAGCACCTTACTTTTTTCTGCAGTTAACTTCAATTTTTCATTCTGCTATTGATCAAAAATATCTATTTTAGATAAATTTAAGATAATTTGCTCCAAAATTTATTCTGCTTTTCTGTTTTGGAGATCATTCATCAGGGAAAACATGGCACATTTATTTATGTTTCCTATTTTAGCCCTTCCATGTTATTTTCCAAGCTATAGTTGAATCTTTAAAATGTGGAACCAGGTGCAATTTTGTAGGCAGAAAATATTATTAGAAGTAACTGCTGTTTAAAATAGAAATTACTTTGACTTGTATTAATTAATTTTTAATTAATGCAAAATTAAAATAATTTTGCTTTGGTATACCCACTCTAAAACTGGGCAAAATCCGGTCTAATCATCTGGAGTAACTGACCTCAAAATTGTGACCTCCAAGAACTTGGGAGCAGAACTACCTCGTGCTTATCAGCACGGCCTCCCATCACGGCCTTTGCACTGGGTAACATTTCTTCCTCATAAAACACTGCTGATTGATCTGCGTAGTTACGGATTCATCAGGAAGGATCCTTCTACTTCCAGTCTTGCCTTTGGTCTATTTAAACTTCATGGCAAACAAGCTCCATAATGGAAGTGTGCTCTCCTCTGTGGAGTCCCAGGGTAGCTGTGTTTGTAAAACCAGTGACCACATACCTCTGCTGAAGATAGGCCAAGACTTAATCCTTCAGAAATTTAGCAGACAGAACACTTGACTGCTGAGTCAAGTGATTCGAGTTGCTGCCCAGCAAAGATCCTACTGGTATGACTACATCACCAACTGATGAGGTTGCAAAGATGGAAGGAACAGAGTTTGATTTGTTGCAGATTCATGATGGTTGCCAGACCACATCACCATCAGTTCTTCACCCTGGCAGTGAAGTTCATGCCAGTTACTGGCCCTGGGTATGCACAATGCATACACAAATTGCAAACTGCTGGACAACACTAGTCTACGTGACAAACGCTACACACATTATGGCATGGTGGTGAGCAAGTTCATCCTCGGTTCCTTCCATCAGAAGGGGAATGACTTGAGGAACAACACTTATGCTCACGCACATACTTTGAGTCTCCAAGACAATGCCTAGGAAGGACACCTCCACTACACTGATTGCCAATGTAGACACAAACAGTTTTACCTCTAAGAGAGCCATTAGTAACTTAGTCAGATTTCAGTTCCAACCAGGCCTGTAAGAACAGTGTTGATAAAGGCTTCTTGGAGAATTTGAAAAATCTTCTGCCTCCTCACCTCTTGGTCTGATCCTGAACATTGCTTAGCCTGCCTGAAGCATCTCAGTTTCCCCAAAAAATGTATTTTGCCTGTGATGTCCTACTGCTTGTCAATGTTATAACTTCTGGCTAAGCTTCTGTGGAACCAGACTAGGTCAACTCAGTAATTCAGCTTTGTTGTTTCTCTTCTCTGCCTCAAATCAAAATTAGGCATTTGTGTTCTATCACTGATATGAGTGTTGGAGCACTGAGCAAGAGACTTGATGCTGAAGAATACTCCTTATTTTACATGCATGGCTCGTTTCTAATTCAGTACAAATCCAACTTCTTCATTAAGCAAAATTTTAAGCTTGTTTCACAAGACTGACTTTTCAGATGCTCCTCCTGTACTATGTACTAAAGCATGGCTTTGCAGACAGTGTAACTGAAAAATCAGATTCCCATTCTGAACATCTTTCAGACCAGAAGATGAAAGGAAACCCTTCGATGAAAATTTCTCTGAAATTCACACTGCCACACAGAGGGTAGCAGCAAGTGAAGAAATACCAACCTTGCATTTTAAGAGTAGCAGGCAGAGGAGAGGAAGACTCTTCCTTAACCACTGGTATCTTGTTTTAATTAAATTAGTATTTAAATACCATAGTGATGCATTTCCAGTGCTTTACATGAAGACAAAAAGTTAATAAAGCCATTGGAAAGATTCTGCTTATTTGTGAATATCTGACCTGTGGCAGTTTCCACTGTAAATAAAATACATTCAAGATATAGAAATATATATATGGAATAACACTGGTAAAAATTGTGGAACAAAAAATTTTAAAAATAAAAAAACCCCCGAAACATTTATCTATATAAAGCATGTTTCATGAGAACAGTGATGCAGCATGGCATGCCATATAATGGTGATTGGCTTAAAAAAAAAAAAAAACCAAAACCACCAAACCCTCAGATCATATAAAGAACAGTTGAGATAAGGATTTTTCCATACTGTCAGAACATCTTATTCTTACTCATGCATGCCATGCTCTTTTCATGGAGAAAGACAAACTGCATTTTGATTGTTTTTTGTGATTTGGAGGTAAATGTTAGGATTTTGTACTACATTCACTTTGCAATGGCATGTCAGAGCTCAGTAGCTCTAAAACAAAATAAAAAACTCTGAGGCCTTGTATGCACTCATCATGTAAATGGTGCTACATCCAGTGCTGGAGTTAATTACTAGATAATGTATTACAGAACAGTACTCATTACAGTAAAGTTTACCTTTGTTTTTATCATCTCATTAGAAAAATTTATTCAGGGCTCTTAGGAATATAATATATATGTCCCTTGCTGCTTCAGCCATTTATATGCAGCTTCATATTGAAGCACGTAGTTGAGAATACACTGTGAGCACAAGAAAATGCATCTTGGAGAGGTCATTTAACTTTGTTGTGTGAGATGCAGTGGCCAGTTTAGACTTCTTTCAAAGACCAGAAGGAAAGAATTTCATCAGTCCGTGTATAGGAGAGTGACTTCTCAAATGTGTGTTCTAAAATGAAAGTGCATTTGTGTTTTTTTTCTTAAGAAATCACCTTCATGTTGGGAGTTTGCATCTAAAACGCTTTTAAGACTATAGAGCTTAGAGAAGGCTACATAAAAATTTCCACAATTGATTCCCAGGAGCTTTGGAACAGGTCCCTGATGGCAAGATTATGAGTTTTTGTATGTATTGTGATTTCCAAGTGCTGCTGTCCTGATTCATTCCATCAGCTAAATCTGCTGGGATTAGGGCTATGCCATGCCAAGCTCCTACTTTCCTACATGAAGTATTTCTTAATAGCTTTGTTTCAAGAAGAAAATTATTAAGTTTCTAACAATTGCTCTTTTTTTAACTTGTGGGTAACTGCAAAGTAGTTCAAGAGATTTGACTCATCTTGAAAATTACATTCTTACAGAAAACAAGCCAGAAAGTAAATGCTTCAAAACATTTTGTGTGTGTGGAAAACACAGAACGTAATTTATTTTGAAACTTGATTACTGATAGTCCTGCCAGCATAACTATTTCTGCTTATTTATATCAAGATAAAAAGAATGTTTTTAAAAATTAATGTTAAATTAATTTTAATTAATTTTTAAAAATTAATCATTAAAGAGAGGTTAGCTCCTGCACTGTGAATAGAAGGTACATTTTACCACTTCTTCCGATATGTGGGGGAGGTTCTGATCAGGCGGGTTCATGCTTGCTCAAGGTCTTGAGAAAGGAGGTGTACGTAGGGACTAGCAAGGAACAGGGAGCAGCATGAGCTGGCAGAGGAGGGGAAGTGGGGACCTGGGTTTGGGCCATGGTGTTTGGCTCGGGGGGAGCGATGGGGGTACCCCCGTGCAGCCCATGGTGCGTGGCTCGGGGCTCGAGGGGGCCTGAGCTTGCCAACGAGGGCCAGAGGCTCCTACGGAGCAGGAAGGTGGGAGCGGGGCCAAACGCAGCCTGGGGGTCGCCAGGCGGGTCCGGGGCGGGGGAACCTCTCTGCCCGCGAGCCCAGGTCCGGCTCAAGCAGGGCCGCGGCAGCAGCGCAGCAGGAGCGGCAGCTCGCCGGAGGGGTGAGGGTTAGGTTCAGCCTCACAGCGGCTCCCGTGGGGAGAGGCCTGCCCGGGGTGCCCTGTCTGAGGCCGCCAAAGGGAGAGGGCTGTCTCTACATTGGCCCTGAGCCCCAGCAGCCAGCCCTCCAGGACCTTGCCGAGTACCTTGTCCGAGTGGGTATCGAGATACTAAGCTCTTAAATCTGTGCTTTAGCAGAAGGAGACCGTGACTGATATTCCAAAGCGTTGCGGGGGCAGAAGCTGCCCGCTAGGAAGAGAGACATATGAAGGCAGCTTCATTTTGAATAAGCCTGACTTCTCTGACTGCAGTCCTGCTGTAGCAGCCAAGGGAAGTGCGCCGCTGCGTCTCATAGGTTGTGCCTTGGTGTTTTCCTTGGAAGCCTGATGGGAACCATATGGCTACAGGATAAGATGTTATCTGGTTCGGGAGACCTGGGTGCTCAGCTTAGCGAGCTGAGCTGAGCTGCCGACCGTACCTATGAACTCTGTCTGCACCTCTTTCTCGTCCCACGCTTGGATAACGTGATGTTTACACGTTAAGCTCTTTTGGGCAGGGGCCATCTTGCTTTGCGCTGCCGACATCACAATTTCTGATTGATAAACAAGTAATGGTAACAAACAACTCCTCTGGTCTCTTGAACCTTTACACTCCATTCTTAAATTCGACTGGTTTTCAAAAGCTCTTTTTCAGCAAGATAGGCTTACCTGAATGATCCTCCTTTATAATAAATGTAGAGATAATAAAATATACATGATTTAGGTACTAAAAATAGGTTACATAACAATATCCACATTCTGGTCTGTTTAACCATAAAATCTTGGTTTTACCCAGAACAAAGTAATATGTACAGCTTTAATCACAGTAAAGCATGAAAGCAACCAGCTCCTTCTTTTGCTTTTACCCTCAAAGACGTGGTCTGTTCACAGTGGTTCACGCTGAGTCCTAGCACTATCATGTCCTATGCCAAAAATTTCCAAATTTGGTGGTGTAGATGGTGGTAGGAGTAACCCTCCGGCTTCCTCAACTGCACTTCCTTCATTTCCTCACGCTCCGCGTCTCCTTTGCCTTTTGGCCCCCAACTCGCCATGTCCCCTGCTCTCTAGCCCGGTACACACGGACCAGCTCATCAGCTGCACACTCCTCCTCTTCCTGGTCCTCTTTCTCTTCAGCATCCTGCAACTGCCCGTGTTAGATCGCAGCCTTCAGTACAGCATGCCTGTTCTATTCGCGGGCAGCTGTGGCAGCTAAGCTCTGAACTCGGTGTAGAGCCCTTCAGGGGAATCGGGACGTGAGCGCTTCGCATGTCACGTGTGAGCCCGCGCACGAGCGCTTGGGAGCTACTTCTGCATCCTCGCAGTTCAGGCATGCGTACCGCGATTCGGGAGCAGTGGTGGCGTATAACGCGAGACATGTAATCCCTGTTATACTGAAACACCAGTCACACAGAAACAGACGCGGTTAAACAACCACTTTGCAAAGCTCAAAGCCTCCACCATGACGGCACGAAAGCGGCTCCTTAGTGTTGGACGCAGTTAGGTTTTAGAGCTCTGAAATAGCCTGCTCGAGATCCTGGCCTGTTAGTAAAGTGTCCCACAGCCTTCCTTAGCAATCGGTAATCCTTCTTCAGAGGGCTGGTTGGGCCAGATGTTGTCCTTTCCTTTAAAGGAGATGATACCACAAGTGATTCTCCTTCCTCTATAGCAAAGCATTGATTTTCTGGAATGGTACCCTCCATTTGCAGTCTGAAAGAGTGTATGACAACTGCTCAGATAAATGGAATGTTTTTAAAAGGCTGTTCTGAAAATCAAGCTGCCCTTTGTGTGAATGCTCAAAATGGATGTAGGAGCCTAACACTTGGTATCCAAATTAAAGAATTTTCATGGAGTAGCGTTAGCGATGTGTATTTTGATGTTGGGTTGATCTGAAAAGATCTCTTTGCCTTGTCCCAAAGTATCCAGTTAAAGTGACAGCTAGAAATGGGTTACTGGGAGGGCTATGCTGGTTCTACTGATAGCAAAATGTTGCTGAAGAGCCTGAAGGGCTCCCCTACACTTCCCGAAAGACAGACAGACAGACAGACAGACAGACATCTAGCATAGGTGCCAGCTGATATTTTCTTTTGCCTCATTGCAGACTTTGTAGTTTATGACACTTTGCAAAGGAATGCAGCAGAATTTCTTTTTAGGGGTTCTGTGACTTGAAATGGTAAGTGGCTCTTCGGGGCATCCTTCTGACCTAAAAGCTTATTCAACAGGAATGACAAAGGACTTGTTTCTTATATTCATATGTCCCAGTGTTCCTGTCACTGTGATACTTACCATGTGAGACTTTCTTTAGAAGTATAGTAGTTAGCTGACAAATAATTAATTGTTCATTTCTACTAACAAACAGTATGGGTAAAGGGTAAAAGGTAGAAAACAATGTGAAAAAATACTGAGTGAATTCAAAATGAAAGAATCATTTTGGAAATTAAGTCTTCTGAATGATTAATAAAAGATTTCTTAAGGCATTCTTTTAATAAATTTAATGCCGTTCTGACTGCTACAAGACATGCTTCATTTCGGTTCTCTGGTGTTCATTGTTTAAAACTGTGCTCATGTGTAAGGAAATGAAAACATTTTTGAACAGAAGCAAAATCATAGTTTTGTTGCATAATTGGAACACAACAGATAATTAAATCTTCATTAAATTTAGTGCAATATTTTGATGTCTAGATAACACCACATTATATCCTGAAGCTGCTGTATTTCGTTTCTGTGCAATCTGTCTTCCTTTCCGTCATGTTACAATAGTGTGTTCTGTCTCCATTACCTGTACAATATGCCCTCTCTTTTTCAAATGGTATCTTGAGGTATGATGTCATCAGAATTCATAATTTCATGGCAACCTCTTATTAAATTGGTTTCCAGGTTTTTAAATATTTGTGATATGCTGCATAACCAGCATTTGCAATATTTGCCTTAATCTCATTTGTGTTGTTTTTTTAATCATTCCTGTCATCACAAGGTAAGATATTGCAGCATACAGCCAAATCTGTGTAGAGCACCATTCACTTCTTGAGAGCTGGAGTAATGTTTCTTCCAGTGCTTCTTTGTTCAGTTACATTTATTTTTGCTGAATGGTGTAGATGAAGATATTTAAATCATAATTCTGCCTTTATATGCTCATTTAAAAAAAAAAAAAAGCGCTACAAATTTGCAACATGGTATAACCAGAAGATGGCATGTTGTTTTCCCTCTTTCCTTTTTCTTTCTTACTTATTAACAACTGCCTTTCTCCTTTTTCTGTTGTTTCAGTTAAAGGATCAAGAAAGTTAAGTCTGCCAACAGATCTTAAGACTGATCTTGGTACGGTAGGCGAAAGCCAACAGCTTTAAACTTCCTTACATTCATTGGCAAAACGTTTTTCCAACAGATTCATGAGATAACACAATAACCTTGGAGGCTTCGTCTGAAAAGGCTTTCTAAAAACCACCTATTAACCCATACAGTTCTGTTGGCAGCTCTCAGCATTTTGCCTGTTTAATATTCATTTACTTCATGTAGACACATTTTGCCAGTCATTACACACTGTGTGTGTAATATTTTATTATGAAAAGGCTCCAGAACTTTTCACACACTTGAGCCACTATAACCGGTTGTCAGTGATGTTTATCTCTGCCTATAACACCCAATGCATGCATTAGTCTATTTTCTTTATTTGAGGCACAGGTTCTGTGCCACAACAGTGATACGATGGTTGAACATGTATATTTTATGGTGTCTTTGAACTTCTGAGAAGTCAGATCAGAAACCAGTCATTTGTGTCTCAGTCCTCTCCTTGAGACTTACCTAAGCCAACTGTTAATTACACTGTTTGCTGTAACTTTTTTCTCAATTCTTCGTTAATATTTCAGTGGAAATGCATGGTAAGTGAGAGCAGAAATTTCACCTCAAAAAAGCCTAAAATTAAAATTCAACATCTTGCATAACCTAAAAATGTTTGGGGCAGATCATGCCCTCTTAAATATCCACGTAAAGGGGATTGCTCCTGGCATTTGGGTTGGAATGTGTGGTTCACACAAAGATTTTTATAATTGTCTTTAAATGTTCTCAGTCTCAAGGAATCCTTTCTAGTTTTGCTCTCATGGGAAATTTCTCATATAAGATCACTGAAAAAGCTGTGTAGCCATACCTCATTACTTTGAGTGTCTTTTTCAAGATATAAATTAAAGTTGGATCACATCCTTGCATAATGCAGCTGAATTTAGTTTCTGTCAATGGGAATCATGTGCATGTATTAACCAATATAGCACTGTTCCCCAAGGCAAAAGTCAGGGGAATAAATATGTCTTCCACATTATAAATGACTGAAGAACTTACTTAGAAAACTCTTAATAGCTCCTGATAAAGATTAAGTAAATAAATGTTGAAAAATCATTGGTAAATCCAATCCAGATTGTGCAGGTTTCAGTGTACAGAGTGATTTAGTTTAAATAATTTACTCCATGTTAACAGTGATGTTTGAGAAACTAGGAATGTAGGCATATACCCCAAAAAAACTTGGAGTGGAAAATAGTAATACTGATAATACTCCAAAAAGATAACAGGAATGATGTAGGCAGCTATAGACCTGTAAAATTAATGTTTACCACTAAACGAACAGGCTAGCTAATAAGAGGGAAGGTGAATACTTAGAGCATCAAAATAGCCATAGGGTAGAACCTAAGGCTAAACCATAGTCTACAGAACTTTTTGGTAGTATTATTAGAAATCTATAACTTGACAGACACATAGCATGAAATAGATTTAAAACCCGAATCATAACACAAGAAAAATGTACATCTGATGTGTAAAAGTCTGGATTTATAGCTTTTTTAGAAAAGCAAGAAACAAATCAAGGTAACTAGAAGTGGTGAGGGCTTTACTGTATAATATAGGAATCAGTATTAAGATTTGATTCTGTTCAGCATCTTGAGACAGACCACTTTTAAAGTCACCTATCAGTGAAAAACCTGCCCTACCATCAGCTTTCCTGTAATCATGCTGGGAGCTGGACAATATTGTAAGTGTTGCCTAGAATACATTGACAAATTGAAGGCAGATTTATGCTTTTAAAATAAAACAAAACAAAACCAATAAAAAACCACCCACAAAACCCCAAGGATCAGGGAGCAGGACAATTATGTACAAAAGGAAAGCTGTAGAAGTTAAACAAATTCGACCTAAGAGCATAGGAGGCATGATGATCGATCTTAATCATATGACATATGTAGGGAAGTTTGAAGATTAATGGAATGCATAATCCTGTCTGATTTTGATTTCAAAAGAGTCATGTTTCTACCATTCCTCTATTTACCTGTACTCATTATTTTTTAATAATGTAGAACAAGTTAGGTATGAACTAAAAATAAGTCTAAGAATCACAGAATCATTAAGGTTGGAAAAGACCTTTAAAATCATCAAGTCCAACCATCAACCCAACACCACCATGCCCATTAAACCATGTCCTGAAGTGCCACGTCTACATGTTTTTTGAACACTTCTAGTGATGGTGACTCCACCACCTCCCTGGGCAGCCTGTTCCAAGAAGGTCTATTTCAACATCCTGCTGAAACTAGTAGAACTTCATTAATTTCAAAAGCTTCATGCAGACCAAAAGGTATTATCAAATTGCCACCTAAGCATTCTGTTTGTTGTTACTGCCACAGCTATTGGATACTCTGCACTCATATTACCAGGAAGCTTGGTGAATGGCTAAGGATAAAACATGTGGAAGCAGCATTCAATGTATAAGCTGGCAGTTACTCATAGCTAATCAACTGCAGAGGAAGGTTTTAAAAAAAAAAAAAAACAACCTGAAACAAACCAAAAAAACTTGTTTCAGTTCTCCTTCGTGACTATCTTAAAAGGGCAGAAGATTCCTGTTAGTTATTCTAGCCATTAAAACTATGCTGAATTATAGATAGCTTAGTTTACAACAGGCTGGAAAAAGCATCTTTTTCTCAATGTAAGGAGCTAAATTTAAATGGCAGTTCCTGGAAAAGGTGATGAATAATGACTGCATTTCATTTACTTCTGCTCCAAAATGTCCTGGCTCCGCTGGCAGAGCTCGTAGAGATTATTTATCCACTGTTTGGCTGTTGCCTGAGATTGTACCCATAGTCTGAATATTCAGGGGATAACAATACTCTCTGGCCCACACGTCTTGTAAAGATATTCAGGTCACCACTCCCAGATGAAGAGATATTGTCCATCCATCCCATCGGCTCTGGCTCATAGCTTTTTACAGAGTGCTGATACATTGCCTATTCTCAGCGCCGACTGCAGCTAATTGGGAAATACATTAGCATTTGGCAGCTTACAGTTTTGCTCCCTTCTTAGCATCTGGCTCATGTAATGTCCTTGCTCTCACTTTGCTTTGAATTGTAATAGTAGAGGTTAAGTGTAAGTTAAATCTGTTTCAGGTGGAGGTGCTGCTGGTACTGAGAAGTGCCTGGGGAGTAGGTTGCTAGCATTTAAGGGAATAATGTGTGATCTGATGACTGAGGATGGTCTAGTTAAACCTTCTCAGGATTTTCATGACTTAAAGGCACTTTGGGACTCCATTTTGACCTTTACATGACTGATAAAGTTGACTTCAGCATCTTTTTATTTTGATGTAGTCATTATTATCTACCCTTGCAGAAGGACTTGTCACCTGTAGATGCCATATCTCCACACAGAAATGTGAGAATATGCCATATGTAGGGATACGTTGAAACTTCTTGATCGTTTTAACTACTGCAGATCACAGTAACCCAATGTTTATTTGAGTTGGCCAGAAGGAATATGTGACATTGCTGTTACATATACTGTACAGTTTCCCTATTATCCTTCAGAGCCAGCTCTGAATGATAGTATCTTTATTTTTGAACCTAATACTGTTTCCCAAAGTTTTCTGAAAAGATCATCTACATTTCCACGCACTGTTGCAGTGAAATGAATTATGGGGATAATCCTAGTCTAATTTAATCAAGTGGAGAATCTGGGATATAGCATATACACAGCTGCTTTTATATGAGAGTTTTCTAACTTTGCTTCACCAGACATTTTGAGCATCAGCTCCTATTTTTCTTTTAGGAAGTATTTCTGCTCATCTCATTAAAAACTTTCAAAATTTCCAGGTGGTCACAGGGAGCTAGACAGAAGTCCTAACTAACAATGGAGATACTCAGTAACTGCTAATTTTTATTTAATTCCTATGAACAGATGGTTTCACTGTAAGAATTTATGCTATCACCTAGACTTTATTAGCCAAAGAACAAAAGTAAATGCAGACAGACATCTTTTGTTTCCTCTTGCTAAGCTGTGATTTTCAAAAGTTTAATATAATTTCCTGTGCTTTCAGCAGAGATTTATAAGCAGTGAATGAATTCTTCACCAGGTCAGAGTTAATGTCTCCCATTTTATACAGCAGTGAAAAACTAGACAAAGTACCAAATAAGCTCAATTTTTTTCAAGGATTTGAGAAATGTCTTCTGATGCAGAGGACCAAAAACTTTAATTCTGAAAGTTGGCTTCATAAAACAGAATTGCAGGAGTCAGAAAAAGGCACTTTGGTTATAACTGTATTCCATGTTGTCCATTTTGTATGAGATTATTATTTTTCTTTCCATAAAGATTTATGCATATTATAATAGAATTATAATGTTAAAACATCTACAATTTGATGCCTTTGCATTCCATTGCAAGGAAGTGTCACTTCCTAGGTGCTCCCAAGCCTATGAAACAGTACCCGGATATCGTAAAGAAGACCTCATTTTTATTTCAAGGATGAGCAGTGGAGTTACAGCAATTCTTCCTTTACACTTTCAAAGTATTTTACAGCAGACATTAGGCACTGGCAAAATTTTGAAGCTTTTAATCTGTTTTTTTCTTCCTGCTGCATTGAACAAACCAGTAGATTTTAAGTGGAGCGTTCTGTACTAATTTTTCTGGCTCTGGAGCTGTAATTCTGTTTACCATGCCAAATAATATTTCAGACATTTTGAAATTGTATTAGATGCTTTCCTCCCTGGTCTGTCATTTTTAGAAAAGGCAATTCAGACATCCAGCTGTAACAATGCTTTTCTTGAATTACTTGGCAATATACATTGAAAATTATATGCGTTTTTACGTGCAAGGAACTTTATGGACTGTCTAGTGTGTGTCTCCTTCCAGAAAGGTAACTTCTGTTCACTTTTCAGTCTAAAAATACCAGCTGAATTGAGGAATCATCCGAACTCTGCTTATAGTTAGAATCATAACATAATTAAGGTTGGAAGGGACCTCTAGAGGTTGGCTAGGCCATCACCCTGCTCAAAGCAAGTCTAGTTAGACAAGGTAGATCAGGGCAATGTCCAGTTGAGTCTCGAATGCCTCCAAGGACAGGGGGTCCACAACCTCTCTGGGTGTCCTCTTCCAGTATTTGATCATCCACACAAGAAAAAAGTTTTTCCTAACATCTAACCAGAATTTCCCAGGTTCCAAGTTGTGTCCTTTGCCTCATCTGATCACTGTGCACCTCGGACAAGTGTCTGTCTCTACCTTCTCCATATACTTCTATGAGGTAGTTGCAAACAGCAGTAAGGTCGCCCCTCAGTCTTCTCTTCTGAAGGCTGAAACCCCCCGCCCCGTTCTGGCTGTGTGCCAGCTCCCTTACCAGCTTGGTGGACCCCTCCTGAACTCATGCCTGTATGTCAATATCTTACTTGTAACAGGGAGCCCAACACTGGGCACAGGACTTAAGACGAAGTCTGACAAGTGCCAAATGGAGGGGAAGGGTGACATCCCTCAAGCTGCTGGCTGTGCTCTTGCTGATTGAGTGGAGGGTGCGGCTTTGCCTTTTTTGCTGCACGTTTGATCGTTATTAAGATGAAAAACATTGTGGGTTGGACCAAAGGCTTTCACTTTTACAGAAATGGTTTTAAACTTCAGGCCTCACTGCAATTTCACATTTTCAAGTTTGGATTTTGATATTCTGTAGCTAGGACCCTGCTAGACAAAGTCTCCTTCCTCTGCTGAAGGTCAGGTGTATGATGGCACCAGTTTCTTTCTTAATTAAATGAAATAAGGTTTGTGATCAAACACTTTTAAAAGAGAACCTATATTAACACATATAGTCGCACTCTGCCTGCCCAAATTACTGACATTAAAAAAAAGCACAAGAGCTGATCAGCAGGTTAACTCTGTTGACTACTACAGCAGAACAGGCCTGTGGTGTGTGGTTATATTTCAAATGCAGGAAGGGGCTATGTTCTGACTTCTAATACTTCCAGATTTAAAAAAAAATCAAAAGAAAACAAACAAAAAAAATTATCTCTATGGGAGATCCAACAAGCAAGTAGCTTAAAAGAAAGGTAAGTGCTTAAAATTATCCAAATTATGCTGTAACTACAACGTCTGTAACTGGTGCAGTTAAATGTAGCCATGAAGGAAAGGCAATAAGATTTGTTGGCTGAAACAACAAAGCAAGCAGTAAAGATCGTCATACACTTGAGAGCTGATAATAACAAAATGATACGCAACGGTCAGGCTCACAGTGTAACAGATATTCACTGTTTCTAAGTTCTCTATTTTTACTTAAAGAAGAGTTCCTCACTGAGGACTCTGAAAGGTAAGTCGTTTTCCAACTCCTTTCAAGCAATGCAAACACATTCTCCCGTTCTGTGGTCTCGGTACACGTCTCGGGTTGTAATGCTCTCCAGCAGTCAAAACCTGGGGCTACACGTAGACTTACCAGACCTGCCTGGACCCAGAGGTCCTCTATAGTAACTAACGTGGATTGGGATTGAGCACTCACCTGTAGGGAGCGATTCAGGTGTCAGACGGATGGTCCTATCACCTTGTTGGGACTTAAAGCAACATCCAAAGTCCTAGTAACTGACCTGTGTGCACAAGCGGATTAGTATTTAGAAAACTATTATTTTCCATGTATCATTATTTTGACGACAAAGCGATAACAAAAGAAGGGTAAATAAGAACTCTAAATCAGAAGTTATCAACTATAAAATCTGGTTTTGCAGCATTAAAATAAGAATGCACATTTGTACTAGTTTAGTTATTACAATAACCTGGTATGAAATCTGTCAAAAATCTACAATGCATAATGTTAACAAGTTTGGAAAAACTCGTGGTTTTTTAGAATTGTTTGATTGCTGCATAAAAATTACGTGTAAGTTTAATTATAATTGGAATACCTTATTTGACCACGTCTGTGTCTTTTTCTGTTGAGTATTTGCAAGAAAATTATTTATATGTTAACATCTATGGAGTGGTGCTAGCTCAATTATTTCGGATGTTCTTACCTCTAGTCAAAAACAAGATTTTTTTGAAAGATCAGGGGAAAGAATCTCTGGAAGAATCTGGTTAGAATAGACTACAAACACTTTTGTTGTCATTATCTTACATTTTTTTCATTCATTTTGGATGGAAAGGTTTAGGAAGTCTCCAGCTCATGTGTCTTGCTTTATTTTTGTCATGCTCAAATTGAAAAAATATTTCCAGTCCAACATCTTTGAAGAATTTTTCATTAAAAAAAAAAAATATATATATATATAAAATAAAATATAGATTTTTTTTTCCCCATCTGGAAAATGCAGGTGCAATGCTACTGATAAGGGAGCTTGGGACTAGTTATGAATATCCTAGGTGGTCATGTGGTTCATCCACGCTACTTGCATGTTTCAGTGTTGTCTTCTGTGCAGCTCAGGATTTATCATGTTTCATGCTTATGTTTCAGAATTAAATCAAGTTTTCTCTCTGTGTTTTCCTGTTTATTGCACAAAGCATAGTAACAATTTATGTTACGTTATTCTGTTGAGGCACACTGAGTGCTGTGTGCTCTTTGAGGCAGCTCAGTATTATGGTCTTATATGACGGCTCAGAAATTCATCAGAGGAATCTGAGGAGCAGAGTTAGATACAAATAGTCCAAAATTTTCCCACTGTTCTCAGGGAATAAAGCTAGATGTATTTTTAGATTTGCACTGCCAGGTTTGCTTTTTCAGATATGATCATGTAAAGGTGATGTTATGACATATATTAATATATTATTAGTGTTCTTCATTTGGATAGTGTTTATTTTGTATTTTGGTTTCATTGTTCATAATTGCAGGCAAAAATACTAGTTTTACAAGGGGCTCTGTCAGTGACAAAACCCTTAACATTTTCAACCACTTCACAGTATTTTCTTTCTCTGAAAAATAAATGTTTGCCCTGCTTTCAGGAAAATTATGTCTAGGATCAAGCGCATCTTAGGAGTTCGTTATCATGAAAGGAATACCGCTCTACTACACAGGCAGTATATTGTAATGACAGGATGTTACACTCTTAGCATGGACTTAAACATACTAGCAGTATGTCAAATAGGGCAATTCATTCTTCCTCCTCAAACTGAAGAAGGCGTGAAGGTAAATATGCACATTTGCTGGCATCTCTACTAACCTCTTCTGGTAAGGCTCGCACCTCCTGTCGTGCCTGGTTGACAGAACTGCACCAAGAGAAAATTGTGATCCTGACTTTGTAAGGGATTTTATTTTAAGAATAATTTGTTAAAAGTTTAAGGTGTCAGGCTGTATTCTCACCAATGAATGATCTCACTATTTTTACACAAATTTTGGTTGTTTTAAACGAAAACTTGAGACTGACCTTTGGGCCATTTGTACAGTTATGAGATCTCTTTTTTTCTTGATGTAAATGTGTATCTCTGCTGTGTAAAGAAAAAAGGTTAGTCATGCCCATAATTATTATCCAAAATCTGATTTATTGATAATACACAAAAATCCCCCAGTGGAAAGAGAGAGACTTTTCCTCCCTTTAACAGCAGAGGTTGTGTTCCTTAATATTTGTTAAGGAGATTCTCTGGGACTCATTCTTCATGTTCTTTCTGCTCCATATGAAAGTGTCTTTCTCCGATCCTCTTGCCTGCTCTTTTATTGATTACTTCCTTACAACTTAGGATGATATTATAATAGTCGTATTTAAATTCCTTTGTTCTCAGCCTCTCTCAGATCATTAGTGAGAATTGGTTTTCCGCTAGTTTTTCTGTCTGAATTTATCCCTTTGCTAGAACTGAAAGAAATGTTTGGTTCTTATTTTTTTTTTATTTGTTATGTCTAGGGTAACACAACTTTCTAGGCAGCAACTGTATGTTTCTCCTTTCTTACTGACATTTTTAATACATTTGGTTTTAATAAGGCTTCTGCTTTTCACTGGTAAATTTAAAACAGTTGTATGACAAGGCAGGTTGTGTAACATACACACCTTACTGTGTGTAAACTAAAATCAGCATGTCTACAGAATATGCTTCCTGTCTGTGTAATACTCCTCAAAAAAATTAGATTAATTTGAGGCTCTCCAGCGGGCTTGCTGCTGACCTGTTGCACATTGCATCTCTCATAAGGCACCGCTCAGTAGCTCCACTGAGTTCATAGCAACCAATGTGACTTCTTCGGTTCCTCTTAATCTCATCATCTCACTGGTATTTTGTGTGACACACTGGCCTGCCATCCCGCACAGCTCTGTTTCTGGGTTTTTTAAGCAGTTTTCGGGGTGCACACTGCACTGAATGGTGCTACTGTTTGGTAACAGGGGTAGCTAAAGCATTTTTAATTCGTTTGGGTAACGCCATAGCCCAGACGAAGGCAAACAACCAGGACCTGTACTGTGGAAGCAGCACGTGGAGAACATTAGAGAATTTTATGCGTGAATTTCACTTTTATATATTTTAGTACATCTTAGATACAAGGTGTTATTAGCGGCTTTGTTAAATCAGTGGAGTAAAATCAGTATAAAGTGGACTAAATGCATGGGTTAATCTGCTGTGGTTGCTTCCAAGGGCTCGCATGTGCCTTATACATTTTTAAATTAACGAGCAGAATCGCTACAAACTGAGCCCCGGCTCTTTGGTTCATCGTCCGCAAGCAGGAGAACAGGCTGCTGGCCCGGCGGCGTGGGTCGGCTGCTGCACAGTCCGCAGACTGCTTCTGGGATAAGCTCCGCGGGGCCGGGGCGCCCACACGCCGGGCATCGGGGACGCCGGTACTCGCTGCCGGACTCCGGGAGCACCGGGGAGGGCGGTGCAAGTTCCCTCCACCTCGTGGGCAGCAGCACCCACGGGAAGGGACAGGAGGCGACGGCACACGCAGCGGTGGAGAAGGGTGGGGAAGGGAAGGGGGCTTCCTGCGCAGCGCTTTCTCCCCGGGCGACTTTTCTCTGCCCTCCCCAGAAGAAGAGGGCGCTGAGGGCTGTGCCACGATCGCGCCCGCAGCGCAGAGCGGTCCCTGCACCGCGGCTTCGGTACCGAGCGTGATGTCTCCCGCATCAACGGGTGCTCGGTCTCCGCGGGTGTTTCTGCGGTGAGAAAAGCCCCAGCGACCATATGACAAAAGCAGTAAGCCAGCAGGAAAAAGTTAAATTGTTGTCCTTCCTTACAAACCAAACAAAGCTGGAAAAAAAAAAGGCGGGTTTGTACAAGCCTCCTCTCTCTGTTCTTTAAGGTGGTTGGAAGATATCTGTCATGGCAAAGGAGGATCAGGTGACTGGGTTCTCAGAAGGCCGATAAATCATTGCAGCCATTTTGGCAAAGGGTGATCGCATTGAGCATACTCGCAGTCTCCCTTAGAAAGTACACTGTAGGAAACATAATTTTTTTTCTTAACACTTTTCTTGCAGGCTTCATTACTCTTTTTCAGACAATGCTGTAAGGAACCCTGTCTTAAATAGTACATAACCTTTCTTTAGAAAAGTTTTGTTTCACTGAGCTTATACCATTAAAAAAGTGAGAAACTAATTTTTAAATACACACATAGGATTGTCTCATAGATTTGGGTGGTCTTTATCCGCTTCATTCTTATCAGCTTCTCAGCAAAAATGTTGCAGCCATACTTCCCATAATTATATTACTCTTTGTACAATGTCTTTTTGTTTTTTTACTGAGGTTTGAAGAGCCACACTGCTCCTTGTTGCATATATTTAAAAAAATAATCAAATCTAATCAGAAGAAGAGAACAGTTTTCTGCAGCTTCTAGGATGAGGTCTGATTTTTTTTCTGCACAGGAACTGGCTTTGTTTATTCAGAAAGGCATTGTCAAAACAACTAAAGGGATTTAGATGCCCAGGTCCTACTGATTCTCTTTGTTTAATTTGGGCCTTCGAAGGTAACTGAGACAAACAAGCATACTAAGAGAAACATAGCAGCATTTGTCTTAAAATTTGGCATAGCAAATAGGGGTTTAGATGGATTGTGCCCATTCCGTACAACATTCGGGGAAAGGGACTCACAAACGTTGTTGATGTTTCTATAGAGTATGATTCTCTTTTACTCTGTCATGTTCCTCACCACTTCCTAGGACCCCCTGGAGATAATTAGATACCATGCCGAAACTCCTTCACACAAACTGAATTTTGAAGAAAGGAAGCAGCTGGATGAGGATGTGTTTGTTGCTGAGGTTGAACAGTCAGCCTGTACCCTAGAACAAAGCCCCCAATCTCAAAGGACTTTCTACTGAAATATATGAATAGTTCCAGCATATTTGGGAAAGTTCCCTAACTATAAGTTGAATGAATCATCCATATCAGTTTTATATCTGCTGTTAGCTCAGTTAATAGCCATGTATTAAGAAACATGGTAAGAATCATGAAAGTTGTGTCTCCTACAGACCCGTCTCATTATGCAGTACAGATACTAAATTGCTTTCTAAACTATAATTCTGAACAATTCTTTCCAATTTTGTTCATTAAGACTGAACTGCTTTCACTTGGAAAGGGCATGACTTACACGTTGGAAGACTACATCTAATAGCACACTATATGCTGTATTCAGTATAGAATCTGTTTTATCGTCTGCATACAGAAATAGCTTTTCATACGTACAGTGGCGCTATCATGGCATGGTAACCAAGAAAAAAATTTATCTTCCTGTATTAACATTCATCTTTCCCTTGGATACAATGCAAATCAGAGGGAGTTAACCGAATATGATTATATATATATATCTCTCTCTTATATACAGAATCTTAAAGACTAATCTAATTCTCCAGATATAAATAACCTGACATTTAAAATGAAGGCAGAAACGTCAATCTTGTCCTCACCTATAGTATTGAGCTTCCATCATTTTGAATAGAAATATTCAGTATGGTGTTATGCTTATTACCTGCTGTTTACTTAAATTAGTAAGCATGAATTACCTGCTCACCAAAAATAGTTCAATTATACCTGGGTGCGTATCCTTTCATATGTTGAGGGGAAAATTGTGTTCAGCGATTCTTCTCATGTTGCCTTACCCAATATGAGAGGAAGAAAAATATCAGATGAATGTTTTGTAGTCCAGTCTAGTCCACTCTGATCTAAGCCTTGATCAGTGGATAGCTATGGTTTAAAGACCTGTTGCCCATAACGAAGAACAGATGAATGTAGGCAGAGTTTAAAGCAGCCACGTTTTATTTCTCACCCCATCAGACGGCAGCATGTGCTGATTGACCGTGGCCTCTAGCAGGGGTCCAGGGACTTAGCCTCATATCTTTAGATCTGCAGCAGACAGAGCGGTTGTTCAGCAGTCCATTTCCTTAGCAATAAAATATGTGGTATATAAAGAATAAAATACTTAGCAATATTATGGCTAGTTTTATAATTATCCCAAGTAGTGGCAGTTAGATGCCTGTTTCATGCAGCTTTAAGTCAGATAGGGAAGATGTCTAGCTTTAACTTGTAGTAAATTACACTTGTGGTTCTATATGAGAGCAAAAAGGAAAAATAGTTTTCGAATTTATTTGGTATCTATTAGGAGACACAACCTCAGGGCTGACAGTGTTACCAGCAGTATCTTGATAAATCGCCTGTTCGCATAGGTCAACAAATGCTGTGGGATCTGGAGCTGTAAGAACATGCACCAGTTCTATGTCCCTTGTTTTTTCAAAGTATACCTTAAGATATGGTGAGTTATTCTTACGCATACATGCTGGGCTGCTAAAACAAATAAGTAATTATGCGCAGTAGATTTCTTTTTTTTTTTAAACCCATTCTTAAATATCAGAAGGTACATCTGTCCTCCATCCTGAATTTGGGGAGCTGGCGCTTCACCTAGCACTTTTTGCATTGACTTTCCAGATCACGTGAACGGTCACTGTACGAGTCCGACGTCCCAGAGCTGCAGTTCCGGAAAACGACTTTCCAGCGCGGACGTCTCGAAAGCAAACCGGCGAGGGCCTGGGAGGCCCCCCTTCAGGAAAGCACAGTCTGCAGCCTGCATGGAGATTTCTCTCCCAGTCACCACAGAAGGTGGGTGGCAATGAATATTTTGCTAGGTATTCGTGAATTTCTCACCGGGCGGGAAAGCAAGTAAGTTTAGCGTGATGCGTGTCCCCATCATCGCCCTGACCTGCTGTCTTCATCTGACTGCTCGGAATTAGAACAAGCGCCTGTGTGTTAGTGTCCTTACTAACAAGCCTGCTCCTGAGCTCTCTGCCGCCCGGGGAGGTGTACGCTGAGCCTCGCCGAACTCTTACAGCCGTCCCCTCGCCTGTACGGGTCGGGTGCTCGGTTCCGGGAAAGCAGTTGTTCGTGGCAGCTTACGTACGGCTCTTGTGACAGCTCGTAGCACTGCTGCTTTAAACTCTCCTTGTCTCTACTTTCCAAGCCTGAAAACAAGTAAGAGATTTTAAGAATGTGAGTTCAGGCTTTGCACATGTATATTTATTTATTTATTGGTACCGAAGACCAATAAAACTCCACAATCCCTGGCCACCATTTACGGTAAAATTAAATTCCTTAATCCAATCTTCTTTTTTTTTTTTTTCTATTTATAATAAGTTTCTTGCTTTAATGCTTGAAAAAAGTCTTCAAATCTTGATCTACCCGAGTGCAGAGTTTTGATGAGACTGAGATACACAAAGTGGACCACTCATGGCAATTGGTTGTGCTTCAAACTTAGAATAAGCCCATTTTAATTTCAGCAGTGCCAGCTGTTTCACTGCAGATCGTTTAAGCAGAAGCATTCAGCTGATGTGTTTTCCTTCAATCTTAACAGTGTTCCCACTCTGCTCTTGGTGTCCTTGGCCCTTGTCTCCCAAGCTTCCAGCCCCACCGCATTCCTGCAATAGCACAATGCATTGTCTGTGCAGAAAAGCTTCAGTCTATCAAACACCGAAAAAGCACAGCATCAGAATAAATGGTGTAGGACTGTAGTGTTGATTGTATTCAATTTTAGTAATAAGGAAAAATTTAATAATATTTAAACAACAGAAATTGTAGGGTTTGATATTTTAATAATAATTAATTTGAACAATTAACTATTTTTAAAAACCCAGGTTTTAATTTTAATCAAGTTGCAGCACTGTTTCCTAAGTGCCTAAGAGATAACGATCTCCTATGACTATTGTCTGCGCTGTAGCATGGCCTGAACCCCCTCTGATGCTATAAGTGATAGGCGATGGACAACACCATGTCCCTAGCCCTCTGTCTTGCAAGGAGCATTTGTATCCTAACCTGCCCACCTGCAAAGGTGTCTGCACCACAGAAGTTCTTTACAGCTGGAACCAGTACTCCCTAATTTTGCTGATCGTTAAATGGAGACAGAGCAAGGGGAATTATATCACTCAGATTGTCTCATTTTGTATTTTTGAATGCAAATTAATGCAAATACCTTTGTCACTAATGGCAAATCTCTAGAATATTTTATTTTATTTTTTTTCTTTATGATAATGTCACCGAAATCTGGAATAAACCTCGTAACACCAATGTAGTGTTAAAAGACAGGCATTCTTTATTTTCAGTGCTGGGAACACGGGGGATAGTTCCTCCAAAATCATGTTCGTCGATCAGTTCAAAAATCAAACATTCATAGGCATATGATTACAAGATTAATACATATTCATCAAGTTTCCGTACAATGATTGGTTAAATATTCCTCGCCTACCATGTAAATGACCACGCATGCTCACTATAATTTCTTGAGATTTTCCTTCCTTAATCTTTTGAGTCGGAGGGTTTCTTGAGTGGGTGGTCTCTGAGTCGGTGGTCACGATCTCCCCCTGCCGGAATTACCTTTCCTACAAAGTTCACGTAAGCTTGGCAACACCTTCACGGGCTGTCGGTCCAATATGCAATCATTCACCCCACAGTCCTTTGTTTTAAGACAAGACTATAGAATGAATAATTACCTACCCACCGGACCGTAGAACTGACCAAGGTGTTCCTTCTTTCTGACTGCTCACTATTAAAACAAAACATAGTACCATGATCACAATGTTACACTTAATTCCTTGATAATTAAATCAAGATGGGAAGGGTTAGGCGGGTTCTTGAGCAGCATTGCTGGTGCATAACACTGGTGCGTAACCTATTCCTATAGTTACGTCTTTTATTACTAACCTATTTTCTAATTATCGTTTGATTCCCCCATCACTTTGGTTACAATAACATAAAATAGCAAATTCTTTCTCAGCTTTTCTTCTTACTGTGGGGATCACACAACAGAAAAATAGTGTCTACAAGTGTGAGACCCTATAAGAAAACATCCTAATTTGGCACAGAGGGTTCTGAGATTATGTTCTTGACCGGAATGGAGCTGATATCCCGAAGCCTGTTGCAGTGCTCTCTAAGCAGCTCCTTCCATTTGATTTAAAAAGGGCGTTTACCTATGTTCATCCATTGGAGGCAGAGCAAAGCATGGCCAGAGGCTCTGAGCAAAAGGGCTGCACTCATTGAAGGTGTAGCTATCTTCCAGCTATGTCATTTAAGATGCCTGGTAGAAGTCACCTCCCATCGCCAGAGGCTATCACACCAGAACAGATACTGGTGGAAGAGTTGTAAACATTTAGCTTAAACAGCTCTCTGTATTGGGTTATATTACCCACCTCCTTTTGCAGTAAAGCAAATGAGAAGTGCCCACATGATCTGTTTTTCTCGCTTTACTAGACAAGTATTAACCTTCTGCAAGAGGAACAGAGTCAAAAAGTTGGGAGTAGTGACATGTCAACTGACACTGCTGTTTCTTCAGTGGCCACCCAACCATCTGTCCTTGAAGAGAACGTTACAATATCATGGACTCTTCAAAGATTCAGTCATAGGCTGAACAGCAAAAATGTTAAATCGCATTGTGGGCTTCACGTAACGTATGACAAAGTGTAATCCTCAGCAATCAGTTATAAGAAGTAATCCTGTTTAAACACTAAACCTACTATAAATTTCAATTTTAACCTGAATTAATTTATGGCTCCTGTGTGAACATTGTAGTAAGGCAGTTTTACAGAGCTCTGAGGTGTGTATAAATTCCTCTGCATGCAGGCAGTTTTCATCTGCATAATCACCATTTTTTCCTCCACATTAGTTATTGATGATGATCCTAACATAACCCTTTCATCTACCTCTCCTTATGCACCACAGAAATATGATAAGTGCCATTGCCATGTAATAGGTCATGGTAGAAAATATATCACTGCCACGGTGGTTTCTATTGCCGGGTGTTTTTCTTCATCCTATGTAGTACCAAACTCTTCCAGAATTCTTGTATGCAGACACTGCTGCAGTATCAGCACTACTTACACATAACCAGGCCACCTAATTCTTTTATGCTGCTTCTTTTTTTTCCCCTCACATCCTTCCAGAGCAAGCAGGGTCACTGACAAGCACAACCTACAGTGCCCCAAGGTGCCACTGACCCTTGTGTACAAGTATTTAGTTATGCAGTGATACTTCTGATGGAATGATGTTGCTTTCTGTGTATCTGTATCATGAAAGATTCAGCTTCTGTAGTTCATCAGTAATTATAATACCTATCAAGTCTAATATTGAAATATATCTCTTTCTAGAGATAGTCATCTAGCTTCCTTTCAGGGTCATGGAGTAAATTCAAGTAAGTGACATAAAAAAATCCCTATTTAAAAGAATCAGTGGTGTCACTGGGTTGGTATTACAACTCTCAGTAGGGTCAGTGAAATGAGTGCTACAAGAAGGAGACAGGCAGTCTTTAGAGTAATTTATATGAACATATAATATGAACATATAATATAATGGAGCATGCTTTTGGTTCGTCCTTTAGTGTGTGGGTTTGTCACCTTTTCTACAGACTAAGCGAGTATATAAACAAAAATAATTTTCTGATTATTTATATTCTCTCAGTAAAACAAAGACATCTGTCCAATTTGTCTAAACCTTTTTTTAGATGCCTGTGGTATTAGTCTTTTGACTTCTGTCTCTACTAACTGATCTGTCTGGAATGAGTGACATTCCACCATCACTCACGCATCTTGAATTTCTAGACATACTGTTTTAGCAAGTGGTTTGATTTATTTCTGAAGGTTTTTGTACTAAATAATATGGTGGAAGGTGGTATGATCCTTGAAAGATTCTTAGGCTGGGGTTAAAGAGGAGGGTGAGGGAGTAGGAAGATGAGAAGTTAAAAGGCTTGAGAGAGAATACACTGAGAATAAGCGTTCTTGCCAAAATGTGGAGCTGGCTTTGATCAAAAATCTTCTGGGTGGGCTGTTCCAAAATAAAATTAAAAAATCCTCTACTTAGGACTATATGCTGTAATAAACAATAGATGTATTCGCAAGAATTTTTTTTTATATATTCTCATGTGGTGAATTAAGATATATATTTTATATCCTCTCAGGGAGGTCATTATTTCAGGATAGTATTTGGTAGGGTTTTATTATTCTACCTGAGTAGAATTTTGATTAGAGATTGCTATCTCGGTAGTGTTAAGCACTTTTTAGATATATTTAAAAAAAAAAAGCCTTTGTGTGTGGATAGATGGTTCTTACCTTTTCTTAAGCCTGTTTCTGAGGCACTGATAACGCTTGGAGATTTTTTTTAATATTGCTTCCAGTTCCCGCTCTTTACAACCTCTTCTAATTGATTTGGTTAAAAAGATAATACATTGTCGTGACTAATCATAAGATAGTTATTAGAATAACAAATCAGTCTTCCCCCCTCACAATCTACTTATTTAAATCTGATCTTTTGGTACAATACAAACTGTATTTCCAGCGTTTTCATCAAGTGCCTTTTCAAGCAACTTTCACACAATAAATTCTTCTGACCTCATTCCTGTTAGCTGATTGTCAAGATTTTGCTGACTCTTACGTCTTTATATGTGCAGAAGGATTCCTGATAGAGAAAAGTATCTCTGAAGAATGTCTTTGCAATGATGAATCATAGGAAGAAGGGGGGGGAAGGGGTGTGTCTTGGTTTCTGCTGGTCAAAATATTGCAAACTGTTCAGTTTCATACAGTGCTGATATTTCTTCCACGCTCATAGAAGCATAATTCAAAAGCCAAGGAAAAAGAGCAGAGAAGTGGTGACTATGTTTGCATGGTTACTGTTACTGCTTAAACTTATGTCTTTCCCAGTATCCTCATCTGACATGGAAAAACTTGAAAAGCTCTAAAGCTTTTTAATCTCAAATGGATTTTATTCCAAGCTAAAGATTACTGCTATTTCAGCCTCAAAGCCTGTATTTTTTTTCTCCCCAAAACACTTGTATCTAGATCAAATAGCTTGTTATGGTTATAGTTTTGTCAATAATTAGCCATACATTTAATACAGCACTTCTCAAATAACATTTATGCTATTTAAAATGTTACATATTGTTCTGTAGTATCTTCTGGTTTCATAAATGCAGAATTCTCACAGATATACTGATATATATACACACACACTACTAATTTTAGCAAGAAATTAGAATTTTACAAGTTCTTAGTAAAATATTATTAATTCTATACAATAAGCTGTTTCTTCCTTGAAATAATATAAGAATTTATTTGCATTGTAAAAAAAAAAAATCTACAAATATAGCAAATTCCATTGTTGAACATCTAAATTCTAAACTTATAGAATCATAGAACAGTTTAGGTCAGAAGGACCTTTAATGGCCATCTAGTCCAAGCCCCTCCCAATGACCAGGGACATCTTCAACTACATCAGGTTGCTCAGAGCCCCATCCAACCTGACCTGGAATGTTTCCAGGGACGGGGCATCTACCACCTCTCTGGGCAACCTGTGCCAGGGCTTCACCACCCTCAGAGTGAAACATTTCTTCCTTAGATCTAGACTAAATCTGCCCTCTTTTAGTTTAAAACCATTACCCCTTGTCCTATCACTACAGGCCCTGCTAAAAAGTCTGTCCCCATCTTTCTTATAAGCCCCCTTTAAGTACTGAAAGGCTGCAATAAGGTCTCCCTGGAGCCTTCTCTTCTCCAGGCTCAACAACCCCAACTCTCTCAACCTGTCCTCACAGGAGAGGTGTTCCAGCCCTCTTATTTTTGTGGCCTCCTCTGGACCTGCTCCAACAGGTCCATGTCTTTCCTGTGCTGAGGGCTCCAGAGCTCGATGTGGTACTCCAGAGGTGGGGTCTCAGCATGGAGTAGAGGGGCAGAATCCCCTCCCTTGACCTGCTGGCCATGCTTCTTTGGATGCGGCCCAGGATACAGTTGGCCTTCTGGGCTGCAAGTGCACATTGCCAGCTCATGTCCAGCTTTTCCTCCACCAGTACCCCCAAGTGCTTCTCGGCAGGGCTGCTCTCAATCCCTTCATCCCCCAGGATGTATTGATACCGGGGGTTTCGCCAACCCAGGTGTAGGACCCTGCACTTGGCCTTGTTGAACCTTATGAGGTTCACATGGCCTATACCTCGAGCTTGTCCAGGTCCATCGAGCTTGTCCAGGTCCCTCGAGCTTGTCCAGGTCCCTCTGGATGGCATCCCATCCCTCAAGTGTGTCAACCACACCACTCAGCTTGGTGTCATCCACAAACTTTCTGAGGGTGCACTCGATCCCACTATGTCGGTAGTTCCCAGGGTCCTCCTTGCTACCCTTTTTAAAAGTGGGTGCAATGTTTCCCTTTTTCCAGTCACCAGGGACTTCACCTGACTGCTGTGACTTTTCAAATACCATGGAGAGTGGCTTGGCAACTACATCAGCCAATTCCCTCAGGACCCTGGAATACATCTCATCAGGTCCCATAGACCTGTGCATTTCAGGTTCCTCAGGTGGTCTCAAACCTGATCTTCTCTTACCGTGGGAGGGTCTTTTCTCCTCCAGTCCTTGTCTTCCAGTCCATCCCCTTGAGATGTATGGGAAAAGAGATTGCCAGTGAAGACTGAAGCAAAGAAGTCATTGAGTACCTCAGCCTTCTCCTCATGCATTGTTACCAGTCTGCCAGTCTTGTTCATCACAGGGGGTACGCTTGCTTTGACTTTCCTTTTCTGGCTGACATACCTGTAGAAGCCCTTCTTATTATTCTTTGCATCCCTTGCCAAGTTCAGCTCCAGCTGCGCCTTGGCCTTCCTGACCCCATCCCTACACAATCAGGCAGCGTTCCTATACTCATCCCAGGATACCTGCCCCTGCTTCCACTGCCTGTGTATTTCCTTCTTGCCCTTTAGTTTGCCCAGCAGGTCTCCACTCAGCCACGCTGGTCTCTTGCCTTCCTTTCCTGACTTCTTACACCTGGGGATCGAGAGCTCTTGCACTTTATGGAAAGCATCCTTAAAGATCTGCCAGCTCTGTTCTGCTCCCTTGTTCCTGAGGGCACTTTCCCAGGGGGTCCTATTGCCTAACGCTCTGGAAGTTTGCTTTCCTAGAATTCGGGGTCCTGACTTTACTCTTCGCCTGCCCCATATCCCTCAGGACTGCAAACTCCACCAGCGCATGATCACTGCAGCCCAGGCTGCCTCCAAACTCGATGTCACCAATTAGCTCACTTGCATAGGTGACCAACAGGTTCAGTATCGCATCCCCTCTGGTAGGGCTGTCTATTACCTGGCTTAAGATGCTATCCTCAGTGCACTCCAGGAGTCTCCTGGATTGCCTACAGCTCGCTGTGCTACTTTCCCAGCAGCTGTTGGGGTGGCTGAAGTCCCCCCAGCAGGATGAGAGAACTTTTTCTAGTCCTTTTTGACCAGAGTTTTTTGAGATTTTAGGAGTTACTGATCACATTTTTTGATAAGGCTTTCTTGCACAGGGTATACAACTACATTTTTTATTATCAAGTTAATATTGTGCTTTTAAATATCAACAGCAATAAAAAATATAGATCAATGCAAATTATTCTTAATCAAGAAAATCCTTACAGAGGTTCTGTCCCATGATAACACCCTGTAGAAAGGGAATGTGTTTTGTCTCCGAGCTTAGTGGATTTCCTTGCAGGCTGTAGCCTTTTGCACTGATCATGTCTCCATCTGTTCCAGCTCTGGGCCCTGACTAGCACCCTATTTTGTCTGCCGGTGTCCTCATCGAAATATTGAAATAGGGATTACATTAACCTTGTGTTTAGCTTCCTTGGTGTAAATGTGTACCTCTGCCTGTCTTGTCTTCAGTCCTGTCGCACCAATCCAAAACAGTCCCTCTCAGTCTAAGAGCTAGTACTGCATAGTTGTTAAAGCCCCCTTTCCATCTAGAACAGTGGAGATCGCAGTCTGATCAAGAATTTCACTGTAGATGAATAGTCCCAAAACATTGGCTCTACATAGGAAAACAAAAATCTGTATTTCAATCCAATTTTTAATTGTAATTTTAGGTTAAAGAAAAAGCTGAGCTACAGAAAACAGTGACGTTAAAGAATAAAAATAAAATTGCTGTGGGAGGGAAGTCAGTCTGGTTATGCATGTATAGCTGGTGGGTATATGAACGTATGCTCAGATACATATGCTGACACACAGTCCTCTTTGCTTTCATAAATTATAACCAACTCTGAGAAGTCTCTCAGATTTGATACTTCTTGATTATTGCTTTTTTCAAGCATTCTGCTTTTTTCAGCCACTTCATGTTCTCCAAAAGTTTCTCTCTGCCATGACTTGCTAGTTGCCATCAAGAACTTGTGCTGGCAGACTCTGCCAGTTTTGTCCTCCTTGCCTGCATTCACAAAGAAATTAGAGCATTCTGTATATGTATGTCCATATGTGGTTATATCATACATCTTAGGAAGAAAGTAAAGGCAGAGTGGAGTTTTTCCTTTGAAATGTTGTGTTTGGAAATCTATTTTCTCCTGCCAGCAGTGATAGAAAACTGTCTGCCATTTTTTAAAATTATTTTTATTTCCTATTATGTAGTTTTTAACTAGTCCAGTTTAATCACCCTTGACTAGAAGGGCCATTTAGATCCTAGTGCTACCAACTTGCCTCTGAACAAGAAATCCTAACAAGGATTTGCTGTGCATTGTAGTTTTCTAGGGATGCTAAGAGCAGAGTCTTTGAATTTGCTTTAGCTTTTCTTTAAAATAATTCAGTTTCAGCAATTATCTCAGCTTTTGGATTAACTCTTTTGATTATATGCAGTTAAAATTTGATATAGAGCACTTGAGTTGAAATGTCACTGTGAACTGGTAAAATGAACCACTCAAGAATATTTAGTCATTATCTTTAATAACCTTACCAAAAATTCTATGGTGAGTACAATACAATTTCCTTTTTAATAGATCCAGTGTACTTTTATACTTGAAGATTTTCTTTTGCATCTGCATATGTAATGACTGTTTGGGGGATGAGTTGTCTTATCTCTTGCATGATTTTGTTTGATTTGTTTTGGAAATGGGCAGTATTTGGCATGTACTATACACTTTAAACTTCTTTTATTATTCAAAAGTATTTGTGAGGATCACCATAAGAAGCTTTGTAGACAGCCTGGCAGAGGCTTCTGGATTTTTTTCCTCCTGGATTTTGGTTTAGGTTTGGGGGTTATAGGCTACTGAGTTTTTTAAGGCTTTTGGTTTGGTTTTTAGTTTCAGGAAATTTTACAACGATCTTCTATGTCTGTGTGTCAACTTGTCACTTTGGCCTGTTGTTTCTATAACAAGCCTTCCAAAGTCTTAGGATCTGTCTGTACCTTAGTCAGTGTTTGCCTGTAAACATGTGTGTGAAGCCGTAGAGAAGGGCCGACATTTGCTTTCGTAAGTCCAGCATGGTCTAGTCAGGGTCCTGGAAATACGATACCACGTCGTTATCTTATAAAAAAAGCCCGCAGCCTGAGCAACCAGGCTCAGCTGATGTCGTCCTGTGTATTGCAGTATTTCCTATGTAACTTCTATACAATTTATATCATTTTTTTCTCCTGGCAGTTATGGCTATACAGTTACGCTGTCTGCAGCAGCTATGGCACATTGGAATTTTTTGGACTGGATGAGTGAATGTGACCATCAGGTTTCCTTCCCATATGGTGAGGTGTGGGGGAGAAGAGGGAGATTTCTGGTTTTATCACTGGCTCCTTTTTTCTTGGGTCTATTGGATCTGAAGTCCACATGTGGATGTGGACTAAGTGGTGATGCCCTAGAAGACGATCACTGCAGTTTTCAAAGGTGGTGGCTCCTAAGCCTCCAAGGAAAGGGAGGAACAATCTGGTTGCTTGGTCTAGAAAAATACTGAAGAAAAAGCACAAAATTATTCAAATGCATGGCAGGGTACTGCAGAGAGGAAGGAAATAATCTGCTGTCCGCGTCTGCTGAGAAAAGGACAGGATGTCATGGACGTAAATTACTAAGGCAGGGACACGACTTCAGGGAGACAGTAGGGGATTCGTTTTGATCACAAGGGTGGTTAACCGCAGAAATGGATTCTCTTGAGGAGGTTATTGCACCTCTGGCAGGTTTTCAGAAAGCTCATGCTCGCCACTGCGTTCCCTTTGCCATGCCTCTATGTATTGCAGAACGGATGATTTCCGGCAAAATTCCTCGCCCAAGCAGCCAGCCAAACTGACACCTACCTGATCCACTGGGCTTGTTACAGCAGTCGTGTGGCCGCACTTCACAGGGCCCCGAAGTGCCATGGCTTTTCACAGCGAGGAAAAGCCCTTGGCTTGATTTTTTTTTTTTTTTTTTTTTTTTTTTTATTTCTCAGTGAGAGGATTATGGTGTTGGTTCTGCTTGTAAATCATTTCAATTTTGTTAGCATTTGCAGTTACTTTACATCGTTGTAACCGGTAACAGTAAGAATAGTATAATAAGAAATAATTTAGAGACACTACGGTAAGCTGCAGCCTCCACTAACTGCTCAGTTTGTCACCACATTTCTTGCCTGTGCAAAGAAGCAGATAAAACTGTTGCTTAAAGGACCTGTTCTATATCTAGAAAGTCTGTTTCTTACTGCAGAAAGCTTAATTCAAATAAAAAAGAAGTTATGAGGAAGTTTGAATTACTTTTTCCTGTATTTAGAAAAATCACAGCACTTCTGGTCTAATGCTCACTGCAAACGCAAAGACTTCTGAATGGCAAATTCTGTGTGGCTGTAATAAAACAAGTGTTCCAAGGAAGGATATGCCAGCATCTTTTATAAGGTTTTCATATCTGTTTCAAACTATTCAGTTTCAACACTGAACTAGGAGATCCATAGACTATTCTTGGGGGAATATAATTGTTTCCAGAAGTGTGTTGTCCATAGTGTTAAGGTCTTTTTCAGTTATGGTGGAGATAAGAATGAATGTGCTTGTTTTCTACAGTAGATAAAATAAAATAAAACCCCGCTCTTTTCCTGCTTCCTCTTAGAAAGGAGGTGTGAGAGATTTTAAAGGTGAGCAAGGGGCAAAGCCCCGTCTGCCTGTGAAACGGACACATCAAAAAGAATGGCAACTGGTCCTGGGAGTAAGGGGACAATTCAGCCTACCTACTACAATCCGTCCCGCCAGGACGCAGCCCGAGAGAGAGTGCGGCTGAGGGTGGGTGTCCTAGCCAAAAGACGGGGTATGCCGCTTGCCCACGAAGTCCAGTAGAGGACGTGCATAAATAGTAGGTTGTTAAGGCAAGAGGGACCCCAGTTTCTAAGGCCCTAGCAGTGGTGTTCAAGTTCCCCAGAACATGTTCATATTTTATATTAGTTCCTCAGTAAATAAAAAATAGGACCAGAAGGGGCAGAAACCTTAGACCCAGCCTCTCAGCTGAACATCATAGCCATGAGGGGCTCAGCTTCCAGGGGAGACATGAAGAATGCTGTTCCTCCATTATACCTTGTGACCACAGATGGCATGGATGGATGGAGTCGGTCCTCTTAGACTAGCTAGACAGCTCTCTGCCGAGTGCTACAATCACTAGACTGCAAAAAATCCAGCGGAGCTGTCGTCGTTTAGACTGAATCGTAATCTTTATCGGCTCTAAGCACTGGTTTCCCTCAGAGGTTTAAGTGGAGTTTAAGTGTGTGTCTGCCTAAATCCGATCACAACAGAGCTTGCAATGGGGGGAAGTTGTCTAAAGACAGAGGTGCCTTGTAGAAGAGCATGTCTTATTGCCAGGAAGGGCCTGGGAAGAAATAGAGAAGAGCCCTGCATGGATGCATGTGAGCTGCCGGTGCCTAAATGCCAACTCTGTTGGGCTAGGTAGACTTCATGCTTGTTTTTTTCTTGGAGTACATCTTCTGTCAGGTTCTAGTAGGATATTAGGATCCACTTGTTTTCTTACAGGAATCTGGAAATTTTTCTTGTTTTTAAAACAACCAACTAAATGAAAGTTTTGTTCTTCTCACATTCACTGAATGCCTAGTCAGTTTTAATTTAAATGATGATTTCGTTCCAAGTTAAGCTAATTTCACGCTTTACTCTAGGCGTGCCGAGTTGGGAGGGTGTGTTTTGCGCTGCATACTCAACTTCAGCATTTTTCTGCTTGCTAGCAATTACTTCAGATCAACATAAACTGTTTTTCTACATATGAAATAATTTTTGAAACATTTTTGGAAGTGGAACACACCATTGGGTGGTTCCTGGTAGTTCTGTGGCAGAATGGAACAGGTGGTGGGCTGTTGTGTATAGAGTACTAGGGAAGAGTGTAGGAATATTCTGAGATTGTTCAATTTATGTGATAATAGCTGTTCCAGAAGGGTGTTTTAAAGCAAAGCTTTTCTAACTACACTTCAGTTACACAAGCAGGGTATCTGTCGGGGGGTAGGGAAGGAGTGCTTTAAAATGCTTTCACTGGCTTTGTAATAACATTAACTATTTTGACTGTTATTGAATGAACCCAAGGTTTTTTGTCAATAATGCCTTTTTTCTCCTCCTTATTCTTGGGTACTTCCACTTATGAAAGTTACACAACCTATTGTTCTTTCCCAAACCATCAGTGTTATGAAAGAGCTTCAGCAGGTATTTTAGGTTGGGATTTAAGTTCTAGAGAATTGTGATGTCTTTGATTAAAAAACATATGTCCAAACTTATAACCTCTATCCAAATTGAGCTCTTAGCGATCTGAATATGAAGACAGTTTGCATGTGTAAGTAAAGGGAAGTGATTCATACAATTGAATATGGAAGGTTGATAGATTACTTACTGTAAAGATCTCTCGCATTTTTATCTTTCTATAAAAATACTTATTTCTACTTCATTTTCAATATTGAAGAACGGTTCTGCCCTAACAGTTCCCTTCTGTTTTTAAACCATGCTGAACTAAAACCTAAGCCTGAACTTTTCCGTATTCTGGAAATACTAAAATAAAGATCCAAATCTGGTGACTTGAATCTATTTCCTCTTTCAGGCCTTTAGTTGCCGTCAGTCTTACATCAGTACAATTCTATGAAGCCATCCAGGTTACACTGCTGTAACTGTAGCAACGTCAGGACAAGCTATTTCAGAACATTTTCCAGGGAGGGTCAGGCATCCCACAGGCGTGAGCTCCGCGTGAGCACAGACATAGCCACCCTGGTTCGACTGTTCTGCAAGCCATATACTCACAGGCTTTCCAACACAGTTTCAAGGAAAATTATTTGAATTGAGCCAGTAGGAAATTGTTCGCAGTAAAATTCCAAATTATTATTGCATCGTTTGTGCTTAAGTCAACTTCTGCGGCTCCCTAGTGAATTGCTTTATGTGGAATGCAGCTGTAGAGTGGTGCTATTAAAATGTATTTGAAGGTGTTTTTAGCCAAGTAAATGTGCAGTGCTCTTAAATGTGTGAAAACCCTGCGGCGTTACTTCCTGCCCCTTCCTGCTCTCTGTTGCTGAAGCATTGCCGTCGGTAATGTGGCTCGGTCTCTGTCACGTTGCTGCGTGCGAATTCATGTTTGAAGTATAATTCCCTTACTGTACGTTTATGCTGGCATTCAGAGCTTTGCATGCTTTCCTGACTGTATAATTTTAAGAGTGACAGATTTCTCTTAAAATTTTAAGATGATGGCAAATGTTTTAATAGTTAGGTCTAATATTTGGGATTAAAACTTTTAGAAATCTCCAGGTGAGGAGAATATAAACCATTTAACTTTGTTTCGAGAACATATTGATTTCCATATCACAAAAGGTCGATTTTTGTGTATGTTTTATAAGCAGATCAATTACTCGGTATGTTAAAACCAGGAAAGGACCTATGAATAGCATCCAAGACACTGACAGTCGATTGCAAAACCGTTCAGTAATGAAAGTAAACATTTGCTGTGAAAATGTTGATCTTTGTCACTGGTAGTTTTCTTTCATTCCTAGTAACAGCTGATACTTTTACTTTCATGATTCCTAACTTCAAGAAGAAAATGACTTTATGCTTCTGCATAAATCCATTACTTTACTTCAGAATAATCACAATGACGATTTCTTGGAAAAGGTGTGAGGATGTGTTCCCCTTACAAAGCCTTTGCTGCAGCTGAGAATAGAGAATTCGGAACATTCCCCTGAAGACGCACAAGTCAGTGGCATAAATATTTTCATTAGTATCCTCCCTTCTTTTTTTTTTTTTAATTCCATGGGAAAGTAAGGAAATTCCAGTTTTATTTCCACTGACCCAAAGGAAGTTGGGAGGGAAAAAAAAAAAATCTCTACTCAAATTATCTTTTAAATTCTCAGAAAACCCCTAAACCCTAAATTAAACCTTCCTCTAGACGCCAATGCGCTGCAGCGGGGCAGCTCTGTCGTGCAAGAAGAGAGCGAGGGCAGTAACTGCTCAGGGCTGCTTTCGTGTAAATGTCATGATGACGCTTGGCTTGGTCGCTCTTGTCCTTTTGCAATGCATGCGATTTCTGGCAGTAGGCTGCATTTCCAGACGGGCAACGCTTCAGCAATTACACAGAATCAGTACATTCTCGCACGACGAACGTCACTGTACTGCTCACACGTGGGTGAACGGAGGTAAGACTCAGAGAACACAGGCTCCATTTTTATCCCAGCATGTGAGTTGAAGTGTCCTGTGTGTTTCTGTCAGCGAGGCGGGTAGTTAAGTTTTGCAGTTGCTTTTAGATCAGAAGCCTTCTGGTTGCATGCTGCTGCTCATAGCTGGGATTTAGCCATCGGTCCCAGAGTTATGAAGGAAATTGGTCCCTGAGTTTCCATCTGCATCTGACTAACCCAGGCTACGCATAGGACGGGGCTGAATGAAGACGGCTTGAAGAAAGCAGGACTAGTGCTAGGGGAGTAGCGGTATTTGTGTGGAGTGGTCTTATCCCACGGAATGCAGCTTTCTGAAACGCACTGACTGCAGGTAATAACTCTTTTGCCCAGAGCTGCTCATGGTCCCACAGCCTGAATAGCAGCATCTCCCTAATGACAGTCGCTCGTTAGCTCTCGGGGGACACGGGACCCCTCTGGCGGTGCTCTCGGCTCTTCTGCTGCTAGCTGCAGGAACAGCCTGGAGACCTATCTGGAACAAAAAGAAGAGACAAGAAATCCAGGTCTGCAAGAGGGAGAGGAGGAAAAAGGACACGGTCATCTGAGAGAGACGGCTGGGTGGGAGCAGGGCGATCCTCAGGTTTGGGTACGTGCCTCTCGGAGAAAAGGCTTTGGTCTCTGTCAAAGCAGGAGGCAATTTCGAGGCAGGAGCACATTTATGAGAAAGTGTCATATGTTCTACAGAGGACGAGATGAGGGAAAGAGAACCGAGGAGCAGAAAAGCCTTTCACGTATGACTGTCCTGTCCCCTTACTGAAGCCAGGAGTCCAAATAAACTTTGTTTGACCCAGGTTACAAGGGAGTACCTGGAAGTGCTCCTGGTTCAGACTCATGCAGAAAGGAGTTGTAGCTGACATTCTTGCTACACCATCATGCAGTGAGAGAAAAGGAAAATGTAAGAGAAAACCCAGAATATGGTGGTTGGGTTAAGGACTACTACAGATTGGCAGTGTTCATACAGGACAACTTTTAGAAGATGGGATATCATTTTAAAACAGAGCAATCATGCTAGGAAAAGATATGGAAAGTTTTTTAAATTCCCTGAAGAAAGTGCTTTTATGTTTCTCTAAGATGCAATGGAGTGATTTCTAAATAGAAAATTTGGGGTATAATCTCTTTAAGAAAGGAGTCCCAGGGAATAGGCCTGAGCTAATTTTTTTCCCCAAATCCAGGAAGAGGAGAGATTTCTACCTTGCTTTAGAGCTAGCCAATAAACTGATTGCAGCCTTTCATAGGTTTTGGTTTAATGATGTTTAATGACATCAAATTTTGACATGTGTCGTGCTGGTCTTTAGAATTTCAGTCTGAGTAGTGTATTTAATAGAAAATGGCACAGTATGTTCCCAAAAGTGTCCCAAAGATTATATCTGTTAGTGTCAGTTCTGCGAAGATGTATTAGTTAACTGTACTGCAAAGGAGTGAGGAACATTTCTTGTTAATTCAGGGAAGGAGAAAGCTTGATGACACATGCAAATGGCACATCATATATTTTAAGTTCCGTGTATGTTGCCTACCCTAACTGCGTTTGTCCTTTCAACATCTTTTTCAGTTTGAGCACCACCATATTTGAATTTTATGTGACTGTAGTATTAATACACCTGTTAACAAGAAAATTAATTATATAATAACATATTTTTAAAATTAGGTAACCTTGGGGGGGAATATATATATATATGTGGAACCCTGATCATTTCTGCCTTGAAATTGCTGTCTTCCCCTTCTTTACCTGGCAGCTGTCACTGTACTTAGGAAGGAGCTGGGCCAAGCAGTCCACTGCAAGAGAAGTACAAGGTGCTTGGGGTTATGGGAGACATTAATTCTCAAGGCATTAGCAGCTCTGTTTGCACATGAATGAATAATCCCAGTTTTACACAGATACATTCAGCAGTACTGAGCCAGAACTAGAGAACTACAACAGAAGGTGAAATAGGGTGCAGGCAGTGCTTAGAAGTTCAGGTAGACATCAGTTTCTCTTCCACGAGAGTGGGACTGATGTACCGGGGATGGCTATCCTGTAAATCTCCAGTTTCACAGAATCACAGAATCACTAAGTTGGAAAGGACCTTCAAGATCACCAAGTCCAACCATTCACCCAACACCACCAGGCCCCCTAAACCATGTCCCGAAGCGCCACATCCACACGTTTTTTGAATGCTTCCAGAGATGGTGACTCCACCACCTCCCTGGGCAGCCTGTTCCAATGTTTGACCACTCTCTCAGTGAAGAAGTTTTTTCTAATATCCAATCTAAACCTCCCCTGGTGCAACTTGAGGCCATTTCCTCTCACCCTATCGCTGGTTACTTGGGAGAAGAGACCAACACCCTTGTCGCTACAACCCCCTTTCAGGTAGTTGTAGAGAGCGATAAGGTCTCTCCTCAGCCTCCTCTTCTCCAGACTAAACAACCCCAGTTCCCTCAGCTGCTCCTCATAAGACTTGTGCTCCAGACCCCTCACCAGCTTCGTTGCCCTTCTTTGGGCACACTCCAGCACCTCAGCATCCTTCTTGTAGTGAGGGGCCCAAAACCGAACACAAAGTTTGAAAAGTTGCAGATACTCTCAAAGACAGAAGCTGGGCCAAGTGTGAAAGAGCAGTGTAAGAATCTGCCCCCACCCTGTGAGGGTAAGGGGGTAGCATATGTAGTAACGCTTGCTGCGGTTCCAGTAGTGCTTTGCCGTGGTTCTCTCCAGTCTTTGCTAGGTAGTTGCTTTGAAAAGGATAATTTCAGCATTTTACACTGAGTCATCTGGGTAGGGGAATATAATGCTGCAATGCATTGCCTGAGGAAGAGATTCACCAGCTAATCTGCTGCTTCTGGTGGAGAGCAGGAACCACACACACAATATGAGGCTTGGCCCAGATTTCGGTTGGAGTACGTGAGAAAGTCCTTTTCTAATTTTATTCTTCAACCATGGCAGAAAGTATTCCTCTTTTTAGACACTTCTATTGTCTCTGAAGAGACAGCTCTCTCTTCTGAACTATAAGAAGGGTGATTTCATACCAGACACAGACCTATTTCATAATGATAGGTTCTCAGGTCCAATAGCTTCAACTATTTCTCCATCTTCAGAACCTCCTGGTCCTCTAGTTGTTATTGTTGCAGGAGGGAACGTGAGGTTTCCAATGATCTAGCCCTACTTTTGACTACAGGTTGGTAGACAGCAGTGCTGGCACAAATTTTTGCAAAGTCTTTTGCAAAGACTGTGCTAGCAGCCAGCCCTATTCTCTTCTTCCCTCTGGCTCCTTTACTCTTCGATAGCTCTGTAGCCTCCGTGTGCTCTACAGCCTCCAACATGTTGTCGCTGACGGATCCTGCTAATCACAGGAGCTCCCTTGCACAGCTTTGTGCTTCCTGCCTGGCACGAGGCAAAGCAAAGAGGTCCTTTAGCCCTACAGCAAAGCAAAGAGGTCCTTTGAGCCCTACAGCAAAGCAAAGAGATCCTTGAGCCCTACAACAAACCAAAGAGATCCTTTGAGCCCTACAGCAAAGCAAAGAGATCCTTGAACCCTACAGCACTCAGACCCCGTTCGTTGTTATTTCTCTCTGAAACGTTCAGAGAGTGTCTCGGTACCTGCGTATTCGTGGTGAGGACAATACGGCTCTGCCTCCAGCTGGCTCTCGCGGTGGCCTGCTGAAGCTCAGGTGTAAAGGGGAACCAGCCAGTGCTGGCTCACTGTGCAGGTGCTGCCAAGGGCGCAGGACAGGTTTCTCGCTTCACTCCCTAGGAAGCCCGAGTTGGTTTGTACCCTGAGATATTTTGGATCCTGGGATCAGTTTAGCAATGGGTGTCTTTTCCCCAGACAGCAGTTATTAATAGCTTGACAATCAACTAGAATGTATTAGCGATGCAATCGAGAGCAGAGCAAAGGACACATACTCTGAAGTTGGTAATGGCGTCTCCCTTCATGTCCTGCAGCAGTGAGATACATGGATTCATTTTAAATGCATTGGTGACATATGGGTCTAAAATTATTTCATGCTATTTAGAACAAGTCCTTTGAGCTAAGGCGGTTGTAAATTCTAATTAGTCTATGTAAATCTCCATAATAAGCAGCTATTTCTAATGCAGATCTAACTGATGAGGTCTGACAGTGTTTTCCACACGTATTTATACACTGGCAGCAAGCTGGTATCATGCTGGTATCAGAATGTTTGCTCAAGTTACAAAAACTCTATATTTTCTGTATTCTACAGGGAGTTTGTATTTGCTGCAGGCTTGTGCCTGTTCTAGGATTGCCAATTTATGCCTGTTTGCTCGTATTCATTTATGCAGAAAATAGGGAAAACTCCTTCAGCCGTTCCCGAAGCTCCAGCGTGTCCAGTATCGACAGGGACTCAAAGGAGGCAATTACTGCTTTGTACTTCATGGAGTCCTTTGCCCGAAAGAACGACTCCACTGTCTCGCCCTGTCTCTGGGTCGGAACGGGCCTCGGTATGGTCTTAATCCTCTCCCTTAATCTGCCTGCTAGTGACGACTTACGGCAATCAGAGCCAGTGATGGTGTCGCCAAGTGGTAAGAGTGCAGCTCTTCTCCTGTTTATTATCTGTCTTGGTACAACTAGGGGAATAACTGCATGATTTTGTATGGCCTTTTGGACAGAGATTTCTCAATAGGTGTATGGAGCAATGGTCACTCGCTACACAGAGGACAGGGGTAAAGGAAGATGCTCGCCACAGACCTGCAGCTTCATGAACTGAGATTACCTTGTGTTGTGGCCAAAGTTACACATTTCTTGTGAGGATAAGGAAATTAGCAGAGTTCCTTCATATTGTGAAATTAGTCCTGTGTACAGCTCTGATGCAACCCTGTCTGGGATGCCTGTGAACGGTTTGGCTGTCTTACTATCAGAAAGCTGCAGAGAAGCAGAAAGGAGTTCAGGATAAGAAAGAACAATGTTGGCAGGTTGATGTACCAGCAGATATCCTTGGCTGAGTGAGTGACAGATGGTATAGCAGAGAGAACAGAGGGCTGAGAGAGGTCAGGTCTGAGGAGAGGCAGTATGCACTTAGTATGTTTGAAGTACAATAATGAGAACAATCAGAGAACGCACAGGAATAGACATTTCCCATCCCTGGTTTGTTTAGAAAAACAATGCTGGAAGGTCACCAGACTAAGAAGAGTGATTTTACTGCTGGGGAATAATTGTCCTATTAGTGTAACATAGAGATAAACAACAGCCTATCTTTATGGCATTCAATAACATGTATTATATAGATTATAGGCTGCCTGAGACCTCTTCAGTACTGGCAGCCTGTTCGTTCACCTTCTTGTGTGGTCCCGAAGAACCGAGCAAGGAAGACCTGTCACCTTAGCTAAATTAACTTGTTTCCTCTATTTACAAAACCTGAATGTCAGCTATGCCACATGCGTTCACAGTACTGACAACCAGTTTAATCGTGGTGCCAGTGCCAGTGAGAGGAAATTGTATTTTGCAGGCACAGTTCTGACACTGAAAGGAGCCGTGCTGACCTTCGCGTGCTTGGACTGCATGGGGACGTTGACACATCCACCGTATGAAGTATGGAGGGACCCACACAGTGCTGATGATGGTGAAAAAACAAGGAAAAGGAAACTTGTCATGCATTCCCCTTCCTCCTCCCAGGATATGGGTGATCATCAATTTGCAGTCATTTGTTCAGAAAAACAAGCCAAAGTCTTCTCATTGCCTTCCCAAACATGTCTTTATGTCCACAACATCACCGAAACGTCCTTTTTATTGCGAGCAGATGTGGTCACCCTCTGTAACAGCGTCTGTCTGGCGTGCTTTTGTGCCAATGGGCACATCATGACACTGAGGTACTTATCTAACTAATCTTGTGGCAAAACTAAGCAAAGAGGTGGCACAGTGCCGGTCACGTTCCACTCGTGTTTGCCCCAGAGTGTCTGATGCTCTTCATTAACTCCCTAGTGGGTGCAGTTAATGCCCTGCCTTGCCCGCTGCCGTACCTGCTCCGTGGCCTGTCTCCACATGGGGAGTTCAGGCAGCCCCCCAGCAAAGCAAACTCCTTTTTTTCATAGTAATCCCCCACCCATGACAACTGATGGCTGATGATTTTTAACTATCATAAAAGAAAACCCCGATGATTTTGCTCAGCTATAAGTGGTAAGTCAGCTATAGAGGAGTATAGAAAAAGCCAGGCATAGAAAGGGAACTGTTTATCCAGTGTGAAGTAGCAAGTCCCACTCCTGCCGTTTGGGAAGATTTTCTGCTCGGAGCACCGGGTTTCCCCTCTCCACCAACGGGCTGACTGCGCCATAGCCCTGGCGTCATGCCCTCGGCTCGCCGCACCCCCTTCCCCCAGCCAGGCCATGTAAATTTTGGGAAGTGCCATCCGCAATGGTGAACCAGGAGAAGCTGGAGGACAGCAAAGGCGATGCTGGAGCCTTTGTCCGCAGGGCGCGGGCAGGGCCCTGCCGTGCCATTTCCCGCAGCTGCCCAGGCGATAGCTGCGCGCAGGCCTTACCCTGCAAACCGCCCCGCCGCGGGGCACAAGCCAGTCCGTGTCGCTGGCCCATCCCAAATCCAGGCAGTAGCAGAAGCCCAAGGGTCACTGAGGCGAGGCAGCTGAAACCTCTCCGTGCAAGGAAACAAAGTATGACGGGAAGGCAGCGTGCTTCTGGCAGAATTTGTCAGCTCAGAGCTGCACTTTATTCCAGTTATGAAAGGCGTAAACTTAAATGTTGGTTTAAAATGCAGCCACAGAGCAGGGTGTACCACGTGCGGCAACCAGTGACTAACCAAGATGTCTGCTTCTCTGCAGCTTGCCCAGCCTTCGCCCGCTGCTGGACATCAACTATTTGCCTGTAACAGACATGAGGATAGCGCGGACCTTCTGTTTCACCAACGAAGGGCAAGCTTTGTACCTCAGCTCTCCCACAGAGATCCAGCGCCTGACGTACAGCCAGGAGATGTGTGACAATCTGCAGGTGGGGCTCCAACCCTTCGCTCTTGTTGCCTTCGTGCTCGGGTGGAAAGGCCGGCGGCCTGACGCGTCAGACCTAAATTGCCATGCCTTTACTGCTGGGTGGCTCGAAAGAACGTGTCACACCAGCCTATGGTTTCTATTCAAAAGACGAAGTTTTAGACAGGTAAATAAGTGACACTGGCATTACCAGAGATGATGAGCTGTTGCCAAATAGCAAGCATGGGGCGGGGGGAGAGTATTTCAGTATTTAGTGATTTTTAGTATTTCGAGTGAAGGCTATGCTGCGGGAGCAGGAGAGGCGTGTTTCCCTGCACCTGCCCTGGCTGAACGACGCCGAAGCAGCAGAGAGGTCCACAGCAATGTCACTGGACTTTTTCCTGACACCGTCACCTTGCTCCTGTGCCCTGACGGCTGGCCCGAGCCTACAGCCTGCCCGCACGTAATCGCAATCTCTGCTGGCTCTGTACAGGGGCAGAGTTGTGCCCAAATGGGGCTCTTCACAGCCTGCTTCCCTCCCCGTCCGACCGTGCGCAAGACCGACTCTTAAAAATGACTGAAGGGAAAGAAGGGGAGGCTACGAACGGAGAGCAGCTACAGCAGTTGGTACCAGCATGTGTCCAACCACACAGCAACTGCCTCAAGTGAAAATATGAATTCCTTCCCGTATTTTTATCACTTTTTGTTTTAACTCTAAAAATACCTTAGTACCTGCAGCTTTCAGTAGATAGGTAGGGAGCATGAGACAAACCAGTGTGGTTAGTATCAAAAAACATGCTCTGTTTTAATATATGTGTTTTAATTATTTACCATTGTTTTTACTCCAATAATTGGTACTCCCCTTCCTCCACATGAGGAAAGCATCTCCCATTGTGCGTTAAAATACAGTAGATAGAGAAAGGGTCTAATTAAAGTAATTTATTTATTTTGAGCAAAAGGCCTTTACAAATGTTAGATTTGGATTGCAGTGGGTTTTTTTACAATGAAAATGCAAATTCAAATGTCATTTACTGAAGAGAAGGAATTGTGAGAGGTTACAGGGAGAAACATGAGTAATAAAAGGGAAAAAAAGAGGGGGAATAAGTTCTAGGTTATATAATTAGCAGTGAACTAGGATAGAAATACAAAAGAAATGGTCCTGCCAGCACTCATTATGCCCTAGGGAGTACCATGTGCTGAGCTGCACATCACAGCACTTTCTGTCTCGAGTCTGAAAAAGCACCGTGAGGAGTGAGCACTGCACACACGCTTTTGTGCATCAGAGAAGAGATTATTTTGCAGGGAACCAATTTTAAAATGATGAAAAAGTGTGATCTGTGTATCATCTTAGACTATGGACCCATAGTGAGAGGCTGTTACAAGCTAGCTTTTTTTTTTTAATTAACCTTAACAGCTTCATACGACAACCAGCCAAAAGGTTGGTTCTCTGTACCGCCAGACTGCGGCTGCTTTTATCTTGGCTTGTATGCAAGGAGGACAGTAAAAGGCTTGCAGAGTCATGACATGTACAAAAAGCAGGTGACCCAGTATCACCTGCCACCTAGGAAAACAAGCCAGGCTGCATGAGAGCCTCCGCTTAGGCACAAAGGGCTGCGGTAATTTTTCTCCCCAGAGCGGCAGGTGACGGTGCAGAGGAGCAGCAAGTGAGAGTCACAGCCCTGCCGAGCGCTTGGCCTCCCCGGAGCCGAGCGCTTTGTGCAGCACAACAGCAGCATCCTCTGCCTGCTCAGGCTTGGACGAGCCGACAGAGAGCTGAGCGACAGGGCAGCGACTGTTCTCGTTGCGCAGCCCCACTGGCTTGAAACACTAGTGGGACCGGCACGTGCGCTTTATCAGTTTTGTGCTGGAGAGCCCCTTTTTCCTAGTACCGCTTGAAAATAAATCTGAACCCGAGGTTTGTTCAGGTCGACTGCGCCAAGGTCTGGCACCACGACAGTGGCTTCAGACATGCTTATTTAGTGTTACTGACAGCACTGCCAAAATGCACAGCAACAGTGCAGGGGCCGGGGGGAGAGGTTGTATTAAAGGTGGTGGGACTTTGTTCAACAAAAAAAAAAAGCACACACCAGAAAAAGAGACAAACGACAAACCACCTGCTAGCAAGCACTGAACTCCGGTATGCTATAAAGAGAAACCAGACAGTGCGCCTGCCCTGCTTGCCTGGATATTCACTAAAGCAAAACACATAATTCACAAGAAATTGTTTATTCAATTACAGTGTCGCCTCTGCTGTTTCTAAGCAAAATGTGATCTTATCACTGGTATTTTCACTCTGTACTGCTTATGAATTTTTTTCTCTGTGGTAATGAACATGAGATTGGGCAGTGACAAACTAAGTCCCTTTGGAAGCACAAGTGAATCTAGTTGGCCCAAGTATTTGCCTGTCATGAAACACAAATGTGAAGTATTCAATACCGTTCACACAATAGACTTTTAAAACCAGTTGATTAGATCCAATGCATGTGGCTCGTTAATGCAAATAAAGAAAACACTTAGAAGTGCTTTCACCTGACTAATTTTTCACATGGAGTTTTGTCTAACTTTTCTAGGACATGCTTGGGGATTTGTTTACTCCTGTGGAAACACCAGAAGCCCAAACCAGAGGCTTTCTCAAAGGACTTTTTGGAGGAAGTGGACAAGCTTTTGACAGAGAGGAGCTTTGTAAGTAATTTATTGGGTTTGTTTTGGTTTTTTTCCAGAAATTAATTCATGGGATACCCTGCCCTTGTCATCTAGGAATGTAGTGGTACACAAGACTTAGATCATTGATGAAAAAATAAAGATGACATCATGAAGAAAGGGGAGGGTCCTCCGTTGCCTTCCCACGATTCCTTCACCTTGGCAGCTCCGTTTGAGCAACTGGCGGTGGGGGGAAGCCCACAACTGCTCTGTAGATGTGCCAGTGCACAGGGCAAAGTCTTCCGCACGTGCCATCTGCACATCAAGCGGCATCACAGCTGCGAGGCTGCAGCTTGAGGACGAGAAGCACTGACAGAGCCACGGCCAGGAACTCATTCCTGTCCATTTGTCCATTTCTCCTTTGCAGTTGGTGAGGCCACGGCAGGAAAAGCCTCTCGCAGTCTTGCCCAGCACATCCCTGGATCAGGTGGAATTGAAGGCGTGAGAGGAGCCGCAGGAGGAGTCATTGGGGACTTGACTCGTGCACGCATTGCACTTGATGAGAGAGGACAGAAACTGGGAGAGCTGGACGAAAGGACTGCGAGCATGATGGCCAGCGCAGAGGCATTTTCCAAACATGCACACGAGGTAGGGTCCCCGGCACCACACACACACAACTAGGAACCGCCAACCCTGCAATACAGCCTTTGCTTCCCTTTGGGAAAGTCAAGTACGGTTCTCCCCATTCACCCAGTCATGTTGGTTTAGGTGCACTTATCTTAACTGACATGCCATTTTTTTCCTGCTCCCAAACAATGAGAACACCAAAAATAAGCTTCCATTGCACACCCCTTCCTTTCATGTTTTCATAAACGAGCATCCGTTGTTAGCCTCTGAATTTAGAGCATGGCATTTCTGACCTCTTGCCCTTCTCACAAATTCATTATGATTTTTTTTTTAAGCCGCTTAGTGCAGCACATCTATGCAGTAGGGCAGAAAACAGGCAGGTGGATGTGTATACAGGAACCTTTACAGATTGTATTGGGAAGAAGAGGAGAACATTCCTAGCACAACACTGTGGTACCGTCATATAGAATAGGGCTTGCCTGGAACAGACGGCTTCTGTGCTTGGAGCTGGAAATGGAAAGCTCTTCCATCCCATCCTGCTAAGGCTGGGAATCAACTGAAGTGATTTTCTTTGAAGATAAAGCAACATTAAAGAATACTTCCCAAAATGCATGTTTTCCATTTAAAATGCATCACATCTGTGGACAAGGCCTTTACGTTTTTATTGGCTTTTGTAAGTGTGAGGCAAAAATACGCAGAAAGAACATACCCCGAAATGCAAAAAGTTTATATATTCAGGACATATCTGCTATGCTCCATAGATAAGCTTCTTTCTATAGGAGTAAAAAGCAAGTTCCTGGTTATTCCCATAGCTCTGTACTTTTTGCAGAAGAAAAGTAGTTAAGGTCCTCAGGAAAATCTTGTAATGAACAGCAATAGCAGGTAACTTTTTTTTTTAATGTAGCGATTATGAAATTAAATACGAGGACTCAATGGAATCAAGACCTGATGACGCTGCTAGCGAAGTACTGCATTGTTCTTCCTTTTCTGCTTATGAAGTTTGTGACAGTTAATGGGTGATACCCTGTATGCAGAGCAGTGTTTTATATCCATTCATTTGTTTCCCATTTCTGTAGGTGATGCTGAAATACAAGGACAAAAAGTGGTACCAGTTTTAGACTTTCAAAGAAGCTGCTTGTGGCTTTATTAAGAACGCTGTTCAGGGAAGCAGCATTCATTCCCAAATCTATCAGTCACTGGCCAGAGACAGTTTCTTCTCCTAGAAGATGCTTTCCTGTTACTATTATTGGATTCATCACAGCGGGAGTCAAGGAGAAATTTTACAGACTATGAGACGGAAGATAGAAGATAGGATCATGTGGGTCTTAACTCCAACAGCTGGCTCGTGCGGTAGCCAATTTTTTTCCAAAAGGAACTCAACCATCACTGTGGCATGTAGTTTTTCAGAAGCTGTAGGTATGAACTGTGGGGAGTGCGTCTGGTTAAAAATATTCTGTACAAACTCGAATGTTAATGCACTTATAAAACTTTGCATGAATAATTGACATCTTTAAAAAAAGAGAAAAAGAAAGCATGTTGTGACCGAAGAAAAATGGGATTTATTTCTATTCTGAGCAAAAAAAAACACTTAAGTGGCAAAAATCTTTATTTTTTAAAAGTGACATTACAAAAAGCCAGCACATTTCAAGCATGTTTGCTACTGTTCTCAACATAAAAATGGGTTGAGCTGCGTTTTCTTATCTGCTATTCATTTCCTTTGAAAAACCTGGCTTGAAATCAGTGCTGTTTAACTCCCACCAGAAGAATAAATAACTTAAAAAATCCTATGCCCAGAATTTATAGATTTTTCAAGTAGCTAGACAGGCACTATCTGAAATGTCATTAAAGCATGAGCATAGATGGTTTATTTGCAATTCAGAGCACATGACCTGTCATCCCTATCTGTACTTTTTCAAATGTGCTCTAGACTCATCCCTGTTGTCCTTGAAGGGGGCTGTGGCACTTTTCATCCCCGTGGTGTCTTGCATCACTTGGTTGCCTTATTTCTCAGTAGCAGGAAGAGAAAACCAGCTTAGGAAATCGCTGCTTCAAGTTAGAAAAGGCAGGATGGGAAATCACAGGGCTACAAGTCAGAGAGTCCTGTCAAGTTCTGCTCACAGAAGCTGCCTAGCAGCTTGCAGAGCTGCAATTTTTCTTAACTGGACAGTTGAAATTATGCTGAGGAAACTGTGCAATAACTCCCCTAAAGCTGGGGGAGAGAGATCAGAGCAGCAAGACTAAATGATGGGAGGAGAGGAGCATGAAAAACAATTGTCAATATACAACCCTGAACTGGCACGTATATAAAATGACACCATGGATGAGTGGCAATTGATTTTTGGCTCACACTGCTAAAAGTCATTTGTTTCTGCTTCAAAGTAAGTGACTTCTTTGGTTTCTGCAATGAACACTGCAGAAGAGAACAGTAAGTAGAATCTATTACCTGTCTAACGTGAATAGACTCCTAGTCCATGAGTGTGCTGCGGCCATGGTAGCCTACAAGAGCCTCACTGCCACACAGGTCAACTGTTAAGTTAGAAATTTTTCCAAGAGTATCTTGGAAACAAGGCACCAAAGGCTTGTTTTCATGTGCCTGGACATAGTTTCAAATTAGAAAAGGCAAGTGAGGAAAAGGTGGAAAAGCAGCATTTAAAAATTGTCTATATGAGAAGGGTGACATCCTCTGTCCCTTCCAGGAGTCCTGATGGACACTGATACAGAGTCTTCATTTCACTGGTGTTTCTATCTTCCTGGTGTTCAGATGCTCTCTCTCAAAGATGCCTTCCCCATATCCTTCCTTTTCTTACAACAACATGGAGCCCAGGAAAGTGTACAGTCCAGAAGTCTGGCTTCACTATCAGCCCAGCTGCACAAGTTAGAGGGCTGGAAAAGATCTGAGGTGTTTTAAGTCTTAAATTTGTGGCACAGCAGGAATGTCATGCTTTATAGGATTTTTACATTTCTCTGTGGGCAAAATCAAAATGATGGCCCTGACAGGTCTAGCTCAACTGGGAATGAGACTCAACAAGTTCCCCTCCATCACAGGAGAAACTGCTCTACATTTGCAAGAACTGTAGAAACTTTTTGGGGAAAAGGTCAAAGCCCAAGCAATGCCTAGGTTTCTGCTGAGAGTTAAGGAATTGGAGTTGTCCGTGAGCCGAGAGGATGTCTCTGTGTGTGTGTGTGAGGAAATGGCAAACTCACCTCTCTGATGCCAACAGGAACTGGGCTGGGGCACTCCTTCCAGCAGCCAGGTCACAGAACTGGCCGCTCGCACGTGTGAGGAAGCACCACTGTAAGCAGGCACCTAGAATGAGAATAAACCAGCGCAACATTATCGCAACCCTATCTCCCTTTTAAATGTGCGTTCACTCTGCCTGTGCTCTGGCCTATACGCCAGAACCACCACTCTCTGGGCGACAAAATCACGTGGGGCAGCATTCAGACCCTCCAGCCAACTTTATGGACCTTATTCTTCCTGCCTTCTCTGCTTTTACAGAGGAGCTAAGCAGTCTTCATTAATAGCAAGCCAAGGCTGCCCCACCAGCGCTTGCTCTGTGCCCAGCTCTACGCTTGCCGTGGCACTGAGCCGGTGCAGACGCAGAGGCCATTACCAGTTCCAGTGTGGCACGTGTAGACCCACAGGCTACAGGGCCAGTTTCCACTATGGCCTGGTGTAACGCAGCCAGCCGTTAAGAACGCAGCCCGGGTGAGCGGCGGCGCGTGGTGCTCAGGCGGCCATTGATTCAGTTTGATGACAAAGGACGTTTACCAGTTCCACCTGGGTTTTCGGCTGTGCCTCACGTGGGTGGCTAATGTTGCAAAGATCACCCTGACTTCAGTGGAAATGTCTTCAGGCTGGAGCTAGAACCCGCTCGCTCGTTTTGAGAGCCACATGTGAAAATTTAAGAGCAGCTTTTAATTGCTAATCACTACACCGCGCCCAGAGAGAAAAGTGTCTTCAGCCAGTCATTTACACAATGCCCGACTGACAGTCTCTAGCTTAACAACACGGGGGAAAAAACCTGCCAGTAGATTCCCATTTGCATTTTTATGCAACAGAGAAATGAGAATCTAGCATCCCTCAAACTTACGATTTTTAATACTCAACTTTTAAGCAACTTTTCTCTAGCACTCCCCATCAGGTCACAGCTGTATCTTGCTTTCCACTCTTACATATTTTACATCTTTCCAGACAGTTACAAACTACTATTTCTGTTAAGTTCACCACTTGTGACTATAATTATCAATTTTCTTGTAGTCTGTAGAGATCTAAAACGTTGTATATGTTTGTATATAGAACATTCTATATATAAAAATATATATATGTAATGTATATGTTGTATAAGTTTGTTAGTGCACACTGTTAAATGCTTTCTATCAAGATTTACCATGTATGTGGAAAAAAAAACTTCACTTAAAACCTTCAGTGAGGGAGGAAGAACTCTTGTCTGGTTGATTTATTGTGAAATGAGGGGGAGTGTGGGATTTGTGAAAGGCCTGACCTGAACGCTACTAAAGGCTGTTAGTGAAAGGCATAAAGATGCAGCACTCCGAGCAATGAGCACAGCCTTCTGACCTGACTTGCTGCAAGAAAGTTGAGGACACTAGCTGTCACTGGATGTTGAAATCATGTGCTTTCACCTTTCCCACTAAGACAGCACCACCTCAAGCAAAATCCTAAACTTAGATCTACCTTCAACATTGCAGTCCTCAGTTACAATAGACCAGATTGGCTTGAAATATTTGTTCAATTATTTAAAATGCTTTTTGTTTATTTGGATAGCCTGTTCCCTCACATTCTTCTTTACAGGAGCTCTCTATCATCACAGCCGCATCCAAAACCAGACACATAGACCTTCCAACAGCACACCCCCACACACACACGCCCCCACTCTGGGTTTGACCAGATGTGTTTAATCTTACCCATAGAGCTGTAGATAGACACAGTATACAGAAAAAATAAAATACATTAAATTAGATTATTTATATGTTTTCAGAGTTGGTGAGTCTTCAATGAAGTACAAGCTATTTTATTAAAAAAAAAATCCATTCCTAGAGTTTTAACTTAAGCTTCAAATCTTGAATTAAAAGACAAGATAAAGGAAAATTTGAGAATCAGGTTTTGTTTTGTATAATGACCCATTTTCTAATTATTTTTTTTACAGTTCTATAGCTCAACTATGTACATCAATTAGACATTCCCTATACTACCAGAATATAGCTTCTTACACAAATACTTAACAGAAATACTCTATTTACTACACATATTGTATAAAATTATCGCAGATAGAAATTCTCTAAAACAGTTTACATATTCCTTTCACACCACAATGGGCACATTGTAATGAAGAGATGCATTAATATTGAATATGTTCTGAAAAATACTGAAAATATTTTTTTCAGTATACAATTTAAGAAGTGAAAAAAGCACTGCAGCTTAAATAAGAGCTGCATTCAACCTCAGGACTCCTCTATTTATAAACTGTGTGTGTATCTGGCAAAAAGCCAGATTTCAGTTAATTATGCCCCTTCAATACCCTGCCCCCCATACATCCTTTCCCATAACCTAAAGGTGAATTCAAGCACAGTCTATTTCAGTCCTGGATGGGTTTTTTTGCCTTGGTATGGTCTTAGTAAGAACACACTCCCTCTCATTAAGGAACCATATGTGGCCATTTGTAGTCAACTCTTCATCTTAGGTGTATAAGCAACAGTCACGTAAATGAGTGTTTCCATTCATGTGTTTTGTTTTGTGATTAAATCAACAAATCAAACATTGTACTTTTTTAAATAGCAACCAATATTCAGATTCAGTGTCAAGGAAATGTGGACAAGAATACACGGGGTTTGTTAACGAGTCGTTACCTATATCTCAGAATGAAGGCTAATCTGGGGTGAACCACACTCCTGTGCTAACCGTGTCCTGTTTCCACAGGTAGCCTAAATCAGTGTCACAAAAGGAAAACTAAGGCATCTTTAACTGAGGCTGTTTTGAGCCCCCAGTAACAACCAAAAAAAAAAAGAGGGGAAAAAAAATAAAGGAAAGAATTGATATTATTTGCTGTAGATCTCTCCTTTTTTTTTTTCTCTACTCCTACATTCTCTGTAGTATTTCAAAGGTACGCAGTTTATGTAAAACCTTTGGATGGAGTTCACACTCCTTGCTCACTCAGGAATAGGGAAAATTCAACAGGGCTGTTGATGAGGTGGGGATGGCCACCTCCCCTCCTCCAGCAGCTCACACAGGTACAAAAACTGGACCCCAGCTACCATTCCTTACACTTTACTGCAGGGAGCTCACATGGTGCTCATCATCGCAATACCAGTCCCCAAGAACTTGTTACCTGGACTTAGCCTTGTTACCTGGACTTCTCAGCTGAGTGAGCACACCCTTCATATCACTCCCACATCAGGTTAAAAGCAGTCACATATAAGCTGAAATCTCAGCAGGGCAGAAGCGAGCTCATTTAAGGGCACTTACCAACAGCACCATTGAGTTGCTCTGCCAGGAGAGGCTCAAAAACGTCAGCCAAAGCTACTGAGCCTCCATCTCTGCTTTTAAGCTATGGCTTCATAGGAAAAAACAGCAGGAAAAACTCTACAACTCTCTTCTTGATGAAATGCAAATAGCATGAGAGAAAGGCAAAAGGACCAAACCAGATCGTGTGTGTGTTGTCTTTTGTCACCTGCCTCTCTCCCACCACTGCCCAGCTACAGGAGAGCGCACAGAGCACTTTTGGTAGGCAGGGATAGAAGGAAAGCTGCAGCAGAAAGACCAAGGCAAAACAAGCTTGTGGTTTGCATGGGAGGAAAAGGACCAAGCAGCTGTATCTAACATCAATGTCAGTTCCTGCTACCAAGTCCAGGGAAGTTCTGCCCAATACCAGCAGTAGGCTGAATTGAAATTTGAGTCATTTTGACAAGAAAGCAGATATGAACTGAATGGAACAAGGGTGCCAGGCTCTCTCTGCGAGGAGCTGGGTCACAAAAGACTCATGTGATGTGAAGACAAGGCGTTCCTGGCGACCACAGCTATTTGTCAGGACTGGATCCCAACCCAATTTCTTTTGGCAGACAGACAACCCACCTTGCAGTCTGGCAAGGGCAGCACAGGACACGAGGCAGGACTAGGCTGCAGTAGCAATTCCAAGTTCACCGAGTGACAAGGCTGCCGTAAACAAAAGTAACTCCAAACCCTTCATCCGTCTTCTTCTTGGGCTGCTGGACCACATGTGTTACTGCACCTGCTGTGCAGCCCCAAATAATAGGAGGCAGGAGTGGGCTGCAAAGAGAGAGATGCACAAACCAGCTGAGGAACAGAGAGTAAACACAATCAGATGGATCCCGTCCTGTCTACAAGACAAGAATAACCTGCACTCTGGTTATCGGGTCCTGAACTAGAAAAAAGTCCAGTTTCCAACTAAACACCGGCCTCAGCCCATCCGCAGCGGGGGGATAGAGACGAAATATTTTTGCCCACAGGTAAAATAAGTAAGTAATAATAAGTAATGCAAGCAGCCAACCTCCTTCTCCCAACTTCAGCAAACAAGAGATATCCTCTTCTGCACAGTTGTAAGCAGTGCGTCTGCTCACCTGATCTAAGCCCTCTTCTGCTTCCCCTCCTCAGTCTCACTAATAGTTAAAGTCTAACCAGAATTAAGGGATGTAAATAGCAGCAATCCGGCAATACCTCAGAGCCAGCCCTAGTATCGTGACTCAAACACCGCAGACGCCTCTCTCACAGAGCAGTGGCCACCTTTTATCTCCTCATTTGCTGCAAGTTACAGTGGCTCTGCTGAGGCCTGAAATACAGCACAGGTGTGTCACCGCATGACACCCGGGGACAGGAAATCCTCAGGCCATGTGAACCGGTAATGAGTCCAACCCAGCATCGTCACAGGCAGAGCACACAAATGGTCAGACACCAGGGTGCCGAGGCTCAGATCTGTTAATAACAAAAGCTTTAATAAGCTAAGAAAAGAAATAACTGTCTATCAGCCGAATGCTGTGGATAAAGAGCTCAGCCATCAGGTGACAGATGTGGCAGAAAACCATGGCATAGAGTAGGCTGAAAGGAAACAAAAAAAATCTGAACGTAAAGTGGAATACAGAACAGGAAAGAAGGCCAAGTTGGTGCTGAGAAGGGCAGTTCAAGGAATCCTCGCCCGGGGCTTTGACTCCATACCGCCTGTCCATTTTGCTGCAGGTGGTGGGTCAGAGTCCAGGATGTGGCCTTTTGTACACAGGCCCCATTAACATCTTTTAAAACTCACCATGGTCTTGAAACCTCAGTGCCAAGTACTTCTGATGTCAGGGTAACTGGCTGGGCCAAAAGCACCGCATCTGAAGTTAACAAGCTCAAGCACACTGTTAGGCTGTTGAAAGCCAAGTATGCATCCCCTCAGATCAGGCCACAAAGGCAACTTCAAATGCACACTTCTTAAAAAGGATCTGGAGAAGTTCAGAAATGAAAGAATAATTAGGGTCTTGAAGACTTCGTGCAGGAGGCACAAATGGGAAGATGGAGAGTGCTTACATGAGGGAGGAACTGCAGAAGAAAGACCTGATAAAATAATTCGAGGCATAAAGAAGATGACAGGAGGCACCTGTCCTCCCTTTCTTGTAACATACAGGGGCTACATGGTGAAAATAACAGAATTCAAGTTCAGGCATTGTATGACGTTAACAAAACCAGCTGACCTTGTATGACCATCTGGAAAGGAAACTAAACCCTGTGATGCGAGGTTTAGCCAGATCAGAAGGTATTAGTGAGGAGAGTAATGCCAAACAGTGGCAGATTAATTCCCTGTGAGCTCCTTCCCTGCCCCCTCTTTTGAAGCATCTGATCATGGCAGCTCTCCTGAGCCAGTCTCAGGACCAGCTCAGCTTGACAAGCCCAAACTCCCAGAAAAAACTTCTTATCTACCACAAGGATGGAGTCAAAAGACACTGAGGCAAAGCGCAGGGGAAATCTGAGCAGTTTTTCATGAGGCTACCAACAGGCAGGGTATGAGGCTTCCCTAGGAGACGGGTCTCTGAATGAAGATCACCCACCACCATGCAGTGACGTCCCTCTAACACACCAGACCTCAGACACCAGCAAGGCTGTCACTTGGGCTGGCCAGGCTGAGGTAAGTTTTTTTTCCCTTCACAAAATTACAAATTGCTGTTACGTTTTTAAACAATAAATGGAGTTTCATTCTTTAAAAAGGAATGTTTTTGATAATCTTGTGTTAACTATGGGACACTCCAAACAATATCCCTATAAATGGCTTAGACAGGTGTACTTTTTGCTGGGTACAGCACCGGCTGGACAGCTGAGCCCAGAGAGTCGTGGTGAATGGCATTAAATCCAGCTGGTGGCCGGTCACAAGCGGTGTTCCCCAGGGCTCGGTTCTGGGGCCGGTCTTGTTCAATGTCTTTATTGATGACCTGGATGAGGGGATCGAGTGCTCCCTCAGTAAGTTTGCGGACAACACCAAGTTGGGTGGGAGTGTTGATCTGCTGGAGGGTAGGAGGGCTCTGCAGAGGGATCTGGACAGGATGGATCGATGGGCCAAGATCATCTGTATAAGGTTTAATAAGGCCAAGTGCTAGGTTCTGCCCTTCAGTTGCAACAACCCCATGCAATGCTACAGGCTTGGGGAGGAGTGGCTGGAGAGCTGCCTGGCGGAAAGGGACCTGGGGGTGCTGGTTGACAGCCGGCTGAATATGAGCCGGCAGTGTGCCCAGGTGGCCAAGGCGGCCAACAGCATCCTGGCCTGTATCAGAAATAGTGTGGCCAGCAGGACCAGGGAAGTGATTGTACCCCTGTACGCGGCACTGGCGAGGCTGCACCTTGAATACGGTGTTCAGTTTTGGGCCCCTCACTACAAGAAGGGCCCTCACTTTGTCCAAAGAAGGGCAACAAAGCTGATGAGGAGTCTGGAGCACAAGTCTTACAAGGAGCGGCTGAGGGAACTGGAGTTGTTCAGTCTGGAGAAGAGGAGGCTGAGGGGAGACCTTATCGCTCTCTACAACTATCTGAAAGGGGGTTGTGGTGAGGTGGGTGTTGGTCTCTTCTCCCAAGTAGTAGCAAAAGGACAAGAGGAAATGGCCTCAAGTTGCGCCAGGGGAGGTTTAGATTATATATTAGGATGAATTTCTTTACTGAGAGAGTGGTCAAGCATTGGAACAGGCTGCCCAGGGAGATGGTGGAGTCACCATCACTGGAAGTATTCAAAAAATGTGTGGATGTGCACTTTGGGACATGGTTTAGTGGGCATGGTGGTGTTGGGTTGATGGTTGGACTTGATGATCTTAAAGGTCTTTTCCAACCTTAATGATTCTGTGATTCTGTGAAATAGTTTGCAAGGTAGCAGTAGGATGAATTATGGCAGTCAGTTACCAAAATGCTTTCCTAAAAGTTGGAGGCCAACCAAGCCCCTGTTCCACTCTCTGTGAATGCTGCACAGCCGCTCAGTGAGGAATCCAGACAGCTGTAAGCCATTTTGGCACCTGGATATTGTCAGCAGAATTCTGTACAAAATTATCCTAGCAGAGGCCTGTAAAATCCAACATCAAGTGCAATCACAATGACTTTTTTTTTTGTCCTAGATGCAAGTACACACGAGAACTGCCAAATTATCTTTGTGCCTTGTTTTAATAAAACAATCCAGCTCATTTCATATGTAATAAATTCATTAGGCTTCCAGGTTTTGTTTTAAATTACAAAAATCAAGCATATTTTAACAGAATTCATTTAAATACTGTACTTTTAGCAATTAATAATTTCACAGTTCTGTAAACGTGCTTCACTGCGCTGTCTGACCTTTGAAGGGTTTGGCTTGGTGAATTCATACCAGCTTCCACCACACATTTCAGAAGGCAGCTTGCAATGACGTCTGTAGAAACATGATACAGGAGGATTGCACCGCACACAGGTCTGTCGCAGGCCCTTGCCCTGCCCCATCCATGGTGCCCTTCTGCCTCACCACACACAAGAAAGCTGCATTTCATGTTAGAGCTCCAGGTCCTGAAGATCTCCCCAGCTAGGTCCAGTTTTCACTTTAACATTCAGTTTTACTGAGAGTTTGATGGCGTTTTCCATCTCGTGCTTGACAATCTGAGCAACCTACAAGAAAGTGCTAAATGTCAGATGTACATGTAACATCAATGCTCTGGTTTTCTGTCAGTAACTGGGGTGGTCAGGCACCTGGAATCCTCTTCTGCATTTATTTGCACTGACTTACCACTGATAGGAATGCAACCAAACATTTTAATCCCGATTAGGGTTTATGAATGGAGAAACTGTATAAAGCCAGGAACATTTTATGCAGCACAGACCTGTGACTGGTTCCACGCTGTTTAAGACTACTTAAAAAAAGAGGCAAGATTAAGTTTCCATTAAACACTTGAGAATCCTGCAGTCTCCTCTTTCACTCAGCTGCATAATTCTTCATGGAGTCTGTTCTGAAAACTTCAATGCACTGAAAGCAAGACACAAAACAAATACACCAGAGGCAAAGAACAGTTGTTGTGTCAGCACAGGAGGCACTCTGTGAAACACAAACTACAAACCTCATTCAAGGTTTGTAGGGAAAAGCAAATCACATTCCATGCAGGTGCTAGAAATACTGCCCAGGTTCACCTTCCCTATTTTGTTGAGGCAACTCCAACGTTTGCTGCCCTCCAAAGGTATTTGTAAGACGACACTCAGTTCTGTACGCAGTTAAGGACCAGAAGATGTATTTGCCAGTGACTTTTTGGATTGTAAGAGACTGGATTTTTTTTACCTGACTGAAAAAACCTGCCCTGAATAATCGAACTCTTTCCCACGCCAAGACCCACACAGAGTCCAGCTGTCCTAGCTTGCTTATTTGAATGAATCTTTCAGTCCATACCCATCCCATGAACCCTTCCACAGCAGCATGAAAAGAGGCTTTGAAATGACTGTGAATCCTCATCTCGGCTAAAGGCCACTGTGCCAACATAGGAACTATTCAAACTTTCTCACCCTTCCATGTGTTTTCATAATTCCCTCACAGGTATCCGCAGGAGAAATTTCTCCACAGTTTTTACCTGGGAATGGAGGAGGGATTTGAGGAGATCAGAGTGCAAGAGTTTACAAACAGCATTAAGAACTGGGGGGAGATTTGTCTCCCAAAACCCTACGCCCTTACATACTACATTTCAAAATGATCTTGATAACCTAGAAAAATGCTTTGAAATAGGATGTAACTCAGCACAGACAAGTACAGGGTAGAAAGAAGCAGGGTAGAGAACTAAGATAGAAACAATCTCCTGTTCAAAAATAGGATGCAAAATAACTGCCTGGGCAGGAAAAAAATGGGGTTATCAGAGATTAAAAACTGAACTAGGCTTAAGCAAGGCACACTGTTATGAGAAAGGAAGCAAATGCAATCCTGGAACATAGAAAATGTTGCTTGTGTGACACAGATTAATTTTCCACTCTATTCAAACCACTCCAGCCTTGCTCAAGTCTGGGGCCCAGTATTTCAAGAGAAATGCAAACCATACAGAGGGAGATTCTCTGAGAATGGCCACAGGTCCAGCACACAGTGAGGAACATCAGATAAAGGCTGCTGCACCTAGAACGAGGGATGGTAGCTGCAGGGGAGACACAAAAACCTGCGTTGAGGTTCCTGGGGAAGCTGATGGAATGAAACGGGACACGCATCAACGCCCTGACCTGGGGGGCTTTGGACTCTGAATTTCCTGTACATTAAGCAAACAGCACCGTTTCCAGGGTTCTCAATGGTCAGCTAAAATATGCTTGGAAGAATACTGGCCACCTTAAAAACATAAATGCAATGATGCTGGAAACAAGCAAACAGTTTAAGAGCATCTAGCCTTTGATTCCTAATCTAGTCAATACCTCTATGTTCCTACCTGACTCCTTGTTGCTAGGGTCAGTTCAACAGGTAGAAGGTCAAGCCTCCTTCCACCATCTTTGGCAACATTATCACAGTCTTGCTATTGTAATAGCTCCCTATCTTCACTTTGACATTCTGCACAGAGTAGGAAAGCTCTGATGCTCCAGGCATTTCACAGGATCACAGAATCACTAAGGTTGGAAAGGACGTTCAAGATCACCAAGTCCAACCATTAACCCAACGCCACCAGGCCCCCTAAACCATGTCCCAAAGCGCCACATCCACACGTTTTTTGAATGCTTCCAGAGATGGTGACTCCACCACCTCCCTGGGCAGCCTGTTCCAATGCTTGACCGCTCTCTCAGTGAAGAAATTTTTCCTAATATCCAAACTAAACCTCCCCTGGTGCAACTTGAGGCCATTTCCTCTCGTCCTATCACTAGTTACTTGGGAGAAGAGACAAACACCCATCTCACCACAACCCCCTTTCAGGTAGTTGTAGAGAGCGATAAGGTCTCCCCTCAGCCCCCTCTTCTCCAGACTGAACAACCCCAGTTCCCTCAGCTGCTCCTCATAAGACTTGTGCTCCAGACCCCTCATCAGCTTCATTGCCCTTCTTTGGGCATGCTTGAGCACCTCAACATCCTTCTTGTAGTGAGGGGCCCAAAACTGACCTTTAGCACAAGAAAAGCAGGTATTACCCCAATGTGGTCTTTTAAAAGAGGCAAGCTAGCTCACTGATAGACTGCAAATGAAAACAGAACTATCACTAATGTTGTTTCTTTTACAAACCATTTGTAAGGCTACTCTGACTGGAACACAAATTCCTAAATATATGGAAAGATATTTTTAGTTTTCTTTTGTGCACTTTAGCAGCTGAAAATAAGCTACATCCAGCATCCAGCATGTGACCAAAGAACTTGTCTGAATAAAAATCGCAGTTGCAGCAGAAAAATACATGATTTACAGTGTAATAAAACTTCGGTGCCAGCAAGATGAAAAAAACCTCACCAATAGAGAAACCAAGAAAAGCTCACTTCTCTTTTTACTAAAAGACATATTGTAGTTCAAAAGGACTAACTAATTCAGGCCCTACTTTGAGTGGGGCTTAAGAGGGAGAGACTTCAAGATATCCTTTCCAACCCAGATCTTTCCACTATAGAATAATTTTAATGGTGCATCTGAAAGGACAGCAGGCAATATTATCACAAAAGAAAGATCCTATCTGGCCTAAAAACAATTAATCAAAGGGGTAAGAAGTACCCTATTGTTTCAGCTAGACAGAAATCCTTGAAAAACAAGAACATCTGGCACACACAAGGAAAGTCTGAGTCTAGGAAACATGCCTTGTGTACACACGCTGTCTTAAGTGATTGCTCAGAAAACCTTGGACAGAAATACATCTGAAGGAAGTTAGGAAGGCTGATAATAATTGCCCTGGAAGTTGAGGTTGTTAATGAAAAAATATAATACAATAAATAATAAGCAAATCCACTCACTTGGCCCCAGTTCTTCTGGGGACACCATGATAACTTGGAGTCAGCATCTAAAGACGTAAAAGCCTACACTCAGGGGATTTCAGTTTTCTACAGAAAGAAAATTAGGAGCCTTTTCATCTCTAAAACAGCCTGCCTCGATTGAAGTAGCAGATGTCTGAACAGAGCTGGCAAAACGAACAGAAGCTTGAATGGAGATTCAAGGGAAAAATTTTAAGAACAAAAGGTTTAATGAAACTAACAAAAAACAAAAAAACAACCCCCCACGCTCAGGCTAGAAAGGTCTAGGACTTACTGTTTGCCATGAGGAAATGTCCTTTTGTCATTAAAGATACATATGCGCAGAATAGAAGGGGGAGAAAGACATCCCCACGCTATGGAAGCACGCCCTGGGAGCCTTCCTGCATTTGTGCTCAGGACTTGGGAAAACACTGAGCTGCCAACACACGGCTAAAACACTTGCTACTGAAAGCTGTCACACAGACACCGCTATGCCCAGGCGCAGGAGCGTCTGCGCGGCAGAAGATCACAGACAGAGGCACATGAGCACATGGAAAGGTACCTTAAGTCCACACAGCACACTTATACCTATTGTGCTGCTAACCAACACCATAACACTCCTAACAGAAAGCCAGACAAGGTAGGGAATGAGGAAACAGGTACCACAAACACCGAATCCTCCTTTCCCTACACAGAGTACAAACCACAGCTGTAACAATATGTGTTCTGAGTTAGGGAGGCAAAAATACCTCCAAATGAGGAAAAACTTCCCCCTACACCTGTCAACAACATTAAACTACTTCACTCATCAAGTCTTGCAGAGAAGTTGTACAAACTACTGTTACAAGCAGCAAAGCACACATTGGAAAAATGAACTTTAGCCATGGGGATGGCTTGAGTGAGAAAATAAAAGGATCAAGAACACAAAATCATTTTTCATCCAATTCAACATTGTTTTCACAGACCCTTTAGCACACAGCAAGAGAGGATCCAGGGAAGAAAAGCCAAGCCCACTGAAGGAAGGTTTGTTTGAAATATTGTAGTGCAGTAGAGAGCTGAAAAAGCAACTGCACAGCTGTACCTGCATGACATCATCCTCTGCAACTTCATAGAGGAGCTCATCATGGAGTTGGAGGATAAAGAAACCTCCGCTGATGGGATGTAACATCCCTCTGTTTCTCTTCCTTGCTAGTCTTCCTACACAGGTGAAAAGCACAGTTTGTTAGATATACCATTATGCAAATACAGATTTCCTGTAATTAAAACAACCCTCACAGATTCCTAATGCTGAGAAAAAGAACACGAGGAACTTCAAAATGAAAAAGCCCATGCCTACAGATCAAACCACAAAACATTACTATCCTATCAATATTTGTACAGCTAATGAGGGAAGAATGTTAATGAAAAGCATTTTAGATATAATTATTTCAGCTTTAAATTACAAATATATGAATCAGAACAGAAACAAGAGACATCTCCTGAACCATCTGTTTTAAAAGTAAATTTTAAACAAAATCATGTCAAGTTTAATCAGAAGTTGGGTTTACAACATCCTCTCTGGCAATGAATTAGGATTCTGCTTTTCTTCAAAAATAATTTTAATGGCTAGTCTAAAAAGGCAGCAAGCCTCCTCCCAAATGCAGTTATCTAAAACAGTAGCTACTACTCCTGATTAAAAAAAGGAAAGAAAAAAAGAGCAGGTTTTGAATAAACAAGTAAGCAGCTGGCAAAAACAGGATCCTGGTAGGCCTTGCCTGACAAAAATAAAACAGAACAAACAGTTCCATGGTAAAAGCTTTCAAAAAACAAACAAATAAAAAAGCCAAACAAAAAAAACAACCAACAAAACCAAAACCCCAAAAACAAAACCCCCAAAAAAACAAACACAGCCTCAAACACACACTCTCAAAAGTTATTAATTTCTCAGGTCAGCTAACAGAAGGACTCCAGCTCACAACTACAGGAAGGGTTTCACAGCATCATCAGTTCTGCACACAAGCCTCACACTGAAGCAGCGATGTTAAAGAAGCCACATGATGCAGGATGCTTCTCTGATGGCACAGGCATTTATAACCTGCTGAAACAGAATTCCTTCCAGTTCTTGAAACAGCTAGTATCAGAGGAGGGAAAACTGTCACAAACGCATCCACTCGCCTTCCTACAATTACGTTGGCCAAAGGTCAGTAGCTTCTGCTCCTGGAAGAGGTGGGAAGTTCTGCCAAGCACATGCCTTCTACTCATAGCAGACCTCTGAATCTTGTCTTTCTAAAATAAAAATCCCTGACATATTTTTAGAGGTTCGGCAATTAATTATTTAGTTTTCTTCCTCAGTCCTACAAATCAGACTCTTCATATTAAAACAGCATCATGTTTCAGCTGAAGTATAGGATCTATCAGAGAAATATAGCACTCCATCCCTTAAGTTGTCTTTCTAAAAATATATGACTGATGAAAAAAACACTGTCTACATTCTGCTAAAAAAAGAGTCTTCGTAGCACTCCTCTGGGAATGAGTACCCCAGCACAGCTTTGCTATCTGCAGCCAGAAGAAATTTATGCTGATAAGTGCTTCATAAAACACTCTTATGGAGCCTCTGTACATCAAATTCCAGTCAACAAATTCCAGATGCAATTCTAACCAAAAAAAAATAAAGTATTTTTGGAACTAGAAGTTGTTCCACTCTCTTTTCACTACCTGTGAAGCCAGAGTATCTGCTCAGTTTTTCCTTCCTACTTTTGAATGGTGGCATCACAGACCATATCACATATGAATTCTCACTGCCAACCTTTGCAAGATCTGCTTTGAGGCAATTGGGGTTTCTGATCTGATCACAGCATTTGCTTTAGTTGCTATGTTGAGCAGACATTTTCCCTCCTTCCTTATGACTTTTTTTGCCTGTTAAACACAGAGTTACCGCTGTCAGGAAATAAAATGTCTCCCACCCCTAGCCCAAAGGCCCTAATTTTTAAATATAAAAAAAATTGCCTGCAAAGAAAAATTAGTAACACTGAAAGTTTTGCTCTAGTGTGCAAGGAAGAGGTGAGCATACCCGTCTTATCTCTCTGGAAGGAGCTCTCCAGATGTCCGTGGGACTTGATCACAGAGGAGAAAGCTTCCAGGCGTCTCTGAATGTTCACAGTGGCTGTTTTGACAATGTCTGCAGCAGATCCCTGAACAGTTGTATTCACAGCCTGTCGCTCTGCCTAAACAGATATAGTTGTTCTCAAAACCTACCCAAAAAAATAAATCAAATCCAGCATACCACATGTACTTTATTACAAATAATAAATACACAGCCAAATACAGGCATAGTAAAACCTCCAGATAAAGGGTTTGTTATACCTGCCTGAAAGAAGAAGACATTCTAGACTAGCTTCAGACACAAAATTTCTCCAAGTGACTAAGAAAAGCAGGATTTCCACAAATTTAAAATTAATTAGTAACAAGGGTAATAACCTGCAAGAGTTATAAGCCACAAGAGGGAAAAGCACATATACATGGTAACAGTTTCATGAGGAGCAGAAAAATCTTACAGTTAATCCAAGTACCATGAGACACTTCTGCCTATCTTCAAAACCATCAGGAATGGATAACCAAAGGCAAGAAGCTGGACTTCATGGACTAATAATCTGGGCTTACTGCACTGAACCTTGACTGCTAAAGCATCACAGCTGCGCAAAACCACACCAGACCACATTATGCCACGATGATTTTTTTTTTCCACACAAGCAACCTCCCTACTAATCTGCTCCTCAGACAAGAAAACTGTATTCAAAGGTTCTTCCCGCTTTGATTAGAGCTGAAATGTGTGCAAAACGTTATGAGGAAGCCGAAATGAAAGTGAAGATAATTCATTAACTGGTCTTTAATATGATTTTAAAGAATAAATCAAAGTTAAACAGAAGGTGTATCTACAAAGCTTCATGCTGAAGTATACTTCAGATTAAATCTCAAAAGGTTTTGGAAAGTCTCCTTGTTTCCCTTTCAACTACTTAGAGTACAAAGTCCCCAGCTTCCCCCCTCTTCCACTCTAGTCTTTAATTCCATACAACCTGATCGAGCTTCCTACTGAGAAGTATAGTGCTTCCTCCCCACAGAAATGCACCAACATCTCCCCAGGGAGTGAATTCACTCTTACTGAGACAATTGTGTCCAAAATGACCTTGAAAAAAAATAGTGCCAGTGCAAAGGCATGTATTAAGTAAATATTTATCTAACAAGGTAGAGCAATTTTCCTATGAGAGGAAATAAGAAAAGGAACAAATACCCAAAAATATAGGGCTTCAATGCCCTTTTTTGTGCAAGTGCTGACAGCATAGAACATACAAAGACTGCTGAGTGGGAGCAACTCAGCCTGAAGAGTTAAAGCACACACTCACTGTGTGGAGTCTTTTTAAAGTCATGTCCACTTATTTCAATAAATTCCTCATTCCAGTTCCAACGTGGGAGTTCTGAAGTGAAGTTAGCACAATGATGACAGCTGTACACCCAGTCACAGAAGACTTACGTCAAGCAGACCATGACAAAAGCTGTTACTCAGAGAACAACTGAGGGAACAATGAGCTAAGTGAGAAGTGGAAGGTCATGACGAAGATGGCTCATAGACCTCACAGACCCTGTAAAGGGTACATATATGCCAAGATACATATATGCCAAGAAATCTAATACTTTAAAAAAAAAAAAAAAGTTTAAAAAATTTTAAAAAGGTACTGCATTCAACATACATGAGCTTTACTGTAGGGGTTTGGATCTTTGATAGCTGGCAGGTACCTCCGTCTTCCCAGAATGGTCTGCACAAACCCATCTCTTCTGCAGGTCCTCACTGTCTCCCTCAAGAATTTCTGAATCCCTGTGAAAGGAAAGTGAAAGTTTTCCCTAATACAGCTGATGTTCCATGTTGACTTCTCACTGGGGTTACTGAAAGTGGTCTGGGACACCCAAGCAGCACAAAGGTAATTCTTTAAATTTCCTAGACCCTGTCAGTGGGCAAGGGCACATGATCACTCATTCGGCCTATTCACATCTCTGCTGGGAAACTTATTAAGACTTTTGAGGTGGAAGAGAGCGCATAGTGTCAGGATATCTCGCTGTGCACAAGGACGTAGGAAGTCCATTCTGCACAGTGCCCAGCCACAGAGGATCATATATGTATTATTGATAATGGAGAGGTCAGGACCGGGACCAGCACTGGAAAGACAAGTAGTAGGAAGGGAGTAAGTTGAAAGCAGAAGTCAGAGCCCTTGATGCCTCAGGCTGTCTGACTTCAGACTGTGTCACTTCAGATTCTAGGATTAAAAAACCTCACCCACCTGCATTCTGCAAGGGAAGGAGTGACTCCACTGAGAGTGTTAAAAAGAAACTTAGGTCAAAGAAAGGTGAGACAAGGGAAGAGTGCTTTTCACTGCAAGTTCAGGTACCAACTGCGCTACAGTGGAAAAAGTTAACTTCAGACAGTTTCTTTCCATAGCTTACAAAATATATAACAGAAAAAAAGCTATTCAAGATCAAGACTGACAGCATTAGTCAATTATTAGGTATGTAATTTAGCATGTCAGCCTGGCAATACATGTAAGTGAAAATTCATAAGAAGTGAAGTTACTACATATGGTACATTGTGGAGTTTGTGTTTATGCATGTGTACCAAAAGGGAAGAAGCAGAAAGTAATTTCAAATGGTCATGAAGGAGAGACTATCCAGAATTACTGGAGACTAAACAGACTTTTAATAGGATGCCATTTCTCAGCATATGTCTCCTCCAGGGGAGGTTTAGATTGGATATTAGGAAAAATTTCTTCACTGAGAGGGTGGTCAGGCATTGAAACAGGTTGCCCAGGGAGGTGGTGGAGTCGCCATCTCTGGAAGTGTTTAAAAAACGTGTGGATGTGGCACTTCAGGACATGGTTTAGGGGACATGGTGGCGCTGGATTAATGGTTGGACTTGATGATCTTGAAGGTCCTTTCCAATCTAGTGATTCTGTGATTCTGTAAAGAAACAAACCCTGAATCTTCAGAACATAATTTTCCAGCTCGTTTCCAAATTTTATGATTAGAGTTAGCTCTCATCCCATTTGCCCTCCATTCATTTTCTGATTGCAGCTCTTCTCTCTCTATAGCTTTCCTCAAAATTAACATGCATCTTGGAAATGCAACAATGTCTTTTTACAAAACATGGGAGAGCTGCTCTGAGCAGCTGGATAAAAATGTAAGGGTTATGTGCAAAACAGTTTAAAATTCAATGAAAGCAGAAAAGAGCAGAAGAGAGAAATGGTTACATTTAAAAATTATAAGAAGTGTGGTCTAAAGTTGTATTGCATATCCTTTGAAGCTGTGTGTTTTAATAAGGAAAAGAGTGTTTCTTATTCAGAAAGTTAAAACCTTTAAAATGAACCCCCAGGGCTTATTAATTAACAAAAAAAACCCCAAAATAATTAATGTAATAAGCAAATAACAAGGTCCTAAAGATTAATAAAACCAGAGTGTAGAGTAAAACATTATGGAGTATCAAATTGCTGTGTCCACACACTGGACTTTTTCAAAATGAAAAGCTTTTTCGAAAGAGATAGGAGTAGTAGAGGGCTAAGACAAATCTAGGATTTGAAGATACATGGAAAGAAGGGATTAAAAACAACTACCACCACCACACAGCCCCCAAATAGCCATATCCAAACCTGCGTATCTTGATTTGAAGGATTCAATGTAATTGGCAGCTTCGTTTTCATCAATCCCCATCTGCTCGCCTAAAGATTTTGCTCCTATTCCATAGATGATTCCATAGCAAATCTGCCAGAGGACAGTGTGAAGAACCGCAACCATATGGTGAGCCATGCAGAGAAAGCAGAGCCAAAACAAAATGTGATTCACTGGAAAACAAGCGTATGGGAACAAGGGCAAGCATTCAAGAAGACAGACTACATCTGAGTCCGAGCCATTCATGCTGCTTTTCTCCACCCTCACCCCCCAAAACCCAGACAGCTCCATTTGAAACATATTGAGAGTGGGAGGACATACAAAGCAACTACTGAACAATCATGACTGAACCCAAACAGAAAACCATACTACTGTGACTCCTTGATGTTTTGAATATCGAACCCTACTGCCCAGAAAGCTGCTGCTGAATTTTTTTCCTAAAAATTACCTGTTTAGCTTGTTGCCTGGTCCTATCTCCAACAGTTTCAGGATCAATCATTTTCCATTCTGCTGCGATGCTCTTAAAGACATCAGTACCCCCATTCAAGGCTTGAATGAGTCGACAGTCGCAAGACAAATGAGCAAGGATCCTCAGTTCAAGCTGGGAGTAATCAGCAGCCAAGATTAAGCCACCTGAAGTTAAGAAGATAGCAGAAATCATTATTTCATAAATTACTCTAATGACATTCCAACCACATGACACTCCATCCCCTGAGAAACTGAAGGCCTGGATAACATATACTTGATGGTTGCCATCATTTACATTTATGTCATATCAGTGCAAAGAGGATATAGCACATGCTACTAAACCACAGAACTTTCCCCTCACACATGTGGGGTAGCCTGAGAGAGGCATAACCACAGAGAGGTCCTTGCACCTTCTGCTCTGAAAATTTTCCACAGCCATTTCTATGCAACCTCAGTCTCCGTTTTCTTGCAAATATCTTTCGGGTTTGTTTCTGCCACTGCTGAAAGTTGTGCCAATAAAGAGTAGAAATTAAATCAGACAAATTATTGCCTGTTTCCCCAATGCCCAGGCCTGCCTGCTTTCCACCCAATCACTATATCTAAAATCCAGGTGTCTGTGTAGAAGTCTACCATCTGATAGGAAGATGGGCACAGAGATCAGACCAGCAGACTTGTACTGAGCCAGGGCAGGCAACATGAGAACTGACATTTGGATAGAAAGAACACTAGACAGAGTGCCATTTGTGTATTAAGAGCTGCCCAAGTATAGCTCTTTAAAAAATATGTATTCTTAAAGATGAAATGAAGGTGTGAACATTTGAATTATAACATTTGAATACTTTCCCCAGTTGAAAAGCTCTCCTTTACAGTCTTGTAAATAATTTTGACGGCATGCTAACTACTGCATTAGTTTTCCAAGTAGGCTGCTCAGTCAGATATATACTGTCATCAATTCTTAACTCTTCATTAGCTCTAGAATTTTTTGGTAACTATATTCTTAGCAATTAGCTGGCACAGAGCAGGATCTGGGCATTACCTGGGAATGGAACAAAAGCATGCCTCATGCTAACAGAAAACGGTATTCCTCTTTCTTCAGATCTGTCTTCAGCTCGAACCTTTAGGCCATGAGGCAAAATACTGGAACGCTTTCTACATCTGTGGAAACAAAGAATGATTGTTCTTCACCAATTTCTAAAACACTTAAAGATACATAATCATTTCTGCCACAAAGAATCAGTGAAAATAAGTGAGCCAGTAGCCTCTGTTCCACTCTTCTGGACAATCTATACCTAAATTTTGCCATGGGGGAACTGGACAGAGGCCACATGTACACCTGAAGGGATTTACTGACTCTGAACAGATTTAGGGATAAATCTTCCACGTACACTCAGGGCTTGGTCCAGAAATTGGATAATTCCACTTCAAAACAGCTAAGATGAAAGGCCCCAGATCTGTGATGGTGCGTTCCAGAAAAACAGCAAAGGAGTCGTACAGGAATCCTAAAAATTCAACACCCAACCTTAAGCACTAGTTCTTCTCAACATCATTCTCATACGCAGAATGCCTACACCAGCCCATACCTAGTAGAGACAGAAGAGATTTCCCCCACGTCAGCCTCATGACTGCACACGCATGCACACACACACTACAGTAGGCCTGTAAAAACACAGCAGAACTTGCAGAAGGCATGATCGTCAAACACCACGTTTCCTCTCTACAGACTGAGCAAAAAATTGCTTCAAAGCAACCAGATTTTCTTTTTCCAGAAGGCCAGAAGTGGCACCAGGCGCTCTGCAACCTCTCAGGGCTTGCTTAGCTCTCCTGTCCCACCAAGTCACTTGTATCTGCAGATGGAATCGTTTCCACCAGTGCACCCACTGAACAGTGCACAGCTGTGACACCATTCACACCTCCTACTCCCATCAGCACCAGTCTACCAGCCAGCCTGTTGGGTTCTTCACTGGAAGTCAAAACACCTTTGTAAGTCCTTGATGACTTATATGACCTCAGGTCAGGGATCTGACCAATTTCTTTATCAGAATGAAAAGGTATCTCTGAGATCAAGTTTCAGCAAAACAAAGCACAGAAAAGACATCATGCTCTCTTCTCTTGTGCACACTCTTTTCTTATACCTTGCCATTTCAGGGATGGTAGGGATCAAGGAGATGAAAGATTGCACAAAAATCACAGAAATAAATTTTCAAAAGAAATAAAGGTGAAGGACAACATGTGGGAACTGTGGAGAATCACACTGTCCAGCAGAAGTTCCCAGTTTAATTGAACAGTAAGGCTTTATACCATGATTTAACTTAGCTACACTTCTTCGGTCATAAGCTTCTTACAACAATAAAGAGTAGTAATAGCAATTACTAAGATAAAAAGACAGTTTGGACCAAAGTTCGGAAGGTCTATCAGACTTAGGCTGCATGACAGCTTCTTTTGTGCCAGCAGTCATTTCTGTGCCTTTAGGACTGCCCATCTTGCTAACACAGTGGCTGCTTAACTAAGGAATGTAGTCTCTAAAGTCAGCCTGAGAAGGTGACCTCTCAAAGTTCAGCAAGCACTCCACCCCTTGGATGGGCTGCTTTTCTTTTGGGAAGATTCTAAGAACCCAGCCCACCCTCCAACTGTCCTGCAAAGATGCTGCAAGCCCGAGCACTGCCAGAGCTATTTCTTGGAACAACGTTTCTGCTACCATGGCTAAGCCTGTTTCGTCTCCTGCAGAGAAACGGACAAGATCCTGCTCCTTTCCCATGACCTACTTGAGGCACAAGGATGTTAGATGCATGGTGGTAGGAAAAGACAGATAGAAGGGCCAAAAAACTTCTGAAAGTTCTCTCATTTTGCTATGGGCAAAAGATGATAAAAGTCACTCAGGTGACACATGTGGGACAAGAACCTGCATGGAAAGAGAAACGGAAAACCACCACCAAGAATGAAGTCCCAAAGCTCACAAGCTAGCTGCTAAAAGATCTACCTTGATATTTCACTAGACTTCCACACAACTGTTTAGGCATTGGCATGTAATGCTTTCAAAATAGGGCACTTGGTTAACAGAAACCAGATTTAGCTTTTGCAGGATCATTATCACAAATGAAATTATTAACAAAAAATGAAAATATTCATTCATGTTGCCTTATACAGGGAGCTACACAGCATAAACCAGATGAACTTTCTTCTACTTCTTCCACAATATCCTACCCTCTTTCAGAGAAGCTCTTAGAAAGTCAAGCCAGATCCTAACTTCAGTTTAGTTACTTTTCATACTCAGGCTTTTCATCCAACAGTTGGGAGCATAATGCTCATCTCACTGTAGTGTTTCATAAAGAATTTCAAAAAGCAAGTGGCTACATGGAGCCACGTGCTGTTAGTATTATTAGGTCTTTCACATGTCACTGATTTTTATGTATTTATTCCCCTGAAACTGTAAGAGAAACACTGAGTAAGAAGTCACACTGATGTAACAGCAGCCATGGGTGAAGTCAGAAATAAGAAATTTGACAACTTGACCACATTAAGATTAGAAAAGTAGGCATAAGTTTTGCCAAGATCCTTCTACCTGCCCCCAGAAAAAGCACGAGAATTAACATTTCCATGGGCTTGGGAGGGTGGGCTTTCTTCAATCACAGTTGGCATTTCAATCTCAAAATCTCTTGGCACATTCTGGATATTTGGCTCTCTGAAGGTTATTCGACCTGAGAAGGAAGACAAGGCAGAAATAAGTAATGGTCCAAAAGGAGTCTCTCTTACATGCTAATATGTGCAAGAAATGAATAATACTGCTTGGTCAACACAAAAGCTATTTTAGCACACAGAATCATTGGGTTGGAAGGGACCTTTAAAGGTCATCTAGTCCAACCCCCCTGCAATCAGCAGGGAGATCAATGAGGTTGCTCAGAGCCCCGTCCAACCTGACCTTGAATGTCTCCAGGGATGGAGCATCTACCACCTCTCTGGGCAACTTGTGCTAGCGTTTCACCACCCTCATTGTGAAAAATTTCTTCCTTATATCTAGTCTAAATCTATCATCTTTTACACCTAGACTTTTAGGGCAGATTGATGTGAAATAAGTATTTCAGTATTTTCATTTGGTTGAAGGAGAGCATAGGCTTAACTTCCTACCTTCTCCCCATACAAAAGCTGCCCACGCACACATGAAAGAATTAAAAAAAAAAAAAAAAAAAAAGAGATCAGTGAGGATCTTGCATGTGTTTCTTTACCTGTAGCTGTGTGAGTCTGTGACACTGGATATATTCTTTCCATTCCCAGTGCAGAATTCAGTCGCTTTTCCCTCTGTAGTGGAAACACCACTTTAGTAATGGCATTGTTGATCCTCCTCCATTCCAATATTAACCCTGGCAATGGGTGAAGTGTCTTTAATTTCTCCAAAACATCCTTGTGGGGAGAAAAGGGCACAACTATAACTAACTGCCTTAAAAGCTTTATAAACACAGGTTTTGGAGTTCTGCTGGCAAAAGTGACTCCACCCACAGTGAGCTTCCAGTGTCACTGCTTTAAAATTAAATTGATACCCCCTCCACTTATACCGTCTACACCTGGGCAATCAAAGCACCATAAGACACAGCTGCAGTTTTATTATACACAAGAAGGCAATCAATTCTCTTTAGACTTTTGCATCCTCATCACCACTCTTAGTCTGCACCAACCAATACATCACCTGAAATGATCAAATAAAGCATCACTTGCCATAGGTCCCCTATGATGTCTCCTCTTGCCCAGCATTAATGCTCCTCCTCCATCTTCTTGCATATTTTTCTCCCTGCTCTCTCCTGTCTGTACACTAGGAACACATAAAATGAAGCCCTTGGCCATGCTCCTTGAAAGACAAAGCTGATCACTAGCAATCAAATCCTTTCAGTTAAATCAGAAATATGAAGAGACTAACAAGAATTCCAAAGCACAGTGGCATGCAAACATTTCTCAAAATAACATTTTTTTGTATGCAGCAGGCAGCTGCAGTCTCATCCCTCCACACCACAAAAGGAGGAAATCCTCACTTTGCTTCTTGCTCCCTGCTCTGCCACCACCACCACACTCACTTTTTCACTGCCACTTGAGTTTTGGTAATCAATACTTGTCTTCCAAGCACTGACTGAACAAGGGGAAACTAAGAAAACAACACAGATTAATGAATCCTGAAAACAAGGATTCTTGTTATTACTTGTCTGGCAAGAGCACTCATTAGCCTGCAGCAGTTGGTATTAATGCAGCTCCACAATATTTATCAACTGGCAAGCATATCGATAGCCTTCATATATATATAAGCTTTTGATATACTAAATTTGATAAGCCATCAGATCAGCCATTCTGAAGACAAATTCTCCGAAGCACAAAATACAGATATGGTAGTACCAGCCAGGGAAATTATTGTATTTAATCACTATGGTATTTAAGTATCTTTCAAGCTGATGTTGAAATATTCTTCTACTATTGACTTTAAAGAATTATTGTCCTATTTTGGTCTTACATATGGTTTGGGAAATCAAATTCTGCCTGATTTATTCTTATTGAAGACCACTATTTATAGTTATGTCCTCACTAAACTCAGGCTTTAGGAAGAGTAGGAGGAGTTAATAACTCTGCTAACAGAGAAGGCAGAATCCAGTTTGAATTTCCAGTTGTGACTGGAAGAGAAAAAAGGCAGTTACTTTCATTTAAGTCAGCATACCTAACTCTAGTGTATCCAAGCAGCAGATGCATGAAGTAAGAGGGAGTTATTTTACAGTCACCTTCAGACTAGAACCAGACTTTACTGTACCTTGGTTGTACTAAACTGCGTGCTCAATCTAGCCCCATTTCCTTTAGCCGTTGCTCTTCTGGTGTAACCCAGAGTTTTCTTGTTCCTTTGAACTTTCACATCTCCATTTTGTGGCAACTTCAGCTCCAGGAACAAAACCTGAAAAAGGGCAGCATTTCAAATCAGTTTCTGCATACTACTCCCATGAAAAAACAAAAGCAACTGAGCACTTAAACAGCTCATTCCAACCAGAGGATAGTACAAATGCTTCAGGTAATTAAAAAGCTGATTAAATATCTCTGCTATCAGTGTCTTTCCTCCTTGTTTTAATTAACTACAAAATGCAATCTAAAAATCTCATTTTCTGAACACTTTGAGTTCAGAGGTATGTTTTTAGAAAAGGTAATTAACTCCATCCAGTAAGTGAGCTTACTGCTGACAGTCAACTGAAATAAAATGTGGAGTTAAAATGACTAAAAGTGGGAAGAACATTGGTGGGAAAAAAAGAAGTGTTAACAGGGAGCAGGATTCAGAGCAACATGAATAACATAGGAGGTGGTCACAAATACCTTTTATAGAATAGCCAGAATATTAGTTTTTCTAAAAAATGGCTAAGAACTGGAAAATTAAGTATATGCTCACTTGTTGACAGACACAACACAGCTCTTCATTTTTCATTCTATGTTTCTATGTAGCATTATACACTATTTAGTAGCTATTGTGTTTAACTTCACAGCTGGCAAAAGGGAATAGAAGCTTTTCTCTCGCACATTTTTGTAGCACAAAAGTTTTACTGACACAAAATTGTAAGGGTAGAAGTTCTACTAACCTATACAAAATACTTTGCATGATTCCTAACAAAATTTCCACATGAGAAACAGGAGTCAGAAAAATATTTCTTTCCCCATTTCTATGAAGCAGGATGAAATTAGAGCTGAGCATTATTTCAGGAGTTCTAACTCAGACCACTGTTAGTGAGCAAAACTTCTGCATTTGCAACAAAGGAGGAATATTTCTGTGGAACTTTTTAGTGATGGCTGCTTGCAAATTTTTACTATTTCCATATAAAGTACAGCCCCTCAGCAAGAAATTCGTATATAGAAAAGAAATATATGGGGGAAAAAAGCATGCACAGCAATTATAATCTATTCCTATGATTCCATATAATGTACATTAAAAAATACATAGCAAAGTTCTTCAGGAATAAAAGTATTGCTAATTTACATAGAAATTTGTTTCTTAGGCTTTAAAAAAAAATCAGTTCAATACAGGTTCTTAAAAATAGACAGTAGTTGACTCAAAACTTTTAAAGCAGTCTTTGCCTGTATAGGGACAAGGGTAACAACGCAACTTATTCAGTATAACTATTCTTAGACTCATACTACATGATCTCATGCAGAATACTGGTATCACAAAAAAGCTTCTCTAGTCCTGCACCATTCATCAAAAATATTCCAAAAGCCATTTAATTGGCAGATCATCTCATGCGCCATGAGAAGCCAAGTTCCTGTACAAACAACATACTTACTTCCACTTGGCTTTTTAATTCCACATGCTTATTTCCCCTTCTACTTTCTTTATTTCTGCTAAAGTTAGCAGAAATCAGAATGATCAGTAACAAGCAGTAACTGCCTGCAGTTACAGGCAGCAAGCTCATACAGAGTGTAAAGACAAATCAACTCTGAACCGAGTTCAATTTGCGTTCCATCTTTTCTTCATACGCTGTCTGCCCAAGAAGGTTTTTTCTTAAGTCTAAGCAAAAGCCTCTTAGGGTAACTTCTGAGAAAGTTCTCCTCCTCCCACCCTAACCCTCACATACCTCTGCAATGTCATCAGGGCTGGTCAAGGAGAAGCTGTGGCCTGCCAGCTGATATGCCTGGGTCTCAATCTCACTCAGTTTAGCTTGCATGACCTGTTTCTGAGTTTCATATGCTGTTGTGCTAAAACCAATGCCGTTCAGCTCCAACAGAGCCAAGCAATAATGAGTGGGCATCTCCACTTTAGAAAATACATCTGTAGTAAGTACAAACCCCAAGAAAAACTTTTATAACATCAAAACCAGACCTACTGTAGATCAACAGATTCATAAAAAAACAACTGGGGAATCCTCAGGTTTTAAAATTCTGAATGTGCTGACACACTGATATCTTTTAATATAGATTTAGTATAAATACTTTTGTTTCTGGAATATTTCATAGTAAGAAATATTTCATAATAAGTACTCCAGAACTTTTATCACAGAAGTATTTAAAAGAATAACAATTTCTGTCAAGTATTTACTTTCTAAGAAATATACAGCTCTCTGTATATCAACATTTTATAAACTGCAGACATGCTTAATGTAAAGCTTTCTAACTTGATACACTTTTATTCCACCACCCACATCTTTAAAAAAATATTCTCAGATTTAGTTGTCACAACCATAAATGATGCGGTAAACTTGCAAGAACAGACTTCAGTGAGACTGGACCCTAACCTTAGGCTTTGGATACAATTTAGGGGAAATAATCATAAAGATCACCAACAGGTATGTGCTTTTGGGCAGTTTTTTGTTTGCTTGTTTTTAAACAGAGGCAAGCATTCAGCAACTATTGGTGCAAACATACTGGATCATTCACTATGGGATCACAAAAGTTTCATGGACATGACACATACATGGCAAATAATCTTTATATGGGCAGGCCAAAGAGCAATAAAACTCCTTCAGAAAACATGTGAGGATTTTAGGAACTGCTTCTGACACAGAAATGCAAAAGCTCTTGAAAATATTCATGAGAAACCATAGACAGACCCACAAGTCCCCTCAGAATGGCCAGAGTACCCACCTGGGAGGTAGAGATCTGCTTGATTCAGAGCCTTAAAATAGACTCTGCTATAGCTGTAACCAATGGAACTGGTGGATATTTGGGATATAAAAATTATATTTAAATTTGAAATTTAATTTAATTTTTTTAGCAAAACAGATGTACTTCCAAAGGAAATTCCTTCTTTTCTTTTAACAAATGAACATTTTGCCACAGAATATACCTAGATAAGAACTTCCAAATCTCCTCTCTTCTCCATTGATCATTCACCCTGTGGTAGCACACCTATCATTACCTCCATCTTTGCTCCCAAGTGGAGGAGCTCTCTTTACCTGTCAGATTTTCCTTCTGTAATTCATTATGAAGTTGGTTCATGACATTGAAGATAAGCACAGACTCTATAGCGGCTCTGTACCGCCCAGAGTGATCTCCGCTGGCACTAAGCCCCAGACTCTGCACCCCTTGGCCAGTGCCTACCCCTTCCAGTATAGGTAGCTCGTTGGGGAGAAAGTTAGTCACCATGTTGTGAAGTGTACGTTCCTTAGAGCCAGAATCAAGCAGCCAACATGCAACCTTAAAAAGGGAAACATCCATGAGATCTTTCTTCTATTTTAGTCATAATACAATATAAATATTTAACTGGGGGTTAATGAAAGGTTATAGTGCACATTATTTTTCTTCATTTGGCAGGCAGACTGGAATAATTTCTGGTAAAGTTATATGATTTCAGATAAAACCTTCAAGAGGGCATATTCGCACTCAAAGCTAATTCTGCACATTTGAAAACCTTATCCTTTGTCAACTAAACACATCTAGAAGTGTTGTCCTCAGATGTTTTCATTTATTAAAACCTAACACAAATGGGATTAAATACGAAAATCAGGATCAAAACATGTTTAATTTGAAAACTGACTTTGTAAAAATCAGAACTTGCTATTGATCTAGGATACTAGTCAAGCTGAGCTCTCCTATTTTTGGCACATCAGCACTAATACCAAGAATTCTGCAAGGCAAATTTTATTTCGTGGTAAGCCTTACACCTCCCACTGTCTTTAAAGCTATTTCGCTTATAGCTGTATCTCAACTTTTTGTTTGAAAATCGGATGAAAAACAGGTTTCTGCATTGTCTCTGCCATGCAAGAAGGTAAAAAACACATGTATATACATGGGGAGTGAGGGGTTGTATGTATATATTCATTGCATCACTAAAATGAACAAATATTAGTATGACTCCATTTAATACATGGAACAGCACATGGAAATGTGCTACTTTTATTGTTCTTTAATTTTATCTTGAAACTGTCTATCATTATGAAAAGCTAAGTTTGTCCTTGTGGTGAACACCTTAGCTACTTTAATATTAGCCATGATGCTATTCAGCCCATGTGTGATGCAAGCTTTAAAAATCAACACCAGAAATTTCTATGCATCTAAAACTTTTCCTAACAAGGACAAGAAGGTGCTTTTACCTCTTTCTAGTGTTTCATTTGAGTTGCAAATTGTACATGAACCTTTTGAAATTACATGTAAAACTTTGTTTTGTTTTGAGAAAATAGTGATAGTAGGGTGGTCCACACATATAGCAGGTAAATCTTTTGCTTACAGATCCTTCTGCTCTCAGAATCAATAATCTGACCAGAAGCATTTCTGCCATTTCAGTCACAGGCTTCTCATAGCAACAAAACAAGAGTTCAGCCCTGTCCACTGGGACAGGAGAGATATTTAACCTCATCCTTCCCACCCAAGCAATCAGGTGTGAAAGATTAACGTGTTAACCTATCACTGAACCTGCTCTGTTTCTCTTGCAGGCACCATGAACACACACAGCAAAAGACATCTCTTCTAAATACTGTTCTAGATTTCCCACTGGAAAAAAATTTCACTAAACCCCCTTAGCAGGTATGCATATTCAAATCTAAACAACAGAAAGAAAGTACCAGAAGGTACTCCTGTCTTTCCACTGGTGTTTTTAAACTAGTAGTTTTACCCAAGCTAAATTTCTTAATCCTGCAAACCTTTGGGTCCTCAAAATTTCCTTCCAAGGAGATGTCACAAGCCATCACCAGAGTCTTGTAGTGCTGAATGAAGTTATACATGACAATAGAGCGCTCCTGCTTGGGCTTATTCTGCAGGTACAGCTGCAGATGATACAGCCTCTCTGTTACAGATAGGTTTTTGTCCAGAGGTGGTGGCGCCAAACTCATACTGATTTCTGAGGCAGGAAATAAAAGCAAAAATCATTTTTACCCACTGCATGATAAGAAGGGCAAGAGAAAATTCTTGAATGCAATCACCTAAAGCACAAAAACTACAGTTGGACTATGAACAAACAACAATAAAGCTATACCAATATTATATATTTTATCAAACCAGACAAGGCTCCCAAAAGCAATATGCTGTGTGTGTACTACAACACAAAGGAGAGCCAGGACTGAAACCCTAGCCACTAGCCCACATAGCACAGACTGGGTTATGTTCAGCATTCAAATGTCAGATTTGTTCCAGAAGGCAAAAATTGGAAGAGGTTGAAAGAGAAAAGCTAAAGAGAACATGGGAGTAAGCTAACATTTTAGCAATATGCATGCTCAGCAGTCCAGTGCTTGAGCCAAATACCTGGCCTTATTATGCAGCAGCATAGATCTATCCACAGCAACATGTTCAAGGGTGTTCAGCACTTAAGACTGATGAATAATATGGCTAAATCACTCCATCACACAGCTGAGCTGCATTTGAGACACTCAAAACACTTCCAAGACACTCAAAACACTTCCAAGAACCTATCTGCTAAAGGTACTTTCTTGAAATGTGGTGTCATGTAACATAGCACAGCCTGTCCACTCACTTACCAGTCTGGTCTTGTATCTGCTGCAAAGAGATATAGTAGGCATCTTTTCCACCCCAACATACTGCCAGACCAACAACCAAGATGTCTTCACAGCCTTGGACAGGAAATCCATCATCTTTAACTTGCATCCACTGAGGAGAACTTACTAAAGGAATAATTTTTAAGTTACAATTATAAATGTCATCCATAAATACAGAAGAGTTTGGATCCTGAAAACATAAATAATACAGTTGAGCCTAAATTTCTTAAATGTGAATATATACCTTCATTTTTATCTATAGGGAGAAAAATCTGTGTTTCTTTTGGGGAAAAAAAAATGTTTAGAATAGCAAAACTTTTTCTTAACAGAAACAACCACCCATATAGCATCCCTGCAAAACTCTGGCCTTTCCTAGCAATCTTTTCAAGAGTTGAGACAGAGGTGTATTCTCTCCTTTCACTCTGAAAAACATTTCATATTTGTCTGTCAAAAATATCTTTTGATAGTTAAGAAATGTTGTTGTTGTTGTTATGGCAATATGACAGCAAAGAATCTAACTCTGCTTAATCTTGTTACTTTAAAGGAAAAGTATCTTTATACAGCAGCAAACTGCAGCATATGAATACTTCTGTGGGAAAAAAAGAAATGAACCAATATTACAACAATCCAGAGACTGATCTGAATTTCACACATGCAGATATTGAACCATGTTTACTTTTCACAAACTTGAAAATATTCCAACCTTGGTTCAGAGGCAATCCCGCAAGTAACACTGCTCAGTGGAGACTCAGAACAATCTGTACAGTTTACTGTCAAATATATTATTCATTTTAAAATACACTAAAACTTGTTCGTAACATTGAAAGATACACATGATAAAGGGACTGCACAACACAGATCCATTTCAAAATTAGATACACAAGGAAACGTTAAGAATATTTAGATGCTCTCACATACAAACAAGCTGCTAACACTTCATTACTATCACTAAAGACCTACCAATGAAATCCTTGACACCAATTCTCCATCCTCTACTACCACTAAGTTCCTTTGCTTTACTGAGACTGACAATATTCAATTAGTATTGGGAATTTTCCTTCTTTTTTGCAAACCTTTTCCTTCTCCACTCCCGCTTTAACCTCAAGATGCCACCCTGCTGTTCACAAAATAACACGCTGGAACATGGAACTGACCTTTTTTGAATTTGCCACCAATAGTTGATTTGGGAGACAAAAGACATTTTGTTCTTTCGCATGCCACCGAGATGGAGAATCTGCTTTTCTCCTTCCATTCTGCAACAAAAGTCTGGAAAAGTGCTTTGTCGCTTGCTACATCAATAATAGTGAAGCTTTCAGCACTTAAGGGAATGGGTGGAAAAACATCCTGAGATAGCTGCAGTGAAAAGCCTTGGTCTATAGTGGAATCATCTTTCATCTCATCAGTCTCAATTGGGTCTACGCTACCAAGATTGACCTGGAGTGTTTCTACCTGCTGCTCTGCATTGCCCTCGCTATTCTGCTGTGGCTGAATCAGTTGCCCTTCATTCATGCAGGTGACTTGTCTCTTCCTTGCAGATTTCACAGAGAGAGAAACAGAACCCTTTGGAAAAAGCTCTTTGGGGGGTGTTGGAGGAATAAACCCATTATTACTATCTGGTGGAAGACAGGATGTTCTGTTGCTTCCCTTTAGCGGAAGTGTTATGCAGCCTGTTTTCTGAAGATCCAAGTTTTCTGTTTTGTTTTCTTTAACCTTGAAAGAACTTTTTAAATCCTGGCAAGTGGGCAAAGGCCATGGCTGACAACAGTCAGATTCAAAAACTGGATCTGGATCTTCATTAACAATAGGAGCAACTAACTTTCCTTTCAAACAGGAGCTTACTGAAACTGGTTCAATGCCTGAGGGACTAGGCCATTTGTCTAATGCATCCTGCAGTCCTGGGCTTAGTTCAAATGAGTGTTCAGCCCACAACACTCGATGGGTTTTCTTCTTTTCTAAAGCTTGCTGGCTACTCTGGAGCTTTTCACCTTGATCTCCTACTAATTCCTTTGGTCTGGAGTCATTGTTACAAATCACTGGGTTTCTTAATCCTGGCTGACCATGAAATGTAGAAGGAAGATCTTCCAGAAAAGATGGGGAATTTGCATGATCTAAAACTTCAGCTATTAGATCAGAGAATGCTAGAGACACATCATTACGCTGCACAGGATCCTCATGCTCTTTCTGATTGCCACTGACATCAAATTTATTCTGAACAGGTCTAAGGTTCTGCAAAAGACCATCTGGAGGAAGCATAGCCTCTTGCTTCTCCACAGGGTCCTTTTTGTCAGCTTCTGTGATGTGAACAGCTGAAAGGTCACTGACATTACTGAAGCTATCATCAAACAGCAAGCTATCACTCATATTCAGGCTTGTTTCAGGGACAGGGTAGCATTCTACTTGTACGATGTGCTCCCTGCCAAAAGGGGAGATTGCTTTCGTAAGGTCTTTAGACACACTCTCCCCTTTCACTGAATTTTGGGTCTGGTAATCTTGTAGGAAACTGTGTAGCTGGGAGTCGGTCACTGAGAAATCACTTTCTTTCAGGCAAGGTGCAGATTCTATTTCCTTTGCTACAACCTGTAAATTAATGCCTCCAGACTCCAAAGGTTTATTACTGCAGTGCTGAGCTGTGTTTTTTGTAACATTATTTGTTGTGATAAGACTCGATAAGCCCAGTTCCCTAACTGTTGCAGCCAGCCTTTCATCAGTTGCATTCTCAGTCCGTGAAGTGCTTAGTTTCTTGGAGATTCCCTGCTGTGGTATTGCTGCCAGCTCTGAACCTTGTACTCCCTGCTGTCCTGTGATTCCAGCTGTTCCCTCCTGTTTTATTATCATCTCAGTTTGAGTATCCAACGGGAGGCTGTCTTCACAGTCTCTAGAGTCAGAAAACAGATCAGAGGATGGACCATTCTGAACATCATTTGCATTGCAAATGCCTCTGGATTTTATTAGAGAGTCTTTCAGAAAATCTTTAGGATGACTGATAGCTTTCTGCAGTGCTCCAGCTTGTAACAATATTCCATTGGGCTTTTTGCTCCCATTTTTGCTACCATTCTGAATCTGAATATGGCAGCATTTATCCTCACCAGGACAAAAATCCACAGGCTTCCGTATCCTGTTGCTACTATGGACGTGTCCACTTCCAGAGCAGCTAGCAGTTACATTACAGTGATCTCTGTCTAAAGACATCTGCTGCTTACCAATCACCTCCTCAGCACAGCTAGCATCCATTTGCATTTTATTAATTTTATTCCGCTTATCATCAGTATTTTCATTTCTCTGTGTCCTAGAAGTAGCAGGTATTACTAGACTTTCTACATTACATGTCTCCACATTCATGTGTGGAGTACCCTGCAATGTAACAGGTGCCTGAAAACATCCTCTCCCCTTAGGCATGCCTTCATTAGTGGTGGTAGGCTCTGTAAATAATCCTTCCACTTTATCTTTCCTCCTAAGATTAATTTCCCCCAACTGTACACAATTTGAGACTTTGTTGTCTTGAGTTACAGATCTTGTTTCCATAAATTCCTTATTATTTTGGTCTGGAAAAAAAATACCTTTAAAGGTGGTGGGGTGGAAAGCAGGTGGCTTTTGTATGTCTATGCTAAGCATATTTGAATCTTCAACAAGTGACCTCTGCAGTTTTGAAGCGGTATTTTTATTCCTAGTCCGGTTTAAATGCGCATCCGTACTTTTTATCAATCTAGAGGCTAAAGACTTTGTTCTCAATGTTAGCGGTTTTCCTTCTTCAGTAGGGAGTTCTGGAATTCCTCTTCTGAAGTCAATCTTGGTTTTGACCAGAGAAATTCCTTCTACATTTTCATCATCTCTGCACATATTTGGCCGTTTTCTAGCACTGTACACAATATCATCATTGCCTTTCTCTGCTCGAGCCTGTCTCCTGCCTGGGACTTCACGCTCAAATCTGGAGTCTTCTGTACTACCACTTAGTCGCCTTTTATATCCCTTTTTAGTATTTGATAAGTTTCCAGTCTGAGAACCAAGGCCATTACGATGTTGAACTCTGCACCCTTTTTTGTTTGACACCCTAGAAGACTCAGAATACTGCTCTCCATTTGATCTACGTAGTCTGTCTTCCAGTTCTGACACACTGCTGATCATAGAGGACGTATCAGACTCGAGAAAACTCTCTGGGTTCCACTGCACTCCCATCAAGGCCAAATCCTCCCGAAGAAGTCCCCTGGCTTCCTCCACAATGAGGGAAGCCGCTTCTCTTTCAGTTAAGCCTTTCATTCCAGCCATCCAGATGCTGCGCACAGTCCGACGCTCCTCTGCTGATTCTTCATCTTCATCCACAGCCCTACGAGCACTATGGGAAAGGTAACAGACAGATGTAAACATTTGTGCAGAAAATAACAAATGACACAAGGAGCTGGCACTACTCTGCTCCCATTTCAATTAGTTTCACAGCTTCCTAACTTCACAGAAGCACTACATCAAAAATACAATGCACTTAATAGGAAATAACTATGTCAGTTTTCTATATGTGAACTGGTGTCGATGACAGATATTACTGGCTGCATACTCCAGAAGCATTACTAGGTTTCTGCGTCCAAACATGTACCCCAGATGAGTCCCAACTCCTCACTAGGGCAAGATCCAGGTCTGAATCAGTCCTTCTCCATACACTGTTTTCCAAAGTAATGAAGCTTCAAGAGCATGAACCAGACAGGTGTCATGGCTCAGTCCAACAGGTACTTGATCAAGGAAGCTTGTCATTGCACTAACATGAAAATCACAAAAGCACTTCAAATGATATATAGTAAAAAATCATCAACTCATTTGATCATATGGTAAAGCTGCCTTTTAGAGGCAGCAAAAGGTCTCCAGAGAGCATTAACAATTCACCCAGGACTAAACAGTGCATTGAAAAGAGGAATAAGAAGAAAAGGTAGGTCTCTCGAACTTATACTGCAAACAAAAGATGCTTCTATTAATTTCAAAATAATCATTGAATGACTGTGATCAGTCACAGAGACCTACAAGTCATTTCTAAATAATGTTTGGCACCAAGTCCCAAAAGGTTGCCATATTTAATTACAGGTTTCATCCTGCAATCCTTCACCTTACAAACTCACTCCTTTACTTGACTTCTGGACTTACTGATTTCTCACCTTTTGAATGGTACTGAATTCTTCAGAGCAGTTGCCACATCATCAGGACTGGCTTTAGCCAGATCAGCCACCGTGACAAACCCAGCGTTGTAAAGCATCCTAGCACGCTGTGCATTCAGCAGAGACACTCGTACCAGGTCACAAAGCTCCCTATGAACCCCAAAAGTGAGGCGGCTCTGGAACTGAGAGAGCAACAGCTCCATGTTGTGCCAGCCCAGTCGATTACAGAAAACCGTTACCATTCCTGGAACACAGAAGTTACATCAATGTCTTCACTCCAGATCCAGTTCTACTAAGCTGGACCCATTCCCTGCCCACCCCCATCTGAATGGGCATTCTCTTTACATTTCTCACCTTCCCATTACCTACAGAAACTAACTCATGTTTATTATAACTATGATTAGGAGCTGGTCTCACAGAACTCAACATAATGTAGAATTAACTAGCTTATCAGTGAGGTAGACATTCTGAATGACAACTGCTTTTCTGAAGATGCTAATCTTGAAAGTGTGAAGCAGATGCATATCCTGTAACAGGATTCTTATGAACCAAACACACTGAAGAAAAGAAGACAGAAAAAATAATGATGAGAGGCACCAAGAGAAGCCACAGTCTTTGAGGAAAGCCGGCTCTCATGTCCATAACATCGGAAGTTGGCCTGCAGAACTTCAGTTACTGAGAGCACGATAGGAGGTAGCAAAGCCTGTGATAAAGGTTACAACTGCAGTCCCCAGCACGTGGGAGGAGGAAAAGGGGAGGGAAAAGACAGTTTATTACTCACACATTGCATCTACAGAATATGAAAGTAACTGAAAGACACAGCATCCCTCACTATTTTTATAGTGATTATAGAATACAGCTTTTATCATATCTCTTAACTACATGTCATGTCAACAGTTCATTTTACTTCCCGAATTACTTTTGTTCCTGAACTAATCTACCTGATTGCTGAAAATTATTAACATGGGGAATAGAGAATTATGAAACTGCTACAACAAAAAGTTATTTATATTACCAGAATTAATTTAAACTACTCTGCATCAGTTGGCGTGACCTTTTAATTTTGGGGCTCTGACTCATGCTGCAACCCACACATAAGGTTTGGTAAGTGGAGCTAAAACTGTTTTAAAAATTGAAGACCCACCTATGGAGTAATGGAGGAATTAGGCAATAGGAAAAAAAAAAAAAATCTCAGTCACATGGTGGGCTGTTACTTCTATTCCTACACAGCCCTCTTACGGAAGTTAAGTTAAAGGTGACAGCTATCTAACCTCTTGTTACCTGGTGATAAATGACCCAGAAACAACTCACACTGTTTTGAAAACTATAAACTTATACTTTCTGGCCAATTAACTTTGCAACCCAGAGAAAGCCATGCTAAGTCTTAGAGACCCCAAACTTTATTCATGATGAAAGATACTCTTTCCTGACAGAGCAAAGCTTCAGAATGGAATTTTCGTACTTAGTATTGAACAAACTATATTCCTGCACAGTACACAGATGATTTCCACAGACTTCAGCATGATACAGCACTGCTTGTTTCCACTCGGCCAGCCCTCATCCCATGGCACACACCTCAAAGCAGGGGCAACCACAGATTAAGCTGTAAAGCTGGAAGTAGTTTTACAAGACTGACTGTTGCTAGTACCATACTGTGGCTATCTTATCCCCATATCTGGAAGGAAAAAAAACAGACCAGCCTAAGACTCCTGGGGATTTTTTGCCCAGACAACTCACCTGCATAGGTGGCAGCAGACTGCTGCAAGGATTGAAGCTGGCCACGACTACATCCATATTTCTTGGTCATATCCTTTAAGGGAACCTCACTGATTAAATCCACAAGGGCAAGACTGGTGAAAAACCTGTAGAAAAAGTACACGTGGGAATAAAATGATCATCCAGGGCACATTAGTGTACATGGCAAAATGCACTGTGATAGCATAGGACAGAATGGTACTATAGCATAGCAACAAAAAAGAAACAGGGAAGATGGCTTCCAAAAACATCAGCACAAACATCTTGTGCCAGAAGTCCAAAGCAGACCAGGTCCAGGTTCTCTGAGCTATCAGCTCACTCAGCAAGACAGCCAGCTCCTGAAAACAGACACAAAGCCTGTCCCCTCCACACGTTATAGCCTCTAGTCTTTGCACACTGACACCCGTTTGTGGCTACCTTTTGTGGATGGCCATTTGTCTATGCTGTTTCTCTGTTTTAGCTATGATTTTGCCTTTTACAGAACGAGCCAGGAAGCCTTCTTCAATTCCCACCAACTCAGCCACACGCTTCATTGAGGCAGGCAGTTTCTCCCATAAGCAGAAAAACTGGTACCAATCAATTGTGGTCCACTCCTCATACACTGGGGTGACCTAAAGAAAATAAGACAATGCAAAAAACTATTTCAGAGAAACAAACAGAACAGAGCTCTGCGTAAACAAAAATACAGTCTAGGGATTGTGGTTAGAGCATCCTACGCACTACTGTGAGGCACTGAGTCATAACCATGTACCCTGAAGAAAGTAAAAGCTCTTCTAACCTAGTTTTTTTTAATATTTGCACAGATGAGATCTGACTCATATGGGTACTGTAATGATTAAACAATTTGGAGTCTTTGTCAGATTGCTCCCTAAATCCAAGCCACTAGAAGATTTTTAAGCTGCATCTTTATTCTCCTTTAATAAAACAAAACTTTACTCTTTTTTAACAAAACTGACAGGTATCTATCAGCCTCTTAAAACCACTAGCAACCACATTAACCACTGCCACAGCATCCGACAAAGCAGGATGGAACATAGATTTTGCCAGAAGTCACTGAAGCTTTCATCTACCTGGAGTACAAGAAGTCTCAGCCTTATTAATACCAACAAAAAGCCATCCAGAGAATACACATACTTTCAGACAAAAAAACGATTTTTTTATCATTCAGTCAGCACAGAGTTAGTTTCAGTATGGGGAGACAAGATGTCTTCAGATTTGTATCAATATACTGGAAGATTAATGAACCAACAGCTGTTGCGGAGCATTTAACATAATACAGAATGCCAGATGCCTATGTAGTTGTAAATCATCCATGCCCTCTTCGTCTGCTGAGAAGAACGAGAGTTATTAAATTAAGGTGGGGTCTTTTGTTGCTTGTTGCTTTTTTTTCTTTAAAGAAACTCTTTTCCTAACCTAGCAAATACTTACTTGTTTTAAACAACTTTCCTAAAATACAGGGTCTTGGAATTCAGTCTCATATTTGTACAAATACAAGATTCAAGCCTAAGAGAATTAAAAAGCATTATAGCAGATAATTTCCCTGTATCCCATAAAGAGAACAATTCTCTTCAGAAAAAAAAGAAAGGCCACAAAAACTAAACAAACATTTTCAAAATGGCCTTGAAAATGAACAGACTTGCAAGAAAGTGTTTGAGGCTAGCTTAATGGAAGGGAATTTCAAGAACATTTTGTTCAACAGTGTATTTGATTTAAAATAACATTAGCCAAGCTGCTGCAATTAAAAAGTACAGGGTAAAAAAATACATTGCCATCACTGTCTCTACTCCAGAACATGAACAAAATTCATCCTCTTTTTTTTCTGTTTTGGAGATGCAAACAGGGAAAAAACCTCACTGGTGCATGACAGAAAACAGTCCACTTTGCCTAGTAGAAAACAAAATATAACATAGTCCTCTAAAACAGAGATATGGGTATATATGGGACACTAGTAGAAGGAAAAAAAAAAATCTATCAGTAGATTTATTCATTAATCTATTAATTAACTAGGTTAATGAACACAGCAAGCAGAGACAGCCCCCCTCAATCCCTTGCGCCCCCCTGTCCCCTAGCTCAATAACTCCTGTAACAGCAAACATATTCTCCTTGGGGTCAACTTTTTTTCAGGCAAAATGCCTCGTAAAGAGAACACAATTTGTACTTAAGGAGGCTGAAGACGACTGTCAAATTTCGGATGATTGCATGATGGACCTCTGGCAGCCATGAATCCTAGGATATTCACTACAGCTCCATCTTGTTTCCTTACTAATCTTCACAGGTTCATGGTTTCCTCTCCAAAGGTCTTAAATAGCATTGCTTAGCTTTTTAAGTGTACGTGTACATGTCTTTTCCTTAGTTTTGACAGTACAAAATACAAAACACAGAATGAGGAACCTACCAAATAGACAATATGCAGATCATTCTCCAGAACAAAACTTTTCATAGCTCGCTGCAGGTCAGCAAAGATTTCCATGGCTTCAGTTGGTGAAAGAGAAGAGGAAAGAGTAGCTGAGCCAAGATGTGTTGGATGATAAACCTTTGCTGTTAAAAAAAAAAAAAAAAAAAACACACATACAAACCAACACACACAGAGAAACACTTAAGTGCAAGTTTATATCTCATTTCGGGTTGCAATGTATTTTATAGATTTCAATTCTACTATTAAGGGAGACCTTATCGCTCCCTACAACTACGTGAAAGGAGGTTCTAGTGAGATGGGTGTTGGTCTCTTCTCCCAAGTAACTAGCGATAGAACAAGAGGAAAATGGCCTCAAGTTGCATCAGGAGAGGTTTAGATTAGATATTAGGAAAAATTTCTTTACTGAAAGAGTGTTAAAGCATTGGAACAGGCTGCCCACGGAAGTGGTGGAGTCACCATCACTGGAGATGTTCAAAAAATGAGTAGATGTGGCACTTCAGGACATGTTTTAGTGGGCATGGTGGTGTTGGTTTGATGGTTGGACTTGATTATCTTAGAGGTCTTTTCCAGCCTTAATGATTCTATGAACTTTTCCCAATTGCTTTTTCAAGAAGAAATAGCATATTTATCCATTCTGCAGATAGGAAATGGAAACAATAAAAGGTTTAGACTTGCTTAAGTCTAAACTAGCCTTTTTCAGAGGTCAAATCTCAAGTTTGGATCCCTCTAACTACTCAGACTAACAGCTGTGATAGCTATTTGAACAAAAAACACTGGAATACCATCTGCCATCCTGCCCAGGAGTTATCATTTTAAGTATTTCTTTCTTAGAAACACCAAATATCTCCTGTTGTCTTTTCTTAAAAAAAGAAATACAAATTAACCTGTAATGGGGATTCTTACCATTACAAGGAATCATCCTTAGCCATTTTAAGAAAATAGCCAAAATCAGAAAAAAGTGCAACCATGTACACCAAGCAGTTCTAGAAGAGACTTGTACTCTCTTAGAATGTACTCGTTCTTCAGAAAGACAAAAATCAGCCTACAGTTAACATGCACAGATGCTGTAGTAAAAGTATGCCTTGTTTAAAGATATTCGGGGAATTTGTAGACTAGGATGCATCAGCCTTAGAGGAGATGTGCAGAGAGAGGCCTTCCAAGAACACGTGCATGTGAAAAATGTTATAGCAGGTAAAAAGACACCCTCCAGAAAGCTAAAAAATTCTTGATACACATGATTCTTTAAAATAAAACCAGAAATACACAGAAGTCCTCATTATAAAGATACATTGAATATCTACCCAGCTGCAGAAGATTTCCTGATTCAAAATTGCTAACTGCAATCACTGGGAAGAACACCAATCTTACCTTTCACATCATTGCCAGAGTCCAGAACCTGAATGAATTCATTCTCCAGCAGCCATGCCACACAAGCCTCAATAGGTCCAGTCTGCGCTTTGTCTTGTACCTTCTCACTTCCCCACTTGCTTTCTTTCAAGCTGGATGCAAGAAGAGTGCAAGAAGCGTAGGTCTGCACATCCTCTGGAGTGTTGGCCACTCCCCCCACTATGATCTGTTGAAGAAAACCACTTGTTCATATTGCCAGAGAAGCAGTAGGATAGAACATCAGATTGAAGAATCAAAGGGATTGATGCATCAGATATCTACGTTTTAAAGAACCAGTACAAGAGGGGAACATGAGGCAAAGCAACAGCCAACCTTTAAAGACTTTTCTTGGCAAGAAGTTCTACCTTAGGTAGAAGTAAGATGGCCAAGCTATGGGAAAGAATGAATTATAAAATCTTATTTTGATAGCAGACATACATATAGTAGCAATTTAGATTTGAGACTAGCCCTAGGCATTTTGCTTAGCCAACATCACGAAATACTTTTAAAAGATTAGAACACAAACTGCAATTTTCTGAAGACAAAAAGCAAACCAGGAAGGAGTTCTCTTAAGGCTCTTCAGCATACTGAAGTTTTCTCTTTATAATGTGAATGCTAGACCCCATCATTGTTTTCCTGATTGAGGTTGCTTTTTTTTCCCTTGGATTTTGTTTTGTTTTTCACATAACTGCTTTTTCCTTGTGAGTCATTTCCATACATGTGTCGTCTTTGACAAACTTTCTTTCACGCCCTTGAAACTGCACTAGGAGACCTCTTTTTCTTTCTTCTTGCAGAAACTTTAAATGCCAGAGTTTAAGGACGAGTTAAGGTTTTCTGTAAATTTCCATTTTCGAAGTGGGTTTCAATGGATTTTTTTCATGTTATAAAGCAACACCACCAGAAAGGAACCACCATCTTTTAAATAGCTCTTACATAGAAATAGGCACTTAGAAATTCCATTGGTCTACCAAAAATTCAAAATCTATGGAATCACAACCAAGTTCTAAGTACCACAGCAGCTTTCACAAGACAGTAGGAATAGTACGGCAAACAAACTGTATTTAAAAAGTCTAAGCTCAGTTGACGTCCAAAAGCAACTTTGGAAAAGGAGATCGGCTTTTTCCACCTATGTGGAATAACACCCTTTTGGTCTTTTTTACTCCTGTAGGTACCCTACAGAGGAGGGCAGGCTAGAGGGAGCAAATTGGATACCACATCTGTTTGTTCACCAAAAATTTATTTTAAAAATTTCAATAATTTGTATCCAAAAGAGGTAGATAAGTTAATGGGGGAAATAAGGGACCCTGCAAGGTTCTACAAATGTCATTATGGCCCAATTCAGTCTACAAAGCCTCTGGGATCATTAATTTACAAGCATCTCCTAGTTAAGACTGTCAGGTCACACCAAGTTTAAGAATTACATTTATTTCTGCCTGCAGTTTGAGTATATCTAAACACAAAAGCAAAGTTTAGTAACCCTTGTTTGAGTGTGCTCACATCCTAATCTGCAGCGAGCAAAGACTGAAACATACCAAAGAAAATGCTGAATACTAAAGCAAGCTGGCAGATCCAAGCAATTTTCTTCTGGAGCCGTTTGGGTTGACAGCGGAGGAAACAGAAGAAAAAGAAAGTGCACAGAAAACATTTGATAGTGTCACAAAAGAAACCATCCTACAATTACAAGAGTGCAAGCACAGTTCTAATCCCTCTCCAAGTGTCCTGTACCTCAAGTATTGCTCTTTTCATGCTAGATGCGACACCTTCCCCTTCTTTTCTAAGCAAACAACTGCAAACAGGTTTGAGAGATCCCTGAAGTAAAGAAGTTCCTTTTGATCTTTCTGAGGGCTTGCAAACTAAAATGCTCTCACCTATAGGAAAAGAAGACAAAAAACAAAAAAGAAATTTGTTACTTTAGTATTGCATCTTAGCACTATAACATCTACATACAGTTCATCAAGGACATATTATTGGAATGGAAAACTAGGTATTTTTGAAAAAGCTAAATAAAAAAAAGAGAAAAACTTTTGCAACCTTGAACAGTGTATATCCATTTCTATGTAAGAACTCCACAGATACATAATACTTAAGAACTGAAAGCAGAGCAAACTTCAAAGTTACATTAGGCTGGTCAGGGTCTTGCCAAATCAGCTAAGAGGCTTCCATAGCCTCTCTGTGCATCTGCTTTGCTGCTGAACCACTCTCACTTCTTGTTCTGGAATTGACTGGAACTATAATATACAGTGGCATCAATTTTTCTTCTGTGCTACTTTATTAAACTGAAAAGATTCTCAAAAGCAAGAACAAAACATAAAAGCTGCACAGCACGTTGACAGTTTGTGTTAAGTCAACCAGCTTCCACTCCTGAAATAGCACAGATACCAAAGTAATTCAGAAATCTGAAGTTATTAATCTAAGTAACTGCATTCTCTGAACTTTCATATATGCACATATATACACACACACAATCTTAAGTATCCTGAATGGTTTCCACTGAAAGTACATCTAAATATACCTCACCTTAAAATTCTCTATCAGACATTGTTAAATTAGTCCCTAACTACTGAAATTCTATGGGAGATAAAAAAGGTCCCAGAGCCATGAAACAAAAATAAAAATAATGGGCCAATTCCTTTAATGAGGTAATAGTGCAGACTACCCATAGAATATGCAGTGGTCACATAAAGGACAAATCCATCTACACAAATCCATTACAGAGAAACTAGGTCCCTAGGAGACCTAGCTAGTTACAGGTTTTGCCAATTGGCATAGGATAAATCAATTATAGGTAGGACAAGCTTTCTTTTAATTAAGAAGAGTGCATTAGTCTTCGATAAGTTGGACAGTAAGTATCACAATAGGTTTACGATAACTTGTTAAGTTTTCAGTGCATGTACTCTGGACACTAAGGTAATTTTGGTAGTGGGTATCTTAGTAAGATCCTAGGAATGTTAAGTTATGCTAAAACTGTAGCTGTGGTAATGCTACAGTAATTAGCAAATCTAGAAGTAATGAAAAAACAACTGCACTTAAATTTCATGAACAGAATAAATACCACAAATGCAGTGTAGGTGAGTAACCAAATACAGCTTAAACATGATTACATAAATGAATTACAGGATGAAAGAGGTGCTCAAGAGGATGTATCCCTGGGATTTTTTTTTATCCTATCAGGTGAAACTTTTGACATCTATTGCCCATGTACTTTTGCCAGAGCTGAGAGTACAGAAAATAAACTGCCTGTAAGCATTGTTTTGTGAAAGCAAAGCTTATTTTGATTTTAGCAGTAAAGAACTTCCACTCATTTCACATTTGGGTTCTGATGTGACCTACAATTCCCTCTGAAAACTTTGACTCTTAGTATGATAAATCTAACAGAAGATGGGTGCCACTTGGCTGTATGTTATCTGACAGTTACTGAAGACTTGGGGGACACCCTTTCCCAAGATGTCACTGAGAACTTAAAGCCAGTAATTGCAACTGTCCTGGTTTCCATTATTAACCAGTATTACGGATAAACCATGACAGCAACCCAGTAAACAGTAAAAACAAACAAAAAAACACCTAAAATGTTTTAAGATCCCTTATGGAACATTTCAGATGAAAGGGGAAGTCTAGGTTAGTATCAGACTAGACAAACACCAGAAGACTCTAGCTATCTAGGCATAAAACTCCATTAAAAGCAAAAAAAGGCCCTATTATATTTCTAGGTTTTGTTCAGTGACATTGAACAGCTTTACCTATTTCGCCATGGGAATATAACACTTTTGATGAATGCAAAAATAATCCAATTTCATTTTCTAAAATTATGTTTTTAAATTTCCATCAAATCAGAAAAAAAATTCAAAAACTCAAAACCAACAATCCAACACTACAGTCTTGGAGTGAAGGAGGAATCAACCCAAGAGCATTTATCTTCTGTCTCTCAGCTGAATTTCATATCCACATAAGGCATTTTTTCCAGCTGAAGTTGCTGTCCTCCAGTCTCCCTACTCTGTGAAAGAGTAGCAGCTGGTAATGTAGCTTTACGTCCTCACCCAAAAGACTCTATGGAGTGGAAAAAAATGGTACATTCATGAAGCTCATCACCATAAAATCAACCACTTATTGCACAAAACACAGTCACATTAGAACTGTCAAAAAAGGGTACTAATTATTGTAACTTGAAGGGGAAAAAAAAGAAACTTCAAGGTGTAATTTTACACCTGCCAGCTACACTCAAATGACAAAGTCTGTAAAATTTCAAATACAGCATGCAGCTGCCCTTTTTTTAACAGATATGGATAGCTCACAGAGATATAGGTCGCAAAATGCTCTGTTGCTATGCTACTCCAGCAAAAATAGAAAGTTAAATGTAAGAACAGTCTGCTTACATAGGGTTCCAGCAAGCACCAATCAAACCATCAGTAGGGCAAATCCCACTTCCTGCTTGTGTTGAACTCCTTATTTTCTACTGTGTTTATACTTGTATAATATAATTTTTCCAAATATCATCCATGCAGATAAATTTCCATTGCAAATTAAAATAACAATTGCAAATTAAAATAACAGGCAGGATTATTTTGTTGAACATCAATCAGTGCCACTGTATGCACGAAGACACCATATTATCTATGAACTACTGTTCATATTTCCCTGTCTCTCTGTCGCATTACTACTTTCAAGATCCATAGAAGTTATGGTTTAGTGGAAGTTTAATAAGTGCAAATCAGAGCTTCAGACAACAGAATAAGTTTGTCAAATTATAGCTGTGGACTTTAAATGCATTTCTTACAGTTTAGGCCTGTCCAGTGAGAGTTTACTGTAAATTTTCTCACTGAAACGGTAAACACTTTAGTAAACCAACCATGGATCACAGAATTAAGGCAAATGAACAACACAGCCTTAGAAGCTAACAAGTATTCAAAGGAGAAAATAGCCTGTTTCTGAAGTAGCTGACATGTAAATATCAAAGTAAGTGTCATGCAGTGAAAAGAATCCCCTGGGAATTACAATTTTTATTCCATTAATACCAAACAAACTCATCTTGATTAACTTAATCATACTGAATACCAAAGGAATTCATCATGATTAGTCACTAATTGTGAAGCACTGCCCTGGATTTAATCAGGTTAACACCATTCTTAGAGAATGTTAATAAAGCCTCTGCTTACCCTCTGTGTCTACTCCTTTCCTACCAGCCCTTCCAGCCATCTGCTTGTAAGTGAGAATGTCCAGCAGTTTGCCACCAAACATGGGAGTTCGTATAATTACTCGGCGTGCAGGCAAATTCACTCCAGATGAGAGCGTGGAGGTTGCTGCTAGGACTCTAATCAAGCCCTGGCGAAAGGCTCCTTCAACGATGTCCCGTTCATCAAAAGTAAGACCTGAAGAGAGGTGACTTTTAGCAAGCCTAGAAATGGTGAGACTGCATTTAAGAGCTAATAATATTACCGTGAAGCAAGAGGAAAACCAAACAAATTTAATGAACATTTGCCATTCAGTGTTAGGAACTAGACTTGCAACATTATCTCAGTTAATTTCTTTCAAACCATAGGTGAAGCAAAATTTCACCATTAAGTTTTCATTAATCAACTGACAGTAATAGTTATAAACTAGCTTTTCTAAGGTGCTTGCACACATTGTAGCAAGATGAACAACTATTTACTATGTATCTACAAGCATTGCAAGTAAATAAATAACATAAATAAATAAAATAAAAAGAAGAAAACTGGATGTAACAAACACAGTAGGGAAGTAGGATTTAGTCATTTGCCATCCTGACCCTGGAATACTTCTTCATTATTTCCATTCTAGGTTACAGGTCTAATATGTACCTTTCTACATTTCCTTGAGGGCTTCAGGCTAATTTTATTCTTGAGAAAGAAATGCACACTCTATAAGCATTTGGAATTATTCCCCCTACATATTCAATGCCATAGCTACTGTTCTCTTCTCCTGAGCCAGTCCTTTTGCTCAGTGGATCAACAGGTGACACACACTATTACCTGCTTAAGTAAGAAATAAAAGATCTAGCCAGAAGCATTTGCAGCACGTGCTCCTTGTATTTTTATTTTCATTGTTATATTTCTTCTATTTACTCATCTATTCCAGTTTTATGTTAAGGAAAATTGCTCTGAAATACTCTGGCAGCTTTAGGGACAACTTGAAAATGCTTGGGCTACAAATCAGCTATTTTTTCAGGCATTTCACCAAAAAAAAATTAAGTTGTATTTGTTTTCCAACACAACAGAGAGAGGACTTACCATAACAATTAGTGAATTAAAGTCTTGGGCCACAATAAAAGAATTTCAAGTTTACCTCTAACTGTGAGATTCTCAAAGCATTGTAATTCAGTCATAAGCTACAGAAACTTCAAAAAGCAATTGGTAACTTCTTGGTAACTACAGCAAAAAGAACAATATGACTTGACCATTAGAGAATTCAAGACCAAGATACTCAGAAATACCTGCATGATGGAATGCCACTCCCCATGGCAAAGTACGCTGGAGCACAGAGTCCAGGCCTGAGACAGAACGCTTTAGCTGATCTAGAATCTCATTGATCCCCTCTCTGTCCACAACAACAGGGGCAAGGGCTGAGTTTTTTGTAGAACCTTGAGAGAGAAAATATTCTTATAGTTTCTACTAAAATTAATTTTCATTTAAGGCACTGCGCACGCTACAGTCTTCTGTTAACTACTTTTTTCTTACTCTCAGCCTGTTGCAAACTGTAGAATTCCCTGGCAATGATGTCTGCCAGCTTCTCACACCAGTTCTTGGATGGACAGAAAAGCAGGACTGAATGGCCATCACAAACAGTCTCATAACACAGGTTCACAACATGGTCTTCATCTCCCTGAATTGAGACAAAATATTTTCAATGCACTCTCACAGTGAATGGGATTTGTAAATGCTGTCATTCTTCTGTGTCACAGTAGGAATCTTCTACTTCAAGTCAGAAAGAGGAGCAAATAAAGAAGATGGAGCACTGTTATCTCAGTTTCTGTCTTGCCTTAGGAAGTCCAAGCACTAGTATGACCACATTGCTGAGGACAGCCCCAGATGTACCCATGAATAAATCTAAGGTTTTACATCTTGCTTTCATAAACCTGTTTCTGAATGAAGGCCACACAGTGCACACAAAAACTTTCATGCACACAAAAACAACTGCAACTTCCATGTCATGGCGAACAGCAGTGAGGAAGAACTAGGAAGAGTCCAAAGGGAAAATATCACTCTACAGTAACTAAAGAAAACTTATCTACTAGGATGTCTGAATTAAAAGTATGGAATATAGTAGTCTGAGCATCCCCAGTAAGATGCACCCAGCAAGCACTGTTGACCAAAGACTACAAGTGTTCAAGAGGACAGTAGAAGGCTTTTATGGATACTTACATAGACGTGTATGCAAAACCCTGCTGTTTACAGCTTGCTTTTTTGGTTTTAAGATCCTAAAAGAGCTCCTGCAACTGATTTGTTTTGCTTGGTTAAGCCAGATTTCTCTTCCAGCAAGGAGGCCAAGGGAGGAAGAGAAAAAAGGTAGGCATACAGTAGGAAATAAAAAGCACTGAAATGCAAATGAAAACAGGGGGGCAATGGCAGGAACTGCATATATACATCAAAAGCTCAGTCAAAAATTCAGCCAAATTCAGCAGCAGTGGTAAGGTCACCAAGTTCCCTTTCTTGGTCCAATTCGAAGCACGGAACAGACATCTGAAGGTTCAGTGATAGATTTCAAGCCCAAGAGGATCACCTGGTTTTATAAAATAAGCCAACTCCCTTAAAATGTTGAGTCATAAGTGTAGTTTAGTTCTTTCTCTCACTTAATTTAGTACCTATCCAAAGGAACTAATTCAAAAAACATCCAGAAAAGGAGATGCAACATCACCTTCTCAATATGACCACATAAAAGCAAGCTTCCAGACATTTTTGTCACAAACATTTCCTTTTGTTTCTAGGATCCTTCTTCTTTGCTGTGCCACCACGGTACTGACAACAGAATGTTTGCACACAACGAGAACTGGGTTGCTGGCATTCAGTCCATATTGTCCAACTACTACACTAGTATCACACAGAGTATTTGAAAGGACAGGGGACAGAATTCGCCCTTCAAAGACTTCACAGAAAAGGAACCTACAAGTAGGAAGTGCAAATGTCCCATTTCTATCCATTTTGCTCTTCCAAATCATTATAGTATGTTACTTTTCATATCCTTTTCAACCGTGCAAAAGGACTAAATACTGAAAATATATTCAGGAGAATCAGGATGAACATCTGCCTTCTAATCACTGACAAAATTAGATCATTTAGCAGTTTAACGTAAACAGTTTTGATACCAGATTTTAATGCAAATATATTCTGCCAATGGTTAATACAAATTCCTTGGCCTAACCAGGAAATATTTACCTTCATTTCTGGAAGTGTATTAGATTCCAGGACACAAAATAGGGCAGTGGGTAAGGAGAGAATCATAAAATCATAGACCATTTTGGGTTGGAAGGGACCTTTAAGGTCATCTAGTCCAACACGCCTGCAATCACCAGGGACATCCTCAACTAGAGCAGGTTGCTCAGAGGCCCGTCCAACCTGACCTGGAATGTTTCCAGGGGTGGGGCATCTACCACCTCTCTGGGCAACCTGTGCCAGGGCTTCACCACCCTCACTGTGACAAATTTTTTCCTTAGATCTAGTTTAAATCCACCCTCTTTTAGTTTAAAACCATTACCCCTTGTCCTATCACAACAAGCTCTGCTAAAAAGTCTGTCCTCATCTTTTCTGTAGGCCCCTTTAACTACTGGAAGGCTGCAAGAAGGCCTCCCTGGAGGCTTCTATTCTTCAGGCTCAACAGCCTCAACTCTTTCAGCCTGTCCTCACAGGAGAGGTGTTCCATCCCTCTGATCATTTTTGGGGCCTTCCTCTGGACCCGCTCCAACAGGTCCATGTCTCTCCTGTGCTGAAGGCTCCAGAGCTGGACGCAGGACTCCAGGTGGGGTCTCACCAGAGCTGAGTAGACGGGCACAATCACCTCCCTCGACCTGCTGGCCACACTGCTTTTGATGCGGCCCAGGCTACAGTTGGCCTTCTGGGCTGCATGCACACATTGCCGACTCATGTCCAGCTTTTCATCCACCAGTACCCCCAAGTCCTTCTCATCAGGGCTGCTCTCAATCCCTTCATCCCTCAACCTGTACTGATACTGGGGTTTGCCTTGACCCAGGTGCAGGACCCTGCACTTGGTGCTCAGAAACAAGATAGGTGCAAAGTCAACTTTTTCTTCAAGTCAGATTCAAGAAAGTTCAAGATCTTTGTGAGCGTGTTTTGTTTTGTTTTGTTTAAATCAGTAGAAGAAAAAAAAAAACCACAAACTTGTCCTTAGTTTGAGTATACAATCTATGAAGTAAACAATGAAATCAGGAATGTCATCTATTAAAAAAAAAAAACAACCCAACCAAACATACCAGTAGATGTCTTTTTAACTTTAGCTGTACAAAAGGTGTTATCCCAAAGCCTCTGTTCAGAGTTCTGTTACCTTCAGTTGAAGCTTGGGCTGGAATTCTCGCACTAAATTCATGGAGGAGTCATAAATGTTGCTTCCAATTTTCACCCATTCCTTGAGGGGCACAGGGCGAAAATCCGTACAGTATAGCTCTGCATCTAACCATGAGGCTAGGAGTCCCAAGTTTGGGAGGGTTGCACTCATGCCTACTATCTGTATCCCACCAAAACCAGGATTGGTCATCTTCACCTGCCTGGAAGTGGTTAAAAGAAAATGAAAATTAGTAACAACACAGGCTACAGTTCCGGAAAACAGCATTCAGAAAAACTAACCCTAGTTAAAAAATAACTTCCTTCCCGCCAGAGACTAAAGCGCAAAGCTCTTTTTTTCAACTCCTTGAAAAAGAAACAAGGCATACTCTACTCTTAGCAAACACAATGTCAGATTATGCATTGATAACAAGATAATTCAACTTTTAATCATTTTGAACCTAAATTTTAAGCTGCTTCAGGTAACAACAACCATAAACTGACTGCCTATTTGGAGAAATTGAAAACTAATAAATAAAACAACTATTTCCTTGCCATTTACAAAAACATGGAAATAAAGGAATGGTTCAGTCTCCACTGCAGTCTTTCTAAGCTTAAATGCCTTAATTAAAACACTTCCATTTGTTTCAGTTTCAGGACAAATAATAATAGACTAAGGTCTTCCTAGTGCTGGGAACCAAAGTCCTTAGTTCAGCAAAGAGTTCAGCAAAGAAGTAGGCAGCCTCAGTTCTCAAAGTGCTGAACAGCAGTTTCCACTAAAGTCAGTGAGAAATAATGGACTCCTAACAGAGCCGAAAAGACAAACCGTTAATTTAGATACCCAAATGTGTATTTTAATTCAGGCTTCTACATTCACACAATAGGGGTTTTTATGCTCCTCAGCCTACATTGAAAAACTACTCATTTGCATTGCAATGAGCCATAAATTGAGACCTTAAAGAAAAAGGTCTGACAAATCAATGTGAACTCAGAAACAGCCCGAACCTTCTTGGAAGACCCTGGCAATAGTGGCAAAGACAGAGGAAACCAGACTACCCAGAAACTAGAGCAAAAAAAGGGCAGTCACTGACAAGACATAAATAAGGAAGATAGGGAGAGGCAGACACTCTTATCTAAGCCCTTCAAGCATTTGCTACTATAGGTCCCCCATTTGATTGCAGATTTTCCTCCGCGAAGCAACTTTTGACATTCAAGGATGAAAAAAAATCCAGTTCCACAAGTCTCTGACTAGGGAAGAGAAAAATCTGCTGCAGAATTTTGGCTGATTCTGCAAAAGCCTCACAGATAACCAAGGGCACCCACATTGGCAACAGCCATCAGAGAACATTCTCTTGATGCAAAGACACAGCCTTATACTTCAGTTGAATATCCCCCTAATCACTTAAAAAGCTCTTAAAAGCACTGCTCATTCTGATAATAGGTCAGGCTGGATAGTGTTTAAAGAATTTGGATAAAGTGGCTCCTTTTAAATAAAAAAAAAGCACCACAGACTTGGGAGGATGTTTGAGAGAAAAAAGTGGTCTTCAACTCCAGGAATCTCAAGTGGATTCCAAAACAAAAATAATGATCACCTCCTTCCTGTCAGTAAATGGTATGGGCAACCACTGTCAACTTGACCATGACAGAGAGATGAAGAATCTGGGCCTCAGCACCTATATGGTGAAGGCTGAAGTATTGTGTCTTCCCAGGAACATTCCTTGATGCATCTGTCCCTTTTTCCCTGACAGATGTTTTCTCCTTCCTGCTTCTTCAATGCAGGGGAGGAAAGCAAAAGAATGGTCCTGGATCTGTGCTGCAGCTACATGATAAGCCAAGGTAAATGGAGCAGCAAAGCCACTCACACTGCTCTGAAAGTGTACTGCCTTCCAGGACTTTATTGGTGTAATATGAGAAAAAGTCAGAGGTGATTAGACCCAGAACACTGCTGGATCCTGGAAATCAGGAGGGAAAATACTGGCTAAAATGGTCAGTGGAGAGAAAATGTAGAAATGGCAGTTCCCGCAGGACTAAACAGGTAGTCTGTGCTTAGCCCAGCACCGGTACAACTCACAAGACAGGAAGCAGCAAAGGAAACTGGCAAAATCCGGCTTTTGGTGCTGAGGGAGCAATTGATTTTGACTCTTCTCTCAGCACCACCAGTAAAGATTAAGACGACTGATACACCATCTCCCCCATTTGCCTTTGTCTGTGTTCAGGCACTATGGAGCAGCTGCACAGTTTGGTGGTGGGGATCTAGATACGGAATTCTTAAAAGCCTCTAAAGCCCTTCCAAAACATTTAATCTGTTCCCCAGTGTCTAATTAGGTGTGCGAAAGGCAAGAAAACATGCAACCACTAGGCTATCACATGTTATAAGCAAAACCACAGATCACTCTGAGCAGTGCTAACTAAGCAGACTACTGGCACATGCTCTTAAGTCTTCTGATCTGTTCACCATTGGCAAGTTAACAGCATGCCCACCCTTCCACAACACATGAACATTTCAGTAGGATAAATACCCCATCCCATGAAACACTGAAAAATTAAGCAGGGCAAGTCCACTAGCAAAAACATTAAATCCAAGGTTTTGAAAAAAATTTAAATAGGTTAAAAAAGTAAATGAAAGCCTTATTTCTTCTCCTGAAAGAATGAATCCCATGGTAGCACACAAATTGAAAAACATGAGGAAAAAAGGTTTTGACTATAACAGCAGGCCCCTGAGAGGTGGTATGATGAGACCTTAATAACCAAAGTAGTCTAAGTCATCACTCTCATAAAAACCCTGGAGCTAACTCAAATTTCCAATCACCCAGAGATCAAAATATCTAGAGCCATCCATAATTTAGCATTAAAAGACAAACATCCTGGTCTACCCACCTTTTTGCAACCTTTTCTGTAACATATCTAACTTTGGTCAGAAGGAGTTCCAGTAGATAGCCTCGATGAGAGTCTCCCAGCATGTGCAATTCATCCACAACCACCACCCCTGATAAAGAGAAGCACTCAGGTTATATCTGGCAAAACTCCAAACTAAGACCAGATAGCCTTGATCCTTCCATATTCCACATGGTGAACTGAAATTTATATTCACAAATCCAGCCGTGCTTACCAACACTGCTATGGCTTCCTTCTGTCACAGATTCTTCTAAGAGACAAATCATAACTAGTCTCATGACATTTCACACCCCTCACAACCTCACGCACACAATCAGCTTTTAAAAAAATAATAATAAATAGGTTGAGTTGTTAGTCTGGCCACCATGCAAAACAGTATTGCAACATCTCTACTGTAATCCCTCTGAAAGTAAAAAAAACAGGCTTCAGAGTATCTGGAAAGGAACATTCCAGCACCCAACTGACCTAGTCAAAAGCTTTGTTGACATCACGGTCTTAGTTAAAAACATTGCTCCTTACTAATACAGTAGCATTAGGGAAAAAAAAATAGAGTAGATCTAATTACGCTGGCATAGCTTGCTTCCTATTATATATTTTCTCACTAACCAAACCTGAATGAGCTCTACTATTTAACTTTGGCTTTCTAACATAAAAATCCTTAAATGACTGCTCTGTTGTTATCCTACCTCCAGCAAATGACTTTTTAATCTATTAGCCACCTCCATCAAATTTGTAAGATGTGTAGAAATACTGAAGAGTGTCTAAAAAGCTTCCTGATTATCAGCAGCTGTAGACAACAGACCTGATTATGGTCTCCCCTGAGGAGAAAACATAGAGCCACTACAACTCAGCCACCCAGCACACCTGCACACATCCCAACTAGCAGCAGTAGGTACCCTTTCTGGCCAGCTGACAGGGTCACAGACACATGGAAGACGTTGAAGGAAGGTTTTAAAAAAAAAAAAAAAAAAAAAAAGCAGGGCATAGAGGACACCGGGCTTCATTAGTTCTTCTGCTGTGGAATTTTTTTCCTCTGTGGTACATCTTCCTGGTACAGCTAAAATAGCAAGAGCTTAAGGGCAAATGTGACCTTATATTATCTGTTTCAATGCTATTTTTCCTTCTCATTTTTTTTCTCTCCTTCCTACATATGTTCCATCTCTCTCCGTCTGTTTTCTCCCCCCTCTCTTTCAAGCCACTTAAGTTAGAAGAGAGTGCTGCACTGCTTCAACAGCCTCTTTTACAAACTCCTACCCATCCAGCTCCTCTGTCTTCCTGTACTTCCTCTAGTCTGTGCTCGCTTGTAAAAAATGGTAATTCGTTGGTCATCAAATACATATTTATTCAGCTACCGAAAAAAACTTCTTCCTGCTTCCCTGTACAACAGTCTGAATTTTTCCAGCACCTCAGACAGGACAATGTAATCAGATATCTACCAAAGTAAAATTCATACAAGTTACTTTTCCAGTCTTTGTGCCAAGCAGCAGCACATTTTGCTTCCTGAAATGAAGCATGGAACACTAGTGGTACCTACAGGCCAAAGCACAGGGAATGCCACTACTTGTTGTATGGAGCACTTGTTCTATACCTTCTGCTGTTGTTCAGCTATAATAAATATTCAAATCCGTGCTAAACCTGTGTACTGTATTACCCTGGCAGTCTGCAAGCTGGTGAGACCTGACTGCCACACATGCACAGTGCTCTCCTCTGTTCAGGCAGTACTTGGAACACACCCACCAGGATAATACAGTAGGAGCAATGAGGCAACCAGTATTTTTCACAAAGCTATTCTCATCTTAAATTGAATTGCAGCCAAGAAGAACTACAGGTCCCAGCATGCAATGGTATTTTCTACTCAGCAACAAGCTCAGGAGTGCAACTGGGGCCAGAATTTTGTCATACTGCATTGCTACTGAAAATGAGGCTAGCCTCAGTCTCCTCTTTCTGTCTGCAAATTAGGTATGTCCCTATAAGACCGATGAAAAAAATCTACTAAAAAATACCTAAGAGCTAACATACATGTTTACTGCAGAATAACTAGGCTGGTCTAAATTTAGAATTAATTAGAAGACAAGGTACAATCTTGCAGTTTTAGACGTTTGCTTTAGGTGACAGTTAAACTGGTATTTTCAGCTCATGCCCATATTTTACAAAAATTTATCTCCAAGTAGAAGATTTGTTAATTTCTTACCTTAAAGATTATTTTAAAACTCAAATTTAATTTAAAAATTAATTTCAAATAAGTATGTTTAAAAAAAACCACTTTTACCCTTATTTCAGTTATATAGTCATATTGGGGCACAAGAGAAATGGAGGGTTGCAGCAGAGGTCTTTTCAAATGGTGAAAGAAAAACATCACGCTTTAAGGATGTATTGGTGTTGAGGACACATATTCAAACTCAGATCTTGTAATCACTTGGCTAGTTATATGACTCTTCTCAAGTACATTCATCTTGGAGAGAACAACAAAATGTAGGGATAGAATGGAGGTACCAACCAAAGGGATTTAGCATATCTCTAGCTTCTGAAAGATGATACCATTAAACAACACATTTTAGTATACTGAGTATGCTTCCAAGGCACCCAAGCCAACATAAGTATGGACATTTTTGACCCCATCCTCTGCCTTATGCTGGCAATACAGCTTGTACAGTATGATGACCTAGGATCAAACTAACCCTATTTAAAACAAACAAAAAACCTGAATAGCCATATATTGAAACAACTAACTGCATGATTGCCAGTTCTCTTGCAAGGGAAGGGATGAAGATACACATTCAAGAATCAGGCTGAACTGCAGAAGCCTCAATTCGAATGAGCTTAAAATGCTGCGCAACCAGAGTCATCCACTCTTCTTCCAGTCCACTGGCAGTCTAAAGCATTCATGGTGAACCAGCCCCTACAGATCCAGGTGTGAATGTGTTACCCCATGATCTCACATGGACGAAAGCTGCAAGGCTTTATTACCCTTATTCTCTCTTGTGTTTAAAACACTTTTCTGGCACACAATGCTGCAAAATATTATGACACCAGATGCACATGGAACAGCAGTTTCATAGGTGAAGGTCCCAGAGCAGTTTGATACTGATCTAGTTTTACAATTTTTATATTCTAAAAATAGCAACCAGCTATGTTACAGGCCAGAGTGAAGACAGCAGGGATTACTTTATAAAAATATAACTGGGTATAGCTTTATATATAGTATATAGTATACTATAAAGTATATCTAGTGTACTATATACTATATATAGTATACTATATAGTATATATACTTTATAGTATACTATAAAGTATAGCTTTACTGAGCAGGGAAATACAGAGAACAAACTTCTGTCTGGACTTGGAAAACATGTCTCTCGAAGTACGCACTCAAAACATAGGGCTTCTTCAGGTTTTGTATCTCCTCCAAACACTAAATGAATACTACCGTTATCTAGTGGCCATCAGGGCCACGTTGACCCAGAAGTCTATGCTACTAGGACAGAGAGCTTTTGAGCGAACTACAAGAGAGAAATGAGTGTTGCAGCCGTCCTAGTCACCATGCCTACCCAGAGGAGCTCTGTGTATTCATTCCACTTATCTGGACAAAGATGAGCACCAAACACAATTCTGCCTCTTCCTTGAGCTAAGTGAAGATTAACTGTGGATGCAATACGTACATAATCTGTCCCAAACAAATGAATATACATACATTCTTCAATTCAAACATACCCCAGACCTTTAATTCAATTTCATTAATTAGAAGACATGTTCTACATATGGGAATCACTGCTTATTGCAGTTAATCACTGTCCATGGATTGTCATCCATGTTGGACAAACTAAAACCTGCAGCTTCTACCTACTTAGCCCAGCCGCTGAGCTACATAAAATAGTCCTGACTATTCAGACATGCTCTGGAGGAAGAAAAAATGCTCAGTTTTCTCATATAGCATGTCTGTCACATACAGAACTGAGCAAATACAAGGTATACCATGTACTCAGAACACATAATAAACCTCACCCCCGCAACCGCCAAGCCTTAGTATTTTACCCAGTGAGTCCATTTTGTTCTCTTCTATTAATCTATTGATTAGACCGTTGGCTTTCTCAATGGTGCAGACAGCAACATCCAGGGTAGAGAAACGTCCAGCAGGAGACATGCTTCCCATGTAGCCTTCAACTCTCACATCCACCTCCTGAAAGAGGGCCTGTTTTTCAAGGATACAGAACATCATGCCAAGGTTACAAGCCTGAATTTTGACCAATGCCTGCTGGAATCACATAAAAGCCTGCATCCTACAACCACAATTTCTAGTACTTATAATGCCAACTAATCAGATTAAAGCCATAGCTCAGCCAGTTACTGCTACTCTTCTTTTTTCCACTATCATTTTTCTATTTCCAAAGCCGAAGCCACATAGTACACATTGCAGGATAAAGTGTATATAACTGAGTAAGAGATGGGGACCACCAGTTTGTATAAAAACATTGACTATTAAAAAGGTTAGAGAACACACAGTGCAACAGTTTATAATAGTAGCGGGTTATGTACAAAGAAGCCTTACTCCTGAGAAATCCGGGGCAAAAGCCAAACATAGGACCCCAAACACAAAGATGTCACATCTCCCAGCTGGAAGTCAAGAAACAATGACATCTTTTCTTCCACTGTTTATTACTGCAGTGCCAAAGCTTTGGCACATTACATGCTGCATTAACAAAAGGTACAAATGTTTGAACCAGATGGGTAGGATACCATATGATTTCAAGTATGTGAAGCTACGGCCAAACTTTATGCCAGGAGTAGTAGAACACAGCATCAATAATCCTCCAGCTTTACAAGATCAAAGCAAAAGCATATCTCCATTATCAATCACTACAAAGTAACTTTTGCACTCAGTTTGTAACATTTCCTAGCAATTTGCAAGTTTAAGATACCATCTCACTTTACTAGCACCCAAAACGTCTTAAATGTCGGAAACTATAAAAAAAAATGCCTGCTGGTTTTGTATTTTGTTTTAGTAATTGTTGTTACTTTGACATATTAGCTAATGGAAACAATATTTGATACTAAAGTCTTTCAAGAAAAAATGTTTTTGTTTTAAAAAGGCTGTTCCCACCCTAATTTTGTTTTTAAATAGCTGGGGTGAGGAAGCCACAACATAACTATACTCTGTCAGAGCATATTTTTAGCAAAGTCAAAGTGAAGTCAGAGGCACAAAATTCTGGCAAACACCCCAAGGAAAGCTAAAATATCCTTTTATCCTTTCAGATAATGTTGATACTTCCCTTTGTAGTTTTTCAGATGAAATCGCTAATTAGAAAATTCCTTTAAAGTTTGTGTATTGTAAAATCTGTGAATAAATGCAAGTAACAATGCTTCAAAAGTCCAAGTTGAAATAAAAAGTTTTAATCAATTCCTTAAAATTTTCCCAAACATCCTTTTTTGGCTAAAACTTTCTCTTTTTTTATCTCTAACTTAGAACAAGAGCACATTTTAAATTATCTACAAATCCTTTCTGAAATTACTCTGCAATTTTTTTTTCCTCAAATCCATGCAAAAACTTTTAACTGTTCAGAAAAATTGACCCAACAACTACAACCCATAAATTTACCCTCCCTGAATGCTACTTACCTGCAGATAACACTTTTTCTCCTTGGCCACAGAGACAAAGGGAAGGATGAGAAGAGCTTTCTTACGAGTCTCCAGAACTCGCTTCAAAATAAGCAATTCTGCAACAAGAGTCTTTCCAGCACTGGTAGGAGCTGGGGGGGAAAAAAAAAAAGTGGTGTTTTTTTAAATAAATTTTTAAAGTTTAAAAAAAAAAAAATCCAAGGAACAAGCATCGTAAAGCTAGCATAGAAAGCAGTTATTGGAGAACTTGGGGCTGGGCCCTTTAACTGATGCCAGTCTCCCACAACCACAATTGCAGTTAACCCCATAAAGAATGAAGAAAACTGCAAAGTATTTCTTTTCTAGCCTCCTCCATCCTGCTGCCATGGTTTGTGTTCTCATCTCTGATCCAGAAGCAACAGCAGCTCAGAGATCAGCAAGGGGGAAAAAACCCAACAAACCAAAAAACCCCACTGCAGTCTCCTTGTTGGACAGGAGAGCCCAGTCACCACCTTACTGACGTAGCCCATAAATATATTAACCCCTCCTGTTTGATGAGCATCGCTGTTTGCCATCTATCATCCACAGAAAACTGTGGGGAACTGTCACATACCAGGGGACAGCCATTACCCTGCAATCAGGCCCAAAGTCTTCTGGAACCTAGTAAATAAAACTCAAATTCAAGCCTAAGAATATCACCCACCCCTCTTCTAAGTTCTTCATCCTCACAGTGCTGCTCTGGGACCTTCTTCCCATGGAGAATAGACATCCAAGTTGTCACTTCCCTCAGATTTCTAGTCTACCAGTCCTACTTCTTCTGCGCAATCCCCCATACACTAGATGAAGAGAAATGATAAAGGGACTGAAAAAATTAGATAGTAAATAAAATTTTCAAAAGTATTTCTACCTAACATTGCTGCTATCATTCAGTTCTAAAGGAACATTAAGAGAGAAAATGGGGGAAAAAGTCTGTCTCTCCTCACATCTGGAAAGGAGTCTATCAAGCCAGGTCTGAGGTACAGCAGTGGGACAGATCTTAATGAAGTCTCTCCAGAAAAGAGAGGATCTTGACCTTTTCATCTGCCAGATCAGCACCCTTCAGCACCAACAGGTTCTTGTAAATGGCACTGGCAAGGTGAGGGGGGACTAGTTTTGCCAGATGTTTGCATACCTGAGTAAACTAGGTTCCTCCCTTCCAGAACTTGTCCGAGCATTAGGCATTCTGCTTGCCATTCAAACATTTGTACTACTCCCAGACTGTGGTATTTCTCCAGAACTGCTTTGGGAAGACCCCAGCTTGCAAGGAGCAGCTTGTCTGCTTGGTCTTCAGGAACATTTACCCGCTGATATTGCCCTTTGGGAGGAGAAAATAAAAAAATTTAAAAGTCAAGTATCATCCTTCAATCTGAGGTCACCTAGGTTATATACCTAAAGGTTATAACCTAAAGGTTAAACTTCTCTACAAGCTCCTGTATTATGATAAAAGGTAACAAGAAACTATCTTCTCTATATTTTTCAATATTTCCTATGGATGTTTCACAATTCTTCTTACCTCCTGACATCATTTTTTTCAATTTTTCCTCCTACAAGGTTTTCCACATTCAAATCATTTCTTCACTAAGCTCTTGCTCTGATATTTACTTTTGAGACAGAGTAGACATTACCAAATACATACTCAAACAGAGTTTTCTTGCTTTACGAATGAATTAAAAAAACCAACATAAACCAAACAAGCAGCTCAAGCTACTCTGCATAATGTGTGTTACTTCAGTTTATCAACACTGATTAGTATCTTCACCACATTGCCAGTTCCTCTAGCTTAATTGTGTTCCTTGCTGCTTATTTCTTGTCTTTATAACCCTAAATAATTTTGTGCTGGCTACAGATACTGCCTCCTCCTCCCTTTTTCCAAATCATTAAGAAAACTCAAACTTTTTGTCCCTTTCCTCATCTGAGACAGAAAATGGGTTTTTGATCCACAGTAATGCCTCCTCTACCACCCATGACTGTAGAGTTCCCATAACAGCGTTTTGTGAAAGACCTTGTCAAATTGAGATGAAAAACAAGTAATTGTGTGTACTGACTCTAGTGTACCCATTTTTCAACCGGCACATTCAGAATATTCTAAAAGAAATTTCCCACCATTGTTGGCAGCATAAGGGCAGGCTAGATCAGAAATACTAGTGTGCATAAGCAGCCAGTATTTTTACTCTCAACACACTAAAAAGTTCAGCTGCCTTCTTGAGGTTAACCCCAACCTAGCTGTCAGTAATGGATGATCACTCTCCCATACACAAACATAAAAAGGTTGATATAGCTTAGCTCTGAAAGCTTTATTTCACTTTGTATAATCAAAGTACTATACAAATACTAAACAAGAAGCTGAGCACCATCAGGAGAGAACAGCAGTATGCCACGAAGCAGAACAGGCTTCCCAAGGGGAATTCAGAGGAGACCAGAATTGTCTATCCTAAAATGTGACTAATATTGCAGAATTAGGATTCAGAATAATAGAAAGAAAAAAAAACCCTACATGATGGGATCTTAAGCTTCTCATTGGTTAAAACCAATGAACTACATGTAAGACAGAAGGGGTAAAGGATTACGTGATTCTGCTGTTTGAAGAGTATCTGTAGATTAGCACTGAACATAGGTTTGAAAACTTGTGCTTTAGGGCTTCTTGAAGATCTGTGTACAGAAGTATACCACTACACTAACCACTATTTTACCTACTAGAAAAATGCTAAGAAATAGTCAAAATGAGGAAGATACACATCATTGGTTAAAAGCACTGCGCATTAGATTTCTCTGAAAGAAAACCATTCCAGATTGTGGGGCCAGCTGGACACAGGAATGCCGCTTACTGAGTCGTCTTTGAGGAGTTGTCCTACGGAAACATGTACGTTGCCTTGCTCAGCTCCATTTGCAGGAGCTGACAAAATCGTATCTTGCAGAACATAATCACATCAGGGATAAGGTGCAACGTGATTGGAGAAGAGGGCGAGAAATGTCCAAGTTTAAAGAGTTACAAAAATTTGTAGAGGAGCTAGTTACAAGATGTTATATAAATATCTTGATTGCAAAAGTTATATACATCTTCATGCTGTATACATCTTCATTTCTCTCTTGATTCAAGAGTACAGTAAGCTGGTAAAATGTATTGCATCTAGAAGTATCACTTTAAGTGGTCCTGGCTGGCAGCAGAACCACTTTATATGACATCTTGCCACAAGATGTTTACATAACGCAATGTTTAAATAGCATCTTGTATATATTGGCAAGATGTCATATAAAAAACCTACTACATTTCTCTGCATTTACAGCTATCTGGGCGCCAACCAGGACCACTTAAAGTGATGCCTCTAATTACAATACATTTTATCAGTTTAGTGTATTCTTGAATCATAGGTAATAAGCTCGCGTCATATACCAAATACCGACTATACCAATTGTTGCACTATGGTGCCACCTAGAGGCCAAGTCAAGAATAAGGCCCGCTGTTAAATGACATACCATGAAACAAGCCCGAGTTCAGAAGTGTGCACAGGACATAAATTTTCTTACCTTCTTCCACTAAACGGTGAATAGGGCAGGAAGATCCTCCGATTCCTATTTGTACTCTCCCACCCGTGTTAACATAAACACATACCTCAGCTACAGCCGCTGCCCTCAACGGAGAAAGGAACGGGCGAAGCGCCGGGGCTTCCGCCCGAGGGCAGGGAGCCGTCCCCGGGGCAAAGGCCCCGAACCCTGGGCCGGAAGAAGCTCAGAGGGCCCCGACCCCCTCCAGCACCGCCCCGGGCCGGCCGGAGACCACCGCCGGCGGGAGGACTCTCAGCGCCATGTTGCCTCGCGGGGCAGCCCCGCTGCCCCGAACCCCGCACGCCCCGAACCCCGCGCTGCTTTGCGGGACAGAGGGAGAAGGGAGGGGAGGGCCGCGCTCTCCTGCGCCGGTACCTGCCGAGCCGGTGCCGGGTCTCCCGCTGCCGCGCAGGGAGAGGTCGAGGCCGGGCGGCGGGCTGAGCACAGCCCGGCCGAGCTGGGTAGCCTTGCCCGCCCGGCGGGAGGCGGCCGGGCCGCCCGAACTGCCGCCACAGAGCCCCGCGGCCGAGGCTGTGGCGACGCCGTTAGGGGTGACGCCGCCATCTTCCCGCCGCGCCATTCAAACCTCAGCACCGCCCCGCGCAGCGGAGTAGGCGCTGCCCGGGCCAGAGCGGCCGCTGGAGAGCTCGGTGCCTCGGGCCAGAGCCCCAGCAAGGCGGCCGCGCTACCGGCGGCCTAAGCGGGAGCGGGGAAGGGGCAGGAACGGCGCCACCTCCCTCATCTGAAGGTGAGGAACGGTCCCGCAGCAAATGGGGCCCTCACGGCACCCCGGCGTGCCCGAGACGTCTGGTGACACTGCACGCCCGTTTAGCTTCAAACTCTTCGGGGACTGCTACGTCTGCACTGTGAACGTGATGACGCTAGTGCTTTTTACACTAGTTATACAGTTTTTAATTACTGTTCTTTCCCACCACAGGATTAGCTTTCCAAGTGCCACACTCACCTTTGTCAAAAAGCATTTGCATTAAAAATAAAATGCCATGACAACATCCAAACTTCTGACACAGGACATAAGGCACCCAACTCACCGACTGCTGGTTTCTTTGTAAAAATACCTGGCTTTGTTTTAAGCAACACACAGCAGGGTATGTTATTCATGTCATACAGGTGAAAGACAGGTAATTAATGAAGCACCATAATGCAGCCTGCTTCAGCAAAATCACAAGCACACAGGCTTACCTTGTAGAGCTTCTACATCCTCGCAGAAAGACAGACTGAAATGATAAACAGGGAACAAGCGCAGAAGACAGAGAGACCTGCTTTCTGTTTTTAATGGCTTAGCTAGCCAAAAATAATCTCTTCAGATTCTAAAAGAGTAGGGCTAGGTTCATCTCTCCCCAGTGACATGAATATCAGAAGCAGTTCTGTGAAAATTCTGCAATACCCAAAAATGCAGGTCTTTGTCCACCACCTGCAGCAGAAGTGCTGAGCAGCATGATAACCTATGGTTAACAATGGAGAGGGAAAATTAAGGCTTCTCTAAGTTGCTTTTAATTTCAACTTAAGAAAACACTCATCTTTCCAGAAATACTGACAACTAAGGGTGAACATTCAAATCAGTTCCAGTAGCATGAACATACGCGGTTTCTCCTTCTGTCAATCAGGAGTCTATCTTTTATTTTGGGTAACGCACACACACTCTCTCAGAAATACTTCCTCTCCATGTTCTGTAGATCTCTATAGAGAAATTGATCACAGCTTAGGAGGCTGACTACATGCAAAACAGTGCCATTGCTCATAATCTCAAATACATACACACGCCCTCTCTGAGGCACCCAAAACCCACGTCCCTCAGCCTCTCTTCTGACAGGAACAGGTCATTGGCCGAGAAACACTGGGAAAAGAGGTGGTGGTAAAAAGGACTAGGGAGTCAGATGTGGAAGCAACAGCCTTCTTTCCAGTTGTCTTCCTTCGCAACAGCCTAAAGCTTCTGTACCCATCTTTGTCTGGCGTAAGGCATTTCTAGCCCATGAAGATGAACACATGCTCTCCTTCCTGTCATTCATCTTTAAATGGAAGCAAAATCCTTTAAAGAATACTGCTGTCATTTCAGGCAACTATATTTGAGTCAGTGTAAGGAACGGTCTAATGCAACAGTCACCACAGTTAAATCCCCCTTAACCCAAGCAGCTCAACAAGCTTATTTTGTTGTTAAAACAAAATTTACAAAACCAGATGCTAATAGTAGGCTCTTCTGTGTTTCAAAGCCCAAGCACCAGAAAAGTACAACACGTGCTTTTTTCTAAAGCGATTATTTTAATCAATAGACACTTAGAGGATTTATCCATCCTGCCACTCTGTAGACCAAAGGTTAAATGCATTAAAAGGAAGAGAGGCATACTTAAATCCTTAGCTGAAGACTCCTCGCTGCAGAAAATTTCCACAGCAGACTAACCATTCCCTGCATTAGTATTGAAAAAATATTGAAGAAAATATTTCAGTAAAGATTTCTACTTAGTAACAATATAGAATTCTACTGCACCAGAAAAGAGACCAGAATAAGCACTGTTGATATCTGAAACAGTCACAGCATAGACATGTTTCACTTTCAACATGTAGTTTTACAACTGCAGCACAAAATCTACTACTTCCCTATCACTTCATGTCCAATGAAGTCCACTTCATGTACTCCTCGCAGCTTTGCAAAGGCTATTTAAAAATATTAAAGAGGACTTTAATATCAATTTTACTAACTTTTAAGGGGGAAAAAACAGGTTTTGCTAAGTCAAAATTTTAATGTATTAAAAACAGTTTACAAAATTTGAGCATTGACTTACTTTAACAAAGTAGGAAAAAGGACTAACTAGCAACCAGCCGAAGAATTTGGTTCCTTAAGTATGTGCACAGCTGGTTCATCAAGTCTCTGTTCTGTCCTTCAACCCAGTGCATTTCTACTAAGACATCATTTCCTTCTTTCTTCACATTCATTAAACACTTAAAGAGAAAACATCTGCTAGTTTCTTTGGGACTTTGTTCTTTTTCAACTGTCAGATTGCTAGCTTCCTCTGAAGGGCAAGGTTCCTCCTTTGCATTACTGGAACCTTTGCCAAGTGATGTTTCTGCCTGCTTTGCTTCTGTCTCCTCCTCCTCGTGCTTACTGTGTTCTTCTTTGGCAGCAGATTCTTCCGTTAGCTTGTCACCTGCGGTCAAGTGGACATCCTCATCAGGTGCCATAAACCTTGTTTCAGAGTCTTCAGTCTTGGGGTTTTCACAGTCCGAATTGCTGCTCACACTCTTCTGGCTGGTTTTTTCCTCGTCCATTGCTTGCAGAATATCTTCAGAAGCTCGAGGAAGTTCTCGTAACTGTCTTATTCTCTCTCGTTTCTTTCTCCTCAAATGAATCCAGGAGTTTTCAATGGCAGTCACGAACAGGCTAACTTCATCTTTTCCACAGGGAACACGTTTATGCTGAACCTGATGTCAAAAACAGCAAAACTTCATACTATCCTCTCACTGTTATGCTTTCAAGTAGGATGTTGTTTTAACATATAATACTTAATACTGTACCTTCAGGTCAGTAAGAATCTTCTCTACCCAGGCTCTAACCACAGCAATAGCTTCTACAGCATCCCAGCCCATAGCTGCAGCTTTGATGGATAACTCTTTGACTGTAGAAGCCAAGACCATAAATATAATTGGTTTTCGGGGTTTTTCTAATTTTCTTCTTTTAGAGGGAGGTGACTAGAAGAAGAAAGAAAAAAAAATTACAATGATATGCAGTATTAGTGGGATGATTTGGTACTCAGACGACACAGGGATTAAGAGTATAATGTAAGCCACTAAATAGTCATTGACACGGCCTGTATTTCACTTCAAAGAATTTTGGATTAAAAACAGCTAAAATGATCATGCACTTCATGATAGCCTGATGGACAGAGGGATTTGATCTTTAGACATTAGGCAAAAAGCTTCATTGGTTCCTTCAAACTGTTATCTCTCTGTGAGCTGAGAAAATGCAGCTGCTCTTGGGAATAGAGGTCAAGTGCTAATATCCACATTTTGATCCAAGTTCACTGAAGATTTACTTGCATCTTCTATAAGGTCGCTTATTGTCTATACCCATCTTACAGTAACATCTGGATCCAAAAAAAGCAATTGGCTCACATTAGTTAAGGTGAACAAGCTGCACTTACATTCATAGAGGCAAGTCTTAACTAGACATGTTCATACCTATTTGGTAACTTTATTGTACAGATTCTAAACAAGTTCTCACAGGGAAGCTTAAAGTTCAAATTTAGTCCCAAGCTTAGCATATTTTTAGTACTACTAAATTGCTATTTGAAGTATGTTACCAGCAACCCTTACTTTCATTGCAACCCAGAGGAAGTTCCTGCACAGGCTTCTTTTTTGCTCCCTAAACATAGGTCATTCATGAATCCTATGTAACAACTGCTAACAGACTGGCAGCCAGTTAAGAAATCACACTGTCCATGCAGCCCAGCACATCCAGTGTTCCAGTCTGAAGGAGAACAGTTTGTTTCACAGCAGTTACAGGTCATTAGGCCCTCCCTCAAATAAGCAGCACAAATCACAAGCAAACCAAAATTAAGCTACTTACAGGTACTTGTACATCCTCATAGAAGCTCCATGCCAGTGCCCATCTCATGGTGCGTCCTTGACAGAATTCAGTATGAGTAACTTTAGGAACCTATGCAAAGCAGCAATACAAAAATTCGTTTCATATTAATAAACAACATTGTTTTACTGAACCTATTTCAAATTTTAAAAAATTACAAAGTTAGCATAGAGTTGTCTTCTCATAACGGAAATGGAGATTCTTTCTGACACAGCTCATAGATGTCAGTGACATTTGAAGCTGCCAAGCTTATGCCAAGTGCCAAGCCTGGTGCTCATGCGCAGGTTTTTCTATCTCCGCTCTGCCACATCTGTGCCCTTTCAGAGCTCCAAGTTCAGCAACACACAACACGACCCTTTTTGTGCAGAGATCCAGTACACATCTGCATTCTGATTCTGCAAAAAGCATATCCTTTCTCCTTGTTCAGAACCTCCTCCTGTTCCACATTTGAATAATGAACCCACTGCTGTAGCAAAGGCGAAGGGCTGGGAAGCCAAGTCACTCACCTGTCTGCAGATGGTAGAAATGTGCCCAGGAACACTTCTCTTGTCTTTGTCCAAAAAAAAAAAAAATCAAGTCTGAACTTACAGTTCCTTTAAATCTAAAATTTAGATATTAGTGTTGTCTAGTCTTTCTACACATGGATGCTCTAAGGCATTCATGTATAGTACGGAGAATGTGCTAACTACAAGCAAGGATCAACCATCCCACCTCACTGAATTATCATCAGCTCCAGTGCATAAGCCCCAGGTCTGCACAGAAGCGGGACGGAGAGCAGAATCTACTACTTTTGAAAAATGCCTTCAAAAAGAGAGAGGAAAAGGTGTCTGTGTCCTAGAACTTTTCACACCTTTCGATTCCTAATTCTATCAAAATTTCCAGCAAATATCAAGACAGTTTGACCAATGAGTGGACTTTCTGGAACATTTATGCTGCATCCACTTCAAGACTGCCAGCAGGGCTTCACCAAGGGCAAGTCCTGCCTGGCCAACCTGATGGACTGACCATATCAGTGGACAAGGGAAGAACTACAGATATCATCCATCTGGACTTCTGTAAGGCCTTTGACACAGTCCCCCACAACATCCTTCTCTCTACATTGGAGAGGCATGGATTTGATGGGTGGACTGTTGGGTAGATGAGGAATTGGTTGGATGGTTGCACTCAGAAGGTAGTGGTCAACAACTCAATGTCCAGATGGAGATCAGTGATGAATCGTGTCCCTCAGGGGTCAGCATTGGGACCAGTACTCTTTAATGCCTTCATCAGTAACACAGACAGTGGGATCGAGTGCACCCTCAGCAAGTTTACAGGCAACACCAAGCTGAGTGGTGTGGTTGACACACCTGAGGGATGGGATGCCATCCAGAGGGACCTGAACAAGCTCCAGGAATGGGCCCATGTGAACCTCATGAGGTTCAACAAGGCCAAGCGCAGGGTCCTGCACCTGGGCTGGGGCAACCCCCAGTATCAGTACAGGCTGGGGCATGAAGGGCTTGAGAGCAGCCCTGATGAGAAGGACTTGGGGGTACTGGTGGATGAAAAGCTGGACATGAGTCGGCAATGTGTGCATGCAGCCCAGAAGGCCAACTGTAGCCTGGGCCGCATCAAAAGCAGTGTGGCCAGCAGGTCGAGGGAGGTGATTGTGCCCGTCTACTCAGCTCTGGTGAGACCCCACCTGGAGTCCTGCGTCCAGCTCTGGAGCCTTCAGCACAGGAGAGACATGGACCTGTTGGAGCGGGTCCAGAGGAAGGCCCCAAAAATGATCAGAGGGATGGAACACCTCTCCTGTGAGGACAGGCTGAAAGAGTTGAGGCTGTTGAGCCTGAAGAATAGAAGCCTCCAGGGAGGCCTTCTTGCAGCCTTCCAGTAGTTAAAGGGGGCCTACAGAAAAGATGAGGACAGACTTTTTAGCAGGGCCTGTAGCGAAAGGACAAGGGGTTATGGTTTTAAACTGAAAGAGGGCAGATTTAGACTACATCTAAGGAAGAAATTTTTGATAATGAGGGTGGTGAAGCACCGAAACAGGTTACCCAGAGAGGTGGTAGATGCCCCACCCCTGGAAACATTCCAGGTCAGGTTGGATGGGGCTCTGAGCAACCTGCTCTAGTTGAAGATGTCCCTGCACATTGCAGGCGTGTTGGACTACATGACCTTTAAAGGTCCCTTCCAACCCAAACTATTCTATGATTCTATGATCCTAACCTGATCCACAACGCAGCACGTGCTTGGTTACAATGAACATATTCCCAGATTTGACACAACAATGATCACAAACCTGAACAAAATTAAATTGGTAACTTCAAGAAAAATACAAGAGGAAACCACAGCTTTTCTGCTCAAGTTTGCAAGAGCTTCTCTCACCCCTCACCAAGACTGAGGTGCAACAGTTCAAGGATAAGGAACAAAGTCAGATACTTGAAATTTGGTGCCTCGCTCAGCATCTGCTTTTGACATTGAGTTTACAGACTCCCCTATGGCCTGTAGTTCATCTTTCTGGAAATTTATTTCACCATGCATTCTCTTTCCTTCCACTCTCCATCATATATAAGGGCAGATCTCACCATCTTCTTCTTTGTATGGAAATTAGAGAAGACTGCACTTCCTCCAGAAAGCCATAAAAAAGTCCTTTGCACAGTCTTCTTGCATGAGAACAGCAGTTCAAAATTTTACTTGATGCCAGAATTGAGCAGAAAAAGAAACCCAATGCTGCCATTTAAATAACATATTTTCTTTTGTCAAACAAATGGCTAGATTTCACGTAAGCTACGAGGAAAGAGAGCCAGAATTTTTTTTATTTATTTTTTTTTAACACAACAGCCCTGTTAAGGCTATTTTAAAAGCAGAAACCCTGTATGTTCTAGAATGGACAAAGACAGGCTTCCACATGTGATAAAGAAAAAAATCTCGAGACACTGTGCTACTTATCTATAAGCTTTGAATTTACAATAATTAAATCTCAACTGTTTTGAGTGCTTCACTAACAAGGAATCACAGTTTCTTCTTATAAATAAAAACCTTGGTAAAATAATTCAATATTAATTACCGACATGCATCAGAACACAGTAATGAACATAGTATATATTGTATAGAACATGTACAGGATATACATGGACTATATGCAAACTCACCCCCTGGATTCGAAGTTCCTCTTTCAATGGTGCTAAACTGCATTTCTTCCCCAACATGCAACTGTACCATCTGCAAACAACACATTAACAAAGTGTTTTTACAAATACAGATCAAGTGAAAATGGAAACTACCAGAAAGAACTACTTGGATCAGAAATGTACAAGAACAATAGGAGATTTAAAAACAAACAAAAAAAAAAAAAACCCAAAATAATCACTCTTAAACAGAGACTAAGACATAATACATGACATAACATGAATCAGAACAGAAGGCCCAAAGACAGACTGGACAAGGGAATCTTTTCAAGTTTCTAGGAAATACATTAAGTCGAAACAGTGCCTAAACAGCCAAGAATCCTCTTTCAAAGAGTGACTTTAGTTATGTGGAAGATCTTACCCTTCGCAATAATTTGTTTCATTTTTTCCACTTTCTTTGGTGAATGAATCAGAATAAAAAGGAATATCCAACTATTAACAAGCATTTGCCTCGAAGCAGACCTACTGACTACCACTTCTGCTCGTTTGTAACTTGTTTTCCAGGTTTCCATCATGTCCTGGTTTCAGCTGGGATAGAGTTATTTCCTTCCTAATAGCTGGTATAGTGCTGTGTTTTGGATTTACTATGAGAATAAAGTTGATAAGTCACTGATGTTTTTAGCTCTTGTTGGCTTATACTAACTCGAGGACTTCTTAGCTTCCCATGATCTGCCAGCAGGAAGGTGCATAAGAAGCACAGCCAGGATAGCTGACCCAGACAGACTGGCCAAAGGGATATTCCCTACCACATAACGTCATGCTCAATACATAAACTGGAGTGGGCCGGGGGGTAGGAATCACTGCTTAGGGATGGGCTATCAATCAACGGGTGGTGAGCAATTGCTGCCTTGGGCATCACTTGTTTTTGTATATTTCTTTATCAGTATTATCATCATCATTATTACTGTTATTATTTGCTCTTTCTTTGCTGTCCTATTAAAATGTTTCTATCTCAACCTACCAGGTTGTTCCAATTCCCTCCCCCATCCCACTGGGGGGAAGGGGCAGGGGCATGCAAGCAGCTGCGTGGTACTTAGTTGCTGGCTGGGGCTAAACCACAACACATCACCTAACCCATATTTCATGAGGAAACCAATACAGAAAAAAGGAAAGAAATTTATTTTCCCAGTTCTGGCAGATATTATCCTTCCCCTCAGCTCCACATCTTCATTATCTCCAAACACTACACCTCTGTTCTTCATCTAAATTACTATTGGAGCTCTACAACTCTCTCTTCCATGCTTTTTCAATGACTGCATCCAAAAAGGTTATTTGTAAATATAATGTACTGAAGTATGAAAATTGGAGCTCCCAGTTACCAAGGGACAGTTTCCTCAAGACTATGCATCTAAATTAAATGCAAACACTTTAAATTGATCACATATAAATAGACTGTAAACTTAAAAAAAAGTTTCAGTGGTATTAAGAGACAATTATTTAAATTGACTTCCTGTATAATGCAATATACAGAATTTCACACAGCAATGCTTAAATTAAACTCCGAAACTTCTAGCAAAACTAAAACACACATCTTTCCCAAAATTACAAAACACTGAACCTGCAACTCCTAGCCGAAGTGGGGATAGGGGTAAAGAAGTCAAAATAATCTCCTGGCCCTAGGGAGTCTCTATCTACTAACAGTTCATTACTCAAGCCCTTTGGCAGAGTTGCCAAACCTTATCTCTAACAAAATAGGAAACAATATTTTTAAGTAAACTGTTCTTTCTGTAACAGATTCTCCAAGGTAGTTTATTCAAAGACATGAACTGAATCATTCCTACCCCCCAAACACACAGCACTTATTTTTCACAAATATAATACACAGTTAGCAAATGGGTCTAGTTCTATGCCTTACCACTACCAATTTATCAGAGCAAGAGATACCCTCCTCTTTCCTAGAAGAGCGGTGTTGCGAAGAGGAGCAATACAGGCATGATGCATTCCTCATAATTCCACATCACCTTTTCAAGGCAAAGACTTTTGCCTTGAGAGTAACATCAGACAGTTCTCTACTACATTTGCCACTCCTTTCAAGGTCTTCAAACAGCAACTTATCAAAAGCAAGTTTGCCCTGGATTTACGCATGCCATGTGGAACCAGAAACACGTTGCCATGATATTTCCAGAAAGTCTTCACTCTGGCCCCTACCTTACAGAAACAATTAAGTCCTAAATGGTATACACGTGCTTTCCAGATCATAGTATTTTATACACCATACACTCCTGTGGAAACTACATCGGTGGAATAAAAACACTACATATCAGAAAGAACATGCACAAACAATAAAAATATCCAGTTGTTAAGTGGAAGAACATTTTTGAAATATACATATATACCATCGCTTCCTTTCTGGTCTGCCAGCCATGACACTCAAAAGCAAGCTTTCAACACACCTCAGTCACTTGCTTACCTGCATGCCTAGCTAAGTCATCTTCTTATGTTCTGTGTTAGTGATGAGTTTAGTAGGCTCACATGGAAGGGGAAGATGGACATCTGCTTAGATTTTTTTTTTTCCCCTCAGCCATTTTATCACTGACTAAATTCAGAACAACTGTTTCAGCTTGTATTTAGTTTTGAAAAATCACTATATTTATTTTAGACATGACCAAGAGCATACACACCTAAAAGCCTGTCTGCATCAAGTAGCCTAAAATAACATTCTACCTACAAACTTTAACAGGAACACCAGTCATTTTTCAGTGTCCTTGCTGGCACAAAAAACCGCTAAAATTCTCAAAAGTTTAATTATTCTGGCTTACAACCTTTTCTGAACATCAAAACTTCTATTTTATCACTGTGCCATACTATCTATCCCCTTTTTATATTTCATAAGATTTGGGGGGGTGTCAGAGAAAGGAGGGACATTAAGAAAAATGTTGACTGTTTGTGAATAGTTTGCAACCTCTGCAAACCTTCTCAACTTTTTTTTTCCCTTCGAAGCACTGTAAGACAGAAGCACTTCTAACAGAGCCAAACGCAGTTTTGCGTTGTCTTGTTTTTCCAAAAACCGAATATATTCTTCATTTTTTCAGGCACATTACTAGACAACAAACCTTCTAAAGAAAAATTTTCATATTAGAGAGATGAAGATGAGATACTAATGCAATGTTCTGCCTAGCAGGGTCTCAACAAAAACGGAACACTTCTTCAATGTATAAAAGGCAGGCTGTATTTCCTTAGGGCACTGATGAAGCTGTGGTAACACACACATAAAATTTTGGCAGCTATATTTTAGAAGGATATTAAAAAAACCCTGAAGGAATCTTCCAGAAGAGCTAGAGGAATAACACATAACACTGGGGAGAGGAAGTCTGATAGTCAAAAACTGAAGATGTGCCATCTGTTTATCTTGTTCAAAAGAAGGTCTTGCTCTAGTTTTTACTACAGCTTATGTTCACCCAAGATAGCATTCAGTAGAACAGTGCCCTTTAGTAGGCAAAGCTGCAAGTTATCAAAATTCAGCTAGGAAAAGATAGAAATTTTCAGGTAATGAACAGATAACTAGGTAGTGTCATAAACCCTCCCGTCTCAGATGCCCTTCAGAATCAACCCTGACTGTCTAGCAATTTGTGTGTTGATTGATCTGCAAGCTAAAAGTGTCACTGGTACAGGATCTTTTTGCCTTCTGCCTTTCAATACATCCAACAATGAGTTGTGACTGATGCTCAGGAACAACTAATTTTACATAAACTGAAACTAATTACTGATGTGTATGTATCATTAAACAAAACAAACAGATACTACTGGACCACAGCCACATGCCTTACTTAAAGTATCACTTTCACATGATTTGTGCCAAAGAAGCAGATAAAAGGTGTGGGTTTTTTAACTGGAACAAAGCACTTACCGTAACCTCTTTTTAAGTTGTAGACTATCATGAATAATTCTTTTGACAAATTCTAGTTCTCCCCCTTCAGCCATAATTTCTGTGATCCCTCCTGTATTTACAGAACTGGGAGGGGGACGCCGTGGATTTCGAGAATTTACTCCCTAGATAAAAAAAAAGAACATTTGAGATGAACATTTAACAAAATGTTAGGCTGCTTTTTACACCACTTCCTGCCTCAATCTTTAGTGGGTAGCAAGTGTCACCACCTCTAGTTATCCTCCCCTCATCAGAACCATGGATAATAGACAAAGATCTGTTCAAAATAAGCATAACGAGCAAATTCACTACAATCTCAAACCTATGTAAGTTACTTGTCACACATCAGTATCCTGCTAATATGTGGCAAGACATGCTGGTTACATGCATCTACACAATTACAATCTATAGTGTTTCCTTTCAACACTTAAATCTTTTTTCTACTGCCCTATGTTATGGAGTTAAGTTTCTGACTATATTCAGTGGGTATTGCAAGAACAGTTCTGAGCTGTATGATATTGCCTAAATCACTAAGGAAACAAAAAATACAGACAGGCACAACGCCAGAAGCTAATTCCTCTGTACCACTATTATGCAACAGGCACTTGATTTCAGGTTTACTAGCTGTCTACTTTCCAAACTAATTCTCTAAGACAGCAAGATCTTGTGAAAAAATTTCACAGGTCATCCTCGACTTTAGGAAGGTTAACAGTTAAGTTTTTCAAAACTCCTTTGGGGTCAGGGTAGGGAGGAAGACGACTTAATGCTATTTCATAACAATTTGGGATTTTCCACTCAACATCCCCCACGGGAAGAGGTTAAACTGTTGCTACCCTCCCACTCACTGAACACTGACGTATATGCAACATTTAGTTTGTTAGCTTACCTTTGCTTCCAATTGGTTGGCAAAAAAGGGGGGGTTACACATACAGAAATCATAAGCGATCTCAGATTCTTCTTTCAGTGCATCCATTAGTAGAGTCTTCTGTGGTACCTTAACCACTAACAGAAAACAGGAATTTGGTCAGTAAGGAAATTCATATTTTATCTGGCACACCATTTATGTATCAGTGATTCTTGAGTCAACATACTGTATAAAAACTGTACTTTCTAAACAATACCTTCTACCAAAAAAAGTAACAAATATCAGCATGCAAATAAAAAAATCATGTTAAGGATTAGCATACAAACAGCTTGTATGTTTATACACAGTAGTAGAATTACATGAGTGTTTAAAACAATAGGAACTGCTTGAGTTATACTGAGCTCCCTGTTGCAACTACAAACCACTTTAAGCCCTTCTAAAAATTAACACAAATGTTAATCAACCCACAGGCTCCTCAAAGATAAAAGAAATCCCAGTGTAAATAATTACTATTTTTTTTTAAGATAGGGAATTCTAGAATTGTACTCAAGCAAATGTACTGTTTGGTCTTTCTAGAGTGTAAAGCTAAGAAACAGAAAGACTAAGATAAAGCTATCTTCACTGAAGTTACACAGCATCAAGACTAGCTTTAAATCTAATCTTATAATAAACCAGAATTACTGTGTTAGCAATCCTATGCTAGCAATACTATGCACACTGTACAGGAACTGTAGTCTTACACAATTTAGAAAAATCACAACAAAAGAAAAAGATTACAGATTTTTTCTAGACAAACCTTCTGCTTACTAGGGTCCACCAACTTATTTTTATCCATCACAGGGACAAAGGCAAACATCCCACATAGATTTACACTGTCTTTCCCCAAAGGCTATATAATTCCCTTGGAAATTGTGGTCAAGTCTTGTCACGCATTTTCTGAAGACGACAGGAACTCCAGCCCAAATTTCTAAATTAAACACTTAGCACTTCTCCTTATATTAAGTTGTTCACATTTAAAATTTTTAACATTAAAGTGTGACGCTTTCTTATCTGTGTAGATATCTGCTTTTCCCCTGCTTCCCTTATAACATTAAAAAATGGTAAACCAATAAAATTAGCAATTACTAAATACAAATTATTAATTACAATTACACATCACAGCCAAAAGAGTTCTTCAGACAGGCATGACATCAGTTGGACTGATGGTTTTCAGGCTGCAGTCTTCCAAGAAATCACCAAGTGTCTCCAGAAGCTGCACAGTGCATACTTTTGGCACTGAGGTGTAACATAGCAGCTGCTGTTGCACACAGAGGAGACATTTACTTATATAAATGCTTTGAAATATCCAGCCCACACACTGCCTTTCTTGTTAGCAATACCCTTTTCAATTTTAGGGGCAGGGGAAGGAAAAACCATAGAATTAGTTTTTACAGTAGAAAAAGCAGACAACGGGACTAAGATGAGCAGAACTCTGCAAAAAGATCATGTTAATCTGAGCAGTAACACATGGTCTATTGTATATGCTTTCTAACATTACTGTAAAGTTACTTAGAAGATGACATCAAAGACCTTGTTAAACTACACAGCACTGTTAAACCACATTCCATCTACATAGGTGGCTGTTTAATTGACAGTATGCAATTTTATTTGGAAATAAGAAAGCTAATAAAGGAAACGGGAAGCAAACAATGTAAGAATCATATTGCAGAGCAATCCTAAATTACCATGCAAGTAGTTTGAAAGTCCAAACTTCCAGAGTCCGAACTGTTGAAAATCTCTTAACCTACCATGGCATACAGGATACTGATTTTTATTTTTTTTTAAATACCAGCAGATAAATTCTAGACATCATCCAATTCCAGTAAAATAGATGCAAGACTTAGAACACCATGTAATTTTTTTAGCATTTACAATCAATCCCCAGGTTTATCAGTTTCTGTTTTGCACCCATAAAAGAGACAGCCTTTGAAAGAAAGTTACTGCAAACAGTATTTCACTTTCAGCCATAAAACATTACTTTTTTTTTCCTCTGGGAAAAGAGAAGCTATGATGCCATTAGTAAACCAACGCTGCATTACTGTTGTCTTTACTATCACTGAATTTTTTTTTCATTGAGGTTAGAAGAACAAAGGCTATATTCCAACATGATCTCCAATGATCTTCAATCTCTATTTGGCAAAAATTTCAAGACAGACTCTTAGAACACAAAAAAAATAGTTTGGGGTTTTTTTTTTTAAAGAAAACAACCAACAAAACACAAACAGAGGTATAGAAAGATTTCTAATGGGACTCTAAAATGCCTTGCTAAACAAGTTACTACCTACAGTACTATACTCAGCTCTAGCTAAACAATTCAGGCCCAGGAGTCAAGAAGTAGCAGAGTGGATCATTCCCTGGCAGTGTCTGGCTACAGAGTACCACCAAAGTACTCCCTTGCCTATGGCTCTGCCCACGAGCAGTCATTTACCCAGCTTACCACCTTTGGCACAGCAGCTTCACATGAGGCATTGTCCTTTGCCAGAGGTTTTTCCAGTGTAGTGAAACACCGCCACATCGCTAAAAATCCTATGATGCCAGCAGTGACAGAAAAATGTCATTATTCCCCACACCAAGTCCTGGATCTTCAAGACTGACATGGAAGATGGACCAAGACGACAACATTTTGGTAAAAAGGGTGCTTCCAAATTCCAGCAGAATTAAAGTTTTTATTTCAGAGCTGAATAATGGACCTGCCTTTTAGTATACTAAGTTCCTACAGAAAATTTTCCAAGCTCATCCACAGACCACGTCTGGCATATTGCTACTAGCTACTACTACCACAGGCCTTGTTAGGACCTCATTCAGAAATGAGGACAAAGGACTCTCTCTGCATAAAATACCTATATGTGGCAGTGTCATAAAAGTTACTGAGGGGAGTACTCCAGGTCTCCTAGTAGCAGAAACAGCACAAACTCCAAGAAATACTTCAGTAAAAGACAAAGAATAGGAAGAGAGGAAAACACCCCACAGTCAAGTTTAGCTTTCAGATTTTCATCAGGAAGAAAGTTCTCTACCCATACAACCCATTCTAGACAAGCTGCGACTTTCTGGCTTAAGCATACACGGACCACAGTAAACATTCTGCTGCAGTAAAAACAACTGAGCATGTATTTGGCAGGAATACAGATTGTTATGCCACTGAACATGGCAAAAACAGGTCACAACATTTGAATGCTACTAAATACCTTATGGCATCATACCTTTTATAAGATCAGACAAACTATTCTGTTCCACATTCTTCTTGGCATAATTGAAGCACATATCATCCACTTCTGTTGCAAGAAAATACCAGCCATTCAAAGTTGCTCCAAGTAATGGGTATATGCAAGATGCTCCTGTCCCTGCAGAAGTGAAAAGCCATGAGAAAAGCAGAACAAGTCTCTGATGTTATATGCAGAGCAGCTGTCAACTATGTACTTTTTACAACAAAAGGAACTAATTTCAAGCAAATGTTCATTACTGATCATATATTACATTAAAGTCCTTCAGTGATCTTTATCTTCTTAATTTGAAATACAGCATTGTCAAAGACACACTTTTATTAAAATAAAGAATTTCACAATCTGGAATAAATTTTCCAGTAAATTATCAACTTTTTTTTAAGCTATATTTTTCCTATATGACAGTGATTAATTTAGATAGTGAAAGTCAAATACATTCTGTTCTTACAAAAAAAAAAAACTATCACAAATATATTTTTCTTCTGATTTTTCTTTTACCACAAATAATTTACTTTGATGCATACAGCAACCACAAAAAAAGAAAACAGCAACATTTCTGTTCCATCAGACTGTTTTTCCCAAATGCCCAAAACTATCAAAGAAATGGGAGTGACAATTAATATACCTAAAAAGATAGCCAGACAGATAAATAATTGGTGACAGAGAAATATATGCTAACACAAAATTGTTCCTTCTCATAATTGTGGCATATCTAGGTGATCCAGTTACCAATGACAGTCAAATCTAGGATTAAATTGAATGGATACGAGGAAAGGGAAAAATATCTCACCACCACAAAACTTGAGTTCAGAGATATATCGAGAGTCTACTCTTATACTGACTTACTGAAATACAAGTAACAATGTCTGTCAGTAAGCAAGAGCACGCAGTCATTTCCAGTACTCCTGTAACGTTTCTCTTACATGACTTCCTCAGAGTTGGAACATCAAAGCTCACTGCAAACTCAAAGCTTTTACAATAGTTGGAGGACTTAAAGGATCTTTTGCTTTTATTTAGCCACCTACCATGATGAAGTTCATAGAACTTGTTCTCAAAAATGCTACCTAATATCAAATACATAGAAGCTGGCTAACAACTCTAAAAGTTATGAAGCGAGAGCAGCTGTGTGCCCATCGCATGATGAAATAAACTTCGTATCCATCACAAATCCAGCTAAAAATACAAGTCAGTAAATTTAAGGAATTAAAAAATTCCATTAAAAAAACAAAATCATGCCAGCAAACACCAAGAAAATATTAATGAAAAAAATGGCATGGTAACTGAGATTACTGAACCCAAACTTCGAGGAAGTCAGTAACTTCACCATCAAGCATTAAAACTTAAGTTAAAAAAGAAATTCCAGCTTCTCTCAGCACAAAACAATGTTCAAAATCAAGCCTTGTCTTTTTTTATTTCAAATGAAAGCCAAATTATGTTCATCACGATACATCTAATAAATTCAGATCTCTATCGAAAAACTGTTTACATTAATCTACCTCTTAATCCAGATATTGTCAATAATCCAGATACTAAAACTCAACAAGCTGCAATGCATTTAGACATGTGACATCCATCTGTGGATGCTTAGTCCAGTCTAAAAGATTTTTGTTTTTAACAATATATAGGAAGTCTTCGACCATCTACAACCAAAAGGCAGTTTTGCTAGTATTTGCCTTGGTTTCTAATTAAGTCTCTTTTACAATTTACCTCATGAAAACACCTGCATTGAAAAAAAAAATGTTTCAAAGTTTAAAAACAGATCATTCATCTCTCAAATACACCTGAAACTACAGAAATTGTTTCATTAAAAGGAATGCTACTCACAAACGCTCTTGTGGGGACATCAAAAAGCAAAATTAATTGATTGCTAATATAAGTTAGAAGACTGAGACACTAGTCTAACAGTGTCACCAGACACTTCTAACACTAGTTAGAAGACTGAGAAGAAATGCCACCTTTTTTTTTAAATCCCTTTAGAATGACATTTTTGCCTGTGTTACTAGCAGCATAATTTTTGTACACCACACAAAGCTACACTCAAGCGAGGTCAAGGCCACAACTTCATGTTTCTGTATAGATGTGTAACAAGTTTTATCAGATAGTTTTGTTGACAGTAAATAACGAATCAAACACACTGTTTTTCCAAGTACCTATGTCAATGCCTCGCCTAAGGACTTGCTTGTCGGCATCCTGGTGACCAATGAGATCCTCCACCCAGTGGATGTAGTTCAGCCTCAAGGGAACGGTAGGAATAAGCCTTTCCACGGGGATGTCAATCGTAAGCCCAAAATCCTCCTTCAGGAGAGTGCACGTCAGTGCTCTCACCGCCTCAGGGTCCTTGAAATTCAGGCTGGAAGGTACAGGCAGCGGTTACGGGTGCCAGCGGCCTCTCACTCGCCACACCCCAGGGGCGGACATACACACGGCGCTCGAAAGGCAGCGGGAGCCGCTCCACAGCCCTCGGACGCGGCCTGGCTTGGCTTGGCCTACACCGCCCCTCCCTCCTTCCCGCCGCGCCCTCCCGCCGCTCCGCCAACGGCTGCCGCGCGGGCCCTACCTCACCCTGCCGGTGAGGGTGGTCTGCACGTGCTGCTGGAACTCGGGGTACTTGGCGGCCAAGTAGGCGAAGTCGGGCGGTTTGTCCTTGTAGCGGTTGCGCGCGTGCATGGACTTGTTGAGGGCCATGGCGGCGGAGCAGGGAAGGGAGGGGAAACCACCGGCACCGCGGGGCGGGTTAACGGCCTCCCCCCCCCTTCGCCGCCGACCGACAGACCCACCGGCAACGCGCGCCTCCCGCCCAGCTCCCGGCGCGCACCGCGGCCCCCTTGGGGCGTACCAATGCGCAAGAGAGGCGGGGGGGGGGGGGGGAAGGCAGAGCCGGGCACCGCCCCGTTCAGACCATCGCCCATCGCGGTGACGGGGGGGTGGCGAGTTACAGGTGCTGGAGCGGAGACGGCGGCATAGAGCTGCGAACCAACGTATTTTGTAATCTAAATGGTGTATATTACGGGCATCATCGCTTCATTACTTCAATGAGTAATGAAGACAAAAACAAATATGTCAACAGCTCCAAGTTCTGTTTCTCTTTCAGCAGCTCTGGCCAGGCTCAGAGTCGGCAGCGTGAGGAGCCTCCGCTTTCACATTCACATGTATTACCTGCCCAAGCCCCCTTCCTTACCTTGAAGAGATCTTTAACAGTCTCTGAAACACCTCATAATCACAGATTTCTGTATAATTGGTTCATGAAGTCACCGACAACCGAGCAGTGGCCTGGGGCCCACTGCTTGTGGCTTACCTTGCACGATGAACTTTGAAATACCTGGATTTTAAGTGATGGGTTACAAGGTTTGATGGGGGAGGAAGGCTTAGATATCATACCCGGAGAGGATGTCTGAGAATTTCCCCACTTTAAGCAGTTTCACATGTAAAGCACATACTTCTAATAGTTACCATACTGCTGTGCTTGTTGAACATAAATTATGAAAGTCAAAGTATATTACAATGAATTTCGTACTGTCTCCTTTCATAAAAAAAAAAAAAAAAAGCAGCCTCAACTAAAATAATACATAGGCATAGCAAAACAAAGCCTCAAACTGGGAATTAAAACTGACTTCAGTTCCTGGCTTTGTCACTGACTGCTGTGAACTTCCAAGTTTCAAGTTTTCTCACTGGTGGAGTAGGAATGGTCCTTACTGCCTTAACACGGTGCTTTGGTTCCTCACACAAAAACATGCTTCTGTAAGATTAGCATTAATCTATTATTATTATTTTATTTAAAGACATTTTCCTCTTTAAAAAGCCAAATACAGATCAAAATGATTCACTGTATATTGTTTAAAAATTCACTTTAAATATGCTAGCATCCCATTTGAGTCTCAAGTATCTGAGAAGACCTGCAACTGGATTTAATTTCAGTCCTACTTCCTGCCCTCAGCCAGCTTCCTGGGACTTGAGGGCAGCTAAGCTTTACACACAAAAGTTCATAAAACTTGTTTTTAAAAAAAAAAATTCATCAGACCATTGAGCCACCCACTCTTGAAGCCCACTCTTGCCACTTCTGGAAGTTATTCCCATTTCTCTACCACCACCCACAGTCACAGAAGTTGATATGGACAAAACCAGAACGAAGGCAGAGGTAAAAATAGGAATTTTAATTCAGAGCATTTAGTGTATTTACAATAGAAAATTTCTCTCTGGTCAAGGGACAAGAGACTGAAAAAAAATCCACGTTACAAATGTGTGGACAACCTGCACCTGATGCAGGCTAATTGATTTTTGCTACTCTGCTTCACCCAGGGTAATACCCGTGAGAAAGTGATGGGGAGAGCCTGGAGATGGTACCAACTGCCTCTCACACCCAAGTAGCAATCACAGAATGCAGTCCAGGAAGTAGTGTGAAGTTATGCAACAGTTGCTACAAAATATATATATGTACACATACACAGTCCCATTTGCATTAGAGCAGATTCAGCGAATCGGTCAGAGATAGGTAAGCAGGTAGGCATGAGCCTACCGACCTGTGTGCAAGCACAGATCTGCAAAGGCACTCACACGACCAGGTACCTTCTCACCCAAACAGACGCATGCATTCCTTTCCTCTCTGCACTTGGACAAACACGCAGGCCGGTGTTTTGTTAATGCTGTCTTACATGGTTTCTAGGTATATAAAAAAAAATCTTGAGAAAAATGCACCAACCCTCTCATCTGACTCACTGGCTTGGAATCCTCATTCCTCTTGAAACTGAGGGAAATGGGGGTGTGGAAAGGATAACGTCGTCATTTCTCACAGGAGCCATGACTTCTGAATCTCCGTGGCTCTTTTGCTGCAGTGATAACTGGTTGATACCGAAAGGGGGCAAGCCTCTCCTGCTCCCAGAAATAGGCACAGCCTCCCACCACTTCCCGTGAGTCAGATTTAGCAATCAAAGGGCTGCAATGTGAGCCAGTTCAACTGTCTGATCTTGCAGAAAAGTAGATCTGCAAAAAGTGAGCAACAGCTTAACCAAGTCACCTTACAAGTTTACCCACCATATGGTGGGTGGAGCACCTGTTTCAGCAACAACCTGTCCATAGAACAGCTGATCTATCAAGTCACTCTGAGCTCCTGTTTTCATCTTGGTTAGAGTCCATACACCACTTCCTTTATGAGGTGCTTTCCCTCCTTGGGAAAGGAGCTGTTGCAGAGGTCTGTCTTGGCTTAAAGGTGTCGAACTACATGGTGGTCGAGAAGCAAACCCCAGCCTTCCTCCAGCATAATCTGCTGCTGTCTCCAACAAACCCAGCTGAGGAGTGTTAGAAAGATAGGGACATATGGGGAAAGGAAGACAGGAAAGGAAGGGAGTTATGATCCTCTCTTAACAGTCATAGTGAGGGCAACTAAAGGAGAAATAGATTAAAGATGGCTGTGGAGGCTGCAAGGTTGAGTAGAGTTTTGGTTTAGCAAAGCCTCTTGAATAGCTTCACTGCAGCCACTCAGCTCCATCTGGTTGAGAACACAGCTGATGTGCTCCACAGTTGCAGCACGGCCCATCTGCAGTTTCCACAGTCTAAGCATCTCATACTGGACATCTCGTAAACGCCGATGCTCCATCTCAGTTCGCTCTAGATCATAGTCACTCAGGCCCAGACGCCTCACAAACTCCTTCCACCGAGATGGCGGTACATGATCCACCACAGTGTAGAGAATAGCAGGGTCTGTGAAAAAGAGAAGAAATAAAGTGTGAGAACCAAGATTCTGCAGCTTTAAGGAGAATGCGAATAATCCAGGGCTGGATGGTGCCTTGGGATTGTGCTTTGCCCCGTCCTGTTCAGGTCTTCTACAGAGTAGCCACACAAACTTGTGTGATGTCCAGACTTGCTCTTACCCCTCAAAAAGTAATGGGAATGCTTCCATATGCTCTTAGGTACAGTTACAAGCAGAGCTGAATACACATACTTAGGGCATTGCTGCCACACATTCCTGAAAAAAGAATGCTCTGGGTCACCATCCCAGAGACATTAAGACTGACAGCATGACATCATATATGACAATTGATTTTGCTGGTAGGGAAAAGGGACAACAGAAGGTCCTTGCATAGATTTTTAGCATATACAGCCTCTGTACACAGGCTCTGGACATGCTTCTGCCTTTGTACTGTGCCATGCATGAAGTATACACACAGGTCATGTACACCAGGTAAGGTCTGTCCAACATCCTCTTAGCCACAGGTTCTCATTTGCCCAAGGAAGGAGGGAAGGATGGGGGAGTTTCACTTACTGTCTGGAAGCTGTGTCGTCCTGGCAGGTCTGACACAGTCTGGTAACTCATGTGAACTTTGCAGCAGAGGTGCAGGTGGTGGTGTTGGATTCACTGACAATTGTGTTTCCTTCTGGGACTCAGAAAGAAGGATGGAAATTTCACTTCTTTTTACCTCAACCTGAAAGACACATTTTCTCAGTCCAGAATCACCTGCAGCAGCACAATACACCTGTCTCCTGCAAGGAACCACTAGCTTTATGTACTAAAATTTATCCAAATTAAGTGAGGAGCAGGTGCTGAGGTTTTAATTCTTCCAATATGCCTTATTTGAGCAGAAGGTACCAAACATTTCTTTCCAGCAGATCTCAAGGAGTTCCTCTCTCTTTTGGCATCAAAAAACAGTAGTCTGGAAGAAGTATTTTGTTGCAAAATCAAGTAAGGATGGGACCCAAAATCACCACCATTCTAGAAGCTCCACATGCCATCTTTCCCATCAGCCCTCTCTGAAAGGCTGTGGAAACCTCACCTCAACTGCTGTTGGGCCCTCTTAATTACAGAACAACATTGGACCTGAAAGAACACTGTGAAGCAGCACCAAGAGGCTTCAGGATCAGAAGCTGAAGTAAAATTAGTTAAATCCTCCAAGCTTGGGGTATACAGGCAGAAAAAGGGACTAAGCACCAGCTATCTGAAACAAATGTGTCCAGAAAGAAAAGAGCAAAAAGCCAGGAGTTTGAAAAGCACCCTCTAGAAGAGGGGAAATCAAAAGCTAATGGCTCTACCCTCTAAAGGAAAAGACTTCTGAATTAAACAGCTCTATTACTCAGTCCATTTGAAAATACAAGGCCTGAAAACAGCCCATGGAGAAAAAAATGTTACTCTGGATCCCAGGCTAACATAGTAGAAAGCAGAGGAAAGCTTTTATACCCATCATCTTGCTCACCTCAGATACTGGCTCCTTGGTTGTCTGTGGCAAAGAAACTTTAAAGAAGAAAAAGAAAAAAGAAAGCAGAAATTATTTTCACTTCCTCTCATCCCAGAGAAAACAGGAAAGCAGCTATTCACAACCCGGCCCTCAAAAAGGTTTCACAGCAACATGCACATGTCCCAGCAATGAGCTCACATGCACTTCCAGTCACAGCTATGGGCATGGATGCAGAATTTTAAGAACTGCATCAGTGAGCTTAGCTGCCAAGTTCTTGTGTTCCTCTGGCCTTGCCACAAAGCAGAGTAACAGAATCCCATTTTTTCCCCTCACACATGTGCTCATACACAAACACACAGAGAATGATGTCTATCCCAATTAATATCACTGCATATGCTGCTATACTCACCACAGGAGTAGAAAGACGACGCTATCCTATTTTTCTGGACCAGCTTTACTACTTTATTTACAATGTAGAGGACAGAGATAACTCCAAATATTGCAACAATGATGCCAAGGACAAGGCTCCCATCTGGACAAAAGGGACAGGAAAATGAGTGAGTGACTGAGAAAGGAAGAGGTAAGTGCTATAGGAGGAACAGCAAGTGGAGACATGCAAATGGTAGGGAGAAAAAGAATAATGGCTTGAGAGAGTGGAGAAAATAACACTTTACAAAAGGCATTAACAGAACAAAAGCCCACACTGAAAAGATTCCACTGTCCCACAGTTTCCCCCGTACTCACTCAGCCCAGACGAAGTTGGTGAGGTAGTCACTGGGCTATGACACTGCAAGCATTCTTCTCCAATGCAGCTGAAAGAGCGAATCAAAGAGGTGAGCATGCGTGAAATGAAACAGCCACCATTTGCGACAATCCTAAGTAACAGACGAGATGAGCCTGCAAAGCAGAGCAATGCAGTGTGGCTAGTGACTTTGGGTTCTCAGTGGGCTGATGCCTACATGGAGAAGGCTGGGGCTGGCAGAAGGGAAGACCCAATTGCCCCAGAAAGGCAGAATGTTGTAAAGTTATGTCAAGATCAACAGAGTCTTGAGAAAAATTTCTTCCCTGTGTGGGGCTTGTGGCTGCTGTCTCTCCTACTCAGTGGAGGGGCATACAGAGAAAAAAAGCTCACCTGTTGCAAGGCTTGCAAACATTACTAAGCGTCAGGAAGAATTGAGGCTTACACCTGCAAATTGTGTCTCTGTTCTTTGAGCCTGTAGAGAAAAGAAACCGTTGTCATAATCTGGACAAAGAAAAAAACAAAAGGAGAAACATCCACTCCAAGTTGGGTGGGAGATTATCCCTCTGAGCCTGGAGAACTGCTACTGAAGAACAGAAAGAGGATTCTGTCTATGTCTGAGGACAGGGTTGGGAGAGTATAAAAATAATGAAAAATAAGGGTACCACTGTCCTGGTAGATTAGGGACCTCTGTAGAGGCTTGAAAAGGGACTAAAATCACAGTGCAGCTGAAACTGGTCTAACAGATAATGACAGTTCCAGTGCAAAAGCAGGGGAAAGTCACTCAAGTTCAAGCATGACAGGAAGGGGAAATCACAATAGTCAGGCAAAGATGAGGGAGAAGTGGTCCGTGAGCAGCTGGGACTGGTGAGGAAGTCAGTTCAGGGCAAGGAGAAATCAGTTCAAGCCATGGGACACATATCCACTCTTGTGACCTGCTATGCTGTGAGTGGAAGGGGTAAGAAATGAAAGAGCTACTGCTTCTAAGCAAGTCACAGTATAGAGACTAACACAGGCGTGGGGAGGAGCAGACAACAGTGATGGAAGGACATAAAGTTGTCTGAGGGGAGGGAAAAAGGCACTAGAAGCAGCAGGATGCATTCTGTGGCAAGCAAGGACTAAAAGAGTTCTACATCAGCCAAGAGGAAAGGAAATTGCTCAAGGGCAGCGTAAAATGATGACCCTCGAGGACAGGCGTAAGTATGCAAACTGTGACAGAGAAAGATTACTGAGCACCAGAGGGAACACATTCACCACTGAAATAGCAAAAACCTCAGGCTAGGCAGGGTAAGAGATGGGAAAGGGATCAGGAGAAGCAGAATTCACAAAGAAAAGGGGATAGCTTTAGGACAACAAGGTTAGGAACATTTAAGGGACATGAACAGAATTAGACTACAGCATAAAGTGGAGAGTAGCAAGCAGTATAAGATCTCTGTTTCCTGACTGGAGGTAAGGCAGCTTGGGACAGCTAACATGGGTACTTCTCCCAGATGCCTGCACCATCCCCAGGTCAGGCCCACTGCCACTGGGTACAGTTCAGCATTAGCTGAGCAGCGCTTATTTTAAAATGCTGCACAGTACACTGTCGTGGTTCAGCAACCAACTAACAAGCAGTTCAGTTGGGCACTGCGACCAGCAGTATTTTCAGCTATCGTACTCAAAGTGCTTCCAGCAGTTGGTCAGAGAAATGCAATGAGCATCACAAGAAAGATAAAAAAGGAAGGCAAGGGGGAAATCTGCTCTAGAGCATAAAGACGTTGCTTCAGTACATGCAAGGCAGAGGTACCAAAATTAAACAGAAAATATCTCTTCACAACAGCCAAAACCAAGAAAGCATTCAAGGACAAAAGGAAGATAGAAACTGCAGTAGAAAACGGGGATTGATGCCAAGGCAGGCAAAAATGGCAGTCTTTCTGAGGAAAAGGGGCAGGCAAAACCAAGAGCTGTTCCAAAACTACAGTCACTTCAGGGCAAGGCGCTGCAGCGTGTCAGAAAGTGAACAGAGGGCTGATAATGTCTACCCTAGTACAATATGTCCGTACTGGAGCTATATCCAGGCCATACTCACAGTTGGCAATAATCCCATTGCCACACAAGCTGCAGTTCCTACACTGGAAGAGATCAGACAGGCCAATCTGATATTGATTCTTCCGACAGCCACATATGGTATCTTGCTTTGGGGTGCAAGGACTCTCTACTATCTGCTGGAATTCTGAGGAAAAACAAAAGAAGAAGCGATTATTCCAACCCTTTCCCTCCCCTTCAGCTGAGAGCACTGTTACGATGACAGGTATTGTTATCTCCTCATCTTCCCAAAGAAAGGCCAAAAAGGCCTGTAAAATGTGTCTCAGACTGTAGTAATTTGATAATTTGATAATTTGATAATTCCTGCTGTCCCCAATCCCTTCCCATACACTGACCTTCTGCCCATTCAGCTGCCTATTTTTCCAAGCTTCCTCACTCCCCTTACCATCCCCCCCAGCCCCCTTCCCGCCACTACCACCCGTTTTCCTCAGGTCCTGTAGATAACTCACCCGTACGGCAATGTGTACACTGGAAGCATTTAGACATGGTGTTATCAACAGCTGTGAATGTGCCATTAGCACACGGAAGACAGACAGGTGCCTGGTCAGGCCGATCACAGTCTTTTGCCTTGTAGGTACCTGCAAGAAAATTACTTAACAGAGCTCTGACAGGAAGGCAAACACATTGTCTTAGGGAGATGGGAGTAACTGGTTCCTCAGAGAAACTCTGGAATTGATTGTGTAAGGACTGAGTACGCTTCCTCTCACCAGCATGAAGGACACTAACAACCTAAAAGAAGAGACAAGGAATAAGAATTCCTCTGGGTAGCAATAGCTACCAAGGCAAGGGAGCACTGATGTAGCTGTAGGACAGAGACAGTTTGAGAGTACAGGACAAGGAAATGCCTCTAAGGTCACTATTACTGTACTTATTTTACATACCTGCATGGCACCTCATGCAGCAGTGGGTCTCTCTGGGATGTAGGTATTGTCCTAGTTGACACTGCACCTGCCTCTTTTCTCTCCTCAAGGGGTTAGAGGGGTCTCTTCCATCCAAAGCTACCCGATGGACTTGCAGTGTGTACGGCACTGGAGCAATTTCTACAGATTCCGTCATCAACACACAGACAAATATTAGGACAACCTGTAAATACCGAGGGAGAGGGAGAGAAACAAGGTGAGAAAACATCATATCCCCTTGCAGACTGCACAGCTGACTTCAGCATTTACAATGAAATCTTATTATAACAGTGAGTTCAACTGACTCGACCAATTCTGATATCAGACCCTCCACTGACAAAAGTGTGGGGGGAGATTATTTATCTCTCCCCCAAGAAAAACCAAACCCATGCCTGTCATCTGTGTTATTAATATGCCATACAATGGTCTCTATGACAAACTGGTTGTATATAAAGCAAATACTTTTCATGATGTGCAATTTATAGGTGGAATGCCTTGAATATGTTGCAGCTTGCAAGAAAGTTACTCAAGAGCAAAGGAATGTTTTTATGAAGGAAGGCAGTAAGACCGCCCACCTAGAAACAGCTCCAGAGAGAAAAATGCATTCAGTACTTGCAGTTCTACTGAATAAATAAACCAGATGAGAAGTTTAGAATAAGAAGGCAGAGGAGAATCTCACTTCATGCAAAGTACAGAAAACCTTCCAAAACTACTCCTGAGCAAGCCAGCCCTAGAAACGTGGGAAAGTTAGGTTTTCAACTTCTCCCCGTCAAACGTACATTCTTCCTTTTAAATTACAGCTGTTAACATTCAGTCTGAACAGTCTGTCAAAAAAGTGCACTTTTTTCTTTTATTTTTAATTCATTTAATATTTACTTGCTATATTTCATTTTGAAGATGACTGTTGTGAAGAATTTTAACAGAAATATTAAGATTGGCATGACTGCAGTATGACTGTAAGAGAATGTGAGTGTGTGTACACACAGACAGGAAGGAACAGCAGAACAAAGGGTTAAAAGAACAGCCTGTACCAATAATGAAGGACACCATTCCCTGGACATTGTTTTCAGGACACTATTCCCAGCAGCGAAATTGAGAAATGTGCTGTTTATGTCATGGTGAAAAGGTCTACACTCTGGTAAGACCACAGCATAGATGACTCATAAGCAAAAGACCCTGCACCAGGAGGACGGTATTGAGATTGCAGCATATAACAAACAGGATTCCTTTGCCTGTTGGCCCAACAAAAAAACAGACACTTGTAGGCATGTATTCTAAACATGCATTCAGACAAGGAAAAAACATACAACAACAAAAAGGTTAAAACAAACAAACAAAAAAGGAGGAAACAACCTGACCCAAGATTTATGGAGCCTGAAGTCAGCAAGTTTCTACAGCAAACGCCCATCCCAGCTGATGACTGCCAAAGAGTATGATGGACTTGTCCAAAAACTAGTTTGTAGTGCTACAAAGAACCCCAGCAGAGCCACAGACTTGACTGCCAGTGTCCCTCGTCATCGGCATTGAACATGAGTGATCCTGGCTACACCATTTGGACACACGTGTTGCTGCTTCCGAGTACATTGTGGAGAGTGTGTGCCAATGTAGTCTATGCATCAGATCATGTGAATGCATGAAAATCAACTTTTTTTTTTTTCTAATAAATACCACCACACCCCGTCCATACCATCTCACACTGAGTTTTACTACACTAACTTCCCTACACTGTAATGTTTCCCCAGATCGCTTTTTTGAAAGAGGTGTGAAAGATGCCTAGCTGTACAGGCACAGCTTCAGAGTTCTGCTGCTTTTTGTTTTTTCAGCTAGGAGAGTTATAGCAAAAGCAAAGTAAAGCGATAAGGGTAAACCACAACACTGATACCAATTTTGTGGTTGCAAGCTTAAGAAAGAGAATGAGATGGCTATGACAGCGCCATGCTGTCCTGGTCCTCTCTCAAAATTAAAGACTTGGGGGAGAAGGTGCATACATGAAAGCAACTTAAAACCTCAAGAAGGACAGGACTTTTCAATTCTGACAAAGAAAAAAACCCATTTTTCAGAGCGCTCTGTCATATAAAGACATATTCAATAGACCTCATGCTAAAATGGTGAACAGGAAAAAAAGAACCACATATTTAAATAGCTATCATTTCAGACTTAATTAGCTGACCACAGGATAAATACAAGCACTCCAACAACTCAGTAAGAAATAAAACTCATTTCAGCAGCTGATAGCCTTACAAGATTGATTGCAGGAAAATGGGTAAAAGATCATTCACACAGATGGTCTGACAGTAGCAATAAAAAAATCCTGATTCTCTAGCCAATGATTAATCCCCTGATATAGGAATATATACAACCTGCCCATAAGTCAGACAATAGAAACAACAGAGGAAAGCATCAAAGAGCAAGCCAAAAAGATAAAAAATTGGTCAGATACCCCTTCAAATACAAAAGAAAACAGGAAAGGTGTTTTCAATTTTTCAGATTAAGTGAAAGGGTGTCTGTAAGTATAATCAAACCAGAGTTAACACATTATTACTGATCAAAATCTGAGGAACAGAGAGTCACAGACCACAAGTGACTCACAAACCAATGACTCAGCCTTCCAGAAAAATCATTCACATGGCAAAGAAAAACACCACCACCATCTTAAGCAGCTCCACAAGCCATTCCGTAGTATACTGATTTATACCAATGACAAACTTCATAAAATTCAGGAAATATATGAGAATAGAATAGAATAGAATAGGAGTATTTCAGTTGGAAGGGACCTACAACAATCATGTAGTCCAACTCCCTGACCAATTCAGGGCTGACCAAAAGTTAAAGCATGCTATTAAGGGCACTGTCCAAATGCCTCTTAAACACTGACAGTCATGGGGCATCAACCACCTCTCTAGGAAGCCTGTTCCAGTGTTTTACCACCCTCTCGGTAAAGAAAGGCTTCCTAATGTACAGTCTAAACCACCCCTGCCAGAGCTCTGAACCATTCCCACACATCCTATCCCTGGATACTGGGGAGAAGAGCTCAGCACCTCCGTCCCCACGTCCCCTCCTCAGGAAGCTGGAGAGAGCCATGAGGTCACCCCTCAGCCTCCTCCTCTCCAAACCAGACAAGCCCACAGTCCTTAGCCGCTCCCACACAACATGCCTTCCAGCCCTTTCACCAGCTTTGTTGCCCTCCTCTGGAGACATTCAAGGACCTTCACATCCTTCTTAAATTGTGGGGCCCAGAACTGCACCCAGCACTCGAGGTGAGGCCGCACCAGCGCTGAATACAGCGGGATAATCCCCTCTTTTTGCCCGGTTGGTTACTCTGTGTTTGAAGCGCCCCAGGGTGTGGGTTGCCCTCTGGGCTGCCATGACACACAGCCGGCGCATACTGAGCCTGCAGCCAGCCAGCACCCCCGGGTCCCTTTCTGCGGGGCTGCTCTCCAGCCCTCCTCTCCCAGTTTATACTCGTGCCTGGTGTTACTCCACCCCAGGTGCAGAATCCGGCATTTGGAATTGGAATTGCCCAGTGCTCCAATCTATTTACATCCCTCTGCAAGGCATCTTGTCCCTCAAGAGAGTCAACAGCACCTCCCAGTTTGGTATCATCAGCAAGCTTGCTAATCATGCATTCAAATCCTGCATCCAGATCATTGATAAATATATTGAACAGAACTGGCCCTAGATTTGATTCCTGAGGAACACCACTGGTGACCGGTCCCCAGGCAGATGTGGCCCCATTTACCTAGCATTGAAGCCTCAAGTCATTGATAAGAGCTCACCAAGGCTAAGTTTAGAGGCCTTTTACAACTGAAATAAGGTGATTTTCCATCGTTAGATTTGCAACATGCTCTGATTCCACTCACCAAGAGAAAGAACGAATACCTACTAACCAATGCTGCATAGAAAAGTGGGCAGCATGTATTACCTAAGCAAAATGACAATTCAAACCACCAAACCACATCATGCACACCGGTGATTCACATTTTTAGTGAGCGGGGACTGCCCAGGAAAAAAAAAGAGTCAGTAGAAACTCTAGGTTTTACTTCTGAAACTGCTGCAGAAATAAACAAAATATGGCAGATGAAAACCAGAATGCTGCTTCCTTAAATCATTCCACCCCTCTGGGTGACAGGTATGTATATGCCCTGCACATTCTCCTCACATGTGAGGCAACTCTAGTTCCTTCTCATGTCTCATGGCAGCACTTACTGCCTGACAGCTACAGTGGAAAAAAAGCACTGCAGAAGCCCAAAAGCTCTTCTCTGCAAAGTTTTGGCAGCTGAGACAGGAGTTAGGAGCCCCAGCACCATCTTCAACCTCGAATATTCTTGAATTACTTCCACCACTACAATTCACACCCTTGCTGCTGCTTCTGCCTCACCAGACCATGCACAGAGAACTGCAAGCGAGGTGAAATATCTGCAAGAGTAGGGGAAAGAAGGAAAGAAACAGCAAAGATAAAAGTGAAGAATGTAGCAAGATGCAAGAAAGATGGGGTGAGGGGGGATAAGAAGGTACATTTGACAACACTGTTCCCAGGCCAAGGAGAAAGAAGGCCAGTATCTGAAACAGAGCAGGGAAGTGCATCATATCAGGGCTACCATATTATCACCTGCCAACATCCACAAGGCTAGGAAATACTACCAAATTACTCAACATGGATGCCACAGCCCTGTATCATGCGCTCTGCCCTCCTTGTGCAGGGCTGTAGCCCTGTTGCTACCTGCAAGGCTCCTCGCGCCCAGGGAGAAAGGCATAGGAAGCAGGTACAGCGACACGCAGGTATGACAGTATGACGGGCAAGAGAGGATGGAGAGGCTGGTGTTGGGCGCAAGATTCCCCTCTCCTAGAAAGCCAGTGGATGCCTAGAGATGTCCACAGTGGACCAAGGCTGGTCACAGAAAGCAAACTGAGTGGGAAATGGGGATTAGACAGGTGGGAAGTGACTCCTGTCACCACACGCAGTGCTTTGAGACCCCATGCCTGTTCACATGAACTTACAGGAATGCAATACGTGCTGGAGCTGATGCTCAGGAATTAGTATTCCAAACAATTAGGAGAAATTTATTTATGGAGAGAGTGGTCAAGCATTGGAACAGGCTGCCCAGGGAGGTGGTGCAGTCACCATCAGTGGAAGTGTTCAAAAAACGTGTGGATGTGGCACTTCAGGACATGGTTTAGTGGGCTTGGTGGTGTTGGGTTGATGGTTGGACTTGATGATCTTAAAGGTCTTTTTCAACCTTAGTGATTCTGTGATTCAAATAGTATTGCCCATCATTAGGCTAATGTTTAAAATAGTTTCAAATTATTCATTTCCAGTGTTTAAATCTCCTTAATACAAAAGCATAAAGCTGAAAATTTCAGAATAAAACAATTTTATAAATGTAGATGAACTTTAAAATCCAGAGATTAGGAAGTTTACTCCTTTTTTTTGAACACACATAACATATTCATCATGTAAATACATAAATAATGTGGTGTTTCCCCACCAACAACTGATTCAACTGCTTCTCTCAAAAAATACTTCCATTTTGCAGATTCCATTTTTAAGCTAAAGAACTACCTGCAAATAAAAGGCATTAGAAGTCATTAGAATTTCTCAAATATTTCTTAATAGAAACTTTCCTTTGCTTAAGAGTTCAACATGACACACACCAGGGCACAAGTAATCTACATATCAGTCAGCTGTAAGCCTTTTGATGAGTCATAAAAAAATAGCCAACTTGGGATTCTGGAAGAAAACAGAGATCCTACCCAGAATAATGAGCTACCAAAGAAATCAGGGTGCAAGATTACCTCTACATTCTTTGAATGCTTCTGCCATTTCCAAAAGCTCTTTGAGGTTTGCATTTTTTTAGTTTGCTATACAAAGATGCAAGGGAAATCAGAACTTCTGCTTTACACGTTGAGAAATGTACATTAAAGCAACATTTACAGGAAGCTTTTCTCATTGCTCACTAAAACCTGGAAAGGTCAAAAGGAGGATACAAGAGCTATTATTTTATATAACATAGATACATTATTTATAAATAATCCTCCATTTTAAGTTGATCAGATGGAGCAATGCTGTATTTTAGACCAGAAGAATGATAATAGCTTTCACGCAATGAAGAAAGGCCTTAGAAATCTTTTTTTTTGTTTTTAAGTGATTTATCTATAAAGATCATGACCTTCACATTGTAGTCACATGCCTTCTTTGCCTCAGTCTTTAATAGTAAGACCAATTTTCTCTGAGTACCCAGCTCCTTGAGCTGGAAGACAGGAACAAGGAGCAGAATGAAGCCCCCATAATCCAAGGGGAAAAGGCTAACGACCTGCTACACCACTTAGATACACATAAGTCTATGGGGCTGGATGGGATCCACCCAAGGGTACTGAGGGAGCTGGTGGAAGTGCTCACCAAGCCACTTTCCACCATTTATCAGCAGTCCTGGCTAACCTGGGAGGTCCCCGTTGACCAGAAGTTAGCAAATGTAACACCCATCTACAACAAGGGCCAGAAGGAGGATCCGGGGAACTACAAGCCTGTCAGTCTGACTTCGGTGCCGGGGAAGGTTGTGGAGATCATCTTTAGTGCCATCAAGCAGCACATACAGGACAACCAGGAGATCAGGCCCACTCAGCACGGGTTTATGAAAGGCAGGTCGTGCTCAACCAGACTGATCTCCTTCTACGTCAACGTGACCCACTTAGTGGATGAGGGAAAGGCTGTGGATGTTGTCTACCTGGACTTTAGTAAAGCCTTTGATGCCATTTCCCACAACATTCTTCTGAAGAAACTGGCTGCTCATGGGTTGGACGGGCATACTCTTCTCCGGGAAAAACAACTGGCTGGGTGGCCAGGCCCAAAGAGTTTTGGAGAATGGAGTTAAATTCAGTTGGTGACTGCTCACAAGGGGTGCTCCCCAGGGCTCAGTATTGGGGCCAGTTCTGTTTAAGATCTTTGTCAATGATCTGGACAAGGGGATCAAGTGCACTCTCAGTAAGTTTGCAGAAGACACCAAGCTGGGCGGGAGTGTTAATCTGCTGGAGGGTAGGAGGGCTCTGCAGAGGGATGTGGACAGGCTGGATCGATGGGCCAAGGCCAACTATATCAGGTTCAACAAGGCCAAGTTCCAGGTCCTGCACTCGAGTCACAACGACCCCATGCAATGTTACAAGCTGGGGGCTGTATAGGGAGGCTTCTCTATAAAATTAAAAGTTTTTCTTTATCTCTGCTAGTATGAAAGAAAAGAGTTGAAGAGTCAATAGGTGACCACAACTGTCAGAAAATAAGTTTTTAATTTTTCCTTAGAGGACACAGTGGTGAACACTACATCAGAGTCCCAAGTCACAGACACGCAACAGCCCCGTAGTTCACCTGCCTGTGTTCAGGGCTGACTTGGACAGCGCAGCTGTACAGCGTCGCATCAGAGCATTGTCAGAGCAAGAGCCACAGGAAGGATCAGCAGGGGCCTCCCCCTTCAATCCCGACCTGATTTTCAGCTGGGCATGAGCACTTGCCATGCTAATGTCCCTTGTCAGTGATTCTCCAGGTTAATTTTTTTAAGAGTCAGCTAATTGTCACGTGCTGAGTCCTATTTAATGGGACTGATATACTACTGTTTGTTTTAATAGAGAAACGTAGCAACTTTGCTTTGAGATGCACTTTCTACTGTCAGGTTCCCAATGCAGCAGTAGAAAGGCCTGCGTTACCAAAGGTTCAAAGGAAGCACTCGGTTATCCAGGGACGAGGTCAAGATGATGGAAAAGAATATCAGACATCTGTCCCAAATAAAAGCAAAGCCCCTTTGTGATGACTAAAGACAACAGATAAGAAGGTGTTAAATGACAAAACTGGTTTTACCCCAAATAACACTGCTGATGCAGAAAATGTATTACTTAATAAAAACTAAGGGAAAGGCATCCAAACTGACAATACTGATTACTTGTGAGAACTTAAATTACCACATAATTGAAATTGGCACAGATCCAGATATCAGCATGTTCCATTTGGCTAGAAGTGGACAGTGATCAAAAGCAGATTAGATTAATAAGGGATAAAAAGTGGAGCAAATCTAGTCGGACAAAGTAATCAGAATTGCAACCAAATGCTATGGATTATTGGGGAAGATTTGAGGACAAAACAGAAAGTGTTGTTATGCCAATGTATAAATCCATAAGGTTTGAATCCAGGCTGTAGTTCTGGTCCCCAATCCTGAGAACATAAATTAACCCAGATGATACAGAGAAAGGTAACAAGGAAGATCAGTGGTACAGAATGGCTGCCATAAGGGGAATGAATAAAAACACTGGTCTGTACAAGAGACAACTGAGCAGAAAATACTATAGTGGGCTCTAAAGTCATGAATGTCATGGAGGAGGTGAGCTGGGATGGCTGTTCTCCACCTCTTCCAAAGTAAGAACTAAGAGGCATCTAAGAGGCAACTAAGAGGCATCATATAAAACAAGCAGGAGACAGGTTCAAAAAAAATACAGGGAGGCATTTTTTTGGCGAACACATAGCTGAAGTGTGGAACTCCCTGCCAGAGTGCTGGGGGTGCCAAAAACATGCCTGGGTTCCAAAAGCGATCATCACACCCATCAGCAGAAGAAAAAACACACTCAGGGGGCCAAAATATGAAGATACCATTTTGACTCGGTAATTCCTAAAGTCACAAATCACTGGAAGCTGGGAAAGTATTTTTGTTTTTCATTGTTGTACTCTTGCCCTGCTCTGAAACCCTTGGTAGACCTTTGGCCACTGCTGGAAACAGGATGGTAGGCCCAACAGTTCTTTCTTATAATGCACTTGGCTTGGTTTTTAATTTTTATATAACGTAGCTTCTAAGTTCAAAATTGCAATTCCTCCCTTTACCTTCAAAAGGAATCAATGCCAGAAGCACTCCTGTGGCTATTTCGTCTTTTTTCTTCATAAAACTGAACTGCCTTTAATAAATGAAACAACCATAATATTTCTATTTTTTTTAAAGACAGAAACACATTGGCCTCACCAAAGACGGCTGCCATTTTTTCCACTGTGAAAGTTAGGAGTGCACAGGAGAAACACAGAGGACACACAAAAGAGAAAGTGCATGGAAACAAGCTACAGGAAATTTTGAAGAATCAACGGAAGCATAGAAGAATCAGAAAACTAGGAGGAGAGCATCAAGGGAGTAAGAAAGGCCATGAGGGCAAATGTAGGATGTGTGGAAAGTAAATGGAAGATGGAAGGGCATGTAACAGAGTGAGAATTTTAACACTGAAAAAAATAATATGATTTTATGAAAAAGCTAAGCGTTATCTGTAATGTGTGACCGTAGTGTTCCTGTGAACTTGAAGTTACATGTAAATAGGAGGGGAAAAATGTCCTCAAAAAGAAACCCCCCTAAAGGACACTCTTCCTCCAGCACATTGTTTAACCAAAGACAATGTAATCAATTTGGGGAATCCAATAATCATTTTGTACATTTTATTGCCAAGAGTATCAGTAATACCACATATAGCATCTGAATTACAGCAAAATATGTGCACCACTATACTAAAGTCAGAAATACACTCTTCCAGGTTTGCTAACTGCTTTGGAATCTATATGCAGCCAACATTTAATGTATCCTACCTAGATCCTGAGATGGTAAGTGATCCACAGTTAGAGTCAAGGTGTGCAGTGCTCCTACTCCACAGTTTTAGTTGTGTGGTCTTGCCAGTGCTAGCTGTAACACTACTGACCTGGTTTCCAAAAGCTTCCAAGCACAAAAAAAAAAAACAAACTTCTGGAAAAAGATAACTGAGTAGGGCTGTCACAACTTTTTGACAGAAAATTAACAACTAACCCAACATTACAAGTCTAGTGCAGTCAAGTGCAAGTGTTTGTTACTAGAATGATCAGGTATTTAGGGATAAACAGTTTGACCGTCTAACTTCCATACCAGAATTAACAGCCATGTCATGGTGATAAATGACATCAACCCTCCTGTCGCTGCTTTATCACACTGGATGGTCATTCACCTCCATCAGTCAGATTATTCATTAAGCTCTCAGATTTCTTTCACGAGTAACTTTTTCACATGCAAAATTACAATGGACAGCTCAAAAATCTTGACCTAAGATATCCAACAAGGCCAAAGAAAATTTACTGGCTAAGGGAAACTTGCTGAAATCCAATCCCGTGGTTTGGGGCGCAGGTACACCCCACTAATCTTTGTTCAAATGCCCTCAGAGTAGCAACAAAGCTTTCCTTCCTTCAACGCCAGCAGCGCGCCCATCCCGTCCCTGGCGGTACAACCGCAGGCGCCTGCGGCCGACCGCACACCAAAGCGGGGCCGGCCGAGCCCCGACCCCTGCCCACCGGCGGCGGGAGCGGAGCCCAGCCCAAGCCCAGCCCAGCACAGCCCGGGCGCGGCGGCTCCGTGCCACCGGCAAGGCCCCGGCAACCGGCATAGCCCCGCGGCTCGAGAGTTAACGGCCGCGCCGCGAGCTCCAGGATATCCTCCGCCGTTCCTGTAAATCCAGCCGCCTTTTCACTGACTCAGGGATAAATCCCGGAAACGGAGCCGGCGAACCCAGCGCCCAGCGGCGGGCGGGGGAGGGAGGGAAGGAGGGAGGGAGGGAAGGAGCGAGCAAGCAAGCAAGCAAGCACCGTCGGCCTCGCCGCGCCTCACCTCAGCGGCCCCGCAGCGCCGCTGGCCGGTCACGCCACAAGCGGCCAGGTGACGGCGGGCCAGGCGCGGCTCGTCTTCCCGACCGCCTGTCGCCGCTCCTGTCGGTCCGTCACCAACCTCCCCCTCCGCAGGAGAAAATGGCTCCCCGGGCGCTGGCCCCCTCGCCGGCTGCCCTAAGGGAAGCCAAAGTCCTCCGGGGAGCGGGAGCAGAAAGCGGGCTGTCCGCAGACCCGGCGCGATGGGAGCCCTGCGGCGGCGAGGAGGGGCGAAGGGAGCCCAGACCCGAAAGCTCCGCGGCGGTGGAGGGCGGCGGGCACTGCGCTGCAGCCCTGCAACTGCCCGCAGCTCCGGGGAAAGGGCCCACAAACCGCCCGCTGCGGGACCGGAGCCGCCGCCGGCCGAGGCAGCGCCCCGCCGGGGCACAGCCCCGTCCCGTGGGGAAGCGGCGAAGCCCCCGCCGTGACTTACCGTCCTCAACGAGCTGCAAGGCAGCGCCGGGCCGCGCATGGCTCCTCGGCCCGCTACGTCCCCATGGCAGGGTCTCCGGCGTCCAGAGGAAGCCGCCCCAGCCCTGCCCAGCCCCGGCCGGAGCAGCTCGGAGCGAAACTACCCCGTCCCCAACTTCCTGCCGGCGGCGGCAGCAGGGAAGAGGGCGGTGACCGGGAGGCGGCCCGGCCCGGTGCCGCGCCCCGCCCGCCAGCGCAAACCGACCGCCAGCGATAGCTTTCCCTAAAAATTGAGATGGGCGAGCCGAAGAAAAACAACCGAGGGTGCATCGCGTGGCTAAAACTGCTAGAAAATACACGGAAGAGGGGTTAAACGAGGTTTGCTGTAATCTTAAAATTTCCTGACATAGGAGTGTTTCGCCTTTCAGCCGTACTTTCAACGTTAAGTTCATGTGACGCTTTAACCATGTAGTTGCAAGAAAATAACTCTTTGCATCTTAACTGCCTTGTCAGCACCGAAATAGTTTTAAAGAAAGCTATTTATGCACCAAAAACTAGCACATTCAGAGTATATATGTCCATCCTGTACTTTTTAATTTAAAACGTCTTCATTTAAATCATGTTGTCTCGTACTCTCCAATGAACCAGCTGCAACTGACAGGGCAAATATAACGGTATGTAGCATTCCGCATGAGCTCTGCTTCACTTGACATACGCTTTTAACGGTAGCGTTTAAAAAAAACCTAAACATATACAGTAAGGAATAAGTGGCTAAATGATAAAGAACTCCCCTTTATTTGTTGCCTGTTAAGACCTTGCCTCTGTGTTGTTTTAGAACTATTTCCATTCTCGATGAGCTGCGCACTGTTGGTTACCTGGCTTTGACTCCTTGCCTGCTAAGGGGTAGCAGGAACAGGCTGCTTGTTATGGCAAGAGGCAGGTATCACAGACGGCAGGGGCCGTGAACGGACACAGCTGCAGCAACCATCCTCCAGCGATCCGCCTAATGGCAGGGATCGCTCCCCTCTCCCGTTTTTTTCAAATAACCTCTCTACTACAAAGGCATTAAGTTTGAGCTACTAAGCATTGTTTTGGAAGAATTTGTCCATTTTGTGCGTGTAAGCCCAAAAACGTGTGTACAACTTGCCCCATGCGCTGCCTGAATTGCTGTGGACAAAGCTGAACACCTCCACGGGCTATCTCTACTACAGAGCTCCTTACCTGCTCTGTGGAAGCTGGCAATGGCAAGTGCACAGGACAAAATAACAAGGGACACACAGCTACATAGTTCTTTGCTGCACTTCAGACTTGGAACAGCTCTGACTTTCCAGCAGCAGGTTCCAGGAGGGAAGGAAATAGCAGAATAACCTGTTATCAGGCTTCAGCCACCTCCAGGAAGAGATGGGAAAGATTTACCAAGTTTTGTCTAGTTCATTTCCTTGCCCTGAACAAGGACAATACAAAATTAGCCCCTAGAGGAAAAATTCTCATGCACATTCTGTGGAGAAGGAAATCACATTTTTAATGGATTATTTTAGATTTATCTCATACTGTCATATGAGTGGATGAGGCACACCCTTAAATCTTCATGGCGCATCAGGCTTCCAAAAAAAAGACACGCAAGTGTCAGAGAAATCCCCGCAAACCTTCGCGTTTGACTGTTCCCGCAGCTCGGGCAGGGGAAAAGCGATCTCCTCACAGCCCGCCGCACGTTTGACATTTACATTAATGTAAAACGCATCAGCGCGCATCCACTTCCCAGCTTTCGCCGGAACTGGCAATGCCACGCCACCCTCCCTCCCCGCCGTCTCCCTGTGGCCTGCCAGACCTTCAAGTGTTTCCCAGGCTGTGTGCCACCAAGGGGAACGAGCCCAGCTCGCCCACCCTCCCGTCACGCAGCCGCCGGATTTCAGCTTGTCTGTCAGCGCGGCCGCTTGACTCCCGGCCTGCAAGAGCCGTCCCGGGTTCCCGTTTCTCGCCAGCCCTCTGCATAAGGGACGGCCCCCGTTACCGAAACGGCTCTTGCCGCCGTTGGGATACTTTTTACCTCAGGGGCAGCTGCATCCCGCGCAACGCCCCAGGGCCGAGCTGCTGCGACCGCCCCCGCGAACCGCCCGCTGCCGGGGGGAGGGGAGTGGGAGCGCCGAGCGGCGGCGGCGGCGATTGGCCGGAGGGGAGGGAGGGGGCGGAGACCGGCGGGCTCGCGGCTCGAAGGCGCTCCCGGCGGGCCCTGCGCGTTGCTATGGCAACTGCGTGAGCCGCGCGGCTCGGCCTGGTGCCGTCATGGCGGAGCCGAGCACAGCGGTGAGTGACCCGGGGGGGGGTGTCGGGCCCCTGCCCGCCACACGGTGCTCAAGCCCCTTTTCTGTGCTTTTCCCTAGGAGCAGCGCTGGCTGCAGGCCGCTCGGGATTTCGCCCGTCGAGCGCTCCCGGCCCGCGAGGGGCCTCGCGGGCTAGAGCCGCCGCTGGATGCGGTGCTGCGGTGCCTGCGGAGCGCGTGTGGCGGAGACCTGCCCCTCGGCTACAGGTGACCGCGGGGCGGAGAGGGAACAAGAGAAGGGGAGGGCAGGCGAGAGGAGGGGCGGAGAGGATTGAGGGGACGCAGCGGGGGGTCCTTGTGGGCCCGGTGCGCGCGCTCGTTCCTCGCTCATGCGTGGCCCGTTCCGGTGAGGAGCCCCACCCCCCTCCACCGTGCAGGGTCCGGCTGCAGCCACGGGTCGGTGGAGCGGAGCTGGCGGGGTCCTCCTGGGAGCTCAGCACGGCGACTGCAGTAGCAGCAGCAGTAGCAGCCGCCGCCAGGCGAGCACCGCTCGTTCATGTGCGATGCCTGCCCCGGATGCTGAGTGTGGGAGGGATGTTGTCGAAGACGTGTAACCACATGAGTTCTTTTGGCTTCGATGCGCCCCCGATCGCTCTTGCGGTATGATTAAGCACCGTATCCGCTAGTCTGCGGTAGGTAAAGTGTGTAACCAAAGTAGGGCATCTCTCTGAGACCGAGCTGATGTACTGCACGACGTTTGCACAGAAGCTTCCCGGCTGGATCCTGCTAGTCTGCTCAGGAGGCTAGTCCTGGGCATGGTCTCCGAGGCTGTTAGCCAGCTGAGGTCTGCCTTCCAGTGTGTGCTCTCACAAAGGGGGAATCTAGAATGTTGTGGTCCATATTTTATTTGGTGAAAGGCTTCTGGGTGCTTACCAGCATGGCAAACACACACTTGGTAAGAGCGATCCTGACGAGAAGGTTTAGCTTATCTGTATCTATTTCTCTCTTGCTCCAACTTATGGTGGGAGAATGTCCATTAAAACCCCTGGCACAGCTAGTTTTGGGACAGAGGTCAGCTGGAACTGATTAGGGACTTGTAGCCTTTAATTTTATACTAACAGTTTATAAATGTAGGTGATAGGTCTTTCACACCAGCTAAACTGTTCTCGTTGAAGCCATATTTTTTCTCTTGGCTATGTTTTACAGTGCTTAGACCAGAGTTTGGAATTCATAGAGAAGAGTTGAAGGTAGTTGGTATTTGTCTTGTGTGAGGCCAGTGGTATGTTTGTGAGCAGCATACTACCTCCACAGCTAGCCATCAACCTCTGGAGCACCAGAAGAGGGTTCAGTTAGTTCTCTGTATGTGATAACCAGGATCCAGTGTACTGCTGTAGTTGTGGTTTCTCCAAAAAAGGAGCCAGCACAGATGGTGGAAACATGAGCAGCACTACATTCTCCTTGTAGATCGTTGATATCTATGTTATTACTGGTGCTGCTCTGCCTCTGAGGATGGAGCAGTTTGCTTATGTCCTTTTCAGCTAATCTTTCTCCTGTTCAGATTCCTGTCAAATACACAACATAAGTACCTGCATAAGTTTATCTCTTCTGACTTTTTTTTTGATAGAGATACTATTTAGAGCTGACTCGGACCCATCACTCATCTAGACTGATTTCTGGCTTTGAACCTTTGATACCTGACTAATCAAGTGAAACTCTTCAAATGCATACTCTCTGAATTTTATTACGTCCCACTACTGAGCGAGTGGGTGTTGTGACTAGAGCTTCAGTTTCACAACCTAAAATTGTCAGCTAACCTCACTGGAAACAAGTATCAACATTACTAGCTGGAGACCAGTTTGTATTTGCTCTTTCAGTGTTGATGTTAGCAGGGACAGAGGAATTTCGTTAATTCTCTAGCATAGAGAGCTAGGATGTAAACAGTGTTGATGAATGCTGCCATGATCATATAAACACTGAAAAGGCTTAGCATCTGCTGAGGATGCTGCTTTGTTCTCCCATATTCGGTACCGTGGTCAGTCTAAGCATGTGTCCTGGTTTCAGCCAGGATAGAGCTGGTTTTCTTCACAGAAGCTAGTGTGAGACTATGTTTTGGATTTGGGATGAGAAACTGTTGATAATGTGCTGATGTTCTGGGTTGTTGCTGAGTAGTCAAGGACGGTCCAGCTTGTTGTGCTGGCCTGCTAGCAAGGAGGCTGGGGGTGCACGGGAAGCTGACAGGGGACACAACCAGGATAGCTGACCCAGAGTGGCCAAAGAGATATTCCCTACCATATGATGTCATGCCCAGTACATAAACTGGAGTTAGCTGGGGGGCGGAAATCGCTGCTCGGGGACAGATGGTGAGCAATTGCTGTATTGGGCATCACTTGTTCTTGTACATTCCTTTGTCGGTACTATTATTGTTGTTTTCATTGTTGTTTCTTTCTCTCTTTCTTTCCTATTAAACTGTTTTTAGCTCAACCCACGAGGTTTTTTTTTTCTAATTCTCTCCCCCATCCCACTGGGGGAGGGGGAGTGAGTGAGCGGCTGAGTGGTGCTTAGTTGCTGGCTGGGGCTAAACCACGACAGTCCTTTTTGGTGCCCAACGTGGGGCTCGAGGCTTGAGATAATAACGGTTGCAGGTCACAATATCAGTTTATTTGATTTGCATCATGCTCTCATCTTTGCCGTACATGTTAAGGATCAGTGTTGGTTTCTGCAGGCTGCTGTACTCTGTGATGATTAGTAATGTCTCGCCTGCGAGATTTGTTTTTAGAACACTGACCTTGAGCTTAATGTGGTATCATCTGAGCTCTGTACTAAAGCTGTTACTGTATTTTGGCTACTATCTTGTGGAGACAATTGGCAGTTATACTTCTGCCTCCGAAAGGCTTTTTATGGAGGAAGTGCAGAATGGTACCTTAGTTTGCTACCCTCTATCATAATGTTTCCTCCTTCATCACAATAATTTTTCAGTATTTTGAACACCCTTAGGTAGTTAAAATACCTCTATTGCTGCTTCTGGGGAACACTGTTTCGGTTTTGTCTAAGGTCAGCAAGCAATTTAAGAATATCATCCAGAGATCTACCCCAAGGCTGGATAGTTATGAATGGCAGGGTGTGTGGAACAGCATGGGCAAATGCCTGGGGCGGTGGGCACCTCCAGTGTTTTGGAACTTTACTCCCGCAGAAGTGCAGAATCCTGATAAACTAGCGGAATATTTGGAAGAAGTATGCTGTCGGCCTGGCAGTTCCAAGGATACACAAATCATTGCAATGTGCTGGGGCCTGGCCCATGCCTACCGAGCTCTATTTAACACTGTGCAAAGGGGAGAGAGGCTCTCTGGATCTGATGACAATGTGACAGGCACTCCAACCCCCGCGACGGGCACTGCCACTACTCCAATCCCTGCAACAGGCACTGTAGCTACTCAGACTGTTGCAGCTGAACCAGAGAACCAGCCCGTCCCGGTGTCAGTTGCCCCTGTACAAAAGAAAAAATCTTGGAAGCGGAAGTCAGCTTGTTTAGTAAGGGATGAGGAAGATTATTCTAAGAAGGAGCCAGAGGAAGAGAGTAAGGAGGCAGGGTGCTCTGAAGCAGGGCCATCACAAGGACTGAAGAGGGAAGAGAGCGGGTCATCGCTTGAAGAGGAGGAAGAGGAAGAGTTCATAAAAGAGATGGTAACTACCCGATCTCTATGCCTGAGTGAATTGCGAGATATGTGAAAGGATTTCAGCTGTCGTCCAAATGAGCACATTGTCACCTGGCTGCTCCAATGCTGGGATAATGGGGCCAGTAGCCTAGAATTAGAGGGTAGGGAAGCCAAGCAGCTGGGATCCCTTTCTAGGGAAGGGGGCATCGACAAAGCAATTGGAAAAGGTGCACAAGTCCTCAGCCTCTGGAGACGACTCCTGTTGGGTGTGAAGGAAAGAGAACATCTTCCTTGAAGGGATGCATGTCACCCAGGCAAGTGGACCACTATGGAGAAAGGTATCCAGTACCTAAGGGAGCTAGCTGTGCTGGAAGTGATTTATGGTGACTTGGACAATGGACAATCATCCAGAGATCCAGATGAAGTCAATTGCACACGACCTTCACACGACCTGTGAAGTTTGTACGGAGTGCACCATCATCATATGCCAACTCATTAGCAGTAATGGCCTGGAAAGACAGGGAGAGACCAACGGTGGATAAATTGGCTGGCCAACTCCAGCAATACAAAGAAAGTCTCTCTTCCTCCCTACGGGCCTGCGTCTCTGCTGTACAGAAACTGTCCCGGGAGTTCTGGCAATTCAAAGAGGATATGCCCTACCCTCCACCTGTACAGACCAGTATCTCAGCCATTAGGAGTAAGCGCTTTTCTGCTCAAGAGAGAGGATATAGAGGACACACACCGTGAGCCACCCTGTAGTTTCAATTGCGTGACTACGGAGAGGACATGAGGAGGTGGGATGGAAAACCTACCTCGACCCTAGAGGCACGAGTATGCGAGCTGGAAGGAAAAACAATTACAAAGGGGGGTTCAGGTTCCTCCAGAAAAATCATCGCTCCACTTTCCAGTGGGCAGTTTCCCAGAAAGAATAGAAGAGCTGATCTCACCTCTGATCCTCTTGAATGGACTTCTGATTCATATTTACAAGAAGTGGGTAACAAGTACTATGACCAGGACTAGAGGGGCCCTGCCTCCAGCCAGGAGGAGAGGGACAACCGAGTTTATTGGACTGTATGGATTAGATGGCCTGGCACATCAGACCCACAGGAATATAAGGCTTTAGTGGACACTGGTGCACAATGTACCTTAATGCCATCAAGCCATATAGGGGCAGAACCCATTTGTACTTCCGGAGTGACAGGGAGATCCCAACAGCTGACTGTACTGGAGACCGAAGTGAGCCTAACTGGGAATGAGTGGCAGAAGCACCCCATTGTGACTGGCCTAGAGGTTCCATGCATCCTGGGCATAGACTACCTCAGGAGAGGGTATTTCAAGGATCCAAAAGGGTACCGGTGGGCTTTTGGTATAGCTGCCTTGGAGACGGAAGAAATTAAGCAGCTGTCCACCTTGCCTGGTCTCTCAGAGGACCCTTCTTTTGTGGGGTTGCTGAGGGCTGAAGAACAACAGGTGCTGATCGCTACCACAACAGTGCACCGGCGGCAATATCGCACCAACAGACTGCCTGATCCCCATCCATGAGCTGATTCGTCAGCTGGAGAGCCAAGGAGTGATCAGCAAGACTCGCTCACCCTTTAACAGCCCCATATGGCCAGTGCGAAAGTCTAATGGAGGGTGGAGACTGACAGTAGACTATCGTGGCCTGAATTAAGTCACGCCACCACTGAGTGCTGCCGTGCCGGACATGCTAGAACTTCAATATGAACTGGAATCAAAGGCAGCCAAGTGGTACGCCACCATTGATATTGCTAATGCGTTTTTCTCAATCCCTTTGGTGGCAGAGTGCAGGCCACAGTTTGCTTTCACTTGGGGGGGTGTCCAATACACCTGGAATCGACTGCCCCAGGGGTGGAAACACAGCCCTACCATTTGCCATGGGCTTATACAGACTGCACTGGAACAGGGTGAAGCTCCAGAGCGTCTGCAATACATTGATGACATCATCATATGGGGCAACACAGCAGAAGAAGTTTTTGAGAAAGGGAAGAAAATAATTCAAATCCTTCTGAAAGCTAGTTTTGCTATAAAACAAAGTAAGGTCAAAGGACCCGCACAAGAGATCCAGTTTTTAGGAATAAAATGGCAAGATGGACATCAACAGATCCCAACGGATGTGATCAACAAAATAACAACTATGTCTCCACCAACTAGCAAAAAAGAAACACAAGCATTTTTGGGCGTTGTGGGTTTCTGGAGAATGCATATTCCAAATTACAGTCTGATTGTAAGCCCTCTTTATCAAGTGACCAGGAAGAAGAACGATTTTAAATGGGGCCCTGAGCAACAACAAGCCTTTGAACAAATTAAACAGGAGATAGTTCATGCCATAGCCCTCAGGCCAGTCCGGGCAGAACAAGATGTTAAAAATGTGCTATACACGGCAGCCGGGGAGAATGGCCCTACCTGGGGTCTCTGGCAGAAGGCACCAAGAGAGACCCGAGGTCGACCTCTAGGGTTTTGGAGTCGAGGATATAGGGGATCTGCGTCCTGCTATACTCCAACTGAAAAGGAGATACTGGCAGCATATGAAGGACTTTGAGCTGCCTCAGAAGTGGTTGGTACTGAAGCACAGCTCCTCCTGGCACCCCAACAGCCGGTGCTGGGCTGGATGTTCAAAGGGAGGGTCCCCTCTACACATCATGCGACTGATGCTACGTGAAGTAAGTGGGTCGCACTTCTTACACAGCGGGCTCGAATAGGAAACCTTAATCACCCGGGAATCTTGGAAGTGATCATGGACTGGCCAGAAGGCAAAGATTTTGGAATATCACCAGAAGAAGAGGTGGCACGTGCTGAAGAGGCTCCACCACATATAATAAACTGCCAGAGAACGAAAGGCAATATGTTTACTGGTGGGTCCTGTCATATTGTAGGCAAACATCAAAGGTGGAAAGCTGCTGTATGGAGCCCTATACAATGAGTCGCAGAAGCTGCTGAAGGACAAGGTGAATCAAGTCAGTTTGCGGAGGTGAAAGCCATCCAGCTGGCTTTAGATATTGCTGAACGAGAAAAATGACCAATACTCTATACTGACTCATGGATGGTGGCAAATGCTCTATGGGGGTGGCTACAGCAATGGAAGCAGAGCAACTGGCAACGCAGAGGCAAGCCCATTTGGGCTGCTGAATTGTGGCAAGATATTGCTGCCCGATTAGAGAATCTAGTCATAAAAGTATGTCATGTAGATGCTCGTGTACCCAACAGTCGGGCCACTGAAGAACATCAAAACAACCATCAGGTGGATCAGGCTGCTACGATTGAAAGTGGCTCAGGTGGATCTAGACTGGCAACATAAGAGTGAATTATTTATAGCTCAGTGGGCCCATGACACCTCAGGCCATCAGGGAAGAGATGCAACATATAGATGGGCTCGGGATCGAGGGGTGGACTTGACCATGGATGCTATTGCACAGGTTGTCCATGAATGTGAAACGTGCACTGCGATCAAACAAGCCAAGCGGTTAAAGCCCTTCTGGTATGAATGATGGTTGAAATATAAATATGGGGAGGCCTGGCAGATTGACTATATCATACTTCCACAAACTCGCCAAGGCAAGCGCTATGTGCTTACCATGGTGGAAGCAACCACTGGATGGCTGGAAATATCCTGTGTCCCATGCCACCGCTCGGAACACTATCCTGGGCCTTGAAAAGCAAGTCTATGGCGACATGGCACCCCCAAAAGAATTGAGTCAGACAATGGGACTCATTTCTGAAACAACCTCATAGACACCTGGGCCAAAGAGAACGGCATTGAGTGAGTATATCGCATCCCCTATCATGCACCAGCTTCTGGAAAAATTGAACGATACAACGGACTGTTAAAGACTACACTGAGAGCAATGAGTGACAGAACATTCAAACATTGGGATAAACATTTAGCAAAAGCCACCTGGTTAGTCAACACTAGGGGATCTACTAATAGAGCCGACCTTGCCCAATCAAAACTTTTACGTACTGTAGAAGGGGATAAAGTCCCTGTGGTGCACATGAGAAATATGCTGGGGAAGACAGTCTGGGTTACTCCTGCCTCAGGCAAAGGCAAACCCATTCGTGGGATTGCCTTTACCCAGGGACCTGAGTGCACTTGGTGGGTAATGCGGAAGGATGGGGAAGGCCCATGTGTGCCTCAAGGAGATTTGATTTTGGGTGAAAATAGTCAATGATTTGAATTGTATTATGTTAATTGTTACACAATACAGTATGACATTACTACTATGGTTGCTATCTACCATATCAATGGTATTACAGTAAGAATCACCCAGACTGATGAAGAATCAGCTTCACTGAAACCAAGCAATGTGCAGCAGTGATGGAACCAAAACTGGCTTCAGCAGCTTGCGCCCAACAATTTCCTCGAGATTGACATCTTCGACCTGCAGATCATGGACATGGACCATGCCAGATAACAATCCAACACCACACACCATCTCCCCTGCCCTGAGAGACTGTTATGATGGATGAAGCCCAGAGTCATGGACTGAATGAACTCCACAGACATTTTAAAGTGATGGCCCATGGACTAGGAAAGTGATATCTGTGTGTATATATTAAAAGACAGGAAGAGTAATAATGAATGATTGGAATGTATTGAAAAATGTAGGACCCGGGCATGATGTAAATGGTATGGAATAAGGGGTGGATACTGTCCTGGTTTTAGCCAGGATAGAGCTGGTTTTCTTCACAGAAGCTAGTGTGAGACTATGTTTTGGATCTGGGATGAGAAACTGTTGATAATGTGCTGATGTTCTGGGTTGTTGCTGAGTAGTCAAGGACAGTCCAGCTTGTTGTGCTGGCCTGCTAGCAAGGAGGCTGGGGGTGCACGGGAAGCTGACGGGACACAACCAGGATAGCTGACCCAGAGTGGCCAAAGAGATATTCCCTACCATATGATGTCATGCCCAGTACATAAACTGGAGTTAGCCGGGGGGCAGAAATCACTGCTCAGGACGGGGTATCGATCGTCAGGTGGTGAGCAATTGCTGTATTGGGCATCACTTGTTCTTATACATTCCTTTGTCAGTATTATTATTGTTATCGTTGTTTCTTTCTCTCTTTTCTATTAAACTGTTTTTATCTCAACCCACGAGTTTGGTTTTTTTCTAATTCTCTCCCCCATCCCACTGGGGGAGGGGGAGTGAGTGAGCGGCTGCGTGGTGCTTAGTTGCCAGCTGGGGCTAAACCACAATAGCATGATAGATGCTAAACTGCAGATGGCTTCACATGTGGTTGATTGGATGTTACATCTCCATCTCCCCCGATCTCTCCAAAGCCAGGAGAGTAGGAGGAAAGATTCAGGGCTAGCTTGGCTGCGTTCTTGTAAGTGAAGGCCCAGTCTAAGGTGACTGGCTTGCTGTCTCTCAGCTTTGTATTGTGTAAGCTATCCACAGGAGAGAATTTGTTCCAAAAATGCTATGACCTTCATTTAGAAGTTGTTCAACCTTGCTTTTACTACAGTTCAGCAATTTTAGCACCAAATGATGGAATTAGTCTGTATTTACCTTTGATAGTTACTGATATGTAAACTGTGTTGAGCAGTTGTTGGGGTTTTCTCACAATCTCTCCTATTCAAGCTAAAAATGTCTGAACTAATAACTGTTCTCCTTCCCACCTCCCCAGCACGTGTATTTAAAGACATATTCCATTTTATTAACTCTCAATTTTATTTTTTTGTCTTCCAAGTCTTCTGCATGCCTGCTCAGGTAACCATAGCAGCAAAGGATGTCTGTTTTCAGAGAGGATGCTCAAGCAGAACAGACATGTTGACTGAGCTGAGAAAGATCATTGATAAATGCCAGTGAATGAGTTGGTTCTTGCCATGTGGTGTCATCAGACCACACCAATAGCTAAGCCTCTTCTGACTTAACCAAGCTTTGTCCACTGCAATGATGTCTGTAATCCCCAAACTTTGCAGACTGAGTTTTTCCCACGTCCTTCTGTATTCTCGCTTTTCTTTTTTTTTCCAGTTTCATCTCCATCTCTGACCTACAGCATCAGCAGTGCGTGCCATGCTGCAGCCACCTGACCTGGAGCACTAATGAATTTAAAGAATGGGCTCATCAAGGACAAGGTGCTTTACCCATGCACAACGCTTTGCCAAGGACTTACCTGATCTTGGTTGGCTATTTAACAGATGGAAGGCAAGAGAACAAAGAAAAGTTGGTAGATGGTTTCCTATACGTGAAAGACAATACTGGGATAATTCCATGTGAGGTATGTCCTCAGTCTGAGGGATTCTGTGTTTACTCCCACTTCTAGGGCAGTGTCACAGACCACCAGGGGCTTCACATGGTCTGCCGAAGTCTGTAGCATGGGAAATAACACATCTATGTAACAGGCAGGAAAAGAGCAAGCTCAGATCCTGGGGAGAGGATAGAACATGTCAAATTTGTCATTGCTATGAGAACAAATATTGAATGCGCTGTTCTGGAAAAAAGACACAGCCTAATGTACGGTTCTGTTATATTCTCAACAGTACCACATGGCCTGGAAGACCTGGAAGTCATAGCACTCCCCTTTATTTGTTGAATTCCAACTAGTGGAGCAGAAATAACTTTCTGGAGAGTTGTACTGGGTATTCAGTGATGCATTGATGACATACTTTCAGGAAACAATAACTTGCGTGACAGTGGCATTGAATTAAAAGGATTCTGAAGGCTCCCCCATTGCAAGGGGTGTCTAAATAAGAGGTAACGCCTGGAGTGGTGATGAAAGAGCACTGAGGTTGTGCTTTCCAAGGAGGTGAAAACTAGGAAAAAGTGATACTGTTGTCAACTTCTAACTGAAAGCACAGGGGAGAAGAAAGCAGGTGAGAATTTTAGAAAAACAGTCTGAAAATAACTAAGCCTTGCAGTGAATTAATTGTCACTTTTCTGGGAGGGTGTGACTGTAACCCAGGAAATGCTAGCTGTAGAACTCAGCAAATCTGTTCAGATTTGCATCTGGAAGGACAGAAGTACTCCATGCAAGATAAGTGAGCGGGCAGAAAACACTACTTTTATTTAGTAATGAAACCAAGTGGTAGAACAGGAGTTTGTGATGTGCATGCAAGGGCAAATTAGTAATGAAAGTTGTAAGTAATGCTGAGAAGACACACTGTAACTCATCTCAAGCTTTTATCTCGTCTTTTGTCTTAGCTCATGCATTTTGAACTTGAGTGGCTGGAGTCACTGTTCCTCTTCCCAAGCTGGTCATATATACCACAGACAGACCAGAGCACAGCAGGGTACATGGAAATCTTGGTGGATCCAGTGCCAGTAAATATCCCAAAGGAAGTACCTGACAGCATTCCAGTTACCTACCCAGCATCACCCGAGCATCTGCTTACCTCCAGGTAAACACCTAGCATGCTTAACTCCATCATAGCACTGTTGCTCTGGTTTGGCAGATACCATGAAGAGCACTTGGCTTAGGGAGCCAAATTCTGTTTCTGCCACTGGTGGAAGCATAACGTTGAGTGGTGGAAGTAAAAGTTACACCGTAAAGCCACTTTTCATTAATCAGCTGTTTTCCAGGACTTTACTGGAAGTTTTTATTCTGTATTTTGACAAAATAAGACAAATTTTAATTATTTCCAGATGTATTTTGATACTACAGAAAGGATATGAGAACAAAGTGATTCATGCTTCAGCTTTCACTGAGGCTAAAATTCACTCTTTTGATTAGCACAACTTTTTTTTCATCTACAGTGAACCAGAAATATTATTGAAAGTAATTTTAGATTCTACTATGAAATTAATATACACCACCAGTCAAGTTCTTATCAGATTTCTGAGATGAAGGTGCCAGTTAAACATCAGCTGATAAGAGTATCTGTTGTCTTTAGTGGAAATAATACAGTATGTGAAAATGTACTCAATGGAATTGCCAATCTTACTGAAGTTGATAATTTCAGGTTGTGCTAGATCATCTTTTATCTTCTTGAGTAGAGAATTCTTGGTGTAATTTAATAACAATAAAATGTCACTACTCAGGTTGCTTTAGTTTCTTTTTAGTTTTATTTTCTTTTAATTGGGTTTATCTGCTTGGGAGAAACTTACTTGAAGCTTAAGTGTTTGATTTAGGTCAACAGACCTTTCTAAACAAGAAAACTATTTCTATGTTTCAGTGTACAGTCTCAGGCTTTTAATATAAAGCTCCTCTGCTATTCCCTGATATCTGACCAATTTTCCATGTTCCTTCTTTAAAAATGTTACCAATAAATGTTACCAATAATAGTGTGTGTGGATGTCCTGGTATTTCTTTTAAACAAAAGTCATAAAGTTAGATAATTGTTTATATGTTTTAGACTCAAGAATGTGTTTGTTTAGAGTAAGTGGGATGGTTATATTCAAGTCCAGTAGGAGTTGAAATGAAATGACAAACATATGTTTTGTTTGAACATAATTTCCAAAAATGGGAAAAAAATTCAAGTTTGAAATGACAAACAGAAACAACTAAAGAAATGTCACCTCTCTCTCCTGTCATCTGCTTTCAGTTTTGCTGCTCTTTCACCCTGTGCCAAGTTTGTTAGGAAGGCCCCATTGTGCTTTCAGACCTCTTTTGCTTATAGGCTTAGAGCTTCCACAGTGTCACATTCCATGGATCTACAAAGCCAAGTCCTATTTTCTGATGAAGAATTGCTTGTGACTTTTTTTTATTATTTTTCCCCCCTTTTGACGTATAATTAGCTTCTTTTTTGTGGTAAAGCTTTTTATAATCTGTCTGTTGTTATGGAACATAGGAATTTGTTCAACATAACCCTGCTGTCTTCAATTATTTCTTAAAATGTCAAAGGGATTTAGTATACAAAAGTTGCAGTAAGAATTTTGTTTGCAAAACAGTATTTGGCTATGTGTCTGAGAGATGGTCCATATTACCTTGTTGGATCCTTTATTCCCAGAAAGTGTGTGCTGCATATTTGTTTATTTTGCTTTTGAGATACTTTAGAGTTCTTCTTTCCTCTCTGATTTCCTTTGCCTCCTCAATTGCTCTCTAGGATTCCATGTAAGAAAAGATCAAAGCTCACTGTGGCAGGTGAATTGGCCAGACTCGGGCCTCTCCTTTGTATTCACAAGACATTCTTCTTTCTGTTTCTGAAGTGCTTCTCCTCAGCTGTCTGGGTCCCTGTGCTGGTGCAGGTAAGTCTTTGGAATTTTACTCACGAATTCACCATCTGTATCTGTGTGTGTGCTAGTTGCTCAATTTTTTGAAGCTTGCCGTTGACTTCCTCATTTGATTTATTCTTCCTTTTACTAGTGATTCTCTCTCTTTTTTTAATTTTATTCCATGCAACCTACAATAGTCTTTGTATGTAAGAAGTCCGGTACTATGCCCTGCAGAAATACAGCCCTCCTCCTTCACACAGTTGCAGTGTCCCTGAACATCTTGCAGATATCACCTTTTTGCTAAGAGTGTGAAGCAGTCCTCTTGAAGGAAAAGTTTTTTTGGGTGGGGTTATTTGGGTCATGAAGAATTTTTTCCAGTGCAGGAGATGCTGATGTTGCTTTTGGTTTCTCTGCTCTAGAAGCCCAACCAGCTGGCATGGCATCATATCCTCCAGTTGGGTCACAGCTACACAATAACAGGCCTGATTATGTCCAGCTTGAAGAAATCTGGACACAGGATGTTGGTCACCAGTGTTTCTTCCTGCCTTCTGCCCTACTGTGCAGAGCAGGTGAGGGAGCAGCCACTGGACAGTGTTTGGCAAGGAGAATCCACTCAGTCTTCTTCCCTTGAGACTGCTGAGCAGCTCAGTGATTCCTTGGAGCTGGGAGTTGAAAAGGAGAGGCCAGGATCAACCAAAGAGTCCAAGATCATCTCATATGTGGTAAGGATTTGTAGGTTACCCACTCGTGCTGTGCGGTTTCAGCTCCTGGCCTGCAAGCTCTTATATTTCATCATTAATTTATTTCCTTATTGCTCAGGTTTATGAGTCTCTTATGTTCTGGGACTGTACACTCCTGTAACTTTGATTCCTTTCTATTTAGGGAACTGTCACCAAAATACTCAATGTCCAAGCTGGTCTCTTTTTACTGGATAACAAAGTCTGCTTGTGCCTTGCATACCAGCAGTTGTTGAATTCTGCACGTGGACTCCGACCAGGAGCACGTGTGGAGGTAAGTTGTGAGACTTACAAGGCATAAAGCACTCAGTGGAAAAGAGTCGCGCACTGGGGATGGCTTGTAAGTGTGTGGGTCAACAGAAGACTAAGGGAACATTGGTATTATTTCAGCAAGTATCTGGAACAAAATTGGGGATCTTTACTGTCTCAGCTTGGTCATGAGAATCAAAATTATAATTATCTAATTCCTTCCTAAGCAGTGCCAGGTCCCTCAGGCCCATTTGGTTTATAGGTAATCCAATAGAGTGACAAAAGATTTAGGGTGGGGTGATGGTTTTGGGAAATGATGGCAGACTAGCCATCTCCTCTCTAACGTTCTATGTCTGTGTATCTCAGCTCATCGATGTTCACCTCCTTCAGAAGCCTCTGGTATCCTTCCCTTTCATTGTACTTGGTGCTTGCCTGAGCAGCACTGTTGTACTGAAGAGTTTTTCAAGGCTCAGCACCCCCTACCAGCCACCAGCCTCTTCAGGAAATCTCTACTTACATTTGCTCTTCCGCTACAATCTTGGTATGCCATTCTACCTCTGGCTGGTAAGCCTCCTGGAGATGTTTGAGGAGAGGTAAGGACAGTTCTTCTGAAGTCAGGCTATGTGTAAATGTGCTTTGTAGGCTACCTGAGTGTCTTCTAGACCAAGCATTCACAAAATTACTGTGTTTGGATACTAATAGCAGCAGCAATTGCTTCTGTTTACTGGGCTAAGTAAGCAATTTGTCTAGCTTTCACATCGTGGCCAGTTGCTTGGAGCTTGCAGCTGCTCTTATGAGAAAATCCTGTCCATTTTTCAAGTGCATGTGCAGTAATTTCACTGTTCTCAGAAAGCTGCATGCTCCAGAGCATGTGCTTACATACTCCCACCTAGAAGTTTTGTCTTGAAACATGGAAGTACTGTAGGGATCTTTGCTTGCCAGTGTGGTTTGCTTGGCAAATCAAGGTGAGCACTGAGGCTGGAGCTGGAAACTTCTGCTACACCCAGATCACAGCTGATATAAAGGCTCTTGTGTCCTGGCTCCTCGCATTTTTAGATATTCTGAGTATTGCCAGTAGTATGAGCATTCGTTTGAGAGCCTCTGTCTTAGCAGATTTTCCCACACGTGCTTGTCCCTGGGTCTTTCAGATGGCTTCCTGCTCTCCCTGATGGCTGCACTCTGTTCACGTGACAGCTGTGGACCAGTTTCTGGGTTTACTTCTGGGTTCTGCTTGTGAAAATATTCATGTTCTGGAATAGTTATGGTTCACTGTAACTGCTGCCTTGGACTTTAAAAACTAAAATGTACATATTTAATCTCAGGCAGTCAAGAAGCAGTTTGTAGAATGCTCAGTCTTCCTGTACTTTACTGGCACTGTGGAATTTTTACCATGCTTTCCAATAAAGCAGCTTCAGTTTTGCTCTGGGAATGATGCTAGCTATAAGTTTCAGTTTTTATTAGCTTTTTCACTTCCTTTAAATGTGATTGCTAAGTCCTGCTACTGCTTGAAAGTTGTTCCAGTGGGTTAGTTCCCATCTCTTTTTACGTGAGTCCACTTTCTGTTATTAAGTCTTTTTTAGACTGACAGTGTGGTCACTTCCAAACATTCAAAAGCAGTGAGCTAGACTTCTGAAAGGAACACAATGCAAGGAAAATATTGGAACGAAAGTAATCTGTGATTGCTTATGTCTTGTGATTTTCGCACCCTGTAAAAGAAAGCCAAGTATACCTAACATGAGTAATCATATCAAGCTTAGCCAAAATGCAACATCCATCTGTGTGACTTAGAGGGAGATTATTTGGAGGTGGGGTTTTTTTTGTCCACTTGAGTTTTGAAATTTTTCCAATCTGTCCACTTCTGTATATTCTCCTGTTCCTTGTCTGCTTGCCTGACATAAATCTGCATTGCCCTTAAATTTTCCTTTTTTTAATTGCTTCATGTTCTTTTTGTGCTCTCCTTAGTTCTTGTCCTACATAGCACATTTACTCATAACAAGCAGAAAGAATCCCTGACTTACATGCAAAACTCACTAAGAAGTGATGACTGCTAATGCTTCTGTCTTAATTTTTTTCAGATTTTCTTGTTTCTTTGGGCGCCGTCGACTGTTGCTTAGCACTACTCACCGAAACCCTGGAGCTGCTGAGAAGTTCCTTGTCCCCCTTCTGCAAGCTGTAGTGCCAGACAGAGAAGAAGCAAGAGATATTTATAATGAAATCCTAGCAAAAATACACCACTGTCCCCTGCAGAAGGTAAATGCTCTGTGAGGTGTTTCCTGTTTGTCTGATGGGAAGAAATTCAGCTGATTCACTCTTTCTTTCTTTTTTCTTAGTATTTGACCCTGAACCCTCCATGCCAGGCCCCATCTCTGTCTGCAGTTTACCGTGTGGCAGAACAGAAGAGCTGGGAAGGTTTCAGCCCATCACAGCTGCTTTCCCCCTTGGAGGCGCAGCACATGGGCACCCAGGAGCTGAATCGCAGACTGGCCTGGTCCTACTGTGCACACTCGGCAGGAAGTTTCCAGCCCCGATTGGTAAGTGCCTAGTTCCCTTTACTGTCTGTGCCTGGAGAGTTCCCAGTTCCCATGCTTTCCAGCAACCTGCCTGATGCATGCCTGTTAGGGAGTGATGCTACTTTTCTCACCTGTGGTATACTGAATGCAGGCTGAATTCAGGCTGCTGCTACTCATACTTTGATTTATGGCCTTCAAAGATGGGAAGTGTTTGATGCTCTTTGCAGCTTCCTTTCTGTTGCAGATACTACTGGGTGTGCTGAGAGTTTCCTCCAGGAGCGGTTCCCTCCAGCTGCAGGACAGGAGCAGCACGCTTCCCTGTGTGATATCCCATAAGGATGGTAGCCCCTTTGCCCATACAGCTCTCATAGGTATGGCCAGCTAAGCTAAGTTTGAGAGTGCTGGGCTTTTGCTGTTCTGCCATCCAGCTCCAAAACAAGGAAGAGGAGACTTAGTATGGAGGTGCTGAACTGTCCCTGCCTGGCCTTGTGACTTTAAAATGAGGAAATTGAGCTTGCTGGTTTTATGTTCTCTTTTTATTATCTCAGCTCCTTTCTCTGATGTGTTTGCAGGATCACTCTTGCAGGTGGAAAACTACCAGCTCGTAGTGGAGAGATTCCTTCAGACTGATTTTTCCTCCTGGGAGCAGCTGGCAAATCTGGAGCATGTGAGGGACAAAAAAAACAGGCAAGTCTCTTTAGTCAGTGCACAAGTGAAATCATCATTCTCCAGCTCCACAGCTATTTTGGACTATGGCAAAGCTACTTATCAGCATGGTATTTCAGTGCCAAAGCAACTGTCCTTTGCTATTTGCAGGAAGGGGGATCTTTCTCAGCAACAAACCCACTGTCTCCATTTTGTTCAGAATACACCCAGCCTGGTAGCTGCCTTCTACTTCACCCTTTCCTGCTTCTCCCACTGATTACCTGTGGGGTGCTCGCAAGAAGTGCTTCTCCCAGATAACCACTTGTTTCAGACAGCCACCTGTCAGGAACAGGGAGTTTCACTGCTATCATTTGTCGTTTCAGTGTCTATGTGCAGTTCTACTTTGAGGATGTTCAGGTTCTCCATGCTGCTGAAGGACAAATCCAGAAAGGCCTTAGGAGTGGAAACAGCTCCTCATTGAGGAAGAAGGATGATGGCAGCTTAACATCTGAGCTGGAAGCCCCAGAAGCAAAAATGCTGAAATTGGAGGATCCCAAGCCAGATACTCACAGAGATGATAACTGTCAGGGAGCCCGGAGCAGCAGCTGTGTATCTCACCTATTCTTGGTTACCCAGAAAGAGGGTCTTATGTTACGCAATTACCAACTACCCAGAGAAGATGATGGAGAAAGACAGGAGCTGCAGCACAGTTTCCAAGCCACAGTGCTGTGGCTGGGCAGACCTCGGCTCTGGAGCCACCCCAGAGAAATTGAGAATCTACCGGAGCTGGAGGAGACCAGCTGTGATGGAGACGAGGGCATTACATGGCAAGAAGTGAGGCAGGAGGCAGCTTTAGAGTGTGCTTTGATACAGCTGGGAGCTGGCTCCTCTGGGAGCTTGTCCTTAATATAATTAAGGATCTAAATTCCTAAATCAACAAGAGAGTGATTTTTGTCTTGGTTATCCTTGATGGTGCTAACCTTACTTCTCCAGCAAGACATCCTCTGCTGGGCTTGCTCCATTTTTGCTTTATCTTTCATTTTCTACCTTTTTCTTAACTTTTCTCCTCACCTTTTCTCTCTCCCTCTCTCCCCTCCCCTGCCAGGCACTACTGCTCTTCATGGGGAAGTCTCTGCGATGGTTTCCATTTCTGCACCTGAATGGGCTGTATCGCTTCATTGTGCCCCACTGCTCGGTAAGAGAGAGGTTGTTGTGCTGTTTCCTGTTGGAGACTTTTTAGTGAACTGCATGTGGGAGTTGGAGTCAGAGGTTGACTGAGCTCTTTTCAAGGCTTGGAATTCCCATCTGCCTTGCCAAGGAACTGCTTCAGTTCTGTGTTTGCTTAAAATTCTCAGAGCTCTGAGTTCAGTGGAATTTTTTTTCTTTAAACCATTGTCCTTCAGTGGCCCTTTTTTCCTATATAGCTTTCATCTCCTTCCTTTAATAGTCTTCTTTCTTGTCTCTCTCTCTCGTGTTCTTCTCTCAGGACTTGGAAGTGTTTGACAAGCTCTGTTTTTCACCTGTGCCAGCGAAGTTCCTGAGCAGGTCACCTTGCCCCCTGTGCCTGCCTGTCCAAGATACCTGGCACTTACAGCATGAGACATGGATCTCCTGTCTGACTGAGCGCCAGGTATGCAGTGCCTTATTGCTCTGGGCTTTCACAGGCGACTTGTAGATCTCTCCAGAACTAGCTCAGAAAAGTGTCTATAACAGAATGTTTTGTTGATGAGACCATTCTGCTCTAAGCTCCATCAGAAGCTTGCTGCTGGGCTTCACATTTTCCTGCCTCAGAATTATTCTATGGAGGAAGCATCAGTTGCTTGGTGTAGCTCTAAGCATGCAGAGCTTGTCTGTACTGCTCTAGCTGGGGGCAGCTATAAACTGCAATCCATCTGAGTCTCCCTCACTTCTAGCTGGCAGCCATGTCGGTGCTGAGAGGCAAGGACCAGAGAATTTCCTCCATTCCAGAAGTACTTAGCAACAGGTACGTTGATCTGCACTGAATTAGATGTGACCATGTCTTAGGGAATGGGTCTGCATTTGTCTTTACTGAAGACAGTACTACCTTAAACAATGATGACTTATCCGCCCTAGGAATGTGGTTTGGAAGTCTTCCTATGTGCGAGTAGTCCAAGCTGACCCCATCCTGTTTATCAAAGTTAATGGGATTGCAGGTGACAAAACTGCAAAATGGTGTCTAGAAATTTGAGCTACTACTGGTGTGGAATGGCTTCCAAAGGTCTCTGCTAAATTCCTGTCAGAAGTGGAAACAGGTGAAGCAGAGAAAATTAGTCTGAATGTGTGAGGTTTTTCAACTGTTTTAGCATAACTTGCTCAAACAAATACTGAGGTTAGAAGCTTTTCTGTTCAAAGCATGTTTAATCTGGGGTGATGGGCGTGCACACTGAAATCGTCACCAGTGCCTTATGGTAAACGGAGTTTTTCTTTGCTTGGCTTCTTCCTCTAACTAAGAAGCACAATCAGGAGTTAAGCAGGTAGGAAGGCTGTAATGCCTCTCTCTTTTTCTTCTTCACTGCTGAGCCTGAAGAACCAGAAAGTGAGTTAAAGTGGCTGTTTGTCCCTGGGTGGGGTACACTGCAGCAAGCTGCCCTCGCTCCAGTAGCTCAGATCCTCAAGGGCAGGTTCCCCTGAAACTGGGCTCAAGCAACAGCACTCTACCGTGTCCTTTGTGGAAATCTTGGAGTCGGGCCTTCTTGCACTCCCTTTGTCCTCAGGCAGGACAGAAACCCTGGTCTGCTCTCAGTTTCACAGGTTCCCTTGTTTCTTTCTCTGGTGAGATAGTGGAGAGGACCTTGTGTGCCTCTCCCAAGAATGAGAAGCTATCTGTGACTCTCGGCCTTCAACAGCAGAAAGGTAAGATTGTGACAGCCTGTCAGGTAACAACAGATCGATTCTCACTTCCTTCTTTTTCGGAGAGACAGTGCACTTGGCTAACTGTGCTCCTATATCTGAGAACAGTGGAAGTATGCCAAGATGTTGCATCCCATTGCATGTCGGAGGGCTGGGAAGCTGTGTGTTGGGGATGAGAATGGGGATACTCTGCCTGGAAAAGTCTGTGAGATGGAACAGTGATAGCCTCATTGTGATGGGAGGGAAAACACCTCTAGCAGGTCCAGCTCAGTGACAGACTATTCTACCCGCGTGTGAGCTCATGGTGTGTTGTTCTGTATCTCCTCAGGGAGTCTGCTAGCCAGTGATCACAGCGTGAAGCTCAGTGTCTCGGTTGCTCCAGGCTCCCCTGTTATCGTGGACATTTACATTGCTGCCACCTATCTGCAGCATCTCTGGGGTTTGCTACCTGGAGCCCAGCTCCTCTTCCAGAACTTGGAACGCAAAATCTCCAGGTACCCCTGTCTTTAGAGCACTGATCTGGGCCCCAGCTCTGACCCCTCTTACTGTCTTTGGAACTGTCTCTACATCTTTCTTCTTGTGGACTTTTCCTCATCCCTTGCCCATGCCTTTGTGTCTCCCAATCCCTTGCTACAAATTATTTTTCTACCATATTACAGATGAAGACCAGCCCAGCCATGCCAAGAAAACTGAGCAGTATGGTTTCTATGAGCTCTTTCTGACATCTACTCTTTCATATTGCAGATTCCATAATGTTTATTGCACCTACATTGCCTCCAGCTGTGTAAGCATTGTATCTCTGCCAGCTTCTCACCTACCTCTTCCTTCAAGGTGAGTCCAGGGTCTCTTCCCACTCTACAATGTCCCAAGAAAGGTTTCTATGTTCCAAGCTTCTCACATTCCTATTTCTTCTAGTCCTGCAGGAGAAGCCTCATCCCCCTCACTAGTGTTTCTATCCAACTTGCAACTTCACCTGCAACACCTGACCCAGGCACGGATTTTATGCCACTTGTCCTGTGTACTGACGCTGTCCCTGCAATGGGTTTGCTCATTTTGCAGCAGCATCTTCAAAGAGGTATTCAAGCTTCCACAGAGATAATTTGTGAGGAGCCTTGCAGATTTTCTACTCTGACACATCCTCTGCTACCATGTAGAGGAAATAAGAGTTCCTATCCCAATTCCAGACCTCTTTTCCCAGTGTCTGAAAAGGACTTGCTTATTAGAAAGGGACCAAAATGACAAGTGATTACAAGTGTGCATCTGATATCAGGCAGGCTGGCAGCTAGGGCTGGGGGTGAAGTGAGGCCATTTTGGGGGGAATCGTGCTCTGTTAATGCTCTGTTTTTCCCATGTTCACTGCTGTTAGGGGTCAGCACCTTGCAGCAGGTCATTTTTCTCCCCATAGAAACCCTTCCCAAGACAGTCATTGGAAATGCAATGAAGTTCTTTAATCCTTTGCATACTTAATTAGGGGAGGGTTAAAAGAAACAGTGGCTCTTCCCTTTCTCTCTCATACCCACCCATACATAGCTGTAGCTTTACTCTTCCTTCAGGGGAGGTGCACCCGATACAGTCCACCATGTCCATCACACATAGGAGTGAGGCAAGCCAGCGCACGGTAAGCGTGTAGAGATTGGATATGGGAAGAGGTGGGTGGGAGGGAACAAACTGCACCACAGAGAGGAGGGGAAACTCAGATCAAGGATGGGATGTGGACAGAGCAGCAAAGATAGAGTTGTCATGTCTTCTCAGATGTGAAGAAACCTCCCTCCGCATCTTAGTCTGCCTGCTTTCTCCATAGGGTGCTGGTGGAGGATGGAACAGGTGAAGCTGTGGTGCTGTGCAGGAACCAGCACGTGGCAGCAATGCTGGGCCTGAGCCTTCCTGATTGGGAAGCTCTGCAGAATTGTGTGCAGAGCAGGGGCAGAGTGTCCATTCAGCATGGGGAAGTTACTGGCACAGGGGTGAGTGCATTATTCTGGCAGCGATTGCAGCGTACTGGGCTCAAGCCTCAGCTGGACTGGATTTCCTTTTTACTGTGGGTGTTCTAGTCACTGGCAACACACCCTTTCCTTCCTCAGTGTGTGGAGGAACCTGAGGATTTTGTTGCTTGCTACCTAAGGAGCCTGTGCAGGAGCCCTCTCATCTGTCGCCCTATCCTGCTGGATTTCAGCCTAGACAGGAAGCCCTCCAAGATCCTGCAGCCTGGTAAGCAAGCACTGTTGGCTTTTGTAATATTTAGTGTGGGAAGGAAGGGAGGAATCGTCTCAGCAGGCTGGGGAAGGAGAGCTGCATTCACTGCCCACAAAGCGAGATCTTTGGAGGATTTCCATGGAATTGTGAGTTCTGTACTGTAGAGCTAAGATGTGTCTTAGCAGAACCATGGTTACAAAAATACAGGAATAATATTCTAAAAGTCACTATATACAACAATACTATACATTATTTTTTCTACTTTACACAGAAGCATTAAAATACTATTGAATTGTCCTCGTAGTTGTGGTGAACAACTTGGAGCTTCTCTGTTCAAATTTTATGTAGACTTCCAGGAAAATCTATCAGCTAAACTACCAGGATAGTAATTGTTCCAAGGTGCCAGTAGGGGGGAGGTGGAGGCTGTATGCGTGTGTGTGGTAGTGGTGGTGGGAAAGAACATGTTTTATTAGCATCCCCCTTTTGCCCTCCCATCCCTGATTCAAGTACGGGTTTATTTCTGTGGGGTACCTCAGACACAAAACTTACTCTGTTTTAGAGCAAGGTTCCCAGTCCTTGGCTGGGACAGGATTCTGGCTAGCCAGAGTTACTGTGCAGACCTCTCAAATCAAGTGGGTTTTGACTTTAAACAGGACAGCAGGAAGAGTCAAGACTAGGCCTGAAAATCCTCACCATGGCCACAGAGTTTAAAGCACTAAAGAGTTTTGAATTCATGGGTGCTGATGTCTGAGCTCATGCTGCCACGACTGTATGGTTGCTGCATTAAGGGGACATTCTTCTTAGCTGCTTGCACTAACACTAGCGCTTGAGTACGAGTCCAGGTGCTGCAGGGGTTGATTTGCTAAGCTCGTCAGCAGACGCTCTGCTGTGGAGACCTTATAATTTGGCTACTATATAACGCTGTCTGTAAGGCCAGGTTGCTGGCCTTATCTTTATATGAAATCCAGTGCATCAGCTATGTGAGCAGCACATAGTTCACAGTGTTTCACAGTGTGAAATGTCTGCTTCCTCCAAGTTGGAGGGATGCTGGCCAAATGCATTCATCTGCTTACATCCTGGATTCATTAATCATGCTGTCCTTTGAGGTTTAGGAGATGTCAAGCAGCTGCTGCAAGGCCTTCCCTCCCCCAGCAACTTCTACAGCTGTGTGCTAGAGCAGAGCAGGAGCCCTGTACTGAGTTGTATCTTTCCCATTCAGCTCCACTGCAGCTGAGAAATTTTCGGGGCAGTGAAGTGGAGTTTGTGTCGCAAGTGGAACCTCGGCCGAGCCTGCTGTGCCTGAATGTGGAGGAAGTGGAACGAGATGCCTTAACCTATCTGAACAGCGAGAGGATGAGGAGGACATCTAGTCACTGCCAAGTGGGAGCCACTGCTTAACATCTCTCCTATTGGGAGAGGAATTACGGAAATACCTACTGGGATTGGGAGCGGTTTTTTTTAATCCCCTTTCCAGTGGGAGCAGGGGCCTGTGAGCACCAGGTAAAGGGTGCAGTCTTGTGACTTGTGGGGTTCCTGAATGGTCATTCTGGACCATTGCCACCAGCGATACTGGGCAATGTTTTGGAAGAGAGATGTTCAATACTTTGGGCCTAGGGCACACAATGTGTGTATTTTATGTGGTAGTATCTACTAAATAAAGCTATTGAAATACGGTTTAAATAACGCTGTATCTATTTTAGTATTAGGGTTTACTTGCTATATGGGGAATGAGGCAAAAAGTAGATGCTCAGTTTGAGCCAGAGCCAGCCAGGCGTTTTGTAAATCATTCACTCTCTTCATGTGAAACTGTGCAGTTGCCACAAGGCATAGTCTTCTTAACCCAACTGAAATTATTAAAATTATGGTTTTAAAGCATTTCCTTCCTCCAAGAAGAGAAGGGAAATGAATAAGTTACTGTTTGGAGACTAAATCATGGTGCTAAATCACAGTACTATATGGGCACTTGTTTTGCAGCTTAAGCAGCAGCCTGAATATTACGTGGGGCTGGCAACAAGGCAGTGAGCTGCGATACAAATTCACAACATGCTACAGGCTTGCCCATCTGTTCGTGATTAGGAAGGGGATGACTGCAATGGCATGTGCCAGTATCCATGGTGGCACAGCAGACTAACCAATACGACACCTGGGAGATCACCATTTAAAGAGATTCCTCATGGCCAAGTGTTCAGCACTTCCCTTCGGCAAAATAACAAACCAATCCTTCATCTTGTGCTATAGGCTAGTAAGTTCTACACACAGTTACTTCCCCACCTTACTCAGTGTGTAGTGCTGACAGCACGTTTAAACAGCTACTCTTTGGGGTTTTGTTTGTTCAGTGTTTCCCCTGCCTTTCCCCTTTCATCCTTAGTTTGAACCTTATATTAAACTCCAGGGGGTGGGTCTATTGAGCATATGTAAAGCATCTTCCCTCTCAAGGCCTGCTGGCTGCCAAAGCATCAGTGGCACAAGACGTGACAGCTGCCACCAGTCAACAAAGTTCTGAGACTCCATCCTAAAAGAGGTTGCCAAAACAGCTTAAAGCAAAGGTCTGCACAAGTTTTGCTGTGACAGTCTTTTTGTCTGTAGGTGTTTTCTGCAAAATGGTAAAGATTTTTGCTAAAGTTTATCCCCCACCCTCATAAACTATCTCAGCCTGAGGAAAATGGTGATTGACTGTACATGATGTAAGAGGAAGAGTTTGAAATCTGATTAAAAAGTGCAACTGAAAGTAGTCCTGTAATATGAATAACATATTAACAGATAGTGCTACAGAAACAGGCAGTGCCAGGTAACAGAGTCTTATTTAAAACCAAAAAAGGCAAATTTGTCTCTATAATTACATTTATGTTTAATACCTGTGTTTACGTCTGAATTTGAACTTTCCAGTTGTATCTTACTAATCTCCCTCTTTTCCTCCTCATTACGTATGATAGTCTTCTGTCTGCTGCCACACTAACTAGTCACCTCTCCCTCTCATTTCAAATTACAAATGCAATCATTTAGACACGCTGGACTTCAGACATGCTCTTTGCCTTTGCCAGGTTGAAGGCCTAACACTTCTTCAAAGCCTGTTGGCTGTTTTTTAATGCATCACTGTTCTGCCATTCACAGCGTCTTTTTCAGAAAGGGACTGTAATGACAGTCTTTTGAGAAGACCGGATAGATTAACTGGCCCTCTCATTTACAGTTTTATTAGGACATTCAGAGAATCACAAGACATGAGATGGGCAAATCAAATCTGTTTGGGGGGGAATTAAGATTTGCTTGCTTTTAGTGCTCTGAGTTTGAAGGACCAGTTCTCAGATGTATTGCAGGAAACCCTTTCCCAGTTTGTCTCCGAGCTTCTATCCGTGGGTAGATACTAGGTTACTTCAGACAAGAGAACAGATCTTGTTCCTGTGGTTGGAGTTTTTCCTTTGTTTATGCAACTCTCCTTATCATGTTCCTCGCTCTCTTGCTGAAGCCAAAGCAAGCATCCTGCTGCTGGCATGGGTAAGAAATAATAATACAAGAGAGAAATCAGCTGGTTTCATGTTTGCGCTACCACCTGCTCTGGAACTGGGAGGAGCTCTTAAACATTCTCAGCCCAAGAGGGAGGAAAGCATGAAGCACGTCCTGCCGTCAGGGTAGCTGTGTAACTCTTCTGCACAGAAAGAAAGAGGTGTTCCTTTTAGCTGATTTTCTGTAGCTCTCCACTTCATTGACGGTTTACCTCTAGAGTCTACTGCCCAAAGCCAAAGCTGATGAACACTGAAGGCAGTTGTCCTGTGCTGTGACTGTCTACAGCCCTCCTTATTCCAGGTCTAGGTGGGCTTGCTCAGGCTGGCAGCTCCTTCTAGCCCTGTTCAAGGTATCCCTAGGTACTAGGGCTAGTACTCTTTACTGAAGATACTGCACTGTGCATGGAGTTGTCCGAGTAAAGCAGTGCAAGCAAGGCTTGTAACACAGCAGGCCTCATGGGGAGGGAGAGAAAGAAGTCCACACTGCCTCGAGCCGTGAGCTGTAGCTGAGATTCTGAGGGTATGCGGAGCAGCAAGAATCTATCTTTCAAGTCAGAGAGAAGGGTGAGGAGGGGAGGAAAAGAGAGTTGAGGGGGCGAGTAAGAGATGAGAGTCAATGGTGTAAGAAAAGAATCTCTAAAGTTGCAGAAAGTGGTGGGAGAAGCCAGGAGGGAGCCTGTGAGAGGGACAAGCCATGCGTCCCACCTAAAGCTGGGGATGGGGAAAGGGTGGGTACAGGGGAAAGACATGTCCTCCCAATTCGGGCAGGCTTGAGACAAGTCTGCTGCTGTAACAAAACTCATAAAGAGGGTCTACATATACGAAGCATATATGCTTGAGAGTTTCCCTTTCCAAGCTTACCTCCATGTCCAGCAGTGTTTCTGATTGTTTTATAGAGGCATTATATCAACAGCAGATACAGGGGAAGCAGAAGCATCCAGTGACAGGCTGGAAGGGAGGAGGATGGTGACTCTGTGTTCAAGTTCACCAGCTGCAAGTTTGTCCCCCTTGTAATGCTGAGATCTGTAGCAGAAGAATATAGTGAGAGGCTACCAGAATGGGGAACACAGCAGGGAAGGCAAAGCAAGTGTGTATATTTATTCCTCCCCATTTTTCTGAATGTTGACAAAGATAGACCCTGCCTCTTGTGCTGGAGACTCACTGCAATAAAGCCCTTGCTGTAGAAAAGCTATGACCTTTCTCATGTAGAACAGGAAAAAATATCTAGGCTTTTTGGAAAGTTTGCTTTCCCATGAGTAAGATGGCCTTTTAAATAAAGGGGGTGGGCTGGAATCAAAGATTGTTATTAGTAACAGCCAAAGGGGCCTGTTGGTTTGGTACGCAAAAGGGATCTAAGCTGAACTGGCTGAAGAATGTGTCGAAATTTGGGGGTTTTGGTTGGTTGGTTTGGTTTTGGTTAACATTCAAAGGAATACATTCTTTTGAAGTGTGTCCTTCCTTCTTTCCCCTTCCCTGGCAGTTCTGTCCCCGTGCTAAGGGAGCAATCGTTACCACGAAAAACATCTGAAATAGCAGGACCAAACACGGACCCTTTCCTTCATTCCAGGGACAGAGAGAGAGGGGCTTGGATTAACCACGTATTTCAGTCCCTTCCTTGGCTGACAAGGGTGCTGCAGGAGGCCCCCGACGCACACAGGCGCACTGTTTAAACTCTCTTTTCCCCTGCGCCTCTGGTCTCTGGGTGGTGTTAAACTCTACCTGTCACTTTGATGTTGCCTGTAGCCTTGGCAATGTTGTTTTCAATCACACAGGTGTAGGTGGCATTAGCAGAAACGTTGTGCAGAAAGGAAACCACTTTCAGGGTGATGTTTTCAGCATTCAGCTCGTAGCTGGTGTTGGCAACGTGAGGTAGGTACTCCCCCGCGTCGCTGCAGGCTGTCCAGCGCACGGCGGGTCGAGGGAACCAGCGTGGTGCTTCGCACTGCAATGTGTCCCCGCTGCTGCTCTTCTCCACATGGACCTTGGGGGTGCTGAAGGCTTCCGGAGGAAAAAAGGAGAGAGAGTCAGAAAAAGGCAAATGTCTTGGGAACTGGGCATGAAACACCCAACTGCATCTGCCGGTCAGTCCCAGGTATTTTTAGGGCACTTGCTGCTTAGCGTCGCAGCACCGCATGTAGCCAAACCAAACACAGGCTCAGAGGTCTCTACAGGTTGGGCTCCAGGGATGTGACTACAGGGGGTCTGAAGACTCCTAGGACAAGGCAGTCCAGTTTGACAAGATCTGCTGAGGTCATGGCACAGCTTTAGTGTCTTTAACCAACTCTGCTTAACAATTACAAGCCGGGTCCTGGGCATTCCCCAAGAGCTGCTGGACACCCGGGCTCCCAGAGGAGACTAGGCTCAGGACCTGGCCAGCCTGAGACCGCCTGTGTCTGCCAAACGCCTGGCTTCCGGGAGCAGGAACCACAGCCGGCATGGCTCCGCTCGCTCCTGCTGAAGGTGGGTGGCTGAAAGGAGGCACCTGCTATTCTCGGCAGGGAGAGACAAGCCAAAAACGATTGCTGTTATCAGAGACAGAGGGGGAAGGGGAAGGTGACTCACCTGCTCCACTGACTGAGAATGGAGCCTGACCAACACCTACTGCTTCGCGATGTGACTCTCACGCTAAACAGGGCTGCAGCCAAGGGAAGCTCCATCTGCACCCGCTGGGGCTGAGGGCAGACTAAAGTGTGGCCTGAGCTGCAGGATTTACATCCACATCCCTGAATTAAACAAAACGTTTAAAGCCCATTGCAAACTCAGCTGTGTTTTAAAGCCAAGACCATCTCAAATAAAGCTTTGTTAGCCTTGGTCTCTGTATATTCATCGTATTTCCCATGTGTACAGATGTGAAGAGAAATGAGCTTTTTAGGAGAGCCGAGTTCACTGATTTCAATGGAAATAAAACCTAATGCAGCATTTCACATGTTCTCTCTAATGCCTTTTCTGTGTGGATTACTTTAAACATCGAATCAAGCAACACAAAAGCAGGCAGATTCACAAAGTTTCAAGGAGGGATAAGAGACAAAGTCCCCACGGGACTTAAGCACGCCTCAGACACGAGCCAAAGCCCTCTGGCCTTGCCTTTACCTACCGTAGTCCCAAGCAGTTCTTCCATCCTTGCCATCACAAGATAAAGGGCCTGTGAGCCCAGCACCTTTTTTTTTCACTGCTTGGGAAAGTTCTTCACATGGCAACAGGGCACAAAACATGCTTTCAGTAAGAAATGGGAGACTGTGTGAAACAACACTGGCCAGACATTCCTGCAACACCAACCCCGTTATTGCCTTTCTGTCCCAGGCTGAGTTCCCTGTGAGTGACATGGGGAAGTGGCTGTGTCTCCAAGACATCTGTGTCAAGCTCCTGCCCAGAAGCTGGTGCCCACCTCCTGGTGCTTTGGCTCTGCTGGGCCAAAGGAAGAGACTGGACCTACAGACCTACAGAAAAGCAGCCTGTCTCATTCAAGAGCGCTGCTGGTTACTACTGTCCTGCTATGACTGGCCTGAAGCACAGAGGAACCCCCCATGCTGCCAGTATGGCTGTCCTCACCACATAAGAAGTCACCCATCCTGAAACCGCATTTCCTTGGTTTGGAGAGGTCTGTTGATAGTTTGCTCCTCTCCCAACTTGAGCTGTTGGGCTCAACGGATCAAGAGGTATGCTGGGACCTCAGGGATGCCAGCAAAAGCCATCCAGAGAAACACTAAGACTACCTACCCATGCAGACTCATGTTATCCATATCGTATAGTTGGTGCAACTCACCACAGTTTCATTAGAAAGACTCAGAGGTGACAGAAAAATAGGTGAAACACTGCTGAGTTCAGTGGGAGCATATTGGTTTGTGCCAGCGGTGAAACATGATGGCCAAGCCCAGAGGGTTCAGAATTAAGCACCCACAAGTCAAAATTCATCTGTGTCTGTTTTGAGGCTGACTCATAACAAGGTGAACAATTAACTCTAGCAGATACGTAATAATTCAGATGATAACTGTGATATGGGTGGTTTGTTCCTTTGATAGTAATTTCAAAAAACTGAATACATTAGAAGAAGAGAAAAGAAAATATGAAATAGGCTACAACTTTTACTATGCAGCACTCCTCCTGGCTGGAGATATATCTTAATCCAGAGAGCAAAAGCTATCATTTTTTTCTTTAACAGGTGTAAAATCTGAATCTTTAGAAGATCAATTAGCTACTCCCATTCTTAGGGGCTCTTTGTAGTCAGTTAAGTAGCTGGTAGACTGCATGTGGTAAATAGAAGAAAACTGAGTGAATGCGTTAAAATAATCATCTTCTCTGGAACAAGAAGTCAAACAGCGTCCTGGCCTGTATCAGAAACAGTGTGACCAGCAGGAGCAGGGACGTGATCGTGCCCCTGTACTCGGCACTGGTGAGGCCGCAGCTTGAATACTGTTGTTCAGTTTTGGGCCCCTCACTACAAGAAGGATGCTGAGGTGCTGGAGCGTGTCCAAAGAAGGGCAACGAAGCTGGTGAGGGGTCTGGAGCACAAGTCTTATGAGGAGCGGCTGAGGGAACTGGGGATGTTCAGTCTGGAGAAGAGGAGGCTGAGGGGAGACCTTATCGCTCTCTGCAACTACCTGGAAGGGGGTTGTGGTGAGGTGGGTGTTGATCTCTTCTCCCAAGTAACTAGTGATAGGACAAGAGGAAATGGCCTCAAGTTGCACCAGGGGAGGTTTAGTTTGGATATTAGGAAAAATTTCTTCACCGAGAGAGTGGTCAAACATTGGAACAGGCTGCCCAGGGAGGTGGTGGAGTCATCATCTCTGGAAGCATTCAAAAAACGTGTGGATGTGGCACTTCGGGACATGGTTTAGGGGACATGGTGGTGTTGAGTTAATGGTTGGACTTGATGATCTTGAAGGTCCTTTCCAACCTTAGTGATTCTGTGATTCTGTGATTCTGTGAAGGATATGGAAACAGTGGGTAAGGCCATAAACACCTCTGGAAAAGCCAAAAATACCCCAGTACTACTCAGGGGTGCCAGACTCAACAGTGGCCTGTGAAGGAGTGGGCGCCACTCATGCAGCCTTTAGCATCAGCATAACTGGGGGTATGTCTGACCGAGCCACGTTAGCCTGCGTTTTGCAGCAGTATTTTCTTCCCCATACCCCTACACCTCCCGTCCTGAACCGCAGCACTGCTGCCCCGCTCCCTCTGGCCGTGGTGACGGAGCAGCGGTAGGTGCCGGCATCGGAGAGCTGCACGTCCCTCAGCTCCAGGGAAGCATTGCCGCCCATCACCTGCTCCGCAAACACTGCCGTGCGGCCCTGAAACAATGCGTCTTGATCTTGCAGGTGGTCCTTCCCACCTTTAAACTCATGAACCAGCCCGGCTACTCCCGCCTTGGCCCAACGGATGGCTATGCTACCCATCCGGATGTCGGGCTCGGAAGTGCAGCCCAGGACGCCATGCTGGCCAATGTTCCCTGGAGACGTCAGCGCCGTCACGCTGATGGAGCGTTTTCCTGCAAGGAGAAAGCAAGGTGGCGTGAGAAAGGTGAGGTGGTGAGCGCAGAGAAAAGCCGGACTACCCTGCGGCTGTCATGCACCAATCCCAAGGCTGAACCAGCACCGGCGCATTGCAAGGACACCAGTAGCAGCTACCAGTGCTGCTAGCAGAGGTCAGCTCCCATGGCTTATATACCAAGGTAAAGCACAGGAGCATTTCTTTAGCAGGCAGCGTGCTTCAAAAAGTAGCTCCTCTTATTTGTTTAAGAAGAATTTGCACAGTGTTTTCTTGCTTACTTATATATATCAGGGATTTTTCTCTTTGCAGCTGCCAGAAGAGCATGATTTTTTTGTTTTGTCTTAGTCAGAACCTCCCTTTATGCAATATAAATGTGACTGCAAGGCACAATCCTGGCAGCGAAATAAGAGGCTGCTCTTTCACCCTTACTGGAATCCAAACCGTATTCTTTCATTTAAGAAAAGTCAGCATTTCCCTCCCCTGGGGACACAGATTGCTTCGCAAGTCAAATCCTAACTAGAAAACTTGAGAGTTAGCTCCTTCCCAAAGCCGGGTCCTCTTTCCTGTGCAGCTCTTCCCATAGCATCCTCACTCAGGAGACTGCAAGGAGGCTGCATTTTGGCCAACACCAAAGCAACACACTTTTGTCACCTCTGAGGAAGCAGGGGAATGTGCCCCATCCTGGCAGATGCTGCCCGACTTCGCAATAAATACCATCGTCTCCTCCCACCTCGGAGAAGGAGCACGGTATGTTCAGGACCTTCTGTACGTGGAGGTTTAGGGCTCCACGCCCAAGGAAATGCCAGCTAACACAGCACTACATCTCCAGCAGCACAAGCTGCGCTGCACTTATCGTCGCCTTGCCTCAGCTGGCTTCCCACGGAGCAACAGACGGAGTTGAATGTTTCAGTTGCTAACATGCCAGATATAACTAAAAACAAACAAAAAAAGCCTTAATTTCTGCTGTGAAACCATAGTCCAGGACCGCACTTCCCAGAGCAAAACGGAGCTGCCCCACAGCACCGGGGCTCATGCGCGTACCGCCGCCGCTGCAGCCTGGGGCCAGCCTGCTGACAAGTTTTTATGGAAATTAAGAGCCAACACAGATTTCCTCACTCGGCACTGAGTGCCAAGTGCTGGTGTCTTCTAACCCAACCTGAGCGTGCGTGTATGTGTGTGTGTGTAAACCTCTGCATTATTTGTGTGTGTGTGTGTGTATAAACCTCTGCATTATTTAAAACCTACAAGAGCTCACAGTCTCCAAGGAGAGCACAGCTCCTTGTGGTTTAATGGCATGGGGTGCTATCTTGTTGAGAAAGGACAGACTGAAGTTGCCTGTGCGGTCTTAATTCAGCCACCTGGCACACAAGCGTTATAAAGTGAGCCTTCGTCAAAAGGTCGTAGGCGGCATTTCCACACAAGGTCACACCTCAGCCCATGCACAGGATGGAGACACGGAGGTAGAGGCAGGGCAGAAGTTCATCACCCCACTGGTAACAGCAAGAAGTCTGAGCAGTCACATACCTGAGACACCAAACCCGATGATCAGGGCAATCACCGCAGCCAGGATGATAATGACTGCAGTCATGCTATTCAGGGGAAAAAGAAAAGACAACATTATTGCACAGCCCACCTCCTTCACACCCTGTGCCTACAGTGCACATCTGCAGAGCTGCTGGCAGGAAGGAGGTCAAGGTGTGTAAGCCACAGACATAGAGCAAGGTGGACCGGTGAAGCTTGTGTCCACAGCAGTGATGAACATTCGGATGGGTACTCATCATCAAAGGTGGGGAATCATGTGGCAGGAGGTGAGGAGACCCAGGCTTTGCCTTTGGGAGGAGGCAGCGGGTCCCTGCGGAGGATGCTCCTCTCAGCATCCCCCAGTGCATAAACGAGCCGGTCAGTCCCTGCTGGCACTTGTGAGGGACCAGTTGCCCAGGGAGGTGAGCAGAGCACTGAGACAGGCCCCTGACCCCAGGAGACACCTGGTACAAGCCAGGGAGCTGGCAGGAGGGGGCTGGAAACAGAGTCAAGTTTGTGAGCTGGTCAGATTTGGGGTGCTCCCTGCACAGAGGGAGAAGGGACTGTTGAATGAGGGACTGAGGAGGTGAGGACCACTTGCCAAGCAACACCGGCAGAGCAGCCCTGGCAGAGGAGACGACAGGCAGCATGGCACGGAGCAGCACAGCTCCAGCCTTGCCAAGGGCAACCTATCTCCGGCACAGCCCTGGCCGGGTGCAGGTTCCTGCCGCAGCCAGTGGAGCTGTCACACGTGGTCCTGGGCACTTTTTTATGTGGGCTGGGGGGTTGCGGCAGTGACCTCAGCTCCCCACCAGAGCAAGCCTTGAAGCAGCTCCCCAAAAAAACCCACAGGTACATCCCGGGGCAAGCAGCTCACGTGCTCACGCCCAACAGTCTCACAAGCATGCTGGGCTCAGCCCTGCTCAGGATTGCCCAAGGAGAAGCCCAGGGAGCTGCAGGAGGCCCTCACGGGGCACTTTACCCCATTCCCAAGCCTGGCAGGGCGCTGGAGGGAGCTGCGCTGCAGGAGGCACGGGCACCAACACAGGCCACTTCACACAGCATCTGGGGCTACCAGCCCAGGGCTTTTTTTGCCCTGTGGTACACAGAAACTCCCGAGCTGCTGCTTCCTATCTCATCCCCAGGCAGGACCAGCCTGCGAGATGTCACGGCCCTCTCGCCCACCCAAAAATAGCTGCTCCGCTTCAGCAGCGTTTGCCAGCTTGTAGCACACTCTTTCCCAACACATCGGGCAGCCTCACGCCCAAGAGCTCACCCGTGTCCAGACAACCGCAAACTCCTCTCGCCGTTCATGTGTCCCTGCATCCATTACTTGCACAGTCGTGCCTCAATCACTGCCGATGTCATGATTACAGGGCTGATATGGAGCTCCAGGGAGCTGCGCCATGTGAACCAGCCCCTCCTGCAGGGAGCAGCAGGGACGGGAGAAAGGGAAGATGGGTTGAAAGAGGGGGTGGAGAGGAAGGGAGATGTTGCAGAAGGCTTGCTTGCCTTCCTGCTGTCTCACTTCCATCCTCATCCTTAAAGCCAGTGGAAAGTTGCCTCAGGAAGCCCTGTCTGCACATGCCAGCAGGCTCAGGAGAAGGAATCAGAACTGTGTTTTTCACCACAAGTGTGCGATAAATCCATACAAAGGTTCACATCCGTACCAAGCAATCCCTGCCTAGATGCCCTCAGACCTGAGAGGTGCCACATGTTTTGCTTCCTCTCCACTCTCACCAGCTTTCACTCACGATCAGGGTGGACAGCAGTTCTCCACCTGCCCGCTCGTGGTGCCCAGCAGCTGCGGTCACAGCTGACCCCATATCCTCCAGCCGTGGGCACTGGGGAGCTGGGGACCCATCACTAGCCACCACCTCCTCTGGGGGGCCTGTGGAATGGGGACTTCGTTTGTTGGCTCATGTAGATCCTGCAGCGTGACAGCTCCCAGCAAAGACTTGTCATGTCCCACAGGGCTCAACCCCACTCAGGGTCTCAGCGTCTCGGCCAACACTCACCATGGGACAATCCTATGCTGGGGCAGATACCAAGCCTTTTGCATATGCTGAATAACATCCACCTCCTCGAGGAGCTCCACCAATTTCTACAGAGCTGATCCCAGAGAAAGATAGTTGCTATAAACTCAGACGGGTTGCCATGACTAGCCTCAGCTCTCACATGCGGGAAGCAAGCAGCAGCTGCGCCGTGCTGTCACACAGCAGGTGTGACTCACCTTCATCCCTCTCGATCAAAATTCTCCTCCCCAAGAGTGGGCAGGGAAGAAGTTGCTGGGAGCTGAGCGATGCTGCCTGTGGGTTACAGGGGATTTCATTGGTAAATGCCGGAGGGGGTATGGCAGGGGACAAGCAGCCAGGTCGCCCTTCCTATGCAGTCCCTGAACGCTTTAGGTGCCACCACACTTGCCTCCAGTCCTCAAAAGGACCCTCTGGCCTGAAGACCACCTCTGCCGTAGCACTCTGCTGGGCAAAACCATCCTCAGCTCGCTCACAGACAAACACAAACCAGCACAAATGGGCCAGTACCGACGTTTTGTCCCCCGCTGGCACCACCTGCCCCCATAACTGCAAAGCCTTGATAGCTTTGCATCCAGAGAGGTGTTTTCTACCCCTGGTTCAAGGCAGCAGCAGGGCTGATGGAAAAAGCCGCTCGTCTGTTACAAAGAGGGGTGGCAATTTTAGGTACACGGATGCTGCTGCCCACTTTAACACCCCTTACCAGGGACAAGGGGAAATCAGGGCCTTTGGAGTTTCCTCCACAGAAACTAGGAGATCCAAGAATCACAAGGGTTTTAAATGTATTTGCCCGCGAGCCCCCCATGCATACTGAGTAGATCTGGAGTGCAGGGAGAACAAGCGGAAGCTGGCAACCTGGCCGCACACTGACAGTAGCTGTGTTTTGCAACAGTCCAGTCGAGCAGTTCAAGCAAAAAGCAATTTTCTGTGCGTCAGCACTGCTGATACTTCCAGCATCTCAGAGGCATGGAAACAGGGTGACGCAGACAGCTGGGACCGCACAAGTCGAAGCCCTCGGTTCGGGGCGGCGCTTTGGCAGCCCGTGGGATGCCGCTCCATGCTCCCTGCCCTCTTTTGCCCAGTCCCGTTCCTGATCAGCCAAATAGGGTTTTGCCCGCAGCTCTGGGCAGCCTGAACGCTGCGAGCACAGCCCTGGGAACAGAGAGAGCTCACAGCCCTGCCGTGACAGATTCTCCTGAGCTCTAGCTCCGTGCAGAGTCAGCTTTCCCTTGGGAACGGGTTTAGAGGTGTGAGGATTTAAAAAAAAACGGAAGATTAAGAGATTGAAGGTCCCTGCCATCCTCCTTATGTCAGAGATTACTGTGGAAAAGAAATAACATGGCAGGGGTCACCCAAAAGGAAGAGTTTTCCATTCCAGTGGCTATTTACACCGTGCTACATTACGTCTACTGGTGATCTCAGTTTTGTTGGTGAAAAGGTGCAGATAATATGACTATTTAATTCTTCTTGATGCTCCATGTGAGAAAGATGGAGCACGGCTCAATGCATGAGAGAGTCTTATTTGTTCACACATGGACTATCCTTCTCCCTGCTGCTGTTCAGCTCAGGTGGGACAGATACTCATAACAGCTGAAACTCTTTTTGACAGAATAAACACAAGCAGGGATATCTCACACACCTCACTGGAGCCCCTGCCTCCATTCAGCCTGGAAAAGCCCACACCTGGGATAAAGAGACACGGCTTATTGGTGGCTCTGTTCAAGCAGTCAGGCTTAGATGCAAGCTCAGTCCACATTCATCAGAGGCTGAAGCAAGTTTGCCAACTAGTTTAGCCATCTGGTGGAGGTTATTTTCAACTTATCAGGAGAAAAGGGTATGAGGTAGATATTTTTACAGCCTTCCACAGGATACCTCTTTTTCTGAGTGTAGTTCACCAGGACTTGGTCAATAGCTTCAAAGGAAATGGGCTCATTGAAACAAGAGGCACAAACCAGCTTGCACATCTTCCCAGCTCTTACCCCTGACCCTCACAGCAAGGAAACTTGCTGTAGGACAGCTTCTGCCTTTTTCCCCACAGCACGCTGATGTGATGAAAACATAAGCTACTGTCTGAGGGCCAGTAGAAGGAACGCAGAGCCCTCCTCAAGCCATTGATAACCCAACCTACAACAGCAGAAACACAGAGTCTTTCTCAAGCCATTGATACCCTGACCTACCACAGCATTCAAACCTGAGGTAGTGTATTGCAGCGATGCACAGTTTCTAGGACACACATCTCCATCCAGGCTACAGTCAATGGCCTGCACGTGGGTGTCTGACAGCTACATGGCCTTAATGATTGTATAAAAGAAGCTGTACAGGTATTTAAGTAGCTTGGGTGAGTGCAGTAGAGTGAAGCTGCAAAGAACTGCTGTCTTGAAAGCTCCTGGCAGCAGGGTGATACAGCTGAGGAGTCTGGAAAATGCAATTCCCTCCCTCCTCTCTCTTCCGAAGCAGATGCAGATAATACCATACCTCCAGAAAATGACCTGGCCTTGGGATGCCATGGTCACAGCACCTATGAAGACAAGCCAAACACCAGGTGCCCGAAGGTCCCACACTGTTCAGCACAGCCCCTGTCCTTCGCATGATATATTCTCCCTGGCTGTCCTGCTTAAATAACTGGAGCAGAGGAGCAGTGAGCCCAAGCAGTGAACTCTCAGGAATGAGGAAGCAGTGAGCATCTCAGCTCCCCCCACTAGGACAGTCAAAAGCAGGGAGGCCTGGTTAGTCAGTGGGGCAATAGGAGAAGCTTCCTACACCACCCATTAAAGAAACATGTCTGATTTAAAACAAAAAAATAACACAGCTCATGGTTTGGTAGCCAGCTAATCCTGGGGTCAAGTACAGCAGTCTCCCATGTAAATCCACAGCTCACCCATTGCTGGTGGGTTGCGTTATATCCAGGACTAGCTTAGGTCTCCTTGCTAAAATCTCCAGTCATGCTGTTGGCACTAGGCAGAGAGGTCCCACCTGGCCCCATCCGCAATGTGCATCTTCCCCTGCCTTTCTGTGCTGTGCTAAGAAGCTCCTCCAGGCTCAGCAGTGCCATCAAAGCCACATAGGTTCAGCAGCGGCCTCTTTTCTGAGTGCTGTTTTCTTCCACTGAACTCCCCAGACCAAACTACTTCTCCCCCAGACCAGCTGCTCCTGCTCTCAGATCTGCCATTACGGTGGACATCAGATCATGTAATGGAAGGAAACTGGCACAGAAACAGGAAACTGCAACTCTTTCCCTCTGTGCTTGGTCTCACTCGAGGCTGGGGGCAGAACAAGTAGCTCTTGGGCATAAGAGGTTGAGAAGGGCAGAGAGATTGTGAAAGAGCAGAAAAGGGAAGCCAGCTTGCACCACTGCATTCAGTTTCCTGAAGGGGAACCTGTGTATCCCGTCATCTACTTCTGGACTGCGTTCCAGAGAGGATGGGGAAAGGGGAATTTTTGACAGTCCATAGCCATGTCCAGAAAGTTTGGATGGTTAGTAGGATGCCCAGAAAAACTGTGAACAGTCCAGCACCTAACAAAAAACAAATTACTTTATCTGCAACAACCAGAGTTTAAAATCAAGACCAATTAATACTGGTCAGTGACCTTCAAACTAGCTGCAAAGGCTGAGTAGGGTTCAGGAGGGCTTACAGTGCCCTTACAGTAGCCTTCTAACTGCGCATCTGTGAGATTTCAGAAGTGTGCACTTAGTCTTCTGGACCACACTTCAACTCCAAAAGAGCCTGTTCACCTCTACAAGGGATGAACATAGTCAGATGTGGTGCATGAGAGATAAGAGACTTTTCTAGACAGCAGAGAGGGGGCTGGAAAGGACTGCGGCTCTTATACAGGCATCCAAGTCAGCAAACTATATTCCAAGGCATTTAGCATCCAGGACTCACCACGTCCGGCCTCCTGATGCCAGGATGAAGTTACATGTCACAGCTTGTGTTGAGCCTCCTCTCACATCCCACCACTTTACACTAATGAGAGCACAGATCTGAACCTCCACTAAGCCTAGTCACCTGTTAGGAAACAAAGTAAAATTAGATAGCAAATTGTTTCCTGACAGGTTAGGGAGTTGAATTGGCTCCCCATGTGGTCAGAGGAGACACACCTAGTGATACTGCTGGTGGGGCAGGACTGCATGGCCTGCAGCAAGGACAGAGGAGCCAGTGTAGGACCTTCTCCTTTCAAGACTGACTAGCCATTGGGTTTACTCAGCTGTTCATGTGCTACTTCAATGTGAATGCTTGACTGCAAAGCTAATCACTCTCCAGGTAGAGGAGCCACCTGAATGCCCTACACAAGGCCTGTGGCAGAGGTGTGAGCAGGACCTTCTAATGCTCCAATCTTGCCTGTTACTGAAAGCACATCCTTCAACCTATGGCCTCTGAATGAAACCAAGGAGTGGAAATCTTTCACCAAATCATTACTGTCACTCTTCGGTTGTTGCAATAGTTTAAACTTATAAAGCAGATTTTATATGCTTTTCACTTCCCTTCTACTTTAGCATGGTATAGCCCTTTTTAATCTGAAAAAAAGAAATCTGACTTATTTTGTAGTATTCTACTGATTACTAAACATGTTGTAATTTAACAGAGCATTACTGGAAGCTAAGAATAGCTCTAGGCTATAGTGGCGTGGTGGGAAAATCACATTAAAAAATATTCTGTTGCCCTCCGTGACACCTGATTTACGGCTGCCTTTGGTGCAGTGTGCAAACAAGGTGTCCCCTTTCAGCACCAGTTAACTCTGGGTCATAGCCACAGCACACCTCACCACACAGTCAGCTATTGGGTTACTTCCATTTTGGACAAACAGGTCTGTTTCTCAGGCACAGGCAGCCCTGGTAGGACCAGGGCAAGTCCCACTCAGTAGGGCAACACCACATTAAGTACTGAGCAGCTCATGCTGGAGCCTACCCCTCTCTGTATGTTTATGCTGTAAAAAACAAGAGGTATTCAGAATATTGCTCAAAGAAATCAAGGATTTGTGACCACATGGTCTCCCCAGCGCTTACCACTTCTGAATCTATTGGCGAAATCCAACCAAATGTGCCAGCAGGATCTGGTCCCACAGAGTCTGTGAAAGCTGGTGAGCACCTGGGGAAGAGATGCATCAGCTGCCTTGACTGAGGGGAAGGCAACAGCAGGCAGAAAGCATTACCAGTTTTGCTGGGCCCACCAGCCCATGCCCTACAGCTGGCCACAGCACATGCTGCCTCTTTGCCTGCATGAGGGAACAGTGAGGGCAGGAAGGACTGAAGGTGGGTCAGGGCCCTAGAAGATGTTCAGTGGTCTGGGGGACACACAAGCACAAGAACCAGGCTGCAGTCGCTCTGCCCTTCGTGATAAAACTTGTTTCTTCACAAATAATAATTCTGTCAGAAGAGTTCCCTTACAGGAAGTCCATGCCTTATTTCAACATCAGTGGAAAGCTGAAGGAGCAATCAGCAAAGGAGGACAACCAGGAGAAGATGGAGTTGTGGTAAGCTAACAAGCAGCCAAGTTTGATGGAGCGCTCATGAGAGGTGGAGGCAGCCAGCAAACTGAAAAAAAGATGAAAGCTATCCTTAGGATTTAGCCAAAAATGTTGGACACTTTCCCAGCCTTGTGCTCCCACATCTGTAACAATGGTGTCAAGAAAGTGCTTGAGAAGTACTGGAGATGGGAACACTAATGGTCTCACCCTGAAGGCTGGAAGGAGTAGAGCCTTTTCAGCTCTACCTGTCCTTGGCCTTGCCTGCCCTTGAAGGGAAGCTGGAAACAGCAGCGCTCAGAACAAGCCTTCAGCTCTCAAAACAGGAAGGTGGTGAGCCACCCTTGGCTGGAAATAGGCAAATCCCCCTACGCTGCCTGTGGGCCACTGCCAGGGTCTGTCTTGACACAGCACCCTGGATGGTCAGTGTGCCCTTGTGAATCACCTCCTGCCGTGGGAGGGCCAAGAAAGCCCTGTGACATTCTGGGGACAAACTAGACACTCATGCACAGAGCTACAAGCACAGCCATGTCACCAGTGTGGCTTGTCTTCTCTGAGAAGGGAGAAACACCCTTGCATATCTGACTCTAGAGGCACCCTACGTGGAGTCCACCAGGCTGCAGGACCCCTTCCATGTCTTCCACAGTCTTTTGTTCTTGCTGTGTTTTTCCTTCCAGCTACAGTCCATTTTCTCTATTTAGGGAGTAAGTCCTCCTCCTCTTGCCTCCCAGATCCCCTCCTCATTTTCACACCTGTCCCCTTTTTTTTTTTTCCAAAAAACTTTGGAGACAGGCAATTTTATCAGCAAGAACTTTTGCCCTGGGAAAAATACCAATATTTACTGGTGCAGTTCTGTCAGCACTACATGTACATCTGTCTTGAAAATACCTTTGTTATCTCAAGGACTAGCCGGTCAGAAATAACATCAGGTAGCCCAGCAGACTAAGTACAGCTCCTTGGTACAGTGTACCAAGGTGTACAGTCCACCACCTGCCCAAGGCTGACTACCAGCAGAGCACTGGAAAGCCATTCCTGGGAATGACTGTTGGAGTCCAATGTGAGACTCCAGCAGATCAGTAAGACATATTCATTTGGCAAAATATTTTGAGTAATGAACACTGAGGGCAAAGTCTGTGTGCAAATAATGGGAAGACACTTGCACTTAACCGCCACAAAGTCACTAAGGTCATTAAATGTCTTTTCTGCACATGATCCTTCAAGCCATCCTCATGCACATCCTCTTTGACCAAACACAGAGTGGTAGCTGATCAATACTTTATAATCCCTGGGACTGACTGAGCCTTCAAGCCTACCAAAAAAAAAAAAAAAAAAAAAAAAAAAAAATCAATACAAGGGCCTCACCCTGGCAGGATTAGTACCCCACGGTGTCCAAAAACGGCTCTCCCCATGTCAAATGTAGAGCTCAGCCCAAGCTGACTGCAGTTCCCTGTAGGGTTTATATGTTCTCACAAACAGCTTCTTGGAAAATGTCAGCAACAGGGTGTGTAAGAGATGCCTGACACAAAGAGAAAATGCATTCCTCTGTCTGAGAGGACTAAGATGTTTTTAGACTGAAATTATGTGCCTAGAAGGTAGTGCTGTCCTTATGCATTCCCTCTGCAACACAGCATGGAAGCTCTGCGTAAAAACAGTGTAGGTGTGGGGGGTGGGAGGCAAGAAAGACAGAAAATGAGACATTTTATTTTACATCACATTCTGTACTGAGCACTGACTCTGCACATAGCAGGACAAGAATGAGTTACTGTTTCTTCTAGGAAAGGTTAACTCAAATTAAACTTTAACTTTGAAATTTCAGAGTCAGCAACTTAGAGACTTCAATTGCCTAACTTGGAGATTTAAACTGCCTAACCTTCCCCTGTTTGACAGCCCTTTCTGGATGATTAATGGAAAGCTATAAACAGCATTTGCAGAAGGATATCTACCTCCTTTGCTGGGAAGAAGGGGTTCCAAAACTGGCTTTGTAAGAAGAATGAACAACAAATGAGTCTTATAGGTCTGAGCAAGCAAACAGACAGCACAGGTTCCTACTATTTACAAGCCAGCTATCAGGCAGATAGCAAGAACCAGTCCTTTCTGTTGACACTGGAGCAGCATTCCTTTCCCCAAATGACCAACAGTCAGACCCTTTTCCCCACCCCAGCTCCCCAGGCAGTATTAGGAGGCCCTAGCAACACACACCTACCAGCAAGGTTACCCCCAGGGCAGTAGCGTTCCCAGTCTCAATGTGTTTTGTTCAGGAAGGTATCCACAGTGTCTGCTTCACCCAGGCAAGCAGCAGGTGGCCATCAGCAGGTTAGCAGTTGCCCTTCCAGGAAAGTGCCTCTTCACCTCATCAGGGATGCCATTTCCCCAACTATGGATTGGCAGCATGCATACAACCCCACAAGATACATCTCCCCTGTAGAAAATTAAACAAGCTCTCCTTCTAAAAACAGAGCTTTGCCAAGACTGCACAAGCCAAATCCAAGGGTTTTGCTGTATTCTGTCTCCTTCTCTCTTCCATAGTTGCCCAGTTTGGGACTGACACCTGCAAATTTGCGTCTATGGCTCCTACCAATGCTCAAACTGTCCTCAAATCTTCCCTTGGTGGGCTGGGTGCTCTCCTGGCTCCCGCATCACACCCAACAGCGCTGTGTCCCACACCACCTCCATGGAGAACACAGAGACTGGGTGAAGGACATTCTAATTCCTGTTCCCATCAGCACCATGGGTTTTCTTTGGATCTCCTACAGACCCACCTTGCTCTTACTTTGCAGGAAGGGTGTAATGAGACTACAGCTCACTTGGAGAAAATATGAGGTGAAAACACAACAGCAACTCCCAGGAGCGTGACTGTGCTATATGCGCACATCCAAGACCGAAATCCAGCCACATATCTAACAGGGAGGCAGAAGCCATATTCAGGCTGCCAAGACTTTCCAGTGCACGAACACAAACCCTCTGGAATGTGTCCCAGTGAGCAGCTTTGGCCTCTTCACAAAGAACTGCAGAGATTGTCCATCCTGCAGAATGGGACACACCTTGACCCTCCTGCGAGGTAACTGCTCAGACCAAGTTTCCTCTTAGAGCCTGGCTCCACTGGCCTCGAGTCCTTGAAAGTGTAGGCACTGGTACACCTCCCAGTGTTTGCTCCTGTTCAGGCACAAAACAACTTTGCATACACACCTCTAGATGGAATATAAGGCACAATTTTATTTTCCCTCATCCCTCTTTCTCAGCTCACACCCATCACGATGTTGTCTTCTGGCAGCAAGGCTATGCAGTGATTGTGGGGATCCTCACGGTTTGTGCTCATGCAGCAGCCAGCAGCAGTGCCCTGGGCTCGCAGGAGCTCACCTGGCTGCTCAGAACGCCACTGTCCTGAGCAAATTCCTCTGTGAGGTGTCGCTGGGTGGCCCACCCAAACACTCAGAGTTCTCCTTGACTTGTCCACAGCATGACCAGTGGGGGCATCCAGGGTGACCTTTGTGTCCATGGCCACAGCCTTGGTACCCACCTGCAAGAGAAGAGGCACCATCAGCTCAAACCAAAGTGGGCCAGAAAATCCCAGTGTGTCAGAGATTTTCAGAGAGTGCTTCAGTCCCAGGGCTTCCCTAAGACAAGGAAGCACATGCTGATCAGAGCACAGCATATTCAAGGCCAAAATTGTCAAGGCTCCTTAAAGAAAGGAGAACAACCAAGGGGGACCTCCCCATTCCAATCGCTGGGAAAAGCTGAAGATTTCCACCCCCTTGCCTGTTGAGTAATACAGGACAGAGGCCTGCAGAACCCCATGCCAGCCACGGGCTATGGCCAGAGCTAGACACAGATCAAGCACAGAAAAAGAAAGAGGCTCGTTCTAGACTAAAAATATGCAAAACACACAATGACATATGCAGGTCAAGGACAAGGAAACCGGCTGGGATCAAACAAATAAGGGAGTTGAACTTTCATCCTAAATGAGAAGTGAGGTTTCTCTGTAGGTCAGCATTGGGCAATGTGCGACACAGCTCAGAACCTCCCAGCCTGCCAAAACTGGAACAGGAACAGCATAGCCACAGTGCTGCTTAACCTCACTGAGAAGTGTGGGGAAAGTTGAGCACTCACCTGGCATGGTCCCCCCACAGGCACAACGAGCAGCTTTCTGCCCTCCGCTTGAGCAGAACGTGCAGCAGTGAAAAATACCTTGGTGCTCACGGAACTTGTTTTTCACCATCAGAGTGAACGGAGAGCCCTGCAGAGGACAAGCAAGCAGAAGGGCTGCTGCAGTGGGTACTATCAGATGTGTCTGCGTTTTCAAAAACGAAGCGGGTGATCCTGTCAGTCACAGGTCACTAAGCTCAGTCTTAAACTACTAAGTGGTAGAGGCAATCCTTAGAAAGATTTGAAGCAAATGCTTAGAAAAGAAAAACAAGTAAAGAAGAAGCAGTGCAAGAGAAATAAGAAATGTTACCTGTACATGCTGCCCTTTTACATAGACGCAGACAGCATACAAGCCTGGCTCCTCAGGGCTGTAGGAAATATGGTAGGTCCCATCACCGTTATCACACACTGTCGTCTTGACTGCACTATGAACAGAGGGAAGGTAAAGAGGTAAGTGGCTGGCAGAAAACTGCTCTACACATGAACCGCTGTTTGCACTACATCCTCAACCTGGTTCAGCAGCTGCGGGTCTCAAGTGAGCTTAACAGGATGCATCAGCAATGCTTAAGCACTGAGTAGCTTTCACCTGCTATTGGGAGCTGCAATAGCCATACAAAGGAAGTCACACAAAGTTAGCTGCACTGCAAGGATTTGTAGCAACCCTGAGCACTGAAAGAGCAGAAGATGACAGACAGCACACTTGCAGGTCAGATTATCCCATCAGATAAGAACCCTCAGAAATGGAGTAAATTCACAGCTTCAGAGAGCAGTTACCTCCAGAAAAGCCCATGAATAAGAGAGGACATAAACACGGCAGGTTTGAATCACTTCAACCACTGTCCCAAATGCATTGACCCCAACTCTTCCCTTCAATGCACTGAGGGGTTCTAGGTGCCTGCTGGTGAACTCTCCCTTTCCAAAGTGAAGCTCACTGGGTTTCACAAGGAACCCTGGTGGACACAGTGCCAGGGAGAAGGCATCAGCTACTTACTCAGGGACTGATTGCCTGCTTCACAGAAAGATGGAAAGAGCTTTCCACAGAGAATTATCAGGCAGCTCTGCATAGAGAAAGGTGATCTTCCTAATCCCCACTAATTAGTCTCTTGTGCCTCACAACATGACAGTTTATAACCTTCCAGATTTGCAGATTGTACTCCCCACCTCCTGCCATCTCACATCAATACAGCTGCCAACATCATTTCCTGCCATGAACTGTTGTGGTGATATTTCACGCTCTTCTGTAGCTGCTGTGCCTCAACCCAAAGCCAGACAGCTTTCAGCAACGGATGTAGCAACTGCATACGTGCAAGAACAAGAAACTGAGTTAATGTGGCCACAGCGACCTCTACCCCACCAAGCAAAATCCACATAATCCTCATGTGCACACCTTCCTACATCATACGTGCACCTAAGGAAGGAAGGTGTACATTGGAACACTATTCTCAAACAATGATGCTCTATTGATAAGCATCTGTGCAGCCAATACCGCTTCTGTACACCTTGTCAACACACTCCCACAGCAAGAAGTTTTAGCATCCTGTCCCTTTTTTTGCCAGGTCATCCCACCAGCAGCGTTCCTGGAACAAGTTATGGCCAGCATCTTGCTCCACCTACTTTGTATGTGCTATAAAATAGAATAGATGTTTTTCTTAAGAACTGTTAAGAACACAGTTGGTTCTGCATTTGTTCCTGGCTGTTTTATAGTGACAAGTGTGGCCTGCAAGCAGTTATAAAATATTTTTTTCTGGTTGGGCATTTTCATTGCGGAAACACTTAGGAGCTCAAGTGCAATCTTCCCTGCTTTTGCTAGAAAACCTCCAAACATGTTAAAGTGCTCAACACTTGCAACTACAGGAGAAAGTACGATAAACTCCCAAAACAGCTTCTTTCTCCAGAACAAAAACTAGGCACCTCCATCAACTGGCAGAGGCTCCTGGGCTTGGTGGACTGTCTGTCTGACTCGGAACAGTCATTCTGGGGTTGCTACATTTTACGCTCATTAGGTATTAACAAAAGCAGGAGCCCTGGGTGTCTACTGGTAGGGGTGGAAAGGAACAACAGCTCACTCTGACAATGTGTAACACCCAGTGAGAGCTGAATCCTTTAACAAGTCCCAAATCACTCAGACTCACTGCAAATCTGATCCAAATTTGTTAAGCTCCACACAGCCAAATACAACCACAGCTATACCAGTGGGAAGAACAGTAGTGCCTTTTCTCCTACAGATTCTGACACACATGCTGAAGCATGTCTTCCCATCTGCCCAAACGAGGAGGGAGCCAGGGTAAGGGAGGCAGAAAGGCAAAGCTAGTAATCAGGGAGTTCTCATGTGAAATACCCACCAGTCCCTCTTGTCCTTGTGGGTGATGGTGACCCGCACAGCCTCTCCTCCTCGCCTCATCTGCTCCCCCGTAGCGTCATTGCAGAGCAGGGTAAAGCCAGTCAGCTGGTTCTGACGGGCACTGTGGAGATCTGTAAGGCAGAGAAACAGGACCAGAAAGGATTCACACCAGCCATGGTTGCCACTTCCCACCTATTTTGCAGTTCCATCAGAGCACAGCCAGGACTTTGCTGCTGGGGAGTACAGCTCCAGGGAAAAGTAAATATATTGACTGGGGATCAGGAGAGAGTGCACAGCCATAGGCACTGAGAGATTTTGGGCAGGCTTAGCCCAGAGGTCTATATGGACCAGGATGGTCTTCCTTGTCTGCCCCTCTGCGCCCAGTGGCATCTTCCCAGAAGGCATCAAGGTGCACCATGCAACCAGGAGGGAGGAGGAACAGCCCCACTGTGCAGTGTGGAGCCCCAGAGACCTCAGCACTTACAGGCTGGCATGGAAGGGATCAAACGAGCCCTGTGTCTGTCTCATCTGCCCTGCACATGCCATTACTGACCAGAGCTGGCTGTGCTCTGTGGGCTGGTCTGAATGTTATCTGTTTGCTGGCCCTGTTCCAAGTCCTTAGTAAGCAAATATCCGTGAAACCATCGATGAGTTATTCCCATGGCAATCTTAGCAGAAGCTGTAAGTGGAATGAACCTACTCGCTCAGCCTCAGAGGGGATCTGCCTAGGCCCGTGCTGCAGAACAGCCATTCCCACGCCAAGTAAACTGTGGTCTTTGGCCTAAGGGCTGCTCTCCTCACACCTCAGCCCCATGCTGAGGTCAGTAATGTTGCAGAAGGCAGCTCCAGTACGCTCTGTACATCTGGACAGGGATAGCTCTCTGGGTCCCCCTCCCAGCACGGCTCCCACAGGCCCTCGGCATGAATTGCAACCTCTGGCAGGGCTCTACCTCTGCCCCTAGTCAATGCCTGGACAGCAGGGAGCCAACAGTGCCTCAAGCTGCACACCACGTGGGTACAGAGAACAGAGAGCTGACTTCAGGGAGCAGTGTGTTCCCATTCAGCTGTTATACAGCACCCCATTACCTTCCCCATGCAGGGTACATCTGGCTGGATCAACCACTTTATTGAGAATGGCCCCAAAAACTTCATAGCCACAACACTGCCCTGCCCTCTCCTGGGGAGAGAACTGGATCCCGTCGTCCACACTAGGGTGGGTGTTGTAAGCAATGCTGTTCAGCTTCGCCAGCCGGCTCGCCACCACCCCTTTGGTGATGAGGATTTCCAGGTCCGAGCCGCTTGTCAGCAAGCGCTCCGTGAACTCCACACCTGTCCTCATGTCCAGCAGCAGCTGCTGCAGCTGGGCCTTCTGCAAGTGCAGCAGGTTTTCCTTCTGCACCTTCAAGTCCTCCAGCTGCTTCAGCATCCGGTCCCGGTGTTCTTCAATTGCTTTCACATACCCACTAGCAAACAGACAGATCTCTGTGGCCACAGCCTCTGCACGACTGCGGACGGCACTGCCCATGTCATCAATCTGACCCAGCACATCTTCTAGGGTGCCCATGTGCTGCTGGGTGCTTTTTAGCAGCTCCCGCAGGGCGTCCCCATGCCTGTGGATGACATTGCCGGTGAAGTCATAGGAGTGCTGCCGGTGCCTGTCTACAACACAATCGCGGCACACAGGTTGGTCACACTGCTCACAGAACAGCCTTAGCTCCTCTGTGGGATGGGAAGGGCAGAAGAGAGGCTTCCCAGCCTGGCTGCAATCCTTGGTGTTCTCCAGCTCCATCACAGCATGAGAGGCTGTCTTCTTCTGTCTCCTAGAAGGAAGCAACCACATGTCACTTCATGCATGTTGGATATGAAATGCAAACACCCAAGACCCCTTGTGAATGCCAGTCTGTACAGACTGCAAAACACAGTGTGCGTTGCTCCCTCCCGTCTCCACCGAAATTCACTCTGCATGAAGGGACTTTTGGTCTCCTGAGGACAAGGCTCCACAAAAAGAGGACAGCATCTGCAAGCAGCTCATTAGAGGCTGCTCTCAGGCTCCCTGCATGCTGTCAACACTATTTTCAGACACAAGAATCGTGTGCCCCACCATGGCTACACACAGACCCGGGAATGGGCTGTCAGGCTGCTCCTGCCAGCAGCCCCTTCATGGAGTCTGAAGGAAGTGGGACAGTTGCAATTCCCCCAGAGCCTGCTGTGACAAAGACAGCAGGAGGGTGGTGAGCCCTGCAAAATGAGAGCTGGCAGAAGGTGTCTCAAAACAGTATTGCTCACCGACAGTCACTTCTGGAGAGGAATGGGAGGTGCCAGGCTCCTCAGCCATCAGCCCAGTGATTTTCACCAGCTTTAAATCTCCTGAGGCAAATGAGCTCTAAGATCCCTTATGGGAAAATCTAGTTCAGGCCACTACCAAAAGACAGTCTGTGGTAACAGAAAGTCCGAAAGTCAAACTTCATTTCCTTCCAGCTGCCAGGTTAGGTCCTGCTCAGATGACACCAAGGATGTCACACAAAGAACCTGTTAGGACCCAGCCATCCACCATGTCACAGGGCAGCACCAGAATATTTGCATTTTATCCTATTTTGGACACTGGGAGCTAGTTATTGAGCAAGATGTAAGAGCCTTCTCTCCTTCCTTGTCTTCTGCACTAACGACTTTTGGAAGCTGCAATGGGAGCCCCAAGCCACAAGCAAAGAAATACTCTGAGGACCAAGCTCTGTAGAGTTGCTCTGGCAACACAAAGCAACCTCATCACAGGGTAGGACATGACCCTTATACTACTCCTTTCACTTCCCACTAGCCTCCCTTGGGTCCAGCACATTTTCAAAGCCTCTAGCATTATTTGCATAACACCCTTCAAATTCACACTTCCCTGACTTCAACCTAAGACCTCTCTCACTTATCCCAAGGAGCACAACAGTGGCACTCAGATCCTTCGAAATCTTCCCTACACACCAGGAAATCATATCAAAATGGTTTTCCTTGCCCCTTGTTTGGCTCTGCCATCAAATAATCAGGTGGGAGGCTGCAGGTGCTAGTGGGGTGAAAAAATGGTATCAGTAAATTAGGTAGGAAGCAGGTCACAGGGACAAATTTTCTACTGCTTTATGCCTTCTGCAGTTACTTCTGTCAGTGTGGAAGGCTGCTATTCAAGGTCTCAGTTTATCACTCTTCAGCAGCTTGCATGGGGTATGAGGCATTAGCTAATCAGAATGGTATGCTGAAAATTACAGCCCTGAATGGAAAGGTAACTAAGAATCTAAGCCGTTCTACCACAGGCACCAATATCTGCAGGGGGGCAGGGCAGCAAAGAATATGCCTCAGTTCTTCCTGGGGAAAGAATTTGCTAATCAAGTGGAAAGGAGCAGCAAACGTGGAAGGAATAGGCTGAGCTGATTAACTCGGGTTAAGAGGCTTCCCTGACTAGTGCTACTGGGTGTTTTTCTGACCCTGCCTGTCACCTCCTTGCTTCAGAAGGCCATGCAGACATCCTATCACTTTTCTTCCATAGTGCTGCCTGTTCTCTGCCCTGCTCACAGGCCACTACAACTGCCTCCTCTTCAACTCCTACCTCTGCTGCACTCACCTTTTCTTCCTGCCTTACTGACATGACCCTCTCTGAGGTACACAGCTCTCTTCTGCTGTCACTTCTTCAGTCTTCCTGTATTCCAACAGAACTAAACCCTGCAACATCAGACACACTGCGGAGCAATAGTGTTACTGCTGTAGGCTCCCAGCCTCACAGAAATGCTGAAAATGCACACAAGATACATGGACACAACAGTTAACAGGCAAGCACATGGGTCGATCATCAGGAAGTAGCAACCACAGTAGACAGGCTAATGTCAGGACTTCCACTTAACCTAAGGGTGCTTTTGCACATACACACAGTGAATGTTTCTGGAGGTGGAGAGAGGCAGAGCAGCAGGTTAACTTCCCCATTTTCCCTTGAGAGATGTGCCTTCTCCAAAGCAGGACAGCGTAACACGTGAGGCCCTTGTCCTGCCAGCACTCTGCCCACACCCACACCTGTTGGAGCACTGTCAGTCTCCCTGCCCAGCGATGCTTAAACTGAAATGCAAACCAGCAAGCAGACACTGCCACAGGCAAACAGCAACCTGATTTTGGACTTAACAGACTCACCTGAACAGGACTGACTGACCTACTGCTAGCAGCTTGCTGGTACTCACCTGAGTACAGAGCATCCTCCATGGAGGATAAAAACCTGCTAGAGATGGAACAAACTGGACGACATGTGGGTTCACCGCTTTGGCTAGCTCTGCGCGGGTCCCTGCCTGCTGCACCTACCCACCCACACGCTGCCCTCCAGCAGCCCGAGAGGTGAAGGCCGCCCCACGCACGCTGTGGGGAGGTGGCCCCGTCCGGGCCGGGCCTCGCCGTCCCCTCACCTGTGGGCCTGGCAGCAGAAGAGGCAGAGGTCGGCGCCGCAGGTCAGGCACCGCCTCACGGCCGCCCCGTCGGCGCAGAGGTCGCACCCCGCCGCCGCCGCCCCGCCGCGGCTCAGCGCCAGGTAGTCGGGGGTGAGCTGGCGAACGCCGCCGGGCGGCAGCGCCACTTCGGCGTCGCACACTGGGCAGAGGACGCTGCGGGCGGCGGCCCGGCCCGGCTCCCCCAGCGGCCCGAGCCGCCGCAGGCAGGGCGCGCACAGCGAGTGCAGGCAGGGCAACAGCCGCGGCGAGACCCAGGGCTCGGCGCACACCGGGCAGCACGGCCCGGACGACATACCGGCAGCCCGACCGCCACGACCCCCCTCAACAAGAACGCTCCACCGAGCATCCCGCCCCGGGCCGCTAACGGCCTGCTGGGGCCGCCGCGCACCGCCCCTCGCACCGCCCCCCGCCGTTGGGCGCGGGCTGCCCCGTTGCTACGGGAGACGGCGGTTGGGGGGGGGGGTCTCCGCCGAACCGGCGCCGCCCTCCGCCGCCGGCCGCTGTGAGAGGCGCCAGCGCTGCGGCGTGAGGGGCGCCGGGTGCCGGTGCGGCCGGAGGACCACGCCGCCGCCGCCGCCGCCGCCGCCGCCGCTGCCGCCGCTTCCCCCGGAGCTCCTCCTCCGGGTCAGGACAGGCAAAGGCGGGCAGAGGGGACCCCGCAGTCCGCTTTGTCCTCGCCCTGCTTGCCACCTCTGGTAGCTCCTGTAGAGCCGGTCATCTAGGAAACGGCCCCCTTCCCCACCCTGCCGTGGGTAGATTTGGTGTTTCCAGTTCTTGCAGTTCTAAACTTCACCACCTGACGCAGCCTGCTCTGCGGGCGGCCTCTGGCTGGCCCTTGCAGCTGGACGTTGCAGACCCATTGCTGGTCTGCCCGTTGCCTTCAGGCGTTGGTAGGTTTTCCTTCCGATCACCGGTGAACTTGCTGAACAGCCGAGGAGCAATGTCAGCGAAGCTTCAACAGAAATAGCGCAACACAGCCCGGCTACCCCGCGACTGCCCTCGTTGATGGGTTCATGCCTGTATTGATTCACTTCGCCTGGGAATTACGAATATTGTAGAAGGCAAGCTTTGAAATCAGAATGTCATTGAAGTCCTACGTGAAGCTCCTCGGACTTTGATGGTATCTACAACGGTTGTTTTTATCAGTCTGATTTGTAAGCTCCTCAAACAATGAAGTCAGATTTTTTTTTTAAAGGAAGCTCTTTGCTATAAAACCATGTTAACTAGCACTAATGATACACATACAATGTGCTGCATTCAGCCTTTAAGGACTGACCTTGGTACCAGCTTCTCCATTAGTTTGCCTAGGACCATGGCTATCTTACCTGTTATCCTGCTGGCCCTTTTGAATACCAACATGACATGAACACTGTTTGAGACTTCTGGATTTTAAGTTCCGTAAGTTGTATTAAAAAATCAATAATCAAGGGAGATCTCCAGTCAGGTTTTTTTTTTAGGACTGCTGAGTGTAAATTACCTAAATCTACTGATGGGTAAATACTTAATCTGTAATGGAGGTGAACACCCCTCAGATGCATAAGGGCTTGACAAAGACTCCTTCGTCTTCGTGCGATACACTCAAACATTTCTGTGTCTTATGTTGTAATATGAGATCAAGGGTTTAGATCACAATCAAGTGTTTACAACCTCGAAGCCGACCAAAAAAGAAAAATGTTCTACCAGCCTCCTTCGAATTAAGTATTAGTGAGTGAAGTGGTTGCTGCGGAGGCTAGAGAGGATAAAAGTTGCAGTAATTGTGAGACAAGATGACTCGATAACAATATTAGGCACTGTGGCAGAGGAAAGACTGGTTCTTTCAATCATGCTGGTGGAAAGAATAGCAAATAACACTGTAAGCGTGGGTGTGGGAAGAAAACAGGAGAATTGTAACGTTGCCCTCGTGCAGAAAAGGCAAGCTACCTAGAAAACAGCAGCATCTTCCATCGCTGCAGAGGGATGGTGAAATAAGCCGTGGCTGGCAGTTGCAGAGGAAATCTGAGGTTCCACCCCACCTGATCTGATCTGATCATGTGCCTGGAGGGTGATCAGGCTGGAGCATAGGACAGATCACTGCTGAGTAGAGTATCCATGAGTCATCAGCACGCAGCAGTAGCAGCCTCCAGATGACTAGAGGAAGTTGCAGTGAAATGGGCTGGAGAGAATGGTCACGAGAGCCCCGTGAGACTCAGAAGGAGAAATGCCAAAAAAAATATGCTAATCCAGCGGCCTGCAAAACGGGAGCTGCATTACTTATGCTTCATTTTTGGTTATTCTCCCCATAATATTGCTTTCTTGGCTGTTGCCAGTCAGTGGAGGAAGCCCCTATGCCACCAAGTCCTAAATTGTGGAAGGCAATTCAACAGATATGGACGCTGGTGCCCTGTAAATATCTTCAAGAAACATACTGGGTGGCAAAGCACTGGAAGAATTGGATTGGGAGGCCCTCTCCTGTCTCGGGTTACTCAAAGTTTGCTTTGTAACTGGACAAAACGTGAGGATGAAAAAAAGAACGTGTTAAATTATAAACACTGATGCGCAATAAAGGAGCATAGTTACAAAAATGAAACCGTGAAAATGTGTCATTAAAATTACACTAAGCAATAAATGTTTTCCTGTTGCCACATTTCACCAGAGTTGATGGGTGGCTAATTATCCTCATTTGACCCAAGATTTACTTGAAATGGAGTCCTCTTCAAACTCATTTTCCTGCTCCTATTGTTAAAGATGTCTATCAATCACAGCCTCTCAGGGTACTTGCTTTGGGTGACCTGTTCTTTCCCTACCACACTTTCCCTGCAAGCTCCTTCCTCTTTTTCCTGTTTATTTGCTTCACGTTTCCTGCCATTAAGCACTGGATCATCACACAGAGACACAGAAGATTTGATGGTTTCCTTCCCCCTTCCCTTCAAGCACTCTTGACTAATATTTCTATTGTATTTCCTAATTACCCCATTCTAGGGAGAGCTTTATGCTGCTTTCCTGTTTATATTTTTCTGAAGAAATATTGGTAAAACCTTTTTATATCACGTACCAAAAAATCTTTAAAGCATAATCTCTTTCCTAGATTCCTTGTGAGTAGTGTGGGTATAAACCATTCACTACATTTGGAATGGGATGCCTCATGCTTCCCTGTCCCTACCTGTTAATTTGAGGGAGCTGTTTCTGGATATCCTGCCGCAAGAAACAAACTGAAAAGGTGGTGAAGCCAAAGTCATTATGAACAGGACAGCAAAAAGCAGACCTGCAATCCCTGGGCTTGCACAAAAGTCCAAGATGACTGATGATATAAAAGAAGCTCTGAAAGTTATTCAGAAAGAAATTTTTAGAGATCTTGTTGACAGGAAACAGAGAACCTGTCAAAGTGCCCCAGCCTGGGTTAAAGCAGCCATAGGAAGGTGGAAAATGGCTTATTTGCAGAGTTTACAAAGAAAAGTGGAACAGACAGTTGGCTGCTTTCTAGCTGACCAGCAATTCCCGTTTTACTGTGGATTTTTCAGCCTTGGGAGCTACTGTGTTTCAGAGACTTCTCTGAACACGGTAGAGCCTCCAGGCTAGTCTTCTGGGAGTACTTGATGCGTCGTTACTTGTTTCCATCAAACTGTTTTGTGTTGTCTGTTCCCCAGCCACCCAGCTAACAGCTCTTCCCGTTTATATGAACCTCACCTGGAAAATCCAGCAAAGGATTTACAAACCCATCTCCCAACCTAGGCAGAATCTCTTCCTCATTCAGCTAAACATGCATTTAAAATTACGTGGCATTTGACTGGTGGGAGGAGCATTTCCATACTGTTCTTTTGGCTTCTGGTCCAAGAGTTTATTATTGTCGGTCTATTTACTGAGGCACAGAGGTTGATGTCTTCCCCAGCCCTCACTTTCTGCACCCAGCCTGATCCTCAAGGGCTCTCAGAGTGTGAGCACCTATAACTTACCCCACTTGAGGCCAGCCAGAGCTTGGGCATTTCCCACATCACGGGAGCCTGGGCTGCCCACGATGCTAGGGTCCATCCCAGAAGGACGCCATGCCCATCCCAGCTGCCTTTAACTGCGAGGTGCAGTTGTGAGAATAGGTGGGCTAGGAGGGTGGCAGGCTCAGACCAAAGAGGCATAGTCATGCCTATGGGTGAAGCCACTTCTCTCTCCTTACACCGGTGCTCATCCAAGCCTGCCTTCAGCACAAGGCATGAAGCAAGTTTAGATCTGGTAACAGGCTCACAGTTGGATATAAAGTGTAATGTAAATGTCATTAATGTGCTCTCTGCAAATGAGACCCTCCCCTGGCTCCAGGTTTTGTATGCATAGTGTCTCAGACACGGTTTTTGTGTGTGCCTTGTTATAAAGGAAATGCCTTTGGTTGGGTTCATGTGTCCCTACCTCAGCCCAAACTTCTGAGTTGAGTTTGACTTTGAGTTTTTCCTTTGACTCCTGTAGCAGTCTAGCTACTGGATAGTGCCCTATAACTTGTGGGGCCACACAACTGTTGCTTATTCTTTATCAGGTGGCAAAGGTCACTCCCATCAGAGATGGAGGAGTAGGACTGCTCTCCAACACGGCAGAATCAAGCTGCAACGAGCAAGTCTGCCTTCAGAAAAGGAGGTGCCCATTGACCTTTGCCTGTGCTGGGCCTGGAGGGTACATGAGCACATTGCCCCAGGCCAAGGCTCACATGACACAATTTCTACAAGCTGACAGCATGGGGGAATGTGACAGCTGCTGCAGAAAGACAACACCGGTCCCCTGCCTGGGGACACCACTTGGCATGGAGAGGGAGGACTTCTGCCCTGGGATCTCTCAGAGGCTTTCTACAAGGCATTTCTGGGGGTACTTGCTCTTCAGAGAAACACCTTCACTACTAAACATCTCCCTTCATGCATATACTCATACACTCTCTCTTAAATTTGCTAGTAGCTTTTTCTCTTCAGGCTTAAGGGACTAAACTAAACTGAAACTCAAGAGACGTCATTTAACGTAAGCCTCAGTCTCTTTGTTTCCATGCTGGCCTCTGAAGTACATTTCTGTAAGCTGCTGTCACACATCAAACCCACACTCCAGCACAAGGAGGGGTGAAGGAAGAAGGCAGCAAAACAGCACACCTGGCAGACTAAACCTGTGTCGCTCACCGACTAATGGAAGAGGCCCAAACGCCACACACAGGTGCTTGGCTTGACCCTGAAATAGCAAACTGGAAGCAGACAGTGTACAGAAATTTGGTAACACATGAAACACAAGAAAGAAAGCAGCAGAAGAGATGGGTTCATCTCTCTCGTCCTCCAGATTTGCAACAGGAAACACAGAGTTCGAGGTGGTCAAGCAATATCCCTTTTGGTTGGCAGTGGCTCTTTGAAGACAAGAGCAGCTGCAGCTCAAACACCCAGCAACGCTGGCTTTGTGCAGACTTGCCCTTGCTGTGGCTTCTGACCAGACATTCTTGCTTTCCCCTCCTCCCTGCAGCCTTCCAGCCACCTGCTGCCACTTTCAGCTTTCTGCTGCTATATATATTCTTTTTAATCTCTGCCTACATTTTTTGAAGGGAAGATGAAACTAGATTTTTTTCAAGCCAAGTTTTCTAAGAAAGCAAGTTTTATGCGATCTGCCGGGCCAGTAACCTTTTTTACCTCTCCTTCAGCCATATTTGTGACAGGGGAAGTGATCTGAAACAGAGTAAGTTCCTGCAAGCAAAAGAAGATTGATAAATAAGACACTTAATGCTCACACTGAGCAGACAATGGAGCCATTTTTCTTGCCCTTCACTGCCGGGACCATGAGGGACAGGAGGATATTACAGTAGGTTATTACGTGGGGATGCAGCTATTATGGTGGTGGCGGCGGGGGGCAACGAGAAAAATTGGCACAGCCCTCCCGAGAAAAACAGGCTGAATTAGTTCTGCTGCTCACAGAGCAGCTACGGCTCATATGTTCATGAGGCATGTGTGTGGGGAGAACAGATCCTGCAGCAGAGAGTGTCCATGGGGCAAGCGCATAATATCAGAACGTGCCTTCTGGTGGGGTCGCTTTGAGACAGCGTCCCAGCACCAGTGCAGCATCCCCACCTGCAGCACCCTGCCGCAGCCTTTCGCCTGCCCTGTGGCCCCACGGGCTAAGCGCAGCCTCCGTCTGTGTGCTGGGGGAAAGGTGTCAGAACGGGACTTCTCCTGCAGCTATGGAAACAAAAACCCAGCCTCACTGCGGGGTAGTGAGAGCAAGGAACTCCCTTAGATGAAGTTTGTGGTCAGTATGAGACCTGACAAAGCAATATTTTTATGCACAAATATATATGTGTGTATATAAAAATATAAAATCTGACTGCCTGAAGGAATCTGCAACAGGTTTGCAGGAGGACTAGCTCCCCACAGGAGCAGATGTCAATCTAATAAGAGTCAGCATTTTGTTTCAGGCAGGTACAGGCCAGCTGCCACTGTGCCTAGCGGGCCAGGCCAGCAAAGCTTGAGCTGGAGAGCACGCATCTGCATTCCGCATAGCTCTCCTGCTTCCTGATTTGCTTGACTTGCCCCAGGCTCCTCTTCTCTCACTCAACCAGCTCCTTTCCTGTGCCTAAACCAGCTCCGGTTTAGTTGGTTGGCCAGAAAGCAGAACTGCATGGGGCGGGGGCAACCCAAAGGATTTTCTTCACTCTGTCGCTATTTAGATCTCCTGCTGAACTGAAGAAAAAAAGAAGGCGAAGGAAGACGAGTAAAAAGGTTTTTAGTCAGGTCGTTGTCCCAAAAGTGGGGTTGTATACCTAGTGTGCAACACGCCAATGTACACACAGAGTAGAGGTATTTTATTGCATATTTGCACAGATATGGGTGCTAGCATGCTACACAAAGCTAGCACACTACACAAAGGAACTACTAAGTATTTATCTTGCTACTTGATTAGTAAAAAAACCCTAAATCTACGCTCACTGGTTAGTGACTGCCATAACACTTGCTGTTGGTTAATTATATTTAAATTAGCCTCACTTACTATGTAAATCAGCACGGGGGCAATTTGCATAATCCCTCAATTGAGTCAGTGGTCGTGCTCTCCCCCTGCTGCCTTTACTTCTCCCCCAGTTACTGTGGATTTTGCTGATTTCATACCAGTGACATTCTTGTAGCAAGAAGTTTCCTTTATCAATCCTTGAAGTCCCTCTTTTCAGTTCCTCCTCCTCCTCCGGAGGCTGGAGATTAGTAAGGCATGTAAGTTTTATACAAAGGAACCTGGCCTTCTGTTTCACAAGATACTTCATGAAAAGTCTAATTTTCTGCTGTGCATCAAGGTGTCCCAGCAAGAATTTAGGCTGCTTGGATCTCTACTCCAAGATGGCTCTGCCTAAGCACCTCACTCCCTATTCCTACCTCAGAAACTCACCCAGGTGCTGTGCAGGGGAGTGCAGAGGAGGCACAGATGGGCACTCACAAAGACAAGGAAGCGTCTTTTTGGTTTTTTTAAGCTTCTGCTGAAACTATGCCCCGGCAAGCTCACCGGGCTGAAAGGAGGCACTCGCCCTTTTCCTCTTCGGTGCCGTCTCAGTTGCACCCAGCAGTTCTCAAGAAGATGGGGCTAGACTGGAGCTTGTCACTAATTGCTATTAATGGTGAAGGAACTGTGCTCCGCAGCCTGGGGCAGGGGAGTGGGTGCAAGCCCTGGCCCTGGCAGCTCTTCAGTTCAGCTCCAGTTCACCCAGAGCTGGAGGTCCACTCCTCCGCAGCAAATGGAGGCTACGGTGAGTTTAAAAGCGCCTTGGCTGTAACCTGGAGTCAGGCACTCGTTCTGTGTGCTGCCTTTTCCTGCCTGCCCCACGCTGCCTTACTCCTCACCCAGAGAACTGGAGGGTTTGAAGGGTGAGAATCACCTCTGTTTTCTGTGCTCGGAAGAAACGCTCCTGAGGCAACACACTTAGATGTCTAAGAACTGAAATACAAGGAACATATTTATTAATACTTCTGTCTATCTGCCTGCTATTGTCCGGGGAAGGAGATTCTCTTCAGAGACTTCTGGGTTCCTCTTCTGCATTACACAAAGCCCCCTGCCCCCTTAGTAGCCCTGCATCCAAGGGCCACAGAAGAGAAGACAAAAGAACAGGAGGCTTGTGAATCCTGCCATGGGACAGGACCCCATACAAGACACCTGTCAGCGTGGGGTGTGCCTACCTGAACAGCAGAAACGTAAATATCATGAGGATTTCCTTGATCAAAACTTGGGTTTCTGAAGAGCAGAGGTGACCCAGAACCCCTTGGTCTTGCATCCACTCAGATGCACATCTTTCACAGCACTGGCGCACCGCATCTCTGAGACCAGCCCGAGGGCGAGGCAGTGTTGTGCTGGGACTAGGAAATGTGGCATTTTCCAGAGCTTGCTCTGGGCCTCAGTTTCCCCAGCTAGAAAAATCGGTTAAGAAAGCTTTTGTGGAGATCTCAGGTTCTTTAGATAAGAAACATTATGTAAAATGCTAAACATGCATCGTGCAATGGGATATCTTTAACATGTGAAAAATTATTCCCATGCCTCTTCCCAGGGTTCTGGTACACAACTGCAATTCCAAAACAGCAAAGCTGGGACTGCGGCAGCTGCATGCCTCCCAGCCAACCTGCGCATCCTTGTTTTCTCTAAGGTGCTGTTTTGTTTTGTTTTCCTCTGCTCTCTGTATCCAGATTTGCTCTGTTTATCTCATTCCACATTTAGGGTTTTGCAGACCCAGAAAGGCCCCGTGGAACGGCAGCCACGCTTGTGCCTGTGCTTTCATCTCGTGGGAAGAGAATAGGCATTCACAGAGCGTACACGCTGCCCTGGACAGACACCCCTTGGCCTACCCTAAGGTTTGGACTAGTAAGGTGTCACAGCAAAGCGCAATACAACACCTTCGGGAAGCGAGCTGAGTGCCATGCACAGGACAGCACAGGTTTCCAAGCTTTGAGGCACCTCCCTGAGCTCTGCTCAGCAGAAGCAATGCTGCTGTGGTGGAAGTGGAGCGCAGCCTCAGCAAATCAGAGGTAGGACGCAAGTGTGCATGAGTGTGTGTGGTGAGAGAGATGGTGCAGGGTTGTTTATGAATCCCATCAAGAAAGGCCCAAAAACAAATGGCTTAATAAAATAACTGTTTTAATAAGACAGAATAAACTTACTTCCCTCCAGACGGTGGGAACCCAATCTTCATGCAGCACCGGAAACGTAGGTGGCTTTCTTCCATGGCACACTGCACAGGTCCCATCCACAGAGAGAAACTCCTTTTTGGTCCTTGAAATTAGTATATTTTTTTCTTACAAGAAAAAAGTTCTATTCATCATTTCTACAGAAGAGAAGTCCATGCAGGAACTTCTTGCTGTGCTGTTAGATAAAGGGAAGGCTATGCAGATGGTGGTACCAAGTGGGAGCTGCCCAAAGATAAAAACATCCCAACGTTTGGCAAAAGCAAGGCACTCGGATACCATGGGGCTTAATTAGCCTCAGCCATTTAAATTCATTGCACTATACAAAAATTTCAACCTCAGAAAAAGTACTGAAAAAAGTTAAGATAAATAAAGCAGTGAATTTTTATTAATGCATTTAGCTGATTAAGCATCTCTCAGTAGTAAAATATTCAAGTATTTTGGACCTATAGAGCTCTGCACCTTCCTCTCCCTTTCAGTGTAAGTGTGGCTCTAAAAGCATCCTTAAATTAGACCTTATTTTGTCATAGTAGCCTTCCCCTCTCTGTGTTGTGGTCACAAAGGTTCTTCAGGCTGTAAGAGAGACGTCCTTATTTCCACAGTTGAAAAGGTGAAGGCGTGTCAGCAACAGTCCCCATCACCTTAGACCTGTAGGGCTACATTGTTATCATTGGGGGCCATCATCTTAACACCCACCTAGACAACGTGAATCAACAGTGCCAGATTGCCTTTTAAATGGAGTTGGCAATCCTGAGTGGCTAAAGGTTTCAGAGGGAAATACTCTCATTTGGACTTTTCTGTTTTAAAAGTGCTTATGGACTTTGTATGACCTCCTAAACCCTAATGTAAAAGAAAACTTAAAATGTCCGACCTACATAATTTTCAGTTCCCTCTAGAAACTGGAACAAGTGGGAGTAAGCTTAAAAAGAGAAAGTAAGATCTGTTTCTGGACTTCAGAATGACTATGGAAGAGGTCACAATCAAAAACCCAAGAAAACCCCCTAGTTTTCCCATTTCCAAAAAATAAAATGAAACTGCTATTTGCAATGAAGTTTTTAGTTTAGAATTTTGTAATCAAAGTATGTATAGGAAACCATCCCATGCTTTCCAAGAGAAGCATTTTCAAAGGGAAACCAATTCCTAGGTGGTACACCTGATAAAAGAGGACAAGAGAAAACAAAGGCTGCAGCTCTTCTCTGTACCTACTCTTTACTTTTGCGCTTACCAATGTCCTTCTGCGGATATTTAAGACAAAAAGGAGGAACATGAAAGGCCGGGGAAAAAAGGAAGCAAGGCAATAAAATGTTTATCGTGCAAAATCAGGAAATCATTGGCAATAAAACACACTGCACTGGTAACATTACTGGGACTAGATGATACCAGCCTTTCTAGGATTTAACACAATTGAAAAACAAAGATCAAATGAAGCCCTAAAACTTGAGAAAGTTCATATGATATGGAAAATCAGATGTGTTACTGCTGGCGACAGCTGCAGTTTGTTGCTCAGTCTAGAACAGGCAACAAAATAAGCCCAAGCAGCAGCACAGTTTCTCAGCAACTGCCTTCAGCTTTATATTTAGCCTACGGGGCTCCAGCAAACACACTTCCACTACATCTCAGTTGCAGCTCGTTTTCAGCCCTGAAATACCATGTGACCCCAGCCTGAGCCATAGAAGGCTGTGGAACCACAGACACGGGGCTGTAGAGGAACTGGTGGGTGACTAGAGGCACCCAGTAACACGTTCTTGCCTTCCAAGGCGAGCACAGAGCACTTAGCCCACGTTGAAAGCGAGCTCTGGCACCGGACTAGCTGTTATCGCTGCAACGTGGCACCCGAGCTAGTTGGCCATGCTGAGAGGTGTTACTGGTTCTAACGTGCTGCTCTGCTAGTGTGACTATGCAGCTTTTTGGAGCCAGGCTGGAGCTCTGCATAGTCCTACTGCTTCTAGACAGCCAGAAGCTGGGTGCTCTGCACCACAGATGCTGTTTTATGGGGCAACAGGTCCCTCACTAGTCCTGTCGCTGAAGCAGGACCTGCAGTCCTCCTGAACCCCAGTTCTACTGATCTCAAGGAGACTCAGATTTCACTAACATGAAGGAGAAAACCATCAGTATTTCCCACCGCACTGTATTTTTTAGACTGGAATACAGCTAGATGACTCAACTTATAAACAAGTAGTTATTTGATAGAATCATAGAATAATTTGGGTTGGAAGGGACCTTTAAAGGTCATCTAGTCCAACCCCCTGCAGTGAGCAGGGACATCCTCAACTACAGCAGGTTGCTCAGAGCCCTGTCCAACCCGACCTGGAATGTTTCCAGGGATGGGGCAACTACCACCTCTCTGGGCAACCTGTGCCAGTGTTTCACCACCCTCACTGTGAAATATTTCTTCCTTATGTCTAGTCTAAATCTGCCCTCTTTTAGTTTAAAACCATTACCCCTTGTCCTATCGCTACAGGCCCTGCTAAAAAGTCTGTCCTCACCTTTGTTATAGGCCCCCTGTAAGTACTGGAAGGCTGCAATAAGGTCTCCTCGACGCCTCTTCTCCAGGCTGAGCAGCTTCCAAATTAAGGAAACCAGATGATGACTCAAAAGATTAATTCCAATCCTGTATTCCAAAAGGACATCTCAGACTAGATGGTTACGGAGCATTTGTAGCAACCATTAGCATGGAGGAAGTCAGAAGCAATGATATTAATGTGAGGGCACTACGATTACGTAGTCCATCCTAACCTTGGCGTTTCTGCCTTTGCATGAGTTGGGGGGCTTCTTCCAAGCAATTTTAACTGTTACTTCACAAAATACAGGACTATGAGCCTTCTTCACTTGCCAAAGTTAACAATGGAAAAATAAACTGCAGAAATGTCAATGACTATTTGAACAGGTACTCTTTTGGATCCCACATTTTTTAGATTTTGTAAGTCTGATCAAAAGAAAACCCGTCTTTTAAAAAAAAAAAAGGAAAAAAGGAAAAGAAAAAAAAGAATAGTATCTTTTCTTCATTCTCCTAGAACTGAACTGATTGAAAGGATATGGCCTGCCCCCTTTTAATGGCCCGCCCCCTTTTAATGGCCCACCCCATCAACAGTTTTAGGGGCAAATTTAACAGTTAAAAAAAGAAAAATATTAAAACAACTTTACTCAAAATCTGATTTTGAGACTTGCAGATATTTTCTTCCCCAGACTTGCAGATGCTTTTCATTTTTTATCGCCATTATAAAGGTTTTTGCCTAGGTTTACTATAATGAAAGGAACAGATATATAAGCATTTCCTCAGTCCTAGATTTTATTGTTAATCATGAATAATAAAATGATGGCTACTTTAAAAAGTCAAATAAAAACAATATAAAAACATGGTCATTAGTGTATTATATATTCACACATAACAAAACAGCTTAACACAGTTGTACTCATATCACAGTTTTCTGTTGTATCAAAGAGAGCATACTTCAGTACATAGCAAATAAAGATTCTGATTTCAACTTCAAACAATCACTTTATATTTACTATAAAAATATTAAATTAAACTTTTAAAAAGCAATCCTCAAGTCCAGATGCAATCCCCAATATGTTAAGTGTACAGAAAGCACAACTTCTGGGAGCAACTGCAAACCACAGAAGGAACAAACTATTTCTGATGCAAATTCTTATCCCGCTGGAAGAGACCAGCTTCCTAATCTCCAGGTTGCTTTTGAACAGATACATTCCCTCATCTCAGCTTTTCTTAATATTTTCATTCCTGTATCTCGTGCAAACACATGCTCCAAAAAGTTTCACCTGCATTTTCTAAAACCTCCTGTCTTCAGCATATCTAACACAGATAGCAGATGCTCATTTGCGTTGCTACAGCAGCCTCAGTTTACCCTATTGTGAAAGATTTATTCAGTGAAACAGGATGATGTCACAGCAGCATGTCCAGTTCAGAAACTCATTCCAGGACTTCCTGTAAGTGCTGTATGGCACAATACAATAAGCATACAGGCCTTTTTATACTATTGGCACTGACATGAAAGCACTTCAGTTAAACTGTACATCTGGAGAGGGGGACTATTGTGATCTAATTGTGATTCATTTAAAAAAAAAAAAAAAAAAGAGGACTGGAGTGCAGCTTCCTTTACATAACGTGCATTGACAATGCAAACCAGCCTTCTTCTTTTTGCTTTTCCACCTGCAAAAGAAGAAACCAGATAAAATTCATACATCACCAATTTCCCACAGACTTGCTAGTTAGTGCTGGCTCATGTAGGATAGCTGTCAGTTCACTGATATGTAGCAATTGTCTGCCACTGGCACCATGGAGGTAGTCACACCACCTACTTTAAGACACCTAGTTTAAGCCACAGCTACCTTAAGTAATTTGAATTTCCCCTCTGGTGACATATACTTTGCTGTCAGGATAGGGAGTCTCAGACCCCAACTTTGTTTCTCTTTATCACTCCTAATTTAGGTTACTTTGGACATCAGGAAAGACAGTATTAGTACCTCCTCATGGTTGCTTTCAAGCATACAAACCGATCTATGACTGGTTTACCAGGCTCTGCTACTGCCTTGAGTTCCCCTGGGAAGCACCTCGCTGTTGTCTATTCTTCTCTTTGCACATCAGGAATCTGAAACCCAGATTGGTGATTTTTCTTTGCATTTGGATTTACTTATCCTTCAGCAACTGACTTGTGCAACGGCTAGACAAGAGCCTGCTTGCCTCTTATATGTGGCTCTACCAGTACATCATAATAATTACCTGAAATCCTCTGGAGCCACAAGTGAAAGACTGCCAGAGGTTCCCAGTTCTAACACATGAAGATGCCACAGCAGAAAATGTAGTTACAGGATTACTCACTCGTAAATAACAGCTCTGTGGCAGCAAACAACTAATTCACCAGCGCTCAGGTCTCCCCTTACCAATTGTCCAGAATCCAAACTGCTGTGAATCGATTACTATTAGTCTCGGTAGATTTAAGGTAGGACAGAGCTCTCTTCCCCTTCTTTATCTGTCTTGCTTTTTCCTTCTGTGGCACCACGATCAGAACTTTCTGGCTAAAGATTTTTCAGTCTTACCTTTGGTCTTTGGCTGACGGAAGTTAATTTCACACTTTCTGACATGGCACTTAGGGGTGAACAAGGTTTGCTAGAATCACCTACAGACCTGTAGACATTCAAAATGAGATTGAAAAAATGAAAAACAGAAGTGACTACCAGAATCATGTCTCACATGCCAAGTTAGGATCCCTCATCAATAGTCTTCAACAACCCATGCCATCTGTCTGATGTCACGTTGCAGGTATTTTAAATACAATGGAAGTTGTGAAAAAGCTATTCGACTTTTGTCCCATTTCCACAGAGTTGAGTGTGATGAAATCAGGGAAAGTCAGTGAAGCTGAAGAAAAATGTGGCAATTTCTCCATTGTGTTCAAGTTCTGCTGCATGGGTAATCAAAATACTGTAAAAGTGAAATAGTAAAGGGTTAACTTTTACCTTCTTATACTGGTCATACTGGCAGGGGAAACACTATCTTCTTTGGAGCTGTCCATAGCAACTGCCGTGGGAACAGAGACTTCAATTGTCCTCCTTGCATTTTCTAGGCAATAAATAATAGCTTGATTCTGATGAGAACACAGCAACATTTCGCATCATTAATTTAATTTTCCCATTTTTTCAGAAGCATCACATAACTCTTCACAATTGCATAGAATATACAGAGCAGACATAAAACATCAGGCTGAAGGTCTATCCAACCCCATACCCAATCTCTGAAAATGACAGATATTGAAAGCAGATACTCAGAGCAACTATGGACAACCTGCATAGATACAGAATGATTCTTCAATAGATAAACCCTCTGGCTTTTGGCAATCAGAGGTTTAGAGACTTAAGGTTTCTCTACTGTATTCCTTTCAGATTTTACTTTTCATGCTGAATTTACATTACAACAGCCATAGAAGTGTTAAAAGCGTTATGACCCCACTGCATGAGTCATTGCACATGCACCTGCATGCATATGCACACACACGTGGTCTCTCCTCCCTCTACCCCTCAAGTCCTTCCCTGCATGCATCCTCTGTGGTTTACGAAGCGGGAAAGGACAGGTGTCCTAGGCAGAGGATGCGTACATGCTCACATGCAATTCTGCCTGTAATTGCAGTCATTCTGTGTAAAGATAAGGCAGCCCTCATCCGCTGTATTTTTGTTTATAGTTACACATGGCAGCTAATTTATGACTCTTGAATCAGTAAGAATATTCCCTTTGCTAATTTATCTCTTCAGATGACCGGAAGCTTAAGTTATTTCTTTCTATAGCACTGGCAGTAACTCAGCAAGGTAGTCTGATGGAAAGAGCACCCAAAAGACCAAAAACTAAAATGTGGCTGAGAATTGGATAATCGCTCTGCTGTGACTTTTAGAAGCTCGATGTAAATACTTATATCTTTTTATAAAAGATTCTCCAGCAGAAGGACTGATTAAAAAAGCCTAGTTCTGCCCATCAGTGACTATGTAGCAGAACTGTTCTGCAGACAAGGACATAGCAAAGAACAGATTTACCATGAAGCATGGTATTTGCAGCAGACTAATTACTAAGGAGAAGTTTAGCTGATATATTTTTAGCTCTCCTAAGTAAGGAGTGTTTGTACCACACAGTCATTAACAGCAAATGTACTACTGACCACAACCACTGATCCAATCCGATAAGGACAGAGAACTCCCAAAAGGGGCAAAACGTTGTCTTACTAGTTTTTGTTTCTCCTGAAGCTGGGTACTTACCAGTATAATTTAGGGATGGGGGCAGAACAGGAGATGTCATCGGAGGGACCATATCGGCAGCAGCTAATTTCTGCTGGTCTATTAGCTGCAACAGTTTATCACGGGCTTCTGTACTCTGACGATTTAGCTCTGCTATTCTTTCCTCCAAGGTCTTCGACATTGTGAGATGAGTCTACTTGGATAATTGGATAACAACTTCTAATTAAAAACTTATAATTTGCACCTTCAGGGAGAGCATGCAATATATTTCAGGTACTTCTATGCATTTAATTTTCAGACTGAAAGTAAACATGATTATATAGCACCTTCTGTGGAAAAATCTGAGTTTGTCCCCTTCAATGTCCTGTGTCTAGGTCCTTAATTGACTAAACACAACATTTTAAACTGGTCTTTCTACAAACAGGAAAAAACAGCTATTGTCTGTATCATTAAAAAAACGAAAGAAAAAGAAAACTCCCAACCACCCATCAATTAACCATAATTAAGAAAATTTTTAATCAGAGAGACACATACATATTCAGGACAGTGTGGGGAAAAAAAAGCAGGTTTCTAGCAGAAATATCCTGGAACTCATCTTTAAACCAGATTTTCATCCACTTTGACCACTTACCACCTGGCCCCAGTAATTCCTTCCACAAAAACGACACTTTTAAAAGCTGGCATCATCTTGTACAACTAAATGACTTAACATTGCACAACATAATACAATGTGGAAATCGACAACACTCTCAGCCTACATTTACATGAGGAAATTTAAAATCTTTAGGATCCTTAACTGAATAGTAATTCAGCCACTGAGATGGAACAGAAGCAAAGATAGTAGCAAGGGCCGCGATTAGCCATTTCTGCAATGTTAACTCCACCCACCGGGGTGCCACTGAATAGCTGCTTAGTTGCAGATTAAAGTTCTTCTAAGTGAACTGAAGCATTCAAGTTCTCTCTTTCCCAAAGATTTTGGGATTTTCACCACATGGCAGGATAGACAAGACAGATCCAGTTAGTACATACACTGTAATTAAGTATTTGCAAGAAATGTGCTTGCACCAACTTTAATCTCATGGGCTTTTGGGTCACAGTAGCACAACAGATGTATGGCATGGATTTAAACATGTATTTCACAAGCTTGACAAGAACCTGTGGGTTCGTGCAGTGCTTTCACTGATAATATTATCCAAACTACAAGAGCTATGCCTGACCATGTTGCAATCACGCTTCTTTTTGCAGCATAACCTTACCCTAAGCTTATAAACATGCTGCACACTTTTCAGCACTCAGATACAACATAGGCCAAATATAAGAAACTATTGTTGAGCTCCTTAGGGAATGATAAAAACCAAAGTCTCCAAGCAAATGAATGAAAGGAATATTTGTTTTGCTACTCTTTTCCTTAAAACAACTGACAACAGGGAAGAAGCAGTCTTAAAGCATCAGTAAACTATGGGAATGGAGATGAGCAGAAAGGGGAATCCATCCTTCCTTTTCTGTTAAATTCTCACCTGTCCTTGTGAAGAGTCTGCACTAGAATTTGCATTTCGTATTGGGTCTGGTTGATGTAGGCAGTCACTTGTGTTTTCAGAAAAGCCTCTGAATTTGCTCAGTTGAGCTTTAATTAGAGAGTTCTGCCGTGTAAGCTCAGCTATCTGTCCTATCAGATCACTGTTTTGCAATAACTCGTCAGCTGTGCTGTTTTTTATAGCGTCACCTGGGCAGGACAGACCGATTTTCTCATAGGAACTCTCCAAGTCTTTGTTTGCGGGAGGAATTGGTTGCCTTTGAGAGATGAGACAGTTTTCCTCAGTCGTGCTCTGTGTTCTCAAGGAGGAAGGCGAGCTCCGTTCCTTGCATGGTTCTCTTTCAGTGTTTTCAGGAGACTGAGAAATGGCTGTAAACACTATGAACAAGAAATAAAGGAACAGTAAGGAAAGAGACATGCAATCCTCATCAAGGAAACTAGCAGTGACTTTATTGCATCAGGCTAGTAATAATCAAGCAGGAAATTGAATTGTAACATCTAGCCTGAATGGCGTTACGTTACTGATCAAAATCACTCTATGCAAGATCCTGCTGCAAGAACTCACCAGGTTTAGTATTTCCTATTGCATTTAGAATAGGAAATTTACATGATTTAACTACAGATTGAGAGAGAAGTCCGAGAGAAGATGATAAATTGTTTTGAATTTCTTAGCTGATAGATCAAACATTACTTCTTAATTAGTCCTCCAATTTCCAACATCCAGTTACCTTACCTGATAAACTGTAAGTTTGTGTTTTACTTCTGATATTTATACTGGGTTGGTAACAAAACTTTTAGAATAATAAAACAAAATAATACAAGACTTTTGGCATAATAATAAACTAGCTATTTACTCAGTCCCTAGGAAAGGGGAAGCACTCTGGACAACAGAAGTCATTTTTTTTTTGTGGTCATCATTAGCAAATAGATAACACACCACACACACACCCAAATACGTTACAGCACTGTCAGCTGCTACATGTTAAGTCCATGTTAGATTTTGTGATCAAAACCAGATTTTCTATGCTTTAAATACCAAATAGCCCATTCCTTTCCAAGCTTTAGATTTTGCCTCTTGAGCACAGCATGACATTTTGAAAGTTACACATCAGTCTGTTTTATGAATATTTTTTCATAAAGAAGTGTTCAAGAAGTTTAACATTTGTTGAACCATTTAGCATCCTTAACAGTCTTAAAAGAGTAACAATACATTTCTCACACAGCTAAACTATAGTGAAGTCTAGGAATACAGTTTTAGATTCTTGTTTCAAATGATAGACAACATCTGACAGTTCTCAATGGGACTGAAGCCAGATGTTGTTCTTTGCAGCAAGCTACCTTTAGTTCACCTCCTCCTGATTTATTATGTGCCTCCTTGCAGCATAGGTCAGCACCAAAACCTTGAACTAGATAGAAACTTTCAATTGCACTGCCAATTGCTTAAATTAAAAGGACTTTTGGGTTCATTTTCTGACTTGGAAAAGACTTACAAAGCAACACAGCTGAAAGCGGGGGGTGGGAGGAGGGAAAGGAGGAGGGAAGACACAAAACCCCACTACTGTGCCCTACTTCCTGTCAACAACCATCAAGTTAGCCATAGCTGTAATTACCCACCTCTCAACAACAGAGGGTTACAGGCGCCTAGCACATTCAGTAAGATGCATGTGGTTACAATGACAGTTGCAGGATGAAACAGTTAATTTTGAGAGTCACACAGCGTCCTCCCTTCTGCTCACTTCATTAAGTTTAAATGAGGACCACTTTTCCTAATCACCTCTGATGAACTTTCTTCCTCCCAACAACCAGAATTGAACTACTGACTTATAGAACTCCTGAAGCCCATAGATACTGAGACAAGTCTGAGTTCATCTAGTTATCCGGCACCACATAATTTCACCCAAAACTTCTTCAGCCACTTCCTGTGTATTAAATGAAACCCAGTGGAAACCTCCTCCCAAAGCTTTTAGAAAACCTTTGCTGGGAAGGCTGGCTCAAAGCAAGAGTACACAGCCTACAGACATCTTGGTTTGTCTGCAGCACAGGCTGTGGAGGTACTGAATTTACAGTCTTCAGAGGTCCCACCATTAAAGGTGATGGAGGCTGGATTACAACATCAGCAGATGGAGATCTGAGATCATGTGCTGTATGTCATAGACATACATAGACAGAAAATCATACAGAAGTGCCAAATGAAAACCAGTACAAGATAAAAATGCCAATCTGGATTGACACTGACGGGACTATAGACAGTAGATGGAGAACTGTGGGGGACAGAAAGTCTAAAGGAAATCTTAACAACAGGCACAGGAAGAAAAGAAATGCATATCTGGGCACAGAAGCAGGATATTCCAGCTATAGGGCCAAGGTGTCTAGGCATACAAAGTAAAAGTTTTCACAGAAAATATATCTCCAGAGATAATGTGAGCCTGGGAGATTGAAACGGTAACACACTACACAGACTCCCAAGTTTACTACAGCCAGAGAGATCTCACCATTCTGGAGGGGAGACAATTCCTGACTGCTCTTCTGCCGTGGGGGAGACAATAGCACAGCTGGCTGGAAGATGTGAGCTGGCAAGCTTCTACCAGCTCCTGCACCACCTGAGGCACCTGGCCTTGGGAGAAACTTGAAAGGAAGTTCTTCCTGTGGGAATTTCAACATATTTTCCCTCTTGCCTGCATCAGTCTTGGTCTCAAAATAGCTCAAATCAGGTTTTTCTAATGAAAGAGACAAAGCAGGGATAGAATAAAAAAAAAAAAAGGGAGGGGGTGGGGAATTAGTCTTAGTGCAATAGCAATGTAGAGAAAAATCTCAATGACAACTCTTATATTCAGGTATCTGAAAAGACAGGCTAGAGCACGTTCCCCACACATTCCTAACTTCCTTCTGATCCTCAGGTACAGAACTCTCTTGCTGGAGCATAACATAAATCTTTACCAGCCTTAAAAAGCTATTGTATGTAGTCTCACAATTTAAGGATACTAGTGAGCGATCTGTTTGTAGCCCATGCACAAGACTTACAGCCACGTGACTTGTGAGGAATAGGTATTTAAGTGAGTTGCATTTGGTAATACACTCTTGAGAAAAGCAGACCTGCACACTTGTCCTAATCGCCCTCTCTTATAAATTTGATGGGAAGAATAGTGGAGTGGAAAACAATTAAAAGCTTTTTTGAGCTCTCCAATGATCTTTTTATAACTTAACTCAAACCATACATCTCTTCACTAAAAAGAGAAATTCTTCTTCTGTATAATTAAGTACAACTAGGTTGTGTCTACATTACCATCTATTTTTATCATTCCAGGGAGGCAGAAAATGAGAAGCATAAAATCAAAGTTGTAGCTAGCTGTGAGACCACAGTAATTTTAATATGCTCAGATCTACTGCTGTATCAGTGCTACCTTTGAATTCTCCCTTCATGATTTTGTTCAGAACAACTAGCTACTCCCCTCCTTTTTTTTTCTTTTCCTTTTTTTTTTTTTTTTTTTAAATAATATATTATATATCACTTAAAGCCCAAGCCCAGGAGTCCTGCATCCAGCTCTGGAGCCCTCAGCACAGGAGAGACATGGACCTGTTGGAGCGGGTACAGGGGAGGGCCACAAAACTGATCAGAGGGATAGAACACCTCTCCTATAAGGACAGGCTGAGAGAGTTGGGATTGTTCAGCCTGGAGAAGAGAAAGCTCTGGGGAGACCTTCTTGCAGCCTTCCAGTACTCACAAGAAAGAGGGGGACAGACCTTTTAGCAGTTGCAATAGGACAAGGGGTAATTGTTTTAAACTAAAAGAGAGTAGATTGCAATTAGACAAAAGGAAGACATTTTTCACAATGAGGGTGGTGAAAGACCGGCACAGGTTGCCAAGAGAGGTGGTAGATGCCCCATCCTCGGAAACATTCCAGGTCAGGCTGGACGGGGCTCTGAGCAACCTGATGTAGCTGAAGATGTCCCTGCTCATTGCAGGGGGGTTGGACTAGACGACCTTAAAAGGTCCCTTCAACCCCAAACTATTCTATGATTCTATGACTTGGCTAAAAGGTTAATGTTGCAGTCCTGATCCAGACAGAAGGATGCCAATGGGGATGGAATACATATTTCTATATGTATTCCACATTCCTATAATATTGTTAAAAAATAATCTGTAGCAAAGTGCTTGTGCTCACAGCAGAACTCATGGCATATGTATTTCCAGAAGCAAGAGTCATGCTCATGCAAGAGGTATTTACTCGAGCAGACATCTATTAAATACAAGCTTTTCCACTACAGGGATAAACTAGCCACAACTCCTGTTTCATCCTTCACACATGCATGCACACACCTTGGCTGTTCATTGGACCTTTGCTTGCAATTCCAAAATGGTTTGGACTTTGTTCTCTTCTAGGTTCTACCAAAGGAAGGCCTTTAAATGCTTGTGTGAGAGAGATCAGCTGTTCGTCTGTTACTGTCATGTATTGCTGAAGCTTCTTCTACAGGAAGAAAGAAAAAAGAGACCCAGAAATTTGTACTCTAGCAACATGAATTAGAAAATTATATACCACAAGCAGCCCTGAGAAGAAATTTGGCCTCTTAATACCACTGCATTAATCTGTAGGATTCCAGTGAGGCATTAGTGTTGCCATATTTCTCATTTATTTCCTCTCCTGACTCAAATAAATTATTTCGTGTTCCTTTTCCTAACTCATGACCCCACTCCCTCTCCACGGTTGCTTTATTCCCAAATGTAACCATTGAACAAATCTACCTCCACTGCAAAGTGAAAAAAAGAGAATGTAGTATTCCATCTAGTCTACTCTGTTGCTCCAGTACTGTTAACAGTATAGAAATGTGGAGGAAGATGCTTAAACTTTTAGACCGATAAAGTAAAGCTCAGTTTCATGGAACTAGCATTTTCCAAGGCTTTAAAAGTTAAACATCATAAATAAAGATAAAATAGTGGCTTTCCAAGCGTTCCTTCCCCCCACCTCATACCTGCTATTACAATTCTCAGGCTCCTCATTCAATTTAATCATTTTCTTTTTGTCTATTGTTAAAATCTCTTGAACATGAGACAATGCATCTCAGCCCATATTTACAACACAACTCAGTACTCTAACAAGTCATCCTGATGGGTAAGGGGGAGTCAGTACCTGCACAGTAATGTTTTCTTCCCTCACTAGAAGTATTTCTGCAGTCAGAGCATCAATCAGTTCTCTGTGTTCATTCAACATCTCTTCATGCTGCTGCCTCATCACCTCTTTCTCACGTAGATGTATTTCACTCTAAGAAGGAAAAAAAAGTCAAAAACCTACTATAAACCAACACCAAACCACAGGAATGGGCCCATATGACATCATACAGTAACAGCTCTTCCCACTATTGCTAAATTGACTTCATTAACGACAAAATCCAATTTTCAGGGCTTGAGAACTGTCAGTGAGCTTACTGTTCCTTCTTTGTTACTCACAACACTGTAGGGAAACTGATACATCCTTATTCTTCTGCCTTTACAACTGTTACGGGCTGTAACTCAGACATTGCCTCTCTGCACAGATACCGTTTGCTAAGTCACTGAATCTTCATGCAGTAATGAAGTAACTCCAGGTGCGCTGATGCTTGACAGTATCCTGTGCTACTTGTGCCTATTCTTTAGTTTCCTTACACCATCAATGAAGACAAATTTGACTAAATAAAGGAGAAAATTCTTGCTTTCTAATGTTTTCCCTCAGAGACAAAAATTTCTAGAGGGTTTCATTTATTTTATTAAAGAAGACAAAAAGGTTTATTTGTTAACAATCTACTTGAGCATGAGGCAAAAGACTTTACTGCAAAGAACCTCTTGCCCTCAAAAGATATTATCAATGTATTATTTTAAGATAGACCACTGCAGTAGCTAGGCTTTCTGTACAAGACACAAGAGTCCCTTCTACCTGTAATGGCTAAACTGAGAGACTTTCATTGCAGTCAACTCCTCCCTTTTCATTAGAGTTTCTAGCAAACTAAAAGTTTTAACTCCTGATTGCATGCGATCCAAATAATAAGTGATGATAATCAGACCTCAAAGTAAATTGGGAGCCAGGAAAGACCAAAGTTCACATCTGTAAAGTAACTTTATATGCTTTTTCATTCACCCTACAGAATCAATGCAAAGTCTTCTCACCTCTTTGAGGTAGCGCATCAAACGACAGAGAGCATTCACCAGTGACAAGGTAAACCCGGTGAGGCCTTCACTCCTCTCAGTTTTTCGAACCTCACGACCTGTATATCGCTCATATTCCTCCAATTCATGCTCCACTTCATGTATCATGCGGTGGAGAACATCTAGGCTGGATTTGTTGTCCCTCCGAAGCTCAATGGGGATTGAATTAGCTGGAGAATCATCTCTCCTCTCTCTTGCAGAGTTCTGTGCAGTTTGTTTTCTTTTCACTGGGGGGGGGAAGAAAGTGTCACTGGAATTTCAACTTGTATAGAAAGCTTTGCAGTACCAATGAAATTACATTGTTTATTGAAGTAAATCAAAGGAGAGGCCCTCTCTTGCCCTGAGCTGAAATGGACCATCAAAGAACGTCCCCAGTCATTCCAGTTATTTTCAGATCATCAAAAAACACATTTTCTGCCACCACATTAGTACCTCTCAGGCATGACTGTTTGGTGCTTTTATAAGATACCTGTTTATACTTTCCTTTTTCTCAGAAGCATGCAAACAATTTGCCAGTGAAATAACCAGTGAAAAATATCAGCTGCTTTCAGGTCTCTCACTGAGCAACTCTTTCACAACATTCCTTTCATGTTACAGTTTGTATATGATGTCAGTCCCCAGTACAAATGTGTGTAGAATATGGGGACTGAAATGCATCATAAGTCTGTGCAGCATAGAATAGAAAGCTACATCATAAACAAAAAAGCCCTGCACAGGAGAGAACTCCATGGCTAGAAAGGCAATGGGTAGCATCAAAGGACTGTATTTATGGGTCCCAGATTCCTGGGAATTGGCTTTGCATGAGTGTGGAGAATACAGGGGAATACCCTACACAAGAGGCTGTGGAATGCCCACCCTTAGAGATGCTCGAGACTTGGCTGGACAAGGCCCCCCCTAATCAAACTTTGGAGTTAGCCCTGCGATGACTTCCAAAGATCCCTTTCAACCTACATTTTCTTATGATATTAAAGACCTTGGTCAAAGAGAGGTATGTTATTTTTAAAAGTACTAAACTTTTTGCTGCCATTTGCTTTTGTTTCCTTGAGTTTGGGTTCAGCACTTGTCTCACAGTATAAGTGGAGTCTATAGCCTCCTCTTCGTCTTCATTCTGAAGTCTTGAATGGATTCTCTTCACTATGTTGGTAGCATTGAGGGCTGATTTAAACACAAAACAAAACAAAAAATAAACATATTAAATATTTTGGGTATGTTCTTAATAGTAATATGTCATAAAGTAACTTTATTAGATGTCTTTTTAGTCTGAAAATTAATCTGAGACAAATTAGCATGTCTCCATCTCTCATCCCCACCCAGAAAAGGAATTCCAGACACGATCCTGTGAACAGCCTAACAACCCTTGAGAGGCTGTGATTTGGCAAATCCAACCTGATTGATCCAACGATGGAGAAACAGTTGTTGGAGTCAAAGGCACATTTGATTCCTGTGATAAGGTATTTTTTCTCATATCTTTTTCAGCCCACAACTGAGAATTCACCAAGGAATTTTCTTCTCTCAATAACCGAAGTAGCCTACATTCAAAACAAGCGTAACAGTGAATTGTAACAGGATAATAGCAGGATTCTAGATTACCTGCTGAGTTCAGAAAGAGCTTTTTAAAATATATAACACAGCTCAGGTGAGTTCCCTGCTCACATTCATTCCCAGTCTGAATGTCACAACAAGGGATTTCCCTAGAATTCCAAGGTAAGGAAAGGAGGAGGGGGGCAAAACAGAAAAAGCAACTTAACTATACCCATGCAACATCCTTTTAACTCCATCTGTTTCCAGTGTTAAGAGTGTGGAAACCTGAATGGATGTATTTGTACTGACCTGTCAGAATTGATGCTGGATTTGAAATTCAGAGAGTCATGGTGTCCATCTTCTGATTGATAGATTGATAATGCTTCCTCTTCCACTTCATTAAGAGCCTTTTTAGGAGACAACAAAGAAAATAAAAGGGACTTCAGAGCAATTT